>NC_090442.1:793061272-794311272 GCF_031143425.1 Pleurodeles waltl | reverse complement strand
TAAAAAACAAAGAGATTGAGTTTACGTAATCGCCGATTCCGTGTGGGTTTAGCTGCACTTTCACTATAAACATAATATCCTTCCGTGATGACGTGTTAAACACGTGGGTCAGAAGGAATCCTTGGCAACAAAGCGCTGCCCCTCCCTTGCTGAAGCAAGAAAGAGCTTTACCCTGGAGGTGAACTAATCAAGAGTCCCTGCAGTGGGGTGCAGTTATCATGGGTGCGTCAACAGTGACTACAGCGTGCAAAATAATGAAATAAAAAAAATACATAACGCACTACGCTCGGCTGCCTGACGAATTTCAGTTGCAATACGTATGTAGCTGAGGGGACGGCAGAGATGCAGCATGTAATAACAGTGTGCTGCCACACTCCGTGTAGGCACACGTGCAACTTGGTCCACCAATAGAAGCGCGACTGCGGTGGGAGAGAGGAAGTGATCGACTGGCCGATGGCAGTGACGCCGAGTTAATTACATTCTAAGAGCTTCACAATGCAACTGGTGCTCTTGCAAATCATTCTAATACCTCCGAAGGAGTGTGCAATTGAAACTGCCATAACAGTGCATTGTGAAAACGAGAGACCAAAGATAAAAGTAGTTCGCCCATGCTAAAGTATATGGATGATCGTGCAATAATCCATGTAACAGGCTCAGTCTGCGAGGCGGTAACAAACCAGTCTCTAGGCGGGACAAACAGAAGGCATTTACCAACAACATCAAGGGATTTTTGAAAGGCAGGCCCATGAACAAATGAGTGTAATGGGTGTAAAATGAGTGTGGTTAAACTCCACAAAATAGATTACAACATGTTAAGCTGCTATGCTCAACTGAAAAACTAGCATTAGCAAAGCAACTAGATCTCCACTTTGATACAGGTCGTCGATCTGTTGGCTTTGCCAATTTGTTTTCTTCCCAAATGACATTTGACTGTGCACATATATGCAAAGCAACCATACTGTAATAGTCTTGTTCCAAAAAAAAACAATTGTAAGATGGACATGTGCCCACACTCTGTGTCCATCTTGGGGTGATTATTTTTAAGCATTATGAAAACCATGTAAAATGTCGACAGTGCATGTGAGCACATGCATGGTGTCCACCTTGTAATGTTTTTTTATAAAACGTAACAAAAAGCATTACAAAGTAGCTGACATGCATGTGTGCATACACATGTTAGGTGACCATCTTGGGATTGTTTTTTCACTACAGAAGGTTGGATGACTTTATTGGCTTTGCCATTGTTTTTGATGCAATTCAATAAGCACTGAGAAAGCCAAAAGTCACGAAGGCAATAGCAGGGGCCATATCCTGCGCGGTGGGGGGTAGGGGGTTCACCGAGACAACAAAGGGGAGCACACCAGTTCTTCAAATTAAATAAGAGATTGCCAAAAGAGACTAATTTACTATCACAATAACCAATGCAAAAAATAATGGGAAAGTCATGTCACCTTCTTTGGAAATATTTGTGCTACAGATGTGCACAGTTTTACAGTCACTGTCGCACTCAATGAGAGCTGTTATTAACCCATGTTAGTTTCCCCTAGACTCATAGTAGTTTTGATGCACACAGAGCATGGCAGGCCCTCCCCCAACAATCTTTGTGCCACGAGAGAAAATGCAAATCTGATTTCAATTGCATGAATATTTCCAAAAGCAACAACTGGCAAAGTCAATAGGCTAGGCGTTTCATTTGTAAATGCAGAACTAACACAGACCTAGAAGGATATATAGCAAGTGGCACAAACAGTATGTGTAGGCACAAATATACAGAAACAGATTGCATGAGAATATGGACAGGACCCCTGAACAGGCTTTGAAAGAACTGAAACAATTAAGCGTTCACATGCTTTTCAAAATGAGTGTATTATAGCCAGTTTTCACTGAGGTTGTCTTTGGGAAACCAGGACCTAAAGTGGCATGCAAAAAGAGGAGAGATTCTTGAAAGAAAGAAGAGATTATATAGAGGCTTAAGACAGGAGAGGTGGGAAGGAAAGATAAAAAGACAGCAGAAAATAGAGAAAGAATGGAGAAGTAAAAGAAAAGACTGAGGGAAACAGAAAAAGAGAGATGGAAAGGAAGAGAATGGGAGCAGAGATGGAGAAAAGAGGAAGAGGGAGATGAGGAGCAAGGGAGAAAAGTAGGAGAAAGAAAGGAGAGAAACTAGAAAGAAGGAACAGAGAAAGAATGGGGGTAGAAGAGCAAACAGGCCGTGAAACAGGGTAGAGCTGTAATGTATAACAAGAGGCCTCAAGATGGCAAGAGGAAGACAAACCAGAACAGGAGAAACAGGTAGACATGTGATTAGGGCTGTCTAGATTAGATTGGTGGAAGAACGACAATGGAGGGGCCTGTGATCTTGATATGCCTTAATTGCCTATGCTACGCCCATGCAATTAAGGGAATACTCCGTTGTGATTTCACTAGTGCAAAATGTGAGCCCAGTATTATAGAATGTTACACTTATATGCCTGTGGTCCCTTTTGCGATACTCAAGTATGCTGGGGGTGCACACATGGGTGGAAGTGTCCATTGGGACTCTGGGGGCTTTTCAGTAAATGAGTTCTGAAGGTTTGGTTCTAATTTCACATTCCAATTATACTGCTTCCCTGATGCTTATATAATGTTTAGTGTCTCCTACAAAATAATATCTATCTTGCTTCTTTTGAAGCACAATTCCTGGTCCAACTGTGTCCTAAAATCCATCCTAGACTTTTTTTAGTTCTGTGTATCATCTCTAGTAAAACAGTTAGCATTTTCCTATTAGTTTGCAGCTTTTTATGGGTTTGAGATCATGAGTGCACCTTACGTTTCAGCCAAGTGATGATTGAAAAATGTGCCACTATACAGGAAGTGTAGCAAACCAAACCTGCCAGAAGGTTCAAGGCAGCATCCTCACTGTCAGTATCCCTGCACGTGACCCATGTTCCGCCCCCCCCGTTGTGGGGAGTGCAGTGATTGGAATGCATTTGTCCTATAGAGAACAGAAAATCTAACACGTTCTGGAGGTGGCAAAAAGGTGTCGAGCAGTCCATAAACAAGTCCAAGATTTTCTCAACTAGAGAAAATGATTTGAAAGGCTCCTTGTCTAGTGCAGTAGTGGCCCCTGGAAGCCACAGAAAGGTATATGTAGGGCAGTTCTACCTCAGTCATGTAAATCTCTTCCAGGGAGGTCGGCCCTTATATCAGGGGGGGTGACCCCCAAATACCACTAATATCCCTTGTGATCCAGTGGATTATCTGACGGTCTAGTGCAGTGGCTCCCAACCTTTTCACTTTTGTGGACCCCCACGGTTTCAATATTGGAAGCCGGGGACACCCCAGTGAGTCACTATTGAAAGCTGGGGTCCTAATCTGTTAATAATATTATATTTTCTAAGCAGTCACAGACACGGACCCCCAGGGGTCCCCGGACCACAGGTTGGGAGGCACTGGTCTAGTGGGTTCCTGCCTGTGGATCCTGCCTTGTCTGCTAAGCACGAGCAAGACTTTGTTTGAGAAATGCAAGAATTTGTTTGAGAAATGCATCAGTGGAAGAGAGACTCTCCCCTTTCCAATGATGCCTCCCTCAAACATTAGAAGGCCATTTTCGGCATGAAATTCCCACCGGAAGTGGTGGAGAGGAATCGCCTGCTTCATTCCTCCTGCTCCAGTGGGGGTTTGTGATGCCTGCAAGCCACGAGGCGCAGATGGGCAGATGGGGTAGTGCAGGCTGAAGCAGAAGGGATTCTGCTTCTCTCACACATCGGGAGTTTGAAAAAAGGAAACCTCTGGTTCAAGCACCAGAGGTTCATTTTAAGCCCTCCCCAGTGTTGCCCACTGCCGGACGGATGCACTCAAGGGGTTAAAAATACTCCTACTTTGGGAGTTTGTTTTTGGAAAAGAAAAAGGTTTGCTGAGTGCCTGAAGCATGGAGGGCGGGGAGGAAATTACCTCTAACACCCGGACAGGCAAGGGGCCTCCCACCAAAGTATAAATCAGGCTCCTAATCTTTTCAAAAGGAATCAATATGTGGACATCGACTTCCAAAGGAGAGAATCTAGTCATCGGTTAACATTTGAATTCTGTCAAATGCACAGCACATCGCCCTCCAAACATACACACAGCAATGGCAGCCAATGTAATGGAAAGGATGCTCAACATATGTAGTTCTAATTTCTTATTTACTAGTGGATATTCCATTGTGTACAATATAAGTAACAAATCATACTGAAGAAGGGCTATGCAAAGGTGAACTTACTGTAAACTCCTCATAAAATACAAAAGGGCAGTCTTCGTTTAGAAAGGCAGATATAAACACGCTTTCTTTAATAACAGGCTTCATATTTTCTTATTGAAAAAAGGACTTAAGCCTTTAAACTGCTGCATTTAACCGGTGTTAACACGACATACTAAATAGACCAATTAAAAGAAATGTCTTCCCTCGAGCCCACAAATTACTTCGCAGAGGAGGCGCAAACTAATTGAGCTTCTCACAATGACTAAACAACCGCAATTATTTCTGTTCTCTCCTGTTTGGAAACGAAATTGTAAACATACCCAGGTTTTTAGCGGTAAGAGGGGGGGAATCACGTACAGGCAGTTGAGTAAATAGTGCCATTGGTGAGGAGCACAAGGAATTTCCTTTTTATATGTGTATTTATTTATCCATTTTCTAAACCTCGAACGTCCCCCTAAGCGACCAGAATGCCGTGCAAAAAACGATACAAGGCTTTTTCTAACATACAAAAACACAACACAACCTGACATAATGCAAAAAGGATAAAATTACATTTAAAATGGTTAACCACTTCTTCCAAATTACGACAATACTCTCCAGTCTGTGTAATGGAAGATTCAAAGAGGCATCTAAAAATGTTCAGTCCTTTTTTGTTTGAGCCTTTCGTTTGACCATTCAAATTTCCACCTTATACAATATTAAAAAGAAGTATGTACAATGATGTTAAGACAAAGAGGTGGGTCATTTGAAAGTTTGAAAAACACACACAGGTAGCTGGGAAAGCTATACAGGGGCACAACTTAGGATATATTGCTCGAAGGCATGTGTACAGTACAACAGTGCTTCGAGAGGAAGGTATGGGGACTACTCTATTCCCAACAAACTCACATAGATTCCAAATACAACTAATTTCCTCGAGCAGATAGTTATATCCTATGAATAAGAGTTCCAATCATTTCCAAAGTATTTAATCCAAATATTCTTTATTTGGTGGTCTTGCTCTTAGCCGTGAAGTTGCTCCATTTTAGCCAACCATGTTGCAGTTAACACGTGTTTCGTCAACCGATTTCATCAAGGCTAGAAACCACATAATAAAATACATGGACATTTCTTCTTCTTAGCAAGAGAGCGGTCATTTGCACCTATTGATCAGCACACAGTTTACATAGAAAATGCCATTGCACCCCAAACCAATAAGATCAATTAGTGTTCAAAAGCTGCAGTGGTAGGACCTTCAGATTACAGACCCTCGCCCAAGTGCTAATATTCCAATTAAGCATCCATGTACGCTAGACACTCCAAATAGTCTTAAAGGTTATGTAAAAACAAAAACAGTAGTCATTTTTCAGGATGGACATCAAATCCTACATCCTCACTTCCCTAGGTGAGCTTGCTGCTCTATTCCAACCGAATGTATCCAGTTTATAAACCTCACCTCACCAATATGCAGCATGCCCTCCAGACTTCGGAGAATCTAAAATATTCATACATACAGACCTATTTCTTCAAATTGAAGTTCCTACAAAGTATACTATCTACATAAGTGTTCTACAGTAGATACAATTACCATGCAAAACGTGTCACTCACAAATCACCTACCAAATTTACGAGTAATCTCTACAAGTCAAAACAATTATAAATTCAGAGTGAGCTTAAATTTGACACTACTCCCGAGTTAACCTACAGCATACAATCTATGCCGTCAGTATTCATCCCAAACAAAATATACCAATAACAATCTATCTGTATGCTGCCGTCCCCCTAAACTCACTCCTCTTCGTGCCCTGGAAGTCCAATCCTTCCTGCTAACTGCGTGTGGCCGGCGTGCGGTGCCAACGCCATATTGGATGTACTTATTATAATCGCACCGAGTGTCAGTCTGGCCGATTGTATCATCCTCTGTATCTCTTACATTGGTGTTTGTGAACATGTCCTACTCAACCTTAGCAATTAAACATCACCATATTAAAAGTCACTCATTCATCCTATTGCACTGTACTATTTAGACTTAATTTAAACAGTAACGCTTTAACTTGGAACACAGCTCGTAGTGGGAAGGGGAACGTTCCCACACTTTATTAATTTATCAAACAGTTCCCGTACTTTTTATTTTAAAAACAACCGTCCCTGAACAGTTGAGTTGCCTCCAGTTAAAAAGCAAGAATAAGGGACTCCTCTCCTGTGAAGTGAGAGAAGGGCGAAGCAGCTAAAGAAGAAGCCAGCCTTCTCTCCACCGGGCCTGTCGCCTTAAAGAAGTGTAACTCCAATAACTATTTGTGAGCCAGCATAGGCTTTACTTAATAGAATCTGGTAATTGTTTTTTAATGGAAACCAATAAAAATAGTTTGCACTAGGTACAATCAGTGTATTATTAAAAGTCTAACTTTTAAAAGCAGTGTGCACATTTTGTAACACCCTATTTACACTGTGTTCAACTTATCTAATACTGTATGTAATACATTCTTCAAACAGATGATTTACTGACTCTGCTTTCCGTCATACGTTTGGACCTCTCAGGTCGTCAATATTTTTCCAATGCACCAACCAGGATTAAAATCAGTGACCATCTGGTTGCACGCACTGACATCTGAAGTGATCGCATTAACTAACTGAGCTGTCCTACGAGAAAAATGCGTTTGCCACAAATAAAGTTAAGCCACAAATAAAGTTAAGTTGCGTTTATGGAGTGTATGTTGTATTGTACATGCATTTACCTGTAGGTGGAAGGCCAGCAAACAGCTAACAAATATTTTGTTCTTTTTAGCAGTCTGTGACTCCACCCACACATTGGCTGACCACACCCCGATTGTACCCAGGACTATAGTTCCCATACTTTTCGTTATGCACTTTGACCACTGACTTGAAAAGCATCATCATGAATCACTCATGTGTGAGACAAAGCAGAAGAAAGGACTAAAAGCCTGCTATCATTGGCTGGTCAATCATTATACAGTATGCATCTCATACCTATGTATCCATATGGCCAATATTAACGAAATTCTTTTCAGCATACATATCCCCAGAAAGTATTTATGTGTACTTACCTGTGGAGCTGGAAGGTACGTATGGATGCTATTATCTGCCATTTTAAGTAGATCATTCATAACTTGTTCCCAATGACGTCAGAACACTATTTAGCAAAACATGTCTACACGAGCATACCTGATGCCACATAGATAAAGACATATCTCCAAATTAAAAGTTCGATTCAACCTGCAGATGTATACTCAGTCTTCATTCTAATCTCCTACAACCAAGGTTCCCTTTATTAAATCAAGAAATTGTAAAATTATACTAAGGTTCATTCCACTATTAATCAAAAACCTATAATATTATTAATCAATGAATTACTCACATCAAAGGGCACACTCAGACCTAATCACCGATACTCCTATTTCCTATGCGGTACGTAAGCATAGTACACCCTTTTTTGGCTGTAATATCACTTACATTGCATAGTGTAAATCATTCACTGGTAATCAGCTTTCAGTTATAAAAGCCCATAGCAGGTTCATTACCCCACTAACTACTATCCATACCGTATTTGAAGTAATACAGCCATTAACCATGCCCTAATCTCTTATGAAATATTGTAGGTCATGGTGTATATCTAAGCCCATTTCTACTGCTCTCCATTTCATTGGCCAACAAGCTTCTATCTGGAAACAAGCTTCTATCTGGATTTAATCTCAATTCTCCATCCCCCCACTCTCTGGTCTCTATGCACTTCCTTAGTGCCATGAAATCTAAATTCCACGGGGTGTGTGATTTGTTTGCATGCTAACATATGTTATTGTGTCGCGCATATTAGTATGCAATCAAAGGACACCCCATTTGGAATTTAGATTTCATGACATTAAGGGCCTGAGTTACCACCTTAGCAGAGGCGATTACTCCGTCACAAACGTGACGGACATCCTGTCCGCTGTATTACAAGTTCCATAAAATCGTAGTCAGGTTTTCAAGAATAAAGAAGTGACACAACTCTGGCAGTAATGTAGTATATGTTTATCAAAGAGTAATATGGCTGGGAGCACAGCTCAGTTCTGTCACTAAAACCACACTCAACTCATCTTTTACAGAGTCTTTTATAGGCTTAATTCGAATAGGCTTTCTTATCATATTTTCAATTAACACAGTAGCTCAATATAATGTTATCTACCTTCATTCTTGGCACAAGCAATAACTCTAAAAAAACTGCATCTGACTACTTGTCACTAAAAATGCAGCTGTAGCGTGTATAATATATGTATGCATCCGCTCAGTTTTTTTTTTATCTCACCCTTGGAATTCTATCTGTGTTTCCTCCCTACACTGCTGCCATAATCTGAAGTTTTACGGCCTATCCTCCTCCCTCTACCAACCTTGACACTCACAAGAATCCCTTTAAGGTTTGCCATAATGTACCCCTCCTCCTAACACTTGTATCAGGAAGTGGCTCAGGCTCTGGTGTGTGCGGCCTTCTAAATTATCTGTGGTATGCGAGGACCGGCTGCAACTGTTTTGCCCTGCACCTGGCCTGTTCCTTTGTTTTCCTTTCTGCCCCTGTACTCCATTTTAACATGATACCCTGGTTTAGGCCTGTATTTGTCTCGCACTGTGTATGCTCCTGCATGTTTCCCTCTTAAGCCATGTGTTGACCGGAGTGGGCCTTCTTTCCTTCTCTTGAGGCCTATTACATTCCTCCCTCTAGGTCAATTTTCAACTACTAACTTACTTTTCCTCCCCAGTGTACCCATCTCAGTGTATGCATTATGTTTTCCCTTCCACACTTTACTAACTACCCTACTAATAAACATCCCTCCTAACATCTGACCGCTGGACTTACAACACCCTACAATAATCTGGATCAGACAATACATCAAAAGGATCACCACAAGGACTGGAAGAAGTCCTTTAAGCATTTCTGGTAACCAGGACGGTATCCATGAAAGCAACCCTGGAAACCACTAGTCAGGGGCACCCCCTTCTTCCACCATTCTCTTCTACAGATTATGCAAAGTCTCTCTGGCCTCTGTTATTGTTCCATTGTCTGCATCATTAGCTGGCACATATTTACAACAAGCCGTACCGTCCTTGGCACAAACCCCTCCTTCCATAGCCGTCATCAAGTCTAACACAATCCTATGTTGCATAAGCATTATTCGCACTGCCCGCAACTCTTCTTTGATTGCATTGAAACCATCTTCCATAGCATTGATGGCTTTCATCAGTTCCCATCATGTTGTTTGCAACCAACGAGCTGTGGCTTTCGCTTGGATGAATGGGAGGATGCTTCCAAAAAACAACTGGGCATTGTTGAACCATCAGTACTCCTGCAGAACTTCTGCCCAAGTTGCAGTATGAAAAAACTCGTCGGCTCTTCTCCTCCAATGATGATGTAACAGGGTTGTTGGACGGCTTATGGGGTGGTCATGTAGCTTCGAAATGTCCACTCCTGAAATCACCAAAGAGGGGGTGTGCACAGTAACTAAAGAACAGAGACCTCTCAATCCTGCAGGAACTTGCGTATATAGCATTTCTCTACACTGCCAATAATAATCCATCAGACTGGAAGTCCCCCATTGCATGTCAGCGTTGTACCTTGTAGTGATGCAATTGACTTTCTTTCCTACTGAGACCGTTCCATTTTCCCTGAAACATAAGGAAAAAACAATGGGTGTTCGTCCACTCGAAGATAGGTGTTTCTACCCAGGTTAAACTCTGTGTATGCTCATCCCATGAAGCCTGACAGTTCTGTTGTGGGTTAGTGTTGTTTTTACTCCCCCTCCATAAGGAGAGAGCTCTGTACGCAAATGTTGCACCATGGTGCCATTGACCATTGACGTATACTGAACCATTTAAGTTGAGATAAGGTCTTTCCTGACAATCATAGGGCCTAGGTGTGGCAGAATAATCCTTACATAAAAGAGTAGGTTGTGATACCCCTAGGATTCCTTGCTCTAACATTCTACCCTTCCACCTATCCCCCTTGTACCTTAGAACCCCTGTCGCAGCCATTGACTCTAGCTTCACTTCTATTTCTTTGCGATTGGTCAAGATATCCGTTATGTCAGCTAACTCTGCTTCATACCGTGTGATGTTTACTAAAAATGTTCCCTTTTTTACCTGTGAGGGTTGCATCCGTGCTTTCATTCTAAACAGAAAAAGATTCAAAAGACACTGTGTAACATTAGGAGGTACTTCTTTAGATGAAGACAATCTATCTGAATCACTGACATGTGGAATAAAGAGCATACCAGGCAAGACTCATTAGTACTTTGATTGCCTACTTCTGTCATATGCTGATACCACATATTATCTAATAAGTTAGCATGAAATTTGTGGGATACATTCTTTCATTCATATGCTTCTCTTTGCAAGTGCACAATATTTGGACATGATACTACACACGAATTAAGATACCATTGTAATACAGCTGTAAATATGATAAAACATAAGCAAGAAAACAAAACAGTAATCCATAAATGTCTGTGGGCAGAGCCAATAAGGTACTCCGCTCGCTCTTTAAAAGAAAACAGTGTCACTCCTCTTTTTCTTTGCTCTCCTCTAAATGTTCCTGTAATGGTGGAGAAGTTTGACACAGAGCAGGGGCCAGTCAAATGTCCAATAGGTGTATCCATCGTTTCCTGCCCCCCACTTTCACTGCGGTGGGGTGCTCTGGGTGACTGGATAAGGCACCTTCAACTTACTGTCTTCCCATCGTCTTACAAAATTGCAAATGTACACTTGTTGACCCACAGGAATTGGACTAGTCTGCTGGGCTGCGTTGGTGTACTTCTGCTGTTGTGCCATCTGTTTAGAAAAGAACTTAGCAAACTTCAGCAACTGAGACAAATAACAGCTCATTTCTTTCCCCAAAACCTCAGCTGTTTTACGAGCATCTGACTTTTGTCTTGCTGTTGTTAAGGGGGTCGGCATAGGGTGCCCTGTCAGTATCTGGTGCAGGGTCAGGTGATGATCACTTTCTGGTTGATTTCTGAGGGCATACAGGGCTCACGGGAGGCAGTTGAGCCAGTTCTTATGCAATGTAACGCACAGTTTGCTTATTTTGTTTTTCATTCAGGTGCTCCACTATACCATGACTTTGGGGGTGATAGACAGATGACAATTTATGTTTTATCCCCAGGGAGGTTCAGGTGTGTTGAAAAATGGCATTGACGAAGTGGGTTCCGTTATCTGAATGGATCGCTTCTGCAATTCCCCACAAGGTATTACACCTCGTATCAAAAAGTTAGCTGCTGCTTTGGCATCATTATGTACACAGCGTCCCGCCTCAATCCACCTTGAGAAAGGACAGACAACTACAATTAGATACCTGTCAATCATGTCAACAAAATCTAAATGTATATTTTTAAGTGCCCCTAGGCCTATTGCATCCTATTCTGTTTTACAGTGTTTGCACTACTTTCTGACTGTTTTACTTACCTGATTTGGGTAGTTGTGTAAATTTTGTGTATGTTACTTACCTCCTAAGGGAGTATATCCTCTGAGATATTTTTGGCACATTGTCACTAAAATAAAGTACCTTTATTTTTAGTAACTATGAGTATTGTCTTTCTTATGATATAGTACCTGTGTGATATAAGTGGTATTGCATGAGCTTTGCATGTCTCCTAGTTCAGCCTTGGTTGCTCTGCTATAGCTACCTCTATCAGCCTAAGCTGCTAGCACACTACTACACTCTACTAATAAGGGATAACTGGACCTGGCATAAGGTGTAAGTACCATTGGTACCCACTACAAGCCAGGCCAGCCTCTTACACTCAAATGACAGGATCGAGCAGCCCACTGTAGTAAGCAATTGGCTTATGTCCCATAGATGTCTTTTGAGTCAGTACGGCAGTCATTGTCATTCTGTTACAATGAAAAAAGAGGTAGAATTGCTTTTAGTAATTAGGTGTACCTAACACTGGAGCATTCGTGATCGCTTTCTTTAGCTCCAGGAACTCTGTCTCCCCCTCATATGTCCAATTTATATTATTTGCCGTTGGGTGAGACTCTTTTAATGCAGTGAGGAGTGGTGCTGTCAGAGTGGCATAATCAAATCCCCACTGCCTCATATAATTACAGAGTCCTAAAAATTGCTACATTTGTTTGGTAGTGTTGAGCTTGGGCATGTTTCTAATTCTCTCTACTCTGTCAGGTGTCACTTTTCTCCTGTCTTTAGATATTAGTTGCCCCAAATATTGGACCTCTGTCTGCACATATTGTAACTTATTTTTGTCTACTTTGTACCCTTTGTCTGCAAGTGTACAGAGGAGGAAAGCGGCATCTTTGTGGATATTTGTCAGTATAACAGCTTGATCAGGTAGCACCGGGAATTCTGGAATGACTATGTCGTTCAGAGAGCGCAACTCTTGAATCATTCTCCAAGTTCCTCCCTTGGTCTTTTTTATCAGAAAATCGGCAGATTACATGGTGTCGGGTCTTTCATATATTATTCCCTGCTCAAGTAACGCCTGAATTGTAGGTAAGATACCTTCCTCCGCTTCTTTGGACAGGGGGTACTGACATATCCTGGACAATATGGCTCCAGGTTTCAATGTAATCTTCACATACTCAGCTCCTTTAATCAGTCCCACGTCATGTGGCCCCTTTGTCCATAACACTTACGGTACCTTTGCCAAATCTCTTTCTCTCATTGTAGTGTCTTGTGCGTGTTTTGACACTGTCCTGTACTGCAACTGCATTCTATGGAGATGTCCATTTCAAACACAACTGTTCCAATCCGGTGGTGTTCATTGAAGAATCCTTCGTCTGAGACATCCCTTAATTTTCCCTGGGATCTGTAAACACGATTGATGCCCACTATTCCTGCCTTTTTTCAAATGCGATGAGCACCGCATATGTTGGTCTTATTTCGAGAACTGATATGTCCAGTAACATCTCTCGTTCTGTTATTGGGCCTATGGGTTTGCAAGGTCTGAACACCAGTTCTTTTGGTAACTGCACAGTCATCCCTTGCAGCGCTGGTGTGTGCGCTAACAGAGCGTATATGCCACGCAAGAAGGCCTTTGTATCAACTGGTACTGCTCTAAGCTGCTGCCCTGATTCCTCATGAGCTATGAGGGACAGTATTCTGCCTGGCGTGACACCGGGTGTAGAACACACCATCGATCCATCTTCCAGGAACAAAATGGTCATATTCAACTTGCTCATTAGATCTCTTCCAAGAAGGTTGACGGGTGACTCTGGGGAATGCAACAATGGTCTGTCAATTTGGGCGTCACCCAGAGTCATGTTTACTGATCTCCTAAAAGGAATCTGTCTGACAGCCCCAGAAAACCCTTGTGTGTCCATTGAGTCGCACAAAAGTGGTAATGTTCCTTCCTTTATGCAAGATTTGGTGGCCCCAATGTCAATTAAAAACTGATAGGGGCACCCTTCTATGGCTACCGTCACAGTGGGTTCCTCTTCTGACCTGGGGTTACCGATAGTATTGGACACTTAATTGTTACCTGTGGGCTTTGCCATTAGACATAATTTGGTGTCAGTGTCCCACTGAACACCTGGGGTGATGTGTAAAAGTGGTTACCTCCTTGCACCATCACTCCTCCTACCTGAACCTGCGCTTGCCCTCCCATAATGTTGCTGCCTCCCTGGGGCCCATTTTGCGGCAGTGGCCCCTGTGTTGCCACCCACTGAGCTTGAAGGGTCTGGGGGTACTCCTGTCTCCCATATTGTTGTGGTCTCTATTGCATCTGTGGCGGTCTAGTCACCTGTCTTTGCGATGTAGGCCACCCTTGCGTTCGTTCATTTGACCTCTTAGCCCTGCATTCTCTTGCAAAGAGACCCCCCTTGCGGCAATAATAACACTGCTGTCCCACTCGGTATCCTCCTTGCCTTCTCCCCTGCATTATTCCTGGCTCTCCTGATGGACCACCTTGTCTCTTCCCCATATCACTTGCTATTTGCCCTCCTGATGTCTGCCTTGCACTAGCGTTGCGATAGATGCTGGTGGTGCTGTCACCAGTGCCTCCTTCCGTTCTCGGTTTCTTGAATTTCTGTTGCACCAACTTAGCGGTGGCCCTCTCTGCCTGTTCTGTTCTTTCTCTATCTTTTTCTTGTTTCCATTTAAAATAATGTTTTATGTGGGCCTGTATTTCTGGCAACGGTTTAGCCTCAATTCCCACTACCCCATCCAAATTTGACTGTATCTCGATGGGAAGACCTTTCCTCAGCACGTTGTAAAATAAAAGTGCATTTCCTCCTGTGATTTCCCAATTATACCCACCTCCTGTACCCATCATTCTTTCATTCTCATGATGAACTCTGCAATGTCCTCATTCGGCTTAATACTTTCTGCCATAAGTGCTCCAATATCTGGCCTGTCTGGGTATGTTTGCCGAAGCGCATTCCAAACGTGTTGGCGGACATTGTTGAAAGAGGACCCATCAAATTGCGTGTTTATCAATGTGACTTGAGGGTGTCCTGCTCTCGTAAATATGGTGGTTACCTCATGTCCTGCTAGAGAACCTAGCAAATCTTTACCGTCACCCAAGGCGAGGTTGACCCCGGCCGTGTGCTTTTCAAAACATCCTATCCATTTTCCTGCACCTTCAGACAGCAGGGCAATGCTCTCTTTAAATACTCTTTGTCCATCTGTGGCCAGGGCACGTATGTTGGTACTTGCCCTCTCTTAAAAATTAGGGGCGGCTGTGTGATGGGCGGGAGACCTGGCAGCCTGAAGCTTAACCTCTGATCTGGCCTGTTACTACGTATCACTTCAGTCAGTTTGTCCTCAGCATACATCTCCCAGATTACAAGGCATTCCTGCTTGTATGGATAGTTCCAATCTGGGGCACCCCCCTCCCTGCCGTATACAGTCTTCTGCCGTGGCCATGTCATAGGGTTGGAAAGATCCCTGTCTGGGCCACGGTGTCCTCCAGTCTCTTTCAGTCCATGTTGCCAGTTCATCTGAAAAAGGCTGGCAATAATAACTACCCTCCTTCTGTTCTATAGGTGTCAGCCCCACTCTGGATGTTTTTTTTTTAAATTGGCTTTTTCTCTATCTCTACTGGGTCCCTTGCTATCAATTGTAATCTTCGTGTGGCCCGTGGTCGGAAATTATACAAGCCTCTGTCTCTTCCAAAGGTACTTTCTTTTGCTTCAAACCCTTCATCCCATTCCTCATCCTCTGCTTTTGCCCCGCTCCCCTTTCCATCTCATCTCGACGTCCGTCATAAGTGATATTTCCATTTCTTCTTTCCACTCTCTTTCTTCCTGCATCCACTTTCCAGCTGCCTCTCTCAGTGTTTCTGCTGACGTGTTTCCCAATTTTAGAATGATCTGTCCAGTCGTCCATTGCCCTCAAAGAGGGTCAAGGCTTCTGGATCTTCCTGCCTGTTCTCTAGTGTACTGTGACTTCGGTGTTGCTCTGTCTCTTCTCTTCTGCTCATGATCCACCCAAGGAGCTGTTGGGATGGGACTGGGCGCGCTCCCAGCCCCTTTCACATCTGTCCTATCTCCCTCTGGTTCAATCTGTTCTGGATCCTGAAACCCCACAGCCGGCAGAGTAGGATATATACCATATGGTGCGGGCTGCTCTGGAGCCTGCTTTGGGGGTTTCTCTTGCTCTTGCATTGCTGCTTCTTTAGGCTCTGTCGTTTTTACATTTGTTTTCATATCATAGAAAGCTCACCATAATGACAGAATATATTTATTCTTCTTTCTCTTCTTCGTCTGATACTTAGATCTAATATGTCAGTGTGTGTTCTACTATGTCTTCATCAAATGTCCCTTCCTTTGGCCATGGCTGGGCATGGTCCTTAGTATCTCTATGCCATTGCTTACAATATTTCTGTATTTTCCTTTTATCTGACAAGAAACTTTTATCATATGTTCCAGGGGGCATCCATGGCTTTCCCCAGGACATACGCTTCCCGTATTTTCCTCTTATTATTATCCCCTCTTTGTATCACTTCTCTGCCCTACATCTCCCTCGCTGCTATGTATGTGTCCTTGTCAATGTCGCTCACCTATAGCAGTATGCTTGGTAGAGAAGTGTTCTCATGGAGTGTTGCCTGACTTGACATACATTGTTAAGGTGGTGCTGGTGAACATCAGCGATACTGATCGTTAACCTGTGCAGCACTTCTTCTATACTAATGTTGGTTGGGGGTGCATTTATGGGGGAACAAAGTGGATTGGTGCCTGACGCAATACGCATTATAACGTTATCAAGAATGAAAATTATCAGTAGTGGTGTCTGGGGATGTGGCATCCCTTCCATCATTTAAAACCCCAGAATCATAAGTCTGTGACAAATGCATCAAGAAGTAATTCTAATATGAGAGGGTCTTGCATTGTAATGGTAAACCGAGGGGTGTTACACAGGCATGGGGGTTGGTCGTGAGCTCATTTAAATGTTAAAACTAATTCAAGGGTATCTGTTTCTCCCTACAGGAAATCATTAACTTCACTCATAAGGTCTTTCTATTTATCTACATTTGTTTTGATTTTTTTTTCTGCTTTTAATTCATGTGTTTTGTTTGTACTAATATTTCCCCACTTCCCCGCCGCTTTGAGTTCTTCTATTGGGATATCAAAAATATGGTAGAGATCTCGCACCCTCTCCTCCTCACTTATTTCAGATTGTACATCCAGTAGCGAGAACCCTTGCCTTTTTTCTGTTTTTGGACTTCTGTGCTATGGACTATCGTATTCTTTTTTTATCCTCCCTATTACTCATTATTTTTATTCATTGCTGTTGCGCTTTTTCAGGTTCACAACCAAGGGTCTGCCTGTGCTCAGGGTAAAGTCAATTGACGTCAGCCATTCGGTTGTCTTTTTACCTAGATGTCAGACTCCCCACTGATGCTTCGGCCTCGAATGTTCTCCCTCCAAAGCACCTTCCCTATGTCTTAAATCGAGGATTTGTGAACCGGGCGTCTGACCTTTTTAGAGTGAGGCCTGCCAGTGCCGGTAAAGTAACCGTCTCGTGGAGCGTCAGACTTTGTGCGCATTACCCGATTCACCTCACTTTCTCTATTCTAACCCTCTAGGTCTAGCTGGGATATCTGATGGACACGAACTGTCCCTCCCAGGAACTGCCTCCTGGGTAATGCACTAGTACCTTACTATTTCTTCCAGGAGCTGTCCCTGGGTAATACACGAGTACAATCTATTTCTTCCAGGAGCTGTCCCCTGGGTAATACTATTAGAATCTATTTCTTCCAGGAGCTGTCCCCTGGGTAATGCACTGTTACTCATTGTACTTCTTTTTTTTTCTCACAAAAAGGGAATCCCTACTAGCTAGTCTTCCAGGCTGGTCGGGAAATCACATTTAATTTCTGCATCACCATTGTTTTTCAAAACCCACACAAATCCTGCATGCATTTATTCCCCCATACTACAATTGCCACAGAATGATGCACTTTAAATAATGAAGTTCAAAGCCCAAATTCTCCTCAACCTTTAGGACAGCAACCTCTGGAACCCCGACCTCCCGCTCGAATAGACAGGTGTATGCTCACCTGATTTGCATGCAATCTTCTATTCAAGCGACACAGGCGGTGTTTCCTTTAGCCGCGGTCCAGGAAGTTGAGGAGACAGGGGGCTCCTGGCTGCCGCTCACCAAAACGTTGTCTGATTTTCAAGAATAAAGAAGTGACACAACTCTGGTAGTAATGTAGTATATGTTTATCAAAGAGTAATACGGCCGGGAGCACAGCTCAGTTCTGTAACTGAAGCCACACTCAATCATCTTTTACAAACAGTGTCTTTTATAGGCTTATGTCCATATTTATACTTTTTTTGCACCGCATTTGCGTCATTTTTTTACGCAAAAGCGGCGCAAACTTACAAAATACAATTATATTTTGTAAGTTTGCTTCACTTTTGTGTCAAACAATAACGCAAATGTAGCGCAAAAAAAGTATAAATATGGGCCTTAATTCGTATATGCTTTCTTATCATATTTCCAATTAACACAGTAGCTCAATATAATGTTATCTACCTTCATTCTTGGCACAAGCAATAACTCTAAAAAAAATGCATCTGACTACTTGTCACTAAAAATGCAGCTGTAGCTATAATATACGTATGCATCCTCTAACGAGTACAGTTTCTTTTGATCTCACCGTTGGAATTCTTTCTGTGTTTCCTCTCTACACTGCTCCCATACTCTGAAGTTTTACTGCCTGTCCTCCTCCCTCTACCAACCTTGACATCCACAAGAATCCTGTGTCTTCCTTTTAGGTCTGCCATGATGTACCCCTCCTCCTAACTGTCATATCGGGAAGTGGCTCAGGTTTTTGTCTGTGCGACCTTCTAAATTATCTGAGGTATGCGAGGATTGGCTGCAACTGTTTTGCCCTGCACCTGGCCTGTTCCTTCGTTTTCCTTTCTGCCCCTGTACTCCATTTTAACATGATACCCTTGTTTAGGCCTTGTCTTGCACTGTGCATGCCCCTGCACGTTTCCCTCTTAAGCCATGTGTTGACCAGAGTGGGCATTCTTTCTTTCTCTTGAGGCCTATTACGGATATAACAGAACTTATAATTCGGCGGGAGGGATAGCCGTCACATTTGTGATTAAGTAATCCCCTCTGCCAAGGTCATAGTCAGGCCCTTAGTCTGTGCCAGATAGAAGCCCGTTGTATTATGTGCTGCTTCTGCCCTTAAATATCACCCCTCCATGCTCCGTGTTGCTCACTCCTCCCCCAAAAGCTAGCTCAGCCATTGTTTTGCCCACTCTTTTCTTTTTCTTTTTATTTAGTTCTGAATTCTTCTCTGTTTCAGCCTATCTGTTGCTCCCCAGCTCCCTCCCCATTCCTCTCTACTTGACTTCACCCCATCCCCTTCTCTGTTGTTCTTCACTGGTCTTGTCACTCTTCTTAAATCCTTTTTTTTCAATTTTACATTTTTTGTAGGACCTAGCAGCTGCCATTTGGTACTTCTTCACTCTGTTTTTAAAACAGTTTGTTTAAATTCATGTTTATTATATACCCCTCCAAGTGGCATATGCCATCTTGGAATGGCAAATGTGTGGCGATGGCTGCATGAAGATAGGTCATCACGTTGGGCTGCCATAGCCTCGGGATGCATAAGTGTATAAATGCATGTGCACATGCACACTTTTTTTCCTTTTTATTTTTTTTTGACAATGCTGTGCAGTGGCAAGAATAATTGGCAAGGCAGGAGGTAGAAAACGTGCAACCTTTTGGCTCTGCCAATTGTTGTTTGAAATTGAACAAGGTTTATATTAGGAGCTTTGGTTATCAGTGTTGTACAAAAATTGTTTTTAATGACTATAAAACCTGAGAAATCTCAAAGCAGTCATTCTTTGTCTCTGAAGGAACTACCATTTTCTGTTAGTAAACAGCTTTCAAGTACCCTGCATTTTATGTTTGGAGCAACAGTTCAAAAAGGGAGGTTGCCGGTGTTCTCACAGAATGGAAGTTTCTGGCGAGCATCCCACCACCATGAATAGGAGGAGCTTGAACACAAATTGTAAACCTTACAGGATTCAAGGATGTCCTCAGAGAGTCCATTGATGATGACATTGCCTGAGTCGATGGAAAGCCCCAGTTTCTGCATCACAATCTCAAAGTCATCCAAGTGGTCTTCTTATAGTAAAATAAGCCCCCCATTGTCAAATAAATTAAATATATATGTATATTAGGACACAAAATATATATTATATAATATAGACAGTTGTAGTGAATGACTGCATCCACCCGCAGGGGGACGAATGGGGCAGCGGGTCCATGAGATTCCCTTTCACCTGTCCAAAGGACTGTTATCAGGGGGTGCACTAACAGTGTGGCAGCTTTTTATGGGGCACTTTCAGTGTGCCTTCTAAGAGCATGTTTGCTTCTGTGCCTGTGTCCCTAATACAACATGGGCACAGAGCCAAAGTTATTCCCTCATTTGAATGAGGTCACACCCCATGCAAATAATGGAGCACCATCTGAAGATATCTCTGCCACTACATGTGTGCCAACACTATTAGTATTGCAGAAGTGGGTTGCACAAGCATCTGCAGCCCCTTCAATAATACAATAGTACCATGTGGGTGTAAAAAGCAGTTGCACACACTTATTGCGTCACTGGGGCTCAATCTGTGGTATTGCCCCAGGTTTTAAAAGATTTTCAAAGTCCTATTATACAGTTCAGTTGCATAGAGATGTCATGAGCAAGACTCAATGCAAATATCATACTACGTTTTCTTACAGGTAGTGTAAAGGGAAAAATCCATTATTTATTCTTGACATTGCTCCATCTCTACAGATATTTTGTCAGCATTTACACACTATCAAAATGATGCACACCGTATTGCGAGACACCAACCACAACTCAATAAAAGCTTGGGTAAATTTTTTGGAATATCTTAATGTTTACTTCAGACAGTTCTGTGCAATGGAATGATGGTGGTTCAGTGGTAATCTTGTGTGCTTTTTTTAGAGTATAGATTCAAGGAGGTCCATCCGAATCCCATCTGCTATTGGACACAAAACTGTTCATCAAGTGCATCGTTTTAGCACTTGTCTCTCAGGATAGGTTCAAGGGCAAAGTAAATGTTTGTGTGGTGAAAGTTTGTTTGGCTTGTTAGGGGCAGTTGCACCTGCTGGTATCACTGCCAATGGGGTCACACCACTCCAATGACGTGCATACGGCATGACCCACCAAGAAGAGAGGATGTTGTGTCTACCAAAGCCCAGTTAACATGCTCACACTTTCGCACCTAGAGCACTGTCAGATGCAGATCAGGTCAGCAGAGCAGCACCATCACAGGCAAAGAGAAGGTTGCACTGATGTCATGTTTCACAACCCACCACTCAGCCAAGCTAAGTGCCTACCTAAGCTTGCAGTGGTGATTTACTTGTGTATGTTCAGTCTCTTTGGGTTGCTTTACGTCTTTTTCATGTTTTTTAATTCAAATGACAGTAAAATTTGTGCATCGCCTAGATGCTTTGTGTCTCTGGATATCTTTCTTCTGAAGTTGCTCTGTCCAGTTCCACAGCACCTAATGATTCAGATGGCGGTACAGGTGGAGGTACAGTTGCGTGTGCTGGGGACATGTGCAGCACTCCGAGCCACACCCTTGCAGTTCTGTCCTGTTGCTATAGCAGCATTGAGTCATGTAGCTGGGCTCCTTCACAGCCCCTCATCTTCACCGCAACATCTTCCTTGACCATTAGCACCTCCAACACCCTTCCTAACATGTTGGTCAGTACTGTCTTTCTTTGAGGCAAGGTCCAAGAAACCTCTTTCAGACTTGTTGAGTTTTTCCAGGTTACTGGTCTCAAACGTGGCAACAGTGTGATCAGTCATCATTCTAACAATGGTGCTCTTAGGATTCTCCTGGTTTTAACTTGCATGTTTCCCAAGGATTCTGTTTAGGAAATCATGGTACAAAGACTGTCCCATCTTTATACTCAAGTTGAAGACAGACTTTGTGCATTGCAGCATTTCAGGTCTGTGACTAGTTGTGGGCAATCCAGCACTTTTGCGATTTTCACACAGACTGGTCCTGTCATGGTCTCTGTCCAGAGTGTGAGCATGGACATTGGGTGGGACTGTGACTCCCCTGCCAGGAAAAACTCAAATCAGTGGTACAAACAATAAGTGGGCTATCCCTCTCAGCTATTTGTTAATCTGTATAGGGAAAGAAACAAACCTCCCAGAAAAAAAGAGTCATGAGAGGTCAATGGGAAACTCCCAAACAAACTGTCCTGTCTCCTAAATACTGACCAGTTTGCCTCACTAGAGAGATCCCTGGAATGTCTGAGAGTATACTCCAGTTCAGGGGTCTGAGCTTTCTATCCCTCTATTGTAGGTATCACTGGATTTTGTAACACACAAAATGGAAACCATTGTGGCCATGGCATACATACATACACAACACACTCCTATTACCCACATAGACATGTTTGTGCCACCATGTCACGGATGGGTGGGCAAAGAGCTGGCAGCCAAATTGAAAAAGATGTGAGATACAGGTAAAAAGCCATGCCGTACTCACTAAAATTAGTATCGCTGCCAATGTCAGTACTCTACAGCTTGCGAGGTGATAGTAGTCACACTCACTAAATGGAAGGTAACCATAGTGTGCCATGGTGTGTCTTACTCTGGATCTCACTTGTGTCACAAGAAAGGCCTCCGCTTGCATTGATGATTGTTATGTGCACTGAGATAAGTGTCAAAACACAACATCTTGCAAGGGTGAAGTGTGTGGATAGATTTTGTGCATCAATCAGAGTTGTGCATTATTAGTAATGTGCAGAATATTAATCTACTTTCAAATTCACAAGTATACACTTACATGATGCTATTGCGTTTGAAACAATTTTGCTATAACCTGTTAAAGTGCATTTTCCTACCTTATGCTAACAAGGCCTTAGATAGGCCTCAACACCATCTTGTTCAAAATGTAGGATTCATCATGTTTGTGCTCTGTTTATTATTTCTGCTGCATATAGTCAAGCAAGTAATGTTGGTTCACTTCTGATTGACAGTGTTCTTGAGACTCTCTAACATGGGCTTCGTATTGTATTTTTTCCCCAAGGTTCTTCCAGCTGCATGCAGTGTTGCAGTCATTCACAATGGTCCACTGTGGTTTATGTAGGTAGTTTGGTCTGACACGTCCAGATCACATAAGGTCATAGGGAGCTGAATCATATTAATGTAGTGGGTTAGTACTTAGGACGTAAGGCTGTATGACATTTCTAAAGTCTTATTTCTGATTTATTAAAAATGTATTCTTTTGCTCACATCATTATTAATCTGAACTTCCATGCTTGTATATGGACAAATTTTCTATATAAACTCTCAATTTTTCAGGGTGACCAAGAGTCCGTTCCTATGTTACTAGGCATGCTGTCCAATTTCTTACTGATTTTGCTGCACATTTAGGCCGATATTTATACTTTTTTAGCGCCACATTTATGCTGCTTTTTGACGCAAAAATGGCATAAAGTAACAAAATACAATTGTATTTTGTAAGTTTGCGCCGCTTTTGTGTCAAAAAGTGCTGCAAATGCGGTGTAAAAATGGGCCTTAGGTCTTAAGCCAGAGACCGTTCCTTCATTACTAGGAATGTTTTTCGATTTCTAACTGAATTTGCTGCACATTTGGGTCTTGACCTATTATTGAATTTGCCTATTATTCTATGTTGTCTTATTACTAAGAGCCTTTATGGCAATGATTTTATGCACTAACTAAAATTTAATGCATCAGCACTTTATTATCTCTGTATTTCACTTACTGAATTTTTACACAAATATTTATATATTTCAAATTAAGGTTTAAGACAGCGCCCCATCCACCCACCCCTGAGCATGTTATTGAGATGGTTTTTGAGGTGTACGTGTTCCACAGCTATTCAGGGTGTCCTTTCTCAACCCCCAACGCTCGCTATCAAAACTTGAACAAAGATTGTGGCAATCTAACAAACAGTTTAATCGACAAATGACTTTCTTCTCATGGAAACGTTTTTAAAGAAATATTTAATTCTATTACAGCCTAAAAGCCAAACAGCTTATCTCGCCTCTACATTCACCTTCAGTTCCAAGGAATGGAAAAGTGTCCTTGGATTTTCATTGTGCACATTAAGTAAGTATCAGTATATGTGAGATTCATTGCAAGACATTTCTAATGGCTTTTCACTTAGCTGTAGAGGGAAGATGACATTAAATTGGATTAGTGGTTTTGTGAACCATTCATAGATATACTATTTTTTTATTTGTGCGATTTGCATGGCACATTCCCAGCTACGGAAGAAAAGAGTTCTCACAGCAACTTTCCCAGCATGAAAAAACTAAATATAAAATATTCTTCAGACAGACCAACATTGACAGCATACAAAACCAGATAGTTTAGGGTGTGAGTTAACCCAATATATCTATATATATAGGCTTGGAATAAATCAATCTTTGCACGCTCAGGAGATTTGAGATTTCTTTCCCTTGGAAGGTGTATTTTGATTGTGAGGGCAGCCGTAGCCTTGCATGAATCATATATATATATATATATATATGTGTGTGTGTATATATATATGTATATATATATATATATATATATATATTTAACCTACTGGCTGTTGCCAGTTAGTTATAGTTAGGACCTAGTTTCTATGGGAAGAGCGTTTTTTGTTTTGTTTTGCTGCTTGATGAATCTTCATGAAATTTTCAAAAAATATACTTTGCTCAGTTCAGTTCATCTTGAAGGTTTCGGGGTGATCTGTCAAGTGGGGGCTGAGAAAAAGGGGGGGCCCCAAAACATGCTTTACACATTAATTTTCCCATAAGGTCTTTAGACACGCCTACAGCCCGAATTGCTGAACGGAATTACACCAAATTTGACAGAAAGCTAGACCTTGGTGTGCACATTTTGCTTTTTGTTATTGGGTGTAATTCCGTTCAGTAGTTTCTGAGGTATTGGAGTTTAAAAAATATATATATAAATATAGATCCTGAGGATCTCGACCCACAGATCCTGGATTTGTGGATCGGGGGAAAAACTAGACCCTGATTGGTTGGCTGCAACCTGACCGAAAAGTTGCGCCTGCCATTTTGTTTGTCGCATCAGCTAGTAAGGTGAGAAAGTAAGAGTGCAAAAACACCTAAGGGGTCAGGATACAGGTATTCTGACCCCATACGACACATAGTGGGCAAAAAAATTGCCCACCCAATTATTATTTTTTTGTCTGCTCCAGGGATCCACAGGTGGATTCACAGATCTGTGGATCCACTTGTGAATCCGCAGGTCCAGAGAAAAGTTGGAAAAAAAACACTGCATCCAACCTCATGCTGCGCATGGCCAAAGGCAGTGTGCAACTTGGGTTTAGGTGCATACAGGACAGTTGACCGCTGGGCCTGGCCTTTGACCAGGCCCTGCAGCCAACCCCCACTGCTCACCGCCTTTGCCCGTGCTCAGCGCTAATTTTATTTACGTATGTGCATGGTAAAAAAAACATAGAAATTCACTAAAAAAACAAATGTTACAGGAACATTATAGTTAGGTTCTAAATTTACTCACACAAAATCAGTGAAATTCAGCAGTTATAGTTATGGGTAACTCAAGTAACTATGAGTCACTCCATAAGGTAACTATAACTTGCGCCCTCGCAATGCACATCTATTTACTCTACATATTACACCACTGATTACACCTTCTGTGGCATCTTGATATTATCACTGCAACATTCACAATAACATTATTGATGAGAAAACTGTGCGTGGCAGGGGCTCGAGTTATAGTTACCTTAGGGCACATATATATATAACCTACTGGCTGTCGCCACTAGGTGGTTATAGTTAGGACCTAGTTTCCATAGATGGACCATTTTTTGTTTTGCCTATGATTTTGGTGCCACTTGATGAATCTTCACAAAATTTTCAAAACTTATACTTTGGTCAGTGCAGCTGCTGTATTGAAAATTTCGGTGTGATGTGTCAAGCAGGGCTGAAAAAAGAGGGGGGTCCCAAAACACATTTTCCCCATTTATTTTTCCATAGGACCTTTTAAATACAGCCCAAACCACTGAACGGAATTACACAAAATTTGGCAGGAAGCTAGATCCTGTTGCGTAGATCACGTTTTATGTGTTTTGGTGGAAATCCATTCCGTAGTTTTGGAGTAATTTAAGGCCAAAACATATAGATATATAAGGACGTGGATCCTCAAAAGATTCACCTGTCCCGTGCTGATATGTTATTGGCTGCCAACACTTCTACAAATAAGTTTTGGCGGCCATCTTGGGACTTCAGCTGAGTCCCAGAACAAAAAGTGACCCCTTATCTCTGGTGCTGGGGTCCCTGAGGTACCCCACCAGAGCTTGAAAGCATAAAATATATATATATATATATATATATATATATGTGTATGTATATATATATATATATATATATATATTTCGGAAAAATCAGTGGATTTGGATCTGCAGATTTTTCTTTTTTAAAAAGGGTGGTCTCCCGCCCTTTTCTTTTTATTAGCCCCCGGGTGTATTTGGG
This sequence comes from Pleurodeles waltl, assembly GCF_031143425.1. NCBI lineage: Eukaryota > Metazoa > Chordata > Amphibia > Caudata > Salamandridae > Pleurodeles > Pleurodeles waltl. Next base: position 794,285,095 of record NC_090442.1, on the reverse strand, counting down.
TCTTGGGGCGCTGCACTGCTTAGATGCTACTAGTAGGCCTGCAGCACTGATTGTGCCACCCACATGAGTAGCCCCTTAACCATGTCCCAGGCCTGCCATTGCAAGGCCTGTGGGTGCAGTTTCACTGCCACTTTGACTTGGCATTTAAAAGTACTTGCCAAGCCTTAAATTCCCCTTTTTCTACATATAAGCCACCCCTAAGGTAAACCTTTGGTAACCTATAGGGCAGGGTGCTATCTAGGTAAAGGCAGGACAGCTACATATGTGTTATATATGTCCTGGTAGTAACAAACTTATAACTTCGTTTCCACTACTGCGAGGCCTGCTCCTTTCATAGACTAGCATTAGGACTGCTCTCATATACTTTTTGAGTGGTGGATTTTAATCTGAAAGGGGTAGCCAGGTCATATTTAGTATGGTCAGAATAGTAATACGAAATCCTGCTTATTGGTGAGGTTGTATTTAATATTACTATTTTAGAAATGCCACTTTTAGAAATTGAGCATTTCTCTGCACTTAAAACAATCTGTGACTTACAGTCTGTCTCCAATCAATATCTGATCTGTGCTGGTTGAAAGCTCCCTTGTGCATTTCACCCAGACAACCACAAACACAGGACACTCCTGCATTCAGCTGCATATTGAATGGGTCTTCCTGAGCAGGAAGGCTGGGGAGCCTGACATTTACATTTCAAAGGCCAGAAGCCTGCTCTCACACAATGGACTTCTAAACCCCCTACTTGGACCCTGGCAGACGGGACTGAACTGAAACGGGAACTTGTGCACTTCAAAACCACTCTTTGAAGTCTCCCTTAATTCAAAGGCATTTTTGAGTATATATATTCTGGGTTTCTGACCCCACCAACTCAGACACTTCTGGCCCTACACCTGCACCCTGTCAGAGGGGCTGCCTGGCTGCCCAAAGGACTCATCTGTACTGCTTTGCTGAGAAGGACTGCTGCCCTGCTGCTCTGCTGGCCTCTGTCATTGCTGAGAAGGACTTTGCCTTCCCCAAAAGTGCTCTCCAAGGGCTTGGATTGAGCTTGCCTCCTGTTTTCTGAAGTCTCAGGGCCAAACAGACTTAATCTCTTCAGGAAACTTGACGTAAAGCCTGAATTGTGACAAACAAATCACCGTACAGCCGACTGGAATGATGCAGCCCCATCTTCTCGACCAGAAATTTGACACAGCTCCTGTCTTGCGATGGAAAATTTGACGCATCACCTACAAGATCGATGCAGCAACCGTGTCTTCTTCCAGCGTGTCAAGGTTTTTCCCTGCATCTTCCTTGGGCGTCAAAAAATCCCTGCACCGCAGTGAGACTGCATGCAGAAAAACTATGCAAACCTCTTGCAGCGTGGAAAGAAATTACACATCATCTGAAAATCGGGAAATTCGATGCAACACCCTATTTTCCACGCATCTACTCCTCTGCGGTCTCTGTGCGTTGCTATTTGTGACGCATGCCAGGTACAGTGTGTAACAAGGGACAACTTCTTATGTCTAAGGATTAAGACTCTTTTAAACCTTTTAAAGGTTATGTTTCAACTTGTTCTTATTGGATCTTTGTCTTTAATACCTTATTTTATTGAGATAAATATCTATTTTTCTAAACTTGTTTGGTATATTTTTGTGGTGTTTTCACTGTGTTACTTTATGATTTATTGCACATATACTTTACACATTGCCTTCTATGTTAAGCCTGACTACTCAGTGCCAAGCTACCAGATGGTGTCACAGGATCATTTGGATTGTGTGCGACTTATCCTGATTAGGATTGTGGTCCCTACTTGAACAAGAGTGTATACCTCTACAAACTAGATACCCCATTTCTAACATTAATGTTGAAGAACGTCTGCGTTAAAGTGTTTCGACACTGATAATGAGAATTAATTCATATTCATTTTTCAGGGAGAACCACTGTGAACATGTATGTTGCAGAGTGTTAGACTTTGCATCCTTGGTGTGGTTTTCCCTTAACCTTTTGGCTTCAACCCTCCTGTTTTGCTGACTTTGTTTTTGCTAGCTTTGGGACTCTGCACACTTTACCACTGCTAACCAGTGCTAAAATGCTTGTGCTCTCTTTTTAAAACATGGTAGAATAAGCTAACATGCAACTGACAAATATGATTTACTTGTAAGTTCAGAGTAAAGTGGTAGCACATGTGCCCAAGGCCTGTAAGTTAAATGCTACTGGTTAGCCTGCAGCACTGCTTGTGCTACCCAGGTAGGTAACCCTTTAAACATGTCTCAGGCCAGCTAATACAGCCTGTGTGCGTGCAGTTATAAAACTGCCATTTCAAACTGGCAAAATAACCATTTTGCCAGGACTAAACGTTCTGTTTTAGGTCGAGCGTGCAAGCAGTTCGAACTGTTGTAAGTATTGTGGGTTTTTAACCACACCCATCACTTTTGTTTGTTCCTGGACTTGCCTTTCAAAAGTCACTTGACGTCACTGGTAAATGCTTTACGTTTGTCCCACTTTGAAGCTGTTTTTGCCATGCCTTGCAGACTGCCCCTGTTACATGGATTAATGCACGATTGCCGATATACTTCAGTGTGGGTGAAGTATTTTTTTCTTCTTTTGCCTCTTCCTTTCCTGCCGCATGGCAGCCATGTCGCTCAAAGAGTGAACAGGCACAACAGCGTAAACTCAATCAGTGGTATTGGAGCGGTGGTCACATTGTTCACAGTTACTCATTAGTCCTTTCTTGTGGCTCTCCCCTTAAAACACTTGAAATTGGTAAATGTTTTACGTAAAATGGAAATCCTCAAAGTGAAAGCGGCTCTCCCAGCACAGCAGGAGATCTGATACTACAATATTCACTGCACTTGGGAAACGTGCCCAATAATGCTTTGCAGGGCACTTCTTTTACAAAACATTTTTGCTCGTAACTCACCCTGTGGTTGTCCTAGGACATTGGGACCACCTACAAAATGTTTAGGACAATGTGCTCTTTCGATCTATACCATCTCTGGTTCCCCACACTAGGCTAGCCCCTCCCACCATTCAGTGTCTTTTTTAAGTGCTCTCATGGCTGGGACTTTTGTTTTACAGCTGGGAATAGCTTGTGTTGTTTTAAGGGCCTTGTTTGTAATATCATTGATATAGGCCTGCTACCCCTGAAAATGTGTAATGCACTATGCTCTCTAGTGGCTGAATATACGGTTACACTGCATTATTTATTGCCATTTTCTTTCTGTGTGGGTATGTTCTCCAGGGGCTAACTATATAGTTACATGACCATGTTTATTACAAATGCTATTTTCATAGTGGCGTTCTCTTGGGGCTGTTCTAAACATTGCAACCACTATCAAAATACTTACATTTGTGGCACAGAAACTTGCCCCATAATGCATTGCTGGACATTACTTTGACAAAACATTTTTGCTCATAATTCAGCCTGTGGTGGTCCCAGTACAATCGGACCCCCACCAAAAATGTTCACAACAACATGCTCTTTATGTCTACATCATCTCTGGTTCCCCACACTAGGTTTGTGGGGACCCCAAAATGATAACCCCCCTCCCACCAGTCAGTATCTGTTTAATCTCTCTCACGGCTGTAAGCTTTGTTTTACAGCTGCGAAAAGTTATGTTTATGGGCAGTGTTTGTAATATCATTGAAATAGGCATGCTAGCCTTGACAATGTGTAATGCATTGCGCCTTCTAGGGGTTAAATATATGGTTACACTGCATTGCTTTAGTTGTATGGCAGGCCACAGGAATTATATGGCAGGAAAAGATGAAATTATGACTAATTTATGTGACAAGAAAAGTCTAGTAATGAATTTACAATGCAAATAGCTCTAGCTCGATCGAATGCGAGACGTATTGCATTGCAAATGCTTGTTAATACATTTCGGTCACCCTTAAAGTAGGCCTGAAGTGGCTAGAGGGCAGGGTGCAGTGTATTTAAAGGTAGGACATGTACTTGTAATTTTGACATGTTCTGACAGTGAAAAACTCCTCAAATTGTTCTTCTAAACTACAAGGATAACATGGGATAAAATTGGAGTTACCTTATTACATTTAATAAGTGATCACTTTCAATTGGGAGCAGGTAGACCGATCACGTTTGATGTCTGAAGAATTGAAATACAAGCCCTCTTTAATAGTCAGGTGTGATTTTTAATCATAATTCTAAAAATGCCACTTGTAAAAAGGTTATATTTTCTTGTCCTAACCATTTGGTGCTTGCAGCCTGTTCTTGGGTCACATATCTCAGTGTAGCTAGCAGTTGATATTTGTGTATTGCTACCAGATAGTGGATAAAGGGAAAACAGTTGTTGGTGGGATAGGCCACTGTGAGCTAATGAGGGGGGGGGAGATGTCACCTACTGCACTTGCACACCACAAAGGCTCTGCCTCAGCACTCTCACAAAGGGCTTGTCATTAATCTTTTTTAACCCTAGACAACCTGGGGCCAGGACAGGTTGAAAAGGGATGCCTTTTACCTCAGGGGGATGGAAACCTCTAGAAACGTCTTCTCCTTCACAGTGGGCAACAGGTATAAATATTGAACTCTTAGACCTACACTTCTAGAAAGAAGGGCTGCTGTGCTGGTGAAAGGACTACCACTTTGCTGGACTGATGCCCAGAAGGACAGCTGCCGTACTGTGCTGACCTGCTGCTCTGCTAGCCTCTTACCTGGGTAAGAAGTACTGGGCCTGCAACTCTATATCCAGGACCCCAGAGTGACTCTGAAGACTGGTTGGCTGGCCTCCTGATCAGAAGCCTCAGGGACAAAACAGGCTTCCACCAACCTTGAACTAACCACCTGGACTTTGCAATCCACGAGTCCTGTCCTCCCTAACCACCTAGAATTTGCAATCCATGAGTTCTGTCCTCCCAAGTGGTGCCACCCAGTCCTGGACTATTGGAAGTCGGCCTGCAGATGCTCTGACAGGCCATCTGTGGATTCAGCAGAACCAGGCATTTCCTCCATGGTGCATTTACCTCAGAACCAATGCATCACCTCTGCTGTGCAGACTTCCCTAAAGCAAATACTTTGCATCGCTCATCGCAGGCCTATCGGAACCGCTGCCGCATGACCCATCCCCACGCAAGGACATTACCTCGCCCAACACAGCCCATTGGAACCGCTGTTGCGCCATGCATCTCCACGCAAGGACATCTCCTCACCCAGCAGAGCCCATTGAAACTGCTGCTGCATGAAGAATCTCCACGCAAGTACATCGCATTAGGCTTTGCAGCTCCCCAGAACTGCTGCTGCTCAAACCACCTCCTCTCCTAGACTTTGCATTGCCTCTCTGTGTGATGCATCCTCATCGCGGGGCTCCACATTTCTTTGTAGCCAAGATTAAGGTGCTGTGTTCAGCAGACCTAAGAAAGGTCCCTGTAGCTGGCCCACACTCCATCGTGGGCAGCCTGAACTTGTGACTTTATCCAGGTCCAGTGGGGCCAGAAAACCAGAGTTGGTGTTTTGTGCATTTTCAAGCTATTTTCATTCAGATTTTTTAAATTGCATATCTCCGATTCCACTGATTAGATTTTTATTATTTCAGTATTGATTTATTTATTAAATGGACTCTATTTTTCTAAATAGGTGTGAGAATTTTCTTGCATTGTATTTTCACTTTATTGCTGTTTGAAGTGGTGCATAAATATTTTACACATTGCTTCTAAGTTAAGCCTGACAGCACTGTGCCAAGCTCCGCAGGGCTGACCACAAATTAATTTGAGGGTTTGGTTATGATTTCAGCCTGACAAGGATTGTGGTTGCTGCTTGATACAGTTTCACACCCATCAACCATTAGTCCAGCTTTTTACAGAGAGTTAAAGCTCTGTGTCACCCAGCAATGGTAACTAAATGTCATCTCTTTCACAATTAGGACACTCTGGCCTATTCCACTACACGGAGAGAGATTCAAATTCTTCCATCTAAGTGGGGAAAGAGGGAATCGAAGGTGAGAGTAGAATCAAGCTACAATATCAGTTTAGGTATCAAGAAGGTGGCTAATATGTATGTGCTCTTTGTTTCACTAACACCCACGGATCAGAGCAACTAGCATCTTCCTGGGGACCAGGCTTTCAACCCTTCGAAAACAACAGAAAACAACAGGTCTGATGCTGTGGGAGGTCAACATCAGAAGCGAACAAGCTGTTGATTGCCTCTCCCGCCATCTCTCTCTAGTCCCATTCCGCTTTCCCATACTGAATTCCCAGACCCTCAGCATCCTACCATTCTCTGAGGGCACAGATGGATGCATGGACATCATTTAGGGATTGCCAGGGGTCGCAGCTGCGACCCCTGGCCTGCCCTTTGCTATCCTTGGTACTGCCTTTGCGACCCCTGGCCTCAGAGGTGGCAAATTCAGTGACAGGAACACAGTGGCAGCCCGGCCTTATGGAGGTCAGGTGGAGCTTCCCTCTCTTTGTTTTCTGTCAATGTATTAAACTACTAGTGAATAATTAATTATTATTCACTATCAGTGTAATAAAAAGGGAATACAGTTAGATGGAATATGCCCTTCCGTGGCAGCTAAGGTAAGTAAAAATGCTTTTAAATGTATGTTGTGTATGTGCTTGCAGGTGAGAGTGTGTTTATCTGAGAGAGTGTGTATGTAAGTGTCAATTTGTGTGCATGTATAAGTATGTGCGTGTGAGTGAAGGTGGGGGTGAATAAGTGTGTGATGTCATTTCCGCTACCCCTGGCATTTTGGTGAATTGACATCCATGGATGGATGGCGGTGGAGTTGGGGCTCAGCACCTCGACAAATGACTCATTCCTTCAGGATCAGACAGTAACCCAGGTTAGTGCTTATGTGACACTGACTACTGATTGTAGTTGTTTGAATTGATGTGGTCCATTGGCGTGTGTTGAAGGGTAAAGGTGTATGGTAGCTCCTCACCACCACCTTGTACTCAGCTTTCTTGCCAGGGTCATGATTTTAAGACCATTCGGTTTCCTGGCTACGAGGTAATGTCTTTCTCGTCTTTATCTTGTAGGAAAACGTAGCTCTTATGGGGCACTTTTACTATGGTTTTAGATGCCAAGCATTCTATAGCAGTTGTACAGATGTTATTCCACAGTTCTCGATTTGTTCACTATTTTAGTGCCAAAGGCAATGACTTTTGCTAGTTCAAACTTTGCCTGTGCAGAAAGTCAATGTCTATTTTTTTCTCACAATAATTTATTGTGATTTTTTCTTTTGTGGCAGAAGATGGTGTTCAAATTTGAAAACAAATCACGCAGTGATCTGAACTGATCAGTGGTTCTGTTCAGGTACTATTCGCCCTTTTTTTTAGAATAAAATGTCCAAGTTGTGGGGTATGTCCGCTGATTTACTACTTTTTGGGAATTAACAAATATTCAAAGTAGTACGGCTGAGACTGCGCACTGGGAGAATGCACCCATGTGCACTTCTGGGAGTGTTATCTGACATCACCCAATGGATCTTTTCACACCGTGCAGAATTCTACATAGCTAAGATTTAAGCACGGGGAATGGAGACTTTTGTCCAAGGACAGTTTTTATTTTTTATTTTAATTTTCTCCTTTGGGAAAACATTTATCTGCGTAGAGAAAACCTTTCTTTATACACAAAGCTAGCCTGAAGATGATCCATTTCTTTCCATCCGGCCGGAGGAGAGTTACTCCGGCCTTTGTAACTTAGAAGGTTGGATAAAAAATGCTCACAAACGTACGTTTGCGGCCATTCACAAACTTACAAGGCAAATCAGACATTGCACTTCCTACCTCTTACATGGAATTTACTACTTTAAATTTCTACACGCGTTTGGAGAAATGTGTAGTACCAAGTCTATATAGCCTTGCCAGGATACCTTTAGTGAATTGCTGACGAATGTAAATAATAGTCGTTTTGGACATAAACATATGTTTATGGACGCTAATCCATCTCTGAATGATGCCATTTATATTCAGATTTCTCAGCCCAATAGCGATAACACAAGACTACAATTCCCATAATTCATTTGGTTGATAAATGAAAGCCCACTAATGGATAATGTGGCACATTGTCAGAAGGGATTTATAACACTAGCTTTATGTACCCCGGACACGTGGGTACCTTGGGTGGAGTGCCTAATGTATGCAATAGTTTTGCCTCATTTAGCGATCTTAAGTTAGAATAAGTATACAAATTGATATTATTACAAAATGTGACCACGTCCTGTGAATTCAGAGTAAGTGCCTGTAAATTCAGCTTCTGTTTTCGCTGTTGCTTTAGTGTGATTTCTGTCGCACCCCCCCCCCATCAACACGTGACTTGAAATGGGAGAGGTCACAACAATATTGTAAAGGTTGCAAATACCCAAGAAGTAGTTAACTCTAACCCTCATGTTGTTTACTGAAGAGCATAATGGCCTGCAGACAGAGCTCTGGCTCTCTCAGTGCGTTTGTCAAGATTCTTCCTATGAAGTAGGATCCTGTGATAGCGGAGTATTGACCTAATCTTCCCGCCAGAGACAGTCAACGGCCTAATCCCCTGAAGCCCTTATCAAGGAGCCTAGGGATGGTTGCTGAAGTGTTTACTCGATGCATATCATTAACTTAGTTTGAGAGCGCTTCACATAGCAGAAAAGATGGATTCTAGTTTTAGCAGAGTGCCTTGAACACTGGGGAGTGGGCCAAAAGCTCATCACACTTATAGATTTAACAGAATCAATTGCTGGGCATGATGCAGAATATATGAGATGTTTAAATTACCTCAAATAAATGCGCTTGTTTGATTGAATGCAGAAATACCATGCTAATATCATGCATTCAAACAGCACTAAGACCCCCTATTTGGAGCTTGCCCAAAGTGGTGTTTTTGGTAGACATCACTCTGGGCGGGGGTGGGAGTTCTAGTTAACTTAGAGCACACATTATATTTTCTTGAGTAAATAACTATAACTGCTGAATTTCTATGGTTTTGTGTCTGTAAAATCTGAACCTAACCAGAACATTCCTGTAACCTTTGTTTTTTAGTGGATTTTCAAAGGTTTTTAAATTTTATTTCCTAACTATAATGTCCCTGTAATGTTTGTTTTTATCAGTAAATTTCTGTTTTTTTTTATTGTAAAGTAATATTTAATTACCATATGGTAATCCAACCACCACCAGGCACAGTCAACCCCTTGCATGCAGCCAACCCCATGCTCTGGGTCTGTGAATGGGTTTGTGAGTGGCTGGGTGGGTGTGGGTGGTTGTAGAGATGTGTAAAGGAACTGTGAGTGTATGAGTGTGTATGAGTGCATGTGTGAGGGGCTTTGTAAGTCTGTGAGTGGTTTTGTGGGTGTGTGAGTGGGTGTGTGAGTGTTTGTATGGGTGTGTGAGTGGGTATGTGAGTGGTTGTGTGGGTGTGTGAATGGGTGTTTGAGTGGCTGTGTGGGTCTCTGAGTGGATGTGTGAGTGGTCGTGTAGGTGTGAGTGGCTGTGTGAGTAGCTGTGTGGGTCTATGACTGGGTGTTGTAGTGTTTTTTTGGGCTGTCAGTGGATGTGTGAGTGGGTGTTTAAGTAGGTGTATGAGTGGCTTTTTGGGTCCGTGAGTGGGTGTGCAAGTGGTTTTGAGGTAAGTAACTGGGTGTGTGAGTGGATGTATGGGTGGGTGAGTGGTTGTGTGGGTATGTGAGTGAATGAGTGAGTGTGTGAGTGGTTGTATGGGTCTATGACTGGATGTGGTAGTGGTTTTGTAGGTCTGTGACTGGGTGTATGAGTATATGAATGGATGTGTGAGTGAATGTGTGAGTGGGTGTTTTTTCTTTTTTTTTTTTTTTTTTTTTTACTTGGGCTCTGGATTCACTGATCCATTGTGGATTCATGTGGGAGACCACAGTGATCGGCGTGGAGGATCCACGGATCCTTGCATGCCCCCCCAAAAAACATTTTTGGGAATTTTCTTGCCCTTGCGGGGTCCCTCAGAGACCCCTCCATTAGTCATAAGTGGGTCAGGGTACCTCTACCTTGACCCCTTTAATCACTCTTAAGGTTCATTCTCACCCCAGGACCAAGTTCAGATACACAAAATGAGGGCTGCAACTTTTCTCTGAGGTTGCAGCCAGCCAACCACAGCACTAATGTTGGCATGTGGATCTGCTGATCCGCTGCAGTTGATCCACAGTGGATCTGCATCTGTAGAAATACATAATCTTTTTTCTTTAATAACTCCAAAACCGCTGAACAGATTTACACCAAATTACATAAAGAGATATTCCTGGACCAAGATCTAGCTTTTTGCCAAATTTGGTGCAATTCCATTCAGCAGCTTGGGCTGCAGTTGTGTATAAACCCCTATGAGAAATTGCATGGTTAAAATGCTTTTCGGGACCCCCTCTTTTTCTCTGTCCCATTTGACAAACTGAAGTGAGTGGCACACTGGTTTTGAATTTTTTTTGAGGATTCATGAAACAGCACCAAAGTTATTAGCAAAAGAAAAAAAAACGCTTTCCTATGGAAACTAGGTCCTAAAAATAACTGCCGGCCACCAGTAGGTAATATCTAATCTATCTAATCTATCTAATCTATCTATCTAATCTATCCATCTATAACTCGCGCCCCAGCCAAGCACAGTTTTCTAATCAATAATTTTACTTCAAATGTTGTAGTGATGTTATCAATGATGTCATAGAGGATGTTATGAGTAATATCATATCTGGGGTAATTAGCAGTGCATGATGGGGGGTTAGCTATACTTACCTTAGGGCATGCATTATAGTTAGTTGAAATAACTCTAACTATAGCAGCTGAATATCTATGGTTTTGTACCTGAAAATTCAGAACCTAACTATAATGTCCTTGCAACCTTTGTATTTTCAGGGAAATTCTAAGGTTTTTTAAATGCTAATTCCTAACTACAACGTGTCTGTAACCTTTGTTATTTTTAAGTGAATTTCGATGTTTTTTTAATGCAGCGGGTGGTAGCCAACCCCCTGCATACACCCAGCCCTAAGTGGGGTTGGGGAGTGAGTATGTGAGTGGATGTATTTTTTTTCTCTGGGCTTTGGAATCGATTGTGGAATTACACTTTGGGTCACGCTCAGGCCTGTGGTGGATCCACGGATCAGCCAGAAAAAAAAAATTGGGAGCACATTTTAGACCATGTTTCCTCCATCTGTCCTCTGGGGTCAGGGTACTCATTGAATTGCAGTTGCGCTGCAGGTGGCGGTGCTGGCAGTGGTGGTAGCCTCCAGGCCTTCACCTGCAGCCTCGGACGGCTGCCCACTGGGGCTGCTGCTGCTGGCAGTGGTGCTGCTTGCAGCTGTGCAGGTGGCGGTGCTTGCGTCGGTGCAGGTGGCAGTGCTGGCTGCGGTGCAGGTGGCGGTGCTGACGGTTGTGGTGGTAGCCTCCAGGCCTTCACCTGCAGCCTCAGACGGCTGCCCACTGGGGCTGCTGCTGCTGGCAGTGGTGCCGCTTGCGGAGGTGCAGTTGGCGGTGATTGCGGCGGTGCAGGTTGCAGTGCTGGCCATGGTGGAACCTTCTTGGCCTTGGCAGGTGTTGGTGGCACACTGCCTGGGCTGATGGGAGCCTCCTTGGAGCCTCTCACAGCTGCAGAAACCACAGCGGACGTGGACTTGGTGGCTGAGGTGCTGGGCTGGGTTCTGGACACCCTGGCCCGAGGTGAAGGACCGGGGGAGGGATAGGGAAGAGGTCAATGTTGGCTAGGAAAAGCTTCTTAGGGACATTGGGGCGGGAAAAGGATAAAGGTTTGGGAGTGGAGGAAGAGGGAGTGGTTGTAGGAGGTATCAGTCTGCTGTGTTTGGGTGCAGGTCCATGAGCTGGATGCTGTTGTGAGGTGGATGGCTGTTAGGTGTGTGTGTGTTTGCGTTTGTGTACTTTGGGAAGAGGGGTCACAGACACAGTGGGAGAGGACACAGGGAACGTGTGCATGGATGTGGGGGTGGTGACTGCCAGTGAGCGGCGTGTAGTGATAGGTGTGATGGTGATGGAGGTAGTGGATGAGGATGTAGTGCATACAGGTGTGAGTGGAGATGCTACTGGGAGGGGGGCCGAGGAGGAGGAGGAGGAGGGGGACACAGTGGAGACAGTGAATGTTGGTGTGTCTGCATGGGGATGGTGCTTGTGTGAGTGCCTGTGAGATGAAGTGTGGTGCTGTGTTTGCCTGAGCCACTTCTGTGTGTTGATTTGGGTGATTGGTGGTCTGAAGGTGTGCTTGGGATAGGCTGGGGTCGAGGGGATTGGGACTGGGTAGAGGAAGTTGGAGGGGGAGGCTAGAGGCAGGGACAATTGCTGCCATCAGTGCGGAGGACAGAGCCTCAAATGCTCTCTGTTGGGCTGCCTCGCCAGAGTGAATGCCCTCCAGGTATGCATTTGTTTGTTGCAAATGCCTTTCAACACCCTGGATGGCACTCAGTATGGTTGACTGCCCAACATTGAGGGATCTCAGGAGGTCAATAGCCTCCTCGCTGAGGGCAGCAGGGCTGACTGGGGCAGGGCCTGAGTTGCCTGGGGCGAAGGAGATGCCCACACTCCTGGGTGAGCGGGCACGGGAAACACGCTGAGGGGCTGCTGGGAGGGAGGTGCTGGTATGGGGGTGGCGGCTGTACCTGATGTTGGGGTGGGCACAGAGGTGTCTGCCACCACCAGGGAGCATCCATCAGAGGAGGAGTCGCTGTCGGTAGTGTCCCCTCCTGTTTCCATTGTGGTGCTCCCCTCGCTGTCCGTCCCACTGGTGCCCTCACCGTCGGTGGATTCGGCCTCCAGGCCCATGTGTGATGCAGCTCCCTCCGTCGCCGGTGCCTCTGCTCCTCTGCCAGATGATGCTAATGCACACAAGGACAGGGTGACAAAACAAAAAGGGGGGGAGAGACAGAGGATACACTTGGTCAATGCCAGCAACAACACTACCGTTAGCGTAAACAACACATAGGGATCACCCCTATGCACTAGGCCATGCACTACCAGTTACAAAGAAACAGGAGGGGACACTACCGACAGCGACTCCTCCTCTGATGGATGCTCCCTGGTGGTGGCAGACACCTCAGTGCCCACCCCAACATCAGGTACAGCCGACATTCCCCACCCAGGTACAACCTTAACGCGCGCAAAGTCATGATTCAGAATCTGTACTCACCTCCTTTTAGCTGCTGTGATGCCTTCAAGTGCCCATCTGTTGGACCTGGCTTTTTGACAGGGACATCCCCAAACTTTTTGCCTCCTTCCTCCTATTTTTTCTGACCTGTTGTTGTTGGCTTTTGACCTCTGGGCACTTTACCACTGCTAACCAGTGCTAAAGCGCATATGCTCTCTGGGTAAATTGTACTACTGATTGGTTTATCCATGATTGACTATTTAATTTACTTGTAAGTCCCTGGTAGAGTGCACTACATGTGCCTAGGGCAGGTAGATTAAATGCTACTAGTGGGCCTGCAGCACTGGTTGTGCCACCCACCTCAGTAGCCCCTTAACCCTGTCTCAGGCCTGCCATTGCAAGGCCTGTGTGTGCAGTTTCACTGCCACTTCGACTTGGCATTTAAAAGTACTTGCCAAGCCTAGAACTCCCCTTTTACTACATGTAAGTCATCCCTAATGTGTGCCCTAGGTAACCCCTAGAGCAGGGTGCTGTGTAGGTAAAAGGCAGGACATGTACCTGGGTAGTTATATGTCCTAGTAGTGTAAAACTCCTAAATTCGTTTTTACACTACTGTGAGGCCTGCTCCCTTCATAGGCTAACATTGGGGCTGCCCTCATACACTGTTGAAGTGGCAGCTGCTGATCTGAAAGGAGCAGGAAGGTCATATTTAGTATGGCCAGAATGGTAATACAAAATCCTGCTGACTGGTGAAGTCGGATTTAATATTACTATTCTAGAAATGCCACTTTTAGAAAGTGAGCATTTCTTTGCACTAAAATCTTGTGCCCTTCAATCCACGTCTGGCTAGGTTTAGTTGACAGCTCCTTGTGCATTCACTCAGACACACCCCAAACACAGGGTACTCAGCCTCACTTGCATACATCTGCATTTTGAATGGGTCTTCCTGGGCTGGGAGGGTGGAGGGCCTGCCCTCACACAAAGGACTGCCACACCCCCTACTGGGACTCTGGCAGACAGGATTGAACTGAAAGGGGGCTTGGTGCATTTCTTAGAGACTCTTTGAAGTCACCCCCACTTCAAAGGCACAACTTAGTATAAAACAGGGCCTCTGCCCTACCTCATCAGACACTTGCTGGAGAAGAAACCTGAACCAGAAACTACATCCTGCCAAGAAGAACTGCCTGGCTGCTCAAAGGACTCACCTGTCTGCTTTCTACAAAGGACTGCTGCCTTGCTGTTGCCCTGCTGCCTTGCTGAACTCTTGTCTGTCTGTGAAAGTGCTCTCCAAGGGTTTGGATAGAGCTTGCCTCCTGTTCCTTGAAGTCTCAGGACCAAAAAGACTTCTCTCTTTTACTTGGACGCTCCGTGCGCTGAAAATTTCGACGCACAGCTTGTTTCGCGGCAAGAAAAACGCCGCACTCCGACGCTGATCGACGCGACGCTCTTGGGACGATCGAAGATCCGACGCACGGCCTCGCAAGGACAACGCCGCCCGACCTCTAGAGGAGAAATCGACGCAACGCCTGCCGTGAGATCGTAATTTCAACGCGCAGCCCCACAGATCGAAGTCTAGAGGAGAAATCGACGCGACGCCTGCCGTGAGATCGTAATTTCGACGCACAGCCCCGCAGACCGACGCGCAGCCGGAGAACAAGCAGGAAAATCCACGCACAGATCCGGGACATCTGGTAATCCCCGCGACCCACAGAAAGAGACTGTCCGCGCGCCGGAAAACGACGCTCGACTTCCCCGCGTGGAAAATAACGACGCAAGTCCGTGTGTGCTGGGGAGAAATCGACGCACACACCCTTTTTCCACGCATCTCTTCCTTTGTGGCCCTCTGAGGAGATTTCCCACCAGAAACCAGGTACTTTGTGTTTGAAAGAGACTCTGTTTACTTTCTAAAGACTTAAGACACTTTATATCACTTTTCAGTGATATCTTTACAAATTCATATTGCAACTTTGATCGTTTTGACCTGAAGATACCCAGATAAATATTATATACAGTATTTTTCTAAACACTGTGTGGTGTATTTTTGTGGTGTTATGCTATGGTGTTGTATGATTTATTGCACAAATGCTTTACACATTGCCTTCTAAGTTAAGCCTGACTGCTCGTGCCAAGCTACCGGAGGGTGAGCACAGGCTGATTTTGGATTGTGTGTGACTTACCCTGACTAGAGTGAGGGTTCTTGCTTGGACAGAGGGCAACCTGACTGCCAACCAAAAACCCCATTTCTAACACCATCCAACTCAGGATAGGCCACCGCCAGGAAGCAGAACATCAGGTGGGTCAGGGTACGATGGGCACCCCTTCCTCGTTCCCGCTTCCTTGTTCAGTGGCGCAGTTCCTCCCACCGTTTGCAGCAGTGGGTGCTCCGCCTGTCAAAGACCCCCGGGGTCCGCACCTTCTTGGCGATGGCATGCCAAATACCCTTTTTCTGATGGTGTGTTTGGTGGACCAGTACATCTCCCATGTGAATGCCAAGTATCCTGGCTCTGTGCATGATGCCTTTATCTTGAGGAATCGCAGCATTCCATATGTGATGTCCAATGGCACCGGGTGTGGCGGCTAATAGGTGAGCCTATGGTCCACACCCAGTTGGTGTAGGTATATGGGTGTGGGGTTGTTCCTAAGGGTGAGTGTCTGGCTAACAGGTATCCCCCAATATTTACAGGTGACTCTGGTTACCCCAACCTCTCATGGCTACTGGACCCTATGAGGAATGTCAGGACGTGGGCAGAGGAATGTTACAATGAGGCACATGGGCGAACAAGGAGGATAATTGAAAGAACCTTTGGCCTCCTGAAGACCAGATTCCGGTGCCTCCATCTAACAGGTGTGTCCCTGTACTACTCACCCAAGAAGGTGTGCCAGATCATCGTTGCATGTTGCACAACCTGGCCGTGAGATGCCAGGTGCCTTTTCTGCAGGAGGATGAGCCTGGAGATGGTCTTGTGGCAGCGGTGGAGCCTGTGGACAGTGACGAAGAGGAGGCAGAGGAAGAAGATGTGGACAACAGATGTACACTCATTCAACAGTACTTCCAGTGACACACAGGTGAGACACTGTAACTTCACCTTCCATTGCATTTATGTGTTTGTCATTGAACATGGCAGCCTAATTTCCCTATGTCTATGGCCACTTACTGTACCCATTGGCATTTTCAGATCTCTGTGCCCCACTCTGGCTATAGGTTATACCTATGTTACTATTACAGTAGATTAGAAATGCAATGTTTACAGCTTGTTAAACGAATACATATACATATTTCATATTTCAATGAATTGACAGACTCCATACTTGTATTTGTTCCAAGGGTGTTTATTTAGGTGCTAATACATGGAGGGGGGAATTGCAATGGGCTGGGTTGCTGATGGAGGAAAGTCCTGGTTGGAGTCCAGTCTATTTGTATCACAGGTGCATTGTCCAAGGGGGCATAGGAAGTGGAGCAATGGCAGTTCAAGGTGAACAGGGTGACAGACTGGGACACAAGGGTGACAATCAGGAGAGTCTTATTTCCTGGCGGGGTCTTGGCAATGTTCTCTGGCTTCTGCCTGGATTGCAGGGACCGGTTGTGGGTGGTTCTCCTTCTGCAGGGGGTGGGGTGCTGGTGGCCTGTTGATCCTGTGTCGGGCCTCCTGTCCACTAGCGCTGGCGAGGTGGAGGGCTGTTCTTCGGTGTGGCTAGTGTCAGGGGCCCGTTGGTGTGCCACTGCCTCCCTCATGGTGTTGGCCATGTCAGCCAGCACCCCTGCAATGGTGACCAGGGTGGTGTGGATGTGTTTCAGGTCCTCCATGATCCCCAGGTACTGTCCGTCCTGCAGCCGCTGGGTCTCCTGCAACTTGTACAGTATCTGGCCCAAGGTCTCCTGGGAATGGTGGTATGCTCCCAGGATCCCTGCAAGTGCCTCGTGGAGAGTGTGTTCCCTGGACCTGGTCTCCCCCTATCGCACAGCAGCCCTCCCAGCTTTCCTGTTGTGCTGTGCCTCTGTCCCCTGAACTGTGTGCCCACTGCCACTGACCCCAGGTCTCGGGTTGCCTGGGGTCCCTGTAGTGGTGGACACACTGCTGATTGACGTGTCCTGGGGACAGCTGGGTGGGTGCTGTTCTGGTGTTTCCTGAGGGGGGAGGCTCTGTGGTGTGTTGGGACTGTGGCAGGGTAACCAACTGTCCAGAGGTCCCTGGTGGGCCAGGTTGGTCATTGTGATCCAGGCGTGCAGAGCTGCTGTCATCACTGCTGGGGGGGACTGGATGTTGGTGGCACCTTCTCTCCGGTTGAGTGGGGGTCCTGTGGGGGTGTAAATGCAGTGTTATTGTATCTGCGTGTGCCATCTTGTGCATGGATATGTTTCCCTCTATGGTTGTTATTAGCAAGGCAGCTTTGGCTTGTGTGAGTTGTGATTTTGGTGGCGAAGTGATTGTCACTAGTGTGCATGCTTTGTTGATGGGTGTCCATGCAATTCTGTGATGGGTGTCCATGCATTGGTGTTGCATGCAGGGCTTGGTATTGGGATGGGTCGGTTGTGATAGTAGGGTATATGTGAGAAGGTGGAGTGATGGGGTGAGGGTAGGGGTAGGAGTTTGTGATGGCATGCAGGTAGGGTGGGGGATATAGTGCTAAAGATTTGACTTACCAGAGTTCAGTCCTCCTGCTACTCCTGCGAGGCCCTCAGGATGCATGATCGCCAAGACTTGCTCCTCCCATGTTGTTAGTTGTGTGGGAGGAGGTGGGGATCCACCGCCAGTCCTCTGTACAGCTACCTGGTGTCTTGCAACCACGGAACTCACCTTCCCCTGTAGGTTGCTCCACCTCTTCCTGATGTCATCCCTTGTTCTGGGGTGCTGTCCCATGGCGTAGGCCCTGTCCACGACTCTCCGCCATAGCTCCATCTTCCTAGCGATGGATGTCTGCTGCACCTGTGATCCGAATAGCTGTGGCTCTCCCCGGATGATTTCCTCCACCATGACCCTTAGGTCCTCCTCTGAGAACCTGGGGTGTCTTTGGGGTGCCATGGGTGTAGTGTGAGTGGTATGTGTGAGGGTGTGTGAGGTGCTGTGTTGGGGTGTGTGCTGTGTGGTGTGTGGATGGTGCATGGGTGATGTTGCTCTGTGGCTCGGATTCAGTGGGTGCTCCTGGCTTGTCTCTCTTTCAGTTGGCAATATTTTTGTTCATTGCAAGGGGTTGTGGGTAATGTGGGTGTGTGTTTTATAGTCTTGTGGGTGTGGTGTGTGTGTGTATGTGTGTCAGGTGTGTGTAGTTTGAATTGTCAACTGTGGTGCTTTTTTGTTAGTGTGTGTGTATTATGAGTGCGGCGGTGTGTACCACCAATGTTTTACCACGCTGTGGTGATTCGTGGGCCATGATGCTGTGGGCGTATTTCTGTTGGCATAATCGTGTGGGTTTTGCTACCGCCAGTTTATCACTGACCTTTGGGCTGGCTGACTTGTATGGGTGTCTATATAGTGGTGGATTTCTCTGTGTGAGTCATAATACCCGTAGCGGTATACTGCCGCGTTCATGGTATGTTGGCAGCCGTCAGCACGGCGGTAGGTGGCATTTACTGCCACTGTTGTAATGAGGGCCAAAGTGTTCCCAGTTAAGCTGCAGTAGTATCAGAAAGAAGTTCTGTTTCTCAGACATCACATTGAGAAAGGTGTGAGGAAGGTGTCCCAGGAAAGAATCTTGGCGATTCTTAAAATGAATCTGCCAACCACCCAGAGAGAAGCCAGGATGTTTTTGGGAATGGTAGGCTACTGTCGTCAGTGGATACCCAACTTTTCCCTGGTGGCCAAGCCTTTACAGAGGCTGACACAGTCTGATCCGATACCTTGGGATAACAACTGTTTGGTTGCCTTCCTAGAGCTGAGAGAAAGTCTCTCTCGTGCTCCAGCACTGGGAATGCCTGATTACAATAAAGTTTTACACTTTTATGCAGTGAGAAGGAGGGTGCACTCTCTAAATGCTTACACAGATGAATGGGAATGTGAGACATGGTGTGGCCTGCTATTCTTGACCCTGTGACCGCAGGACTTCCCAGCTATCTTAAGACCATGGCAGCCATAGGTTCGAGTATAAAACGCTGCTAGAGCATTGTTATGGGACATCCTTTAACTTTTCTTGTCCCACATTTAGTGGAGATATTGTTGACACATACTTTACCAAAAGCTGTTTGATGAACTATGAGTAGATTATATTGGCTGCGGATGAAGTCACCCTCCGAAAATGTGCTAATTGAACCCTGCTACACTAATACCCCCTCCTGAGAATTAAAGTGACAATAGAGAGGTTAATCATGATTGTCTCAATGTCACTGAACTATGCACCAAGCTGAGACCAGATATATGGGAGGAGCCACTGGTGGAGTCTGATTCCATACTGTTTGAGGATGGGTCTTGACTGTGAGACAATAAGGGACATCTGGGGGCTGCCTATGCAGTATGCATAGTCTCAGGCACAGTCAAATCCTCCTGGATTCAAGGGGTGTTCTCTGCATAAGTGGCTGATTTGATAGCTCTTAATAGAGCCTGCTGTGTCTTGGACTAACTATATGTACAGAGAGTCAGTTGTTCATGATTTTGGGCAGTTATGGTCACAATGAAGGTTTATGACCTCGTCTGTTTCCCCAATTCATAATGGAGAGTATTTCTTAAACGTCTTGAGCCATTACAACTGCCTGTGCCAATTGTGATAGTAAAGTGCTCTGCTCACCACAGTGGTGATGATTATGCAACAGTGGGTTACCGTTATGCTGATGAGGATGCCTGATATTGTGCATATGGGTCACAAACATTCAATGTGACTATGTAAATGAGTCTGAAGGCAAGACCAACTATAACCGTTTGTTGCCAACAACTAATACCTGAGAGGAGGTGAAGAGATTGCAGGAAGAAGTGATAAAAGGCATAACAGCAAGGTTGAATCAGAGCTGATTGTGTGAAAAGAAATGATGATATATGGGTTTCTGTTTCAGAAAGCATGCTATCCCCAAAGGCAAGACATTTCCATCAGATTGGGATCGCTCATATTGGGAGGGGTGCCATGGTGCGGTTGTTTAAGCAGCAATGGTTTGACCCATGATTTAGATTGGGGACTGAACAGTTGTGTCACAGATGTATTGTATGTCAACAGATGAGCCGGGGGAAAAAAATTCCACACAGGAAGATCAAGATGGCCCTTCAATCAAATGTAAGTTGACTTCATCGAAATGCCTGTGTGCAAAGGGCTGAGATATGTCCTGGTGATTGTGTTCATCTTCTCGCATTGGCTGGAGGCCTACCTGACCAGGAGAAATGACAGTCTTGCAGTAGCCAAGTTGTTGTTTTGGGATTTGATACCTAGGTTTGGTTTCCCAACTGCTAGAGTAAGACCAAGGGACTTATTTCAATAATGAGGTTCTGAGAATGCTGTGTGCAGCATTGCAAGTGGAGCAGAGACTGCATTGTAGTTATCGGCCAGGGGCTTCTGGCATTGTAGAGTAAGTGAATGGCACATTGAAAGCCAAATAGGCTAAAGTGTGTGCATCAATAACTCTGAAGTGACCAGATGCTTTGCCTCTTGTGCTGATGAGTCTTTGCAGTATCCCTAATAGAAAAGCAGGATTGTCACTCCTCATGAGATAATCATGGGGAGGGCCACGAGATTGCCTGCAGTGCCTACCAATGCACTTGTGAACGTTACGAATGACATAGTTCTTGACTTTTACAAGGGATTGGCTGATGTGGTCCATTCTGTGTACCTCTAGGTTGAAGCTCTAGCTGCCACTCAGTCCTGGCAACTGGAACTTGGTGAAGAAACAGGTTTGGAAGACGTGTCTGGAGCCTAGGTGGCATGCACCATACATATCAAGTTATCTCATTGATGAACACTGCTGTCAAGTGTGGGGTCTTCCTAACTGGATCCATGCAGCCCCTGCTCATAGATGTGACAATACCTCTTCCTGTAGTGCAATCCACAAGTACGAGACAGTAAGAAGACTCAGCAAGAGCATGTGAAAGCACATCCCCAGCCTGAGAGGGGTCTTGATGAAGTGACACTTGAGGAGTCTTGTCCTGAACTGCTACCTGAGCTAAACTCAGACCCTGATGAAGTGCCTAGTGCTGTGCCACGCTGAGTAGAGACAGAGGACATTTGGCCACGAAGCCAAGAAAGAGAAAGGTTAAGATTTTAACAGAACGATGACTGAGTACTGTCAAGGAGAATACTGAGGAATCTGATCAGAGTGATGGAGAAAGTGAGCAATCCATACCCAGGAGGTCCAAAAGAGCTAGATTGCCATGTCAGAGGCACTCATTCCCTGAATGAATATGTTTTGCTGATAACTGCAAAGAGAAAACTCTTAATTTGAAAGACCAAAGTGAAGTTTCAGCGGAACCTCCATGAACTATGAACTGCAACCTGAACTGAGTTTAAAATTGTACTCTCATTTAACAAACTGATTTGAAATATTATTGACATAATCCTTTGAAATTAACTTTGACTGATAAATAATAAAAGGAACATTGTTTAAAGAATTAAGTAGAGTCCTCAGGGCAGATACAGGAGCACAAGGGTGTCATTTAGAAGAAGATGGAGTAGGGTTAATGAAGTCCCATGACATACTGCACATAATTTCACTGCACATTGCATGAACTTTGTTTTGCCATTTGCACAAGTAGAAATCTACAGAGAAGTCTCTCCTGCTAATTTCTACTCAAAGGCCTGATTCTAGAGAAGTTATGGGAATTTATAACACACATAGATGTAGATATGTGTTAGTGGGTGTGTTGCTTTTTACTATTGTAACACTAATTGTTCTTCTTGTAAGATGATCCTCACACACCTTCCACAGTCGTTAAGCCTAAACCTAGTGCTACCCCTTTGATCCTGAGTCTTATAGACAATAGCTTACTTGCACTAGATGATAAAGAATTACATGTAGGCACATCTAGAGGAGATTTGTCTTCAAATGTTTATTTTAAATTACTTTATGAATGCATTGACACTATGGATGCCAGAAATGACTATGCCTGCACACAGGTGCTGCACCAGCTTCAGAGGGCATCACGTATCATCAAATTCCTTTGACTTATGGTGTCACATGTAGCCTTTTGTTAAGTTTGT
Organism: Pleurodeles waltl; assembly: GCF_031143425.1. Lineage (NCBI taxonomy): Eukaryota > Metazoa > Chordata > Amphibia > Caudata > Salamandridae > Pleurodeles > Pleurodeles waltl. The sequence continues at coordinate 794,262,972 of NC_090442.1, read as the reverse complement.
TCCATGGGGCAGGAGATTTCAAGTTTTATTTTTTCAATTATGATTTCGTTATTTCAGAAATTCACACATTGGAGCATTTGAATCGTCACCCAACTTCTAAAGAGATAGGGATAATTGCGAGCTTCTTTAGACCCACCACTACATTGAATGCAATCTATGCTCATTTACACAATTTGACTTCCAGTTTCACTGATGTTGGGAAGAAATTTCTTAACTTAGTTGAAGACAGGAAGATAGATTTAGAATCTAGGTCAAAAACAGATAAGTACCTTAATAATCAGCATATGTGGGCTACAATTGAATTTGAACATCAAGTGGCAGAGAAATCTAACAGCATTGACTTTGGATTGGAAACATAAATGGAAATTGTGCATACTTATAGATAGATCTTAAGTTGACACTATATTCATAGGAATTAATGTGATCACACATTTGAAGTTAGAGGAAGCTAGAGTGTGTTTTTGGATGATGAGGATCCTATTATTCCTGGAGTTCATTATATTTGTGGAATACATGCATATTTCAAATTGCCAAAGGGATTCTATGGCATTTGATATTTAGGTGTAGTCTACCGGAAAATATATCATGTGGAACATTTTAATGATCCTGTATGAGAAATGAATTCTAGACCCAAATGAGTTGCTAGTGTTGGAGAAATAGTGGGAGACATCTCTGGTGCAATAATTTCATATGTAGGTGTGATTCTAAATGACATAAAGATAAGAAGGTTGTCTACTATAGTGGATAAACTGTCCACCAGTACAGCAGCAGCTTTATTGGTCATAGATACATAGCCATGAGATCCATGGTTTTGCAGAATTGTCTTGCGTTAGTCATCTGTCTCACAAAGGAGTGCAGAGTCTGCAGGGTGTTAAAGGTCCAGCAATGTTGTACCTACATCCCTGATAAGAGCAAATACCTAAAGGCATATATCAAGGTTATTACTGACCTGAAAGGAGATTTAGAAGAATTGGAAGCTACAGGTGTTTGGGGATGTGTTTTCTAGGATTGGCTAATGGTTTGGAAACCTAGTAAGTGGAATGGTGGGTTATGTTTTGAGACCTCATCATTATTGCCATCTGTGTAATATATCTGTTCACCATCTTTATGGGATATACATATGTAAAGGAAAGGAGGGAAAAACCACACTTGAGGGGGTTGAAAAGAACTAATATACACATAGAAATAGAGGAGATCAGTGTAGGATATATGATGACATGAAACACCTGGAAAATACTAGACAGAAGGTGTTGAGAACTTGAAGGTTGCGACTTGAACTCATCTGATATGGATTATTTTGCTTATTATTGTGATGGCTTACATTGCCATCAAAGGGGGGGTTAGAGTAGTGCAATTTTAGACTCCATCTTTTACACCTCAATCATGCACAATTAGGCTTTGTGAGAAAACAGGGCTGATTGCAGAGGCCCCCTAGCTTTTTGTCCCCATTTTTCACTTTTTTCTGGTGTTTTCCTGACTCTAATGGTGCCCTGGGTACTGCCAACCAGTCCCAGGGCCTGTGCTCTGTGTAAAATCTGTATGCAAATTAGGCTAATTATAATTGGCTATGTCAACCTTCCTATACGTCCCTAGTATATGGTAGGGCATGTAGGTTTAGGGACCCCAGCATAGGTGGTGCACCATAGGTGCACTGTTGAGGTGCCCAGTTTCATTTTAAAGGCAGGCCTGCCTTGCTGGCTGCTTTTAAATTAAAGTTATATACAAATTCGACTTTGGAATTAAAAGTACATCCAAAGTCTTAAACTACCTTATTATTACATATAGGTCACCCCTAAGGTGTGTTGTATGTGCCCCTAGGGTTGGGTGCCAGGTAACTATAAGCAAGGACCGTATACAAATAGTTTTATAAGCCCTGGTGAGGTAGAACAGCCAAATTTGTTTTCCCTCATTGTAGTGAATGGCCTCCTTAGGCTAGAATAGGGAGACTTTATTTTAATTTATAAAGTCCCCTTAAGTGTCAGATACCTCAAGTTTGGTATCAAAATAATTGTTATAATAAATCCCACAACTTACAATGGTTGGATTTAATATATATTATTCAGGTAAAGTGTTTTAAACTCTACCTAAAAAGTTGCCAACTTGAGCCCTGTTGTGCTTTGCTCTGATCGGCCAGCCTCTGGCAGCCTGGCCAGGCTGCTTTGATGAGGTGTAAAGTAGCCTGGGCGGAACACAAAGAGATGTGCCTTGGGGAAGAGAACTTCCCTCCGCAGATGGAGAAGCCGGAAGGGGGAGGGCATCCAAACTTGTCTTCAAAGGCAGGGAAGGACTTTTGGAGCAACCCAGCACCTCCCTCACATCCTGCAAACCCAGACAATTAGGTGTTCCCTTGATTAGATTAGGAGAGGGCAGGAGAGGGGTGTGTTTAAGATTTTTAGCCACAGTAGTGGATGGGCTCAGCCAGAATTAGCCTCCAAAAAATCAGTTTCTTCCAAGATGGATTTTTGAGGAATGTTGCTCCCTGGGATTGATTTTTGCCACACTTCCCAGGAAGTGGTCATCACAGGGAGAAGGACCCTGCTCCTGATTGGAGAACCAGGACCCCCCTGTTTTTCACCCAGGAGCAAGGATCAAACTGTCAGACCTGCACCCACTCCTCAGATCCCTACCAGATCCATACAAGGAAGAACATCATAAGAAGAAGGACTGCCCTGCTGAACCCCTGAGCTGCACCTGGACACTGCACCCTGAAGGACTGCACCAGCTGCACATATGGACTTCACCACAAGAAGGACTTTGCCTGGCTTGAACTGGTTCAAGAAGGGACTCCTTGTTTGCTACAGGTACAAAGGAGCTGCCCAGAGTCCCCTGCATCAAGTCCTGCAAGCAGAGCCCAGCTGACCAGCATCTAGTGGCCATTTGAGGATTCTGACCAGGTGCATTCTGGGAATTGTAGTCCCATCTCCCAAGGATCAACCTTGGATCAAGTTGTGGACACTTCAAGGACCCAAAAAGGACATCTGGAAGAAGACCCATAAGTTTGGAGCAACTCCATAAGTAGAAGAGGTGCATTGTGGGAGTAGTGGTGCCAGACCCCAAGAGGCAAACCAGAGCCTCTGAACCCTTGGCTGGTGCTGTGGACCACTTTCCTGAATCAAGAAACACTTCTGAGAGTAAGTGTGACAGTGTTACCTTGTAGGTGGCCTGAACTCTGGACTTTGTCCCTTTCCACTGTGATGTGACCTTTTTTAACCCTTTGTATGGTAGTTGCTTCTAAGCGCTAGAAAACTTTAAGGCCCTCATTACAACATTGGTGTTAAAAGCCGCTTACCGCCGTGCAGAAGACCGCCAACACACCGCCGCAGCCGCAGAAAACCGCCACAGCTATTATGACCCACATTTGGGAATCCGCCAAAATTCAGACACCCACACAAGTCCGCCGCACCAAAGGTCATTGATAAACTGGCGAAAACAAAACCTCCACCGTCACGCCAACAGAAATACGCCCACACTATCACGACACACGAATCCACGCAGCGGTCTTTCAACCGCGGTCTTCCATTGGCGGTACACACCGCCGCGCTCAAAATACACACACATTTACAAAACACTACCACATTGGACAATTCAAAATACACACACCTGATACACATACACACACCACTCCCACACACCCATTACAATATAAAACACACACCCACATCACCCACAAACCCCTACGACAACAAATCCAGAAAGAAGGCCAGAGAGAGACACCACCAGCAAGAACAACAGCATCCACAGGCACACAATACCATCACCCACACAACTTCCACGCACCTCACACAACACACCACTACATATCAGCACACTTATCACCATGCAATCCACCCCACACATCACCTACACCACCCCATGGCACGGCAAAGACACCCCAGGTTCTCGGAGGAGGAGCTCAGGGTCATGGTGGAGGAAATCGTCCGGGTAGAGCCACAGCTATTCGGATCACAGGTGCAGCACACCTCCATTGCAAGGAAGATGGAGCTATGGCGCAGAATAGTGGACAGGGTCAACGCAGTGGGACAGCACCCAAGAAATCGGGAGGACATCAGGAAGAGGTGGAATGACCTACGGGGGAAGGTGCGTTCCGTGGTCTCAAGACACCACCAGGCGGTTCAGTGGACTGGCGGCGGACAACCCCACCTCCTCACCCACAACTAACAACATGTGAGGAGCAGGTCTTGGCGATTCTGCATCCTGAGGGCCTCGCAGGAGTAGGCGGAGGAATGGACTCTGGTAAGTCAAATCTTAACTATTACATCCCCCACCCCACCTGCATGCTATTACATACCCCCACACTCATCCCCAGCACCCCAACTCCTCACATATGTCCCAACATCACAAACCACCCATCCCAACACCAAGCCTTGCATGCAACAACAGAGCATGGACACCCATCACTAAAGCATGCCCACTGCACATACCATACAACCCCCTAAACCACCATCACACAAGCTCCCACACAGGAATGCAAGCACTGGGGTACACGCTCACCCACCCATTGCACACCATGACACATACAGATGTAATAAACATCCTTTTATACCCCTGCAGGACCCCTATCCAACGTCACCGGACAGGAGGGTCCACACATGTCCACACCACCAACAGAAGAGGTCCACAGTGATGACAGCAGCTCTGTCCAACTGGATCTAGATGACCAGCCCGGCCCGTCAGGGACCTCTGGACAGTCGGTTCCCCTCACACTGGCACAGGCCATCACAGACCTTCCCTCCTCTGGAAACACCAGCACAGCACCCACCCAGCGGGCCCATACCTCCGTCCCCAGGACACGTCAATCAGCTGTGTGTCCACCACTACAGGGAACCCAGGATAACCCACCACCCCAACAACAACAGGGACCTGGGGGCAGTGGTAGTGGGCACACGGTCCAGGGGACAGAGGCCCAGGAACACAGGGGAACTGGGAGGGCTGCTGTGCGACAGGGGGCAGACAGGCCAAGGGAACCCACTCTCCACGAGGCCCTCTCCTCTATCATGGGAGCATACCACCACTCCCAGGAGACGATGGCAACAGTACTGGCCAAGTTTCAGGAGACCCAGCGCCTGCAGGAGGAACAGTATATGGGCTTCAGGGAGGAACTCAGAACCATCTGCTCCACCCTGGGCACCATGGTAGGGGTGCTGAAGGAACTCGTCAACACCAGGAGGGACACTGTGGCACTACAAGGGGCCCCTGACACTAGCATGGACGATGAACTGCCCACCACCTCCGCCGGCGCTAGTGGACAGGACGCCCCGCCACAGGACCACCACACCAGCACCCCACCCCCTGCAGAGGGAGAACCACCCAGCAAACGGTCCCTGAGATCCAGGACAAAGACAGAGCACAATGCCAAGACCCCCGCCAAGAAATGAGACCACCCTGATTGTCATCCTACTGTCCCACTTTGTCACCCTGTCCATCCTTAAACTGCCCAACCTCCACTTCCTATGCCCATTTTGGCAATGCACCTGTGAGACTTATAGACTGGACTCTGCCATGGACATTCCTCCGCCATCACCCCTCACCATTTCACTACCCCCTCCAATATTGAGCACTTAAATAAATACACCTAAAACACAAAACAATCTGCAGTCTGTCTGTTATTTCGAAATAGTGTATTAGCAATTACAGTGACAAAATGCTCTTTCAATTGTAATGTCAACATACCTATATCACACAGCTAAAGTCCATGAGGAATCAAAGCAGATGTCACACAGTGGGACCCACATCTGTGAAATCGTAAGGGAAAGTGACAACTCAGTGACCATACACTGGGTGATAAGGACAGACAGTAGAGAGGTATTAGTGTTTAAGTACATGTAGTAGGCAGGTCTGTACTCTTACCTGCGTCTCACTGGAAATATTGCTGGATCAGAGTCCCTGTTGTTAATGTCTTCTTCCTCTGCTTCCTCATCTTCACTATCCACAGGCTCCACAGCTGCAACAACACCGCCATCTGGACCATCCTCCTGCAGAAAAGGCACCTGTCGTCACAATGCCAAGTTATGAAGCATACAGCAGGCCACGATGATCTGGCACACCTTCTTTGGTGAGTAGAATAGGGATCAACCTGTCATATGGACGCACCGGAACCTGGCCTTCAGGAGGCCGAAGGTCCGCTCGATCACCCTCCTAGTTCGCCCATGGGCCTCATTGTAGCGTTCCTCTGCCCTTGTCCTGGGATTCCTCACTGGGGTCAGTAGCCATGACAGGTTGGGGTAACCAGAGTCACCTGCAAATGGCGAGGGACAAGTATTAGACACACACTAACCTGTAGGGTAACACCAGACCCAGACAACCATTCCCACTGTCTTGCTTCCAGGTGCTCTCCTAATAGCCACACACGGTGCCTCTGGAGTTGACCCATCACATAAGGGATGCTGCTATTCCGCAGGATGTAGGCATCATGCACTGAGCCAGGGAACTTGGCATTTACATGGGAGATGTACTGGTCTGCCAAACATACCATCTGTACATTCATAGAATGATAACTCTTCCGGTTTCTGTACACCTGTTCACTCCTGTGGGGGGGGGGACCAAAGCCACATGGGTCCCATCAATGGCACCTATGATGCTGGGGATATGTCCCAGGGCATAGAAATCACCTTTCACTGTAGGCAAATCCTTCACCTGAGGGAACATGATGTAGCTCCGCATGTGTTTCAGAAGGGCAGACAACACTCTGGGCAATACGTTGAAAAACATAGACTGGGACATCCCTGATGCTATGGCCACTGTTGTTTGAAATGACCCACTTGCTAGGAAATGGAGCACTGACAGCACCTGCACTTGAAGGGGGATTCCTGTGGGATGGCGGATTGCTGACATCTGGTCTGGCTCCAACTGGGTACACAGTTCCTGGATTGTGGCACGGTCAAGCCTGTATGTGATTATGACATGTCGCTTCTCCATTGTCGACAAGTCCACCAACGGTCGGTACACCGGAGGATGCCGCCATCTCCTCACATGTCCCAGCAGACGGTGCCTATGAAGGACAACAGCGAGCACAGAGTCAAACAACTCAGAGGTACGTACCCACAGTTTACACAGAACACCAATCATACAAAAAAGGTGGGCTGTATGTGTGTTGAGTCTAGGCCTAGGTATGTGTGACGCAGTTGGAAATGAAGCCATGTGGGCCCCTGAAATGGTGGCTGCCTGACCTCTAAAGTGGGACAATGGGATGTGAGGTAAGTGCGCTGGCATTGTACACCGTCGCGGTAGGCGGTCGAAGACCGCTGCGCAATGCTGCATTGATTAACATTGGACCCTATGGGTCCCAGGAGCCAATGACGATGTGCACCGGCCGCAGACGTGACCGCCATTTTCTATCTGTTCAATCACTTGATACCTGATCTTCGACAGGAGAGGACCTACACTGCAAGTGCTGCTGTGACCTCGGTCTGGAAGAGACAATGGCTCGAGTGTCTGGAGAAAGGGCCCCTGCCTTCACATCGGAGGAGTTGGAGAAGGTCGTGGATGGGGGTCCTCCCCCAGTACACGCTACTCTACGGTCCTCCAGACAAACAGGTAAATACACTGTGAGCATGCTGTATGGGCTATGAGTGGGGTGAGTGGGGTGGATGAAAGATGGGGGGGGGAGAAGATTAAGGCGTGCATGAAACAACGGTGAGTGCATCATGGCAAGGATAGGGATGGGGGCCAATCACTTTGACGGTGCAGTTGGTAATAACTACTCTTTTTCCCCTGTACATTTCATGTAGGTCAGCGCCCACCAGAAAAAAGATATTTGGCGTGCCATCGCCAAGGACGTATGGACCCGGGGGGTCTACCACAGACGGAGCACCCACTGCCGGAAAAGATGGGAGGATATTCGCCGCTGGAGCAAGAAGACGGCGGAGGCTCAGCTGGGGATGGCCTTCAAACATGGGAGGGGTGCCCGTCGCACCATGACCCCCCTGATGTTCAGGATCCTGGCGGTGGCGTACCCGGAGTTGGATGGGCGCTTGAGGGCATCACAGCAGACACAAGGGGGTGAGTACACTTGCATTCTGCTGACTTTGCGCGCAGTGGAGTTGTCTGAGTGGGGGAGGTGGGCTCTGGGTTTCCCTAGGCCAGGGCGAGTTCCGTAGGCAAGGCCCCTCAGTAAGGCAGGCCAAGTGACACCCTAGCCGTCCTCTGTAGAGTGCCAAGTACACCTATTCATGCCCCTGTGTAATCTATGTGTGCAGATGTCGTCCATAGCCTTGTAGGCCATTTCCCAGGAATTGAACAGTGGAGCCCAAGAGCGCGGCGAAGTGCAGGGGGCTTCTGTGTCTGTCGTGTCCGCCAACGGTAGCGGTAATGCATGCACTCAACATGTCTATCTTCTGTCTCCCCCCCCCCTTTTTGTGGTCTCTCTGTTCTTGTGTGCATTAGCATCATCAGGCGGAGGAGCAGTGGCACCGGAGCAGGAGGGAGCTGCATCCCACATGGCCATGGAGGGCGACACTACGGACTCTGAATTCACCAGTGGGACGGAGGGCGAGGGGAGCTCCACGGCGGGGACAGGAGCTGAGGCCAGCGACACGGACTCGTCCTCTGATGGGAGCTCCCTTGTGGTGGCGGCAACATCTGTGCCACCCCCATCTACAGGTACAGCCGCCACCCCCCCTTCCAGCACCGCCCTCCCAGCAGCCCCTCAGGCTTTGCCCCGTGCCCACTCACCCAGGAGGGTGGGCATTACCTTCGCCCCAGGTACCTCAGGCCCTGCCCCAGTCACCCCTGCTGCCCTCAGTGAGGAGGCCATTGACCTCCTCAGGTCCCTCACAGTTGGGCAGTCTACCATTTTTAATGCCATCCAGGGTGTAGAGAGGCAGTTGCAACAAACTAATGCATTCCTGGAGGGCATTCATTCTGGTCAGGCGGCCCTTCAGCTAGCTTTTCAGACTCTGGCCTCAGCACTGATGGCAGCCATTGTCCCAGTATCTAGCCACCCCCCTCCAACTTTCTCCACCCAGACCCAATCCCCTCTACCTCAGCCCATCACAAGCACACCATCAAACCAACATGCACACACCTCAACACCCAAGGGTAGTTCAGGCAAACATAAGCACCACACATCCCACAGGCATTCACGCAAGCATCACACACATGCAGACACACCAACATCCACTGTGTCCCCCTCCTGCTCGTCTCCCTCCTCCCTCCCAGTGACGTCTACACTCACACCTGCATGCACTACCTCTACAGCCACTACGTCCCTCTCCAGCACACCCACCACCACACCCCGCTCACGTGCAGTCACCACCCCCACTACCATTCACATGTGCCCTGTGTCCTCTCCCAGTGTGTCTGTGACGCCCCCGCACAAGATACACAAACGCAGGCACACACCCACCCAACAACCATCCACCTCACAACAGCCTCCAGCGCATGCACCATCACCCAAAGTCACCAAACGTACCCCTCCTACAACCACCACCTCCTCCTCCACTCCCAAACCCCCTCCAGCTACCCGTCCCAGTGTGTCCAAAAAACTTTTCCTGTCCACCCTTGACCTCTTTCCCACACCTCCCCCACCCCGTCCATATCATAGGTCCAGAACTAGCACCTCAGCCACAACATCTCCGGGACCAGTGGTGCCTGTAGTCACCGGAATCTGGAGTGCACCGGCCACCAGGGCAGCCAATGTGGCACGGAGCCACAGCACAGACAGTCCCCCACCTGTGAAGCATCAGAAGTTGGCCAGTGCCCGGTGGGAGAGGGGGAATACTCCAGCCACCAAAGCCGCTCCCAGGGGTCCCGGTGGGAGTGTGGAGTCAGATGTGACACCTTCCAAGGTGGGGAAGGGCCACAAGAAACCCGGCAAGTCTGGGAAGAGGAGCATGGCGGAGAAGACCGCCATCATCCCCGCTGCGCAGGAGGCCACCGCCACCGCCAGCACCAGCCCAGCTTCCCAGGAGGCCACCGCCAGCACCAGCCCAGCTTCCCAGGAGGCCACCGCCAGCACCAGCCCTGCTGCCCAGGAGGCCACCGCCAGCACCAGCCCTGCTGCCCAGGAGGCCACCCCCAGCACCAGCCCTGCTGCCCAGGAGGCCACCGCCAGCAAAAGCCCCGTTGGGCCATGAAGGACCGCCAGCAAAAGCCCTGTTGGGCCATGAAGGACCGTCAGCAAAAGCCCCGTTGGGCCATGAAGGACCGTCAGCAAAAGCCCCGTTGGGCCATGAAGACCGCCAGCAAAAGCCCCATTGGGCCATGAAGGACCGCCAGCAAAAGCCCCATTGGGCCATGAAGGACCGCCAGCAAAAGCCCCATTGGGCCATGAAGAACCGCCAGCAAAAGCCCTGTTGGGCCATGAAGGACTGCCAGCAGCTGAGGCCCTGCAATGGAGACCGCCATCTCAAGCACCGCTGACCAGGGCACAGCGGTCTCAAGCACCACTGCACAGGGCACCTCCATCTCAAGCGCCGCTGAACAAGGCACTGCCGTCTCAAGCACTGCTGCACAGGGCACCGCTGTCTCAAGCACCGCTGAACAGGGCACCGCTGTCTCAAGCACCGCTGCGCAGGGCACCGCTGTCTCAAGCACCGCTGCGACGGGCACCGCTGTCTCAAGCACCGCTGCGATGGGCACCGCCGTCTCAAGCACCGCTGCGCAGGGCACCGCCGTCTCAAGCACCGCTGCACAGGGCACCGCCGTCTCAAGCACCGCTTCACAGGGCACCGCCGTCTCAAGCACCGCTGGCCCTTGAGTGGCAAGGGCACTGACGCAACTAAGTCCATCACGGGGTGAATGAGGAGGCACTCTGGGCACCATGCCCCCTCCAGAACCAGTGGAGAGATCCATCCACTCCCTCTGTCCTTAGCAGGATGAAGCACTCTGGGCACAAAGCCCCCTCCAGAACCAGTGGAGAGATCCATCCACTCCCTCTGTCCTTAGCAGGATGAAGCACTCTGGGCACAAAGCCCCCTCCAGAACCAGTGGAGAGATCCATCCACTCCCTCTGTCCTTAGCAGGATGAAGCACTCTGGGCACCATGCCCCCTCCAGAACCAGTGGAGAGATCCATCCACTCCCTCTGTCCTTAGCAGGATGAAGCACTCTGGGCACAAGGCCCCCTCCAGAACCAGTGGAGAAAGGCATCCACTCCCTTTGTCCTTAGCAGGATGAAGCACTCTGGGCACAAAGCCCCCTCCAGAACCAGTGGAGAGATCCATCCACTCCCTCTGTCCTTAGCAGGATGAAGCACTCTGGGCACAAAGCCCCCTCCAGAACCAATGGAGAGATCCATCCACTCCCTGTGTCCTTAGCAGGATGAAGCACTCTGGGCACAAAGCCCCCTCCAGAACCAGTGGAGAAAGGCATCCACTCCCACTGTCCTTAGCAGGATGAAGCACTCTGGGCACAAAGCCCCCTCCAGAACCAGTGGAGAAGGCATCCACTTGAGAGACTGTGGCTTTGCACTCCCCAGGATGTAACAGTGGGCAAACCACCCACTGCACAGACTTGAGAGACTGTGGCTTTGCACTCCCCAGGATGTAAAAGTTGGCAAACCACCCACTGTAGAGACTTGAGAGACTGTGGCTTTGCACTCCCCAGGATGTAACAGTGGGCAGCCCACCCACTGTAGAGACTTGAGAGACTGTGGCTTTGCACTCCCCAGGATATGGCAGTGGGCAGCCCACCCACTGTAGAGACTTGAGAGACTGTGGCTTTGCACTCCCCAGGATGGAACAGTGGGCATGTGGCCCCCTCGTGGATTTGTTGTTGTGCACTCAAGCGGCTGAGGTGCCCCCCTTTCCCTCCCCCTGAGGTGCCTGTTTAGTTGCTGTCTGATGCCCCTGCAGTGTTCTCTCCGTCATGGTCGGGGATCTTGTGTGGGCCTCGCCCATACTGTGTGGTCCCAGTGCTCCACGGACTTTCTTAGAACACTACCTGGACTACTTTGCTTGGTATATATTATGTACATGATGTATATATCTATTTCTGCCTACTTGCTTTTAATTTATTACAATGGTTACACTCATTTTCTATTGTCTTTGCAATCTTCTGGGAGGTCTGGGGGGTGTAACTGTAATGTTTCATGCCGTATTAGTGTGTGTGTTTTAGTGGGTGGGGGTGTTGCGTGTGTGTGTCCCTGTTTTGTTCCCCTCCACCCTCCCCTGTGTCGTAGGTGCAGTACTCACTGTGGTCTTCGCCGCCGACGTTCGTGCTCCTGGTAGAGGAGCAAGAAGATGAAGGCTGGGAAAATGTGAAGCTCTGGTTCCATGGCGTCCTTGTTCCTTGTGGAGTGTGTAGAGGTGAGCGTTTTTCCTACGGGATTCCTGTTTCCACCGTGTTTTTATCCACGGTGAATCCGCACCGGAAAAGGTGGCGGATTGGCCTGTCATAATAGTGTGGGCGGTACATTGTCCTCCGCCTGTCTGTTGGCGTGACCGCCAAGCTGTTTGTTTGTACCACCGTGGCGGTCGGAGTGTTAAAGTGGCTGTCTTTGTTGGCGGTTTCCGCCACGGTCGTGATTCCAAATTTTGTACCGCCGGCCTGTTGGCGGTCTTACCGCCGCTTTAACACCGACCGCCAGGGTTGTAATGACCACCTAATTCTTTTAAAATTCATATCTCCAGTTCCCCTTATCTGATTTTAATCATTTTGGTGTCATTTTAAAGACAAACATATAATCTATTTTCATAAATTGGAGTTGGATTTTTATTAGGTTTCATGTTTTACTTATTTTCTGTTTTGTGATTTTTACATGCTTTACACATTTGTCTCCTAAGTTAAACCTTATCGTTCGTTGTCAAGCTACCAAGTGTTGAGCTGGGTTAAATTTATTGAGACCTACCTGGACCTAAGTGGAGGTTAGTGATCTATTGCTAAGTGTAGGTACTTACCTGCCCTTACCCATAATCCATTTTCCAACAGGCATTTATATTTTACATTATATTTACTGTGTGTTTTAATATTATTAACGTGTTCCTGTCTTGACACATCAATCACTGAAAGGCTGAATCTTTAAGCTTTACAAATGTGTACACTAATGTTAATTTAAAAATGCTTACGTGTATTCATTATTTACGTTTTAAATTTACACTTTAAGTTGCATCATTTGAAGTAACGTAGTTCTTTTCTTCACATTTGCATATATTATGAAAAGTTGAAAGTGCATATGTATAACCATGTATTCCAATGTGTATTGAATGTTTAAAGTCAGGCTAACTTAACTGACTAAGGGGGTCATTACAACATTGGCGGTAAAAGCCGCTTACTGCCGTGCAGAAGACCGCCAACATACCGCCGCGGCCGCGGAATTCCGCCACAGCTATTATGACCCACATCTCGGAAACCGCCGAAATTCAGACACCCACACAAGTCCGCCACACCAAAGGTCAGTGATAAACTGGCGAAAACAAAACCTCCACCGTCACGCCAACAGAAACACGCCCATGCTATTACGACCCACGAATCCACGCGGCGGTCTTTCAACCGCGGTATTCCATTGGCGGTACACACCGCCGCGCTCAAAATACACACACATCTCCAAAACACCGCCACATTGGACAAATCGAAATACACACACCTGATACACATACAAACACCACTCCCACACACCCAACACAATATAAAACCCACACCCACATCACCCACAAACCCCTACGACCAAAAATTTGAGACGAAGGCCAGAGAGAGAGCACAGCAATAGACAACCCCACCACGCAGAGGCACACAACACCATCACCCACACAACATCCACACACAAAACACCACACACCACTACACATCACCACACTCATCACCACATACACCACCCCACACATCACCTACACCACCCAATGGCACGCCAAAGACACCCCAGGTTTTCGGAGGAGGAGCTCAGGGTCATGGTGGAGGAAATCGTACGGGTAGTGTAAGGAAATGCCTCCTTGGCATGGTTGCCCCCTGACTTTTTGCCTTTGCTGATGCTATGTTTACAATTGAAAGTGTGCTGAGGCCTGCTAACCAGGCCCCAGCCCCAGTGTTCTTTCCCTAACCTGTACTTTTGTATCCACAATTGGCAGACCCTGGCATCCAGATAAGTCCCTTGTAACTGGTACTTCTAGTACCAAGGGCCCTGATGCCAAGGAAGGTCTCTAAGGGCTGCAGCATGTCTTATGCCACCCTGGAGACCTCTCACTCAGCACAGACACACTGCTTGCCAGCTTGTGTGTGCTAGTGAGGACAAAACGAGTAAGTCGACATGGCACTCCCCTCAGGGTGCCATGCCAGCCTCTCACTGCCTATGCAGTATAGGTAAGACACCCCTCTAGCAGGCCTTACAGCCCTAAGGCAGGGTGCACTATACCATAGGTGAGGGTACCAGTGCATGAGCATGGTACCCCTACAGTGTCTAAACAAAACCTTAGACATTGTAAGTGCAGGGTAGCCATAAGAATATATGGTCTGGGAGTTTGTCAAACACGAACTCCACAGCACCATAAAGGCTACACTGAAAACTGGGGAGTTTGGTATCAAACTTCTCAGCACAATAAATGCACACTGATGCCAGTGTACATTTTATTGAAAAATACACCACAGAGGGCACCTTAGAGGTGCCCCCTGAAACTTAACCGACTATCTGTGTAGGCTGACTAGTTTTAGCAGCCTGCCACAAACCGAGACATGTTGCTGGCCCCATGGGGAGAGTGCCTTTGTCACTCTGAGGCCAGTAACAAAGCCTGCACTGGGTGGAGATGCTAACACCTCTCCCAGGCAGGAATTGTCACACCTGGCGGTGAGCCTCAAAGGCTCACCTCCTTTGTGCCAACCCAGCAGGACACTCCAGCTAGTGGAGTTGCCCGCCCCCTCCGGCCAGGCCCCACTTTTGGCGGCAAGGCCGGAGAAAATAATGAGAAAAACAAGGAGGAGTCACTGGCCAGTCAGGACAGCCCCTAAGGTGTCCTGAGCTGAAGTGACTCTAACTTTTAGAAATCCTCCATCTTGCAGATGGAGGATTCCCCCAATAGGGTTAGGATTGTGACCCCCTCCCCTTGGGAGGAGGCACAAAGAGGGTGTACCCACCCTCAGGGCTAGTAGCCATTGGCTACTAACCCCCCAGACCTAAACACGCCCTTAAATTTAGTATTTAAGGGCTACCCTGAACCCTATAAAATTAGATTCCTGCAACTACAAGAAGAAGGACTGCCTAGCTGAAAACCCCTGCAGAGGAAGACCAGAAGACGACAACTGCCTTGGCTCCAGAAACTCACCGGCCTGTCTCCTGCCTTCCAAAGATCCTGCTCCAGCGACGCCTTCCAAAGGGACCAGCGACCTCGACATCCTCTGAGGACTGCCCCTGCTTCGAAAAGACAAGAAACTCCCGAGGACAGTGGACCTGCTCCAAGAAAGGCTGCAACTTTGTTTCCAGCAGCCTTGAAAGAACCCTGCAAGCTCCCCGCAAGAAGCGTGAGACTTGCAACACTGCACCCGGCGACCCCGACTCGGCTGGTGGAGATCCAACACCTCAGGAGGGACCCTAGGACTACTCTGATACTGTGAGTACCAAAACCTGTCCCCCCTGAGCCCCCACAGCGCCGCCTGCAGAGGGAATCCCGAGGCTTCTCCTGACCGCGACTCTTTGAATCCTAAGTCCCGACGCCTGGGAGAGACCCTGCACCCGCAGCCCCCAGGACCTGAAGGACCGGACTTTCACTGGAGAAGTGACCCCCAGGAGTCCCTCTCCCTTGCCCAAGTGGAGGTTTCCCCGAGGAACCCCCCCCTTGCCTGCCTGCAGCGCTGAAGAGATCCCGAGATCTCTCATAGACTAACATTGCGAACCCGACGCTTGTTTCTACACTGCACCCGGCCGCCCCCGCGCTGCTGAGGGTGACATTTCTGTGTGGGCTTGTGTCCCCCCCGGTGCCCTACAAAACCCCCCTGGTCTGCCCTCCGAAGACGGGGGTACTTACCTGCAAGCAGACCGGAACCGGGGCACCCCCTTCTCTCCATTCTAGCCTAGGTGTTTTGGGCACCACTTTGAACTCTGCACCTGACCGGCCCTGAGCTGCTGGTGTGGTGACTTTGGGGTTGCTCTGAACCCCCAACGGTGGGCTACTTTGGACCAAGAACTAAGCCCTGTAAGTGTCCTACTTACCTGGTTAACCTAACAAATACTTACCTCCCCTAGGAACGGTGAAAATTGCACTAAGTGTCCACTTTTAAAACAGCTATTTGTCAATAACTTGAAAAGTATACATGCAATTTTTATGATTTAAAGTTCCTAAAGTACTTACCTGCAATACCTTTCGAATGAGATATTACATGTAGAATTTGAACCTGTGGTTCTTAAAATAAACTAAGAAAAGATATTTTTCTATACAAAAACCTATTGGCTGGATTTGTCTCTGAGTGTGTGTACCTCATTTATTGTCTATGTGTATGTACAACAAATGCTTAACACTACTCCTTGGATAAGCCTACTGCTCGACCACACTACCACAAAATAGAGCATTAGTATTATCTCTTTTTACCACTATTTTACCTCTAAGGGGAACCCTTGGACTCTGTGCATGCTATTCCTTACTTTGAAATAGCACATACAGAGCCAACTTCCTACATTGGTGGATCAGCGGTGGGGTACAAGACTTTGCATTTGCTGGACTACTCAGCCAATACCTGATCACACGACAAATTCCAAAATTGTCATTAGAAATTGATTTTTGCAATTTGAAAAGTTTTCTAAATTCTTAAAAGACCTGCTAGGGCCTTGTGTTAGATCCTGTTTAGCATTTCTTTTAGAGTTTAAAAGTTTGTAAAAGTTTGAATTAGATTCTAGAACCAGTTGTAGATTCTTAAAAAGTATTCCAACTTTTAGAAGCAAAATGTCTAGCACAGATGTGACTGTGGTGGAACTCGACACCACACCTTACCTCCATCTTAAGATGAGGGAGCTAAGGTCACTCTGTAAAATAAAGAAAATAACAATGGGCCCCAAACCTACCAAAATACAGCTCCAGGAGCTTTTGGCAGAGTTTGAAAAGGCCAACCCCTCTGAGGGTGGCAACTCAGAGGAAGAGGATAGTGACTTGGAGGACAATTCCCCCCTACCAATCCTATCTAGGGAGAACAGGGTCCCTCAAACCCTGACTCCAAAAATAATAGTCAGAGATGCTGGTTCCCTCACAGGAGAGACCAACACCTCTGAAATCACTGAGGATAGCCCCAGTGAAGAGGACATCCAGTTAGCCAGGATGGCCAAAAGATTGGCTTTGGAAACACAGATCCTAGCCATAGAGAGGGAAAGACAAGAGATGGGCCTAGGACCCATCAATGGTGGCAGCAACATAAATAGGGTCAGAGATTCTCCTGACATGTTAAAAATCCCCAAAGGGATTGTGACAAAATTTGAAGATGGTGATGACATCACCAAGTGGTTCACAGCTTTTGAGAGGGCTTGTGTAACCAGAAAAGTGAACAGATCTCACTGGGGTGCTCTCCTTTGGGAAATGTTCACTGGAAAGTGTAGGGATAGACTCCTCACACTCTCTGGAAAAGATGCAGAATCTTATGACCTCATGAAGGGTACCCTGATTGAGGGCTTTGGATTCTCCACTGAGGAGTACAGGATTAGGTTCAGGGGGGCTCAAAAATCCTCGAGCCAGACCTGGGTTGACTTTGTTGACTACTCAGTGAAAACACTAGATGGTTGGATTCAAGGCAGTGGTGTAAGTAATTATGATGGGCTGTACAATTTATTTGTGAAAGAACACCTGTTAAGTAATTGTTTCAATGATAAACTGCATCAGCATCTGGTGGACCTAGGACCAATTTCTCCCCAAGAATTGGGAAAGAAGGCGGACCATTGGGTCAAGACAAGGGTGTCCAAGACTTCAACAGGGGGTGACCAAAAGAAAGGGGTCACAAAGACTCCCAGGGGAAGGGTGATGAGACAACCAAAACTAAAAATAGTAAAGAGTCTTCTACAGGCCCCCAAAAACCTGCACAGGAGGGTGGGCCCAGAGCCTCTTCACAAAACAATGGGTACAAGGGTAAAAACTTTGATCCCAAAAAGGCCTGGTGTCATAGCTGTAAACAGCATGGACACCAAACTGGAGACAAGGCCTGTCCCAAGAAAAGTTCCACTCCAAACTCCCATCCAGGTAACACTGGTATGGCTAGTCTCCAAGTGGGATCAACAGTGTGCCCAGAGCAAATCAGGGTCCACACTGAAGCTACTCTAGTTTCTGAGGGTGGGGTGGATTTAGCCACACTAGCTGTCTGGCCGCCTAACATGCAAAAATACAGACAGCAACTCTTAATTAATGGGACTAGAATAGAGGGCCTGAGGGATACAGGTGCCAGTGTCACCATGGTGACAGAGAAACTGGTTTCCCCTGGCCAATACCTGACTGGAAAAACTTACACAGTCACCAACGCTGACAATCAGAGAAACGTACATCCCATGGCAATGGTTACTTTAGAATGGGGAGGGGTCAATGGCCTGAAACAGGTGGTGGTCTCCTCAAATATCCCAGTGGACTGTCTGCTTGGAAATGACCTGGAGTCCTCAGCATGGGCTGAGGTAGAACTAAAAACCCATGCAGCAATGCTGGGTATCCCTGAACTGGTGTGTGTGAAAACAAGAGCACAGTGCAAGGCACAGGGTGAACAAGTAGAGCTGGAGTCTGGAAGAATGGCCCAGCCTACCAAGAGGAAAGGAAAGTCAGTTGGGAAACCAACTGCAACACAGCAAAAGAAAGGGAACCTCTCTTCTCAGGAAGAAGTTCTGCCCTCTGAGGGAACTGAGCCTTTGGAGCTTGAACCTTATCAGGTTGAGCTCTTAGGCCCAGGGGGACCCTCAAGGGAGGAGCTGTGTAAGGGACAAGAAACCTGTCCCTCTCTTGAAGGCCTTAGGCAGCAAGCTGCTGAAGAGTCCAAAGGCAAGAAAAATGGAACGCATAGGGTCTATTGGGAAGATGGACTCCTGTACACTGAGGCCAGAGACCCCAAACCTGGTGCCACTAGGAGAGTGGTAGTGCCTCAGCTGTTCAGAGAGTTCATCCTAACATTGTCCCATGACATTCCCCTTGCTGGACATTTGGGACAAACCAAGACGTGGGAGAGGTTAGTCAACCACTTCTACTGGCCCAATATGTCCAACATGGTTAAGGAGTTTTGCCTCTCCTGCCCCACCTGTCAAGCCAGTGGTAAGACAGGTGGGCATCCAAAGGCCCCCCTCATTCCACTTCCAGTGGTGGGGGTTCCCTTTGAAAGAGTGGGTGTGGACATAGTTGGTCCACTAGAACCTCCCACAGCCTCAGGAAATATGTATATCCTGGTAGTAGTGGATCATGCTACCAGGTATCCTGAAGCTATTCCCCTTAGGTCGACTACTGCCCCTGCAGTAGCCAAGGCCCTCATTGGTATCTTTACCAGAGTGGGTTTCCCTAAGGAGGTGGTGTCTGACAGAGGTACCAACTTCATGTCAGCATACCTAAAGCACATGTGGAATGAGTGTGGAGTGACTTATAAATTCACTACACCATACCATCCACAAACTAATGGCTTGGTTGAGAGATTCAACAAGACATTAAAAGGCATGATCATGGGGCTCCCAGAAAAACTCAAAAGGAGATGGGATGTCCTCTTGCCATGTCTGCTTTTCGCTTACAGAGAGGTACCACAGAAGGGAGTAGGATTCTCACCCTTTGAACTTCTGTTTGGTCATCCTGTAAGGGGACCACTTGCCCTTGTTAAAGAAGGCTGGGAGAGACCTCTCCATGAGCCTAAACAGGACATAGTGGACTATGTACTTGGCCTTCGCTCTAGAATGGCAGAGTACATGGAAAAGGCAACCAAAAACCTTGAGGCCAGCCAACAGCTCCAGAAGTTTTGGTATGACCAAAAGGCTGCACTGGTTGAGTTCCAACCAGGGCAGAAAGTCTGGGTTCTGGAGCCTGTGGCTCCCAGGGCACTCCAGGACAAATGGAGTGGCCCTTACCCAGTACTAGAAAGGAAGAGTCAGGTCACCTACCTGGTGGACCTGGGCACAAGCAGGAGCCCCAAGAGGGTGATCCATGTGAACCGCCTTAAGCTCTTCCATGACAGGGCTGATGTGAATCTGTTGATGGTAACAGATGAGGATCAGGAGGCAGAGAGTGAACCTCTCCCTGATCTTCTGTCATCAGACCCAAAAGATGGCACAGTAGATGGAGTGATCTACTCAGACACCCTCTCTGGCCAACAGCAAGCTGATTGTAGGAGAGTCCTACAACAGTTTCCTGAACTCTTCTCCTTAACCCCTGGTCAGACACACCTGTGTACCCATGATGTGGACACAGGAGACAGCATGCCTGTCAAGAACAAAATCTTTAGACAATCTGACCATGTTAAAGAAAGCATCAAGGTGGAAGTCCACAAGATGCTGGAATTGGGAGTAATTGAGCGCTCTGACAGCCCCTGGGCTAGCCCAGTGGTCTTAGTCCCCAAACCTCACACCAAAGATGGAAAGAAAGAGATGAGGTTTTGTGTGGACTACAGAGGGCTCAATTCTGTCACCAAGACAGATGCTCATCCAATTCCAAGAGCTGATGAGCTCATTGATAAATTAGGTGCTGCCAAATTTCTAAGTACCTTTGACTTGACAGCAGGGTACTGGCAAATAAAAATGGCACCTGGAGCAAAAGAAAAGACAGCATTCTCCACACCTGATGGGCATTATCAGTTTACTGTTATGCCCTTTGGTTTAAAGAATGCCCCTGCCACCTTCCAAAGGTTGGTGAATCAAGTCCTTGCTGGCTTGGAGTCCTTTAGCACAGCTTATCTTGATGATATTGCTGTCTTTAGCTCCACCTGGCAGGATCACCTGGTCCACCTGAGGAAGGTTTTGAAGGCTCTGCAATCTGCAGGCCTCTCTATCAAGGCATCCAAATGCCAGATAGGGCAGGGAATTGTGGTTTACTTGGGCCACCTTGTAGGTGGAGGCCAAGTTCAGCCACTCCAACCCAAGATCCAGACTATTCTGGACTGGGTAGCTCCAAAAACCCAGACTCAAGTCAGGGCATTCCTTGGCTTGACTGGGTACTACAGGAGGTTTGTGAAGGGATATGGATCCATTGTGACAGCCCTCACTGAACTCACCTCCAAGAAAATGCCCAAGAAAGTAAACTGGACTGTGGAATGCCAACAGGCCTTTGACACCCTGAAACAGGCAATGTGCTCAGCACCAGTTCTCAAAGCTCCAGATTATTCTAAGCAGTTCATTGTGCAGACTGATGCCTCTGAACATGGGATAGGGGCAGTTTTGTCCCAAACAAATGATGATGGCCTTGACCAGCCTGTTGCTTTCATTAGCAGGAGGTTACTCCCCAGGGAGCAGCGTTGGAGTGCCATTGAGAGGGAGGCCTTTGCTGTGGTTTGGTCCCTGAAGAAGCTGAGACCATACCTCTTTGGGACTCACTTCCTAGTTCAAACTGACCACAGACCTCTCAAATGGCTGATGCAAATGAAAGGTGAAAATCCTAAACTGTTGAGGTGGTCCATCTCCCTACAGGGAATGGACTTTATAGTGGAACACAGACCTGGGACTGCCCATGCCAATGCAGATGGCCTTTCCAGGTTCTTCCACTTAGAAAATGAAGACTCTCTTGGGAAAGGTTAGTCTCATCCTCTTTCGTTTGGGGGGGGGTTGTGTAAGGAAATGCCTCCTTGGCATGGTTGCCCCCTGACTTTTTGCCTTTGCTGATGCTATGTTTACAATTGAAAGTGTGCTGAGGCCTGCTAACCAGGCCCCAGCCCCAGTGTTCTTTCCCTAACCTGTACTTTTGTATCCACAATTGGCAGACCCTGGCATCCAGATAAGTCCCTTGTAACTGGTACTTCTAGTACCAAGGGCCCTGATGCCAAGGAAGGTCTCTAAGGGCTGCAGCATGTCTTATGCCACCCTGGAGACCTCTCACTCAGCACAGACACACTGCTTGCCAGCTTGTGTGTGCTAGTGAGGACAAAACGAGTAAGTCGACATGGCACTCCCCTCAGGGTGCCATGCCAGCCTCTCACTGCCTATGCAGTATAGGTAAGACACCCCTCTAGCAGGCCTTACAGCCCTAAGGCAGGGTGCACTATACCATAGGTGAGGGTACCAGTGCATGAGCATGGTACCCCTACAGTGTCTAAACAAAACCTTAGACATTGTAAGTGCAGGGTAGCCATAAGAATATATGGTCTGGGAGTTTGTCAAACACGAACTCCACAGCACCATAAAGGCTACACTGAAAACTGGGGAGTTTGGTATCAAACTTCTCAGCACAATAAATGCACACTGATGCCAGTGTACATTTTATTGAAAAATACACCACAGAGGGCACCTTAGAGGTGCCCCCTGAAACTTAACCGACTATCTGTGTAGGCTGACTAGTTTTAGCAGCCTGCCACAAACCGAGACATGTTGCTGGCCCCATGGGGAGAGTGCCTTTGTCACTCTGAGGCCAGTAACAAAGCCTGCACTGGGTGGAGATGCTAACACCTCTCCCAGGCAGGAATTGTCACACCTGGCGGTGAGCCTCAAAGGCTCACCTCCTTTGTGCCAACCCAGCAGGACACTCCAGCTAGTGGAGTTGCCCGCCCCCTCCGGCCAGGCCCCACTTTTGGCGGCAAGGCCGGAGAAAATAATGAGAAAAACAAGGAGGAGTCACTGGCCAGTCAGGACAGCCCCTAAGGTGTCCTGAGCTGAAGTGACTCTAACTTTTAGAAATCCTCCATCTTGCAGATGGAGGATTCCCCCAATAGGGTTAGGATTGTGACCCCCTCCCCTTGGGAGGAGGCACAAAGAGGGTGTACCCACCCTCAGGGCTAGTAGCCATTGGCTACTAACCCCCCAGACCTAAACACGCCCTTAAATTTAGTATTTAAGGGCTACCCTGAACCCTAGAAAATTAGATTCCTGCAACTACAAGAAGAAGGACTGCCTAGCTGAAAACCCCTGCAGAGGAAGACCAGAAGACGACAACTGCCTTGGCTCCAGAAACTCACCGGCCTGTCTCCTGCCTTCCAAAGATCCTGCTCCAGCGACGCCTTCCAAAGGGACCAGCGACCTCGACATCCTCTGAGGACTGCCCCTGCTTCGAAAAGACAAGAAACTCCCGAGGACAGCGGACCTGCTCCAAGAAAGGCTGCAACTTTGTTTCCAGCAGCCTTGAAAGAACCCTGCAAGCT
Source organism: Pleurodeles waltl (assembly GCF_031143425.1). NCBI lineage: Eukaryota > Metazoa > Chordata > Amphibia > Caudata > Salamandridae > Pleurodeles > Pleurodeles waltl. The sequence goes on along the minus strand of NC_090442.1, from coordinate 794,239,843 downwards.
CCCCGCAAGAAGCGTGAGACTTGCAACACTGCACCCGGCGACCCCGACTCGGCTGGTGGAGATCCAACACCTCAGGAGGGACCCCAGGACTACTCTGATACTGTGAGTACCAAAACCTGTCCCCCCTGAGCCCCCACAGCGCCGCCTGCAGAGGGAATCCCGAGGCTTCCCCTGACCGCGACTCTTTGAATCCTAAGTCCCGACGCCTGGGAGAGACCCTGCACCCGCAGCCCCCAGGACCTGAAGGACCGGACTTTCACTGGAGAAGTGACCCCCAGGAGTCCCTCTCCCTTGCCCAAGTGGAGGTTTCCCCGAGGAACCCCCCCCTTGCCTGCCTGCAGCGCTGAAGAGATCCCGAGATCTCTCATAGACTAACATTGCGAACCCGACGCTTGTTTCTACACTGCACCCGGCCGCCCCCGCGCTGCTGAGGGTGAAATTTCTGTGTGGGCTTGTGTCCCCCCCGGTGCCCTACAAAACCCCCCTGGTCTGCCCTCCGAAGACGCGGGTACTTACCTGCAAGCAGACCGGAACCGGGGCACCCCCTTCTCTCCATTCTAGCCTAGGTGTTTTGGGCACCACTTTGAACTCTGCACCTGACCGGCCCTGAGCTGCTGGTGTGGTGACTTTGGGGTTGCTCTGAACGCCCAACGGTGGGCTACTTTGGACCAAGAACTAAGCCCTGTAAGTGTCCTACTTACCTGGTTAACCTAACAAATACTTACCTCCCCTAGGAACGGTGAAAATTGCACTAAGTGTCCACTTTTAAAACAGCTATTTGTCAATAACTTGAAAAGTATACATGCAATTTTTATGATTTAAAGTTCCTAAAGTACTTACCTGCAATACCTTTCGAATGAGATATTACATGTAGAATTTGAACCTGTGGTTCTTAAAATAAACTAAGAAAAGATATTTTTCTATACAAAAACCTATTGGCTGGATTTGTCTCTGAGTGTGTGTACCTCATTTATTGTCTATGTGTATGTACAACAAATGCTTAACACTACTCCTTGGATAAGCCTACTGCTCGACCACACTACCACAAAATAGAGCATTAGTATTATCTCTTTTTACCACTATTTTACCTCTAAGGGGAACCCTTGGACTCTGTGCATGCTATTCCTTACTTTGAAATAGCACATACAGAGCCAACTTCCTACAGGTAGAGCCACAGCAATTTGGATCACAGGTGCAGCACACCTCTATAGCAAGGTAGATGGAGCTATGGCGAAGAATCGTGTACAGGGTCAACGCAGTGGGACAGCACCCAAGAAATCGGGAGGACATCAGGAAGAGGTGGAACGACCTACGGGGGAAGGTGCGTTCCGTGGTCTCCAGACACAACATCGCGGTTCAGCGGACTGGCGGGGGACCCCCACATCCTCCCCCACATCTAACAAAATGGGAGGAGCAGGTCTTGACCATTATGCATCCTGAGGGCCTCGGAGGAGTCGGTGGAGGAATGGACACTGGTAAGTCAAATCTTAACTATCATTTCCCCCACCCTACCTGCATGCTATCACACACCCCCACCGTCGCCCCATCCCCTATCACTCCAACTCCTCACAAATGTACCAATATCACAAACCACCCATCCCAACACCAAGCCCTGCATGACACAACAAAGCATGGATACCCTTCACTAAAGCATGCCCACTGCACATACCCATAACAACCCCTAACCATCATCACAGAAGCCCCCACACAGGAATGCTAGCACTGGGGTACACGCTCACCCACCCATTGCACACCATGACACACACAGATGCAATAATCATGCTTTTATACCCCTGCAGGACCACTACCTAACGTCACCAGACAGGAGGGTCCGGACATCTCTACCTCACCCACAGACGAGGCCCACAGTGATGACTGCAGCTCTGTCCAACTGGATCCAAATGACCAGCCCGGACCATCGTGGGCCTCGGGACAGTCGGTTCCCCTCGCACAGGCACAGCCCAACACTGACCTTCCACCCTCTGAAACACCAGTACAGCACCCACCCAGCAGGCCCATACCTCCGTACCCAGGACACGTCAATCAGCTGTGTGCCCACCACTACAGGGAACCCAGGATAACCCACCACCCCAACAACAACAGGGATCTGGGGGCAGTGGTAGTGGGCACACGGTCCAGGGGACAGAGGCCCAGGAACACAGGGTAACTGGGAGGGCTGCTGTGCGACAGGGGGCGGACAGGCCAAGGGAACCCACTCTCCAGGAGGCCCTCTCCTCCATCATGGGAGCATACCACCACTCCCAGGAGACGATGGCTACGGTCCTGGCCAAGTTTCAGGAGACCCAGCGCCTGCAGGAGGAACAGTATTTGGGCTTCAGGGTGGAACTCAGAACCATGAGCTCCGACCTGGGCACCATTGTAGGGGTGCTGAAGGACATACAGAACACCATGAGGGACACCGTGGCACTCCAAGGGGCCCCTGACACTAGCATGTACGATGAACTGCCCACCACCTCCGCCGGCGCTAGTGGACAGGACGCCCTGCCACAGGACCACAACACCAGCACCCCACCCCCTGCAGACGGACAACCACCCCGCAAGCGGTCCCTGAGATCCAGGAACAGGACAGAGCACGATGCCAAGACCCCCACCAAGAAATGAGACCTCCCTGATTGTCATCCCACTGTCCCACTTTGTAACCCTGTCCATATTGGAACTGGCCCAGCTCCACTTCCTATGCCCATATGGGCAGTGCACCTGTGAGACTAAAAGACTGGACTCTGCCATGGACATTCCTCCACCATCACCCATCACCATTTTACCACCCCCTCCAATAATCAGCACTTCAATAAACACCTTTGAACCACAAAACAATCTGGAGTCAGTCTGTGATATTGAAAATGTGTATTAGCTATCACAATGACAAAATCCGTTCTCAATAGTAATGTCAACCTACCTATGTCACACATCACAAGTCCATGAAGGATGCAAGCAGATGACACACGTTGGTAACCACACCTGTGAAACCGTAATGGAAATGTACAACTCAGTTACCAAATACTGCTTGAAACTGACAGACAGGATAGAGGTAGAAGTGTGAAAGTAAAAGTGTTAGTAAAGAAAGTGTTCTCACCTGTGTGTCACTGGAAATATTGCTGTATGACTAAGTCCCTGTTGTCACTGTCTTCTTCCTCTGCTTCCTCCTCATCACTGTCCACAGGCTCCACAGCTGCCACAACACCGTCATCTGGACCATCCTCCTGCAAAAAAGGCACCTGGCGTCGCAAAGCAAGATTGTGAAGCATAGAGCAGGCGATGATGATCTGGCACACCTTCCTTGGTGAGTAGAATAGGGAACCACCTGTCATATGGAGGCACCTGAACCTGGCCTTCAGGAGGCCGAAGGTGCGTTCGATCACCCTCCTAGTCCGCCCATGGGCCTCATTGTAGCGTTCTCTGCCCTGGTCCTGGGATTCCTCACTGGGGTCAGTAGCCATGACCGGTTTGGGTAACCAGAGTCCCCTAATAGCCACACCCGGTGCCTCTGGAGTTGACCTATCACATAAGGGATGATGCTATTCCGCAGGATGTAGGTGTCATGCACTGAGCCAGGGAACTTAGCATTTACCTGCGAGATGTACTGGTCTGCCAAACATACCATCTGCACATTCATCGAATTATAACTCTTCCGGTTCCTGTACACCTGTTCACTCCTGTGGGGGGGACCAGAGCTACATGGGTCCCATCAATGGCACCTATGATGTTAGGGGTATGTCCCAGGGCATAGAAGTCACCTTTAACTGTAGCCAAATCCTCCACCTGAGGGAAAACGATGTAGCTCCTCATGTGTTTCAGCAGGGCAGACAACACTCTGGACAACACGTTGGAAAACATAAGCTGGGACATCCCTGATGCCATGGCCACTGTTGTTTGAAATGACCCACTTGCTAGGAAATGGAGCACTGATAGCACCTGCACTTGAGGGGGGATTCCTGTGGGATGGCGGATTGGTGACATAAGGTCTGGCTCCAACTGGGCACACAGTTCCTGGATTGTGGAACGGTCAAACCTGTAGGTGATGATTAAATGTCGCTCCTCCATTGTCAACCGGTCCACCAGCGGTCGGTACACCGAAGGATTCCGCCATCTCCTCACATGTCCCAGCTGACGGTGCCTAGGAAGGACAACAGCGACCACAGAGTCAAGCAATTCAGAGGTATGTACCCACAGCTACACAGAACACGAAACAAATTCCAAAAAGTTGTCTGTATGTGTGTTGAGTCCAGGCCTCTGTATGTGTGACGCAGTTGAAAATGAAGCCATGTGGGCCCCTGAAATGGCGGATACCTGACCTCTAAAGTTGGACAATGGGATATGAGGTAACTGCGCTGGCGTTGTACACCGTCGCAGTAGGCGGTCGTAGACCGCGGCACAATGCTGCATTGGTTAACATTGGACCCTATGGGTCCCAGGAGCCAATGACGAAGTGCGCCGGCGGTGATGATACGCACCGCCGCGGACGTCACCGCCGCGGACGTGACCGCCATTTTCTATCTGTTGAATTACTCGATACCTGATCTTCGACAGGAGAGGACCTATACTGCAAGTGCTGCTGTGACCTCAGTCTGGAAGTGACAATGGCTCGTGCGTCTGGGGAAAGGGCCCCTGCCTTCACTGCACAGGAGTTGGAGAAGCTCGTGGACGGGGTCCTCCCCCAGTACACGGTACTCTACGGTCCTCCAGACCAACAGGTTAGTACATAGGGTGCAAGTTGTATGGGCTATGCCTGGGTGGAGAGGGCTGGATGTAAGAAGGAAGGGGCACAGTTCAGCAAGCATGAATGAGTGTGAATGAATGTGCCACATGGCAAGGGCAGGGATGTGGGCCACTCACTTAGACGGTGCAGTTGTTAATGACTTCTCTTCTTCCCCTGTACATGTCATGTAGGTCAGCGCCCACCAGAAGAAGGATATTTGGCGTGCCATCACCAAGGACGTCCGGACCCTGGGGGTCCACCAGAGACGGAACACCCACTGCCGGAAAAGATGGGAGGACATTCGCTGCTGGAGCAAGAAGACGGCGGAGGCTCAGCTGGGATGGCCTCCCAACGTGGGAGGGGTGCCGGTCGCACCATGACCCCCCTGATGTTCCGGATCCTGGCGGTGGCCTACCCTGAGTTGGATGGGCGCATGAGGGCATCACAGCAGACCCAAGGGGGTGAGTACACTCTCAGTCTGCTGACTTTGCGCGCAGTGGAGGGGTCTGGGTGGGGGAGGAGGGCTGTGGGTTTCCCTAGGCCAGGGAGAGTTCCGTAGGCTAGGCCCCTCCGTAATGCAGGCCATGTGCCACTCCACCCCACCTCTGTAGAGTGCCAGGTACAGGTATACATGCCCCTGTGTCATCTATGTGTGCAGATGTCCACCATAGCCATGTAGGCCATATCCCAGGAACTGCATCTGTAGAGGCCAAGAGCGCGGCGTAGTGCAGGGAGCTGCTGTGTCTGTATTGTCTGCCAACGGTAGAGGTAAGCCATGCACTCAACCTGTCTTTCTTCTGTTGTCGTCCCCCCCCCCTTTTTGTGCTCTCCCTGTTCTTTTGTGCATCAGCATCATCAGGCGGAGGTACAGTGGCCCGGGAGCACGAGGGGGCTGCATCCCACATGGCCATGGAGGGCCACACCACGGACTCTGAGTACACCAGTGGGACGGAGGGCGAGGGGAGCTTCACGGCGGTCACCGGATCAGCAAACAGCGACACGGACTCGTCCTCCGATGGGAGCTCCCTTGTGGTGGCGGCACCATCTGTGCTCCCCACTTCAACAGGTACAGCCGCCACCCCCCCTACCAGCACCGCCTTCCCAGCAGCCCCTCAGCCTTCGCCCCGTGCCCGCTCACCCAGGAGGGTGGGCATCACCTTTGCCCCAGGCACCACAGCCCCTGCCCCTGTCACCTCTGCTGCCCTCAGTGAGGAGGCCATTGACCTCCTCAGGTCACTCACTGGTGGGCAGTCTACCATTGTGAATGCCATCCAGGGTGTAGAAAGGGAGTTGCAACACACTAATGCATTCCTGGAGGGCATTCATTCTGGTCAGGCTGCCCATCATCGAACCCTGCAATCTCTGGCCTCAGCACTGATGGCAGCCATTGTCCCTGTGTCTAGCCTCCCCCCTCCAACTTCCTCCACCCAGACCCAATACCCTGTACCTCAGCCTATCCCAAGCACACCATCAGACCAGCCTGCACACACCTCAACACACAAGGGCAGCTCAGGCACTCACACAAGCATCATCCACATACAGACACAGCAACATCCACTGGCTCCACTGTGTCCCCCTCCTCGTTGTCTCCCTCCTCCCTCCCAGTGTCATCTACAGTCTCACCTCCATGCACTACCACTACAGCCACTAGGACTCGCACCAGAACACCCAGCACCACACCCCGCTCACCTGCACTCACCACCCCCACTACCATTTACACATCCCCTGTGTCCTCTCCCAGTGTGTCTGTGACGCCCCTCCTAAGGTACACAAACGCAGGCACACACACACACCCAACATCTATCCACCTCACGACAGCCTCCAGAACATGCACCTGCACCCAAATCACCTAAAGTTACACCTCCTACAACCACCTCCTCTTCCTCCACTCCCAGACCCCCTCCAGCTACCCATCCCAGTGTTCGTCAGAAACTTTTCCTGAGCAGCGTTGACCTCTTTCCCACCACCCCCCCTCCAATTCATAGGTCCTGTAGTAGCACCTCAGCCCAAAAAAGTCCGGTACCAGTGGTGCCTGTTAGAGGTATGTGGAGTACACTGGGCACCAGGGCAGCCAGTGCGACACGGAGCCAAAGCACAGCCAGTCCCCCCCTGTGAAGCACCAGAAGTTGGCCAGTGCACGACGGGAGCGGGTGAAGACTCCTGCCGGGAAAGCCGCTCACAAGGGTCCCGGGGGGAGTGTCGAGTCAGCTGTGACTCTTCCCAAGGTGGGGAAGGGGCAGAAGAAAGTGCCAAAGTCTAGGAAGAGCAGCACGGCGGAGAAGGCCGCCATCATCCCCGCTGCCCAGGACGCCACCGCCAGCCTGATCGTCACTGGTCAGGAGACCACCGCCAGAGTCAGTGCCCTGGAGGGCAGCACAATCATCACTGGTCAGGAGACCACCGCCAGAGTCAGTGCCCTGGAGGGCAGCACAATCGTCACTGGTCAGGAGACCACCGCCAGAGTCAGTGCCCAGGAGGGCAGCACAATCGTCACTGGTCAGGAGACCACCGCCAGAGTCAGTGCCCAGAAGGGCCCCGGCAACCACAGCCCCGCTGGGCAATGAGGGACCGCCATGGCAGACACCGCTGCACAGGTCAGAGACAGCAAAGTGAAGCACCGCTGAACAGGGCAGAAACCCCCATGGCAACCGCTGAACAGGGCAAAGACCGCCATGGCAAGCACCGCTGAACAGGGCAAAGACCGCCATGGCAAGCACCGCTGAACAGGGCAAGCACCGCTGAACAGGGCAAAGACCGCCATGGCAAGCACCGCTGAACAGGGCAAGCACCGCTGAACAGGGCAAAGACCGCAATGGGAAGCACCCCTGAACAGGGCAAAGACCGCCATGGCAAGCACCGCTGAACAGGGTAAAGATCGCTGAACAGGGCAAAGACCGCCATGGCAAGCACCGCTGAACAGGGGAAGCACCGCTAACTCAAGCATCGCTAGCCCATGTGCAGCAGGGGCAGTGACGGAACTGGGACCGTCACGGGGAGAGTGATGCACTCTGGGCACCAGTCCCCCTCCAGAACCAGTGAAGAACAGCATCCACTACCTCAGTCCTTAACAGGATGAAGCACTCTGGGCACCAGTCCCCCTCCAGAACCAGTGGAGACTGTTATCGACTTGAGAGTCTGTGGCTTTGCACTCCCCAGGATGGTCCAGTGGGCAAACCACCCACTGTAGAGACTTGAGAGACTGTGGCTTTCCACTCCCCAGGATGGTCCAGTGGGCAAACCACCCACTGTAGATACTTGAGAGACTGTGGCTTTGCACTCCCCAGGATGGTACAATGGGCAAACCACTCACTGCAAAGACTTGTGAGACTGTGGCTTTGCACTCCCCAGGATGGTCCAGTGGGCAAACCACCCACTGCGGGCAAACCACCCACTGTAGAGACTTGAGAGACTGTGGCTTTGCACTCCCCAGGATGGTCCAGTGGGCACACCACCCACTGTAGAGACTTGAGAGACTGTGGCTTTGCACTCCCCAGAATGGTCCAGTGGGCAAACCACCCACTGTAGAGACTTGAGAGACTGTGGCTTTGTACTCCCCAGGATGGTCCAGTGGGCAAACCACCCACTGTAGAGACTTGAGAGACAGTGGCTTTGCACTCCCCAGGATACATCAATGGGCATGGAGCCCAGTTGTGGATCTGGCGTGGTGCTGTCATCCGGCTGAGGTGCCCTTCCCCCTGAGGTGCCTGTTGTATTTCTATCTGATGCCCTGCAGTGTTCTCTCCGTTTCTGGACAGGTATCGTGTGTGGGCCTCGCCCATGCATTTTGGGCCCAGTGGTCCACGGACATTGGATGGTGCATACCTGCACTACTGATCGTGATGTATATTTTTGGCATTTGTATATATTTCTGTATATATTAGCTTACTGTATTGTGATACATTACAATGGTTGTACTCATTTCCTTTTGTCTTTGCATTCTTCCGGGGGGCTTGTTACTGTGATGTTTGGAAATGCATTGGTGTGTGTGTTGTAGTGTGCGAAGGTCGGGGTGGGGGTGGGGGTGCTGCATGTGTGTGTCCCTGACTTTTGCCTCCCCTATGTCGTAGGTGCAGTACTCACCGTTGTCTTCGGCGCCACCGTTGCTGATGTTCGTAGAGGAGCAGGAACACTATTGCAGGGAGTTTTTGGAGTTCTGGCTCCATGGTGCCCTCCTTCCTCGTGGAGTGTGTTAAGGTGATCGTTTTCCCATTGAAATGGCTGTTTCCGCCGTGTTTTTATCCACAGTGAATCCGCCCCGGAAAAGGTGGTGGATTGGCCTGTTGTAATACTGTGGGCAGTACTTTGGCTTCCGCCTGTCTGTTTGCGGTGACCGCTGCGCTGTTTGTCTGTACCGCTGTGGCAGTCGTGGTGTTAAAGTGGCTGTCTATGTTGGCGGTTTCCGCCACGGTCATAATTCCCTTTTTTTTTCGGCCGGCCTGTTTGCGGTCTTACCGCCGCTTTAACACCGTCCGCCAGGGTTGTAATGACCCCCTAAAAGCCTTAATTCTGAAATGCATGACATGTATTCTTTGTCTGGTTAACATGTTCTTTCTTTGCAAGTGCGTTTCAAGGTTTCGGTAGACAGAGGAATGGAGAATAACTTTTGTATTAGTTTCACTGATAGTAAGGCCTGAAAACAGAAACTCTTGGCATGAAATGTGTAGATTTAATGAGCAGCTGAAGTCTCCTATTCATTGTGTACCAGAAATGTGAGACACTCAAAGTCACCAAGACTCTTCGAGTTCTGTGGGATGAAAAACTTGTGTGATGCTACAATTTACACGACAAACTTGAAGATCATTGGCCCCTGGATGGAAGGGAAAAATAACATTGCTGTTGAAGGTCCTGTTTGTTTTAATTAATGCTTAAACTGTTAGAAGTTACAGGTTCCCTTAGATTTCGAGGCTTAAGACCTTTCTGCTTCCTTTATTCTTGCAAATGTGAGACTTTTTGCTAAACACATTACTTTTAGGAACACTTCTACTGAAGTGTTCACTGTGCTTACACCTTCTTGGATCCCCAACTTGCCCTAAGGAACTTCCAAATTGCTTTAATCATCAAACAGGTTTGCTTACAACCATCTTTAAGATTTATTGTTAAATCATCATTATTTCATACTTAGAACCCTGACTAGATCACTTTAGAACTATGTCATGTTTAAGAGGAAGAACAGAAGTTTCCCTATGGAACATCTGTTTCTAATTCTCAGCTCCTGAATTGCTGTGATTGTAATTGCTCTGTATCTAAATCTATTGAGACTGAATTGATTGTGATATTTCAGCTTGCCAGTTGCAATTCTGTTTCTTTTCAATATTCTAATGACTTGCATATATTTTCGAATATTGCTTGAGAATCAACTTAACTACAGTCATCAATTTCTGGTCCTTATTGCGGGGCCAAATGGGTTTCACTGTAAATTATATTGTCTGTTATTGTAGCTCTCATGTGCCTCTCGATCAAAGAAAAAGGTTCATCGGACGAGATTGTAAATGTACGCTCCTGCACGCTCTCAGTTGGCATGTGCCCTGGACATTACACAGATTGTGTGTTTGCTCTGCGCCAGCGGTATTGACTTGTGGAGCTTGCACCCGCTGAGTCATCATCAAAACTTGAACCTGTTCTGCAGCTCCATAAAAATTCTGAGCTACAAAGTGCCTACTCCTGTCAATGATTTTTCAAGTGATATTACTTTTGCCAGCCGTAGGCCATATTATAAGTAGTGCTCTGAGAGCTCAATTGCTTCGAACTTTGATGTAACAGAAGTGCTGCAGATGCTTGGGGACCAGTTCTGTAACAAGGATCACATCAGCATAAAATGTGTATAGGCACAATCACCAAGGGGAGGTCCCTTATCTGCATGGAGGCATGATCCAGTGCAAATAAGGGAACACTTTGCCATTGTGCCGGTACCACATTAGAGATTCAATAGCAAAAAAGCTATACAATTGCCCCTAGTAACAATCTGTACAATACAAAGTACCCAATAGCAATTTAATAGATCCAAAAATAAATGCATATTTTTTGACTCAGGACCATCTTGGCTCCCTCCCACTATTCCCTGATTGAACGCATTATTCAGGAAAACTGTAGCCTCTACTAGATATACACTGCTTTCTAGTTTTTCCAATAAATGTTCCTTGAAATATACACTCACTAATTATGTGTCACTCACTCTCTTTTCTTCTAGTGCACTTGCCTTCTTCTTCACTCTGTGAGTACAGGTTTACTTTTTTAATAGTCATTCATGCACCTTGCCTTGTACTGGTTCCTTATTATGACAATATTTTCCCATCATTAACTCAGCTCTGTCTCAGGCTCACAATTCCTTGAGTCATGAAGATGAGTCAACTATACATAACAGGATCAAAAAGCTGTAGACTTTAAAATACACGGACCTTATAAGATTGTACATATGAAATTTTCTTAGTGGGCCATGCTGTTCTGGCTTTACTGATACACATGTTCCTCATGCTAAATTACCTGAGTGTATTACCTCAAAAGAAGGGTATCAAGCACATTTTCGTAAAGCCCCACTCACTGCACCACTGCATGTTTTCCAAAAAACCCAACAGTTTTTGTTCATTTATTTTTGATCTATTAGATTGCCATTGGGTACTTTGTATTGAGCTTATTATTGCGAGGGACCATTGTTTGCTATATGATAGCTATTACCCCAGGTCCACGGTGATCCTTGGGCTTCCCTTTTTAAATAGTACCACAATAACAAAAACGTAGTCAATAGACACATTAACTGTAGACTACATAGAAGGTGGAGCACAGTGAGTGCACATCCCAAGGCCACCCCTTGGGGTGGTGCTGCTTTGGAGTTCCCTGGGAACCCCATGTATATCCTGCATATGCACCTGTGATCCCTGCCCTTCTTCAAACTGAGGCTGGTTCACCTCTGGTGAAAGGTGGCGCCACAGTGTCCAACCATAGCTCCAGCTTTTACTAGTGTGTTTGTGCCAGTCCTGGAGAGAGCAATTTTCATTTTTACTGTAATCACTCACTGTCTTGGTCTGCCCCAAAAGCACTCAGTTAAGGATATGCTGTGGTGCAAACCAGGACAGTGCACTAATGTGTAAGTTGAGTCCAGGGACCGCATTACTGCTCGCTGTTTCCAGTTTGTGCTGTCAGTAGCTCATGCATTAACTCAGTCAAATTCCTAGTTATTTCTATTCTCTTAAGACATTATTATAAAAAGAGGTGCTCTGCTCTGAATTGAGCTAGCACAACTGTTGATGATGCAGCCTTAGATGTTTGCTCAGAAAACCAAGACGGCCTGGTGATTTCAAAACAGCTGTTAAAGCCCTCATCCTCTTGCATGTGCGTTGTGACAATGCCCTGCTCTACTGACTCTGGGTCTCACACTGCCCCCCAAAAGGGCCTCTTACATGCTCCAATATGCCTCATCAAGTGCCTTAAGAAATATGAATACATCACATTCACCCTCATGGAACTTCACAGGCTCTCCTTTCCAACATCACCATCTTAAAAAATGCCTGCATTATCTGTAAATCCTTCAAGACTGGAACCTCTGCCAGTCTGTTTGACAGGCTCACCATTTGCCATTGCTCTCTGCACATCTGCAGCCTAGACACCATCAGACTAGTTAGGAAGAATGGCAAACAAATAAAACAAGGCACCAGGTATTCTCCATCTATGTAACCAGGATCTGGAATGACACCTCCGTATCCTGCAGAAGTGCACTAACCCTGTGTGAGAAAAGGCCTCTTTTGTCATGGGTAGCCCCCCACTTCACCACTGTGGGCATAGATCCATGAGCAATATGCTCCTTGCTAAACATGGGACATAGTAAATGAACAGAGCAGCCATTTTTAAATGCATGTGCTGGACACAGGTCAGCATGAGTTTCATGGCTACATGATGGCTACTCTGAACCCTGGGTGATTTGGTATCAAACAACTCAGAATGATAAATTCAAACTGGTACCAGTATTGGATTTATTACAAATTGTACCCTGGGGTCAGCTTATAGATGCCCCCTGCAAAGGCTAACTACTTTGGCATGGTTGCTGGCCAGTCACAACCAGCCTGCCACCACCAGACAAGATTCTGAAACCCTGGGGTGATAGAGCCTGCTCTCTTGGTACCAGAACAAAGCCCTTCCTGGGCAGAGGTGCAATCACACCTCTCCCAGGAATGTGCACTGTCCTGCTAGTGAACTTTAAAGTCCTTACCACCCTTGAAACTCGATCCCCAAGCCTTCTGCTAGCAGCATATGGCCGTTCCCATTACAAACCCCCATGTTTGGTGGAAGCAATGGAGGGAAAACAAACAATGGACAGTAGGAGTGGTCAGCCCCAGCTTGCACCACCCCTAAGGTGACCTCTCCATTTAATTTTACCTCCATCTTTCATTGAAAGAAAATAGCCGATCAGGTGTAGGGAAGTGACCGCTGCCCATAGGAAGTGGTTACTTAGTGGGTGTAGCCACACTAATATAGAAGACTCATTGGTCACTACTAGGTACTCCACTAAACACCCACTAAATACAGTATTTAGTGGGCACTCCTAGACAAGAGAATCAGATTCCAAGGACAAAAGCAGACCAGCAACAAATAAGACCAAAGGCTCAAGAACTGAAGTCCTGCTGCACCAAAAAAAAGACCTAAAGATAGTACTCTTGAATACCCTTTGCAAATTCCCCAAGTTGTAAACTTAGGGCCTCTTTATGAGTTTGTCAGTCTTGCGACCAAAAAAACTTGCACTGGTGGTCGAACTGCCAGATTATGACTCTGGATTCCAATGGGTTGGAGGAGGTTGGAGTCGTGGTCAGCCACGGTGGCATTTCAAGGGTGCTGGGGGCGCCCTCTGTGTGATGGCATTGGCCTCAGCTCCATGAGGAGCCAAGACCAATGCAGCCGCAATGTTTCCTCTGGGCTGACCGGTGGAAACCTGCTAATATGGTCAGCACAGTGTAAACATTGTAATTGGGCTGTGGGGAGACCTCCAGCTCTATGGTGGGCTCTTCCCCATGGGTCTGGTGGGCTGACGGTCAACCCGTCAAACTCATAATGAGGCCCTTAGACTTTTGGGCTAAGTTTAGACCAAATGTCTAAGTTTACATTTGTTAATTGGGCCCTGTGAGTTTATCCCTTTCATGAGCTTGTAAATACCTGATGTCAAAAAATAAGTGCCAGTCCTCAAAAATAAGTGACCATGGACTCCACTAGCAACTACTGGCACAAATTAAGCAACGCAACTACATTTCCAAATCTATTAACTGTGCCTTGGTCTTTGACTGTGTAAAGCCATCCACTGACTTTAGACTAAGTATGCGCTATATAAATGCCACATAAATACATATTGTAGGAAGCTGGCTCTTTATATGATATATCAAATGAGATATATTGTGCAAAGAGTCCAGGGCTTTCCTTGCTAGTGGACAGGGGCTTCTAAAGCAATCCGAAGGTGCTCTCTTATGGGGTGGTGTGGTTGAGCAGCCTTAGGCTTATCAGAGGGTTGCAAATACACATGCAGCCAAAAATGAGACAAACGACTCAAAAAGGAGATCCACTCCACTTTACAAAAATAACAAGTATCGTTATATGTTTTAGCACCAGAATCAATACATTCAGGTAAGTACGTTTTGAAGAAAAATCTTTACAGTTTTGAAAAGTCGACACTTTATAATTTCTGAAAAGCTGCAATGTTAGCCTATGGAGAGAAAAACAAGTATTGCGTTCAGGCATAGTACAGCAACTTACGGGACTAATCTCCTGCACTTAAACTATGTATTTGGCAAGGTTCAGGATCACACAACAGGTCACACTGGGCATTTCTAAAAGTTGTGTCCACCTCAGGCAGTGCACCTTAGGGGTGAGAGTGACCTAAGGGGTGGACACACCTACTTGAATACTACATTTCCCGCCTGTCCTGGTGCCAAACGGGCAATGGGGTCAGTGTCTCTCCTTTGACTGAAACTAGATCTCTACAGCAAGGGCTGTGGACCTCCATGAAGCCCACTGCCTTGGAATGCAGATTCGCAGGTGGGGTGTATAAACACTTCTCTTACAGCAGGCTTTGTGGTTGACCGCACAAAAACAAAGGCTCTCACCCTAGAAGATCAGGCTCTTGTCAGGTGGTGGCAGGCTGGCAAAAACTAGTCAGTTCCCACACAGATAGTTGGTAGGTTTTCAGGGGGCACCTCTGGGTGCATGTATTAATAAATCCATCACTGGCATCAGTGAGGGGTTATTAATATGAGGTGTTTGATACCAAACATCCCTAGTTTCAGTGACCATTGTCAAGCACATGTACTTAAAATGACTTCCCTGTTCACTCAATATGTCTAAGAGTCGACAAAGATATAGCAGGGGCATCGCTACTCAGACAGATATGTCCCCACATGCAATATAATGCACCCTGCCGTAGGGCTGTAAGGCCTGTTGTAGGGGAGACTTCCCTATCTTGCATACACTGTAGTGTTTTCACCCTTCGCTCCACCAAGACATGCAGCCTGCAATGACAGGATGCATGTGTAGGTGAGGGGCCCCTGAGGGTGGCACAACACATGCCGCAGCCCTTGGGGGGTCCCTCCTCGGTACTCATGCCCTAGGTACCAGGGGTACCATCTACTAAGGTCTTACGATGGGGGACAAATGTATTGCCATTTGGGAAACAATTGCACCGCTTTTAGGGAAAGAGATCTGGCACTGGGGAATTGGTTAGCAGGAACTCAGTGCACTTTAAGTCAAAATTGCATCAAATACCAGGAAAAAAATGGTGGTGACTGTTGGACCTGTCCATTGTGGGAGGTTCATCCCCTGACTTTCTGCCTCCTTCCTCCTATTTTTTTCTGCCCTCTCGTTGTTGGCTCTAGGACTCTGAGCACTTTATCACTGCTGATCAGTGCTAAAGTGCAGGTACTCTCCTTTCTAAAGTTGGTATGATATGCTTATACCTATTTGGCATATTCAACTTACCTGTAAGTCCCTTGTACAGTGGTATCTCTATATCCAGGGCCTGTAAATTAACTGCTACTAGTGGGCCTGCAGCGCTGCTTGCGCCACCCACTGAAGTAGCCTTTCAAGCCTGTCTTAGGCCTGTGTGCACAGTTTTCTGCCACAGGGACCTGGCATCTAAATTTACTTGCCAGGCCCAGAACTCTCCTTTTACTACATGTAAGTCACCCCTAAGGTAGGCCCTAGCTAGCCCTATGGGCAGGGTGCTATGTATGTAGAGGGCAGGACATGTGCCAGGTAGCGTGGCATGTCCTGGTAGAGACAAACAGCCTATTTGGTTTCTCACTGCTGTGAGTGCTGCCTTCTCATAGGATTGCATTGCAAATGCCCTGCCTCATGTGTAGGGGGTATTGTCTGATTTATGAGGGGTAGCGTAGGCATGTTTGGTGTGGTTGTGATCATAGTGAGAAATGATGCTTACTGGTGTAGGTGGATTTTTTATTACTATTACAGCATTGCCACTTCTAAAAAGTTATAATTTCTCTGTGCTTATGAATCTGGTGTTTTGCAGCTTGACTCCAATCCACGTCTGGGCAAAGTGACAGTTAGGCTTTGTGCATGCTTTTCAGACAACCTGTACACAGGGAGAGTGGAGGTGTCGCAGAGGTGCATCTGCATAGTGAATAGTCTTCCTGGACTGAGGGAAGGGAGAGGTGGGGCACACCTGTATTTGTAAAGGCTGTGCCATGGCCTCACACAATAGGGTCGTTTACCCCCAACTAATGTTTGGAGCCTGTGCTGGAGGAGAGAGGTGGCACTCCCAGAACCAGTTGTAACTGGCTGGAACCTCCTCTCCCCCTTCTTTGTAAACACACTGTAAAACTGAGTATAAGTACAGGGGAATTTCCCCCCACAATTTGGTGACATTTTGGAACTGGACACAGAATGTTGGAGGGACTCACCAGGAACCGCCATGGACTGCTGCTGCTGTGCTGACCTATGGTCTGCTTGGTCATGTGGAGGGACTGCCTGTATTCACCTTGTGCTGGCCTGCTGCTGGGCCCTGCAGCCCTGTGCTTCTTGTGTACTTTGTCCCCCAGGGGCAGGGTGCTGTGACCCCTGACCTCTGCAACTGCATCAAGCATGAGGAGTGATTCATCTCATTAGATAGTGCATGGAGGGTGCTTTGTTGGGCTTATATTGAGCACTTTGAGAGCGTTGGTGTAATTAGCCCCAGCGCTGTGGGAGTGCTTTGTTCTTGTGTCCTTAGCACTTTCCTAGCTCTCTGCCGCCGTGGGAATCACCTCCGCAACCCAGGAGAGCTGTTTCTGTAAAGTGCCGGCGTCGCGCTATACGTGCCCCCGGGACATCACCAAAAGCCAGGAAAAAGCAGCGAGCACGCTCCTACCGTGCCCCCGGCACGTAGCACGCTTCAAAGAGCGCCTCCAGGTACAAGCAGGCACCCACTCTGGTTTCTGCTGTCTTCTACGGCCCGGAGAAGCCTCATTGGTGGTTCCCCCGCCCCATCTGAGCCCTCTTTGTTGTGGTAGTTGCACAGGGGGGAGGGGAAGCCTCATCGGAGGCTATTCCTGCCCCAGCAGAGCCCCAAGGTATCACTGGAGGCTCCCCGCACCGCATGTTCCTTTACAGTTGTTTTGGGGCCCCCGCGAGAGTCGGTCAGGCCCCCAACATGCCAAGTGTCCTGTGCTTTGGCCCCCTTCTGGAGTTGAGGCCCAGGAGGGGCCCCAAGAGGTCACAGGCCCCCAGGAGGGGTCTTTTATAAAAACCGGAGGGGGTGCGTGTTGCCCCCCACCTACCCAAAATCATTGCAAGGCCCCCGTTTTTGCGCAATGGAGCGCCGGGAGCCCCCTTTGTTCGCATCTGGGCACTTGAAGTGCTGTTCATGATAAACACAGGTCCTTTTTCAAAAGGACTTCTCATCTTCAAATGTTGCTAGTATGGACATAGTGGATTAATATGTTAACCTGCCTAGTTTTATAATTTTACATATATGTTTGTTAATGTTCCTTTTATGAGCATAACAAGCTAATATGTTTGCCTGACTTACCATATGTTTTATAATATTCCTGGTATGGGCATTTATGATATTTCTATGACTAGTGCATTTGTGTAGTAATGTGATTCCTGACTACTGCTTATGTTACAAAATAATAAGTAATATGTGTGTTATATGTGACTACTGCTGGTTCTGCAGAGTAACTCATGAGTAACGTTCTTACAACTGCTTGGGTAGCAGGATATTACTGACATGTGTTTGGTCCAATAATTGCATTGTGTACAATACAGTATATTTTCATATAACTTGGTGTTGTGTTTCCTTTGTGGTGGGGATAGTGTGTCACCTGTGTTGTGTGTGTTGTTGTGCAAGTGGTTTACACATTGCCTCTGAGATAGGCCTGATTGCTCGTGCCAAGCTACCAAGGGAGTGAGCAGGGGTTTTCTTGGACGTGTAACTACCTTGCCCTGACTAGAGTGGGTGGGTTCTTCCTGGCTTAGGTGCATACCCTAGCCAACCAGAAACCCCATTTGACCATGTCAGAAAGGGGCACTTTCCTACACATATATACAAGAGCAGACAATCAACTTTTCATAAGTCCTCCCTTTTCCTGTCCAGGGAGCATTGTGATTGTATCTCCACTTTGAACTTACCAAGTGGGATTCCGGCTGTGGTCTTTTCGCTGAGCTTGCGCTGATGGTGAGGAATTACATTTTCCATCAGCACCCAAGAGCCCGAAACTGAAACTAGAATACCGTTTTAACATTGAAAATCTGAATGTATTTTTCTTCAGCAGGTTTCCTGTTTACTTGGCCCAGCTGAGATAACGCAAGATGGATTGACCCATAAAGGTATTTTTTTGAACTGTAACAGCTCTGTTGAAACGTGTAAAGCGCCAGCAACCATTTCGAATCTGAAACACACTTTTCCATTATACACTCCGTGATTCATTATTCTAGCGCATGTTCTGGCTGTTCATTGATATTTAATTTTGCTAGACATCTTTGTATGCTTTCATTGTCATTATCTGGACAATAAGCTTTATACATCTTAATTTGTATTAAATATGTTATAACTGAATCCCATAACCCATCTCTTTTATGAAAGGATACGTCAAGTGCCCTGCAGAGAGAGGTCAGTCACAACCTGATGCCTTCTAATGTGTGTTGTAGTTGCAGGGGCCTATGGCTGGTCACAATAAGATCCTGACCTGGTGTCAGGGCTCACACAGATGTGACAATGGCCACATATGCCACTTCCCATTGAGGGACACATAAGTGCCATTCCATCACACAAAGACATTTCTACAGGGCACATCTTTGGGCCCCTCGGATGAAATAGCCAGGTGTAGGGGAGTTCTGCTCAGTTCTTTCTTCAGGACGCTTTTGCCCACGGTTATTACATTTTGTACTCCCTTCTCATGGGTTTAATTTCCAGCCAGAGGGTTTACCTCCAACTTGGCAGTCATTTATCCTTCTATAATGAGGGTAGTAAATGAATGGAGAAATTTAATGTGTCTGTTTTGAATGAAAGACCAGTATAAGGCTTCTCTTCGCGTAAAAGTAATTTTGGTTCATGACTCATTACAACATACAGGTAGCTGTTTGCTTGCATGGACGACCACTTCATAAGACAGCTGTCTCTACAGTCTATTTGAGTTTTTTTTATCAACAACGTAAAAAGTAAGCCTACATTACTTCGAACTTGGTTGTAAACATACACAAGATTACATTAGTGGCACCACGTCCCCGAATTCTATTTTTAGGGTCGAGTAGGCGAGAGCATGTCTTAGTGCATGCACCTCGTTTGCAAGAGACTGTTGTTAACTAAAAAGAACTTGAAGCCCACCCTTTGCCCACCATTTGTTGGGTTGCATGGCACTCTTCTTTAAAGCCTTGTAGTTCGTCACTGCAGGCCCATCATGTCCGTTCCCAACTGTGGATCAGGGATCAAGCACGGATTGATTCAAATTCATCAGAGCCAGTCCTCTGTTCCATTCCTAATTAAGGTACTTCTTTTTAACTTCCAGGGCCCTACAAACAAAAGGCATGTGACTGGCAAAAATGTGCCAAGCAGGACAAACAAAATGGCAAAGTTTTATTTTCCATGGTAAACTCTTTGCTTTTATTTTGCCAAGTCTTCTTTTCTTACTTTTCACTCATGTTTTGTTTTTTCTGGTGGGCGCTGTTCTCAAAAGATGATGATGATCTTGCTCTAAATATTTCAAAGTGACATTGTTTCTTTCTTCTGTGTAACTTCGGTAATTATGCTTTAACACATAATGGCGCAGTACGAGCCAATGCACCCCACTCCAATCCAATCTGCCCACTCTAATCCATGCCAGTCAGTCCACCCATCTCACCCCACACCTATCCACTGCACTCAATCCATCCCACACCACTGAATCCAATTGATCCCAGACCAATCCAATGCACCCCACTCCAATCCACCATATTGTAAACAAAGCCACTCACCCCAATCCACTCCAATCCACTACACTTTAATCCTCCAAACCCACCCACTCCAGTTTGTCCCACTCAAATTCAAAACAATCTGCCCCACTCCAGCACGAAACAATTTGCCCCACTCCATTCCCAAACAATTTGATGCACTCCAAACTGCCCCATGTCAATCCAAAACAATCTGCCCCACTCCAATCTAAAACAATCTTCCTCACTCCAATAAACCTCAATCCTATCTAAAATAATCTGCCCCACTTCATTCCAAAACAGTCTGCCCCACTCCAATCCAAAACACCTTACCCCACTCCAATCTGCCCGACTCCAATCTAAAACAATCTGCTCCACTCCAATCTAAAAACATCTGCCCGTTCCAATCTGCCTCATCCCAATTCAAAACAATCTGCCCCACTCCAATCTGCTGCACTCAATCCAAAACAATCTGCCTCACACCAATATCCTCTACTCCAGTCCAAAACAATCTGCCTCACTCCAATCCAAAAGAATCTGCTCCACTCCAACCCAAAACAATCTGCCTCACTCAAATAAAATCTGTCCACTCCAAACTGCCCCACTCTAATCCAAAACAATCTGCCCCACTCCAATCTACCCCACTCCAATCTAAAACAAAATGCCCCACTCCAGTCCAAAGCAACTTGCCCCACTCTAATCCAAAACAATCTGCCCACATCCATTCTGCCCCATGCAAATCCAAAACAATCTGCCCCATTCCAATCCAAAACAATCTGCTCCACTCCAATCTGCCCATTCCAATCCAAAACAATGTGCCCCACTTTAATCTTTCCCACTCCAATCTGTCCCAGTCCATTCCAAAACAATCTTCCCCACTCCAATCTGCCCCACCCCAATCCAAAACAATCTTCCCCACTCCAATCTGCCCCACCCCAATCCAAAACAATCTTCCCCACTCCAATCTGCCCCACTCCAGTCCAAAACAATCTTCCCCACTCCATCTACCCCACTCCAACCCAAAACAATCTGCCCCACTCCAATCCAAAACAATTAGCCTCACTCCAATCCAAAACAGTGTGCCCCACTCCAATCTAAAACAATCTGTCCCACTCCAATCCAAAACAATCTGCCCCACTCCTATCCAAAAGAATCTGCCCCACTCCAATTTAAAAACATCTGCCTCACTCCAGTCTGTCCCACCCTAATTCAATACAATCTGCCCCACTCCGATCTGCTGCACTCAATCCAAAACAATCTGTCCCACTCCAGTCTGCCCAACTCCAATCCAAAACAATCTACCCAATTCCAACCTGCCCCACTCAATCCAAAACAATCTGATGCACTCCATCTGCCCGCTCCAATCCAAAATAATCTCCCCCACTCCAATCCAAAACAATCTGTCTCAAACCAATCTTCTGTCCCACTCCAATCCAAACCATTCTGCACCACTCGAACCCTACCCCACTCCAATCTGCCCCATTCCAATCTGCACCACTCCAATCCAAAATAATCTGACTCACTCCAGTCTGCCCCACTCCAGTCCCAAAGAAATCTGCCCACTTCAAACTGCCCCACTCCAGTCCAAAACAATCTGCCCCACTCCAATACAAAACAATCCACCCCTCCAATGTGCCCTGCTCAATCCAAAATAACCTACCCAGCTCCAATCTGCCCCACTCCAATCCAAAACAACCTTAACCACTCTAATTTGCACCATACCAATCCAACACACTCAGCCCACTCCAATATGCTGTACTCCAATCCAAAACAATCTTCTACACTCCAGTCTTCTCCTCTCAAATCTAAAACAATCTGACCCACTCAAATCCGCCCACTCAAAACTGCACCACTCCAAAACAATGTGTCCCACTCATTTAGCCCCATTTCAATCCACCCCACCCACTCCAATCCACCAACCTACTCAACCACTACACCCCACTCTACCCCAATCCAATTCGCCTCTTCTCCAATCCTAACCACCATACTACCTGAATCCACTCCACCCTATTTCACCCCACTCCACTGTACACCGCTTACTCTGACACTGCACTCTACAACACTCTCTGCCACCGAACCACTGAATTTTAAGTCCTTCTCAACACTGCAACGTTCTACTCCCCCTTCATCACTCTACGTCACTGTACTTCAAGAAATCCACTCTAAAGCACTACTCCTCCACTCAACTCTGTGACAGTCCACATCACTAACTTTTAGCCATGCTGAACAGCAGCCACATAAGCGTACAACATGGCAAAAACACAGGCGAGACCTATTGAGTTTGCCAATATTTATGTCTTCTATTCTGGCATGCGGTACAATTTACCCATTCTGGATTATTTAATTATGTAGATGTAGACCTGTGACTAGGCAACATTTATTTAATATTTATGCACACGATAAAATTAAATGCAAACATTTCAGACAGGAGGCATTTATATGTGCTTAGTGCACAACAGACAGTGCTTAATTTGTGCTTGTTGTTTCCGGTGCTGAGCACGGGTACTTATTTTTGAGGGCCGGAGCTTATTCTTCTGCCTCAAGCATTTGCTGGGAGCAAAAGACACATATGGGAAAGATGGAGGAAGAGAAAGACGGAAAAGTGTCTCAAAGGGAGAAAGAAGAAAGCTGCAAGAGTGAGCTGGAGGGGCTGGGAGTGGCTGTAAATGGATTGAAGAGGACCGAGATGGCTTTAGGATTACGCTGCCTCAGTATTCTGTGTTCCCACATTTAATTGCAACAGCCGTGTGTTTAAGAAGAGGGCTTTGGGAACCGGCACGTTTTTATTTACAAATTAAGCACTGACAACAGATGATATATCGTTCCCTCCACTCTTACTTAAAAGCCTAAAATAGCGCTGTGCGTACAGTGAAACTAGCATTTTTTTTAAATGTGTTTTATTTGCATTTATAAGTCATATCCATGAATAACATTAAATCAATCAAGCTTTTTGAAGAGCTCGTGGCTACTCAAAGAATGTCCCGGCGCTAGAGGCTCATTGACTATTTGTGCTCAAAGTATGTTAATGATATGCCACGTCAAACAACCATATTTTGAATCTGTGTTACAAGGGGCTTTGGAAAGAATGAAATCAAACTACTCACTGGTTGGACGGTTACACTTCTTTAGCAACCAGATACAACAAGAGATATTATAGTATGACTGTTTGGCATAGAACATTTCTTGAACCAACTCTCCACACAATATTGCCAGAAGGGGGTGTATTCCTGAGGGAGAAATGGTGCACCCAATATTTGAATTGTATTACTTCGATATCTAAACCCCCAACGGTGCACTACAGTGGGGAATACACCCTAAACCCCAATATTGATTGAACCAACAATCAAGTAAAGCTATGACAGTACTGAGGCACTCGTTGAACTAGTGTTAAATAACAACAAAGATTACGAGAAGTTCCTACAATAATGAAACCTAACAATATTTGACATTAGTAGAATCAAAGAAAGGCAGTAACAGTCATGGTCCAACATCTCAGAATGCTCACATGTAATTCCGTTTAACTATGTTACTCCCTTATATCTTCTCATAAGTTGTCTTTAAAGTCACAAATACAAATAAAAATTCAAAGATTTTAATTTTCATTCATTCAAATTAAATGTCCTCACATCGGATTACATATATTACCACTCTCCTCAGTGTTCAAAACATAAGTCCATTTCTTATACCAAAGAAACTGTAGAAACGTTCCATGTAATTTTCCTAGTCCATTGATGTTTATGTTTAACAGGTCATCCAGCCTTCTTGTAAACAATTTCCTGAAAAAATGTCCACAATTCTTACAACGACCTGTATACCTGTATCCAACATAAAGTGGGTTTGGAAGCTATGGAGTGGTTTTTAAATAAGAAATCTGCAAGCTTGTGGCAACATGCGAGAATGTTATTGGACATGATATCTTTGATTCTTGATAATAACTTCTTCCTTTTTGAACATGATTGGTTTAGACAGAAGCAGGGGGTGGCCATGGGCTCCAGGTTTTCCCCTTCTTACGCAGGTTTGTTCCTGGGCCTGTTTGAGGAGAGGTGGGTCTGGGGCCCAGGTGCTGTTCCTTGGCAGACGTCCATCCTATATTGGGGACGCTACATAGACGATTGTATCATGTTATGGACAGGAGGGGTTAATCAGCTGTTGGAATTTTTTGACTATAAAACAAAAAGTAAAAACTAAATGCAAGAAAGACAAACAGTTGCAGGTTTCCTTCCAAGACCGTCACCAAGTTGGTGATCACGGCACAAGGAGGTGGCCTTGAAGTGAAAACCAGAGAATGGTCCAGGATAAACAAAATGGCTGCATTCACCTCACTAAGGGGATGCCAGTGTTTCTTGGGAACTCATGCAGCCCAAAAGACAGCACCACCAACAGTGAAGAAAGACTACCACATCCAAGCAACAGAATGTGCACTCTGTACTCGGACATGCCTGTGTCTCACAGCTCATGGTGGCAATGGACAAATGACTTAACTTTGTAAACTCTCTGGCGGCATCTGCACAGCGGAGCAGCCACCACTGAATAGCAAGTATGATGACAATACTAAAAGATTTTCCAGTTATTGACTGTTAACATTCCATTGGCAGCAAAATGAGGTAAGGGTTTCAAAACAAGGTTATTTCTGTTACAAATAGTTTATATGTTGGTGTGAATAACTACATACCACATTGCATAATGTAGCATGAGAGATTTAGAACTATGGGGGTCATTACAACCCTGGCGGACGGTGTTAAAGCTGCGGAAATACCGCAAAAAGGCCGGCGGACAAAAAAAGGGAATTATGACCCTGGCGGAAACCGCCAACAAAGACAGCCACTTTAACACACCGCCCGCCACAGCGGTGCAAACAAGCAGCGCGGCGGTCACCGCCAACAGACAGGTGGGAGACAATGTACCGCCCACAGTATTACACCCCGCCAATCCGCCACCTTTTCCGGGGCAGATTCTCCGTGGATAAAAACACGGCGGAAACAGCTTTTGCTATGGGAAAACGCTCACCTGAACACATCCCACGAGGAACGAGGACTCCATGGAGCCGGAACTCCAAATACTACCTGCCCTTGTGTTTCTGCTCCTCTACGACCAACAGCTACGTAGGCGCTGAAGACAACAGTGAGTACTGCACCTATGACACGGGGAGGCAAAAGTTAGGGGGACACCCACCAAACACCCCCACCCTCGCATATTACAACATACACACCAATGCATTCACAAAAATCACAGTAACAACCCACAATCCCCCCGGAAGAATGAAAAGACAATGCGAAATTCGGTCAAAGATTGTAATGTGGCAATATACATGTCATACAAAAATATACAGATATATTTTTGAAAATCAGTCATAATTATATACAATACGAGAAGTAGTGCAGATATGTAAATAACAATGTCCGTGCACCAACAGTCCAAAAATGCATGGGCGAGGCCCACAAAGGATACCTGACCACAATCTGAGAGAACACTGCTGGGGCATCAGATAGAAATACTACAGGCACCTCAGGGGGAAGGAAAGAGGGGGCACCTCAGCCGGATGACTGCAAAGCCAGATCCACGACGGGGCTCCATGCCCATTGATGTATCCTGGGGAGTGCAAAGCCACAGTCTCTCAAGTCTCTACAGTGGGTGGGTTGCCCACTCTACCTTCCTGGGGAGTGCAAAGCCACAGTCACTCAAGTAGATGCAGGTCTCTACTGGTACTGGTGCCCAGACTGGATGAGTCTTCCCGTGAAAGTTCCTGTCCTGTCACTGTCCCAGCTGCACATGGGATAAGGATGCCTGATGTGGCGGCCCATTCATTCCTACCCGGTGCTTGCCCTGTTCAGCGGTGCTTTGACATGGCGGTCTTTGCCCTGTTCAGCTGTGCTTTTACATGGCGGTCTTTGCCCTGTTCAGCGGTGCTTTACCATGGCGGTCTTTGCCCTGTTCAGCGGTGCTTTGACATGGCGGTCTTTGCCCTGTTCAGCGGTGCTTTGCCATGGCGGTCTTTGCCCTGTTCAGCGGTGCTTTGCCATGGCGGTCTTTGCCCTGTTCAGTGGTGCTTTGCTATGGCGGTCTTTGCCCTGTGCAGCGGTGCTTTGCCATGGCGGTCTTTGCCCTGTGCAGCGGTGCTTTGCCATGGCGGTGTTTGCCCTGTTTAGCGGTGCTTTGACATGGCAGTCTTTGCCCTGTTCAGCGGTGCTTTGCCATGGCGGTCTTTGCCCTGTTCAGCGGTGCTTTGCCATGGCGGTCTTTGCCCTTTTCAGCGGTGCTTTGACATGGCAGTCTTTGCCCTGTTCAGCAGTGCTTTGACATGGCGGTTCCGGACTGTTCAGCGGTGCTTTGACATGGCGGTTCTGATACGGACATTGGTGTGTGGCATGACGTTCTCTACACTGGGCATTGGTGTGTGGCATGACGTTCCATCATTGCCCAGCGGGCTGTGGCAGCCGGGGCCCTCCAGGGCACTGACTCCGGCGGGGGTCTCTGGACCAGTGACGATACTTGTGCCCTCCTGGGCTGTGACTCTGGCGATGGTCTCTGGACCAGTGACGATACTTGGGCCCTCCTGGGCTGTGACTCCGGCGGTGGTCTCTGGACCAGTGACGATACTTGGGCCCTCCTGGGCTGTGACTCCGGCGGTGGTCTCTGGACCAGTGACGGTACTTGGGCCCTCCTGGGCTGTGACTCCGGCGGTGGTCTCTGGACCAGTGACGGTACTTGGGCCCTCCTGGGCTGTGTCTCCGGTGGTGGTCTCTGGACCAGTGACGATACTTGGGCCCTCCTGGGCTGTGACTCCGGCGGTGGTCTCCTGACCAGTGACGATACTTGGGCCCTCATGGGCTGTGACTCTGGCGGTGGTCTCTGGACCAGTGACAATACTTGGGCCCTCCTGGGCTGTGACTCCGGCGGTGGTCTCCTGACCAGTGACGATACTTGGGCCCTCCTGGGCTGTGACTCTGGCAGTGGTCTCTGGACCAGTGACGATACTTGGGCCCTCCTGGGCTGTGACTCCGGCGGTGGTCTCTGGACCAGTGACGATACTTGGGCCCTCCTGGGCTGTGACTCTGGCGGTGGTCTCCTGACCAGTGACGACGGTGCTGGCGGTTGTGTGTCGACCGCCGGAAATTATGGCGCACTTCTCTGCCGTGACACTCCCAACAGGCTGGGCAGACTTCCTCTGGCCCTTCCCCACCTTTGGTGGAGTCACAGCTGACTCTCCAATCCCCTTGGAACCCATGTCAGTTGTTTTCCCACCAGGAGTCTTAACACGGTCCCGTCGTCCACTCTCCAATTTTAGAGCCTTTACAGGGGGTGGGCTGCCAGTGCCTTGGCTCCGGGTCCTACTGCCTGCCCTGGTGGCCGGTGCACTCCACAAACCTTGAACAGGCACCACTGGTATTGGAGGCTTTTTGGCTGAGGCGCTACGACGGGACTGATGAATTGGAGGGGGTGGGGTGGGGTGGGGGCAAAAAGGTCAACTTTACAGAGGGACAGTTTCTGACGAACACTGGGATGGGTAGCTGGAAGGGGTCTGGGAGTGGAGGAAGAAGAAGTTGGTTGTCAGAGGTGTCACTTTAGGTGTTTTGGGTGCAGGTGCAGTAACTGGAGGCTGTTGTGAGGTGGATGGATGTTGGGTGAGTGATTGCCGGCATTTGTGTACTTTGGGAGGGGGCGTCACAGACACACTGGGAGAGGACACAGGGGACGTGTAAATGGCAGTGGAGGTGGTGAGTGCAGGTGAGCGGCTTGTGGTGCTGGGTGTCCTTGTGCGATTCATGGTGCCTGTAGATGTGGTGCATGCAGGTGTGTGTGTAGACGAGACTGGGAGGGAGGAGGGAGAAGAGGAGGAGGGGGACACAGTGGAGGCAGTGGATGTTGCTGTGTCTGTACGTGGGTGAGGCTTGCGTGAGTGCCTGAGGTGTGTGTGGTGCCTATGTTTGCTTGAGCTACTTGTGTGTGTTGACTTGTGTGCATGCTGGTCTGTAGGTGTGCTTGGGATGTGGAGGAAGTTGGAGGGGGGAGGCTAGACACAGGGACAATGACTGCCATCAGTGCTGAGGCCAGAGATTGCAGGGTTCGCTGAAGGACAGCCTGACCAGAATGAATGCCTTCCAGGAATGCATTACCGTGTTGCAATTCTCATTCTACACCCTGGATGGAATTCACAATGGTAGACTGCCCAACAGTGAGTGACCTGAGGAGGTCAATGGCCTCCTCACTGAGGGCAGCAGGGGTGACTGGGGCAGGGCCTGAGGTGCCTGGGGCGAAGGTGATGCCCACCCTCCTGGGTGAGCGGGCACGGGCGAACGCTGAGGGGCTGCTGGGAGGGCGGTGCTGGTAGGGGAGGTGGCGGCTGTACCTGTAGAGGTTGGGGGCACAGGTGGTTCCGCCACCACAAGGGAGCCCCCATTGGCGAACGAGTCCGTGTCGCTGCTTGGTGATCCGGTGGCCGACCTGAAGCTCCCCTCGCCCTCCGTCCCACTGGTGCATTCAGAGTCTGTGGTGTGGCCCTCCATGGCCATGTGGGATGCAGCTCCTTTGTGCTCCGGTGCCACTGTACCTCCGCCTGTTGATGCTGATGTACAAAAGGACAGGGAGAGCAGAAAAAGGGGGGGAGACAGAAGAAAGAGAGTTTTAGTGCATGGATTACCGCTACCGTTGGCGGACAAGACAGACACAGCAGCCCCCTGCATTACGCCGTGCTCCTGCCCTCTGCACATGCAATTTCTGGGATATGGCCTACATGGCAATGGTGGACATCTGCGCACATGTATGCCACAGAGACAACTGTACCTCGACTTGCCACTCTGCTGAGGTGGGGTAGAGTGCCACCTGGCCTACATTACGGAGGGGCCTTGCCTTCCTAACTCGCCCTGGCCAAGGGACACCCACAGCCCACCTCCCCCACCCAGACCCCTCCACTACGCGCAAAGTCAGCAGAATGAGGTTGTACTCACCCCCTTGTGTCTGCTGTGATGCCCTCAAGCGCCCATCCAACTCCGGGTAGGCCACTGCCAGGATCCGGAACATCAGGGGGGTCATGGTGCGACGGGCACCCCTCCCATGTTGGGAGGCCATCCCCAGCTGAGCCTCCACTGTCTTCTTGCTGCAGCGGCGAATGTCCTCCCATCTCTTACGGCACGCCAAATGTCCCTCTTCTGGTGGGCGCTGACCTACATGACATGCACAAGGGAAGAGGAACAGTCATTAACAACTGCACCGTCGTTGTGAGTGGCCCCCCTCCCTACTCTGGCCATGTGGCCCATTCATTCCCATGCATCGTTGTTCTATGAACTCTGCCCCCTTCCCTCTTCCACCCAGCCCTCTCCACCCAGGCCTAGCCCATACAACGTGCTCCCTGTGTACTAACCTGTTGGTCTGGAGGACCGTAGAGTAGCGTGTACTGGGGGAGGACCCCGTCTACCAGTTTCTCTAACTCCTGTGCAGTGAAGGCAGGGGCCCTTTCCCCAGACGCAGCAGCCATCGTCGCTTCCAGACCGAGGTCACAGCAGCACTTGCAGTGTAGGTCCTCTCCTGTCGAAGGTCAGGTATCTAGTGATTGAACAGATAGAAAATGGCGGTCACGTCCGCGGTGGTGATGTCCGCGGCGGGGCGCATCATCACCACCGGCGCACCTGTTCATTGGCTCCTGGGACCCATAGGGTCCAATGTTAACCAATGCAGCATTGTGCCGCGGTCTACGACCGCCTACCGCGACGGTGTGCAACGCCAGTGAAGTTACCCCACAATCCCATTGTCCCAGTTTAGAGGTCAGGCAGCCGCCATTTCAGGGGTCCACATGGCTTCATTTACTACTGCGTCACACATAACTAGGCCTACACTCAACACACATACAGGAAGGGTTTTGTGAGTGGTGTAGTCTTGTGTGTAACTGTGGGTACATACCTGGAGGAATAATGACTGGTTCTTCGCTGTTGTCCTTCGTAGGCACCGTCAGCTGGGACATATGAGAAGATGGCGGAATCCTCCGGTGTACTGACCGCTGGTGGACCTGTTGACAATGGAAGAGAGACATGTTATTGTCACCTACCGGTTTGACCGTGCCACTATCCAGGAACTATGTTCCCAGTTGGAGCCAGACCTGATGTCACCAATCCGCCATCCGACTGGAAT
Organism: Pleurodeles waltl; assembly: GCF_031143425.1. Classification (NCBI taxonomy): domain Eukaryota; kingdom Metazoa; phylum Chordata; class Amphibia; order Caudata; family Salamandridae; genus Pleurodeles; species Pleurodeles waltl. The sequence goes on along the minus strand of NC_090442.1, from coordinate 794,209,632 downwards.
CCCCCCTGACGTGCAGGTGCTGTCAGTGCTCCATTTCCTTGCAAGTGGGTCTTTTCAGACAACTGTGGCCATGGCATCAGGGATGTCCCAGCCTATGTTTTCCAACGTGTTGTCCAGAGTGTTGTCTGCCCTGCTGAAACACGTAAGGAGCTACATCATTTTCCCTCAGGTGGAGGATTTGGCTACAGTGAAAGCTGACTTCTATGCCCTTGGACATATCCCCAACGTCATAGGTGCCATTGATGGGACCCATGTAGCTCTGGTCCCCCCCCACAGGAGGGAACAGGTGTACAGGAACAGGAAGAGTTATCATTCCATGAATGTCCAGATGGTCTGTATGGCAGACCAGTACATCTCGTAGGTGAATGCTATGTTCCCTGGCTCAGTGCATGACGCCTACATCCTGCGGAATAGCAGCATCCCTGATATGATGGGTCAACTCCACAGGCACCGTGTATGGCTATTGGGGGACTCTGGTTACCCCAACCTGTCATGGCTATTGACCCCAGTGAGGAATCCCAGGACCAGGGCAGAGGAACGGTACAATGAGGCCCATGGGCGGACTAGGAGGGTGATCTAATGCACCTTTGGCATCCTGAAGGCCAGGTTCAGGTGCCTCCATATGACAGGTGGATCCCTATTCTACTCACCGAAGAAGGTGTGCGACATCATCATCACCTGCTCCATGCTCCATAATTTGGCTTTGCGACGCCAGGTGCCTTTTCTGCAGGAGGATGATCCAGATGACGGTGTTGTAGCAGCTGTGGAGTCTGTGGGGCCTGTGGACAGTGATGAGGATGAAGCTGAGGAAGAAGACAACGACAACAGGGAGTCAGTCATACAGCAATATTTCCAGTGAGACACAGGTGAGAACATTTCCATTTTTAGCATTACATTAACTTTTACACGTCTACCCCTATCCTGTTTCTCGATTAAAATCACTATTTGGAAACTGAGTTGTACCCTTCCATTACGGTTTCACAGGTGTGGTTACCTACGTGTCAACTGCTTGCATCCTTCAAGGGCTTGTGATGTGTGACATAGGTATGTTAGCCTTACAATGGTAAACCCATTATGACTCTGTCATTGATAATACATATTTACTAAATCACAGACTGACTCCAGATTGTTTTGTGTTTCAAGGGTGTTTATTGAAGTGCTCTGAAATGTGAGGGATTTGTAAAATGAGGACGGGTGATGGCGAAGGAATGTCCATGGCAGAGTCCAGTCTACTAGTGTCACAGGTGCACTGCCCATCTGGGCATAGGAAGTGGAGCTGGTGCAGTTTAAGTATGGACAGGGTAACAAAGTGGGACAGTGGGGTGACAATCAGGGTGGTCTCATTTCCTGGCGGGGGTCTTGCCATCTTGCTCTGTCCTGTTCCTGGATGTCGGGGCCCGCTTGCGTGGTGGTTGTCCGTCTGCAGGGGGTGGGGTGCTGGTGTGGTGGTCCTGTGGTGGGGGGTCCTGTCCACTAGCGCTGGTGGAGGTGGTGGGCAGTTCATCATCCTGGCTAGTGTCAGGGGCGCCTTGGAGTGCCACGGTGTCCCTCATGGTCTGCTGTATGTCCTTCAGCACCCCTACGATGGTGCCCAGGGCGGAGCTGATGGTCCTGAGCTCCTCACTGAACCCCAAATACAGTTCGTCCTGCAGGCGCAGGATGTCTTGCAACTTGTCCAGGACCGTCGCCATCGTCTCCTGGGAGTGGTGGTATGCTCCCATGATGGAGGATAGGGCCTCGTGGAGAGTGGGTTCCCTTGGCCTGTCCGCCCCCTGTCGCACAGCAGCCCTCCCAGTTCCCCTGTGCTCCAGTGCCTCCGTCCCCTGGACTGTGTGCCCACTACCACTGCCCCCAGGTCCCTGTTGTTGTTGGGGTGGCGGGTTATTCTGGGTTCCCTGTAGTGGTGGACACACCGCTGATTGACCTGTCCTGGGTAGGGAGGTTTGGACCCGCTGGGTGGGTGCTGTGCTGGTGTTACCAGAGGGTGGAAGGTCGGTGTTGGGCTGTGCCTGTGCAAGGGGAACCGACTGTCCCGAGGCCCACGATGGTCCGGGCTGGTCATCAGGATCCAGTAGGGCAAAGCTGCTCTCGTCACTGTGGGCCTCTTCTGGGGGTGGAGTGGTGTTGTCTGGACCCTCTGGTGTGGTGACGGTCCTTCGGGTTCCTGCAGGGGCATAAGAGCATGATTATTGCATGTGTGTGTGTAATGGTGTGCAATGGGTGGGTGTTTGCGTACCCCAGTGCAAGCATTCCTGTATGTGGGTTTGTGTGAAGATGGTTGGGGGGTTGTTCTTGGTATGTGCAGTGGGCATGCTTTAGTGAGGGGTGTCCATGCTTAGTTGTGTCATGCAAGGCTTGGTGTTGGGATGGGTGGCTTGTGTTATGGGTAGATTAGTGAGGATTTGGAGTGATAGGGGAGGGTGTGAGGGTGGGGGTGTGAGATAGCATGCAGGTAGGGTGGGGGATATGATAGTTAAGATTTGACTTACCAGTGTCCCATCCTCCACCGACTCCTCCGAGGCCCTCAGGATGCAAGATGGTCAAGACTTGCTCCTCCCATGTTGTTAGTTGTGGGGGAGGAGGTGGGGGTCCGCCGGCAGTCCGCAGTACCGCGATGTTGTGCCTGGAGACCATTGAATGCACCTTCCCCCGTAGGTCGTTCCACCTCTTCCTGATGTCCTCCCTATTTCTTGGGTGCTGTCCCACGGCGTTCACCCTATCCACTATTCTGTGCCATAACTCCATCTTCCTGGCTATTGATGTGTGCTGTACCTGTGAGCCAAATAGCTGTGGCTCTACCCGGATGATTTCCTCCACCATGACCCTCAGCTCCTCCTCGGAGAAGCGGGGGTGTCTTTCGCGTGACATGGGGTGATGTGTGGGTGATGTGTGGGGTGGTGTATGTGGTGATGAGTGTGGTGAGTGTAGTGGTGTGTGGTGTTTTGTGCGTGGATGTTGTGTGGGTGATGGTGTTGTGTGCCTCTGTGTGATGGGGTTGTCTATTCTGTGCTCTCTCTCTGGCCTTCGTTCGGGATTTTTTGGTCGTAGGGGTTTGTGGGTGATGTGGGTGTGTGTTTCATATTGTGTGGGGTGTGTGGGAGTGGTGTTTGTATGTGTATCAGGTGTGTGTATTTGGAATTGTCCAATGTGGCGGTGTTTTGGAGATGTGTGTGTATTTTGAGCGCGGCGGTGTGTACCGCCAATGGAATACCGCGGTTGAAAGACCGCCACGTGGATTCGTGGGTCGTAATAGCATGGGCGTGTTTCTGTTGGCGTGGAGGATGGAGGATTTGTTTCCACCAGTTTATCACTGACCTTTGGTGTGGCGGACTTGTGTGGGTGTCTGAATTTCGGCGGATTCCAAGATGTGTGTCATAATAGCTGTGGCGGAATACCGCCGCCGCGGCGGTGTATTGGCGGTCTTCTGCACGGCGGTAAGCGCCTTTTACCGCCAATGTTGTAATGACCCCCTATGTGTCTTAGTTACAAAGAAGGTACCCATGCTTCCTGCAATCCAGAATACTGTGGCTGCATCTATCACTAAAACCCTGAAATTCTCATATCTGCTGTATCTTGAAAAGTCCATGGAGCTGATTTAGAGTTTGACAGGCTGGGGGGGGTTACTCTGTCCCAAACTTGAGGGATACCCCTTCCGCTGTATTACAAGTTCCATAGGGTATAATGAAGTTGTAATCTGGCAGGCAAGCTATTCGTCACGTTTGTGACGGAGTAACACCCTCTGCCAAACTCTTAAATCGGGCCCTATATTGGGTATCTAACAGTGCAAGCATACAAGACAGCGCAGCTCCATAACGGTAACCTGTACAGTTCTGCATGATAGCTCTCCAACAAGACGTCCTGCACTATCCATGTAAAGTATTTCTCCATAGCTTGCAGTTGCCTGCAGAAATTTCAAATGTGTTTGCTATGTATATCAAAATACATGTGTGATAGTGTGTTACGTGATAGTTCACAATAACTTTCAATTCATTCCTAGTGAAACTCCTTTGGCTTATCTTGTGGGTTGGCTTACAGCTGATTTAAAGTACAGTGGGCAGGCCATCCTCTATCAGTTTGGCAGAGATCATAACCTCAGTAACCCTGGCCACACTCCCGCCACCTTGTTTCATGAGGTCACTCACCAAACGTTTTAAAAAACAAACTCTTAAAACCGTGTTTGTGATTGATCTGCCTTCTGTATGTTATTGCATATCGTAACGTTGACAGATTTCGGTCTAAATAAATACAATTTAAAGCTGAACATCTAAGATCCCTTTTCTCACAAAAGCTTTTGGACTTAAAGGGCCTTTTGAGTGTGATTTATGGTATGTGTGCTTAATTCAAAGGTGTGATGTGCCCTAATTAAGAGTCAACACGATGCCACCCTTTTGTTGTGTTGAAAAATGGAAAAGTGCAAATAAACCTAGTTATGTTAGTGGCTGAGTGGTTCATTGTTTATGTACCTTTCTAGCGCGGGAACCAGGCCAGACATGGCTGGTCTAATGGTTTATTTGCTTGACTGTTATCTCATGTTGTCTTTTTATTAATGTAGTCTCTTTGGAATGTCATCCGATCCGTACACCTGCACGAGAAACTCTTCTATAATCTCAGTGTACACAGCGTTCTTACCAGGTGAGTCAATTCATGTTGTCGACCGATTAGGAGAAACACGCATTAAGGCTTTATTTACCCTGGTGGAATGCAGGAGGTGCGTGGGGAAATCCAACAGAAGCTGCAAACAGCAACGGGTTCCAGTTGGAGTGCGAGGTGCCCACCCTTGGAGACTTTCTCATTCCCCAAGGCCAACCTGGATTTCCTGATAATGGTAATGGAGGAGTTCAGTGGATCCATTTTAGAACAATCTCATGTCTAATGAAGATGCCCTTGAGCCCGCCTCTCATGTGGGAGCAGACCTCCAGGCACAGTAGAAAACGAGCCCTAGGTGCTACAATGGTGGATAGAATATATAATGTTAAAGAGAGGCTGTCTATGAAGGCTTCGTACTGGTTATTCAATGTTCGGCTCTAACATGTTTGTCCGAATAGTCTGCTGTACTGGAATGCTTAAAAATTAGGGGAAGTCGAGTACCGCGGAACCAACACAAGTATTTTTTTTTTAAAAAGATGCCTTGTAATACCCCCTGCGCTGGTATTACAATAATTCTTCTGATCGTTTCTAATAAAATAAACAATCTAAATTATTTTCAGAGATAAATGCACTTTTTTTAGTATTTTTTCTTGTGAGCAAAAGGAAAACAGCCGCCCAGTCTGAACCGTAAACTTCAGGTCCTGCATCCAGAAGGTTAAACAAGAGTACTTCTTCAACCTTGTTCATCAGCCTTAACCATAGGTTAACTACATGCTCAGGAGACATTAAAAAGTCATGGACATAAAAGTTTATTTCACTCGTGATCTTGCACCTAATATTTATGCTCCCTTTTGCTGTAATTGACGCCAGTGCTTCTCGATGGAACATATGACTCCAGTTTGTCGTGTCTGCCACCACAGAATGTCTGCTGCATAACTACACAAGGCTCTCAGATGGTCCAGAGTGCGACTGGGATGTGAATCACCTCTTGATGTGGGGGTTAAGACACGGTGTGAGAGGTAATGCTTCTTTTGCTCTTCCTAGGGGAGTGGGGTGGTGGTGGGGGGGTGTAAGTTAACCTGGGAAGGGAGAACTTAAAGCGAAAGGTAAATGACACACTGCTGAAGCTGGGCCAGTTGGATTTTGGGCACTAGCCCCTCCAGCATGTCTTCCTTAGCAGAAGAAACACTGATTAAATTGAAAGGTTGTGTATTTGAAAAGTAAAACTAAAACTCATTCCTTCATAATATAGATTTTTTTAAAGTTACAAACCTGATCAGGGGTGGGCTTAATCCATAAATAGAGTAAAACAAGGACAGAAAGTAAACAAAGGACATTGGGACAAGGTATATTCATTGAAACACTTAAAATTCGAAAACTACCACCAGAATGACAAACTGTGTTCGAAAGACATTTTCCTTCAACATTAACGAACATTATTGTTCAAGTCTTCGTGCAGGGGGACTAAATGACTATTACAGCACTGAGAAACCCTTCAGCAATGTCTCTAACCACGTTCACATCGAATAAATGCCCACAATGTAGCCAAAAGTCTTGCCTCTGTGGTAAACAAATGAGTCTTGGACTTTGTCCCAGACAAGGAAACGGCCACAGAGCCGGGTAAGGACCTGGCTGGGCTTGGGGGTGGTGAAATACAATATGTGGCAGAAAACAGGTTCCTCGTTTATAACTTATTATCTGATGAGGTAAGTGCGGCCTAGGATTGAGGTAATATTGAAAGTACACAGCGCAGTGAGCTTTCCCCACTTCTTGACAGAGAATTTCTGTGTTAGACAGGATGGCATGACAAACATAAACACCACTCTAGGACAAGATCAACAGAATAATTAATAATCAGGACAAACTACTCCCATACTCATGTAGGCAACTGCGGTTCAATTTATGACACCTTTGAGACTGAGAAGTGAAACCTGTGCCTGAAAATGATATTACAAGTAGAGTGTTCATTGTTTTGTAATTCCCAGGTCAATAGATCCAACGTTTACTGCTGCAAAAATGACGAATGACTGTCCCCTCCTGTGTCTGGGATCCAATAGAATATTGTGATCCTCCCTGCCCCACCTATTCTGATGTGCTCCTTTTTGTGTGATATCCGTTTCCTTCTTATTTGGCTCTGGTTGGAAGGCCAGGAGGAGATAAAACTTATAATGGCCTACCTTTACTATATGTTTTTTGCAGAAAGTTGGCTTAAGCGCTGCGCCGAAACCCCTTAGTGCTACAGAGTATGAGCCAGATCAGCTAAAATTAAATTACCTCTTTTTGCGCATGATGCCTAGGTGAAACATGTTACTTACACAACTTACATACCTTACTCATAAGAGGTTCTTAGAACATTAAAAACTATACTGGAGGGTTTACCTCAAGTACAAATGTTACACAAGGCACTCCTGGGTTGCCTTAGAGCGTTGGTGCTGCACCTCGCAGGCCCTAACTAAGATGGCTTTTTAAAGTAAGCACCGCGGATAATATTATTGCTGCAAAACTCTTGCCAAAGCTGGTGCTGCATAAATTTTCCTCATTTGCGCAATGCAGCATTTCAATTTGCTGCCCATCACTTGGTTGGATAAACTATAATAAATCGAGACGTTTGCTGTTACATCTAGTTTAAAAAAAGGAGATAAATGATAATGCCTGCTTAGCTACAGCAGGGCAATACAAAGATAAAACATCCCTTCTGTCCTCATTCCATTCAAAATACTATATGTCATTGTGTCTAATTTTTGTAAATCATTTTATCTTAGAATTTACTGTTGTGTGCATAACTTGGGATTTGTGCATACTCCTATTAACTCTTTTGCATAGTTTTTCGAAACTATACAAAAATGCACTTTTTTGTTTTATCTGTCATATCATCCTTTCGCCATCTTGCATGCATGTTAGTCTTTGTTGTATCCTGTGTTTGCTAATGCAGTTTCAATTATACTGTAAGCATCTTTACATTTCACAACTGTTGAATAAAAGCTCTAAAAGTGAAAAAAACGAAACAACAGAATATGGAGTGATAATCAGCCTGATAGAGATTAGTGACATAGAACATGCTTTGAGAGAAATAAAATGTGACATTTTGAATCTCTGAATACGTTTAATGAGTGGGATGTTATGTGCTCTCAAGCGATAGTGAGAGTGAAAGAGTATTGCCAACATTGTAAGGTTTTAGAGATACTTACTAAGCACAGCTCTCTCTGAGCACAGTGTGGATTGCTAAAAGATTTTGTATAAAAATGTTCTATGTTGCAAGAGCACAGTAGGTTAGTAGAAATTTATTATACTCCAACCTCAAGGACATAGGAAAAATCTAACACAGATCAAACATCAGAATACATTTGAGTAACATAAAGTTTTGATAACTTACAAAATCAAATGAAACTGAATGATTTCGATTTTCTGAGTGTACTTGGAGCAACAAAGGGCAGGAATGAAAGTAATGTATTGAATATACGATCAATAACATACTGAAGAAGTTACTGGTTAAGACAATTATGGCTATGTCTGGCCAATATCTTTCCCTACCTCTATTTCCAATCATGTATTTATTCATTTAATTATTTATTTCTAATGAAATTTGGTAGAGTTCTGTGTCGCTGTCTTTATTAACTTTAGAGTGCTGTGAGTCTGAAGTAAAATCAGCTTTGTTTGATGACTTTCACTTGAGTTTATTCAGTGAGGTCGAATCCATTCTGATTGTCTTCGGTAGCAACCCCCTCATGCATGGACTCGAATGTAGAGCAATTTGAAAAGTTCTCTGTTCAGTAGTTTCCTAAAATTAATGTTACTTGATGCTGCTCTCATATTCCTGTTCAGGGAATTCCATAAGCTTGGGTCTTGGTCACCTCAGCACCTGCCTTTTTAGAAAAAAAAAATTCTAATGAGAAGAGAGGTAGTAGAGCAAACACTTCTCATTGGTATGCAGTGGGTGCTATATAGAGTAGTTATTTCCAGCTTCCCCCCAGTAGTCCTGGTGGACTATGCAGAGGGCCTTGAACTTGAAGCATGCCTTCAATAGAAGCCAGTGAAGCACATACAGTGCGGGTTTGAGGAGGAGATACACAACATTCTTTATGCCTGATTTTGAGGCTCTGGAGCCTGTTGATAATTACCCCACAGTTACTTTAGTTGGAGTTATGAAGAATAGTCACCATCATCACCGGGATTTAATTATAGTCCTTTCAGACAGAGGAAGCTATGCTTTCTGGAAGATAGACTTTCTCTCAGCATGAAATGATGTTAGTGAACTTGAATGTCATTAGCGAACATGTGGACATTGACCTGGTATTGCTCACGAAGGTGAGGCAGGAAATGTAGCTAACAGCAATCATAAGACCTTACAACCCTGGGTCACACTGCATGACATGGACAGAGAATCTCATTTCACTGAGACACTATTTATTTTCTGGGTGCGGTTGGAAAGAAACAAATATTTGCAAGTCAATATTGTTCCAGACATGATTGACCAATTTCAATGTACGAGCCTAGGCACGGCTCTTTGGATAATTAGTTTTTTTACTCACTTTTATCACCTCCTCGCGTTACAGCAGCATGAACCTTGTGAAAGTGGATTGAGGCACGTGCGGACGGTTGGGAGCAAAATGCAGCATTGTTGGATTATTAACTATGGACCCGCAGATATTAAAGGAGTAAAATTGGGTACACAATCAGACACCCATAAATCTGAAAAGCGCTGAAGACTCAGAGGCTCAGGTTTAAATAAAGGTGGCGACCTCCATATATAATCGTGCAAGATGATTCTGCTATGCGTCTCTCGAGAGTACTCGCCTATAACTATGGAAGTAGAAATGATGGCAGAGTTTAACCTACACCTATGCAACACCATAGGTGCCTAATATCTGTACCACACCGGGCTAAGGCAAAATAGGTAAAAGGGAGTTCATAGAAAAAACAATCTGATTGTCGTTTTCTCCTAAAATACAAACAATCATTTCTTGTTCCATTCACTTCTCGTATTCCCTGTTATGTGGCCTTTCGTATCTGTGTTCCCTCTAATAACTATTGTGATAGCAATTAGCAAAATATATGAACAGAGACATGTTTGAAAAGAAAACAATTAAATTGTTTGAGCAAATCAAAAATTATTATGGTCTAGATGAACGGTGCAGATATATGCAGGTTCGACATAAGTGTTAACCCCAATGAGGAACGTGGCCGCTATTAGACGTAGGTTTATTCTCCGAAACATGCTCCGATATATCTCGAATTAAGTTGAAAACACCATAACTGCGTACTCTGGTGCACAGAATTATTGTATCACCCAAAATAGGCCTATTTTACCAGTCATTCAAACCTTGAAGCCTCGGTCCTACCTGTGACCTGCTCGGACCCCTCTTTCATCTGTGTGCTCTTCCTAAACCTGTTACACAACAGTTCTGAACCACCCTTCCACTCACAACAGAACATACAATCCACCTCCATCCCAATCGGGCATTACAAATGTATCAGCTCAGAACAGTTTCATTAAGCCCAAATAACTGGTAAAATAAACTCCTTGAATATAGATTGCCTTTTGCCTTGTTAGACAACGTGTACCGGACCACATCTATATCCCACGAGGCAAGAAACCTAAAATCTGTCACTTAGTAATGTACCAACAAACGGTTAAAAAAGACGCTGTTGGAAATTAAACAAACTAATCACAATCAGGAGTGCAAATTGAATAAGTCCACGGAAGATAAGCTCCTCTGCAAGAAACCAGAAGCGCCTACCAAAAGTCCAGCAAGAACTACCTTGTTAAACACATCAATGAGACTTCCATCAAATGAAGGAGATTTCTGAAAGGGTGCCCTGAATGACAACTTTTCCACATACCAGCAACACTGCAACAACCGTCTGAACTTTTTGTAGCCCCATGCTACACTCCCTACATACCTTCGATGAGTCTCTACTGTTTACTCATATATGGGCACTAGGATTACCATTTCCAGCCATACCCATGGCCTACAACAGTGTGTGGAACCCCAGAGCCTGCGACACCTCTGTGAGAAAGCTCCAACCAATCTTGTTGAATCCTTTCTCAGGGTCCAATGATGTGAATATCATCTCTCGTTTATGCTTATTTGCCACATCTATGAGATGTAGTACTTCTTTATTATCGCCTTCCTGCATTTTATTTATAAATCCCACTTGGTACTTGTGGATGAGTTGAGGAATCAAATCCCCTAGACAAAAGGCCAGTATCCTTGGGATCACTTTCACATCTACTTACAGGAGAGAAGCGAAACGGGGTCAACGCTCCTGGGGATCAGATCCAGATTCAAGAAGAACAGGTATCCTAGCTTTCAACATGGAAAGTGTCAGTGCGTCCCTTGGTGCAACATGTGTGTACACTGTTCTTGGTCTGTTTATCAATCCTGGAAACGTGTTTTATAAAAAGAGGGTGGAAAGCCATTGGGCCTTGAAGATTTTCACAATTTTAGGATTTTGAACGATTTAATTACATCTTCTGAAGTGATTTGGCTATCCAATAACTTGCGTTGCTCTGCTGACAAGTTGTTTATGCCTGCCTTTTTAATATTCTCTGCCACCACCTCTGAGGCCACTGGGACCCTGCCATAAATCACTTAATAATGCTTGTAGAATTTGTCTATTTTGATGCAGGCATCTACCTGGCTTTATTCAGCCACTGTAATATTTTTGTTTGACCCTGACTATGGCATATTCTGCTTTATCGGGTTCCACCAGTCTAACTGCCCTCACACTGCTAAAACCTTATGCTATATATTTTGTTTTGTGCCCTCTTCTGCTGTGCCTTCAGCTCTCTTTGGTCTCTCTGGAGGGCAAGCATTGTTCACTCCCTCATCTTACTTAGAATGGCAGCTTCCACTAGGCAGGTCACCTCCAGCACCGTTTTAACCCCTTCACTGCCAGGCCTTTTCCCCTCCTGTGCCGAGCCTTTTTTTTGGCTATTTGGGGTAGTTTGCACTTCGGTCCTCGTAACATTTGGTCCACATATGCTACCCACTCCAAGTTTACTTCCTTTTTTTCCAACGTCCTAGGAAATCTAGAGGTACCCAGAGTTTGTGGGTTCCCCTGGAGGAGACCAAGAAATTAGCCAAAATACAGCAAAAAGTTTTTTTTTTTTTTAAATGGGAAAAAGGGCTGCAGAAGAAGCCTTGTGGATTTTTCCCTGAAAATGGTTTGTGGTGCTAAAATCACCATCTTACCAGCTTTCAAGAACAGGCAGACTTGAATCCGAAAACCACATTTTTCAACATAATTTTTGCATCTTACTGGGACATACCCCCTTTTTACTATTTGTTGTGCTCTTAGCCTCCTTACAGGTAGTTACAGAAATGGGTGTGAAACCAATGCTGGATCCCAGACTTCTAAAGCTTTCTGAAAAGTAGACAACATTCTGAATTCAGTAAGGTGTCATTTGTGTAGAGCCTACAAGGTTTTCCTACAGAAAATAACAGCTGAAGTAAAAAAACATATTGAAATTGAGGTGAAAAAAACAGCCATTTCTCTCCAGATTTTACTCTGTAACTTTTTCTTACGGTGTCAGATTTTCAAATGCAATATACTGTTACATCTGCTAGACTCTTCTGGTTGCTGGGCTTGTTTGTTCATCAAGAACCATAGGTACCCAGAGAAACAGTGGTTATTTGCACATCTCTGAATTCCGGGGTCCCCATACTAGCATGTGAATACAGGGCATTACTCAAACACGTCTTTTTTACCCACTGTCTTACATTTGGAAGAAAAAAATGTAGAGAAAGACAAGGGGCAATAACACTTGTTCTTCTATTCTGTGTTCTCCCAGGTCCCCCGATAAAAAAGGCACCCCACTTGTGTGGGTAGGCCTAATGCCCGCCGCAGGAAATGCAACATGGACACATCACATTTTTACATTGAAATCAGTGGTGTTTTTTTGGAAAATGCCTAGCTGTGGATTGTGGCCTCTAGGTCAGCCGGCACCTAGGGAAACCTAGCAAACCTATATATTTTTGAAAACTAGATACCTAGAGGAATTCAGAATGGGGTGACTTGTGGGGCTCTAACCAGGTTCTGTTACCCAGAATCCTTTGCAAACCTCGAAATTTGGCAAAAACAAAACATTCCCTCACATTTCGGTAATGGAAAGTTCTGTAATCTGAGGGGAGCCACAAACTTCCTTCTACCCAGTGTTCCCTCACGTCTCCCGATAAAAATGATACCTCACTTGTGTGGGTGGCCCAATTGCCTGCAACAGGAAAAGGGCAAAAACCTGTAGAGATGAGGGGATAGCACAGCGAGCTGAAAAGCACAATTTTTTTAATACACTTTTAGGCTGACTCTGCTTTTGGGACCCACACAAGTGAGGTATCATTTTACTTGGGAAACTGAGGGGAACGCTGGGTGGTAGGAAATTTGTGCCAGTGCAGTGATACTACAAAGAATTAAGGAAAATATGTTTTTTTAAGCAAATTTTGATGTTTGCATGGAGTATGGGTAAGACAATGTTGGGGGATCCACACAAGCCACAGCTCCCTGGACTCCACTGAGTGTCTAGTTTAAAAAAATGTCTGGGTTTGGTAGGTTTCCCTAGATGACCACCGCACCGGGGACCAAAACGCAGGTGCCCCCCATTAAAACAGGTAGGTAATAGATCATTTTGATGTATCCACATCCTTCTGTGATTTTAAAAACACTACAATTGGGAAAAGAAACACACTTAGGTTATGTTAAAAAGACCCCTCGCCCACCAACCAGGTTAGTGGCATGCTTCATCATCGGGGTCCCACCCGAGACACCTAGCATGTCACGGGTGTGCTGCGACGCCTGATTACAGTGGAGCAGATTTTGTTATTTTTCCCACACATACTGATTGAATTTGGCACGAGGGTGAGTGATGGTTCAGTAGATCAAATTTTATTAACAAGAGATTTCACAAAAATGAAATGCACTGTTAATAACTGAAGAACCAAAAAACTGAACCAATGACTCAGAGCTTGTGAGCTGTAAAGCAGCGACAAGGCACCAACCGCTTCACAGTCCATTCACACACATTTCATACATGACATGCAGAAGACCATTCAATCCGCCAGCTGTGGGCCCAGCACAGTACAACTCTTGCATCAACAGACAGTGCCATTCCAGGGCCCATCTCTTTCATACGCCCACACGCCTGATACAGCAATCACACCAGCTGAAGGGAGTGTGTGGACTGGCGTTTGGCTGGCAGTGTGTTGCAGTGGCCAACAGCAAGTCACTACACTGCCAGCCAAGCGCCACTCCACAGACATCACCAGCCAAGTGCCACTCCATGCTCACTGCCATCACCTTTTATTTTGTTTTCAAACAACAAATAAACCACTAACTAATTAAAAATAACTACAAAACTACACAGACAAAAGCTCTAACTGAATACATGACAGTAATACCAACCATGAAACTGAACATATGAAAATATAAAACAGGCAGTTTACGCTCACAGTAGTTCCCAATAATTTGTTTGAGTGTGATAACTCCTGAAACAGCCACCCACACACAGCCCAGGCTTTGAAGGACAATATGGGCTGTACATACGAGTCTCCCTCTGGATACCTCTTCGAGCACAGGCTCTACATTTCTTAGCAGAAAAGTATTTTTTGGATCTGGGAGGTATGTGCTCAGCAAAGTGGTGATCTTTCATTCTAACCACATCCTCCACCATTGCTTCTCTAGGAACTCTTGCCTGTTCCACCAACATAAAGCTCTCTATCACTGACTCTTGAAATTTCACAAATGTCATCTTGACTCTGGAGAACTGTCCTTGAACACAATAAAAGCAATAAAAGTTGCCAGGTACAACAGGTGAATCACTAACTTATTATTATACCAAACGTAAGACTTACGAACAGCCCTATAAGGCTCCAACCTATGATCAATTCAATCTACACCTCCCTTGTACTTATTATAATCTAAAATGCACACAGGTTTGTGCACTATGGCAACCTTACCCCAAACAGTCATCTCATCATGCATTGTAGTTAGCATGTAGACATCCCTCCTGTCTGTAAATTTCAGAGCTAGCAGCTCATCATTTCGCAAGGCACTGCACTGTCCCCTCTCAAGTTTTTTTACAGACAAGCTCCTTTGACAGCCTTTTCGGTTAGAATGGATTGTGCCACAAGCAACAGTGTCCATTCTAAACAATTCCTTGAACAACTGCACTCCAGTGTAGAACTTATCTACGTACAAATGGTGACCTTTGTTAAACAGTCGTCTACCAAGTTCCCACACAATTTTCTCACTAACTCCAAAAGTGGGCGGACAACCAGCAGGGTCAATACTGGAATCCCTACCAGTGTAGACCCGGAAATTATACACATATCCTGTACTACTTTTAGACAGCATACACATGTTAATTCCATACCTTGCCCTCTTGCTAGAAATGTACTGCCTAAAAACCAAACGACCCTTGAACAGGACCAAAGACTCACCCACAGCTATTTCTGTGCCTGGAACATAGATCTGAAAATCGATCTACAAAATGATCAAGGACAGGCCTAATCTTAAAAAGACGGTCAGAATCAGGGTGATCTCGTGGCAAGGCTAAAGCATTGTCAACAAAATGCAGCATCCGAAGAATCAGCAAATACCAATTACGACTCATGATTGCAGGAAATAAAGCCATTGCCATCAAGGGACTAGTAGACCAATAAGAAGCCAGTGACGTCTTCCTTATCAACCCCAACCCCAACATTTTCATCTTTTCCAAATTTGTGGGAATACACTGGGTAGCTCTAGTGTGTGGCCTAACTCTGGCAGTGTTGTATCTTAAATACTGGTCCGCATACAAATTAGTTTGCTCAACAATCTCTTCCAAAAATACATCATCCATAAACAGCTGAAATAAATTGACAGGCAAAAAGTTTTCTGTATTAACTCTACACCCCGGGAGACCAGTAAAGGCAAAGGGAAACCTTTAATCTCCAGGCTGCTGCACTATTGGCAGTGTCCTCCTCTAAAACAGGCCCTTCATCTGCACCGAGAGTGGCTTCATCATCAGAAGATTTCTCTCGGACAGAAAGTTCACTGCCAGAATCTCTCAGTTCCTCCTCTGCCTCAGATGCAGTGTCAGTCTCATAATCATGATCAGACGATGATTCAAAAAGCGTACCAACAACCTGCTGAGCGGCCATCCCTTGGCTAGCCATGATCCTTCCTACAAAAAGTAACTGGACAAATGCACCACCAACAACCAGCACTGTGTAAGTTAAGTAATAAACAAAGTGTGGCTTCATCACAAAGAGTTATGTAATCAAAAACTGTACCACTCACTTGCTTGAAAAAGCTAGACTTACCGGCAACTACTCTGCAAAGACACAGCAATCACCAATGATATCCCACTAAAAAGAAAAAAGAAAAGCAAATTAGACATAAGACAACACAAATATCATTGTGCACAAATCTAAGGACAATTTCACACGCAATCCTGCATTTAGTATACCACCTACAAACATGTCATTCAGGCATGGCAACAATACTCCTTTGGAGTAAATAGTTTTTACTTACCTAAAACATGCAACTACGCAAACCGCAGGTCAACCACTGACAAAATCACAAGGAGACACAGCAAGGGAAGCAAAAGCTTTGACCTAGAACAAAAAGGAGAAATAAACTGTTATAATCGCAATGCAAATACTTTGCCAGTTGACAAACACTCCGTCACCAAACATTTAGAAATGTTCTCCTGGTGCTTTGGTGGATTTTGCCCTTGGATGGGCCTACAAAAAAATAGGCCGATTTGCCCCCAAGGGGAGCAGAAATGTCCAACAGTTCTGTGCCCCCTTTGGGGGGGAGGAACCCTTGCCCAAGCTGTAGCCCCCCCACAGACAAAAAACAAAACTAAAACAATCCCTGGTGTCTTTGTGACTTCTGCCCCCTTGGGGGCAGATGGGTCTAAAATGGCCATTAGTAATGTGCCCCATGGTGAGCGACCCTTGCCCAAGGGGCTGCCCCCACAAACGAAAAACACACACACACACTATCCCTGGTGCCTAAGTGGCTTCTAGATGGGCCTACAAAAAAATAGGCCAATCTGCCCCTAAGGGGGGAAAGAAATGGCCAACAATTCTATGCCCCCCCTTGGGGGGTGACCCTTGCCCAAGGAGCCACCACCCACAGAAATAAACAAAGATCAAAAATCCCTGGTGCTCCAACAAGACTGAGGTCCTCATCTTCCGCTCCAGCACCTCCGCATGGGAGGACTCCTGGTGGCCTGCCACACTCGGATCCGCTCCGACTCCCACCGACCACGCACACAACATAGGATTCATCCTGGACTCCTCAGTATCAATGACCCAGCAAGTCAACGCCATCCCCTCCTCCTGCCTCAGCACCCTCCTCATGCTCCGAAAGATCTACAAATGGATCTCCACGGAAACCAGAAGAACAGTCACCCAATCCCTCGTAAGCAGCAAACTGGACTACGGCAATGCCCTCTACACAGGGAACCACGGGCAAACTCCCGCAAAGGCTGCAACGCATCCAGAATGCCTCTGCACACCTCATCCTGGACATCCACGCCATTGCCACATCACAAGCCACCTGAGAGACCTCCACTGGCTCCCCGTCAACAAAACAATCACCTTCAGAATCCTCACCCACGCTCACAAGGCACTGCACAACACTGGACCAGAATACTTCAACAGACGGCATTCCTTCTACACCCCGACCCAACAGCTCCTCTCCACTTACCTTGCCCTCGCAACCGTCCGACGCATCCGCAGAAGTACGTGCGGCGGCAGATCATTCTTGCAACTTGCCACAAAGAAGTGGAACAGTCTTCCCACCCACCTGTGTCAGACCAAGGACCTCCTTACCTTCAGGAGACTCCTCAAGACTTGGCTGTTCGAGCAGTAGCAGCAACCCCCCAATCCTCCCCTTAGCGCCTTGAGACCCGTACGTGTGAGTAGGGCGCTTAACAAATTCCTTGATTGATTGATGATGCCCCTTTGGGGCAGATCAGCCTAAAAATAATAGGCCAATCTGCCCACAAGGGGGGCAGAAATGGCCATAAATAATATGCCCTTCTAAGGGGAGTGACCCTTGCCTAATGGGCCGCCCCTAAATAAAAACGCGCACACACACACGCCTAAGTGGCTTCTGCTGCCATTGGGGGCAGAGGGCCCTAAAAAAGATAGGCCGATCTTCCCCCAAGGGGGGCAGGAATGGCCAACAGTTCTATGCCCCCCTTGCGGGGGATCCTTGCCCAAAGGGGCGCCCCTGAAAGAGAAAAAATAAAGAAAAAAAATCCCTGGCATTCCAGTGGTTTCTACCCCCATTGGGGGCAGATTAGCCTAAAAACAAAAGGCCGAACTGCCCCCAAGGGGACCAGAAATGGGCATAAATATTATGCCCCCCCTAAGGGGAGCGACCCTTGCTCTAAGGGCTGCCCCCTAAACAAATAACACACACACTATCCCTGGTGCCTAAAGTGGCTTCTGCCACTAGAACTATCTGGACAATAGTTCTATGCCTGCCTTGGGGGGGGACTCTTGCCCAAGGGACTGCCCCCAACATAAACAAAACTAAGAAAAAAACATCCCTGGAGTTCCAGTGGTTTCTGTCCCCCTTGGTGGCATATTAGCCTAAAAATAATAGGCCGATCTGCCCCGAAGGGGGGGGCAGAAATGGCCATAAATAATATGCCCCCCTAAGGGGAGCGACCCTAATGTAATAAACAAAAAAAGAAAATCCCTTTCCTTTCCCCCGGTGCCTGCTTGTTAGGAACCCCCCCACCCACCCCCCCGGCCGGTGGAGAAACTTGCCTGTTTCTCCTTACACGTGCTGGAAGCAAAAGGCTTCCAGCGCGACCGGCACCCTCTGATGATCCCAAACTATTAAAAGATTGTACTCTACTGGGTCATTGGACATGTTTAGATTGTGATTACCTGCTCAGGTACTGGATCCTATAGAAGGGCATGATCCGGGTACCAAATAGGGTCTCTACTATTTACTACATCTCTGCACTTCTGGTGCATGATAGGACAACATAATTGCTCCACAGAGTGGCTCTATAAAAGCAAAGCCTAACAGGCGGTGAATCAGGATCTTTTCCTGGTGTATATCCTGTGAGCCACTGAGAAGTGCGGGAAATCATTATCATTAAGGAAAACATTGTCATAACAGCCACTCAAGCCATTCATTTGAAAGAGTTGCTGTACCCCCAAAAGGGCATATGAATTATCTCTAAGCCCATTCAGTGCCAGATTCCAATCCCCTTCTATGATAAAAAGGACTTGTTTTCAGATTAATTTCAGGTTAATTTCCCTTTGAATCGCTTGTATGAGAAAGCCACCTTGACCTTGGTTGGGCATATGCAGTATTGTGAAGGCTGCTAACTGGCTACTCAAGAATTCATATATTACGGGACAATGACCCTCTTTACCTGAAAAGGAGTTTTGTACCGTAAACTAAGCTAGAGGGGAGCACGGGATTCTGACAAGGGGTGTGTGATTTGCTTATCTGTAATTATGTGAAGTTTCAGGAAAATCACATAAAATCCCTTAACCCCAATCGAAATGCGTATCTGTTATTTTTGCACTACATAGCACAAAAGGTGTAATCACATCAATTTTAGGAGCGAGGGTGCATTTGAACAAATACACTGCAAGCAAGAGCCACTCATGTTTTGTTGTTCCTGTGTGTATGTGGTACATTTGATGAGGAGTGATACCCTGAAATCGGTCCCAGGATGTTTGTTTCCAGCCCAGATTGGGGAGCAAAAAATGGTGGATTAAACCCAGATCTGTGACTAGGAGTGAATGTTTGATTTGTTCAGCATTTCATCCATCTTCTGTTCTTTTTGCTTTTGTTGCCCTAAGTGGGAAAGGTATGCCCAGCCATGGTTTCCATGCTCACTGTGCCACTGGATTCAAGCTAGCCTGGCTGATGAGGGGTGATACTCTGAACTGGTCCCAGGATGCTTGTTTCCGGTCCAGGGAGGACCTGCCCTGGCAGTTCATGCTGGACTGTTCCCATGAGAATCAGGGTCAAGACTGATTTTCATATGGCTGGGTCCAAACTGGGGTGGCGTGGTGAAATAAAATGGTGGATTAAACACAAATCTGTGACTGAGAGTGAACATTTTATTTTTTCAGCATTCTGTCCATATTCTATTCTTTTTGCTTTTACCACTGCATCTTATCCTTCCTCGCTGGCCTTATTGAGAAAGCGTCTCAACAATGCCTTTTTGATTTTCATGCTCACCCTTTGAAAGTATTCTTCTCCCTCCTTTATATTCCTAACTATCTCTTACTTCTGTAATTCATCCAAGCGTCTAACCTGCCCCGGGCCTGCCTCTCAGTTTTCAGCTGATGTCTTGCTTTTCATTGCAGAGCTCTCTGCATTGTGAGGGTTATTTAAAGGCTGCTTCTTTGCATGCCATTGCCACATGCCAGCCTCTACTGCTGATGTAAATTAAGTGCCACTAGTGAGCCTGCAGCACTGATTATGCCACCCCGTTAAACATGTCTCTGGTCTGCTACTGCAGAGCCTGTGCATGCAGTTTTAAACTGCCATATTGACCAGGCAAAATAAACCTTTTGCCAGGCCCAAACATTCCTTCTTAATGCATTTTATGCACCCAGAGGGCAGGCCATGGACAGTCCCGGGGGAGGGTGCAGTGTACTTAAAAAGTTGCCATGCACTTTTAAGATGTACATGTCCTGGTAGTGAAAAACACCTATATTTGTTTTTCACTACTGCAAGGCCATAGAATAACATTGCAATTGACTTATTACATGTTATAAGTGTAATTTCCAAGCAGTCCATATTTGGTGTCTCTGGAATCCTAAATTAAAATCCTGAGTTATAGTGAAGTCAAATTTTAAGTTACAATTCTGAAAAATGTCACTTTTAGAAAGTTGGCATTTTCTTGCCTTAGCCATTTGGTGCCTGCAGCCCGTCTCTGGTCACATGACTAGGTGTAGTTGGAAATTGGGCTTTTTGTATTCCTCCTAGACAGTAACACACAGTAAGAGCGTAGGTGTGAATGGATGGGCCATCGCTGGCAGAATGGGATGAAGGGACTGATCCCAACCTCACTCACACCTGAATAGGCTATGTCCTTTCTCCACACGAAGTGCTGCATACACCCTGTATTTAGTCTGGAGCCAGGACCAGGAAAATAGGGCATCTGTGCAGTTCAAAGCCATACCTCTATAAGCTTCTCCCCACTTCAAAGGCACAACTGTTTATAAAAGAAGAACCTCAGACATCACCAATTTTCAGCAGCATAGTGCTTAAAAGCTTAAGGGGCCAACCAAGGATATCTAATTGTGCTAGAAAGTGGTAAATCCAAATGTTCGGGCCAATAGCGATGAAGCATGCTTTGGATACAGTTCCAGGTAAGTCCTGCTGGTGTGTTACCTTCTCGGAACTGAGCCACAAGTCTCATTTGGAGGGAGTAAAGAGAGCGTTGCTGATGCAGTCCAGCCCCAAGATGCTTGTTTCTGGTCCAGGGAGGACCTGCCCTGGCAGTTCAGGCTGGATTGTTCCTACGGGGATCAGGGTCAAGACTGATTTGCATATGGCTGGTTCCAAACTGGAATGGCATGGCAAGCAAAAAAAAAACAATGGATTTAACCTAAATCTGTGACGGGGTGGATATCTGATTTCTTCAGCAATCCATCCATCATCTGTACTTTTTGCGTTTGTCACCCTAAGTGGGAAGGGTAAGCCCAGACATGGGTCCCGTGCTCATTGTGCCACTCTGATTCAAGCTAGCCTGACTGATGAGGAGTGATACCCTGAAACCGATCCCAGGATTCTTGTTTCTGGTCCAGGGAGAACCTAGCCTGGCAGTTCAGACTGGACTGTTCCTTTTGTGGGGGCAGAGTCAACACTGGTATGCATATGGCTGGGTCAAAACTCAGGTGACATGGTGACTGAAAAAACGATTCAACCTAATCTGTGACCGGGGTGAATGTTTGACAAAGTTCAGCATTCTGTCCATCATCTTTTTGTGTTGCTATAGATCAAGGAAGGTAGCAAGAGTTGCCACTTATTTTGAGTCCACAGTAGAACACTTCCACTAGGAGGATGTCTGATAATGTCTTAGGATCATGCTGGTTCTGAGACTTGGATAGGGGGAGTAACAAACAGGTGTGTGAGACAGAGCAGCTGAATGCTGTGAGTAACTGATAGGTCGAACAGAACCATATGCACAGTGCATTGCAGACTACAGTTCCTCCATTGTGTGGTAACTATAATCCCCTGCAAGAGTTACTGTAGGTTGCAGCTTACATTGCCTATGCTTTAAAACATCTCTATATCCTCAGAGACGTTTTAAGGCATGGGCAAAGAGGGAAATCCAAGGGGCCCTCTGGATGTTTTTGTCTCTATTTCACGCTTGTCTATTTATCTCAACCTCTCTTATTTTCTTTTGCCTACCTCTATCTCTTTCTGTCTCTCTACCTCTCTCTGTGGCATCACGTAGGTTTAAATTAGCAGAACATGAGTAACAAAATTCAAAGTTTCTCTTAACAGAGGGCCCCAAAATATGTCTTGCCAGGGCTTTATAAAACCTAAAGTTGACACTGTTATCCTTTCTGTTTCTTGTTCATCGAGACAATAAGTTGCTTGATGATGTTAACATTTTTAACACGGGTCTGAAAATCATGTTAGTTACTGAAAAAATGTGTACAGTGCACAAAGTACTTTCTGGTACTGATAAGAGATACAGATAAGCTGTGTGCAGCGGGGTGAACATAACTGCTATGGACTGACATGTACCAGATAGATTTATTTTGTTTTACTGCGTGATTGCAACTGGCTTTGAGTTCATAGTTTGGAATTTTAAAATAGAAATTGAGAAAAGGCCCATCAATACAACATGGCTGTAATTTAATTTGAAAGTTGAACCTCATGGTGGATAAAACACAAATATATAAAACAACAAACATGGAAGCATTCGGCATACATATAGTTAGGGCTCGCTCAGATATAGATGTATTAGTAAGTACTTGGAGACTTTTTAGGGTCGGGCCTGCGTTGCATGCGCTCGCGCATGCGTATCGCTAGTGAGACGCTTTAGGGATTAGAAAAGGGCTCGGAACCCTGTCGACGTCACGCCAGTGTCTTTCATTGGCAAGTTGGCTTGCCTGTTAAAATCCGCTTCTTTTCATTAGTGGAAGGCACGTATACGTCATGCCTTTTCCAGGTGGTTAGCCATCCTCGAGCACAGCGACCAAGTACAGAAAACATGCGAGGCTCGCTGGGTTTGTGGACTACTTTTTCTCTGTTTTCGCAGTGCGATCTCGCTGGGCAGAAGTCCAGCGCTTCGCATACTATCAACCTTGTTACTCAGTTAATTGCACTTTTGCCGATAGTTTTATTAGTGTGAACAGTAGCAGCGCGATCGCACTGTTTTTTTTTTATGCAAGAAAAATCCGGTTGGGAGTTTATAATTGTGAACAGCTGTAACTCCGACAAATGCGAGACCCTAGTGCATTGCAAATGCTTGTTTTAACTTATTTTCCCCTTTGCCAATACACTGCCCACCCTCCACCTCGCCAATCTCCCTTATTTTATTTCCTTTCCTTGTGACATCTCTTTCAGCTTAGCCACAATATGATGATCCAGGCAGTCGGGAAGGGAGATGTGGTGGGGAGATCAGGTTACAGGGGCACTAGGTTAGTGAAGTGCCCTTTCATTTCTGTTGCTGTGTTGCACATTTACATTTTTCTTAGCCTTTCTTGTACTCAAATGCGTGTCAGTTCCTGCTAGCTGTATGTTTCCCTCGTCTTCCTTGCTTTATTTTTGCTCGGTAGAAAGTATTACTCATAGTTCTTCAAATGTTACTCTAATTACTCTGAAATCATGCAGATGTCGCACAAAACAATCTGAAACCTTAGCAGCTCTGCTGACGAATCTTTCGTGTTCGGATGATCAGATGAAACAAGTGAGCACTTAAGCGTGTATTAAAGACAAGCTTCACGAGATGCAAACTCCCTTTAGGTGGCACTGCCAATGATTTAATAAAGAAAGACTGATGCTTCACAGATAAAACGGACTATGAAGACATTCTTCACCTCTGAAGAGCTGTTATGGTACTGTCAAGTACCCTACAGTAGATGTCACCAACTAGGGGAAAGATTTGTTTAATGATGCGTTCTATTTTGTAGAGTTTAATATACCACAATTGAGTGTGTAGCTCGGCATCAAAATTGAATTTATATTTGTTCTGCATGTGTGTAAGTGTCTTTTACTTTGTGGCAAGCCTAGCAACAATTACTCCCAACTGGAAGCAAAACTAGCAACTTTCTTGTAATGTGTATTGTCTTGGAAGGCCAGGGAATATTTATTGATCTGTTTGTTCCCCTGAAAGTGGACTAGTGGTTAAGAATAGATGAGATGCGACATATGCCATGTTGTGTAGCTGGAATCAGTGTTTTAAGTGGGGTGCTCTGTACCCTCTAACTACTTCCCATGCACCTGCTTTCCAACTTTCACTGTCCCATGAATCTGAACCTTCGTGTTTCCCTTTTATCATTCTCTGGCCACAACCTTCCTTGTACATTTCTCATTCTTCTTACTTCGCTACTTCATCCACCTCTCTAGTCACCACTGTATTTCTGTTTTTCCCTCTCTTCTCTGTCTTTCTATTGCTCTCTTCACTTGCTACTCTCCATTATTTCCTTTATTTCTTCTGTATCCCCTACTTTCTATCACCTCCGTCTCTTCACTATACCTTGATGAAGCAGAAAATGAAGGTTTTCATTTATTAGCGCTTAAACGTAGTGTTGAAATAATCATGTGTGACTTTAACCGAATTAATAAAGATTGTACGGGGACAAAATGTGCCCTCAGAGTAGTTTGCCAACATTTATAAGCGTGCTTTGTATAACGTGGTGTATTAGAATTGCACTAATCCGACATAATCGTCAACGTGTGCTATGATTTGCTTGCTTGAAATGTTTTAGCTTAGCATAACTTTAGCGGAGGCTTTGGCCTAGTTGCCTGGTCTCACGGTTTAGATGCTCGTATTTTTCCAATGTGCTATTAAACGTGTATTTCTGCTTGAAGCTGTACTTTTCCACTGAGATCGTTCACATGCTTATCTTAAAGTTTCGTGCCAGCCTGGCATATTTTCTCTTTACTCCAAGGTCGATCTGCAGGTGCGGACAATGGAGGCTCTGAAAGTGAGCTAATTGGTATAAAATGTTGCAACTTGCGTACCCATCTCCAAGGATAATGTATGCTTAAGTAAAAGCTTGAGAACTGTCGTTTTTGATTGGACAATTTGAAGCTAACCTATGAACCCTCCAATGGAAGACCCTACTGGATTTGAACTGTTGTCTATAAAAACCAGGTGCACGAGGAGAAATTAGATCATTACTGGACATCCCGCCATTTTGCAGACTTCGTAGCTATTATGGCCCACTTTGCTGCGACGCCATTTTGAAAGAGACTTTGATGCTTTCTCTAATCGAGAGAAAGAGATTTAAATGATTCTTGCCCTAGAGACTTTAACTTTGATTTGTCCCTTTGCATGAAGTAGTAGTCTTACCTTGCCGCCGTGAGGCAATTGCCCCGTCCACCCCTGCCCCTTTGCCCCGTCCCATGCCGATCGAAACGGTACCCATGCTGATCGAGAAACGGTACCTGTGAGACGAAGACTTCCTTGTATGCTGATCGTAATTGGTAAATATGAAAGGAAATTGTACAATTGCATTGTGTTCCTTTTAGGTAACCAACTGCTGATTTTGATAAGATCCCTAGTTAGGAGTTTTTTCTAAATTAATGTTGCTAAATTGTTTTCGCATGAAGTCCCACATGCCGATGCTAATTTGAGGTTAGATGAGGATTCCTTTTGTTGCACGATGCAATTTGAGACCTTGTTATGCTGACTAAATGTATGCAATTAGCTCATTACAGATTATCGTATTAGTGATTTGCATTGCTATTATCGAATGCCTTGTGATTCAAATGCTGCATAGATTGCACTTGTTCCGCCGCTATGGACAGCTATTAATGTTCATTTACGTTTATCATTTGGTGTTGAGACACATTTATATTGTGCTAGCTTTATTAATATAGGGAAATAAATTCACTAACTTTGCAATAAACTGGTGTGGTTATTCCTGACTGAAAGGTCAGGGTTCGCCGAAATGTATTCTGGATTAATTGTTAAGTGTTATGTTGATCAGGGTATTGCTTATGTTCGTTACTGATTTTTTTTGATTTGATACAATTGATCGATATAAGAGTACGGAGAGTTCCACTTAGTCAAAAGATTCATCGGCCTAAAGAGCGTCCGAATACAGGTAAATTATTAGTACGGAACGCTCTATCAGTAGATGGTAGCAGAGGACGGTTTCGCCTTTTGGGACCCTGTACTCTTAAAGTGCATGGTGTTGAATTAACGGTTTCGACTTTTGAGACCCCACTCGAGAAGTTGAATTAGATTTTTCTTGGATAAAACAGATTGACAGAATGATGATGGGCTAGGTCCACCGCGACTTTCCCGGGATCTCGGAGCTTGCGAATGGAGAGAACGGAGGTGTGGAATCGGCGTTGGCGGTACTAGTGATGGTTTGAGTGAAGTTAGGGTTTTGCGCTTGCACAGTTTATTGCCGCAGGGTGTGTGAAAAGGTTGCGAGGAATTTTTTTTTTTTCTTTTTTAGAGGATAGCGGAGGTGCGACTCCGAGTGTAGAAGTAGAGAAGTCATCGAACTTCATAGAAATAGCGGAGGTGCGACTCCGAGTGTGAGAGTAGGGAATTCGTCGAACTTCATGTGCGTGTGGCGCTTCGTGCATAAAAAGGTCCACGTGGTTGTTGTTGTTGAGACGGGCGCTGCGAGGTCAAGAGACTCCGGAGTATGTTGATCTATGTTGTGGTCTGGGCGGTTTAGTAGGTTGATCGGGCGTGGTCAACGAGTCGGTACGTGTGTAAGGGAGTGAAAGGAACTTCGACTTCGGGCTTTGACAAGATTCTAAGTGCACTAGACTAGATCATTGACAAGTTGAGAGCAGTCTGTGGGTCAGATTTGCTTGCGAACGTGGGGACCGAGAAAGACGGAATAGCGGCCGAGGCTAGTGAAAAGTCCCTAAGGTCCTGAAGCGACTGTGTTACCCTTCCTGTAGTAAACCAACAGATCTGTTTTATTTTTTGGTAGCTCGCGATACATGCAAGAAGTTGTTACGAAAGGAGCTGAGTGAAGGAGGACTAGCCGCGAGGCTTTGTCAGCCGCAGTGTGTGAGTGTGACGTCACTAGGAGCCGCGCTGGGATAGGTTGGTTGTAGAGAAGGGTCGCGCACGGATTGGACGCAGTCCGTGGGGCTCGTTTGGAAGGGAAAAGGCAAGCGAAGAGTATTCCGGGAATTAAAGTCACCTATTGATTACAAACTTTGTGAAATAAAAGACGAGAAAATGAAATTCTTTAAAGCATTTAGGAGTGCAATGAAGGGGGAGTCTTACATTAAAGCGAGCGTAGGAGAGGAGACGCCGCCCGAAGGTACACCAGCTTACATTGTAATGGAGGAAAAAGGGGTAGCTCCGTGCCTTTGGCTAAAGCAATCGCACAAGCTGACAGAGAAACATGGGAGCGTAGCGTTCCCGATTCATGGGACATTCAATATAAGGATACTAGAGAATTTGAGATTCACGATGTACGACATGAAGGTACCTCCAAGGCCAGCACAGTTTGAGGCTCTAGCAATTTGGGAACTGATGGCTAGACAGCAACAGCAAAATAAGTTCGAGAACAGGATAAGGAAGGTAGAAAAGACACTAGCGGACGCTAGGTGGGATAATGCACAGAAGGTGTGGAGGTCAGATGTACTGCAGGGGATAAAATTGTTTCCCGCAATTACTAAGGAAGAAGAAGAGACAGGTAAGAAAGCTACCTGTAAGACAAACAGGAGGTGTTCCAAGGATAGAGAGGACGAGGAAAAGTTGAGAAGAGAAGAGGAGTTAGAGGATGAGGAGTTAATCATGCAATTGCTGAACGACCGTCCACCACCTTATGCAGAGAGTGGACAAGGTCCAAGTACCAGTTCTGCCCCTCCGGCATCGGTACAGAACAGTGAAAGTCAGAATTCAGGAGCATCATCGGGATCTAAGGACCCGAGTCTACTGTTCACCCCGCAGATACCGCAGGTTAGGAGAATATATCCAGATGTGCCCATGTTGAAACCAGCAGAAAATTATCAGCCGCAGATGCCAGGGTACTACAGCAGTGACAACGGTGCAGGAATGATTCTAGATCCAACCGTAAGGGGAGTACAGAATGGTCACAACCCGACATTGGCACAAGCCGAATCAACTCAGTTTCTGATGCCTCAAAAGCAGATGCAGGGGGGAAATGCACATGCTCAGATGACGGGGAGTCAGATGGGCATGCCGGCAATGATGACCCATAGTGTGGGAATGAACGTGCCTCAGAACATGGGAAATGGACAGAACCCAGATGCGATATCGCTACCCATTACTGTAGGTCCACCGGTACCTTTGTACAGTCAGCCTAATTTAGGTATGAGCGGTCAGGGATCAATGCTGCAGAATGGGACAGAGAGGAGGTGCATAGAAAACACTCCAGGGATAACTCCGATAGCGGCTCAGCCAACTGGATCTGGGACCTTGATGGAGTTTAGTCCCATATGTGCTCAGTCAACACTGGTGAGGTCGAGTCCCCCACTGGTGATACCGCTGTCATCGAATACTGAAAGGTTGCCGCAACCATCAATGGCAGTCGATGTGAACGCTACACTGATGGGGTTGAATGCGCAACAGCTGACACAATGGTTCAACAGTCTAAATTCCACACAAAGCTCGGACAGTGGGAAGGGAGAAGATTATGTGAATAGGATGAGGTTGAACATGGAAGCACAAGAATTGGTGGAAGGGACTATGGGTGTGAATAGGTTAGAGTCCTACTCGGAAGAAGAGCTGAGGTACCTATGTCCCAGGATAACAAAAGAAGTGAACAAGGTACACAAAAGTTTGCAGGAGGTAGCTGACAAAAACG
Organism: Pleurodeles waltl; assembly: GCF_031143425.1. Classification (NCBI taxonomy): domain Eukaryota; kingdom Metazoa; phylum Chordata; class Amphibia; order Caudata; family Salamandridae; genus Pleurodeles; species Pleurodeles waltl. The sequence goes on along the minus strand of NC_090442.1, from coordinate 794,181,073 downwards.
GGGTTGATATAGACAAGACAAAACACTTGAGCAGAAGCTACAGATTGGATTTTGGGACCGCAGATTTTGAACACATGAGGTCAGCAGGCATGAAGGCGCACCTTAGAGAATTGCTGCAGAGTGCACAAGTGTGGAGGTGCTTAGACAAGTGGGAAAGCAGGTGGGTAAAGAGAAAGGAAAAGAGGAGGGACAGTGCTACAGAGCACAATGAGAAAAGACCACAGAGTAGTGATACAGTAACTATGTTACCAATGAGGGAGACAGCAGGGGGAAAATTAATACATGTACCATGGCACAGAAGCGACATTCAGTCATTTACGGATGATTTTCCCAAACTGAGAGAGAAGCCGATTGAATGGTATCAACAGACTGATAGGTTTGTGAAGCTTGCAAAATGTCTTTGGGAAGACCTGAACACTCTCTTTGAGATTGTAGTTCCAGCAGATTTGTGGGAGGATTGCAAAAGAGCTGTAGGTTGGCCGACAAGTGAACCAGAGAGACAGGGAGACAGGTGCACCATCACCTATGGTGATGAGCTTGTACTACAAGGTGATTGAGCATTTGAAGACGAAGGTTGCCGCGAAAAATGTGGATTGGCAGAAGATCGATCGGACGGCCCAAGAGGCTAAAGAGTCGATTCATAGTTACTATGAGAGGTTGTTGAAGGCGTTTAAGAACTACAGTGGCACAGAGACAATAGAGGCGAAGGACATGCTTCATTTTGTGTTCAGATTTGTGGAAGGGCTGAGACCAGAGATAAGCCAGATGATAAAGTCGAATTTGATTTGTTGGCAGTCGAAACCGATCGATGAGGTGTTGAATTATGCGAAATACTGTAGCGACGAAATTGAAGTGAAACAGAAAAGGTTGAAGGAGAAAGTGATGATGATGCAACTTAAAGCAGCTCAGACAGGTCTGCAAGGGATGCAAGGGTTCCAACAGCAGGTACCGCAACCGCAGCCACAGTTGCAGGGAAATATGATGTTTCAGCCACAGGCGAGAGGCAGAGGCAGAGGAGGTTTTGTGAATAATGGTCCGGATTTGAACACTGTTGTGACTGGTGTGCAGGCAATGAAGAAGGTGATGCCGTGTCACGTGTGCGGAATTGTCGGTCATTGGAAACGCGAGTTCCCGATGGTGGTGCAGGAAGGTGCAGGTGCAGGTGTTGGTCAGCAAAACAATGATGTCAATGCATTTCAGACAATGAGGGGACCGAAAATGAGAAGTCCAAACCCAAATTTTCAGACCGTAAATCAGTTGCAGGGATTACAACCTATGCAGCCACAGCAGATGCAGATGCCTCGTATGCAGATGACGCAAATGCAACCAATGCAACAGCAGTTACCCATGGTACCTAATCAGCAAATGCAAATACCTTTGGCACCAATGAGTCAGCAGCAAGTGATGGTTCCTCCACAGGTCTCGGGTCAGGTAATGGGTACAAATGGCACAGTACAACAGTTCCCACTACACAGTGAGAGTGGAATAAACAATGTATGGGAGAGTGAAAGTTCAGAAGAAGAAGGAGATTGTGTGCTTGCAGCATCCTTGGAAGTTGATCAAAAGGGTCCGTACGTAGAGGGAAGAGTAATGGGTCAGCGTGTTTCATTCTTGGTTGACACAGGAGCCACACGTTCGACTGTTAAGAGCAGTGAAGTACCAAATTTGCCACTCTCAGGGAGGACAGTTCAAGTGGTGGGAGTAGCAAACAGGCACCTGACGAACCCGATAACAGATCCGGTACCAGTCAGCATCGGTAACTATCAAGGGGTACATCAGTTTGTGGTATGTGACTCAAGCCCGATAGCACTGTTAGGGAGAGACCTATTGTGCAAATTGGGTTGTTCGATTATGTGTTCGAACGAAGGAATAACAATACAGACCAGCAGTGATGGGGAAGAAGAGGACAGTGTAGAGGGGGATGAGATGGAAACTGTTGATGAAGAATATCCTCTGATTTGTCTTTTCCCGATGATAACTGAAGAGGATATTCCAGCCGAATTACGGGAAACAGTCGGAAAGGAAGTGTGGGATATGACAGGGAAAGAGGTGGGATTGATGAAAGGAGTGGAACCAGTGAAAGTGACTGTAAAGCCCAATGCAATCTTTCCCCAGACCCCACAATACCACATGGCACAAGATACCCTCATGAAAGTTGCCCAACTTATTGACGAATTTGTAAAACAGGGGGTACTGAAAGAAGTGTTAAGCAGTCCATGTAATTCACCAATAATGGGACTAATAAAGCCAAGTGGAAAGGTCCGACTTGTGCAGGACTTGAGGAAAATAAATGACATCATAGTCAAGTGTTGCCCTGTCGTACCAAATCCAGCTGTGATAATGTTTCAAGTCCCTTGCGATGCCGAGTGGTTCTCAGTCATCGACTTGTCACAAGCATTCTTTTCGGTGCCTCTCCATGAGGACAGCCAATTCCTCTTTTGTTTCAAATTCTTAGACAGGGTGTACAGTTGGTGTCGAATTCCTCAAGGGTTTTCTGAGTCACCGTCAATCTTCAATCAGATTCTAAAGAAAGATTTAGAAGCATTAGAATTGCCATTCGAGGCAACCCTAGTACAGTACATTGATGATTTACTGATCGCGTCAAAGACAGAAAGTGGCTGCACAGCCGATACCATTGCTCTGTTGAACCATTTGGGAAGGAATGGACATAAGGTGTCCCCTTCCAAATTGCAGTTCTGTCAGAAGAAAGTGAAATACTTGGGTCACCAAATAGAGAAAGGGTCACGGAGAATAATGAAGGAAAGAATAACAAGTGTACTTCAAATGAGTCCACCCAAGACAAGGAGGGAGGTGAGGAAGTTTTTGGGAATGGTGGGCTGCTGTCGCCAGTGGATTCCCAACTTCTCGACTCTAGCAAAGCCTTTACTGAAACTGACCCAGAAGGATGCCTTGGATCAAATTGAACTGAAAGGAGATGAGATGGATGCTTTTGTTGAATTGAAAGAATGCATGTGCAGGGCTCCAGCTTTAGGTATGCCTGATTACACAAAGCCTTTCACATTGTTTTGTCATGAACGTGATGCATGTTCTTTGTCTGTCTTGACTCAAGCCCATGGTGGCGTAAACAGACCAGTAGCGTATTTTTCAGCTACTTTGGACCTGGTCGCAGCAGCACTCCCAGGGTGTTTGCGCGCCGTAGCAGCAGTTGGTATCAGCCTCACTCAGAGTGAAGGAATAGTGATGGGACACCCAGTAACAGTCATGGTCCCTCACTCAGTTGAGATACTTTTGACCCGCTCCCGAATGCAACACATGACCGGAGCAAGACTCACAAGGTATGAAACGATAATTCTGGGCTCACCGAACGTGCAGCTGAAAAGGTGCACTACGTTGAATCCAGCAACCTTGCTTCCTGGTGAAAATGCTGAAATTGAGAACGCTGAAGACGTCGAGCATGACTGCCTTCAGGTGACTGAATTTTGCACAAAACCTCGACCTGACATTAAGGATACTAAACTTGATGAAAATGACCAAATTCGTTTTGTTGATGGTTCATGTCTAAGAGACGGGATGGGGATTTTGAAAGCAGGATATGCTGTATGTACTGTAACAGGTGTCTTGGAAGCGGCCTGGCTCCAAGGAGTCTATTCTGCACAAGTAGCAGAACTTGTAGCTCTTACAAGAGCATGTCAACTGTCTGCATTGATGAAAGTCACCATTTACACTGATAGTCAGTACGGGTTTGGGATTGTGCATGATTTTGGACAACTATGGTCACAGAGAGGTTTCCTGACTTCTTCAGGATCCCCAGTGAAAAACAGGGAAAGAATAAGGGAATTGTTACACGCCATTCAAATGCCAGCCGAAGTTGCAGTGGTAAAGTGCAGTGCTCATACAAAAGGACAGGACTATGGCCCTCATTCTGACCGTGGCGGTCGGTGATAATGCGGCGGCCAAGCCGCCAACAGGCCGGCGGTCCAAAATATGCAATTCTGACCCTGGCGGGAACCGCCAACACAGCCCGCCGCATTAACACTCCGCCCGCCACGGCGGAACAAACAAACAGCGCGGTGGTCCCCGCCAACAGCCAGGCGGCAGACAATGTACCGCCCACCCTATCACGACCCACCAATCCGCCACCTTTTCCGGGGCGGGAGCACCGCCGATAAAAACACGGCGGAAACAGACTACGAACGGGAAAACGCTCACCTCTACGCACTCCACGCGAGATTCCGGCAGTATGGAACCCGAGCTGCAGGTCATCCCCGCACTCCTATACCTGCTCATATACCAGGAGCACGCCCGGCGGCGCGGAAGACATCGGTGAGTACTGCACCTACGACACAGGGGAGGGAAAAGATTACCGGCACACACCCACCCACCCACACCCACTACAACACACACATCAATGCATTCCCACAGATCACTGTCACAACCCACAAACCCCCCCCCCGAAATAATGCAAAGACCAAAAGAAGAGATCATAAACGGGCAGATATATTGAAATATGGACACCAGTAATCCCAATAAATAAATAAACTATGTACAAAATATATACAGCTACTAAATGTAGTCCAACCACTGTCCGTGGACCACAGGGGTCCTGTGCAAAGGGGCAAGGCCCAGTCCCACGACAAGAACTCCACGGAGAGAACACTGCAGGGGCATCAGAAAGAAAATAGGACAGGCACCTCAGGGGGAAGGGAAGGGGGGGCACCTCAGCCACTTGAGTACACGACGCCAGATCCACGAGGGGACTCCATGACCACTGGGCCATCCTGGGGAGTGCAAAGCCACAGTCCATACAGTCCATACAGTGGGTGGCCTGCCCACTGGCCCATCCTGGGGAGTGCAAAGCCACAGTCCATACAGTGGGTGGCCTGCCCACTGGGCCATCCTGGGGAGTGCAAAGCCACAGTCCATACAGTCCATACAGTGGGTGGCCTGCCCACTGGGCCATCCTGGGGAGTGCAAAGCCACAGTCCATACAGTCCATACAGTGGGTGGCCTGCCCACTGGCCCATCCTGGGGAGTGCAAAGCCACAGTCCATACAGTCCATACAGTGGGTGGCCTGCCCACTGGGCCATCCTGGGGAGTGCAAAGCCACAGTCCATACAGTCCATACAGTGGGTGGCCTGCCCACTGGGCCATCCTGGGGAGTGCAAAGCCACAGTCCATACAGTCCATACAGTGGGTGGCCTGCCCACTGGGCCATCCTGGGGAGTGCAAAGCCACAGTCCATACAGTCCATACAGTGGGTGGCCTGCCCACTGGGCCATCCTGGGGAGTGCAAAGCCACAGTCCAAACAGTCCATAACAGACCCCACTGCCACTGGAGGAGGCATGTTGGCCAGAGGACATCCTGCAGCCCTGCCCGAGATAGATCCTGCCCTGCCACGTCTGCCAAAGGGCCAGCGGTTCTTGCCTGGAAGGGCCCAGTTCAGCGCCTCTTGCCTTGAAGGGCCCAGTTCAGCGGGTCTTGCCTTGAAGGGCCCAGTTCAGCGGTTCTTGAGACGGCGGGGCCCAGCGGAGCGGTGCTTGAGACGGCGGGGCCCAGCGGAGCGGTGCTTGAGACGGCGGGGCCCAGTTCAGCGGTTCTTGAGACGGCGGGGCCCAGTTCAGCGGTTCTTGAGACGGCGGGGCCCAGCGGAGCGGTGCTTGAGACGGCGGGGCCCAGCGGAGCGGTGCTTGAGACGGCGGGGCCCAGCGGAGCGGTGCTTGAGACGGCGGGGCCCAGTTCAGCGGTTCTTGAGACGGCGGGGCCCAGTTCAGCGGTTCTTGAGACGGCGGGGCCCAGCGGAGCGGTGCTTGAGACGGCGGGGCCCAGCGGAGCGGTGCTTGAGACGGCGGGGCCCAGTTCAGCGGTTCTTGAGACGGCGGGGCCCAGTTCAGCGGTTCTTGAGACGGCGGGGCCCAGCGGAGCGGTGCTTGAGACGGCGGGGCCCAGCGGAGCGGTGCTTGAGACGGCGGGGCCCAGTTCAGCGGTTCTTGAGACGGCGGGGCCCAGTTCAGCGGTTCTTGAGACGGCGGGGCCCAGCGGAGCGGTGCTTGAGACGGCGGGGCCCAGCGGAGCGGTGCTTGAGACGGCGGGGCCCAGTTCAGCGGTTCTTGAGACGGCGGGGCCCAGTTCAGCGGTTCTTGAGACGGCGGGGCCCAGCGGAGCGGTGCTTGAGACGGCGGGGCCCAGCGGAGCGGTGCTTGAGACGGCGGGGCCCAGCGGAGCGGTTCTTGAGACGGCGGGGCCCAGTTCAGCGGTTCTTGAGACGGCGGGGCCCAGCGGAGCGGTGCTTGAGACGGCGGGGCCCAGTTCAGCGGTTCTTGAGACGGCGGGGCCCAGTTCAGCGGTTCTTGAGACGGCGGCCGGTCTATGGCCAACTGCTCATTGGCTGGTGGTGCCCTCCTGGGCAGCGGGGATGGTGCTCCTTCAATGCCCACCTGGGCTGTGGGTGGTGGGGCCCTCCTGGCCAGCTGGGCTGGGTCCTCCCTGGGCAGCGGCTATGGGGGTGGTGGGCTCCTCCTGGGCAGCAGGCCTGCTGCCTGACCTCTCCGACTTGCTGCCCTTGCCCTCCTTAGTCGGGAGTCTGTGGCCCTTTCCTCCCTTTGGAGCTGTGGCTGGTGACTGTCTCTGGGTGGTGTCCGGGGGGGATGTAGAAGCCGGGCTCCTGCGGCGCCCCTTCCGCCTTCTGCTCCTCTTCCCAGGGGGTGGGCTGGCTGTCCCCTTGCTGCTGGGCGAAGATCCAGACATGCGGGCTGGTGGGCTCCAATACCCCTGCACCCTTGTCAAGGGGGCTGCAGGGCTGGTGGTGGCTGAGGTGCTCTTCTTACCCCGACGAGAAGGAGGGGGGGGCTCAGGGTCAGGAAAGAAGTTAGCAGTGGCGAGGAAGAGTTTCTTGGGACAATGGAGAGTGGTAGGTACAGTGGGAATGGGAGTGGAGGGAGAGGATGTGGTTGTAGGTGAGTCACGTTTGCTGTCTTTGGGTGCAGGTGCAGGAGGGATAGGCTGTCGTGAGGTGGATGGCTGTTGGGTGGGTGGGTGGCTGCGTTTGTGTGGTGTGGAAGAGGGGGTGACAGACACAGTGGGAGAGGACACAGGGGACGTGTAAATGGCAGTGGGGGTGGTGACTGCACGTGTGCGGACTGGAGTGGAGGGTGTGCTGGTGATGGAAACACTGGCTGATGGTGAGGTGAATGGAGGTGTGAGTGTAGACGTCACAGGGAGGGAGGAGGGAGACGAGGAGGTGGGGGTCACAGAGGTGGTAGTGACTGTTGGCATGTCTGCATCGGAATGTTGCGTGTGTGAATGTCTGCGTGATCTGTGGTGCTTATGTTTGGATGAGCTTCTCTTGGGTGTTGAGGTGTGTGCAGGCTGGTCTGATGGTGTGGGTGGGACAGGCAGAGGAACAGGAGACTGGGAGGAGGGAGTTAGTAGAGGGAGGCAGGAGACAGGGACAATGGCTGCCGTCAGTGCTGAGGCCAGAGCCTGGAACGATCGCTGATGGGCAGCCTGACCCGAATGAATGCCCTCCAGGTACGCATTGCTGCGATGAACCTCCCTCTCCACCCCCTGGATGGCATTCAAAAGGGTAGTCTGCCCAACAATGAGCGTTCGGAGGAGGTCAATGACCTCCTCACTGAGGGCAGCGGGGGTAACAGGGGCAGGGCCTGAGGTGCCTGGGGCGAAGGAGATGCCCGGCTTCCTGGCAGAGCGGGCACGGGGCGAACGCTGAGGGGCTGCTGGGAGGGCGGAGATGGTGGGCTGGGTGGCGGCTGTACCTGTAATGGCGGGGGGCACGGATGGTGCCACCCCCGCAAGGGAGCTCCCTTCCGAGGACGTGTCCGTGTCGCTGCAGGGTCCAGTCGTCCCCGTCGTGGAGCTCCCCTCGCCCTCCGTCTCACTGGTCCAGTCTGACTCTGTGGCATGGCCCTCCTGGGCCATGTGAGATGCAGCTCCCTCCTGCCCCGATGCCACTTCTCCTCCGCCTGATGATGCTGATGCACACAAGCACAGAAAGACAAACAAAAAGGGGGGGGGAGAGAGAAATAAAGGGATATTGAGTACATGGATCTCCGGTACAGTTAGCGGACATGACAGACACAGATGCCCCCTGCACTAAGTTGCGCACTTGGGGTCCGCTACGCATTCCGTGGAACATGCCCTACACGCCTAGAGTTGACAACTGCACCCATGGATGACACGGCCCAGGGATGGCTGTACTGACAAACTACTGAGGGTGGTGGCTGGGGACACAGGGGCTTACGGGGGTGCCCAGCCTACAGATATCGCCCTGGCCTAGGGGGACCCACAGCCCTCCTCCCCCACCCAGACACCTCCACTGCGCGACAACAGAGTAGATAATGCTTGTACTCACCCCCTTGTGTCTGCTGTGCTGCCCTCACGCGCCCATCCAAATCAGGGTAGGCCACCGCCAGGATCCGGGACATCAGGGGGGTCAGTTGACGGCAGGCACCCCGCCTACGTTGGGAGGCCATCCCCAGCAGAGACTCGGCGGTCTTCTTGGTCCCGCGGCGGATGTCCTCCCACCTCTTGCGGCAGTGGGTGTCCCGTCGATGGTGGACCCCCAGGGTCCGGACTTCCTTGGCGATGGCACGCCAAATCCCGATCTTCTCATGGGCGCGGACCTATGTGACACGTACAGGGAGGGAGAAATACCACGTTCAAGTTTGTCTGCATTTTCCTTGCCAGTGGCCCAACGCCCCCCATCCCCGCCAGGCCCCCCGCCATGCCCCCCGCCATGCCCCCCCATCCCCGCCATGCCCCCCGCCATGCCCCCCGCCAGGCCCAACATGCCCCCCATCCCCGCCAGGACCCCCGCCAGGCCCCCCGCCAGGCCCAACATGCCCCCCATCCCCGCCAGGCCCCCCGCCAGGCCCAACGCCCCCCATCCCCGCCAGGCCCCCCGCCATGCCCCCCGCCATGCCCCCCGCCAGGCCCAACATGCCCCCCATCCCCGCCAGGCCCCCCGCCAGCCCCAACATGCCCCCCCATCCCCGCCATGCCCCCCGCCATGCCCCCCGCCAGGCCCAACATGCCCCCCATCCCCGCCAGGACCCCCGCCAGGCCCCCAAGCCAGCCAGTGGCCCCAAATCCAGATTGAATTAAACTCACTTGTTGGTCTGGAGGACCGTAGAGTAGCGCATACTGGGGGAGGACCCCATCCACAAGTTTCTCCAACTCCTCTCCAGTGAAGGCAGGGGCCCTTTCCCCAGGCGCAGCAGCCATTGTCCCTTCCAGACCGAGGTCACAGCAACACTTGCAGTATAGGTCCTCTCCTGTGAAAGTTCAAGTCGCAAGTGGATAAGTAGATAGAAAATGGCGGTCACGTCCGCGGCGGTGCGTACCGCGGTGGTGCGTCCCGCCACCGCCGGCGCCCTTCGCCATTGGCTCCTGAAACCCATAGGCTTCAATGTTAACCAATGCGGCTTCGCGCCGCGGTCTTCGCCCGCCGCCCGCCGCGGTGTGCCACGCCAGCGCATTGACCTCACATCCCATTGTCACACTTCACAGGTCAGGCAGCCGCCATTTCCAGGGCCCACATGGCTCAATTTCAACTGCGTCACACAGGCCTAGGCCTTGCATAGCCACTCAGACACGCCATTCACTGCATAGAGAATCGTTTACTGTGCTAGCTGTGAGTACGTACCTGTGGGTTGCTTGACTGTGTGCTCCATGTTGTCCTTCCTAGGCATCGTCGGCTGGGTTTGGCGAGGAGACGGATGAATCCTCCCGTGTACCGACCGCTGGTGGACCTGTCGACAATGGAAGAACGCCACATTATCCTGACCTACCGTCTTAACCGTGTCACTATACATGAACTGTGTGCCCAGCTGGAGCCCGACCTGATGTCCCCCATCCGCCAACCCACAGGGATTCCCCCTCTGGTGCAGGTCATGTCAGTACTCCATTTCTTGGCAAGTGGTTCATTTCAGACAACAGTGGGAATTGCTTCTGGGATGTCTCAGCCCATGTTTTCGAAGGTGTTATCCAGAGTGTTGTCTGCCCTGATGAAATACGTGAGGAGCTACATCATTTTCCCTGAGGTGGGCGAATTGGCTACAGTGAAGGGTGATTTCTATGCCCTTGGACATATTCCCAACGTCATTGGTGCCATTGATGGGACCCATGTGGCTTTGGTTCCCCCAAGAGACAGGGAGCAGGTGTACAGGAACAGAAAAAGTTACCATTCAATGAACATCCAGGTGGTGTGTTTGGCTGACCAGTACATCTCGCATGTAAATGCCAAATTCCCTGGGTCAGTGCATGACGCCTACATCCTGAGGAATAGCAGCATCCCTTACGTGATGGAACAGCTAGAGAGACACCGTGTATGGCTAGTGGGGGACTCTGGGTACCCCAACCTGTCGTGGCTACTGACCCCAGTAAGGAATCCCCGGACCAGGGCAGAGGAACGGTACAATGAGGCCCATGGGCGTACTAGGAGGGTGATCGAACGCACCTTTGGCCTCCTAAAGGCCAGGTTTCGGTGCCTGCATATGACAGGTGGATCCCTAATGTACTCACCTAAGAAGGTGTGTCACATCATCGTGGCCTGCTGCATGCTTCACAACCTGGCTTTGCGACGCCAGGTGCCTTTCCTGCAGGAGGATGGTCGAGACGGTGGTGTTGTGGCAGCGGTGGAACCTGAGGAGAGTGACGAGGAGGAAGACGACGGGGCTGAAACAGACAACAGGGACAGAATCATTGAACAGTACTTCCAATAGGACACAGGTAACAATTCAAAGATAATTTAGTAAATGTGAACTACTCTCCTGCATCTCTGCTGCCTGTCTATTTGCCCCAGTGTATGATGACTGAGTTGTGGCTTTTCCCTCCCTATTTCAGATCTGGGGTCCCCACTACGAGTCCTGTGCTTCGTTTCCCCATGGACTACAGCTTTGTGGCAGCTGTTTGTTGACTTCACCATGTACAAGGACATATTTGCACTGTCATGTCAATTACAATATATTGAAATCACAGCCAGACTCCAGATAGTTTTGTGCAAAATAGGTGTTTATTTCAGTGCTCAAAATGGGATGGGTGGTTTCAAGTGGGTGGGGGCTATGGTGAAGGAATGTCCATGGCAGAGTCCAGAGTAACAGTCACACAGGTGCATTGTCCAGAGGCCTGTGGAGAGATGGAGCATGGGCAGTTCAAGGATGGACAGGGTGACAATGTGGGACAGTGGGATGACATCAGGTGGTATCCATTGCTGGCGGGGGTCTTGACATCCTACTCTGTCTTCTTGCGAGATCTCAGGGCCCTCTTGCGGGGTGGTTCTTCTCCTGCAGGAGGTGGGGGTCTGGTGGGCTGCTGCTGTGCGGGGGCCTCCTGTCCACTAGCGCCGGCGGAGGTGGTTGGCTGTTCTTGGTCCAGGCTAGTGGCAGGGGCCCTTGGGTGTTGTTGAGTGTCCGTCCTGGTGTTGACGAGGTCCTGCAGCAGCCCTACCATGGTAACCAGGGTGGAGGTGAGGGCTCTGATGTCCTCCCTGTACCCCCAATAGTGTTCCTCCTGCAGTACCTGGATCTCCTGGAACCGGGCCAGTACCGTCGCCATCGTCTCCTGGGAGCGGTTGTATGCTCCCATGATGGTGGTGAGGGCCTCGTGGAGAGTGGGTTCCCTGGGCCCGTCCCCCCCCTGTCGCACAGCTGCCCTCCGAGTTGCCCTGTTTCCCTGGGCCTCTGCCCCCTGGCCGGTGTGCCCACTACCACTGCCCCCAGGTCCCTGTTGTTGTTGGGGTGGTGGGTTATCCTGGGTGCCCTGTAGTGGTAGACACACCGCAGATTGACGCGCCCTGGAGACAGAGGCATGGGCCCGCTGGGTGGGAGCTGTGCTGGTGTTCCCAGAGGGGTTGGGGTCTGTAGTGGCCTGGGCCTGTGTGAGGGGAACCGACTGTCCAGAGGTCCCCGATGGTCCGGGCTGGTCATCGGTGTCCAGGTCGACAGAGCTGCTGTCATCGCTGACGGCCTCTTGGGTGGGGGGTGTGGAGAATTCTGGGCCCTCCGTGGCGGTGTGTTGACGGTCGGGTCCTGCAGGGGTATAGAGGTATGGTTATAGTTTCAATGTGTGGCATATGGGTGTATCTGTGGGTTCCCGTGTCCCCAAGTGCTGGCATTCGTGTGTGGGGGCTTTGGTGAGGGTGGCTTGTGGGGGGGATGTGTATATGCATTGGGCATGCTTTGGTGATGGGTGTCCATGCTTAGTGGACGCATGCAGGCCTAGGTTTTGGGATGTGTGGGTTGTGATGGTGAGACATTGGCAGGGAATAGGTGTGCTGGGGGTGGGGGTGAGGATGGTGGTGGGGGTGAGGATGGTGGTGGGGGTGAGGGTGGGGGTGAGGATGGGGGTGGGGGTGAGGGTGGGGTTCGAGGATGGGGGTGAGGGTTGGGGTATGATTTGGCATGCAGGTGGGGGGGAAGCAGTAGTGAAGCTTCAACTTACCAGTATCCATTCCTCCGCCGACTCCTGCGAGGCCGTCAGGATGCAGGATGTTCAAGACTTCCTCCTCCCATGATGTAAATTGTGGGGGTTGAGGTGGGGGTCCTCCGCCAGTCTTCTGCACGGCGATGTTGTGCCTGGATACCATGGAACGCACCTTCCCCCGTAGGTCGTTCCATCGCTTCCTGATGTCTTCCCGATTTCTGGGGTGCTGTCCCACAGCGTTGACCCTGTCGACAATCCGCTGCCATAGCTCCGTCCTCCGGGCAATGCTGGTGTATTGTATCTGTGTGCCGAACAGCTGGGTCTCTACCCGAACGATTTCCTCCACCATGACCCTGAGTTCTTCGTCGGAGAAGCGGGGGTGTCTTTGGGGTGCCATGGGGTGGTGTGTATGATGTGTGGGGTGGAGTATGTGTAGTTAAGTGTGTTGAGTGTGGTGGTGTGTGTTGTTTTGTGTGTGGATAGTGTGTGGGTGATGGTGTGGAGTGGCTGTGGCTGCTAGTTTGTGGATGGTGGTGTCTCGCTCTGGCCTTCTTTCAGAATTTTTTGGCGTAGGGGTTTGTGGGTGATGTGGGTGTGTGTTTTATATTGTATTGTGTGTGTGGGAGTGGTGTGTGTATGTGTATCAGGTGTGTGGGATTCAAATCGTCCAATGTGGCTGAGTTTTGTTCGTTTGTGTGTATTCTGACCGCGGCGGTGTGTCCCGCCAATGGAATACCGCATTTGAATGACCGCCGCGTGGATTCGTGGGTCGTAATGGCATGGGCGTATTTCTGTTGGCGTGACGGTGGAGGTTTTGTCACCTCCACTTTTCCGCCGACCGCTGGTCTGGCGGTCTGTTGTGGCTGTCGGATTTTCGGAGGTTTGCCTTCTGCGGGTCAGAATGACCGTGGCGGGTTTCCGCGACCGCGGCGGGATTATGGAGGATTTCTGACCGGCGGTAGGCGCCTTTTACCGCCGAGGTCAGAATGACCACCTATGTTTCTCTGGGAAATGCATATGCGGATCAAGTTGCAAGATTTTGTGCCTTGAACTGTATATTACTCAGAGATGAATGGAATTCAATAAGTGAACCAGAACTCGAACCAGCTGAAGCATTTGCCTTAAAGGTTGTAGATACAATAGATGAACTAAAAGCATTACAGAATAACGTCAGGGAGAATGAGAGAGATTCCTGGATTAAATCACAGTGTATAAAGAGACCAGACGAGTTATGGGTTTCAAATGAGGGAAAATTTGTTTTGCCAAATAGTCTCTTATCACAGCTTGCGCGGTTCTATCATGGGCAAGCTCACCTAGGGAGAGATGCCATGATAAGATTGTTCAAAACTGATTGGTTTAACTCCAGATTTCGTCAAGCTGCAGAAGCAGTTTGCCATCGATGTGTCACTTGCCAGCAGATGAACCCAGGAAAGGGAACAGTTGTGAACGCCAGCCACATTGGCAGGGCCAGTGGGCCATTTAGTAGGATGCAAATAGATTTCATTGAGATGCCTGTGCATGGAGGTTTGAAGTATGTGTTGGTGATTGTGTGCATTTTTAGTCACTGGATAGAGGCATACCCCACACGTAGAAATGACAGCCTTACAGTTGCAAAGCTATTGTTGAGAGAGTTGATACCACGTTTCGGATTCCCGATCTCTTTAGAATCAGATAGGGGAAGTCACTTCAATAACGAGGTGATAAAGTTACTTTGCGAAGCGCTGAACATTGAGCAAAAACTGCATTGTAGCTATCGCCCTGAAGCATCAGGACTGGTGGAGCAGATGAATGGTACACTGAAATCAAGAATGGCGAAAATATGCGCATCGACAAATTTGAAATGGCCTGACGCATTGCCCTTGGCGCTAATGTCAATGAGAAACACCCCTGATAGAAAGACTGGACTGTCTCCGCACGAAATTCTCATGGGCAGGGCTATGAGACTTCCTGCAGTTCCCGCAAACGCGCTTTTGAATATTACAGATGATATGGTGTTAGACTACTGCAAGGGTCTAGCTGACGTGGTTCGCTCTTTCTCTCACCAGGTGGAAGCAACCACCTTGCCACCGATCCAAGGTCCAGGACACGCACTGAAAGCAGGTGACTGGGTCGTGGTAAAGAAGCACGTGGGGAAGTCGTGTCTGGAACCCCGTTGGAAAGGCCCTTTCCAAGTGATCTTGACGACAACTACCGCCGTGAAGTGTGCGGGGGTTCCCAACTGGATTCACGCCAGTCACACAAAGAAAGTGTTGTGTCCCACAGATGAGGAAGTTGAAGCGCTAAAACTGCCAGTGCCTGATAAAACAGTGCTGAGGGCTGAGACAGAACAAAACCGAACTGAAAGCGAACAGGCGGAAGCAGGAGAGAGAGGGATATTATTGGAGGGCGAAGAGTCCGACTCACTTGGGGAAGACCAAGGAGAAAGTTCAGACAGCGACGAAGAAGCCGAAGGTGACAAAGAGCCTGAAGCAGCTGAGGGTAGCAAAAAGCCTGAAGCAGCTGAAGGTGACAAAGAGCCTGAAGCAGCTGAAAGTGATACAGAGCCTGACGAAAGTAACGGTGACGAAGGGCTCGAAAAGGGTGAAAAAGCAGGAGAGCCTGATCAGAGGAGGGCTTTCCCAGAAGCAGACGATACAGGAAAAGAAAAAGAGAACGTGATTGGTTCCCCAGAAGGAGGGGACAAGGCAGAACAGAACGAAATAGTTCAAGCTTCCACAGAAAAGGTCGCAGGTCCGTCAAATGGACACGGTGCAAAGAGGAGACTAAGTATATAACCAGTAAAACAAAGGACTGGAGAAGGTTTGAACGACGGAGAAAGGCCAAAAGTGAAAGAGAAAAGAAAGGAAGTGTCTGTCGTGGTACCAACCTCGAGTGAAGAGAAAGACTTGACAAAAGAGGAAAGTACCAGCGAGGCAGAATCGAAAAGAGAAGCAAAATTGAAAAGGAAAAGGATACCGAACAGAAGATATTCCGGTCCTGAATGGGCATATGCAGTCAATGATGATTGGACTGACGAATTTGTATCTCTAAGCATCGAGAACGAAGAAGAAGAGATACCAATAGAAAAGAAAAGTTTTATGGACTCTGTTGATTGAAAGGGTGATAAATTATATCGCTTGCTACAATCTAAAGTGAAACAAACAACCAGCTGAGACATTGCTAAACCGGATGAGACATTTGCTAAACTGATAAAGGCTGAGTTATTGCCGAATTGAGACAAATGCTGCTAACCGATAAGTGACTGGCCTCTTGAAGAAGACTGTGTGAACATTGCGCTCGTTCAGCTTTGTAACTGAATTGCTAACTAGTTTCATTTATAGGTGCTTCTAACTCTCTGATTCTATACAGATCATGACGCAAAACAGTAGAAAGAGATATTGTAAATATGTGTGTATAGGCTTGATAATTGCATGTGTACTAATAATAATGGCAATTGTGCTTGGAATGCATGGAAAGGGTGAGAATGAGAAAATTGACGCTTCTACTCTTGCTCCTGTTACTGTCACTGAACTAACCGCATTGAAAAGATTAGAAATAGATGAGAGACTATTGCATGATAAGAAAGAGCTTTCATATAATGTTTTCTATCGCTTGCTAACAGAATATGTTGAGACAATGGATGCAAAAGATTGTTATGTGTGTACACAGATACCGACATCAGTAAAGGAAGGGGTGACTTATCACCACATGCCTCTTACATACGGGATTACATGTAGTATAGTAATGTCTAGGTTTTATGGTCAAACTAACATACAGTATTTTTACTCGAATTATGATGTTACTTTTGCATATGTTCCTATAATAGCGCAGCTAAGTCAGATTGCTAAAGATTGGGATGCTAAAATAATGAGGGAATTTTTCGAGCCAATGCTACCTTTTGAAACGGCTCACGCTCATAGGGAAAATCTTACCTGCTCGCTCTCTGCAGTAGAAATAAGCTTTTTAGATCGTACAGATGATAGAAGGGCACAAATGAATGCGAAATTAGAAAAAGAGCTACATAAGAGGACTTCAGTAGATAATTATGATTTTGCCGCAATAAAGACACAAGGGAGAATAGCTTTAGATGCTTGGCATGTAGGGAAATTTTGTATATATCGAGGTGAATCTTATTATGACAACATTTTTGTAGGAGCGAGTGAGTGTAAACATACGTTTATCTTTAAGGCCAAATGGACATTCATGATGAACGGACTTGACCCTGTCATTCCAGGTGTATATTACATTTGTGGGTATAATGCCTATTATCGTCTTCCAAAGGGATGGTGGGGGAGATGTTATTTGGGTATAGTGTTCCCAAAGGTTTATCAACTGGATGACTATTCGATGATTCAAAAGACATCTGGATCCCATCGTATCCAGAAAAGAGAGACCGCAGCTGCTGTGGTAGGAGATATATTTGGAGCCATGATTCCTTCGTTGGGAGTTGTGCTGAATTCCATCAAAATAAGAAAGTTGTCTACTATAGTGGATAACATGTTGACAAAGTTTTCAGGTGCTATAATCCTGATAGATGCTGAACTTGCAGCGGAAAGAGCTATGACTCTTCAAAATAGGCTTGCTTTAGACATTCTTTTAGCAAAGGATGGCGGCGTTTGCAAAATGCTTGGTGCACGACACTGTTGTACTTATATTCCAGACAATAGTGTAAAGATTAAAACTATGCTTGCTAATCTAACAAAAGAAAGTGCAGATTTGAAGGAATTGAAAGAACCAGGAGTGTGGGAGAAGGTTGGAAAAGGACTTGCTTCAGTGGGAAATTGGATTGGGGGAATTTGGAATGGATTATTAATAAAAATAATAGAGGGAATATTAATTGTACTAATTTGTATATTTGGAATTTGGGGAATAAAAAGGGGAATAATAATGATTATGGAAAGAATTAAAAGAAGGAAGGAAGAGAAAATAATGAAAAGAATGGCAGAAGAATACAAAGCGAAAACTAGGGGAACTAAAAGGAAAAGAGAACTGACAGAATTTTAATGGAATAAAATTTGTGGGCATGATTTGTGTGATGACTAGTAGTCATCAGAGGAGGGATTGATGAAGCAGAAAATGAAGGTTTTCATTTATTAGCGCTTAAACGTAGTGTTGAAATAATCATGTGTGACTTTAACCGAACTAATAAAGATTGTACGGGGACAAAATGTGCCCTCAGAGTAGTTTGCCAACATTTATAAGCGTGCTTTGTATAACGTGGTGTATTAGAATTGCACTAATCCGACATAATCGTCAACGTGTGCTATGATTTGCTTGCTTGAAATGTTTTAGCTTAGCATAACTTTAGCGGAGGCTTTGGCCTAGTTGCCTGGTCTCACGGTTTAGATGCTCGTATTTTTCCAATGTGCTATTAAACGTGTATTTCTGCTTGAAGCTGTACTTTTCCACTGAGATCGTTCACATGCTTATCTTAAAGTTTCGTGCCAGCCTGGCATATTTTCTCTTTACTCCAAGGTCGATCTGCAGGTGCGGACAATGGAGGCTCTGAAAGTGAGCTAATTGGTATAAAATGTTGCAACTTGCGTACCCATCTCCAAGGATAATGTATGCTTAAGTAAAAGCTTGAGAACTGTCGTTTTTGATTGGACAATTTGAAGCTAACCTATGAACCCTCCAATGGAAGACCCTACTGGATTTGAACTGTTGTCTATAAAAACCAGGTGCACGAGGAGAAATTAGATCATTACTGGACATCCCGCCATTTTGCAGACTTTGTAGCTATTATGGCCCACTTTGCTGCGACGCCATTTTGAAAGAGACTTTGATGCTTTCTCTAATCGAGAGAAAGAGATTTAAATGATTCTTGCCCTAGAGACTTTAACTTTGATTTGTCCCTTTGCATGAAGTAGTAGTCTTACCTTGCCGACGTGAGGCAATTGCCCCGTCCACCCCTGCCGCTTTGCCCCGTCCCATGCCGATCGAAACGGTACCCATGCTGATCGAGAAACGGTACCTGTGAGACGAAGACTTCCTTGTATGCTGATCGTAATTGGTAAATATGAAAGGAAATTGTACAATTGCATTTTGTTCCTTTTAGGTAACCAACTGCTGATTTTGATAAGATCCCTAGTTAGGAGTTTTTTCTAAATTAATGTTGCTAAATTGTTTTCGCATGAAGTCCCACATGCCGATGCTAATTTGAGGTTAGATGAGGATTCCTTTTGTTGCACGATGCAATTTGAGACCTTGTTATGCTGACTAAATGTATGCAATTAGCTCATTACAGATTATGGTATTAGTGATTTGCATTGCTATTATCGAATGCCTTGTGATTCAAATGCTGCATAGATTGCACTTGTTCCGCCGCTATGGACAGCTATTAATGTTCATTTACGTTTATCATTTGGTGTTGAGACACATTTATATTGTGCTAGCTTTATTAATATAGGGAAATAAATTCACTAACTTTGCAATAAACTGGTGTGGTTATTCCTGACTGAAAGGTCAGGGTTCGCCGAAATGTATTCTGGATTAATTGTTAAGTGTTATGTTGATCAGGGTATTGCTTATGTTCGTTACTGATTTTTTTTGATTTGATACAATTGATCGATATAAGAGTACGGAGAGTTCCACTTAGTCAAAAGATTCATCGGCCTAAAGAGCGTCCGAATACAGGTAAATTATTAGTACGGAACGCTCTATCAACCTTTCCGGTCTTCTTTGTATGTTTCCACCCTCCTCTTTTCCTCAGTCCCGCTATCTTCCGGCCATTTATTTTGATCCCCATGTAGTTCTCCATTGTTTCGTGCATCTCTTTATGATCCCTACTCAGTTTCCCTTTATCTCACATTTATTCCCTTAATCTGTCCAACCCCTTTTATTCACTTTCATTCTTCACTCTAGTGTTTCTCACTTTGAAGTGCCTCTGCTGCCTGAGCTGTCTCAGTGAGCTCCAAGCGCTGTAATAACAAGGAAATGTCCAGGTACTGCAGCATAAAGTACTGAAATTATCCCATCCGCACTGGTTATCCTTTTCTTCCTCTTGCTTCATTTTTTTTATTGCAATACTTTGTGTGATAGCCCAGCAGCTTCACACTGATACTGGACTGCTCCCTTTCCCACTTATTACTACCTCCCCTCTCCTCCCCACACACCAACTGACCCACTTATCTCTCTCTCACACTGCCACTGCCCCTCTCATTCCTCCCTTACATTACTTATCTCCTCTCTACACCTCCTACTAACACATGCTACCTAACTGTACCTCCTCACGCTGTGCATTGGTCCACCTTTCCCATTCCCCCCTCCCTCCATGTGCCCCTTGCACGTATCCCTCTATCTCTCTCTCTTTTACTCTCTCTCTTTCCCACTATCCCGCCTCACTGATATTCCACTACAGCACACATAATTCCACCACACACCACATTCATCCGCTACACTACAAAACAAACAGGTAAAAAACATTATCATTTACAATGCCCAGTAGCTCTAAAGCTCACAAAAGCGAGACCCATTGCATTGCAAATGCTTGTTTGTTTTTGCTTTGTAGCTTGTGCATCGGTTAAGACTGCATGATTTAGTATTTTGCAACTCTGATGCACAACAGTCTCCGTGGCCATTTATTATCTATTTTGAATGCATAAAAAGATAATAATTTAAATCTGAGTTGCTGTACACCACTGTGAGAAATGCCTTCCCGTCTTAGAACCATTAGTATATTGCTGCAGTAGACGCGACTTCATTTTAGTCCCTAGCTGAAAGGGCACGGCCAGAACTCATATTCAGGGATATTGTGCTTGCAGTGTTTTGTTTGGATGCTTGTGGTACCTTCCATACATGATGAAGGCTGACAACTGTTAGCAGCTTTTATGCTACATCACATCGCATCACTGCACATTTCCATTATTAATTAACAAACTGTCTCACATAGTTATATCAATAACTGAAACACATTCCAGATGGGCGTCTAATTCCTGGAATAATCCCTTTGGTTTCCCTATCTTGCCTGCGACAGATGCTTTTCTTAGTTTGGTTTTTATAGCAAGGCTGGGTGGGTGGAGTCAGTCTCATTTCATTTATCACTCAGATGGTCCCTGGGACCCAAAGTAAACCATCACGCGTAGTATGGTGGTGGCCTCTATTTTCAGGATATATTATACATTGATTCTCGGGTGCTGTTCGAAATATTTCATAGCACTGAACGCCGCGCTACCACTCGTTATTTCCTTTAAAAGGGCAGTCTAGAGACTGATTTCAAAATACGTCTTAAGAACCCAAGATGACGAAATGAAACACATCAGCATTCTAGAATGCCTTTTGATGGTGACTTTTAGTGGCCCAGAAGTGGGTAAATAGAACAATTTCTTAATTTTCTGCACTGGATGGATCATTTAAACCCCTCATTTATCTCTTTAAGTAATACGTTTTTTCGGTCTCACAGCCTTAGGACGTTGTTTTTGTCATTTTGATATGTGCACATTGAACCTCCATTGTATACCTTTGAGAAAAGAGACAATTATGCCTATTATTTGCTCCTCTAAAAAGCGGTCACAGCGATACCCTGCATATTTGGGCTTTGGCTACCCAGCATATACAAAACAAAGTGCAAGCTGTCCGGTTGAGAGGTACAGGTGTGCACTACCGAAAAACACTTTACACATAGGTTCTCTGAGACATAGTTTCACTGACAATACAAAGGTGGCAATGTTAACGTTTAGGTTGTCTGATATTTCAGTTTTATGACTCGAAATTCGGCAATTTAGTTTTAATTTTGCATGTTTAACGTGATGCAAGCTACAAAGTTTCTGAAGTGTATTAAAGACTAAAACATGTGGACAGCTGCAGCAACATTTGGCATCAGCTGGAAAAGTGCCAGCCATCTTGAGGGACTGCTCAGGGCAATGGGGTGGCTGATGCAGCTAGACTGCGCTGTAGCCACCAATTCACCCTGTAAGGAAATGCCTCCTTGGCATGGTTGCCCCCTGACTTTTTGCCTTTGCTGATGCTATGTTTACAATTGAAAGTGTGCTGAGGCCTGCTAACCAGGCCCCAGCACCAGTGTTCTTTCCCTAACCTGTACTTTTGTATCCACAATTGGCAGACCCTGGCATCCAGATAAGTCCTTTGTAACTGGTACTTCTAGTACCAAGGGCCCTGATGCCAAGGAAGGTCTCTAAGGGCTGCAGCATGTCTTATGCCACCCTGGAGATCTCTCACTCAGCACAGACACACTGCTTGCCAGCTTGTGTGTGCTAGTGAGGACAAAACGAGTAAGTCGACATGGCACTCCCCTCAGGGTGCCATGCCAGCCTCTCACTGCCTATGCAGTATAGGTAAGACACCCCTCTAGCAGGCCTTACAGCCCTAAGGCAGGGTGCACTATACCATAGGTGAGGGTACCAGTGCATGAGCATGGTACCCCTACAGTGTCTAAACAAAACCTTAGACATTGTAAGTGCAGGGTAGCCATAAGAGTATATGGTCTGGGAGTCTGTCAAGCACGAACTCCACAGCACCATAATGGCTACACTGAAAACTGGGAAGTTTGGTATCAAACTTCTCAGCACAATAAATGCACACTGATGCCAGTGTACATTTTATTGTAAAATACACCACAGAGGGCACCTTAGAGGTGCCCCCTGAAACTTAACTGACTGTCTGTGTAGGCTGACTAGTTCCAGCAGCCTGCCACACCAGAGACATGTTGCTGGCCCCATGGGGAGAGTGCCTTTGTCACTCTGAGGCCAGTAACAAAGCCTGCACTGGGTGGAGATGCTAACACCTCCCCCAGGCAGGAGCTGTGACACCTGGCGGTGAGCCTCAAAGGCTCACCCCTTTGTCACAGCCCAGCAGGGCACTCCAGCTTAGTGGAGTTGCCCGCCCCCTCCGGCCACGGCCCCCACTTTTGGCGGCAAGGCTGGAGGGAACAAAGAAAGCAACAAGGAGGAGTCACTGGCCAGTCAGGACAGCCCCTAAGGTGTCCTGAGCTGAAGTGACTCTAACTTTTAGAAATCCTCCATCTTGCAGATGGAGGATTCCCCCAATAGGGTTAGGATTGTGACCCCCTCCCCTTGGGAGGAGGCACAAAGAGGGTGTACCCACCCTCAGGGCTAGTAGCCATTGGCTACTAACCCCCCAGACCTAAACACGCCCTTAAATTTAGTATTTAAGGGCTACCCTGAACCCTAGAAAATTAGATTCCTGCAACTACAAGAAGAAGGACTGCCCAGCTGAAAACCCCTGCAGCGGAAGACCAGAAGACGACAACTGCTTTGGCTCCAGAAACTCACCGGCCTGTCTCCTGCCTTCCAAAGATCCTGCTCCAGCGACGCCTTCCAAAGGGACCAGCGACCTCGACATCCTCTGAGGACTGCCCCTGCTTCGAAAAGACAAGAAACTCCCGAGGACAGCGGACCTGCTCCAAGAAAAGCTGCAACTTTGTTTCCAGCAGCTTTAAAGAACCCTGCAAGCTCCCCGCAAGAAGCGTGAGACTTGCAACACTGCACCCGGCGACCCCGACTCGGCTGGTGGTGATCCAACACCTCAGGAGGGACCCCAGGACTACTCTAAGACTGTGAGTACAAAAACCTGTCCCCCCTGAGCCCCCACAGCGCCGCCTGCAGAGGGAATCCCGAGGCTTCCCCTGACCGCGACTCTTTGAATCCTAAGTCCCGACACCTGGGAGAGACCCTGCACCCGCAGCCCCCAGGACCTGAAGGACCGGACTTTCGCTGGAGGAGTGACCCCCAGGAGTCCCTCTCCCTTGACCAAGTGGAGGTTTCCCCGAGGAACCCCCCCCTTGCCTGCCTGCAGCGCTGAAGAGATCCCTAGATCTCCCATTGACTTCCATTACAAACCCGACGCTTGTTTCTACACTGCACCCGGCCGCCCCCGCGCTGCTGAGGGTGAAATTTCTGTGTGGGCTTGTGTCCCCCCCGGTGCCCTACAAAACCCCCCTGGTCTGCCCTCCGAAGACGCGGGTACTTACCTGCAAGCAGACCGGAACCGGGGCACCCCCCTTCTCTCCATTCTAGCCTATGTGTTTTGGGCACCACTTTGAACTCTGCACCTGACCGGCCCTGAGCTGCTGGTGTGGTGACTTTGGGGTTGCTCTGAACCCCCAACGGTGGGCTACCTTGGACCAAGAACTAAGCCCTGTAAGTGTCTTACTTACCTGGTTAACCTAACAAATACTTACCTCCCCTAGGAACTGTGAAAATTGCACTGTGTCCACTTTTAAAACAGCTATTTGTGAATAACTTGAAAAGTATACATGCAATTTTGATGATTTGAAGTTCCTAAAGTACTTACCTGCAATACCTTTCGAATGAGATATTACATGTAGAATTTGAACCTGTGGTTCTTAAAATAAACTAAGAAAAGATATTTTTCTATATAAAAACCTATTGGCTGGATTTGTCTCTGAGTGTGTGTACCTCATTTATTGTCTATGTGTATGTACAACAAATGCTTAACACTACTCCTTGGATAAGCCTACTGCTCGACCACACTACCACAAAATAGAGCATTAGTATTATCTATTTTTACCACTATTTTACCTCTAAGGGGAACCCTTGGACTCTGTGCATGCTATTCCTTACTTTGAAATAGCACATACAGAGCCAACTTCCTACATTGGTGGATCAGCGGTGGGGTACAAGACTTTGCATTTGCTGGACTACTCAGCCAATACCTGATCACACGACAAATTCCAAAATTGTCATTAGAAATTCATTTTTGCAATTTGAAATTTTTCTAAATTCTTAAAAGTCCTGCTAGGGCCTTGTGTGTTAAGTCCCTGTTTAGCATTGTCTTTTTAGAGTTTAAAAGTTTGTTAAAAGTTTGAATTAGATTCTAGAAACAGTTTTAGATTCTTAAAAAAGTATTCCAACTCTTAGCAGAATAATGTCTGATACAGAGATGCAGGTGGTGGAACTCGACACCACACCTTACCTCCATCTTAAGATGAGGGAGCTAAGGTCTCTCTGTAATATCAAAAAAATAACCATTGGCTCCAGACCTACCAAAATTCAGCTCCAGGAGCTGTTGGCAGAGTTTGAAAAAGCCAACCCCTCTGATGATGACCTCACAGAGGAAGAAATTAGTGACTTGGAGGCCAATGTCCCTCCTCCAGTCCTAAATAGGGAGAACAGGACCCCTCAAGTCCTGTCTCCAACTGTGTTAGTCAGAAATAGTGAGTCCCTCACAGGAGGGTCCCACATTTCTGAAATCACTGAGGATGCTCTCAGTGAAGATGACCTCCTGTTAGCCAGGATGGCCAAAAGATTGGCTTTAGAGAGACAGCTCCTAGCCATAGAAAGGGAAAGACAAGAGATGGGCCTAGGACCCATCAATGGTGGCAGCAATATAAATAGGGTCAGAGATTCTCCTGACATGTTAAAAATCCCCAAAGGGATTGTGACAAAATATGAAGATGGTGATGACATCACCAAATGGTTCACAGCTTTTGAGAGGGCTTGTGTAACCAGAAAAGTGAACAGATCTCACTGGGGTGCTCTCCTTTGGGAAATGTTCACTGGAAAGTGTAGGGATAGACTCCTCACACTCTCTGGAAAGGAAGCAGAATCTTATGACCTCATGAAGGGTACCCTGATTGAGGGCTTTGGATTCTCCACTGAGGAGTACAGGATTAGGTTCAGGGGGGCTCAAAAATCCTCGAGCCAGACCTGGGTTGACTTTGTTGACTACTCAGTGAAAACACTAGATGGTTGGATTCAAGGCAGTGGTGTAAGTAATTATGATGGGCTGTACAATTTATTTGTGAAAGAACACCTGTTAAGTAATTGTTTCAATGATAAACTGCATCAGCATCTGGTAGACCTAGGACCAATTTCTCCCCAAGAATTGGGAAAGAAGGCGGACCATTGGGTCAAGACAAGGGTGTCCAAGACTTCAACAGGGGGTGACCAAAAGAAAGGGGTCACAAAGACTCCCCAGGGGAAGGGTGATGAGACAACCAAAACTAAAAATAGTAAAGAGTCTTCTACAGGCCCCCAAAAACCTGCACAGGAGGGTGGGCCCAGAGCCTCTTCACAAAACAATGGGTACAAGGGTAAAAACTTTGATCCCAAAAAGGCCTGGTGTCATAGCTGTAAACAGCATGGACACCAAACTGGAGACAAGGCCTGTCCCAAGAAAGGTTCCACTCCAAACTCCCATCCAGGTAACACTGGTATGGCTAGTCTCCAAGTGGGATCAACAGTGTGCCCAGAGCAAATCAGGGTCCACACTGAAGCTACTCTAGTTTCTGAGGGTGGGGTGGATTTAGCCACACTAGCTGTCTGGCCGCCTAACATGCAAAAATACAGACAGCAACTCTTAATTAATGGGACTAGAATAGAGGGCCTGAGGGATACAGGTGCCAGTGTCACCATGGTGACAGAGAAACTGGTTTCCCCTGGCCAATACCTGACTGGAAAAACTTACACAGTCACCAACGCTGACAATCAGAGAAAAGTACATCCCATGGCAATGGTTACTTTAGAATGGGGAGGGGTCAGTGGCCTGAAACAGGTGGTGGTCTCCTCAAATATCCCAGTGGACTGTCTGCTTGGAAATGACCTGGAGTCCTCAGCATGGGCTGAGGTAGAACTAAAAACCCATGCAGCAATGCTGGGTATCCCTGAACTGGTGTGTGTGAAAACAAGAGCACAGTGCAAGGCACAGGGTGAACAAGTAGAGCTGGAGTCTGGAAGAATGGCCCAGCCTACCAAGAGGAAAGGAAAGTCAGTTGGGAAACCAACTGCAACACAGCAAAAGAAAGGGAACCTCTCTTCTCAGGAAGAAGTTCTGCCCTCTGAGGGAACTGAGCCTTTGGAGCTTGAACCTTATCAGGTTGAGCTCTTAGGCCCAGGGGGACCCTCAAGGGAGGAGCTGTGTAAGGGACAAGAAACCTGTCCCTCTCTTGAAGGCCTTAGGCAGCAAGCTGCTGAAGAGTCCAAAGGCAAGAAAAATGGAACACATAGGGTCTATTGGGAAGATGGACTCCTATACACTGAGGCCAGAGACCCCAAACCTGGTGCCACTAGGAGAGTGGTAGTGCCTCAGCTGTTCAGAGAGTTCATCCTAACATTGGCCCATGACATTCCCCTTGCTGGACATTTGGGACAAACCAAGACGTGGGAGAGGTTAGTCAACCACTTCTACTGGCCCAATATGTCCAACATGGTTAAGGAGTTTTGCCTCTCCTGCCCCACCTGTCAAGCCAGTGGTAAGACAGGTGGGCACCCAAAGGCCCCCCTCATTCCACTTCCAGTGGTGGGGGTCCCCTTTGAAAGAGTGGGTGTGGACATAGTTGGTCCACTAGAACCTCCCACAGCCTCAGGAAATCTGTATATCCTGGTAGTAGTGGATCATGCTACCAGGTATCCTGAAGCTATTCCCCTTAGGTCGACTACTGCCCCTGCAGTAGCCAAGGCCCTCATTGGTATCTTTACCAGAGTGGGTTTCCCTAAGGAGGTGGTGTCTGACAGAGGTGCCAACTTCATGTCAGCATACCTAAAGCACATGTGGAATGAGTGTGGAGTGACTTATAAATTCACTACACTATACCATCCACAAACTAATGGCTTGGTTGAGAGATTCAACAAGACATTAAAAGGCATGATCATGGGGCTCCCCGAAAAGCTCAAAAGGAGATGGGATGTCCTCTTGCCATGTCTGCTTTTCGCTTACAGAGAGGTGCCACAGAAGGGAGTAGGATTCTCACCCTTTGAACTTCTGTTTGGTCATCCTGTAAGGGGACCACTTGCTCTTGTTAAAGAAGGCTGGGAGAGACCTCTCCATGAGCCTAAACAGGACATAGTGGACTATGTACTTGGCCTTCGCTCTAGAATGGCAGAGTACATGGAAAAGGCAACCAAAAACCTTGAGGCCAGCCAACAGCTCCAGAAGTTTTGGTATGACCAAAAGAGTGCACTGGTTGAGTTCCAACCAGGGCAGAAAGTCTGGGTTCTGGGGCCTGTGGCTCCCAGGGCACTCCAGGACAAATGGAGTGGCCCTTACCCAGTGCTAGAAAGGAAGAGTCAGGTCACCTACCTGGTGGACCTGGGCACAAGCAGGAGCCCCAAGAGGGTGATCCATGTAAACCGCCTTAAACTCTTCCATGACAGGGCTGATGTGAATCTGTTGATGGTAACAGATGAGGATCAGGAGGCAGAGAGTGAACCTCTCCCTGATCTTCTGTCATCAGACCCAAAAGATGGCACAGTAGATGGAGTGATCTACTCAGACACCCTCTCTGGCCAACAGCAAGCTGATTGTAGGAGAGTCCTACAACAGTTTCCTGAACTCTTCTCCTTAACCCCTGGTCAGACACACCTGTGTACCCATGATGTGGACACAGGAGACAGCATGCCTGTCAAAAACAAAATCTTTAGACAGTCTGACCATGTTAAGGAAAGCATCAAGGTGGAAGTCCACAAGATGCTGGAATTGGGAGTAATTGAGCGCTCTGACAGCCCCTGGGCTAGCCCAGTGGTCTTAGTCCCCAAACCTCACACCAAAGATGGAAAGAAAGAGATGAGGTTTTGTGTGGACTACAGAGGGCTCAATTCTGTCACCAAGACAGATGCTCATCCAATTCCAAGAGCTGATGAGCTCATAGATAAATTAGGTGCTGCCAAATTCTTAAGTACCTTTGACTTGACAGCAGGGTACTGGCAAATAAAAATGGCACCTGGAGCAAAAGAGAAAACAGCATTCTCCACACCTGATGGGCATTATCAGTTTACTGTTATGCCCTTTGGTTTAAAGAATGCCCCTGCCACCTTCCAAAGGTTGGTGAATCAAGTCCTTGCTGGCTTGGAGTCCTTTAGCACAGCTTATCTTGATGATATTGCTGTCTTTAGCTCCACCTGGCAGGATCACCTGGTCCACCTGAAGAAGGTTTTGAAGGCTCTGCAATCTGCAGGCCTCTCTATCAAGGCATCCAAATGCCAGGTAGGGCAGGGAACTGTGGTTTACTTGGGCCACCTTGTAGGTGGAGGCCAAGTTCAGCCACTCCAACCCAAGATCCAGACTATTCTGGACTGGGTAGCTCCAAAAACCCAGATTAAAGTCAGGGCATTCCTTGGCTTGACTGGGTACTACAGGAGGTTTGTGAAGGGATATGGATCCATTGTGACAGCCCTCACTGAACTCACCTCCAAGAAAATGCCCAAGAAAGTGAACTGGACTGTGGAATGCCAACAGGCCTTTGACACCCTGAAACAAGCAATGTGCTCAGCACCAGTTCTAAAAGCTCCAGATTATTCTAAGCAGTTCATTGTGCAGACTGATGCCTCTGAACATGGGATAGGGGCAGTTTTGTCCCAAACAAATGATGATGGCCTTGACCAGCCTGTTGCTTTCATTAGCAGGAGGTTACTTTCCAGGGAGCAGCGTTGGAGTGCCATTGAGAGGGAGGCCTTTGCTGTGGTTTGGTCCCTGAAGAAGCTGAGACCATACCTCTTTGGGACTCACTTCCTAGTTCAAACTGACCACAGACCTCTCAAATGGCTGATGCAAATGAAAGGTGAAAATCCTAAACTGTTGAGGTGGTCCATCTCCCTACAGGGAATGGACTTTATAGTGGAACACAGACCTGGGACTGCCCATGCCAATGCAGATGGCCTTTCCAGGTTCTTCCACTTAGAAAATGAAGACTCTCTTGGGAAAGGTTAGTCTCATCCTCTTTCGTTTGGGGGGGGGGTTGTGTAAGGAAATGCCTCCTTGGCATGGTTGCCCCCTGACTTTTTGCCTTTGCTGATGCTATGTTTACAATTGAAAGTGTGCTGAGGCCTGCTAACCAGGCCCCAGCACCAGTGTTCTTTCCCTAACCTGTACTTTTGTATCCACAATTGGCAGACCCTGGCATCCAGATAAGTCCCTTGTAACTGGTACTTCTAGTACCAAGGGTCCTGATGCCAAGGAAGGTCTCTAAGGGCTGCAGCATGTCTTATGCCACCCTGGAGACCTCTCACTCAGCACAGACACACTGCTTGCCAGCTTGTGTGTGCTAGTGAGGACAAAACGAGTAAGTCGACATGGCACTCCCCTCAGGGTGCCATGCCAGCCTCTCACTGCCTATGCACCCCTCTGTAAGACACCCCTCTAGCAGGCCTTACAGCCCTAAGGCAGGGTGCACTATACCATAGGTGAGGGTACCAGTGCATGAGCATGGTACCCCTACAGTGTCTAAACAAAACCTTAGACATTGTAAGTGCAGGGTAGCAATAAGAGTATATGGTCTGGGAGTCTGTCAAGCACGAACTCCACAGCACCATAATGGCTACACTGAAAACTGGGAAGTTTAGTATCAAACTTCTCAGCACAATAAATGCACACTGATGCCAGTGTACATTTTATTGTAAAATACACCACAGAGGGCACCTTAGAGGTGCCCCCTGAAACTTAACCGACTGTCTGTGTAGGCTGACTAGTTCCAGCAGCCTGCCACACCAGAGACATGTTGCTGGCCCCATGGGGAGAGTGCCTTTGTCACTCTGAGGCCAGTAACAAAGCCTGCACTGGGTGGAGATGCTAACACCTCCCCCAGGCAGGAGCTGTGACACCTGGCGGTGAGCCTCAAAGGCTCACCCCTTTGTCACAGCCCAGCAGGGCACTCCAGCTTAGTGGAGTTGCCCGCCCCCTCCGGCCACGGCCCCCACTTTTGGCGGCAAGGCTGGAGGGAACAAAGAAAGCAACAAGGAGGAGTCACTGGCCAGTCAGGACAGCCCCTAAGGTGTCCTGAGCTGAAGTGACTCTAACTTTTAGAAATCCTCCATCTTGCAGATGGAGGATTCCCCCAATAGGGTTAGGATTGTGACCCCCTCCCCTTGGGAGGAGGCACAAAGAGGGTGTACCCACCCTCAGGGCTAGTAGCCATTGGCTACTAACCCCCCAGACCTAAACATGCCCTTAAATTTAGTATTTAAGGGCTACCCTGAACCCTAGAAAATTAGATTCCTGCAACTACAAGAAGAAGGACTGCCCAGCTGAAAACCCCTGCAGCGGAAGACCAGAAGACGACAACTGCCTTGGCTCCAGAAACTCACCGGCCTGTCTCCTGCCTTCCAAAGATCCTGCTCCAGCGACGCCTTCCAAAGGGACCAGCGACCTCGACATCCTCTGAGGACTGCCCCTGCTTCGAAAAGACAAGAAACTCCCGAGGACAGCGGACCTGCTCCAAGAAAAGCTGCAACTTTGTTTCTAGCAGCTTTAAAGAACCCTGCAAGCTCCCCGCAAGAAGCGTGAGACTTGCAACACTGCACCCGGCGACCCCGACTCGGCTGGTGGCGATCCAACACCTCAGGAGGGACGCCAGGACTACTCTAAGACTGTGAGTACAAAAACCTGTCCCCCCTGAGCCCCCACAGCGCCGCCTGCAGAGGGAATCCCGAGGCTTCCCCTGACCGCGACTCTTTGAATCCTAAGTCCCGACACCTGGGAGAGACCCTGCACCCGCAGCCCCCAGGACCTGAAGGACCGGACTTTCGCTGGAGGAGTGACCCCCAGGAGTCCCTCTCCCTTGACCAAGTGGAGGTTTCCCCGAGGAACCCCCCCCTTGCCTGCCTGCAGCGCTGAAGAGATCCCTAGATCTCCCATTGACTTCCATTACAAACCCGACGCTTGTTTCTACACTGCACCCGGCCGCCCCCGCGCTGCTGAGGGTGAAATTTCTGTGTGGGCTTGTGTCCCCCCCGGTGCCCTACAAAACCCCCCTGGTCTGCCCTCCGAAGACGAGGGTACTTACCTGCAAGCAGACCGGAACCGGGGCACCCCCCTTCTCTCCATTCTAGCCTATGTGTTTTGGGCACCACTTTGAACTCTGCACCTGACCGGCCCTGAGCTGCTGGTGTGGTGACTTTGGGGTTGCTCTGAACCCCCAACGGTGGGCTACCTTGGACCAAGAACTAAGCCCTGTAAGTGTCTTACTTACCTGGTTAACCTAACAAATACTTACCTCCCCTAGGAACTGTGAAAATTGCACTGTGTCCACTTTTAAAACAGCTATTTGTGAATAACTTGAAAAGTATACATGCAATTTTGATGATTTGAAGTTCCTAAAGTACTTACCTGCAATACCTTTCGAATGAGATATTACATGTAGAATTTGAACCTGTGGTTCTTAAAATAAACTAAGAAAAGATATTTTTCTATATAAAAACCTATTGGCTGGATTTGTCGCTGAGTGTGTGTACCTCATTTATTGTCTATGTGTATGTACAACAAATGCTTAACACTACTCCTTGGATAAGCCTACTGCTCGACCACACTACCACAAAATAGAGCATTAGTATTATCTATTTTTACCACTATTTTACCTCTAAGGGGAACCCTTGGACTCTGTGCATGCTATTCCTTACTTTGAAATAGCACATACAGAGCCAACTTCCTACACACCCCACCTCTGCTAAGCAGTAGGCAATCACCCACTGCCCATCTTTGCAAGAAATCTTCCCTGAGCTGCACTCAGTTCTTTTCACCATTGCTCACCTTGCTAAGGGCAAAGGGATGTCTGGTGCTGCTAAATAAATGCCACATCCCCTGCAGCAAGCCATCTCGACTTTCCTCTGCAAGACTGCATGCCCCTGACTCCCACACCCACTTGTGCAAGAAAGCTTCCCTGTGCTGCAGTGAGCTTCCTTACCTAGGTCATGCTTTCCCTGCATCATTGCTCATCCTACTAAGGGCAATGAGGTGGCTGGTGCCCCTCAAAAACTGCACCAGCATCTGTTGTGGACAATCTTGCGCCTCTTCTGCAAGACCATAGGGCCTCACCCCATCATGACCATCTCTGCAAGAAAGCTCCCCTGTGCTGCACTCACCCATACTGGTCATGCTTTCCTTGCTACATTACTCACTCTGCTAAGGGCAATGGGGCGGCTGCCATAGCTACATAATTACGACATATCCTACAGTGAGCAAGTTCTGAAGCATCGCGTGTCCCCTCCTCCCACGCACACCACTGCAAAAAAGCTTCCCTGTGCTGCTTCCAGCCCCCTGCCCTGGTCATGCTTTCCATGCACCATTGTCCGCACCTTTCGATAGAATTCTTACCATAGGAGGTGTGAGTTCTGAAAATAGACTTTCAGTTAATTTCTGCCCTCCCAACCCCCCAAACCCTCCCAGCACCAAATGCTATCAGGGCATAAAAAATCAATTTTATCTGTGATCACCTATAGAAACATATTTGGGATAACTGGGAACATGTAAATATAAGGAATGGGTTTTATTCACACATTTGCTGTGGTTAAATAATACCAAAAATGAATTTGAATAGTGATGAAGATAAGCCAAACACATCTTTCGACAAGCGAATAGATCCAGATTTTGGAATCGAGAGATACTGCCTCTCAATTTATGTAGGAGGTACATTCCAGGGACATCTCAACACAAAAGGGATGAATTCACAAAAATACTTTAATTCATTTCATCCTACTTTTGGAGTGAATTTCCATCTTTTTCACAACCCATAAAGGTTTCCATTAGTACACTTACGAAGTTGTGACAGTCATAGATTCTAAGGAGTACGCCAGGGAATCCTTTGGGAATTACCATATAGGATAATGAAAACTCATTTACACACGAAGCATACATAGAACACAAATAAACATGAAAAATTGTCTTGCATTAGTGCAATATCTTTAAAAATCTTTTTTGTGAAGAATAGAATATTTTCAATGTTAAGAAGTCTTCGCATACAGACTCCAGCAATTTTGGTGAGGGTGCTCTGCAGCAATGGGCTGTAGAAATCCTTGTGAAAGCACACTAGCAAGTAGACTTGAGGGCGTTCTAAAAATAGGTTCAGTTCCCTGACTTTCTCTCAAAAACACCCCATAAAGCATATGCATTTCCTAGTCTCCTAAGTCCACTGCCTGATTCCTGGAGAAGATTTACTCACATGAAAAAATGTGTGTAAGCATATATAATAGGTTGGATTCGACTGGATTCACACCATCATTTGCATGTGTAATTTCAGCTTTCGTGTGCAAATGGCTTTTTTACACTCTCAGTTGTCATAAAAGTGGCTTTATACTTGTCTACACAATTTTTTTCGCAGTTGTCAAACTATTTTTATGAATATTAAGAGTGTAAAAAGCTCATTCGCGCATGTCTCATCACGCATGTATGTTGAAATGGCACACTCAAATGGTGTTGTGAATGAAGCCGAATCTAATTAAAGTTAGAATCGACAAATCCATAGTGGGGTCTCTTACACTGATCCTGCAAATTTTTGCTGCTGACAATTCCTTTACATTTGAAGGATATTTAAAAAATACAGACTCTTATACTGACATCTGCAAACCCATGGAGATTTCACATTATTTTAGGCTGCATTTGAATTTTCACACTTTGTTAAAGAATATTTTGTACTTGTTGGTTTTGCATACCACAGTGTTAAGATAAAATCATGTCAACTGCTTTTTTGAGACAAATATTTGTAACCAATATGTGACAAGTGGCATGCTGGCATTTTATAATATGTTTTGTCATTGAAAATCTTCTAAAAACACGTCTTTCTACTAGAAAGCATACAAAGCAATTCAAATAGAGTTATTTGATTTTATCCTGTAAATTTCCCACCAATAAAGCAATATATGCTGTGTATTACCCAAATATTGTATTCTTAGGAGCACCTGAAAGTAGAAGATGTTTACATAATGGTAAATTAGTTCGATGTGTACATTTCTATTTTTTCACCCTCTAGCCAACATTTAGAGGCCATGCAGCAAAGCGAGTTAAAAGCTCTAGCCCTGTTTAATATGCCTCTAGGCTTAGATACACTATTTACAGATTTCACACTTGAGGTGCCTCGAGTACAATCTTGGGGCTTTTCAAATCCATGCTGCCTGGTAAGTCTTAAATTAGACCATTGAGATGGTCTCGTATCTTTTCCCTACACTGATGGACTCATTTTGAGAGACCTGGTAAATGGTATAATATTTATTTGTATCTGATAAAATCCGACTCTGGTGCATCAGAATTTATTGGGTCTGCTAAACTCCACACAATTGCCTGTTTTGGGGAATAATATGCAGATTTTAGTGCTTATTTCACCAAACACCCCCTTTTCTGGTAATTTTCGGGTACCTCCCACCCCCATTCATATTAGCAGGTCTGACATAATCATATTTCTCACAAAGCCCCTAATTGTGATAATAGCAGTTTCTCACTGCATCCAATTCAAGTATGTTCAAACAAGTTCCAGCTAAGAATCTCTTCCACATTCAAACATTAACCTCTCAGATTCTGCCCTAAATAGCTGCGAAAAAGGTACTAAACACCAGTGTGTAGTTTTCGAAAGATGTTTAGTGACTTTAGATTGTGTGACTTTGAAACGTTAACAGCACCAAGAAACCCTGATGGGAGGTTGTGTGTTTTTATATATACCCTAATACATAACAAAATCCCCATCACACCAAACAGCTAGGTAAACACTTGAGAACAGACATTTGAAACACTTTTTATACACGAGGCCTCAGAAGTGTTTTAATCGATAATCAAGCATTGAAAATAGTGCATATAAATATGTTGCACTTCAGCCTTTGTTCATCTGTGTGAAGACAGCTGAAGGCTGTACAGACAAGGATAGTCAATAAGTGATTGGAGGGAAAGCTATATTTTGAGACTAGAGATAAGTAGTTTGTCCAAAATTATATTTGGGACTGAGAATATCATAGGCTCCATCAAAAAATCTTCATGCTGAGAGGTGAGGAAGAAATTATCATCCGACTGGATTTCTTCGACTAGTGATTATCGGTGGAATGGGGGACATAAATATCCATTGGGAAAATCCTTCGCTATTGCGCTGGGTAGGAAAAGGGCAAACATTTCTATCCATGTTTTTTAGGTCACCTACCTCCTGGTACACCTGTATACCACTTTATTTTTTTTTAAGGCAGATTAGTGTAGTTAGAAATATCCGACAGAAATATTAGTGCATGTTTGTTATGTTGTATACATCAATTTGTTGTTTTGTTACTTAGCTGGTATGTTTTGCGTCATATTATTGTGTTATTGTTTTGTAATGTAATTATTGTGTTGCATTCTGTTCTAGCTGTTTTGCTATGTTGCGCCCGATGATCGTTATGTTGTGTTTATTTTGCGTAGCGTTTTGTTATTGTGTGGTTTTCTGTAATTACGTTTAAGGAGAGCACAGTATTTTCCACAGCCCAAAGCGATAAAAGACTGCTGGTTCAGCCCTTTTAACTATTTAAGACACCTGATAGTCCAAACCTGTGCATAGGCGGATCTCTAAATTAGTGATTCCAGTGCTCACTGAATGTGTTTCAGCCATCTAAATCTTCATAATAGCAATAAATCTAAAGAATGCTTGAAGTCTGAAATGGGTATTTTTCAAAAAGAGTCAGAAAGTAAATGCCCATTTGTCTAACGAGTGAGGCACACCCTTTAGAGAAATGAGCTTCAAAATTATTTGTTGTAAACGTATCTAGGCTACATAATTGTTTTTATAGGGAATCACGCACTGAAAATGGCAAATCTTTGCATGCAGAGACAAGGGAGCAAAATTCGATCAAAGTGAGATAAAGATGTCTGCCTTGAGAATTATACATCACAAACGTCGATGTCATGGAGAGGAGACAAGACAAGAAAGCATACCAAAAGTATTGTAGAAGAGAGAAGGTTAATCTCATTTAAATTTGGTTCTCGTGGGACAATGGAACGAGAAAGGGACAGGAAAAATGTTCTTTGAAGAGATGTGTCGTCAGTACTTTTCTGAACAATAGAGTAGAAGGTGCAAGTCTGATTTATTGATCTATGGTGCTCCATGTTCTAGACCAGTGGTTCTTAACCTTTTGATTTCAGTGAACCCCCACACAATTATTACTGGAATCTGGGGACCACCAATGAGTCATTACTCGAAGTTCGAGAACCTGGCCGAAGTATTTTTTATTGATTTGACCCACAAAACAACACACTAAAAATACAGAACAAGCTTTAATCAAACAAATACACAAATGAAATATTCACTAACACATATAAAACAATTT
The DNA here is from genome assembly GCF_031143425.1 of Pleurodeles waltl. Lineage (NCBI taxonomy): Eukaryota > Metazoa > Chordata > Amphibia > Caudata > Salamandridae > Pleurodeles > Pleurodeles waltl. The sequence goes on along the minus strand of NC_090442.1, from coordinate 794,144,715 downwards.
GCAGACTGTGAACATTGCAAGGGTGTTGGTGCACCCTGAGGGCTACAGCATTGCATCCGGCTCAATTTTGAGCTGGTGACAATGCTGTAGCCTGTTTCCCGCTAGGCTGATGGGGAAAAACCAAAGTTTCTGCCACCACCCTAGCAGTGGTTTTTGTCCGCTAGTCTAGTGGGAAACTCTTAATAAGGCCGGCGGGGAGGTAGCATGTGTGGCAACAACCTCCCCGCCAGAAGTTAGGCCCCCTTCAATGTCCCCTTCAATGTCTTTGAATGTTGAAATACACTGGTTCAGCACTTTGGTTCTTATTACGACCTTGACGGAGGAGTTTCCTCCATCACAAATGTGGCGGATATCCCGTCCGCCGTATTATGATCCCATTATATTCAATGAGGGTAGTAATACGATGGAAGGGCTATCCGTCACATTTGTGATGGAGGAAACTCCTCCGTCAAGGTTGCAATAAGGCCCTTTGTCTTTAACATTTTATTCATTCTTTGTTTAAATTAGAGATTGCAAACGTGGTTTCCACACACAGGTTGAGGATTGCTGGGTAAAGGATATGTCCTTCATGGACACTACAGAGTAATTTGAAATCTTCAGCAGCATATCTAAGTTTGTGTGTAGGGTGACTTGTGGCTTAAAATGTAACTAAACAAAGTTTACAGGTGAAACCACTCTGTATTGAAAGGGCACTGATGGGAGTCTATATGACAACAACATGGAATGCTAATAACAAGTTGAATAGGATATGGACTGTGTCATTCTCTACTTGGAAGCTGACTATTGTGAATCAGTATGAAACTTTATTGCTAGACAAGTTTGAGATAATTGGTCTAGGTCTACCCTCATAGTTGGATGATATCTGTTATTTTTAAGTATTCACTGATGACTGCTAGTTGGGTGATGAATCAATAGATGGTTAGGTTGTCAGGGTCAAGGTTTCCATTTGTTTTGAGGTGCAGATATAGCTGGAAAATACCTTATAGGAGGTAGATATTCATTATTTAGAGATGTAATATAAGTGTTTTTGTAGTGCAGGATTTCAGCTTGGTCAAGGGGAAAATGTTACCTTCACAGGTAGTTGGAATGAGATCAGTGAGGATGGCCCTGAGATCTCAAATTGACAGTATATTTAAATTGGACAGGTTGGGTGTCTTTCATGATGGTTGTTTATTTATATCTGTTGATGTCCTCTGTGATTATATGGGTGTTTTTTGATGTAATATTATTGGTCTCTTGGGTGTGGTACTGATAGGTCTGATATACCAATGATGAAGTGTTTGATGTCTGCCAAGAGAGTTTAGCTTTAATTGGATTGCTCTGTGACGTAGAAGTGCATAAAGCCATTTTGCCTGCTGAGATGAGGCTTAGCATGCAGATCAGAGTTAGTTTAGTTCTGATAGATTATCTTGGGTTTGCATTTTACAACATTTTTCTTGAATTAGCAGACAGGGCATTTGCTATCAGAGTTATTCAGTATACTACAGAGCAGTGGTTTAATTGTTCTTATTTATTGTTTCACTGCAGAGTATATGACACCACTGAAGGTGTTATTGAGATAGCCAAGCAGTATGCTTACAAACGCTATGGCTAGTAATGTAGATCGCTTGAGTGAATGGATGGGGACACCTTTGAAGGAGCTTAGGGGATAAAAGAGTTGGGTTGAGTCATGGATAAGTGATACGGAGCATGTTGAATTTTCAGTGTCATCTGTGCAGTGGACCGTGGAGCTAACCCCTGTGAGCATGAGGTGTATAGATGTTTCTGCTGCCCACATTATGATGCACTCCATGTTCTTCCCAATGCCCTTGTAAAGTGGTCTTCAAAGGAGTTTGCAGGGGGACTTGACTTTTGTGAAGCTGACCTTCTAAAAAGACCTTGTTCTTCTCAAATTCTGGATCCCCATGGAAGTTCCTGCGGATAAGTGCTTATATAAGCCAAGAGGACCTTAAAGTCTCAATACAAAACCATATTAAATATTGGGCCAACGACATCTGTAACTTTGGGAACAATTTCGAAATAGAGGCCAGGGAATAGTTTTCAAATAAAATTTCATCAAATCTGCTATATGCTTCATTGCTCACTGATATGGTTCCATTACTTTCTACATTGAACACTGTTGGTCCTGCATGAAGCTTTTTTGGCTCAGGTCACTAACTTTGTACATGGTGAGCAAATACATTGGATGGAGTAATCTTCACAATTGCATGGGCCACTGCCCTAAACAGTATGTGGCTTTTGTGCTTTCTCCATTACAGAGTGTGCACCTTGGGGGCCTTTTGGGGACACCTCTGTGCCATGCTATGAAGTGTATGGTGCTTCCGGACACGAGATTACTGGGCATGGGAAGGGTGGGGGGTTTACAAGGTGCAGTTGTGTCCTAGTAAAACTGCTAAGAGCAGTCAGAAAATGTCAGCAAAGCAGTCCTCGGTATTGGTGCAAACATACTGATTTTCAGCCAGTGTTCAAGGTCTGCATAGTTGTTCCTCACACCGGGACCACAAATCCTAATGTTTCGATTTATGTGTAGGGACACTGGCTGGTACTGGAGATTCAGGTGCCAAGATACCCTGCACTTAAATCAAGCCCACTGATAATGAGGGGCTTAGTCTAAGCCCTTTGAAAATCTGTGAAGTTTGACAATTTCAGCCAGCCTTGTGCCTGGAGAGCAGTCATTTTACATGATAAAACATAGTTTCTAAGAAACTGACACCACCTCCCAATCAAAAGCATTATTCTGCACCCTAAAATATGGCAAACAGACCATTCTTATTTCTTTGCATGATATAATTTCGAGAACAATAATATTGCAGTACTGAAATACTATTAAAAATACTGGGAACCAAAATATAATGCTTACATACTTTCTAAGTAAATTAGAAAAACATTGAGTCTAAGATATTGTGGAACAAAATATCTTCTGTGTTCTATATTGATGTTACTCTATGTAACTTTACATTTAATTTAAATTAGATATCACAGTTTAAGATAATAATACAATTAAAAAATAAATATATATATTTACCAACATTAGAATGAAACACAATTTAAATGTAGAAGTCTCTGCTTTAAATTAAATAAAATATTAGTTAAACAATTAATAAAAATGAAATACATTGAAATATTAATAATTATAACATATTAAATAAAATGAAAATTGACAGAATGAACCAAACATTGAAATATAAAATACAATATGATATATCATTTAATTTGATAAATAATTTTAAAAATATGAAAAACAGAAAAACGTTAGAATAAATAATACCCCTCCTACCTAAGTAATAGTAGGCAAAGTGATGGACTTTGCAGAGGTCTGATTTACAATTTCCACTCCAACATTAGGAACAGTAGGGAAAGTGTTGGCCTTTTGATGGGTCAGATTTACTAAGCCAACTCCAATCTTAGCAACAGCACAGAAAGGAATGGATTTTGGAGGGGTAAGGTTTACTATTCATACTTCAATCTTAGCAACAGTGGGGACAGTTTCGGACTTTGGAGGGCCTAGATTTACCATTCCCACTTCAATCCGTGCAACAGTAGGGAAAGTGGTGGATTTTAGTGGGGTCAAATTTAGTATTCTCACTGCAACGTAAGCAAAAATAGTGAAAGTGCTGGACTTTGGAGAGGTCTGCTCTACTATTCTCACTCCAGTCTAAGCAATAATAGATAAACTGTTGGACTTTGGAGGGGTTAGATATCCAGCTCCTAGTTTAAAAAAATTATAATTTAAATTGAAACCAACAATTATTTTTTATTTTACCATATCTTTAAAAGCATAACATTATTCATTAAACATAAAATAAATAAAATTACATTTAATAAATACAAATTTTATATTAGAAATAAAAATAAATAATTTTTTTAATTTTTTTATTTTAAACAGCTCCCACTCTACTATGCAAAAAATGAACAATGACAAACAATAAAAATTAAGGAAAAAATAAATAATATGAAAATTATAATTTAATAATGTGACATTAAATTCAAATAAAATAATTAGAATTAATTCATTTAATACATGTAAATTATTGATAACAATTAAAAGATAAATACATTAAGCATCCAATTAAAATTACTTAATACAAAGAAATAAACATATCAAATAATTAATATCAATTTCAACATAGAAAAAATAAAAAATAATTATAAACTGAAAATAACAATTTGCATATTCAAAAACTTCCCAACAACCTGCTACTAAATCAACAATTTCTAATTCAATTAAAAAATACATTTTAAATGAAATTTACAAAATATACCAAAACAAATTGAATATAAATATTATAACAATACTTGTAACTTAAAATATTATAATGTATTCTTAACTTCAGAAATAAGTCCCACAATATTCTTCATGTAGCAATATTCTGGCCACAAAATGCGTGACACAATATTTTTGATTCTATTTTTTGGTCAAACAGCTAGGTTCAGATTTATTAATTCTTTACTCCAGGTTTCTTTCACAAAAGTGACACACAACCCAGTGCAAAGAGTTGAGGTGACATTTACCATCCAACATAAACCAGTATTTGCATCGAAAAGTTCCCCAGGGGAACACAAAATTGTGCTATTGTTATTTTGCAAGGTGACATTCTATGGGTGGTACATGGGCATTCCAATGCAGCCACTCATGGGGTTTAATGTAAACCCCTACCTGCTAACAATTGTAGATATGGATTTATTTCAAAACCTTATGCCTTCTCTAATCAGGTATAACATGAAAAAATGTTTTCATTTCTCCTTATGTTTCCAACTCTGCATACGTGCTGCATTGCAGAGCACACATCCAAAGTGGTAAAAGTATTGAAGAATAATTTTTATACTGGTAGGATACCCTTCCAGTACAAATTTGTGCTTTAGAGAACAAACACACCCTTGCACTATAGAGCAAGGGTGTGTTCATTGGTGCGTGGCAGCAAAAAGGGCTCCAGCACTGGGCAGGAGAAAAATGGGCCATTTCTGCTAAAATAGTAGAAAATATGGTGAATTTTTCTCTCTCCCCAAAGTTGGTATCTGTGCTGCATTGTATCAAATGTCAGTAAATTTATACCTTAAATATTTGTATCCTCTTATGCTGCCTAGCACCATTTTACAACAGTTCCTTTCGACCTATTTAGTGTGGCAGCACTCAAACATAGTCATCATATTCCACAGCAGTTTATGAAAGAAAATTGTGAAAAATGTTCATGATGATTTCTTTGAATGCATATGTTAGTTCTACCCTTTTCTACTTGTACTTGTCCTCCTTTGTTTCCTTGGTAACTGATTATTTAATTGAATTGTGGCTTAAGAACTCCTCTACCCAAAGTATTATTTTGATCTTTGGCAACATCTATTCATTGTTCATCCATCACATTGTATTTTGGTATGTAATGAAGACAATTGAATACACTTGTGCTCATAGTAATTACTGACATTTACCTGTATTCATGTGTTATATGATTCATGTGCAACTCCAGTCATTTGATTATTGTATATATGTGTGTGTGTTTCTATCTATCTATCTATCTATCTATCTATCTATCTATCTATCTATCTATCTATCTATTGTTATCTGTACATATATATACTGATTATTTTTGTTGGTGGCTTCCTGCAATACCCACCTGTTTTCATCTTGTTTGTAGTTTTCAAGGGACAAGTTGTAATTTAGAAACAGAGAGGCTTTGAGGTACTCTGATGTCAATATGTATCATATACCTGTAACTACACCTTCTGAGACTATTGAAGATAACATTTTCATAATATTATCTATATGCATACATTTGATGTTGTCATTCTTCCTTCTCATGATATGGAACAAAAAAGATTGACACATTAATTAGTGAAGGGAGACAGAAAAATAGAAACAATCAAGTAGCAGAATGAAATGGGTTACTGCCATTATGAATGTTTAATGTCTCAAAAACGTTTCTCTAAATACAGTCAAACACTTGTGGTCTGTATTTTAATGCTAATTATATCCACTCTTTGTTCATCCAACAGCAGCTATATTTAATCAACTTTTCAGTTTCTGGTCTTTTATATATTTTACAGATGTTATGATGTGCACCTACCACTGAACTCTTTTTTAGTTTAATCTATTCCCAGGTCTTTCTTAGTCACTGACTCTGGTCATGCCAATTTTCCTTCCTTCAGTGTTGTAAATGGTTTATGGGCTGATCCTTGTGATGTTTTTGTAAAGGGGTCTCTGCAACTACAGTAGCTTTTTGTAGACTAGACTAGGCCCTCTAAACTGGTTTATTGGAACTATGAACCACTGAATCCATGGCAAATGTTGTGTTTCTAGCCATCAAGATGCTTGGGAAAGAACTAGGTCACCATAGCCTTTTTGAGTCACCTAGTCACCAAAGCCTATTTGTGTCATTGGAAACTGTAATGATAAGAGGGTAATTCAAGATGACTTATGAAGACACTTCAAGCAGAATCTAAGGCACATTCTACTGGATCAGGCTGAAATTGTCCTCAATGTCAAATTGGCATAGAGCCCAATGATAAGAACTGCAGAAGCCACGGATCAGTATTCACAAAGTACCAATATCATAAGCATCAGTACTTCCAGGATGAAGTACTATCAGCTCAAGTCATGTTAGCTCCTTATAACTGGAGAATAGTAAAATGAATGAGACTTTCCACTCATATTTCCAAATGTTATTCCCCGTTCACAGCTCCATTTTCACCAGCTCATGTTTCCTACTTTTAGCAGGAAAAAAGTGCAGATGAAAATAAACAGGAGTTTCACCACCACTGCTGTAATCTCTAGTTCTGTTGGCAACTCAATTAGCAGGCAAATCAGGCATTACATACTGTAAATGAGAGCTTGAAATTCATGCCACTTGTTTCCTACTGCTTGGAGTGGTGTCTTTGATCATTTCTGAGAAGCTACACATCCAAAAATAGCTGAAATTCATGGGTCAGTTCTTAGAAAATGAACTCACTTAGAGTTGGTTTTAGGATGGGTTTCAAATGACAGAGAGGTTTTCCTCAAAGTAGCAGAAATACAGAAAGCCACACACAATTATTTGAAATCATGCACGGATCCAATGACTCGTTCACTGCGAAGTGTCCCAAATTCATATCCTATTTCTTAGAAAATACTTAAATTGAGTAGGCGGTTTTCCTTGTAAGGAATGTCAAGTAGATATAATGCTGTAAAAATATAGGTGACATTGTATGCAAGCCTAGACCTTCAAAACTACTAAAATGAAAGTCTATCGACCATTTGTGAAAAAATTATTTCAACATCTGTGAAATTTAAACAGACAAGGCATGCATTTGTTATTTGATTTTCTGCTGAAGCAGCGGTGAAGCAGCTGTGGAACACGGTAGATTTTGATCCTGCATGGGGGAAGCTTCTAACTGTTTGAATTAGGGACAACTTCTTATTCTATGGCTGAATATTTGTACCTGAGAAAGAATTGTGAATTCCTTGTTCACACTTGATAACTTTTTTTTTTCTTTTCCCCACAGGGAAAACAGATTTCTTCACAAAGAAACCCTCTTCCTATAAGCCACCAATTTTGTTGCATGATTTTCCTTGATTCCGCATAAAAAAAAGGGAGAAAAGGGAGTTTTGTCCATGACTGGAGTAATTGTCTGACCTTCCTTAGCGTGGTGGGAGAGTGGCTTGTGAAAACCCTCAAATGTGTTAGCTTGTGGTTGTACACAAACATCGATGGCACACCCACTGTGGAATACTCACTCCCCATCTACCAAGAAGAGGCGTACTCACATGGGAAGCTATGATTGAACCTTATTACTGTGAATTACAAAAGTAATTTTGCACTTGTAGGAAAGGTTATTTGTGCATATGAGTCAGATTTAAGGGAGCAAATAGCTTGTGAGTATTCAGCACCCACACACTATGGGCCTCATTACGACTTTGACGGTCTGAGGACTGCCATGATGGTGGTGGCGGTCAGACTGCCAACAGGCTGGTGGAGAGGACCACCAAATTATGACTTTGGCAGTTTTGCAAACAGAATACAGCTAAAGCACCACCGGCACCGTGAGTGCGGTCAGACCGCCGCGGACGATTGAAAGCACCAGCAGGCCGATGGAGAGCAAGCTTCCATCGGACTCCTTACGAGGTCGCACACCGCCAACATTTTTGCCATGGTTGGACCACCACCGCAGGCGGAAACAAACTGTATAAAAGGAGCCACTCACCTCCAGGAAGCCATACTGGTCCGGAGCCACCATGGAACCACAACTAAATGTCATTCTGCTGCTCCAACTTGCTGAACGACAATGGGATCTTTGCCGCCGATGACAAGAACAGTAAGTACACACACTCACCTGTTACAGTTGTATTTTGTGACAATTTGGTACAGTTACATAGCATACAATCAGGGGGGGTGGCAGCGAGGGCAACTTTCACACATAACAGTACACGGACACGCATACTCACATACAACAACAAAGACAACCACACATACACAGCACACTCACTGCAACCAGCACACACACACCACACATCACAAACACAGACTTATTCACGACAATACAGCACAGGCACAGTCTCACACAATCCCACACAACATACCAACATGTCACAACAACACCACAACTGCAGCATTATAAACACATTGTCAAGCACTCACAACCAACACTGGCAAGGGACCCACCACACATACAACACAATGTACACCAGCAGGGAACAAACACACACAGTTACACAATCATACAACTTAACAATCAACACACACTACACAATACCATCACTACAACATGTCTGCAACATACACATGCCCATCACACAAGGCACACCATATCCCTGGGCGATAAAAGAACAGCACACACCTTCACAAACTTCTCAAACAATACAGGAAGCACAAGCACCACACAAATACTCACACACAACCAACGTCAGGCAGGAATGACCCAAACCTAGGAAAGGAAAAGCAGAGCAAAGATGTAACTAGTAAACCAACAACTGGTTGGTCTCAATATATTGATATGTAAAATTCAGATAGAGTTGAGGTAGAATGAAACAATTAGGTGAATTAGTGTTGATGAGGTGTGGGTGCTGTGATGTGAGTTGTTGACTGGTGGTGTTTAATGTGTGCGGTATTAATTTATGTGTTGTGTGTGTTGTGCAGGTGTGGGATGAGTGCTATGTGAAGTGTGTGGAGGTGACTATTCTATGGTTGATAAATATTTTTGTGCAGCCTCTATCTCGTGGTGTCTGGCGTTCTGGTTGCAAAGGATTGTGGGGTATGAAGGGATGTGTTTTATAGTGCAGTGTGTAGGTGTGTTGGGTGTGTGTCAGATGTGGGGTTTTCAAACTATCCAATGTGGTGTATTACTGATGTAACCGCCGATTGCCACGGTTTGCACCACCATAGGTGTTCCACTATGGAAGATCGGCTATTATGACTTGTGGGTCATAATTGGATCAGAGGTTTTTTTGGTGCGCTGGCGGTGCTGGTGGTGGGACCACCTCTATCCTGTCCTCCTGTGTCCTGGTGGTTTCAGAATTTTGGCTGTCTTCTGGCGGGCTTGGCTGTGTAACTCGTAATATAGCAGTCTGCATGACCGCCAACATGGCAGTCTTTTGGCAGCCGCCAACGCAGCTGTTTTACCATCAGAACGCCAAACTTGTAATGAGACACTATGGGCCTGATTACAACTTTGGAGGACGGTGTTAAACCGTCCCATAAGTGACGGATATACCACCTACCGTATTACGAGTTCCATAGGAAATAATGGACTCGTAATACGGTAGGTGGTATATCCGCCACTTTTGGGGCGGTTTAACACCGTCCTCCAAAGTCGTAATCAGGCCCTATATGTGACTTGCAAATAGTGAACAGTTAGTAATGGATTGATTGGTTAATTAAAACCTTTACAATATAAGCTGCAAACCATTTAAAATCATTAACGTTATGAAAATGTGTATAATTATCCATTCAATTCACAATACATAACTTGTTGATGGCACTTTAAAAATATAGCAAAATTACCATTCCCTATCACTTATCACAAAAGGAAGAATATAGTAATATATTAAAAGCCAAAACCAGAATAGAGTGACTTATTATTAGTATTGTAAATGACATGACATATTTATTTATATTATCATTAATGCTTAAAAGGAGCTTAGGCAAGGTAACAGCTTTCATGCCTAACTGAATAACGTTACATATGGATATAAACCAATAAGATACCATTAGTGATTGTCCTTCTGTCTCTATAACCTTATATTGCTCAACCTTCATATTGTCCATAATTGATTCGTTCAATTGCTCAACTTGGGATTCAAAGTTTGTGCCATATAAATCTGATATAAAACTGCCCCAGAAAGATTCCAGAATACTAGCACTATTGGCCCTACATCCACTATTTTGGAGATCGTTGACAATTCCCCAAAATTCTTTAACATTATTTGTTTTGCTAACATGGAGTAATTTTAACCACAGCTTCTCATGTTAGGCTTTTTTTGCTTTCCATATGACTCACTTATATGATGTTCGCAAGGATGTAAGCGATTGCTTACAAGTCAAAAACACTGGATGATTTAAATGTCGAAAAATAACTCTGGTTGCTTTGTTAAGAGCCCCTTTGTGTTGGTATAGTTCCAATGAGTACCATCTGTTATTACCAGTTGTGATGGGATTCCCTCTGTACTAGTCTTCTACATGCATTCTAAAACTCTATCATTTTTACCTCCGACTGTAGGTTAAATTTACAGATGTAAATTGCTTTTTTACAACGTCTATTATATCCTGCTGTTTGGTAGAATGCCAAACCAGTCTTCTCATACTGTAGGAAGTTTTAGGTTGTTGGAGATGAGAGAGCGTAGCTTTATAATACATATTATAGACGTGAAATGCTTATGATTAACAATACTGCATCAAATAAAATATTCATTGAAATATATTAATTAACATAAAGGATTTTATGTGTGTGTAAACTAATGTCAACTATAAGAAATAATCATTCATAAATTGCTAAAACTGTGTACATTTAAACGCATAACACTGCATTCATTAGAACTCGTATATCTTAAAGTTAGCAAGAGTCAAGCAAAGCTGTGTAGCTCTCATATTAAACTGTATTTTTCTGTATGCTGACTCGCAAAAGGCCATGACCCGGCGATTGTTCTTTTCCTTTCAATAGTTTGCAACAGGACCACATTTTCCCATCCGTATGCTAGCAGCTTTTAGGATAGAATTATGCGCTTTGAAACATTATTGGACACTTCCAAGGACGATGGAGCGAGGAGAAGAGAACTTTTGACCTGACGAGTGCCAAGGAGATGAAGTAACCCCGGATATGCCACCTACGAAATACGTCAATTATGATGACCAATTAGAACATGATAAAGTATCCAAATGACAAAATGCATTACTTAATGTATAATTTGATAGGTTGACAATGGTAGGGTGTATTGACTGACCAATAGAATTTTGGGGGAATGAATCACGAAAAAGGGATAAAAACCCATGACACAGGAAATAGACAGCGCATTAGGTAGGGAATGATATCGATTGCATCTCGAAACTCTGTCACTCTATTTGGTGACCTGAGACTTAGAGAAAACCATCTTTGCCCATTAGACTGCCCCTACACTTTTCTCCTTATGAGAAGAGTGTCTTTGTCTTTTAAACTTAGATAGACTGACGGCGATCTAACTGATGTCCTGAAGACGAAGACTAATCCTGAATGCTGACCTAATCAGAGGAGGGTAATTATATGTTGCTAATGAAAAATTCTTTATTTGCCTTTTCTTTCTAGGTACCAACTGCTGTATGTTTTTGATTAGAGACCTTAGTTAGATGTTTCCAAATTGGTGTTCAAAATTGTTCTGCATGATGCCCAACATGCTAATGCTAATTAGAGGTTAGACGAGGTATTCATCTTGACTGACAAACTGACGTGACTGACATGATGCTATGCTGAACTTGTATCTTAGAACATTCAATGTATTGTGATCTGGTTATACTCATCTGATTATCTATGCTTCTGATTTCTGCACTATTGAAAGCTTACTGTGGCTGTCATCTTGTAATTGTGCTTATATGCTTCTTGACTTTGAGATTGATGCCTTTGCTACTAGATTGTAATCAATAGGGAATAAAACTCATAAAAACTTCATTAAGGTGTGGTTATTCATGACTAAAGGTCATGATTGCGCCGCATGTTTATTAATGCCTAAAGCTAGATATATTTTGGTGTTAAATATTGACAATGTTGTTGCCATATTGATTGGTGTTCTGATCAGTTATCTCGTCCTACGGTGTCTCACCACTGGGTCCAAAGATTCATTGGCCTAAAACGAGTCCTGATGTGTATAGATTAACATAGACGGACGCGTTAGCAGTTCTGGTAGCAGAGTACGGTTTGGCCCTTGGGGGCCCTAGGACGGAGTTTCATTGCTTAATTTGTTTTCTTGTGATAATGCAATTTGGAAAGATGATGAGTTGCTACATTCTCCATGGGCTTTCCCGGGATCTCGGAGCCTGCCTAAATGAGTTGGGAATGTTCTCGGCGCCATAGTATGTGTGGTTAGGGTCTTTTGCGCTTATTAAATCTTATGCACTTTGCAGGTGATTGTGAATATTTGAGTGTGATAAGGCCAAATTAAGTGTTGTTTAGAAGGAGTAGGCGTACTCCACAGTATGAGAGTAGGGAAGTCGGCGTACTTCATGTGAATGCAGCGCTTGTTGCTCAAAATTATCCACATGTTTGGTTGTTGTATACGGACCTATTGAGGTCTAAGACTCCGGAGTATGATGTTAAAATGGTTTATGTCGTAATCTGTGCGGTTTAGTAGGTCAATCGGGCGTGGTTGACAAGTCGAGTTTCGAGTTATGATGCATGTGTGTAACCTTCGATGGAGATTTGACAAGTTCTAAAGTGCACTAGAAGGAGTCATTGACAAGTCGAGAGTAGGATTTGCAGGTCGAATTCTGCTTGCGTATGAGGGAACTGAGAAGGAGAGAGTAGCGGCCGAGGCTTCAAGTGAAATCTCTGTAAAGTTCTGAAGCGAATGTGTTACCTTTCCTGTAGTAAACCGGCAGATTTGTGTTGTCATTTAAGTGCTAGCAATAATTCACATTAGTTTTTATGAGTTGTAAGGAGTTAGCGAGGTGTGGACAAGCCTCAAGACTTTGTCAGCTGCAGTGTGTGTGAGTGTGACGTCAGTGGTGCCGCGCTGAGATAGGTCAGATGCCGAGAGGGATCGCGCACGGATTGGCTGCCGTTCGTGAGAGGCAATAGGTTGAGTAAAGGGTAGGTGAAGAGTGTCCTGGGAATAAAGCCGTTTTCTGATTAAATATCAAATAAAATGAATTTTGTTAAGGCATTTAAAAGCGCTTTGAAAGGAGATGTGTATATTGTTGCAACTGATGGGGAACCTACACCACCTGAGGGTGCACCAGCTTACACGGTTATGGAGGAAAAGGGTGTTGCACCATGTTTATGGATAAAACAATGGCGCAAATTAACTGAGAAAGAGGGGTGTCTAGCGTTTCCGGAACATGGAACGTTCAATCAAAAGGTGTTAGAAAATCTGAGGTGGATGTTAAGTACGCAGAAACCACCTCCTCGACCAGCACAATATGAGGCTTTGGCAATTTGGGACCTGATGGCTCTTAAACATAGACAAGAAAGATTCCACAGAAGATTGACAAGGGCAGAAAAATCCTATGCAGAGGCCAGGTGGGATAATGAGAACAAAATGTGGAGACGAGGAATAGTGGATGGGTTGAAGCTGTTTCTGGCAATAACCCAGGGAGAGGAGACACAGGGAAAGAAAGCTTCCTGCAAAACTGACAAAGAATTAGGCAAACACAAAGAGAATAAAAGATCCTGGGAAGAGGAGGATGATTCAGATGATGAGGCGTTTATGGATAGATTGTTACATGATCGTCCGCCACCATACGCGGTGAACGACAGTGCTCCAAGTACTAGCTTGGATCCTGGGAACCAGACGAAGGAGAAGGGTGTTACTGATACAGTGCAGACTAGCGATACAGCTTTGATACAGAATGGTGTCAGTGTACCCACTGCACCAGACTCGCTGATACAGTTACAGCCTCCACCACAGATAAAAAGAATTTATCCCGATGTTCCAGGACTCGAGACTACTACAAACTTGGTGGTGCCGCCAGACCCGATATATACAAAGCCAAGGTTAATACAGATCGAGTCAACTCCACAGTTAGTGTCACAACCGCCACAACTGATACCTGGGTACAACCCAGTAGCGGGCCCTTTGAAAGAACCTGCACCAGGATTATTGGAGCAGACTTATGGTGTTGAAGCTCCAAGAAGCTTGGGAGCAGGCCAGACACCTGCCGCTATATCGCTACCCATTACGGTTGGTCCCCCGGTGCCGTTATATGCACAGGAGAAAACAAGGACGTGTGAACAGGGAGTTATGACTCATGAAATGATAAGAGGAGGGCCTATTAGAACTCCACAAATAATGGCCCAGGGAGAACAGGTTTGCGAACAATCAAGACCCTTAATGGACCTCAGTCCAATAGGGGCACCTCTTGAGGCAATGCGACAAGCAGGGTTGGGAGTCCTGACTCCCCAAACTATGAGTACAAATACCTCATACACTCCAATGATACATGCAGGGAACATTTCACTGCAGGGTTTTACAGTACAACAGTTAAATTAAATTAAATTAAGTTAGAGAAAACTTGCACATCACAAAAGACTACAGCGATTACAATCGAATGTGAAAAAGAAAAACAAGATGAATACCTAAATCTAGTACGACTAGGAGCAGAAGCTGCTGAATTGGTGGATGGAACAATGGGAGTAAATAGGTTGGAGTCTTACACTGAGGCAGAATTAAGATACTTATACCCTAAAATTACCAAAGAGGTAGGCAAAGTACACCAGAAATTAACGAATTTGGCAGACAAATACAATATCGACATTGGAAACACAAAACATTTGAAACGAAGTTATAGGTTAGATTTTGACACGAAAGATTTCGAACACATGAGATCCGCAGGCATGAAGACCCATTTGAAAGAGTTGCTGCAAAGCGCACAAATTTGGGGAGCACTAGAGAAATGGGAAGGCCGATGGATGAAGAAAAGAGATAAGGGGAAAAGAGATAGTTCGAGATCTAATGAAACAACAGTCACACCTAATTTAGATACGGTAAAAATCCTACCCATGAGAGAAACAGCTGGTGGTGTTTTGGTGCATGTGCCTTGGTCGAGGGGAGACATTTTGGGGGTCATTCTAAGTCTGGCGGGTGGCGGAGGCCGCCCGCCAGACTTCCCCCACCAAAATGCCGCTCCGCGGTCGAAAGACCGCTGAGGGTATTTTGGGATTTGCCCTGGGCTGGCGGGCAACCGCCAAAAGGCCGCCCGCCAGCCCAGGGCAAATCATCCTTCCCACGAGGACGCCGGCTCAGAATTGAGCCGGCGGAGTGGGAAGGTGCGAGGGGTGCAGTGGCACCCGTCGCGTATTTCAGTGTCTGCATAGCAGACACTGAAATACAAAGTGGGGCCCTCTTACGGGGGCCCCTGCAGTGCCCATGCCATTGGTATGGGCACTGCAGGGGCCCCCAGGGGCCCCGCGGCACCCCCTACCGCCATCCTGTTCCTGGCGGGAGACCCGCCAGGAACAGGATGGCGGTAGGGGGTGTCAGAATCCCCATGGCGGCGGAGCGCGCTCCGCCGCCATGGAGGATTCACATGGGCAGCGGAAAACCGGCGGGTGACCGCCGGTTTTCTGCATTTGACCGCGGCCGAACCGCCGCGGTCAGAATGCCCTGCGGGGCACCGCCGGCCTGTCGGCGGTGCTCCCGCCAACCCTGGCCCCGGCAGTCTCTGACCGCCGGGGTCAGAATCACCCCCTTTGTCTTTTACGAATGACTATCCTAGGTTAAGGGAAAAACCGATCGAGTGGTATCAACAGACAGATAGATTCGTGAAGCTTGCAAAATGTCTCTGGGAAGATTTAAATGCATTGTTTGAGATTATTGTTCTGCCAGACTTGTGGCTTGAGTGCAAGAGAGGGGTAGATTGGCCCACAAAGCAACCGGCAAGGGATAAAGTGACTGGAGCACCTTCTGAAGAGGTGATGAAATATTATCATAAATTAATTGAGTTTTTGAAACAAAAGGTGTCGCCGAAGGTGACTGATTGGCAGAAAATCGACCGGACCTCTCAAGAGGTTAAAGAGTCAATACATGCGTATTATGAAAGGTTGTTGAAAGCATTCAAACATTACAGTGGTACTGAACAATCGAACCGAAGGACATGAACCATCTTGTGTTCAGATTCGTCGAAGGGCTGAGACCGGAGGTCAGCCAAATGATTAAAAATTGATTTGTTGGCAAGCTAAACCGATTGATGAAGTATTACAGTATGCGAAATACTGTAGTGACGAAATTGAGATGAAGCAGAAAAAGTTGAAGGAGAAATTGATGGTGATGCAGATAAGGGCTGCACAGGCTGGAATACAGGGAAATGGTGTTCAGCAAATGATACAGCAACAACTGCAATTGAATGGTGTGTTTCAGGCACAGCCGAGAGGTAGAGGTCGAGGGTTTGTGAACCGTGGTTCGGACATGAATAATGTTGTTATTCAAAATGATGGTCAAGGAGTGAAAAAGATGTCACCATGTCATGCGTGCGGGGGCGTGGGACATTGGAAACGGGATTGTCCGAATATAATGCAGGATGGTACGGTTCAGCAGAGTATTAATGCCGGTACACTACAAAATTCACGAGGTCCAAGAATGAGACACCAGAATCAGAACTATCAAAATAATTTGGTACAAATGTCAGGGGTGCAACCCATGCAGCAAATGCAGATGCCGCGTTTCCAAACAGTGCCAGTACAACCAATACAACAGCAGATCCCTATGGTGCCTAGACAGCAAATGCAGTTACCCCTAGCTCCGATGGGACAGCAACAGGTGACGCTTCCGCAGCAGGTCACAGGTCAGGTAACAAATCAAAACAACACTGTACAACAATTCCCATTACGAGGTGAAAATGATATGAATGAGGATTGGTCAGATGACAGCTCAGACAGTGAAGAGTGCAGACTCGCAGCATCCCTAGAGGTAGACCAGAGAGGCCCATATGTGGAGGGAAAAGTAATGGGCTATAAGGTCTCATTTTTAGTTGATACGGGAGCTACACGCTCTACGGTTCGCAGTGCAGAGGTACCAAGATTACCTCTCTCTGGGCGCACCATACGAGTGGTTGGTGTGGCTAACCAGTACCTGACTAATCCAATCACTGACCCAGTGCAGGTTGAAATCGGAAATTTCCAGGGCCTGCATTGATTTGTTGTATGTGATTCAAGTCCAGTATCCTTATTAGGAAGAGACTTATTATGCAAGACCAAATGTTCGATTACCTGTTCCAATGGTGGAATAGAGGTACAGACAAACAGTGATGATGAGGGAGATGAGGGTCAATTCATAGAACAAGGAGGAGAGATGAATGAAGATTACCCTCTGATTACTCTATTCCCAGTGTTTACCCTGATCGATCTACCTGCTGACCTGCAAGGATCGGTAACAGAGAAAGTATGGGATTTGACTGGAAAGGAAGTTGGATTAATCAAGGGAGTAGGTCCAGTCAAAGTGCAGATAAAGCAGGATGCAGTGTTCCCACAAGTACCACAATATCACATGACTCAGGATGTCCTTATTGAAGTGACACAGATAATTGCGGATTTTCTCAGACAGGGAGTTCTGAAAGAGGTCCTGAGCAGTCCATGTAACTCTCCTATTATGGGTTTGAGAAAACCCTGTGGGAAAGTTCGAATTGTGCAGGATTTGAGAAAAATAAATGAAATTGTGATAAAATGCTGCCCTGTGGTTCCCAACCCAGCGGTAATAATGTTCCAGGTTCCTTGTGATGCTGAATGGTTTACCGTAGTAGACCTATCACAAGCGTTTTTCTCGATACCACTTCACGAAGACAGACAGTTTTTGTTCAGTTTCAAATTCCTGGATAAGGTATACAGTTGGTGCAGAATTCCTCAGGGGTTTTCTGAGTCACCATCCATCTTCAATCAGATATTGAAGAAGGATCTGGAACCTCTCGTGTTGCCTTACAATTCGACTCTTATACAGTACATTGATGATTTGTTGATTGCATCCAAAACCAGAGACAGCTGCAAATATGATACCATTGCATTATTGAATCATTTAGGGAAAAACGGACATAAGGTGTCACCTAAAAAGCTGCAGTACTGTCAAAAAGAAGTGAAGTATTTGGGGCATCTGATTGAAAAAGGGTCCCGAAGAATATCAAAAGAGAGAATAACAGCTGTTTTACAAATGAATCCTCCAACAACAAAGAGAGATGTCAGGATGTTCTTGGGAATGGTGGGCTACTGTCGCCAGTGGATACCCAACTTCTCGATTATTTCAAAACCACTAATAAAACTAACAGGAAAAGAAGTTAAGGATGAACCATACACAATCACATTAACAAAAGAAGAGCTTGAGTCATTTCTAGAGCTGAAAGAGTGCATGTGCAGGGCTCCAGCATTAGGAATGCCTGATTATGAGAAACCATTTCTGTTGTTCTGTCATGAACGTGATGCTTGTTCTTTGTCTGTTTTAACACAGGTCCATGGAGATGCAAATCGCCCTGTAGCATATTTTTCAGCTACTTTGGACCCTGTCGCAGCAGCCTTACCAGGTTGTTTGCGAGCAGTCGCAGCAGTTGGTCAAAGCCTTTCACAATGTGAGGGCATAGTCATGGGATACCCTTTGACAGTTTTGGTTCCACATTCTGTTGAAATTCTGCTGACACAAACTAAGACCAACATATGACAAATGCACGACTTACCAAATATGAGACGATTATTCTGGGTCACCCAATGTTACGTTGAAAAGGTGCACTGTGCTGAACCCGGCAACTCTACTTCCCAATGAGAATACAGAAATAAAAGATGGGGAAGAGTTTGAGCATGATTGTCTGGAGGTGACTGAGCTTAGTACCAAACCTCGCTCAGATATACAGGATACCCAGTTAAAGGAAAACGATTGCATTATGTTCGTTGATGGGTCCTGCTTAAGAGATTCGACAGGAACCTTGAGAGCTGGTTATGCAGTATGTACCATATCTGGCATAGTAGAAGCCTCCTGGCTCGAGAAAGTGTTTTCTGCACAGGTGGCAGAATTAATAGCTCTTACAAAAGCCTGCCATGCTGCTGTAAATCTGAAAGTCACAATCTATACAGACAGCAGATACGGATTTGGAATTGTACACGATTTTGGTCAACTCTGGTTACAGAGAGGGTTTATGACATCCTCTGGTTCACCAGTGAAAAATGGAGAACAAATAAGAGATTTGTTACATGCGATTCAGTTGCCTCTTGAAATTGCCGTGGTGAAGTGCAGTGCTCACACCAGATCACAAGATTTTGTGTCAATGGGGAATGGTTATGCAGACCAAGTTGCCAGATTTTGTGCATTAAACTGTATATCTTTTAAAGAGCAGTGGGAACTGTTACCACAACCTGAGAATGACACAACCTTAAGCCTAGCATTACAAGTGGTTGATACCTTAGACGAATTAAAAACATTACAAAGCCACGTTGGTAGAGAAGAAAAACGTTCCTGGCAGAAAATCAGTGTGTACAAAGAGCAGATGATATTTGGGTGTCAGAAGAGGGAAAACTGGTTTTGCCAAACAGTCTTCTGTCACAATTTGCCCGACTGTACCATGGGCAGGCACATTTAGGAAGAGATGCCATGATCAGATCCTTTAAGATCGATTGGTTCAATCCAAAATTCAGACATGCCGCAGAAATTACTTGTCACAGGTGCGTCATTTGTCAACAGATGAACGCTGGAAAAGGAACCGTGGTAACTTTGAGCCACATTGGGAGAGCTGGTGGTCCATTTAATAAGATACAAATGGATTTCATTGAAATGCCCGTTTGCGGAGGTTTGAGGTACGTGTTGGTGATTGTGTGTGTTTTTAGTCATTGGATTGAGGCATATCCCACAGGTAGGAATGACAGTCTTACGGTTGCAAAACTACTACTCAGAGAATTAATACCCAGGTTCGGGTTTCCGGTTTCTATAGAATCAGATAGGGGAAGACACTTCGACAATGAGGTGATTAAACTTCTGTGTGCCGCACTCAACATTGAACAAAAGCTGCATTGTAGCTATCGCCCTGAAGCCTCAGGACTAGTCGAGCAGATGAATGGTACTCTGAAATCAAGAATAGCAAAAATGTGTGCAGCAACAAACATGAAGTGGCCAGATGCATTACCTCTAGTGCTGATGTCTATGAGAAACACGCCAGATAAGAAAACAGGATTGTCCCCACATGAAATCCTCATGGGCAGAGCAATGAGGTTACCAGCAGTACCTGCAAACGCACTAGTGAATATTACAGATGATATGGTGTTGGATTACTGCAAAAGTTTGGCTCACGTGATTCACTCTTTCTCTCACCAGGTGGAAGCTAACACGTTACCACCAATCGGCGAACCAGGACACTCTCTGCAAGCTGGAGATTGGGTGGTTGTCAAGAAACACGTGAGGAAATCGTGTCTTGAGCCGCGTTGGAAAGGGCCATATCAAGTAATACTAACAACAACTACTGCTGTAAAGTGTGCCGGGGTTCCCAACTGGATACATGCCAGCCATACAAAAAGGGTAACGTGTCCTGTTGAAGAGGAACTTGAAAATTCCGGTACAGCAACTTCAAGAGAAGAAGTCTCAGAGTCAGAGATCAGTCAAGAAAGATCTGAGACTGCAGGAGAGCCCGCTGAGAACAGCTGTGTCCCTCAAACTATCAGTGAGTTCGAGAGAGGTGACAGAGGGCCAATCTCAGTGGAGGCAGCAGGAGAACAAAGACAAGAAGAGGTTCTCCCAGAAGCAGACGATTACAATTCAGAGTCTGAATACAGTGTCGAACAAGAAGGAGAAAGAGACGGAGAAGTGGTAAATTTGAATCAGAACGAATCAGAATCTCCCGAACAAATCCCAAGCCTATCAGGAGAAAACACCATATCACCAGAGGAGGGTGCTATCCAAAGTACTGAAGGGAAACGCCGAAGTAAGACGAACAGAGGTGACCATTGGCCAGACAAATCACACTTTAGAATAAGAGAAATAGCAAACGAAACAATAATAGAGGAAAGCGATACCTCACGAGCAGACGATCTGAGTGAAGGAGAACAGCAAGGAGAACGAAAATTAAAAAGAAAAAGAATAGCAAACAGAAGATATACCGGTCCTGAATGGGCATATGCTACAACCTCTGAATGGCAACAAGAATTCTTAGCGTTCTGTTTTGATCGAGAAATACCAGGCCAGTACTACGGTACCTGAGGAATATACAACAAGAAAGCTGAGATAAAGATTGAAATTGTGAAAGCTGAAAAATAATAATAAAAAAATCTTAAGAAAAAAAAAAAACTACCGGAAAGTGACATTAAACCTGGATTTGACTTATAGAAACCTGATTACGACAAGCTCCTAACCTGAATTGACGAAAAGGGTCCTGGAGTGAGTGAAGACGCTGTAAATTACGCAGAAAGAGTTTGCTGCTCAGAGTTGATTGTTGATCTGCTATTCTGATTCTATACAAACATGGCTTATAGTAACAAAGGAAGTAAAGTGTGTGGTTGGTTAGGACTTATAATAGGCGTCGTATGTGCAATAATGATTGTGGGAGTGATTGTGTGAATGCCATGGAGAGAGAGTGAAACCATTAATGCAATTTTAAAACCTGAGACTACTACTACAACTAATAAACTATCACCATGGGAGAAATTTGAGCAAGACGCAAGACATCTGCATGAGGGAACTAATACAAAAGGCGAACTTTCTACTAATGTTTTCTATCGCTTACTAAATGAGTATGTGGAAACTATGGATGCGAAAGACTGTTATGTATGTACTAAAATTCCTTCATCTGTGCAGGAGGGAGTTACTTATCATAGCCTCCCTCTTGCGTATGGGATCAGCTGTAGCTTGCTACTAACAAGATTTTATGATCAAGAGCATGTGCAATATTTTTATTCAAATTTAGATGTTGTGTTTTCTTTTGTGCCTGTTATTGAATTCTTAAATAAGCTAGCTAAAGAGCATGATATAAAATTAGTTAGAGGATTTTTTGAGCCAACACTAACATTTAGAACTGCTTATGCACATCGCAACAATTTAACATGCTTACTGTCTCCTGTGGAGAAAAGCTTTTTAGATCATACAGATGATAGACGCAAAGCATTAAAAGAAAAATTAGAAAAAGGTTTAGAAAAACGCACTTATGCAAATGATTACGCTTATACTGCAATTAAAACACAAGGCAAGTTAGCTATAGATGCATTACACGTAGGTAGACTCTGTATATATAGACCAAAATCTGATCAAGATCATTTGTTTGTGGGAACGAGTGAATGTAGGCATGTGTTTCTGTTTCAGAGCAAATGGACCTTTATGTTAAATGGATAAGACCCAGCGATTCCTGGAATCAACTACATCTGTGGGTTAAATGCATATTACCGTCTCCCTAGGGGATGGTATGGGACATGTTATTTGGGAATAGTATTCCCAAAGATTTACCAGATTGATGACATGCCAGACAAAAACGAGAATCAGTGGCGGCTGTCATTGGTGACATATTTGGAGCTATAATCCCTTCAGTAGGGGTTATCCTAAATTCTATGAAAATTCAAAAGTTGTCTACTATTGTGGACAACATGCTGACAAATTTTACAGGAGCCATACTCCTGATGGATACTGAACTTGCTGCAGAAAGAGCTATGACTCTTCAAAACCGGCTTGCTTTAGACATTCTTTTAGCAAAGAGTGGAGGTGTGTGCAAAATGCTTAATGAACGTCATTGCTGCTCATACATACCTGATAACAGTAAGAAAATTAGAAACATGCTTACTAACCTGACTAGAGATAGTACAGATTTGAAGGATCTAACAGAAACTGGTGTTTGGGAGAAATTTGGGAAAGGAATTGCCCGAGTGGGAAGCTGGTTTACCAACATTTGGAATGGGGTACTTGCAAAAATTATGATGGGATTATTAATTGTTCTGTTTTGTTTATTGGGATTTTGGGGAATATGCAAAATTAATGACAAAGTGAAAAGAAATTGGACTAAAAGAACCAAGAGAAATGAAGAAAGTGAAAGAGAGAAAATGTTCAATGAAATATGGGAAAGTTCACATAAAGGAAAAGATGTTGAAATGCGTATTATGCGCAAGGTGAAAAATTAAGACTAAAGAATTTGTGATGACGAGCGTCATCAGAGGAGGGACTGAGAGAGCGTAGCTTTATAATACATATTATAGACGTGAAATGCTTATGATTAACAATACTGCATCAAATAAAATATTCATTGAAATATATTAATTAACATAAAGGATTTTATGTGTGTGTAAACTAATGTCAACTATAAGAAATAATCATTCATAAATTGCTAAAACTGTGTACATTTAAACGCATAACACTGCATTCATTAGAACTCGTATATCTTAAAGTTAGCAAGAGTCAAGCAAAGCTGTGTAGCTCTCATATTAAACTGTATTTTTCCGTATGCTGACTCGCAAAAGGCCATGACCAAGCGATTGTTCTTTTCCTTTCAATAGTTTGCAACAGGACCACATTTTCCCATCCGTATGCTAGCAGCTTTTAGGATAGAATTATGCGCTTTGAAACATTATTGGACACTTCCAAGGACGATGGAGCGAGGAGAAGAGAACTTTTGACCTGACGAGTGCCAAGGAGATGAAGTAACCCCGGATATGCCACCTACGAAATACGTCAATTATGATGACCAATTAGAACATGATAAAGTATCCAAATGACAAAATGCATTACTTAATGTATAATTTGATAGATTGACAATGGTATGGTGTATTGACTGACCAATAGAATTTTGGGGGAATGAATCACGAAAAAGGGATAAAAACCCATGGCACAGGAAATAGACAGCGCATTAGGTAGGGAATGATATCGATTGCATCTCGAAACTCTGTCACTCTATTTGGTGACCTGAGACTTAGAGAAAACCATCTTTGCCCATTAGACTGCCCCTACACTTTTCTCCTTATGAGAAGAGTGTCTTTGTCTTTTAAACTTAGATAGACTGACGGCGATCTAACTGATGTCCTGAAGACGAAGACTAATCCTGAATGCTGACCTAATCAGAGGAGGGTAATTATATGTTGCTAATGAAAAATTCTTTATTTGCCTTTTCTTTCTAGGTACCAACTGCTGTATGTTTTTGATTAGAGACCTTAGTTAGATATTTCCAAATTGGTGTTCAAAATTGTTTTGCATGACGCCCAACATGCTAATGCTAATTAGAGGTTAGACGAGGTATTCATCTTGACTGACAAACTGACGTGACTGACATGATGCTATGCTGAACTTGTATCTTAGAACATTCAATGTATTGTGATCTGGTTATACTCATCTGATTATCTATGCTTCTGATTTCTGCACTATTGAAAGCTTACGGTGGCTGTCATCTTGTAATTGTGCTTATATGCTTCTTGACTTTGAGATTGATGCCTTTGCTACTAGATTGTAATCAATAGGGAATAAAACTCATAAAAACTTCATTAAGGTGTGGTTATTCATGACTAAAGGTCATGATTGCGCTGCATGTTTATTAATGCCTAAAGCGAGATATATTTTGGTGTTAAATATTGACAATGTTGTTGCCATATTGATTGGTGTTCTGATCAGTTATCTCGTCCTACGGTGTCTCACCACTGGGTCCAAAGATTCATTGGCCTAAAACGAGTCCTGATGTGTATAGATTAACATAGAGGGACGCGTTAGCAGTTATTATTTGCTTTTGGATAATGAGTGGCATGGAGCTCCATCACTATTTCCTGCGGGTCATGATAATTTTCTACTTGGGGTATTACAGAATACCCTCTAATAATATGTTCTAAAGAGATGATTGTATGGTCAATTATTGAGTGAGTCTTGCAATTTTTAAAGGTCAGCACTAACGAGGATTCACTTGCTGCTTTATCATTCAGAATTGTTAGGCCAAGTTTATGCAAATCACTCTGGCAGAGACGTGGGTTAAATGGGTATTGAAGACCCCAGACACCATTCATTTTATTACAGGAAGCTGAAAGATTTTTAATAATTTCCCAAAGCATAGTCATCTGTACCATTTAGATAGACTGCCTTACACTTAACTAAACATTCAATAAAATATTATGTCAAGAAAGTGTAATTTTAAACATTGTAACCAAGGCAGATGAAAATTAAGCTCCAGGACCTTCATATTTAAATCAGCAGTTATATATAGAGAGAGACCACCATTTGCACAGCCCTGCAAAAAAAACGCAAGTAGCTGGATTAAGAAATTCACAGTAGCCAAAAATAGAGGTCGGTGTCTCTGTCCAAGTTTCTTGGAAGATTAAAATGTCAAAATTCTTTATAAATGAAAATGTATCGGGATCTTCTAACAACCTAGTAAGAACATGCATGTTTCAAAAACATATATTAATATGCTTAATTCCTGGATCACTGACAGACAACTATCAATCAACACTTTCTTTCAAGCAATGAAATTGATAATATCAAAGGAAGCCTAGCCCAATCCTCCATTTCAGCATTATGTTTTAAGGCCTGTTCACATATGTGGAAGCCTGGTTTCAAGTTTGTTATTTTGAGTGCGGGTGCTGTTGCAGGATTAATTAGAGGAGCAACGGCACCCTGTAATAATGATCTATTTTGTTTAATGCACTTAACAGACTCATGGGCGTGCTGCATACATTTCTTTGTTCGCTCCATGGGCATTAGTAGGGTGGGATAGTTTTCACTTGTAAATTTCTTTACTTCAATGCCTCATTTTTCAAACTGTAAATGACAGTTATTAGACCTGACAGCCTTTGGGTGGCCACCCCCAGCTTTCTGCCTGCTTCCTTCCACTTTTTGACACTGTTTTTGCTGGTTTTAGGACTCTGCACACTTTACCACTGTTAACCAGTGCTAAAGTGCATATGCTCTCTCCTTTAGAACATGGTGACATTGGCTCATACCCGATTGGCATCTTTAATTTACTTTTAAGTCCCTAGTAAAGTGCACTGCATGTGCCCATGGACAGTAGATTAAATGCTACTAGTGGCCCTGCAGCACTGATTGTGCCACCCACCTAAGTAGCCCCTTAACCATGTCTTAGACCTGCCATTGCAAGGCCTTTGTGTGCAGTTTCACTGCCACTTCGACTTGGCACTTAAAAGTACTTGCCAAGCCTCAAACTCCCCTTTTTCTACATATGTCACCCCTAAGGTAGGCCCTGGATAACCCATAGGGCAGGGTGCTATGTAAGTAAAAGGCAAGACATATGCCTGTGTGTTTTATATGTCCTGGTAGTGGACAACTCCTAAATTCGTTTTCCACTGCTGTGAGGCCTGCTCCTTTCACAGACTAACATTAGGGCTACCCTCATCTACTGTTTGAGTGGTAGGTTGTGATCATAAAGGGGTAGACAAGTCATATTTAGTATGGCCAGATGGTAATACAAAATCCTGCTGACTGGTGAGGTTGGATTTTATATTACTATTTTAGAAATGCCACTTTTAGAAAATAAGCATTTCTCTGCACTTAAAAAAATCCTTCTGTGCCTTACAGCCTGTCTCCAATCCACATCTAGGCTGGGCTGATTCACAGCTCTCTTGTACATTTCACCCAGACAAACACAGGATGCTCAGGCACACCTGCCCACATCTTCATACTGAATGGGTCTTCCTGGGCTGGAAGGGTGGAGGGCCTGACAGTTACATTTCAAAGGACAGTGGCCTGCCCTCACACAATGGACTACCAAACGCCCTACTGGGATCCTGGCAGACAGGGTTGTACTGAAAAGGGACCTTGTGCACTTCAAAACCACTCTTTGAAGTCTCCCCCTCTTCAAAGTCAATTTTGGGTATATAAACCGGGTCCCTGACCTGACCAACTTAGATATTTCCTGGGACAAACAATCTGAACCAGATCCTACAACCTGCCAAGAGGAGGTGCCAGGCTGCCCAAAGGACTCACCTGGACTGTTTTGCTGTGAAGGACTGCTCCCTTGCTGTTGCCCTGCTGCTTTGCTGGCATCTGGCTCTGCTGAGAAGTGCTCTCCAAGGGCTTGAATTGAGCCTGCCTCTTACTTCCTGAAGTTTCAGGGCCAAAAAGTCTTCACCCCACAAAGGAACTCCTTGTGTGGCAAAAATCGATGCACAGCCTGCCTAGAGGTGAAAAATCACTGCATCATTGACCTGGAATGACGCAGCCCGGATCCCCGAGAGGTGATCGACGTAGAGCCAGAATTGCGACCGGAACTTCAATGCACAGCCCACTAGATCGATGTATCGCCGAGCCGGAACGATGCAGCCCGACTTCCTGCGGGAGGAATCGATGCAGCGCCGGCCGTGCAATAGAAACTCTGACGCATCACCCACCGGATTGACGGCACCTGTGACTTCGTCCTGCATGCCCAGGATTTCCATGCGTCTTCCCTGGGTTTCAAAAGACCCCGCATCGCAAAGAGAATTCAAGCCTGCACACCTGAATTCAACGCAAAGTCCTTGCCGTGTGGAAAAGAATTGACCCATCGTCTGTGTGCGCCCGGAAATCTGACGCACACCCTTCGTTTTTCACGCATCTTCTCCTCTGCGGTCTCCGTGCGTGTAATTCTAACGCATACCAGGTACTTTGTGCTTGCGAGAGACAATTGTTGCATTTAAGAATTTAAGACTTCTTATTATTACCAAAGTGATATTTCAACTTGTGATTATTAAATCTTTATCGTTTTGACCTTAATTTCTTCAGATAAATATCTCATATTTTTCTAAAACTGTGTGGTGTATTTTTTGTGGTGTTTTCACTGTGTTACTGCATGATTTATTGCACAAATACTTTACACATTGCCATCTAAGTTAAGCTTGATTTCTCAGTGCCAAGCTACCTGAGGGTGGGCACAAGATAATTTGGATTGTGTGTGACTTACCCTGACTAGGATTGTGGTCCCTACTTGCACAAGGGTGTATACCTCTGCCAACTACAGACCCCATTCCAAACAACAGTCATATATCTGTCTTGCAGTGCTATTATCTGGCCATGTAGTGCAAGTAATTTCTTGTGGGGTATACAATATGTTGTGTTTAATTCGCACAATTACAAGGTCATCTGATGTTATTTGAGAAATAGCTAGTATTTAGGCAGTTAATTTTAATAAATTACCGTGATTAAGGATGTCATGTGGCCCTCTAGAGTTCTACTGTGGGTGAAACTGAATTTTGGGAGGAAGCGACAAAGTAGCCAATTAATTTGTACCTGCGACCACTTGGCTGGACTACTCAGAGTTTAAACAACAATTTTTCTACCTGACCAGAAGGTTGCTTTTTATTAGGAAAACTTTCCATTGAACCAATAGACAATTGAAGATTATCTGTATGAGATGACTAAACAGTGGACCTTGTTGTCCATCCCTATTCTTTGTGAATCATTTGCTAAATTTTGGTTGGCCATCAAAGATACCCTTACTTGGTTTGTATCCTTCATTGGCAAAACTAATAGATTCTTTACATTCTGTGTAGGTGCAACCACTTCCTTCATGGTCCCAGGATAATTATTGGTTACATTTTCCACGACATAAGTATGACTATAATTTTGATTTGAAATATGCTTGTAACTTTGTGTTCCCTCACCATTCCCCTCTTCTTGCAAAGCCATTGCTTCCTCTATGCTCAGTATATGGTGTTTATTGAATGTAGTTCTTATGCCTCGATTCATGGTTTGGACTTCCCCTCCCAAGCCCTCTTCTGGGGAGTTTAGCTATTGGTCACTCCTTGCTTAGCCTTTTTCTAGCCCTTTTTGTTAGCTCTTGTGCCTTTGTGGAGCTTGATGACATTGTGGACTTTAGAACTTGAATATTCTCACTTACTTGCTCCAGGAATGATGATTTCATTTCTCCTTCATTCTGTATTACCACTGCCAGGTCAGCTAGAGGAGCTTCTCCCATACACACGTTATCAGCTACAGTCTGCTGATCAATTTGATTAACCTTATCTTCCTAGAGATTACTTATGTCTGTTCTTAATTTCACAATATCAGCTGTTGTTTTACAGGATTTTGTTGATATATTTTTAACACCATCAATTAATTCCCCCACAATTTTAGGTAATTATACAACCTTATCTATAATGTGCAGGCAATTAACTGATGGCTGATGTCTCACTGAGTCTTAATAATTAGATCAGTCAATTTCAGTAATTTAGGGTCTATCCCTGCTACATGGACCACAAGTGAGTTAAGCAAATCAACTTGACTATTCAATTTATCCAAGTTAAAGGTAAGTGCAGCTGTTAGTGCATCCATGGGGTTCAATAAATTGCCCCAAACACCTGAATGGCCCTGTGAGGATTCTTTTGGACCTCATCATTCACAAGAACATTTCGACATTTTTTGCCAGGAAGGAGAGATCCGTCGATTTAAGTTAGTTATTCATGGAAGTCAATTGATCGCCCACATCTCACCCTGTCTCAGATCAGTGTTTTTCTAACATTATTTTTCTGGTATAAGAGTAGGATTTAAATCTGGTTGAGTTCTTACAATATTATGTATTAACTAAATGGATCAGGACGAGCTTTCAGAATTGGACTAGATAAATGAGATCCCAATTTAACAATATGCTCAACTGTGCCAGAAGTCTCTTGAGCCCTATACGTGCCATAGTTAGGGGCATTAATTTGCCACAGTTAAAGTCTCCTGTTGATTTGGGATCCGGTCTGTTCCTGGGGACAGCTTAGAAGTAGATTTGACCATTAACGGATAAGGACTTATTATTGTCATTGATGGATCAGGACTTATTGTTGCCTGAGTAGTACTTGCATAAAACTGCAACACTTTTTCAATGACTCACTTTGAGAATGGGTCAACCACTGACCTATTGCTGATTTCCCCTGTACTTTACAGTGGGTTGATGGTAAATCCTCAAAGTTGTGATGAACTTGAGCTTTTATTGTCAACTATGGGAGATGATATATTGGGTCTGAGGATATTGTTATCCTTCCTTCACTTGTCTCTTTACACATGATGTCATCTTCCTTGTAGTCAGCTAATGATGTATCAACTATATCAGCTGTATCAACTGTGTCAACTGGATAAATAACATGATTAGTTGATATTGATTGAATTTCTCCACCTTATAGCCAGGTGTAACAATGGAATTAGTCATGAACCCTACTTGCTTCAGAACCTGGTCTAGGATTTTTAGAGAAGTCTGAGATTGATGGCTGGGAATCAGTGATATTCCTATGAGCAGCCGGAACATCCGCAATGTCGGAAACTACAGCAGATACGTCTTGAGCAACTAAAATATCTTCCACCTCTGAAATTAGAGTTCTGGCTGCTTTCTCTGTTTCCTTTCTTGAGTTGGGGTTCCACAAGATCGTCCAGACCTCATCATTGGCTTCGATGCTTTATGATATTATTTAGGTTCTTACATTCTTACTCCTTATGCTTTGTAGTATAACATAAGTTGAGTCACAATTTGTATTTAGGTCAAATTCTTAAATCTGATTCTTAATTCCTTCATAACATGTCATTAAACCGCTTAGGACCACTTTATGCTTTTAGGTCCACTTTATGGTCCACTAAATGCTTTTTTATTCGACTTTCTTACATTGCTACAAGCGCTGCCACACCCCCTTGAAATCCCCTTGACAGGCTTCTTAAACTTTCCTTGCCTTTTTGCTTGCAGAGTCAAAGTGAGGGGGGCCACGAGCACACACAAAACACCAATTTTTCTTTGCAAATTATAAGCCCACTTTATGCATCCTTACACCTCCTCTTCTTTGTTCCGTCACACCTCCTCAACAAGCCTTGGTTACTCGTAAGGGGGGCACAAGCATACATGGTTTACGCACATTGAAATTTCCAAAGATGCAGATTTGACTCCATTCCACTCAGTTCAATTCCAGGTGCAGAACCAGAGAGACTAGTTTGTGTTTAACTCCTTCTTAAACTAATTTTTCCACATCTCCATCACAGCAACAACTTTTCTTACAATTCATTTCCTCCAGGGGAAGGGGGAGAGGAGAGGGAGAGGCCAGAGCTCAAACCGCTGCTCAAACTCCAGGCACTCCCCCAGAGAAAGCACCAGGAGAATGGCACAAAGGTAATGGAGAGGTAAAATGTGGTCAAATGCTGGACAAATACAGTAAAATGCAATAACAGGCAGGCCCTTCACAGGAGGAATCCGCACCTGCCTAATGCAGACCATTTCTGAGACACACTAAGAGACCTGTGGCTTTGAGCCTCACATGTACTTCCTTTCCTTTCTGCTACTCACTGATGTTCACCCTTACTTCCACATGATCTTCTGCTGTGTCTCACGGCTCGTAACTCCTGAAACCTGACTGAACCTGGTTAGTGCTAGGCCAGAAAACAGCCCAGTGCGGCGCTATGCAGATACACCAGCTGACTACCGTCTCACATACTCAGAAATCAGGTAGAAGGATCAGGAAGTTCGGAAGGTCTCCAACAGGCAGCCCCCTCACAGTGAGCAGCAATGGCCATCAGCATTAATCGGGGTGACTTAAAGAACTATCCACATTTTAAACAAACTTAAACATGTTGTGCAACAATTACAAAATATTTTGCAGAGCAGTGCTGCAAGTATTTTTTCTGCGCTGCCCTATGCTAATTTGAAAGGGCAGGAATGCACTGTATTTACGAGATACAGTGTATTCCTACCCTTTCAGCCAGAGCCAGCGCACAATTTGGTGCCTAGTGTCAACGCAGGCACCCTTGCACCATTGTGCAAGGGTGTCTGTGTTGTTGGCAGGATTGTCTTTGTGCAGGAAGAGACACCTTCCTGCACAAAAACAATCCATGAAGGATATTTCCTATTTCTATGTGTGCTCCAAAATGCAGCACACATATAAAGAGGAAAGGACGAGGAGAAATAAAGATGTTTCTTCTCCCCTGGGGAGGAGTACAGTTTTGATGCATTCCCAGGTTTACAGATCATTGTAAATCTGGGAATGAGTCAAAACCCCTGGGTGCTGCCTGGGGAAAACCCTCAGCAATGCCCATGGAATGCCCCCAGATGCAATGTAATGCAACATAGCAATTTGCACTTTTTTCCCTCACACCAGATCTATGAGGCAATGAAAAGCCATGCAAAGTGACTTTTTGTGGTTTTGTAGATATGGGCCTTAACTCCAACGCATTGGTGGCGCAAGGGGCTTGTAAATGTGCCCCACTATTCTCTTAACAGTGAAGAATTTTGTAAAATAAAAGCATGACATAAAAAATAGATGGTAACACATTCATGGTTTTAGGTATGCCAGCCCAACTGACTTATCTGCATGCATTTATATTAGTGGTTTTAATTAATCTTATTTAATCAATTTTATATTACATGCAGATACGGTAATGATTTCCAAAAAGGATGTGTGAAACTTGTGTAATTTGATTTTGTGTTATTACGTAAAATTTTGAAAATGTATGTGAAATTGCATCTAATTACACAAAATGCCAAGACAGAATTTGGTGCTACATTTTAGCGTGAACTGCATCCGTGCATCCATTTTGGCCCTGAATGGCAGATAATTATAGAACGTGACATAATAGTGTAATTTTGGAAATTTAGTTTAACACCAAGTTATGGGAGATTACGCCTGTGTTTCGGAGATTTCAAACCGGCCTAGTACCCAATGGGGCTGGTAAATAGATATAAGAACATCCACTGGGCATACACAGTGATTGGGTCTGACCTATGCATGTATGTGTTGAGCATGCCCCGGCATGTAAAAATACTTTAATCAAGCGGTTCGTTCAAACCATCACATACAATAATGAAATGAACTTCATACACAGCTTTCTTGATATTTAAATACACTTTTTGTCTGCTTATATCTTTATAAACATTTTAAAGAACACATAAAACAATCATGCTCTTTTCACAGAAAAATGCACAGCTGCATCATTCAGTGTAAAACAGTTTTTTGCTGCCATGTTTTTAAATTTATAAATAATGTGCTGCCAATAATGAACACACTTTAAACGTGCAGTTTCTAAAATATATTATGTCTCTTTAGATCATTAACGGCCATATGTACGAACACTTTTTCCCATAGACACAGAATGGGTAAAAACCTTTGCTACATCTGGCCCTAAGTCCTTATAACCAGAGGTTCACTATGTGCCTATCTGAACCATTCTAGCCCACTGCAGCAGAAAAGGCAAAGTCTAGCTATCTCCAATGTGTCACCACAAAGCTACAGCTGCAACTATTTTTTTTCTATCCAAACCTAATATCTCCAACATCAAACACAGGAAATTGACACACACCAATCAGGATACTTGTCTTCCTTATGTCACCAAACACATTCACTGTCACATTTACGACAATGAAACAAAAAAATCAGTAGCAGAGCATCAAGCTTAGTGCCCATTCAAGTCATTCAAAACACCTCATTTATTCGCTGGCACACAATAACATGCCTGTGTGAGCATTAATAATTATTTCATGTATTTCTGTATTTTTTTTTTGTATTCATCATCATATACTTTATTCGACCGTAGGTCATAAAAGTTACACATTAAATTGTACAAAGAAGGTGCGTTTGTTTCATTTTGCTTTCACACTGGCTAAAAATAAGGTTTAGAATAAAAATAGCTTCTATAGGCCGTGGCCTACTGTAATCCACCATTATTCCCGATACATAGCTTAACATTTAGATGCCAATGTTTCTAAGACGTCTGCTTCATAACGTTAAAATAATACAAATATTTGAAAGCTCTTAAAACAATATGAGGTGGTTTCAAATTCAAATTTCCCAGGTGATACCATCATCAAGATAAATACAAACTATCCGACCCAAGATTTAAAGATTTAAAGTGCTAAATTGATGTTACATAGTAATACAGTTTCTTGATGATTTAGATGGCATACTTTAACAAAGAGAGCCTACTACCGGCACAATCATGTGGCAAATTTGGGCACTGTCAAGTCATTAAGACACAAGCACAGTGTGATAAAAAGCTTATATAATAACTTAAAATGGTTATCGGATTCATGTTAAAATGGCACGAATACCAGACAGGTGCATAAAAGTAACTATTTGCGGCTAATACTAGTGTAAAAATAGCAGAAACACATGATGATTACCTACATAATGTCTAAGAAAAATCTATTCCAAAGCCCTGTCCAAACCACATGGTCAATAATTCATCATCATCTTCATCATCAACTTTGTTCATCAATGACCATAAAAGCACATAAAACAAGATAATAAATAATTCTTAAGTGAATAAATAAATACACGTCTATAAAAATAGGAGTAAAAACATTAAAACAATAACTTGAATTGCACATATGACTCTAAATCTTACCTATAAAAGAGATGAGACCTTAAATTACTTTTTGGAGATGGCAACGTATGCGCCAAGCTGTTGCTAAATACTTGCTTACTGAAAGAATCACGTCAGCTGAATTATGGCTTTTTAGAACCCGTAGAGCCAAAGAGCAGTTCTTGAATCCCATGTCCCTGCAAATCTTGCGGATCCATTTTAATCGCGGAATCGCATAGGCTGGGCAGAAGAACATGAAATGCTCAATGGTTTCACAAATACTGCCACAGGCAGGGCATATATCGGGAAGATTAATCGACCCCCACCTATGAATCAATGACATCAGTGGCAGAGAGTCAAAACGAAACCTTGCATATAAGCTCTTGCCTTGCAAATAACATCCGAATAGGATTCAAACTTTGGGGACCATTTAATATCAGTAAAGGAATTAGTTAAGCGACCATGGGATTTATGGGTTATGTAGTTGTCCTTAACATAAGACCAATAGGTTAACTTTAAAACAATTTTATGCCGTCTCTCTAATTTATGGGGATTTTCCCAATAGTCACCCAGACCCAAAAGCCGGAGCCAATGGGCCACATGGCGAATCCAGGGAAGAGTATTAGCGTTTTGGCATTTCAATAAATCGAGTAATGCGGTCTTATATATATCTAGTTCGGGGGTTATCCATAACCTGATCCAATAAAGGAGAGGTCTTAGAGTAGCTAGATCTGCTACTCGGCTTAACCCCAGATCTAGAAATAATGGAAGCAAGGGTGTGGTGCGTGGACATGCAATTAAAGCCCTTGCAAAGTTGTTTTCCCCCACACTGATCATGTTACAGTTAGCGTAACCCCATACCTCCGCTCCGTACAGGGCTGCACTTTGAGCCTTAGCTGTGTAAATTTTTATTGCTGGGGAAACAACTTTTGTAAAGGTGCTTTGATAGAAACGCAATATAGATGAGGCTCTGTGTTGTAGGAGCCCTGCACTTTTTGTAATCTGCTCTTCCCATATTAGTTTACTGGTTAATCTAACTCCCAGGTAATCTATAGAGCTTACTTCCTTCAACGGTACTCCCTCAATATGAATGGAACTCCCTCAATATGTATTTGATTCTGCATAGGAAATGAATTAACAAAGAAAATAACACGCAACTTGAAAATGTGCCCACTTGAATGGCCGCCACCTAATACAATTTTGTTTCTTAAAAATATATTAATGTTTATTCAGAGCTTATTTGAATGTTAAAATGTAGTAATTTGTCATACTTAAAGTTAAACGTTATGTATTTGCTTATATTAACTATAGGCCTCTAGTTAGCAAGGTCTAGGCCGTAAAGTTGCACTGCCAAATATTGAAAAATGCAATGTCAGAATAAAAATGATCTCATGCTTGCTGAATAATAAAGATGCATTGTATTAACTAAAGGTTTACCAGGTCTGGAAATAACAAATTGTTATTCTCGTAAGGAAATGTGTGTAAACCTGAATGTTCTCAAATTGCTACAAATGTTAAATTGAAGCGTATGGGAAAGCAACGCTTCCAGGAACTAACAATGGATGCACTGACGGAAAGATGTAAAAATTGATTCTTGATGTATCGAATAATGTGCGTAAAAGGAGAAGAACCAATCATCAACCTGTGAAAGACTGTCTAATTCTATCTTAGATTTGGAAAATACATTTTATTGGACTATTGGCTATCACACGATTCTCTTGAACAATGACAACGTGGGACAACTTTAACTGTTTTCAGAGTTCTGTGTTATTCCTTTGACTGATCTAGATTCTGCTGACATTCACCAGTTAGTCTTTGACTTTCTGGTATTTTGCCATCGTAGTTTATTTCCTTATGCTCCATGCGTGATGCTGGTGCTTACTTTTTAACTCAATGCTTAGAGCCTGTAGCGATTTGCTGTCTGTCTTAGATATTTCTTTCTAATTGTTCGGAGAGCTTAAAGACCCTTTATTCTGAACCGTTAGCCCTCCCCTTTCATGCCCCAATGCTGATGTCTGCCTGACGAAGACCAACACCGCTTGCTGAATCCATAAGGACAGGTATATCAAATCCTAAATGTCTTTATTTTTTATTTGTCTTTTGTTTCTAGGTACCAACTGCTGCTTTTTGATAGAGCCATAGATAGATGTTTTCCCAATTTGTGTCAACTAAACCTTTTTGCACGAAGCCCAACATGCTGATGCTAATCTGGAGGTAGTGAGGTTTTCCTCTACTCCCCTGCCTAACAATCTGATATCATTCACTTGTTGAATTCAAATGTATGTTATTTGCATTGCACAATTACTCTTGCTATTGATTTGTACTTTGGCTATAGAAAGCTTAATTATCAATGCACTAATCAAGTTGTGATTCTTTAGACGATTCGGTCAACCGTTGTTATTCCTATACACTTATCATGTGGTTTTGAGACTAATTTTTGTGATTCTAGTATTGTTAATCTAGGGAAATAGAACTTCTAACTGATTCTAAAGGTGTGGTTATTCGTGACCAAATAGGTCATGGTGTGTGAATTTTACTGACTCCAATTAATTTCTATTGTTTGCTTATGATGTTGATGTAGTATATTGAGTTAGGGCGTGATCATCTTAACGGGGTCAAAAGATCCATCAACCCCATCAGCACGTATCTTTGTTAAATTAGCCTAGAGAAAATAATAAGGCTTGACACACTGCAGCACCGTTAAGTGCATATATCATGCCAAACTTTGTGTTTATTAATGCCTGCAGCATTGTATATTTGGCACTCCTTGAATAAAGGGTGTGGCTGTAATTAGTCAGGTTCACTAGAGCAAGCAATTCAGTAAATCAAAATCAGTCCCAGAAAAATTCAATCCATCCCCACACAGCAGGAGGTTGCAAGCTGAATGTTACCAGGAGTGCACGGTTTTATCGTAACATGTCATCCTCCTCTGAAAGCATCCCCCTAACCCATGGTCCACCAGTAAATGCTAGATTGGAAAAATACCCTATCCGGTCCTAAAACAAGTGTCTGGTGCAAGTAAGAACCCTGCACCCGATCAGGATCCCATTTGCTATCCAAAAGTCAAGTGGACACCCCATAAACTACCTTTGAAAAAGCATTTGCCTGTTAGATTATCCTGAGAGGCTCAAACAACTTTCTTCCATTTTTATAGTTAAAGAAGATCAGACCACTAAAAGTGGTGCAAGCATTTCTTTCAAGGGATTCAGGGCAGTGTTGTCTCAAACAAAACTGCAAGATAACACTATTAATTTCAACTTCATATTTTGTCTCTTTCATCTTTTAAGAACATAGCCTAACATTTTTCAAAATGTAATCATCTTCATCTTGGTCAAATTTATTTAAAGCTCACTATGTTGACATATTTGCATTTGGCATTTACTGTGCGATCCAACTGCAAGGTGTAATCTGTACAGAATTCTGCTGGAGTGTGCTTCATGCCAATCTTGAAGGCAAGGTTACTGCCTCACTAATTTCTTCTCAGACATCAGCAAAGTATACTTTAAATAACAGTGACTTTTTGGCACACACTTCTTCAAATCAAGCACAACCAGTTTTGGCAGTAGAAGATATACAAAAGTTAAATGATCTTAGACTTGTATCATTATTAACGAGGATGTGCTCTTTGCTGAACTAGTTATGTAGGTCTCAAACTGTTACTTTTAGATCAATAAAATGAGGAAAATGTACATTTTTCCAATTTAGGAGTAAGCAACTTAATTGTGCAAATTCCAAAGTATCCCTCCTTTAGGAAATCTAGATTCTTTTTGAAGATCTATTCATTTTGTCATACTTAGAAAGTAATTAGGCATGTTCTATAGAGTACTCCAGTGATTGCAAGAACTCGCTAAGATGTACAAAATTTCAGATAATAAATAGTGGTGAATAAAAGGAAAATTTCAGAGAAGGAATTATTGGAGATGAGGAAGTGGCAAAGTAAAAGCATATAAATAGATAGATAATTTAGTTTATTTTGAGCAGTGCCCATAAAAACAGAAAAAAAAATAATGTACAATACATGCTAATATCAAATTAAAATCCAATTAATAAAACATTGTCATGGAATAAAAACAACTCAATTCATCATTAAATGTTGCTTTACAATAAATTAGAACAGTTTAAGCAATACAGCGCTAACTCATTTTAAAACATCAATCCATCCTTCTTCCCAATAAACCATACCATGTAGAGATAAAGGCTAACACGCCAAACAGAAACCTGGCCAAGTCCTTACGCAACATCCTATATGTCTCCTGGTAATGCCTTACCCCAATATTATTACACAAGGGTTTGAACAAAGTTTGTCGCTGCTTTTTATACCTAGGGCAAAAAACATAATGTGTTCCATGTCCTCAGTAACGTCTCCACAATACAGGCACAAGGCCTCAATTAGTGGTGAGGTCTTCCATTTGCAGACAAATGTATTGACTAGGAAAGTTCCTAGTCTAAATTTGACAAGGAGTGTATGAGATATTGGTGGTTGAATATCATCTATGTAGTGTTCTCATCCCGGGAGTACCCTATGGTCCAAAACGTCCTCCACTAAGCTCCCTGTTTTGACCTTGCTTTGATATTCAAGGACCTTCCTCTGCCAAAAGGCTGCAATAACTCTCACTTTGGCATCAGAGCGCATCAGATTAGGACTTGTCCAATTACTCTTTAAGTCCAGTTTAATAAGACGATTCTTCCACAGCCAAACCATAGTGGAGAAGTTTGTTAGTATACCATACCCTAGTCCAGTATAAGAGGAGTCTTAGCGTCGCCAGATTCCCCACCCTTTTAAGCCCTAATTTGAAGCATAATGGGACAATGGTAGTCCTCAGTGGGAGGAAAAAATGCAATCTTATGAAATTGTTCTCTTTGGTGATCAAGCCTCTGGCGTCTGAAAAGCCCGACACTTCTGCCCTATAAAGGGCAGCTGCCTGGGCCATTGCCCTATATATCTCCACTGCAGGGGAGATGGATTTCGGAGTAGTTGTTTAACTCTCTTGGCAAAAGTAGAATGTACCAGCACCATTTAAATTTGCTCAATAAGGGGATGCCAAGATCTGCGTTTGTTAATCCTGATCCCTAAATAATCAAATGAATCAACCTGCTGTAGTAGTTCACCTTTCATAGTACATTTCCTTCTGTAAGTTCTGTGCCGATTAAAAATCATGATTTTACTTTTTGAGGTGTTGACCTCTAAGCCCCGGGCTTCACAAAACTCAGTGAATTTATTTAAAAGGTTCTGAAAGCCAATTGGTGTACGGGACATAATGAAGTATCATAGGCACAGAACAATGCAGGGATAAAAGTGCCAGGTAGCTTTGAGAATCATGCACACACTCGCACAATGATTTAACAACCTTGTTCATATAACAAAAAAAGAGATGGTGCAATCCATCAAATTTCCATTCATCCCCTATCTAACTTGGGCAGTAGTGTTACTGTGGAGTCTTATAAGAACATCCAACAGATTTTCATCAATGCCCATCTTGCCCAAGTTGGACCACAGGAGCCTCCTAGGAACTAAGAAGTTGAAGGCTGCCCATAGGTCCTCATAGGCCAGGTATAGGTGGTCCTCGGCCTGCCTCAGACATTTCGTGACTATGAGGTTGAACCTAAAATGTGGTTGATCTGAACCCCACCTGTGAGGGTGAAATAATTGAATACTCACTCATCCAGTCCTGTAGCCTTATTAATACCTGATGACAAAAGATCTTCTGAAGATGTCAATTAAAATAATTGGATGATAATTATTTGGGATTTTCCTATCTCCCTTTTAGTAAACAGGTATTATTTCTGCATTTGTCTATACTTCTGGTAGGACCTCCCCTGAAGCTATATCATCCGAGAAGTGTTCTACCTATTGGCAAGGTTGGACTACAAGCTCCAAGGGGCTTTGGGATCTTGGACTGCCACGAGCGAAGATATGCCAGAAGGTCTTCGAGTCCTTACTGTGGGAAGCCTCAACAAGCACCATCTAAGTTTCGTCTACCCATCGCTGCTTATACATGAAAATTTGCTATTTGTATTTTTTTCGGGCAGCCCGACTGATCTCTTGCACCCCACACGTAAAATCTTAATAAGCTGTCCCTTACCTCTCGGCATTCCTTGTTATACCATTTGGGTGAATGTGACAAGGGGGCCTTTTCAGCACAGTCCTTTGTGCAATATTGTTTTAAGGGGGCAAATCGGCATGCTGGTCACTTACTGATAGGTAATCATGTATATTATCACAAGACAGGCTCAAACACATGTTAAACGCATTATAGATGCCAATCAGAGTCTCCCTATCTAGGCACAGCTTTGCCCATTTGATTGTCCTTCTATTGTTACTTAAGGATAAAACAGCTTCCGATCTGGGTCCCCCTACTACTATTTTTCCTAAAAAGAGAGATCCTTTAGAGCACGTTGCAACCCATTGGGATCACTATGGACCCATATAAAACTCACAATCCTTGATGTCAGAGGTATAAACCCAAAAAAACAGATTTGATATTACTTGTCACAGACCCACACATAAAGGTAGGGGAGCATTTCCTATCTGAGGGGAACCTCCCATTACACGCACGTATACCATACTTCATTGTGAGGGACAGGAGCTGAATAGCAACAGTGGGAAAAATCAGTTGGGGTTCAAACTCTAGAGCTGAAATTCCTCAAGCCTCATCTCCAGCACCATATATTGTTGCTAGGCCCTCTAATGGTTCAAAAGAGCATGAAAGTCACCCGCTAATATCAGGGTGTGATTTTCTCTCCTATCAGACAAATAACAGGGCAGGACCACTAAAGCTGGTGATTCTCTGTTACACTGTGCAGTGCGGTTATAGATGTTATAAATATGCACCCACAAACCCCTTCTTCCTTTCAAGGCTAGTCTCACAATGTCTTTACTATTCACATCTAGTCTTTTAACTTCTGGGTCAAAGGTATTCTTAACTCAGATTATTAACCTACCAGACGGATGCCCTCCTTTAGAAGGGGCTGCCTCAATGCCATAATTGGAATAACCCACTCCAAGTTGTTTTACAAGGCCCATGTTTCTTGCAAAACAATTCGATTGTGTTGGTCAATAAATGTTTCCCACTCTGGGTCAGAGATTTTCTCCTTTAAGACCACCTTATTCCATGACATGGCAGAGTAGCAGCCTCAAAATCTTTGGTTGCTATTTCTGGCACATTGTCATGGAAAAGGGGCTGTGACTGGTCTATACTACTGGAGTCAAGGTTAGACTTAATCTGATCCACAGAGGGATGAGAAAGAGAAACAATGTTTATTGGGCTCATAGAAAAACATATTAGTTTACAGCTACCTGGCCCATGGCATGCCTCCGCTTCCCTGCATTACCTGCAGATCTCGTCAAGAGTCTCAGCTTGGATTGTCTATGAGCTTTTGCCGGGGGCTGACTCATAGCTGCTGCCATAGTCCCTAGGCCCACATCCTGGCTCAAAATCGGCAAGGCTCTGGAACCTATTAGCAACCAGAACATTAAAATTACTCATTGCAGCCATCTCGCCAAAAGACACATTCCTCTCACTTTCACTGGTGTGCATATCTCCCTTGAATGAGAGTAAAAAAAAAAACAATGGGGCAACCCTCACCTTAGTTCCAGATCTACCCCAATACAACTTATCACCCCAGTAAATCGGCCTCTCAGCAAGCTCTGAATACCTACAGTTAATCACAACACAGTCCCAACTGATGGATTCAGATTTAGCCATGGGCCAAGTCCACCCAACCCTTCTCACAAAGAGGATGTGCTTAGACTCATGCAACCTAAATTCAGTATGTTGAGATAACAAATAACAAACTTTCTTCATTAGCATAAAAGGTGGTTTCATTTTTGTCAGTATTCAAGTAGAGGAAATCAATCAATATAGCCACATATGGGCAACAGTCAGGCAGTACCTTTCATTTGTCATTTGAGAGGCCAGGGGGCTGTTGTACAGCCAATGCTGGTGTTTTTCTGTGATGACTGATGGCTACCCCTCACTCCTCCAGGAACCTGCTGTTGTTTTCCCCTGGGCTGGGCACTGGACCTTTCTCTGGGAGGCCATTGGGCTGATGGGCTACTGAATTCGGCCTTCCTTACTAGACCCCATTCCCTTGTTGCAATCAGCATTGTTGACATGCTCATTTGAGCCAACAGGGGCATAAGTAGCATTAACACAGGAAGGGCCAAATGCTCCCCTCATGTTGGAAGCCCTCACCTCCTCTCCTCTCTCCACATTTGTGGCCAGGGCCTCCGGAGGAGCATTACGCTGAGATAAAATCATAGATGTACATTCTTGGCCAATATCAACCGAAGCATCAAAGGAGGGGGGCACAGTTAGTATACAGCTAGATAACCTTGATTCAAGTGCAGACAGGGAGTCAAGAATTGGATCCCATTCAGTGTCCAAAGCTATAATGAACTTGGTATAAAGATTGTCCAACAATGATCCCATCAAGCCAGTTCCTTCATCGGTCTTAGCATGAACCTTGGATGACTGTACAATGCTCACATGTGTGCGCTTGCGCTTTCCAATTGCCTCCACCATCTTCCGTTTCTCTGGAGCAGTCACACCTGGTTATATGGGACCACCAAAATGTCAGGTTCCAAAGAGACTATAGGCATAGAAGATATCAGAGGAGATGGCATGACCACTGCAGGATGTGGGCTACCTGAGGCATTAGGTTTGAGTAACTGGGTTCCTTCCCCCATTACGGCTGCAGCAGAGACAACAATCCACTCTGCTCATAAGACTGGA
Source organism: Pleurodeles waltl (assembly GCF_031143425.1). NCBI lineage: Eukaryota > Metazoa > Chordata > Amphibia > Caudata > Salamandridae > Pleurodeles > Pleurodeles waltl. Next base: position 794,101,677 of record NC_090442.1, on the reverse strand, counting down.
GTGGTGGGGGAAGAAATAGATAAACAACATTCTGCTAGTGCTATCTCTTTACTAATAACACCCACCGCACATTGAAAAAAGACATCCAAGGACGTAGTAGTGAGAATATGCGATTTAGACAAGCTGGTGGGCACCTTCTGTTTCCCCATTGCCATACTGATTGAAGAGAACACGTTATCCAAATTAAATTCACAGAGCGCACAAACAAAAAAATATGCCATACCTGTTAAGACGGATGTAAATGAGGTGGCCCAGCCTCACCTCCTCCGGGTGATGACTGGAGAAGACGAGTCTTATCTTAGCCCAGTCTTCGCCCAGGCACACGCCCACTTGTGGCTTGTGCCGCGGTGTGGGAAAGGTGCTTTAAAGCACAACAGTAGCATTAGCAGGGCAGAGCAGAGCAGTCCTGGTGCTGGCTGGGACAGAGAGTCCCCACAGTGACGGCTTCCCCAGCGTCCTGTGCCGCAATGAGGAAAAGGCACTTTAAAGTGCAACAGCAGCATTGGCCTCCTCATTGCATGGGCAGAGCAGTCCTAGTGCTGCCTGTGGCCGAGAATCCCCATAGTGATGGCATCCCCAGCTACCTGTGCCATGCTGAGGGAAAGATGACTTAAAGCGCAACAGCAGCATTGGCCCCTCTTTGCACGGGGCAGAGCAGTCCTGGTACTGGCTGGAAAACAGAGTTCCCACAGTCACAGCTTCCCCAACGTCCCACGCTGCAATGGGGAAAAATGCTTTAAAGTGCTGCAGCAGCATTGGCTCTTCCTTACATAGGGCAGAGCAGTCCTAGTGGTGGCTGGGACAGAAAGTCCCCACAGTGACAGCTTCCTCAACTTCCCATGCTGTGATGGGGGAAAGACGCTTTAAAGTGCAACAGCAGCACTGACCCCTCCTTGCACTGCGCAGAGCAGTCTTGGTGCTGGCTGGGACAGAGAGTCCCCACAGTGACGACTTCCCCAGGGTCCCCTGCATATCAATAAAAGAACACTTGGTAGTCTTTTGATTTAACTAAGTAGGGATCTTCTGTGTCATGGGAATGTGATTTTAAACATAGAGAGACATAGTTTAGATACTTGGCACCCAATGAGCTATTACTGTTTTCCCCATACTCGGAATCAATATAGCTTAAATCCTTGTAAGGAACTCCCAGGATGGGTGGCTATTCTTGGGTATTGTGTTCTCATTTGTAGAAGCTTCTAAAGCTCATATGTATTGTAACAACATATTATGTCCATTTTCAATTCAAGAACAAAAGGAGAAATAATTACATGAGTGGTATTGGTTGTATATTTTGGCATTTTCAAAACAAGAGAATAGAAAAGGAAGATCTCTCACACCAACATTTTCATGAATATTTTTCAGATATTTAATGACTTTCCCCGACTGAGAAAAACAAAATTACAGAGTAAAAGAACCCACAACAGTCTCTGCATCTAACCTTACCCCACACCCTCCCATAAAACTTCACCATTGATTTCCCCATTGAAGTAGACACAACATGAGCTGTTTGATTCAGTTTTGCACATAGCTTCCTGCCTTTCACAAATCTTAAAAGATATAATCTAAATTGTAATGGAATCTGTTCAAAGCATCCAGGTGGGACATATATGCCAGATAGGGGTGCCCACCAAAATTTAATTCAGCAGTGGTTTCTATGTTGTGTCAGACTTCTTGTACTCCCTCTTGCCATTACCTGTATACCAGTTTTGCAGCACCCAGACACTGCATTTCAGTCCTTTATCAAAGCATTATATACCAATATGGCTGTGAGGCTGTAGACACAACAGCACAACACCAGGGTTATCTGGAATAAGAAATCCGACCATCTCTCCAATCATGTTTATTACTTTCTGCCAGAAATCTCAAAACTCAGTGCAATCGCACCTTGCGTGCAAAGCGTCCCCCTTCTGCTCACAACCCCAAAAGCAAGTGGAGCTGGTGGTCAGAAACATGCGTTGAATCCTATAGTTGATGTAGTAGCAATTATATATCAATTTAAAATTACCCTCTTTATTTCCCCTGCTTACCGGGTTTTACGCCAATCCAGTCACAGTGTCTCTTAATCTTTTTCAGTAATGTTCCTATGTAGATAGTTTCTCCACTTATTCCTATATGATTCTATGATTCTCTGAAAATCAACTTGGAATCCAATATAACATTTTAGCTATGATACCTTTAAATAAGGTGAACGTAGAAAAATGCTTCAAATAAAAAAAGGGCCTGTTTTATTCCCCAGGGTTTCTAATTTTATTACATGATGCATTACCCAAATGGTGCAGCTGAAAGTATCACAATACAAATTCAGCCTCACATTGCATGGATGATTTTATGGTGACCTTTTTGTATAGATATGATATAATTTTGCATCCTCTCATTTTCTATCAATAGAAATTCTTGTTTAGGATATATTGGTGTGCACTGCAAGGGCAACCTTTTAAGCTCTCTCTTCATTGCCACAGCATCACAAACACTTAAGGTTGCTCTTCCATACCGTTAGGCATTTAGGAGTCTTAACCCACTCCCAAAGCATATAACAACTTATAGCAACCTTCTGATTAATGATGTTTCTATATGTAACCATGAATGTGTTGGTTTCCCACTTCAATCAATTAATTATCACCCTCAACTGCACCACCTGGCAATATGCATAGATGTCAGACACTGTTCACTATGTTTTCCTCAGCAAGGAGTTTTTTAGGAAACCATTCTCTAGAACCCCTCCATACAAAATGTGAACTTGCATGCTGAAGAACATCAATAATATGATGGTCACTACTGGCTGGGAGAGCTTGTAAGAGGTATAAAATGCCTTTCTAAGCTAAGGCACTTATCTAGATCTTATATGACTGTGGCATGATCTGACACTGAGCAGGAACCCAATTTCGCTACCAAGAGTATTTGTTTTTATTACATCTCTCCACCCTGACCAAGAGAGAAGCAAAGAGGACCACCTACTTAAGCTGTCAGGTATTGCAGTCAGAAGGAAGGGATAAGGTAAGAATGGTCCATTGGAATTGAAATCTTTCTTTTAGCAGCAAAGTCACCTTTCAGGCAATGAAAGATGTAGTATTTCAAATGCCAATATAATTCTTGTAGCCAGAAAGATTCAGGAATATTTGCCTTATCAACTGGAAGCAAACTGTCCGGGTCACCTGTAGTCAAAAGTTCATCATCTCAGACAATATTAATTTATGTGTGCAAGCTCTAAAAGTAGGTCCCCGAATCGCTTAGTCTTAATGGCATGCGAGTGGCCCTAAAAAAGCCCAACTGATCTTGATTAATCAGGTCCAGTATAAGTGTTCCAGCCTATTAGCCAGACTTTTTAGTTTAAATCTTGGCATTTAAGTAAAACAACAATTGTATTGGAGGAACAGAATAGAAGGTTTGGTAATGACTGTAGCTGTGTCCTCACTCTTCAAGTGCGTAAACCACCCCGTTTGTTGCAAGGGGACTGTGTATCTGTACCAGTGGTAGGGCATATACTTTATAAAAGTTGACTGTTTGACATTAAGGGCGTGGACAGCCCTGAGGACATCCTCTTTAACTTTAAATTAGTCCATTTCCACTGTCTTTCCATGAGTCCATATAGTTAGGTGTGCCCTGGAGATATATAATCCCTGGTCCTCTACATCATGAGCCTTAGGACTTTAGAGAGCATCATACAATTGCCTAAATGTCTTCAATTTATCCTCCTCATTTGCCAATCTCTCCAATGGAGATTTTCTCCCTTACATAAACATTTGCCTCTTCTCTCTCAGTTGAGAGCTAAGTATAGTCCTAATGTACTGTCACTTTCATGATATTGTCTTTACATGAAGTAGGACCAGTCTGCTCTATTTACAGTTATAGTCCTTAATATATCATTGGGATTCACAATTTTCCTCAAGAGGGATTTGGAGGGTGTTTGTTTGTACTCACGCCCAAGTGTTTTGAATTCAGTCTCTAAATTTTGGATTTCAACCCGCCTAAAAGCATCCCACACACATAGTGGTGATACTTAATTTCTACATTAATTTAAATATATTCTTTACTAAATACCTCTGTCTGATTCTTAAAGACTGTGTTCTAAATAATGTTGAATATAAGTGCCATCTGTCTCACCTTTGTAATCTGAGGCACATATCTGACTTTGATATGTTTGGGACATGGCCGGACACTGAGATGGATCACAGTTTTCTCACGGAGCCAGTGGGACTGATGCATTGCTTATGAGGATGTAACCAATCCTCACAAATACTCTCTCCATGTGAGAAAGAACAAAAATCTGTCTCTTGGTCATTCATCTATCACCAAATATCACTCAATCTTGATGTTGTCAACACAGTTTTGAGTTTTCTAGATAAAGCGTTGGACAATTTCTTCCTGTGTTGGATCTGTCTAAATGTGCATTTCAGATGAAAGGTAGTACATATCACTGCAAAAGCCTCCAGGTACTAAGATCAAATATTTTGTAGCCGGGAGCATCATACCTGTTCTTCACATTCATAATACACATCTTCAATAGATCTAGTTTAAGCCCACATCATGTGAAGGTCATCAGCAATATGTTCCGGCTGCAGACAATTCTTTGGAGGGGCCCGATTTATGCATGCTGATGAGTAACCAACAAGCACAAGTAGAATACAAGGTACCTGCACCGTGACAATGACCAGCAAACTCAGATTACTGTAGCTACTTTTTAAAGGTCCTGTCAAACATCACATTTTCTTTAAATCAAAACGGCTTGTCAGAAGGATATCACACAATCTGACATAAGTCCTAAAGTGCAAATCTAATTAAAATGAGAAGAGATCACATGTTGGTGACTGGGGTGGCATAGTGGAATTGGTTAAGCATAATAGGAGCAGCTGGAAATGTTGTCTGAGAAGATTTACTGGCAAGTCACAGAGGATTGTCATGGATTGTGGAAGAGCATACCTTCTCAGTTGCGCCGCAAGCTCAGCATTTGGCTCGGGTACGGCCGTGATCCACGGAGGCAGGCCATGCCGCACCCCTGCCATTTCCTACTTTACTCAAGGCCCCAAATTGGGCACGGGGCCTCGACGAGTTACGGGCGTGGTTGCCCCCACTAGTTCCTGCCTCCTTCCACACACACCCTCACTTACCTTATGTTCTCTTTTTCATGTTCCCTTTCTTCTTTTCTTCTTTCTTCGTTTCTCCCTGAATTTATGCCCTTTTCTAGCTGCCATGTTCTTTTCTTCTTCCTAGTAAGCCTTTTTTCTCCTTCATGCCTCTGGAACCTTTATTTTAACATGGTGACTTTTCTGTAGGTTTCTATGCTGTATTCCCAAACCAATACGGTGTCTTTTTACTTCCTGTTGGTCACTTCCTGTTTTTTGGGTATATAAGGTGTGTGACTCCTTTTCCCCTTGCACTGCAACACTTCCTTTGGGTGATGATCTTCGCTATTGTTTCTTCTTCGTCAGTTATATTTTTTCATAGCCTGTTCCAGCTTTTTTCATTGCTATTTTTGTCCTATTGTTCAGATTTACCTTTTACTTTAGTTTTTGTTCCAGGGAGTTCCTGCTTAGAGGTTTTTTCCCTTTTGGTTTTTTCCCCCTCTGGGACTCCTTCTGGAGTGTGACAGACTGCTTTGGCCTTCCCTCCATCGGCAGCACTGTGGCTACCAGAAAGGGTCGCCCCTACTTGGGTCAAGGCAGAACCTTTAGGAATCAAGACCTCTCCGCGTTTCCAGTGGGCCACAGACATAGACAACAAATAGTTTGTGACATTCTCAATCACTTCTATGCAAATATAACTTTCTACATCCCTGTCAAAAGTGCCTCTGAGGATAATGATCGAGATGGAGACCATGGTACCTCACATAAGCAAATGGTACAAAGTCTCATGGCAAGGAACCCAAATATACAATTAATGGTGTAAAAGAAAAAATGTAAATAATGTAAACTAAAGAAGACAAAAAGGTTCTGGATTAGCTCTCTCCAAGGACAGTACTCTTCAATAACAGAGTAAACAGAACTCACATACGTGTCATTCCCTAGCAACAACATCACCACAACCAAGACCATCACTGCTAATACAAAACATATCAGTGTCTTATGTATAGCATGGGTGTGTGTTTGTTTTAATGTTGCAAAACAGAAAATAGCATGTTGGATATTTGAATTTCCTTTTTCCTAGTTCCGCCAATTAATTTCTGGAAATGTGTTGCAGATCATGGAGCAACTAAATATTCAAAGGCTGCTTTGGACCAATATTTGAGTCAAACGTTAGGAAGGAGCGTGGGGTTCACATCTCCAGAATTTACTTATTAAGGTTAATATTGAAGAACAGGGACACATTCCAATGTTACAGGTGAATAAGAGAGTGGGCTTTACAAATAATAACCTCAGCCAGAGAACAGTGTCTGTCAATCTCCAGTGTTTCATGTTTACTCCCAAAAGACTTGAGGTCACATCATTTACATTTTCATTACAGATCACATGTGTAAATTCTGGCCAGTGATATAGTGAGCCCAGAAAGAGTTTACAAATAATGTTAATTAAAAAAAATGCAGTGACTTCAATATTTTGTGTCACTTTATTCTTTTTGTTTGGTAAGTTTATAAAGTTCAAACAAGATAACTTAATGGTAGTGCATTTTTCAAGCCCAGATCACTACAAGATAAATGTAAGTTAAATCAAAGCTAAGCATGATGTAAAACTGCTTTTCATCCTTTGGAGGAGTCAAGGCTCGATGAGTTCAACAGATTTTTGAACCCTGCATAAAATATGGTAGAACCAAAACAACAAAATTTCAATACAAACTGATTAAATTATACAATATAACTGTGGCCATACAAGGAAAACTTCAGTCCTGAAAAAGGTTGGGGGTTTATTACAAACGTAAGCTCAGAGTGACGTAGACAGTTGTTAAAACAAAGTTATAAAGATGAAGAATAAGCAAGGGCTGTCCAAGGTGACAAAATAAGTTCAGGCAAACTAACATTAGGAGAACTAAGCACTCGACAAAAACAATACAAAATATGAATGAGATAACTTGTTGAATGGAGAACAAGCGTTGCTCACTTTTAATAAGCATCAAGGCTGCTCAAATCATCAATGTTTAATTTAGCTGGGCACAGGGAAAACCCTACAGTTTAGACAGTAAGAGGAAAACATGAGTGGCGCAGAACACATGCGGGCAAAAGAGAAAAGGAACAAAAAGGGCAAAGGATTTTGAAAAAGGTAATCTTGGGCAATAGGTTTCTAGCTAAGAGGGGAAAAAAGTGCATTAAAAGGGGAAAGTGTCAGCATATCAGAAGCTCAGTCAAGATCTTCTGTAAGGGTCAGGGAGAAAATCTTTAAGTCTCAGCAAGGCATTTCAATAGAGCAAGGCAGAGCGGAAGACACCTCTCTAAGAGGCTCAGCATTCAGGATACAGGAAGAATGGATTCAGCATCTCTTCTTTGGGGATTCTCCACCTACAAGGGTTTTGGTGGGATCTGGCTGGGGTCTGCTGTGATCGGACCAGCGTCCAGCTGGATACTGACATATTAAAGTTCATACTCAATTTGATTTGTCAAAGCAACAGTTCATTTGACGTTGAAGGGGCAACATCCAATAGAAACTTATCATGCAACTCCAACTTGAAACAACTTCATACTTTCCCAGGTTCATTATGAGAACAGCATTCATCCATGTAGCTCCATGCAAGATTGATTTTTCTTTTAAATTGCTAGTCCACAGTCCATGATATTCCTCTTCCAAGGTTGGTTTCTCACATCTCTCTATATGTAAAACAATAAACATCTATTACCATAATCCTCTTCTCATGGGAACGAAGTCTAAAAGAAAGTCACATGTTAACAAGATGACTTGACATTTTCTGCACAGTCACAAAATACAGGGCCTAGCAGGCCTCACTTAGGCTAATGCAATTGAGTTACTACCACACATTAATACATTCAAATAAAACACATTTTAATATGCAAACTATAAATTCTGCATTATTTAGTCTTCATTAGCAATCATGTTACATTGACATTTAACGAAATGACTCAGTTAACACATTTCAGTCAGTATAATGCAGAACTGCATTTCAAATTAATTATTGCTTCAATACAGACTATTAGTTTAACCACTAAATTACAACATAGTGACAGATTAATCCTTCAAACATTTAATTTAATCTCAATACCACCTATGTTTCAATCATTAGTCTTAGACGAATGCACACTAAAATGGCTTTTCAGTGCATCCCTCTGAAGCTACATTGTTAGTGCTTTGGTGAACACAATGCATAAAATGTCAGCATAGATGATCACTATGACATGAGTGACAGAACTAAAGTTTCTGCTACATCAGTCCCCCCTCAGATGGCGGATCAAGCCACCATAAAATACTCAAACTCTCATTTTCATGAGACAGCTCAAACTTTCAGAAGCTTATTCAGATAAGGTCTTCTGAAGTCCTCCTTACTGCTTTTGCAAACTCTGCCTTCCTTTGGGAGAAGAATGTCTAATGCAAATGATTTAGCAAAACCACTGATATTACGTCAACCATTTCTGTGTCCATTACCAATATGGTACCTGCAGTGTTTGTAGATAATTTATCTACTATTGTTGGTAACTTCCTAATCTTGAGATCATTCAAAATGACACCTACTGATGGAATTATGGCACCAAATATATCTCCTACAATCCCTGAAAAACGAGTGCTTCTTTTGATTCTGGTGTTTTATTGTTTATCCCAGACTGGATCATTAAAATGGTCGACATGATAAATCTTTGGAAAAATTACTCCCAGGCAACATGTTCCATACCAACTTTTGGCAGTTTGTAATAGGCATTCTTTCTACATATGAAAGAAACACCTGGCATGGCGTGGCCTTGCCATTTCCAATAAAGGTCCAAACACTCTTAAACAGAAACACATGTCTCCATTCACTAGTTCCTACAAAATGTGTTTCATTCCGGGTCTATATACACATAACTTTCTTACATGTTGCAAATCTAAAGCCAGGGATCCTTGATTTCCAGCTGAATGTGTTTCATCTTTTCCCCAATTCTGTAAAACAATTCCATTTCTATCTTAGTCTTCATAGGCCTTCTTCTCTCTTCTTTTCTTACTTCTCTAGTCTACTTGTCCATTGAACTCTTTCTCTACTGGGCTAAGAATGCAGGTCAAATTATTCTTGTGGGCATAAACTACACCAAAGGTCAATGTAGGTTTAAAGAAACCTCCCACTGTGTCAATGTTTTTCGTCTTTGCAATGTTGCTCAAATGTTTCATGATGGGGACAATTGCAAAACACTTGGTCATTATTAGAGTAATAATACTGATAATACCCCTACTGATACAAAAGTGTCAGTAACAGACTACAGGAAATTCCATGATATGTGATTCTCTCACTCATTGATGAAGACAACTTGCAGAAATAGCAGTACCTAACTTGCATGGTATCTACATATTCATACAACAATTTATAATAGACCTTTGCGGTTAAATCACATCTAGAACTATCAGTGTGTAAGTATTTCTCATCCTTATAAAGTGATTTTTGATCTGCAGTGGGATTTGCTAAATTCAGAGCACTTGTATGTGTACATTTCTCTGAATCACTTACTGCGGGTAGACTCAGTCCGATGAGCAATATTACGATCATGATAACTGTCAATACCACTAAACCTATGCATATATATTTAAACTTACTACCTCTATTTCTATTCAACTCCATGGGTTCTCTAATTTCAGACTGAAAGATCAAATTAAAATATCAAAAGCAAAAAGCAAAAGTGCAAAGAAGCTTTAATCTATCACTGTCTCTTTTCAGTCCTTTTTATTTGTGAGCAAAGCAAAAATCAAAATAGTCTTTTTAAAAGTATAAATTATTCACAAAAAGTTCCTTGATCTTCTAGAAAGTTCAAGAGCTTTCTGTAATTGCTAATGTTCAAAGGCTTCTACTAAATGTTCAAATGTCTCTGAAAAAGGCTCAACTTATAATCACTAATAATTACTTCCAAAATGTAATGTCTTTGATCATCACGCAGCAATGAGATTTCAAAATTCAGCTCCACCGCAATCTCGAACTTAAGAATATTAAGATGGATTTGAACTGTTAAATCAAAAGGTTACAATTTCATTCTCCCAGTCATTTGCACCAAAATATGTGCATTCAGGTGCTGAGTATTTGGGGTTTGGTACTCGTTTTCTATTTGATCTCTTGTTTATTCACCCCTAAGCATCACTGTCACTTTGACTTGCCTTTTCAGTCTCTTCAGCAATAGTCGAAGGCACCTTTACAGCTGGCACTGAGTGCTCTTTAGGCCAATTGTCTCCTGGTACAACTCTTATCTACAGCAACTGGTGCTTTATCAACATCGGAGCTCACATTAGTCAACTGTTTCTGTCTAGACCCTTCTGCACCATCCACTGTTATTAGCTTACTCAGACCCCCTTCAGACCTTTAGTAGCACCGCAGCAGCATCTTGCATATATTTCCATCCACCTCCAAACCTTAATATGCAGACTACTGTGATCTAAGTAGCTCATGGGTTCCACTAATGCCAGCTGTAATATGGTACATCTCATCCAAGATGAGTCTAGTGGAGTTTTTAACGAACCACAAGCATCTCCATCCTCTGTATTCAATTTGTTCATATTTCCCTGATCCCATGCCCTGTTGCTCTAATCTACAATTGCAATATGTTCAAAGGTCTATTCCAGTGGTAGGGAGTCTGGCTAATAAACTATTAGTAATAGTGCATGAATTGACATCACTCATAGACTGCCTATAAACATATGCAAGTCGTTTGCTCTGCTTAATATTATCAGAGAGTACTCCTTCCCAGGCAAAAGTTATGACTACTACAGAACATTGAAAGGAGTGTTTCCTGAAAGCACAATTCTAATATAATTATAAATAATCTATGTACAGATTAATTAGGGTCATTGGCACCATGGTGTACATTTTAATATTTGTTTCCTGCCTTGAGACTCACCAATCCCAACATGTGTTAGCCTTTCTATATTACCGATGAGGTCGTTTTTCATTTGTTAGCCTTTCTGTATTAATGATGAGGGTATTTTTTCATTTTTTAGGTTTTTATACATTAACGATGAGGAGTTTTGAAAGTTGAATAGTAGGGGGCATTGATTGTAAATGTTGTCAACTTTGTTTCGAGTTACAGCTTTAATTGTTTCCTGTTTTAGGGATTGCCATTCTATATTTTCTCTTAGCTCAGAGCAAACAGTTAGAAGACCAAAATACTGTAGCTGCCTGGAGAGCCCCAGCCTGGTGCTGGACAACGTGCTCCTTTTCTCTTCGTTGATTTCCCTGTATTGTCCCTGCAGTTTTCAGTTTTTACCCCTATAAACCTGATAGTCATGCGTGGTTAGCAAGGGCCTCTTTTTTAAATGGACTCAATCCCCAGAATGGTGCTCTGAGGAATAGGAGGCACCCAATTTGAATCCGTCTTTAAGAAACTGAACATTGTACTTTGTGGACTGTCAGTTGTGGCAGCATTGTGGTTATTGTAGGGGTAGGTCTTTTTACTATTCTCCTTCAGATCAGGATGCCTACTGGACTGTAAACGTTTATAACTAAAAATATAAATAAATATGATTTAATGATAAAATTATATAAAAGATTGCCTATTTTTAATTTAATTCCGGCACATTTTAATTACCTTCTTATTACAAATTAATGTAACAAATTTGAATAAATATAAATGAATCACTTGTAATTAACTCTATACATTACTTTTAATAATCATTACTGTATAATAAAAGAATAATTGTTTTATTTTAGGTGGGAACTTAGGCCCTCATTATGAACACGGCGGTAAACACCGCACCGCCGGCGATGGCGGTAAAAACCGCCAACAGAGGAGCAGTCCGGACTGCCAAATAATGAGCCAACTGAAACACAGGCATCCTGAAAACCACCCACCGCCAGCAGGGGAGTGAAACAACGATGGCAGAGCCCGCACACAGGCCGACAGAAAGGCCCAACCCGTCCATCAAATAATGAACCACTAGACCGCTGTCAGTTTCGGGGCGGGAACCACCGCCACGCAAAGCCAGGCGGAAACGAACCAAACATAAGGAAACACTCACCGGAGGCTAACGCAACATGCCGAAGCAGACATGGATAGAGAGCTGCAGATCATTCCAGCCCTTCTCCTTGCCATATACCTCCACGATCGAGACTGCCAACGAAGACGACGACGGTAAGTACCGCAACCTACGAAACAAGGGAAGAAAGGGCACAGTTAAATACCCACCCACTCCACCCACCCCGCAACACCCACAACCCTTCACAGCAGCACAAGCCAGACACCCCACAGCAAGAGGGACTTACCCGAAACTAGGCAAATCCAACCTGTCTGAAGTACATACATGTGCCCCACAAACAATGAAACGAGAGACCAGGGATCCAGAGTGTGCCGCCAAAACACAGGCCACACATTAACTTTTAATTCAGCCCTCTGAGCAAACAAATTATAAATAAGGCCAATAGCCAGTCCATAGTGCTAGGAATCCCATGGGCTACAATGGCCCCAACCTGACTCCCACAAGTGCTACAGTTCTCCACCTTGGAGGGCGGGCTGTGACGTGGAAGGACTGGAAAGGGCAAGGAGGTGTGCATGTTTAGGGACGAGAGAGGGTGGGCCAGTGGGTTGGAATAGGTCAGCACAGGAGAGGAAAAGTTTATTTGGTGCAATTGGGTTGGGCCTGGAGGAAGGCGTGGGAGTGGAGGTAGAGAGTATGGTCATAAGTGGTGTAGGTGTGCATGTTGTGGGTGCAGGTGACTGGACAGTGTGCTGACGTATGCTGTATGTGTCAACTAAAGTAGTTGTGGTGAGTGCAGGTGTGGTTTCTGGGGTGCATATATAGATATGTGTGCTATTGTGGTGACTGCAGGAATAGTGTCAGAAACAGTGAATGAAGGTGCAGTGCATGAGGGTGTGGATGTAGAGGGGACAGACAGGGAGGCGGAAGAGGTGGGCACACTGGGGGAAGTGGATGTTGCTGTGTGTGCATGTGTATGTTGGCTGTGTGAATGCTTTTGGTGGGAGGTGTGGTGCTTGTGTTTTGAAATGTGCTTCTTATGTGTTGAGGTGTGTGCTTTGGACAGGTGAAGGGAGTGGGGTGCTGGAAGGGGTAGAGGAGGTTGGAGGAGGGATGGAATGACCAGGGACACTGGCTGTTGTCAAAGAGGAGGCCAGAGCCTGAAAACATCTATGTAGGCCAGACACGGCACTGTGAATGACATCCAGATAGGCATTGGTCTACTGCATCTCTGATGCTAGCCCCTGGATGGTATTAACAATGGTTGTCTGTCCTACAGAGATGGTTCTCAGGAGATCAATAGCCTCCTCCGTGACGGCAGCAGGGCTGAATGGGGCAGGGGAAGAGGAGCCTGGGGTGAAGGACATGCCCACCTTTCTGGGTGAGCGGGTACGGGCAACTCAATGGGGAGCAAATAGGAGGGCGGTGATGGTATGGGGGTGGTGGAAGATGACACAGTAGGTGTGGGCCCACTAGGAACCACCAGGGAGCCCCCATTGGAGGAGGTATCGGAGTCACTAGTTCCAGTGGTAGTTGCCTCCCCGTGGTACTCCCCTTGCCCTCCAACCCACTGGTCCCCTTGGCGTCAGACGACTCTGCCTCTGAGGATCCATGGGCCGCTGCATCCCCACTCGCCGGTGCCTCAGCTCCCTCGCCAGATGATGCTGATGTACACAGACAACACAAGAGAACAGGGATGGGGAGACAAAAAAGCAGAGACATTTGTAAATAGCTGAATGGAGTGAACATAGTGGTTCATACATACACCCGCCCAGAAGACCCTCCAACAGGCAGCACCTACCGCTATACCCATGGCTTTGCCCCTGACTAGTGCCCAGAACCCTGCTCTACAGCCATTCCCTAAACAACTTAAGGACCCGGCGTGTAGGAGACCTGACCAAAACACCCCTACTCCCCACGGGGGCCATAATGTAGATGGACATCAGTCAGAGTCTCTGCAACTAAGCAGCGTAAACCCGAAAGCACACACAGACATCCATCAAGGGTCAAATATATGGTATGTGTACTCACCCCCTTGTGCAGCCTTCAAGCGCCCATCCAGGTCTGGATACGGCATCACCAGGATGCGTAGCATAAGGGGGGGTCAGTGCCTGACGGGCACCCCTTCCCCGTTGGGAGGACTTCCCCAGCTGGGCCTCGCAAATTTTTCGCGCCGTGCGCCGCAGGTCCTCCCACCTCTTCCTGCAGTGGGTGCTCCACCGGTTATAGACCCCCAGGGTCCGCAATTCCTTCGCAATGGCATGCCAAAGTGCCCTCTTCTGGTGGGCGCTTACCTAAAAGGGACACACATAAATGTAACACAGAGGTCAGGCACTGGCCAACATATACAGCTGGCTATACGTCCACTATGGGACGGACAGTACAAACGAACTAACAGCACATACACACGCAGCATGTCAGGAACCCTGGCCTATCCAGGGTCAGAGGTGCACACGGGAAACACCCGGAACGATGACTCCTTAACCACGGAGTCGTGGAAAATGAAAGTGAAACAACAGATTCGTTTTTCACGACTTCCTGGTTTTTGTGCCTTAACCACGCATGTGTGATCCACGTACATGCATGGTTAAGGCGCAGAAGAAGGTGAAGGAGGAGGTAAGTTGGGCTGGGACTGGGGCTGTTTTTTTGGGGGTGGGGTGGGGTGGGGGGCTCAGGGTGATTAGAGTTTGGGGGGAGGGAGGGTCAGGGTTTAGGTTTTAGGGGTGGGTTGGGGGATTGGGGTGCTTTAGATTTTAGGGGCGGGGTGGGGACTCAGGGTATTTTAGTTTTTGGGGGTGGGGGGCTTGGGGTGATTAGGGTTTGGGTGGAGGGGGGTTAGTGTTTAGGTTTTAGGGGGGGGTTGGGGTGCTTTAGGTTTTAGGGGAGGGGGTTTGGGTTGTGGTAATTTTGGGGGTGGGGGTTGGGGTGGTTGTGGGGGTGGAGGGGTCGCGGTAATTTGTAGGGGTGGGGGATAGGGGGCAAGCATGCTGGAACTGTGCATGCTGATCACTAATGCCTTTAACAGGAATGCCTTTTAAAAAATCGTTGTGAAGGCATTCGTTGTAAAGGCATTAGTGATACCAACAAGTTCATTGTTCCAAACTCGTTGTTGAGCCATGGGTGCTTGAAGCACGCGTGGTTCTGAGATATAATCGGTGCACACATGTATGCTGCCAACACCAAACATTCCACACATCCATGGCCCACAAACCTCCTACTCACCTGTACCTCTGGCCGTCCGTAGAGCTTGGCATACAGGGGCAGGACCCCAGCCACGAGCTTCTCCAGTTCCTCTTGGGTGAAGGCCGGGGCCCTTTCCCCTGCAACACGTGCCACTTCCATGACCAGAGGCAGGACACAGCAGTACACTCGTGGACTACCTGCGTGCATGAGATCAGGGAGTCAAGTGAAGTTGGGGTGACGAGTTCGCGTACGCACCTCGGCGATGTGCACCGTCACCGCCGGCGGCGATCATGATACGCTAGGATTCCCCATTGACATCCATGTTAACCAATGAATTTGCGCACAGCGGTAAACACCGCCTTACGCTGTTACGTCAACCGCTAGTGGTATGAGGTCACTTCCACAACGACAGTTCTGGATTACAGGGGGCAGACATTTTGGCAAAAACTACTCATTTATAAAACTCCCATCTGCACAATGCAGACCCTACTGTTCCCCAGACACACATAGGCATGTGACAATTAACATTACCTCACCTGACAAGCCCTGATCTATCATTGTGGTCAAGTTGATGTTATGTCATACACATTATGCATTTGTGTCGCGACAATCAAGCCAGCAGTGCTCAATGACTGACAATGTGTGTCCATGTGTGTGTGTTCCTCACACGTGATTCCAACTCCTCCTAGGTACCGACCCTTGTGGTGAGGAAGGGCTCATCAGTGTACAGACTACTTGTGGATTTGCGGACCATGGTGGAGCGTAACGTCATTATCAATTACAGACTCACTTGTGCAATTATTCTTGAACTTTGTGCAATACTGGATCCTGCACTGACTGTGGCAAATTGTAATCAGCATGCCATCCCTACTGAAGTGCAGGTGTTTTCTGCACTCCATTTCTTGGCCACAGGCTCATTTCAAGTGATAGTGGGCATGGGTGCTGGTTTTTCACAGCCAATGTTTAGCATTATACTGACAAGATTCCTGAATGCATTTGTACGACACCTGCAGTCATATGTGAGGTTTCCCCAGTACTGACCTCCCTGCCATCAAGTCGGACTTCTATGCCTTTGCCAACATACCCCATTAATGGCACCCATATACCTATAATCCCCCCAAGAGTAAGTGAACAGGTGTACAGAAACCGGAAAAACTTTCACTCCATGAACATCCAATTGGTGTGTACTGCAGACCAGTACATCACACATGTGAATGCCATGTTCCCTGATTCAATCCATGATTCATTTGTGCTGAGGAACAGTAGTGGACAGAGGGTGGGTCATAGGTAGGTGTTTCTGTCACTTATTGCCACCCTTCAGACAGACAGCCTGTCTGCCTCTGAGGCTTGTCATTTTAAGTTGTGTTGTTAATCTTTTTCTAGGTGATTCTGGCTATCGCAACTTGCATTGGCTCCTGACACTAGTGAGGAATCCTGGAACAAATGCAGAGAGGAATTACAATGAGGCCCATGGACGTACTAGGAGGGTGATAGAGCGCACAATAATTCTCCTGAAGGCTAAATTTTGTTGCCTACATATCTCTGGCGGTTCCCTAGCCTATGGGCCTGAAAAGGTGTGTAGAATAGTGGTGGCCTGCTGCATGCTACACAACGTGGCTGTGAGAACTTCTATCCCCTCTTGGAGGAGGAGAGTGCTGTATATCCAGACCAGCTTCCTCAGAGAGGTGACGAGAGTGATGGTGATGATGAAGAAGGGGAAGATGTAAATTCCAGGACCCAACTGATACAACTCTACTTCCAGTAACTATGTGGGACAATTGGATGTGATTGGTGTCTGTGCATCATACTGTCAGTGTGCCTTGACATCTGGGGGTGGGGGGGTTGGAATATACTAATTGCCACTGTGTCCAGGTCTGCACAGGACAAAATACAATTTAGTGTTTTTTTTCTAAACATATTTAGGCACAACAACTGGGTTCATTTCATGCTACTCAGGTACAAATAAAGGCATTATCAACCAGTTGCATCCATACTTCACTTTGTTCACACATAATGACAGGGGACATTGTAACAGGTGTGATATGTGTTTTATTTGGTGCAGGGATAAAATTGTGCAAATTACAGTGATGGCAGTGAGTCAATGGTGGTTATCCTAGGTGGCAACATGGTGGCACCATTGTTGTCAGTATTGGTAGGTCCATCAATGCTTACTTGAGTTTTTAATTATTGTTAGCACTGTTTGGTGGTTGATAGAGTGGGATAGTTGGTGGAAAGTTTTTTGCAGAGTCACTTCTTTGAGGGGGCCTTGTTCTTGGCAGGTGTTCCTGTCCCAGATCTAGGCCTGAGGGTCCATGTGGGCGCCTGATGGGCTGTAGGGGATGAGATGGAGGTCCCCTGTGTTTACTCAGAGGGTAGTACATGTGAAGTTGCTGCTGATGCTTTTATTGTCCGGTCTGTCTCCTTTGCTGTACTGGGGGCTTCCTGTTCCGTGTGGGCCTCAGGCTGTGTTTGGACAAGCTACTGCAGCACACCTGCTATGCTGGCCATTGTGGCATTGTGCAGTTTCCACTGCTCCATGGCCTCTTGGTGGTGTGATTGCTGCATCCTCTTACTCTGCTCCAGGGTGGATACTATCTGGGCCAATCTGTCTTGGGTATGGTGGTAGTCTTTCAGGACTTCAGAGATCATGTCCTGGGCTGCAGCATCCATCCTGTGGCCTCCCACCTGGGCTAGTGATGCCCTCCCACTGAGCCTAGCCCCCTGTGCCTGTGTCCCATGCACAGGTATGGCGGTACCACTTGTACTGGGGCCATCGTCTTCCTGCCTGTTGGTAGGGGGTGACTGTGGCCTCTGTACCTGTGTTCCACCAGTCTGTGGCTTGGATACACAGGTGTGGGGACGGTTGCCGTGGGCTGGTGTTATTGGCTGGGTGGTAGGAGTGTCAGTGTTATCCTGGGTGGGGTTGCTGGATGGTGACAGTCTAGGACTGTGTGAGGGGCCAGCCTGCTCGTCAGTGTCCTGTGAGGTGCCTCTGTCTCCCTGTGGGGCACTGCCACTCCTTGTCCTGTCCGTCAGGGTGGCATGGGTGGTGATGCCTGTTGGGGGAAATGGACATGTCTGTTACATTTGCATGGTCAGATGGGGTGCAGTGGCCTGGGCGGGTTTGTGCAGCTTACACATGTTGGGGCCATTCAGGATGCTTTAGTCGGGTTAGCATTGCTTTTAGCTTAGGATGTGGAGGTGCATTGTGGGTGTTATAGGCCATTATGTTTCCTTGCAGGGATGGGTGGCTGTGCACAGGGGGAGGGATGTGGGCCTGTTAGTGGGTTTGTAGGCATGCAGGGGTAGTGGATTCAGTGCATCTGGGCTGTGTGGGGTGTTGGTCCTGGTGGGTGTTGGAGGGGTGGAGTGGTGTGGTGCATGCATTACAGGTGTGATGGATATGGGGTAAATGTAGAGGACTTACCCGAGTCCATTCCTCCAGTGAGTCCAGTGAGGCCCTCGGGGTGCAGGATGGCCAGTACCTTTTCCTCCCAGTCAGTGTAGTCGGGTGGTGTTGGTGGAGGTCCTCCCCCAGTCTTCTGGACTGCAATGTGGTGCCTGGATGCCATGGCCCTGACCTTCCCCCGCAGGTCGTTCCATCTCTTGCAGATGTCGTCCCTGGTGCGTGGATGGTGTCCTACTGCATTGACCCTGTTGACAATCGTCTGCCATAGCTCCATCTTCCTGGCAATGGGTGTGTGCTGCACCTGAGCCCCAAATAGTTGTGGCTCGACCTTCAGGATCTCATCCACCATGGTCCTTATCTCCCTTTCTGTGAAGCTTGGGTGTTTGGGGGTGCCATGGTGAGTGTCGTGAATGGTGTCCAGTGTGGATCTCGGTGAGGGTGCTCTTCTGTGGTTGGGTGTAAGTATCGTCAATTGTGGCGTTCGGTGTCTGGTGATATCTGTCTTTGTTGGCCTACTTTTATTGCAAAGGATTGTGGTATGTGTCTGTGAGTGTTTTATGGTGTTGTGGATGTGTGTCAGGTGCGTGGGTTTCTAACTTATCCAAAGTGTGCATTCCTTACTGTTTGGTCCACTTGCCGCCCGTGGCGGTCTGCACCGCCAATGGTCGTTCGGCTTCCTCTTGCCGCAAAGATGATATGTGCATCATTATTTGGAGGGCGGGATGTGGGTGTGCTTGGCGGTGGCAGGGTGGGAGGTCCAGCATTTCCGTCGACAAGGTCCTGGTGGAGACTGGTGGACTGGTGATTTTTGTCAGAATCAGATTTTTGGTTCATTATATGGCGGGTTTCTGTTCACTGCCAATGGCAGTCCTCCGTTCACCGTCACCACGGCCGTCAGCGGTGTTTACCGCTGTGTTCATAATGACTGCCTTATTAAGTTACTAGTGTTGTATCATTTTGTTTCTTTAGTTCTATGTTTAAAATAAATACATATAAATAACTTATTTAATATTTAACATAAAATAGTTGAACATGTTTTTTAACTTTTCCCTAGACTTTACCATGGGGAAATGTATGTCACAGGGTGGAGATGTCACTATGGTAAAGTGTAGACAAATGTTTCCTATATTTTGCCATGTAGAGGTCTCAGGTTCTACTGCAGAATGTTCTTATTGTAAAGTATAGAGGAAATGTAAAACGTTCATCCAACTTGGAAAAGGTTTGTAAAAATATTTTTAGGTGAAATATTAAATATTAAATTATTTTTAAATATTAAATTAAATTATTTTTAAATATTGCAATGTTGCCTTCTGTACGGGCTAATAAACATCTTCATTTGAGCCAGAAGAGTTTCCTAGTATCCACACCCCTGGCATGAGTTGATTGCGCAGTGACAAGCAGGATTTGATTGGAGGAGCGCCCCCACATTTTAAACAGTTCAAGAATTCTGATTGGTCAGCTCTGATGACAGATACTGACCAACATTACCAGCACTTCATTCCACAATCTCTCACCATTAAGGAAGGAGCTGTGCTTCAGTAACAGTGTATTGTGTTGTTTCACGTTATTTTGAGTATATTATCCTTATCATCCACTTTAGCAAGGCTTGGACTGTGCTGCTGTCTTCACAGTCAAAGATAGGTGGTGTGGTCTAGTGGCCAGGTTGCTGACTTTTAAAAGTTCAAATGTGTAAAATAGCTAATTGATGTACACAATCTTGTATCATCTCACAGTAACACCACTAATGTATATCACTCTATTTCCATACACCTAGGTTTGTGCTATTTAAAACCCAATACATAATTGCATAAAAGGGAAGTGCTTGTTAATCAAGTTTTGGGTCTTATAATAAGATGGGCTCATCACACCATCGCTAAACAACTGCAGCTGTCACAATTGCAGCCCAGCAATCTCTGATTATGTTGGGACCACTCAAACCCAGCTCTCACACAGTCCTTTTATGTTGTTAGACATTGATTTAGTTATAGCAGAATATTTTTACAACACACAAGGAAGCCACCCGCAAGCACCACCAACTAATCCGACTCGCCAAACGTTCCCACTTCACAGAACGCCTAAACAACAACGCACACGACAGCAAAGAACTCTTCTGCATCGTGAAAGAGCTCTCCAACCCCAGCGCCAACGTCAACGACATCCCACCATCCCAAGAACTCTGCGACGCCCTGTCCACCTTCTTCTTTCAGAAGATCGCAGACATCCACGACAGCTTTTCCGCCTGACCCCACCCCCGATAACTCCGCCCACGCCAACCACCTTACCACCTGGACCCACGTAGACGACGCCAAAACTTGCAAGACCATGAACTCCATCCACTCAGGATCCCCTTCAGACCCTTGCCCGCACCACATCTACAACAAAGCCGACGCCACCATCGCCCCATAACTTCGAAAGGTCATCAACCTATCCTTCGAAACCGCAACCTTCCCGGACAGCTGGAAGCACGCCGAAATCCACGCCCTCCTCAAGAAACCCAAGGCTGACCCCAACGACCTCAAAAACTTCTGCCCGATCTCCCTCCTCCCCTTCCCGGCGAAGGTCATTGAGAAGATCATCAACGCTCAGCTCACCCACCACATCGAGGACAACTCCATCCTGGACCCCTCCCAGTCTGGTTTCAGACGCAACCACAGTACCGAGACTGCGCTCCTCGCCGCCACAGATGACATCAGAGTACAAATGGACAACGGTGAAACTTCTGCCCTCATCCTCCTGGATCTTTCCGCTGCTTTCGACACAGTCTGCTACAAGAAAAAGCCCTCAAATGGATCTCCTCATTCCTCTCTGGCAGAACCCAGAGAGTCCGACTCTCACCCTTCTGCTCCGAAGCCACCATCATCATCTGCGGCGTACCCCAGGGCTCCTCTCTGAGCCCAACACTGTTCAACGTCTACATGGCCCCCCTCGCACAACTGGCCCGTCAGCACAACCTCACCATTCTCTCCTACGCCACCCAGCTCATCCTCTCCCTCACTAAAGACCCACACACCGCCAAAGCCAACCTCCACGAGGGTTTGAAATCCATCGCCGAGTGGATGAGAAACAGCCGCCTGAAATTGAACTCCGACAAGACGGAGGTCCTCATCCTCGGACGCACCACCTCGGCCTGGGACGACTCCTGGTGGCCCACCGCGCTGGGACCCCCTCCAACGCCAACCAACCACGCAAGCAACCTCGGTTTCGTCCTCGACTCCGCCCTCACCATGTCCAAACAGGTCAACGCAGTTTCCTCCTCCTGCTACAACACCCTCCGTATGCTCCGTAGAATCTACAAATGGATCCCAACGGAAACCAGAAAAACGGTGACTCAGGCCCTCGTCAATAGCAGACTAGACTACGGCAACGCACTCTACACAGGCATCCCAGCAAAAGACCAACGACGACTCCAGCGCATCCAAAACGCCTCCACCCAACTGGTCCTCGACGTACCCCGCCGATGCCACATCTCCCACCATCTGAAGGATCTCCACTGGCTCCCTGTGGACAAGAGGATCACCTTCAAGCTCCTCACCCACGCTCAAAAGGCACTCTACAACGCCGGACCCACCTACCTGAACAACAGACTCAACTTCTACGTCCCCTCCCGCCAACTCCGCTCTGCCAGCCTCTCCCTCGCCATCGTTCCCCGCTTCCAACGCAATACATCCGGCGGCAGAGCCTTCTCCTACCTCGCTGCCAAAACCTGGAACTCCCTCCCGACCCCCCTACGACAGACCCAGGACCTCCTCACCTTCAGGAGACTCCTCAAGACCTGGCTCTTCGACCAATAGCAGCAACCCCCCCCCTCCTCAGCGCCTTGAAACCCTTACGGGTACGTAGCACGCTTTATAAATATTTTGATTGATTGATTGATTGATTGATTGTCTTATTTCTACAACATGACCAATTGGCAATTCCATGGTACTCTTGAGAGTCCTTTGAAATTTCACAATCCAGGATATTCAACCACCAGCACAATCCCTCATACTCTTGAAAAGTTTAACCTATAGAACAAAAATTAAATAAGTAAAGAAAGAAATCAGTTTGCTCTTTAACTGAAGATTTTAATACAGCCTGGTAATAAGAAACGTTCTGCTTGGCTGGGATTTCCTCTGACCCCATCACAGTCCTAAAGAGGGGCATGATAATTTAATCTTTGTACATTTCCTATTGCCCCAGGATCAAGACAGTAGGAGCAATCCATAGAGAGGATTTATGGGTTGTACCATTGACCTTTAGTGTTCTTTCATTGTTTTATGTATTTCTACCAGAGTCATGCTGGTGTATCTGAGGAACTAAAATTTAAACTTGCTGTAGATATCTTTTGTAAGAGATACTTAACATATTTAGTTTCTCTCTTCTAGCTGATGGTGACTCATCCTCCAAGGTCCCGCCTTTCTCTTATTATTTTTTAGGAGTTCAAGCTCATCACTATGTGGCATTTCTTTATTCACTTCCTTCTCTCAAAAAGAAAAAGTCTGTGCTACATATATTATGATTATTTTCGTATGTAGGCCTAAACATTGGATATATAAAGGTACGTTTGGGTTCCTGTATCAGACATTGTATGAAAGTGGGTAATTAGTTGAGGCTATAAGTATCTACCTCAAGTAATAAAAACAATTCTTATCAGGGAGAACCCTCAAAGTCACTAAATAAAACTGGGCTCAACCTCATGGGAGCCATGGCATAAAGCAGACAGGCATATATAAGGGCAATATGTTAAGTATAACTACTATACACAGTAACAAAGTTGAATTACAAGACAAAAATTCCAAACTGAATTAGAAAAATAGAGTACAATTTAAAATACAAAATGGCAAAAATCCAACAAGGGGACTGGAGATATGCATTTTTAACATTTTAAAAAGGAATAGGGCCAAGAAGCACAAATTGCCAATGATAGTCAATAGTCACAGAAGACTGGAACCTAGGCGCAATTTGACATTGTAGCATGGATCAGATATACCAACCGTCCTGGTCAAACATTTTACCTTTTTATTTTAGTCCCTCATGTGCCAATCCACAACAGAAGTATGCTTCTAAAGCTCCCCATGACCTCAGGCAAGGCAATTAGACACTCTTATAGGATCAGGCTGAGGCCAAACAGCAGGGTCCAGTCCAGATCAATTTACAACTGGTCATCTAGGTAGTTGCAGGAAAAGGTTTCTTATATCTTGTTGTGTCCATGTAGCTTTAACAGGATGTAAACCAACTGATCCTTGGAGTTGACTTCTTTGTCCTGGGTGCAAGAGAGAGCACGTCCAGGCCCTCCAGTGCTCTTCTGAGGTTGTAGGCAGAAGGTTGAGCCCTCTTCTTATCTTCCTCAGTTCCAGGAGTGTTTTGAAGTGGGAACCTAGCAATGCTGCATTTATGCCTGACGCGAAATGACTCTTGGGTACGTCCTAAGCAAGGGATAAAAATTCCAGGAGCAGGCATCTTTGACCATACTAACCTTGGTCTCTTCGGGCTGGAGGTATGTGTAATGAGTGTTCTATGGTAATCCTAGGGTCTGTCCACATCTATCACCTAGTTTGGGCCAGTCACTCTACTCCCAATAGACTCAGAGACAGAAAACTAGTAGAACAAAGGAGAGGCTTTCAACATCCAGACAGTAGATACACAAGAACTCTTTGGCATCCTGTTTCCTTTTGCTTTCAAGTGCTCCCCCAGAGTTAAATGTAAACCTCAGCAGGGTTTGATGCTCCAGCAGGGTTTGACATTGTAATGTCAAAAAGAGACCAACTCTGACTGGGGACTGCAGGTCTGGTGTGACAAAGGAAAGGTCCTGTTCAGATGTCAGCTAACATTTGCCTGTGACAGGGGAAGCCTCTTTGAAGTTACTCCAGTTCCTGTGCCCAAACCCACTGGACACCATGTTATGGGGACCACAACTCCTCCCCACACCTAAGCCTTTGTTCTCTGCTCTGGGAGCAGTTATCACACCTCTTCAAAATGCTAATCACTGGTTGGCAGAAGTGGGAGAACATATACAAGTGGGTATCCAGAGGCTCAAGGTAGAGAAAAGGTATATTTTGAAAAGTACTTTCCCCTTAATATTTATCAAACATCTGATTTCATCACTGAATTGGATTTTTAATATCTATTAAAAATAGTTGATTAATTATTTTTCTAGCTGTTTCCTAACCGAGAGTAGCATTATTAAATGATATGATGTAACCCAGTTTTTCCTATGGAACATGCAGCCTTGCTACAGTGAACATAGCTTTTGGAGCTAATTCATCGTAAGGAGATATTTAACATTAAATTCCTACATGTTCTACTTCTAAGTACAATGCACCCTGCCTTATGGCTACACAGGGGTGAAATATACATTTTAAAAAGAAGGTTATTTTTTCACCATTTGTATTGGGTTTCAACATAGGAGGCAGTATAAAAACAAAACCTATTCCACAGTAAATATGGCATGGAACTGACCAGGCAAACAAGGGTCATTGCTGGCATGCAGGCCAGTGTTTACTGCCAACATTAAAACAGAACTAAAAAGGAAAACATCTAACTAAAACAGAAACATTGAGATAGCCACTGAGGATCCCCATCCAACTTATTTCCTAAAAATAGACGGAGCACCAGCACAAAGCATACACACATCTTCCACCTCCCCCACCTCTTTCCACTCCATATCCTACTCATGCTACATAAGACCTGACCTCACTCTGCCACCACAGAGATCCAACTCGGGCACATGGCTGTAAGTGTGTACCTCCATACTCCAGCCAACACTCTCAGATCTTCTAATACTTCTTGAGACAGGCCCTAGTAATAAATATAGGGTGTTCAAGACACATGCAATTTCCAATCCCTCTTTCCAAACCTCCAATGAAGATTCTGAATCCCACTTCCAAGTCCTCGCGATGTTGTTGTCAAAGCCCAGCTCACCTGAGTTCTTGTTCAGTTCTGATGGAGGTTGAAGACAATCCGTCCCCACCCTGAAACTGCTTGTTCCAGCACACTAGTTTTTAAAACAGTGCACTAAGAACAGAAGCTCAAGGGAAGGGGGGAAGTGGATAAAATAAAAAAAAGAGAGACAACACCGTTCTTGCGTTTCCACTGTTGAAGTGCTGCACAAATCTGCGGCCCTTTCTGACTTCTGTAGAAACTGGTGCCTAATGAAACATAAACAAAGAACAGATAAGTGCAACCTATTCCTAAATGGGTTCCTGACTATCCCTCTATTTATTAGAAATTCTCTTCTAAAAGTACCTCTTGGATCCTGGTCTCTAGTTTCCAGGTTTGGAATGTGTTACTGCTCTGGGATGTGTTTTCTATTACTGTAAAACTTTTTTCCTATATTTCCAGAATCTTTTATAAAACAAATACTGTACTTTTACATCAAAATACAGCATGTAATTTGTGCAAGTCCTTGATTTACTGTTTGCCTTGCTGTTAATGGTTTCCACTGTTCGATTCTTAAAAGTTCCATGAGAAAAAACAATGTTTGCTTCACAAAGTTCTGCAAAATATTCTTGTAACAAAGAGTTTGAATCACAATGTTCGTGGAAGGTATTTCGTTTCAAATTGTCTATACACGAATCCAGAAATTGTTGTCAAAGTTCTTTCAGGTAATAAAAGGTTTTGCACTTACTTGTTGCTGGCAAGAGATACTGATCAGTCTAACCTTGTCTTCCTTCTCTTTTGCAGGTTACTCATAGGAGAGAGGCTGAAGCAAGGAGGAACCGGAAACCGGAAGAAGGAAGAGCCAGAAGCTGCGCCCATTGAAGTCAATGAAAGTCTGTAAAGAGCAGGAGTGCCAGCGCCGAGGGATCTGTTCTCAGGTAAGCGGGAGGTAGACGAGCACAAGCACTGGGTGAGGCTCGGGGGATGCCTTTTATAGACAGGGCTGGGTGTGGTTTGAAGGGCTGGGTGTGGTCCTCACATCCTGCACATGTTCTTGGAAGGTGTGCAGAGCTGGGTGTGGTTTGAAGAGCTGGGTGTGGTCCTCACATGCTGCACATGTTCTTGAAAGGTGTGCAGAGTTTCAGTTATTATGCAAATGAGTTGGATTAACACATGGCCTAGGGAGGAGTGTTTTAAAGAAGCCTTGGTAAAAGCAAGGCCCAATGTGTAAACAAAACAGCACATTAAACAACATACACAGAAGCCTAGGGGAGGGGGGGGAAGGTGAGATAACAAGAAAGGCTTTCAATAGTAAGTTTAAAAGGGAGCTATTACAGAACCCACTAGTGCAGTGAGAGGGGACATGCTCTTTGCTGTGTACAAACCCTAACAGTTGCCCCCCTCAAAGGCCCTCCTACAGGACGGGGTTTTCCTGGATTTTTTAAATAAAACCGTCTAATCAGCTGTGGGGCATGTACATATGATGCTGGTTCCCATGAATTCTCAGATTCATCATATCCTTTCCATTCTACTAAATAAAACAGACGTCCACTAATTCTTTTTGAGTCTTTTATGCTTTTCACTTCATATTCCAGATTTCCCTTAATTGGTATGGGTGGAGGTGGTGGTTCAGGTCGGGTTTTTGAGTTGTACGGCTTAAGCAAGGACACATGGAATGTAGTATGTACTGGATATTCTTTTGGTAAATCTAATTTTACTGTTACCGGGTTTACTATGGCAGTTATACTAAAGGGTCCAATGAAACGTGGTTGCAGCTTTCGGGATCCCTCTATGTTTAGGTTCTTTGTGGAGAGCCATACCTTGTCACCAATTTTATACATTGGGGCCTCAGACCTGTGTTTGTCTGCTTGTCTTTTCATGCTTTCCTTGTACTTTAATAAATGTTTCCTGGCTTTGTCTTGTATGTCACCTAACCTCGTTAGTCTATCCGTTACTGTAGGCAACAGGGAATCTTCTAACAAAATGGGTATAGCTCTTGGATGATACCCCTGCAAGAAATATAATGGTGAGCAAAGTAGAGCTGAATGCTCAGTATTATTATAAACAAACTCTGCTACAGGGAGAGCTTCCAACCATTCACTAGAATAATCAGCCAATAAACAACGTAGCATTTGAAGTAAGGTTTGGTTCAGTCGTTCAGTCTGTCCATCTGTCTCTGGGTGGAAAGCAGTGGATAAGGCCACATCTATTTTGAGTTTTTCACATAATTTTTTCCAAAATCTGGAGTTGAACTGGCTCCCTCGGTCTGAAACCACTTTGCTTGGCAATCCATGTAAACGCACAATTTCCCTTATAAAAATATCGGCATATTCTGCCGCCGTGGGTAATTTCCGTAATGGTACAAAATGTGCCATTTTAGATAAAAAATCCACTATAACCAACACTGTTGTGAAGGATTTTACAGGTGGTAAACCTACAATAAAGTCTACGCTCACAGTGTGCCAAGGTTTGGGTGTTGGCATTGGTATTAACAAGCCGTCAGGAGCCTTATGAGAAGATTTATGTCTTGCACAAATTGGACAGGTAGTGACAAATTGCTTAATGTCCTTTCTTATAGTGTCCCACCAAAAGTGTTTTTGCACATTTTCCAGGGTTTTTACCCAACCAGGATGACCTGCCAAGGGTGAGGCGTGATGCCAAATTATCACCTGTGTTTGTAATTCAGAGGTGGGCACTAACAGCATGTTGTCGTGATACAATAAACCTCGTTGTATTGTGTTATGGGAATCCTTTAACCAATCCTGAGGTGCTATTTGCATGTGTGCATTATATAGATCTGTGATGAAATCCTTCTGTTGTACTGGTGCCAACAACTTTTGGGGAGGAATAATGGGTTCTCCTATTTTATCTTGTTTCATGTCTGAGGTATGTCCGTATCTAGATAACACATCAGATTGAATTTGTTGTGCACCTGGTCTATAGGTTATAACAAAGTCAAATGTGCTAAAAAAAATTAACCAGCGCATCTGACGTGGTGTTAGTGCTTTAAGTGATCCAAAAAACTGTAGGTTCTTATGGTCAGAAAAGATTGTAACTGGGTACTTGGCTCCCATTAAATGGTGCCTCCATTCTGAAAAGGCTACTTTGATAGCTAGTAGTTCCCTTTCAGCCACAGTGTAATTTTGTTCAGCTGGCAATAACTTTTTGGAATAGAAGGCTATAGGATGTAACTGGCCATCTACTGCATCTCGTTGAGAGAGAACTCCTCCTAAAGCTACTTGTGAAGCATCCGCTTCAACAAAAAAGGGCAAGTCAGGATCAGGATGTTTCAGAATTGGGGCTGAAGTGAACTTTTGTTTTAGGAGTTGAAAGGCGTGTGCCGCCTCATCAGTCCAAAGAAATCGTTGCCCTTTCCGCAACAAGGTAGTTATTGGGGCCGCAATGTCTGCAAAATGTGCAATAAACCTCCAATAAAAATTGGAGAAACCCAGAAATTTCTGAATATCTTTTACAGAGGATGGTTCTGGCCAATCAGCAATAGCACTGATTTTCTTTACATCCATAGTTATTCCTTGAGGTGACAGGCAGTATCCTAAAAAGTCCACCTTGTTGACATTAAAAGTACACTTTTCTAACTTAGCAAAAAGATGATTTTCTTTTAACTTTGATAATACTGCACGAACATGTTGGGTATGTTCTTCTGAGTTCTTAGAGTAAATGAGGATGTCGTCTATGTATACTATGACACAAACGTCCAGGAATTCGTGTAGGACCTCATTTATAAAGAACTGAAAGGCCGCAGGGGCATTACATAACCCAAAGGGCATTACTGTGTACTCAAATAAACCAAACTTTGTCTTGAAAGCTGTCTTCCACTCATCCCCCTCTTTTACTCGGACCAGGTGGTAAGCTCCCCGCAGATCTAGCTTAGTATATACAGTAGAATGTCTTAATTGAACCAACAACACAGGTATTAGAGGAAGAGGATATTTATTCTTTATTGTAGCCTTATTTAGTCCTCTATAATCGATACACGTGCGCAGGGATTTATCCGGCTTCGGGATAAAAAAGAGTGGAGATGACACCGGAGATGTGGAATGACGGATGAACCCAGACTGTAGTAGGTCATCTAGGTAGGTTCTTAAGTATTTGGTTTCTTCGTCAGTCAAAGCATATACTCTGTTATTAGGTAAAGGGGCCCCTGGGATAAGATCTATACGGCAGTCATAAGACCGATGTGGGGGCAGCACACTAGCCTTTACTGGATCAAAGACGTCTTTAAAGTCAGAATATTCAGGAGGGAGACTTGGTTCATCTTGTGTAACACTAGCACAGTGTAATACTGTGCTCTGTTCTGTACCTGCTTCTTGATAGCAATTGGTTCTACAGAAAGAGGAATCCAAAGTAACAGTTCTATTCACCCAATCAATTTTTGGGTTATGAGTTGTTAACCAGGGTACTCCGAGAATCAAACCAAAATTAGGAGTATCTATCAGATCAAAGCTAATCACCTCTGTGTGCCCGTTCTGACAGACCATAACAAGTGGACTTGTTTGTTTTGTGATTAATCCAGAGGTCAATTCTGACCCATCCACTGCACATACTGCTTCTGGACAAGGCTTTAGGCACATAGGAAGTCCTAAGATTTCAGCTAACTTATTATCCACAAAATTTCCTGTCGCGCCTGAGTCCAGTAGGACAGGGAGAGAATGCCTCACTTGGGTAGTAACAATTAAAACGACCTGAATTATGAAATGTCTAGGTATGTGCGGTACCCTGAAGGCTGCAGCATTAGAGGTTTGATTAAGATGTTTTCTCGAACAAGTAACCTCTCCCCTTGTCGAGCTTAATCGTTTCCCGATTCAGTTGAGGAGGTGGAGGAAACAGCACCCTTTCGTGGAGTTTTAGGCTTTACTGGACATTCTCTGGCAAAGTGACCTGCCCTGCCACAATATAAACATAATTGAAATTTTCTCCTTCTTTCTTTTTCCTCTGATGTGAGTGGACCTCTGAGTGTCCCTATTTGAATAGGCTCTGGTTCAGGGAGTTTATTATCTGTGTCTTTCTTCTCGTGTCTAATAAAAGTTAACCGTGATTCCAGTTTGTATTTATCTCCCTTTCTTTCTCCTAGTCTATGTTCTAATTTCACAACTAAATCTACAAAGTCTGAATAGTCTTTTGGCAAATCAACGATATGAGCCAGCGCGTCTTTTAACTCGTCTCTCAAACCTTTATAAAAAAGGGAGACACGCTTTTCTTCTGGCCACTGTGTCTCGGTGAGTAAACGATTAAAACTAGTGAGATAGGTCAATAAATCCTTGTTACCTTGTTTAAGATTTAAAAGCTCATTATCACTTGCCTGCATGAAAGTGTGTTTTGCAAAAAGGCTGGTCATGGTACGTTTAAATTGATTCCAATTATGGAGGATGGGATCATCTCTATCCACGAAAGGAATTGACCAATTGGCTGCTGTGCCACCCAAATAAGACAAGACGAATGCCACTTTCGTATCATCAGTAGGGAACTGTTGTGGCTTACAAATGAAGTGTAATTGACATTGATTGATAAAAACATGGAATTTGTTACTATCTCCATGAAAACGTTCAGGTGCTGCTAAGGGCACAACATTAGGAACATTAACAGTAACCTCAACTGGGGAAGGCAAAGTTGTATGTTTTGATGGCGCCCCTGTCTCTGAGGAGGTTTTAAACAAAGGCGTAGAAGCTGTGTTCCACTGAAATCCCCTAAATGTATACCTGCTTAAATCCTGTTTTAAAGAGGTATTCTCCATCTTTAATCTCTCTATTTCCTCTTGCATATGTTGCAAGATGCCAGACACTGATTCATTATGAGCCAAGTCCTCATTTAGGGGCTGCGCCATATCCATGACGACAATGCCCTCTATTTCTTCCCCGGTATTCATCGTTCACCAGAACTGAAATGTTTTAAAGGCTTGTGCTTCTGTCAAAGCCCAGCTCACCTGAGTTCTTGTTCAGTTCTGATGGAGGTTGAAGACAATCCGACCCCACCCTGAAACTGCTTGTTCTAGCACACTAGTTTTTAAAACAGTGCACTAAGAACAGAAGCTCAAGGGAAGGGGGGAAGTGGATAAAATAAAAAAAAGAGAGACAACACCGTTCTTGCGTTTCCACTGTTGAAGTGCTGCACAAATCTGCGGCCCTTTCTGACTTCTGTAGAAACTGGTGCCTAATGAAACATAAACAAAGAACAGATAAGTGCAACCTATTCCTAAATGGGTTCCTGACTATCCCTCTATTTATTCGAAATTCTCTTCTAAAAGTACCTCTTGGATCCTGGTCTCTAGTTTCCAGGTTTGGAATGTGTTACTGCTCTGGGATGTGTTTTCTATTACTGTAAAACTTTTTTCCTATATTTCCAGAATCTTTTATAAAACAAATACTGTACTTTTACATCAAAATACAGCATGTAATTTGTGCAAGTCCTTGATTTACTGTTTGCCTTGCTGTTAATGGTTTCCACTGTTCGATTCTTAAAAGTTCCATGAGAAAAAACAATGTTTGCTTCACAAAGTTCTGCAAAATATTCTTGTAACAAAGAGTTTGAATCACAATGTTCGTGGAAGGTATTTCGTTTCAAATTGTCTATACACGAATCCAGAAATTGTTGTCAAAGTTCTTTCAGGTAATAAAAGGTTTTGCACTTACTTGTTGCTGGCAAGAGATACTGATCAGTCTAACCTTGTCTTCTTTCTCTTTTGCAGGTTACTCATAGGAGAGAGGCTGAAGCAAGGAGGAACCGGAAACCGGAAGAAGGAAGAGCCAGAAGCTGCGCCCATTGAAGTCAATGAAAGTCTGTAAAGAGCAGGAGTGCCAGCGCCGAGGGATCTGTTCTCAGGTAAGCGGGAGGTAGACGAGCACAAGCACTGGGTGAGGCTCGGGGGATGCCTTTTATAGACAGGGCTGGGTGTGGTTTGAAGGGCTGGGTGTGGTCCTCACATCCTGCACATGTTCTTGGAAGGTGTGCAGAGCTGGGTGTGGTTTGAAGAGCTGGGTGTGGTCCTCACATGCTGCACATGTTCTTGAAAGGTGTGCAGAGTTTCAGTTATTATGCAAATGAGTTGGATTAACACATGGCCTAGGGAGGAGTGTTTTAAAGAAGCCTTGGTAAAAGCAAGGCCCAATGTGTAAACAAAACAGCACATTAAACAACATACACAGAAGCCTAGGGGGGGGGGGAAGGTGAGATAACAAGAAAGGCTTTCAATAGTAAGTTTAAAAGGGAGCTATTACAGAACCCACTAGTGCAGTGAGAGGGGACATGCTCTTTGCTGTGTACAAACCCTAACAGTTGTACTTGGTGAATACCAGACCCAGCCGCAGAAGCACCCAAAGATATCCATTACTGTCAACATCATCAAAAATATACAGCAGGGCACACAGAGAGGTGTTTGGCAGGGAGAAACCCAGTACCCTGCCAAACAGTCAAAGACTTGGCTCCTGAATGGAGCTAAAACAGCACATTCCCAGACAGTATGTAGGAATGTTGCCACAGCATACTGGTATCTCAAGAAATGAGCACCCTCCTCCACAACCTCTCCCTAGTGTAGTAGACACTGTGTAAAAAGTGCAGCTGGATGAGGCAGAACTGAGAAGTAATGGCTGCCTTCCGAAGAGAGGAAAGTGGCTCTTCCCATCCCACATCCTCCATGGGGCCCAGCTCCCAAACCCTGGCCTCTATAAGGGCCAGAAATGTGTCTGATGTTTTAACTACCAAGGAAGTAAATGATGGAGCCCTTATGACTGAGACTGGCCTCTAATGGGCTAAACTCCGGATTGTGAGTGAGATGGGCAATATAAAGAGAGAGGCCATGTTGGAGTTGGAAGTATCTGTAAAATTGGATGAGATACAACTGAAACTCCTCTTTGAGAGACCCAAAGGATTTGAGCATGTTCCCATCTAAGACATCCCCTAATTTAGAAAAGCCTATAAGGCCTCCCTGCAGCTTGGTCACCTGACAGAAAACGCTGCTGACCCATAAGGGGGGTCTCCCTGCTAATCCTCCCCTTCGAACCCATCAATCCACCCACAACCCTCCACATTTAAAGCATGACCTGGGTTGCCCGGGGGAGGTCCGGAGAGATCACTACCGTGTGTAATAAGCATAACAGGGACTGGATGGCCAGGGCGCATCCCTCCGATTCATATGTTGGGTCGGCAGAACCCCCAAACCACCGATTATTTATGACCACTAACTGTCAGCCCTGTAGTAGGACCAAATGTCGGGAATCACAATTCTCCCATCGATTGTGTACTTATGGCATCTGGAGTGAGAAATTCGAGGAGGACCAGAGTCCCATGGGAAACTGTGCAGCGGGTAGTTGATATGCGCAAAGAGGGATGCCAGCACAGGAAATGGGAAATTCTGGAGCTGGTGTAATAGTCAGGGAAGGGCCACTATCTTAAGGATGGCAGAGGGACCCAGAAGGGAAAAAAGTAATGTTGCCCAATGTTCCTTTGAGCTTATTCATCTGTGACTGTATGTTCAGGACCCCATCCTCATCGGCCATGACTTAGCCCCCCAGATAGCGAAATCCCTTTGGAAGGCTCTGAAGCCCGGAAGCCAAGGACAGCCCCTCTTCACTCTCACTCACCGGGTAGACCAAGGATTTTCTCAGATGGACCCAAGGTCCAGAGAACTGCCCAAATATTTCCAGAATCTGTGCCCATGGTCCCTAAGCATGGAGATCAGTGAGGAAAATGAACATGTCATCTGAGTATAATGCAATTCTCTCCTCTCGTCCCGGTCCTCACTCAGACCCTCACAGCTGTGCAACAACACAAATCCAGCATGCCAGAGGCTATATGGTCAAAGTAAAAAGGGAAGGGGAGAAACGAGAGGACACCCCTATCATGTCCCCTGCTCCACCAGGAACGGAGCAAATGTGAATGGACCCGTTCAGCCCTGGAGTGAGAGCAATGTATATAGAAGCCGCACACACAAATGAACCAGGGGCCGAAGTTCATACAAGGCAGAAGGAAAAGCAGGGAGGACCATGCAACAGAATCAAAGGCTGTACAGAAGTCAACCTGGAAAATTGCACCTTTCACATGGTGGCTTTGGGAAAGGGAAATAGCACTTCACACTCGCAGGATGTTGTATCTTGTTGCATGGCCCAGCATGAAACCCAACTGGTCTAGGTGAACTAACGTAGGTATGACCTCAATCAACTAAATGGCTAGTGCCTTAGCCCACACATGACCTCAATATTTAACAGGGATATAGGGTGGTACGAGCCGCAGCGATCAGGAGGCTGTTGTGGCTTAAGGATTACCAAAGGATCCTCTTTCCCTAGTTGCTGCGAAAGTAAGCCTTCCCACCAGTGTCTCCCAGAAGACCCCCAACAGATGGGCACTTGTGTGGGCCCCATGTGGCCCTAGAATATTCCGCAGGGAGGCCATCTGGTTCTGGCAACCTACCTGCATGAAACTGCATCAAGGCCACCCCAAGTTCCTCAACTGTTACCTCCGACTCCAGGGTCTCCCTATCCTGCAAAGAAAGAAACCAATCTGGGAGCTCCCTGATGAGCAACAGCACCTCCAAAGGACTCCCAGTGTCTTTGGTGCAAAAGGGGTTATTGTGACACATTGAATTTGTAGTTTGAAAATGCCATGCTACAAATGGTAGGCCTCCAGTCTTGTTTAAAATGTCAGTGTAGTGGATGGCACAATGGGTGCTGCAGGCTTCTAGTGACATCTGTCTAACAGGCCCTGGGTAGCTTCGTACCATATATAAGGGATTTACAGGTAAATTAAACATGCGGATCCGGGATATGCTTAGGTTGAATGGATGTAGGCCCTCATTATGAACATGGTGGTCCGTTCCGCTCCGCCGGCAGTGGCGGTAGAAACCGCAAACAAAGGAGCGGGCCGGACCGCCAAATAATGATACAAATGAAACACACGCATCCCGTGCACCACCCACTGCCAGGAAAGGAGTCCCGCTGACGACGGCAGAGTCCGCTCACAGGCCGCTGGAAAGGCCTAACCCGCCCATCAATTTATGAACCACCATTCCGCTGCCAGTTCCAGGGTGGGAACCCCCGCCACACAAAGCCAGGCGGAAATGAAACAAATAGAAGGAAAGACTCACCGGAGTTCCACAAAACGAGCAGCGGCAGCCATGGACAGAGAGCTGCTGATCATGCCAGCCTTGCTCCTTGCCATGTACCTACACGACCGAGAACGCCGACAAAGACGACGACGGTAAGTACCGCAACCTACGACACAAGGGAGGAAAGGGCACAGTTACATACCCACCCACTCCACCCACTCTGCAACGCCCCCCAACCCTTCCCAGCAGCACAAGTCATACACCCCACACCAAGAGGTACGTACCCGACCGAAGGCCACTGCAACTTGACCATAGTACATACAATAGCCCCACAACCATAAAAAATTAAAACAAACATCAGGGTGGAACTGCGTGCAGCCCAAACACAGGCCACACAGAAACTGAAATTAGTAGCTCCCTGAGCTAAACAGTGCCAACAGGGCCGATGGCCAGTTAATAAAATTCACATTGTCCTTGGCCACAACTGGCCACACCTGACTCCCACAAGTGCTGGGTACTCCACAGAACGGGGCACCATATGGGTATCCAAGCACCTCACGGAAGGGGGTGGGGATTTTCAACAGGGGTGGGACTTTGACTTGTGTGAGGAGGTTGGAGGGATGTGGGCTTCTCCTTTGAAGGGGTGGGGGCTATTTGGCTCGGTGGAGCTGGATGGCCTAGGCTCTGAGCGGGCCTTCTTCTTCACCGGGAAAGGGGCACGGGAATGGGAAGGCTGGACCAGGGTGGGCTGTGATTTGGAAGGAGCTTAAAGGGCAAGGTGGTGGGCATGTTTGGGGACAAGACGGGGTTGGCCAGTGGGTTGGAACAGGTCTGCACGGGAGAGAAAACGTTTCTTGGGAGCAATTGGGGTGGGCATGGTACAGGGCATGAGAGTGGAGGCAGAGGGAGTTGATGTATGGGGTGTAGGTGTGCGTGTAGTGGGTGCAGCTGACTGCTCAGTATTCTGTGGCGTGGTGGATGTCTGGTGGGTGGGGGTCTTGGTGCATTTGTGTGTTTTGGGAGGTGGGGGACACAGTGGGAGAAATACAGACAGCTAGTGTGGATGTATGTTGGGTGGATGTCTGCAAGTCTGGTGAGTGTGCTGTATGTGTCAACTACAGTAGAGGTGGTGAGTGCAGGTGTGGTGTATGGGGTGCATGTATGGCTGTCTGCTATTGTGGTGAGTGCACGAAGAGGAGCAGTAACAGTGAGTGAAGGTGCAGTGCATGAGGGTGTGGATGTAGAGGGGACAGACAGGGAGGCGAATGAGGTGGGCACACTGGGGGAAGTGGACTTTGTTGTGTGTGCAGGTGTCTGTTGGCTGTGTGAATGCTTGTGGTGGGAGGTGTGGTAATTGTGTTTTGAAGTGTGCTTCTTGTGTGTTGCTGGTCTGATTGTGTGCTTTGGACGGGGGAAGGGAATGGGGTGCTGGAAGGGGTATAGGAGGTTGGAGGGGGGATGGAATGGCCAGGGAAACTGGCTGCCGTCCAAGAGGAGGCCAGAGCCTGAAAAGATCTCTGTAGGGCAGACACGGCACTGTGAATGCCATCCAGATAGGCATTGGTCTGCTGCACCTCTGATGCCAGACCCTGGATGGCATTGACGATGATTGTCTGCCCTACAGAGATGGTTCTCAGAGGGTCAATAGCCTCCTCTGTGAGGGCAGCAGGGCTGACTGGGACAGGGGAGGAGGTGCCTGGGGCGAAGGAGACACCCACCTTTCTGGGTGGGCGGGCACTGGCATCTTGGTGGGGAGCAGAAGGGAGGGCGGTGATGGTATGGGGAGTGGCGGAATATCTCACGGTACTGGTGTGTCCACTAGGGTCGGCCACCGCCGGAGGACCCCCATAGGAAGAGGTCTCAGAGTCACTACCTCCTGTGGTAGTAGCCTCCCCTGTGGAAGTCCCCTTGCCCTCCCACCCACTGGTCCCCTGGGCGTCCATTGTCTATGCCTCGGAGAATCTGTGGGCCGCTGCCTCCCCACTTGCCGATGCCTGAGCTCCCTCGCCTGATGTTGATGCTGTACCAAACCAACACAAGAGAACAGGGATGGGGAGACAAAACAGGAGAGACACTTGTAAATAGCTGAATGCTGATACACAATGGCCAGACATACACCCACCCAGCAGACACACCCAACAGCCAGCACCATGCACTATGCCCATGGCCATGCCCCTGACTATTGAGCAGAATACTGACCTACACCCATTCCCCAAAATAGTATTGGGGCTGAGGTAGGTGAAACCTGACAGGGACACCCCTACCTCTTTGGGGAACATACAGTAGATGGACACCAGTCAAATTCCCTGCTCTAAGCAGCATGAGCCCTATCGCACACACACTCATCCTTCCAGACTGAAGTATGGTCTGTGAGTGCTCACCCCCTTGTGACTGCTGTGCAGCCTTCAAGCGCCCATTCAGATCTGGGTACACCACTTTCAGGATCCGACACATGAGGGTGGTCAGTGCCCGATGGGCACCCCTTCCACGTTGGGAGGACTTCCCCAGCTGGGCCTCAGTGATCTTTTGCGCCCAGGTCCTCCCACCTCTTTCGACAGTGGGTGCTCCGCCGGTTGTAGACCCCCAGGGTCTGTACCTCCTTGGCGATGGCATGCCAATGTGCCCTCTTCTGGTGGGGGCTGACCTAGTAGGGTGACACAGAAATGGAACACAGAGGTCAGGCACTTGCACAATGGGAACAGCTGGCAGATTGTCAAACATAGGACTGACGGTACTCTCAGACATGCAGGACAGTGGCACACAGCATTCCATGCACCATGGCCCATCCTGGCTCACAGGAGCACACATATGTGCAATCCACTCCATTCATTACTCACACAGTGCCCCCCAAACCCGGACTCACCTGTACCTCTGGCTGTCCGTAGAGTCTGTCATACAGGGACAGGACCTCTTCCACTAGCTTCTCCAGTTCTTCCTGGGTGAAGGCCAGGGCCCTTTCCCATACACCAGGTGAAACATCCATAGCCAGAGGCAGGCGACAGCAGTACACAGAGTAGAGTACCTGTCCACACAAGATCAGGGAGTCAAGTGATTAAACGATGACAAACGCACGTATGTTCCGCAGCGGTATGCACTGTCACCGCAGGCGGCGATCATGATACAGTAGGATT
This sequence comes from Pleurodeles waltl, assembly GCF_031143425.1. Classification (NCBI taxonomy): domain Eukaryota; kingdom Metazoa; phylum Chordata; class Amphibia; order Caudata; family Salamandridae; genus Pleurodeles; species Pleurodeles waltl. Next base: position 794,063,028 of record NC_090442.1, on the reverse strand, counting down.
CCCCATTGGCATCCATGTTAGTCAATGAGGGTGCGAACAAGGGTCAAACCGCCATACGCTGTGACGTCAACCGCTAGCGGTATTAGGTCACTTCCACAACGGAGGGGTAGAACTACAGTGGGCAGACATTTTTCCATCACCTACGCATCTTGAAATTCCTACTACTCACAGTGCAGGGCCTACTAGCCAAATGAGGCACTTAGGCCTCTATCCATTGCGTATAGTAGCACACATGATTTACTCTGTTCCCTCCTAGTGATGTACATGTACATCTGTCAGGTTGCAGTTATTGTACAGACACTACTATGAACAATGCACTGCATGTATTTAGCAAATATGCCAATGTATGTGTGCACATCACTCCTTTTTGTAACCCCTCATAGGTACCGACCCTTGTGGCGAGGAAGGGCACCATCGGTGTACAGACCACTTGTGGATATGGGGACCATGGTGGAGCGTCAGATCATTATCACTTACAGACTCACATGTGCAACTATTCAGGACCTATGTGCATTACTGGATCCTGCACTGACTCCCGGAAATTGTAATCAGCATGCCATTCCAACTGAGGTGCAGGTGCTCTCCGCACTCCATCTCCTGGCCACAGGCTCATTTCAAGTGACAGTGGGCATGGGTGCTGGTTTCTCACAGCCAATGTTCAGCCACGTACTGACAAGATTTCTGAATGCATTTGTACAACATCTGCAATCCTATGTGCGATTCCCCCAAAGTGCTGACCTCCCTGCCATCAAGTCTAACTTCTATGCCTTTGCAAATATTCCCCTTGTCATAGGTGCCGTCGATGGCACCCACATAGCTATCATCCCCCCAAGAGTGAGTGAACAGGTGTACAAATCAAATCAAATCAAATCATTAACATTTATAAAGCGCGCTACTCACCCGTGCGGGTCTCAAGGCGCTAGGGGAAAAAAAGGGGGGGTTAACGCTGCTCGAACAGCCAGGTCTTTAGGAGTCTCCGGAAAGCGGAGTGGTCCTGGGTGGTCCTGAGGCTGGTGGGGAGGGAGTTCCAGGTCTTGGCCGCCAGGAAGGAGAAAGATCTCCCACCCGCCGTGGAGCGGCGGATGCGAGGGACAGCAGCAAGTGCGAGGCCAGAGGAGCGCAGGTGGCGGGTGGGGACGTAGAAGCTGAGGCGTCTGTTGAGGTATTCCGCTCCCTTGTCGTGGAGGGCTTTGTGTGCGTGGGTGAGAAGTCGGAAGGTGATCCTTTTGCTGACTGGGAGCCAATGCAGGTGTCTCAGGTGTGCGGAGATGTGGCTGCTGCGGGGTACGTCTAGGATGAGGCGGGCCGAGGCATTTTGAATGCGTTGCAGGCGATTTTGGAGTTTGGCTGTGGTCCCGGCATAGAGGGTGTTGCCGTAGTCCAGGCGGCTCGTGACGAGGGCGTGGGTCACGGTTTTTCTGGTGTCGGCGGGGATCCAGCGGAAGATCTTACGGAGCATGCGGAGGGTGAGGAAGCAGGCGGAGGACACGGCGTTGACTTGCTTAGTCATGGTGAGAAGAGGGTCCAAGATGAAGCCGAGGTTGCGGGCGTGGTCTGTGGGGGTCGGTGCGGTGCCGAGGGCCGTGGGCCACCAGGAGTCGTCCCAGGCGGATGGGGTGTTGCCGAGGATGAGGACTTCCGTTTTTTCAGAGTTCAGCTTTAGGCGGCTGAGCCTCATCCAATCTGCGACGTCCTTCATACCCTCTTGTAGGTTGGTCTTGGCGCTGGCGGGGTCCTTGGTGAGGGAGAGTATAAGTTGGGTGTCGTCGGCGTAGGAGGTGATGATGATGTCGTGCTTGCGTACGATGTTGGCGAGGGGGCTCATGTAGACATTGAAGAGTGTCGGGCTGAGTGATGAGCCTTGAGGTACGCCGCAGATGATCTCGGTGGGTTCTGAGTGAAACGGAGGGAGGTAAACTCTTTGTGAACGGTTTGCGAGGAAGGAGGCTGTTTGTTGACGGTCTTCTCTATTACTTTGGCTGGGAAAGGCAGAAGAGAGATGGGGCGGAAGTTTTTCAGGTCGCTCGGGTCAGCCGTAGGTTTCTTTAGTAGGGCGTTGACTTCAGCGTGTTTCCAGCATTCGGGGAAGGTAGCAGAAGAAAAAGAAGAGTTGATGACGGTCTGGAGGTGCGGGGCGATGATGTCGTCGGCTTTGTTAAAGATGAAGTGCGGGCAAGGGTCCGAAGGGGCGCCGGAGTGGATAGAGTTCATGATGGATTTGGTTTCTTCCGTGTTGATGTGGGTCCAGTTGTTGAGGGTGATGGCCGGCGGTGCGGGTTCGGTGGTGTTTGGTTGGGTCTGGTGTCCGAAGCTGGCGTGGAGGTCGCTGATCTTGCGATGGAAGAAAGTGGCGAGGGATTCGCACAGATCCTGAGAGGGCGTGACGGCGTTGGCGTTGGCGCTGGGGTTGGAGAACTCCTTGACGATGCTGAAGAGTTCTCTGCTGTTGTGGCTGTTTTTGTCCAGTCTGTCGGTGAAGAAGTTCCTTTTGGCAGCGCGGATCAGGTGGTGGTGTTCGCGGGTAGCGTTCTTGAGGGCGTTCATGTTGTCAGCGGTGTGGTCCTGAAACAGAAACAGGAAGAACTTCCACTCCATGAACATCCACTTGGTATGTACTGCAGACCAGTACATTTTCCATGTGAATGCCATGTTTCCAGGATCAGTCCATAGTTCAATTGTTTTGAGGAACAGTAGTGTGCCACAGAAGATGGAACAATTACAAGAGGACAGAGGGTGGATCATAGGTAAGTTTGTCTGTCACTAACTGACACATTGCAGAAAACCTGCCTGTCTGACTAAGGGACATTACAATGACGACTCTGTATTGATTCTTTTTCTAGGTGATTCTGGCTATCCAAACTTGCGTTGGTTCCTGACACCAGTGAGGAATCCCAGGACGGATGCAGAGAGGAAATACAATGAGGCCCATGGACGTACTAGGAGGGTGATAGAGCGTACTATAGATCTCCTGAAGGCTATATTCCGGTGTCTACATATCTCTGGGGGTTCCCTGGCCTATGGGCCTGATAAGGTGTGTTGAATAGTGGTGGCCTGCTGCATGCTGCACAATGTGGCTGTGAGACATTCTATCCCCCTTTTGGAGGTGGAGGGTGCTATAGGTCCTGATCAGCTACCTCAGAGAGGTGAGGAGGGTGATGGTGAGGACGAGGAAGGGGAAGATGTCAATTCCAGGAACCAACTGATACAACTCTACTTCCAATAACTGTCTGGGACTTAAGCCTGTAATTGTGGTTAGTGACTGATACTGTCAGTGTGCCATGTAATATGGGGGGATTGGTCATAACAGGCGAGACATGGACCTCTTCTGCATGGTACTGACAGACAATATATGCATTCCCTCCTTGCCTAATTTCAAACACACATTACCACCACCAAGCACAAATTGACAATAAAATTGTTCTCTGCCAGTTGCATCCATACTCCACTTTGTTCCACATTGAAGACAGGGGACAGTGTTACAGGTGAGAAATGTGTTTTATTGGTCGAATACAGTGAATTGTGCTATATACAGTGATGGAAGTCGTAAGCGTTGGGTGTCCTCAAAACGGACTTGGGGGCAGCCTTTTGGATGTCATAGGTGGGTCCTATTTGTAGTATAGTACTTCAATTTGCCCTCAGCTAAGTGTTGTTGGTGAATGGGTGGTATGGTTGCTTTGCATTAGTAGGAGTGTCAATTGTTGGAGTGGGGCTTGTTCTTAGCTGGGTTTCCAGTGCTATCTCTTGGCCTGAGACTACATTTGGGTGCCTGCTGTGGAGCTTCTTGGGGTGGCATGGTTGGCCCTTGTGATTCCTGGGAGGGTATTTCCTGTGCTGTTTCTGCTGCTTGGGTCATCTGTTGCTGGTTGGCCAGGGCTGTTGTGGGGGCCTCTTGTCCGGTGTGGGTGTTTGTTGACCAACTGCAGCAGTGCTCCAGCAATGGTGGCCATTGTTGCATTGTGCTCTTTCCACTGCTCCATGGCCTGTTGGTGTTGGTGCTGCTGCATCCTCTGACTTTGCTCCAGGGTGTACACAATCAGTGGCAACCTGTCTTGGGTATGTTGGTAGGCACCTAATACCTCTGCAATGACGTCCTGGGCTGCTACATCCATCCGGTGCCCTACCCCCTGACCCACTGGGGCACTTGAACTTGCCCTAGCCCCCTGTGCCTGTGACCCTGCGCAGGTCTTGACGTGCCACTTGTGCTGGGGCCCTCGCCTTCCTGCATGTTGGGAGTGGGAGACTGTGGCCTCTGTAGCTGTGTTCCACCTGTCTGTGCCCTGGGTACACTGGTGTGGGTACGCCTCCCCTGGCCTGCTGGTCTTGACTAGGTGTTGGGGTCACAGTGGTTTCCTGGGTGGAGCTGCTGCATGGTGAGCATCCAGGGATGTGTGAGGGGCCTGCCTGCTTATCAGTGTCCAGGGATCCTTTTCCAAGGTCTTGTGATGTGCCTCTGTCTCCCTGGAGTGCTGTGGCACTCCTTGTCCCCTCCATTAGGGTTGCATGGGTGGTGGTGCCTGTTGGGGGACATAGACATATCTGTCACATATGCCTGAGGGTTTGAGGTTTACAGAACTGTGCAATTTTGTGTTGGTTTGACTTTCAGTGGCCTTCCAGGGTGCCTTTGTGAGGTGGACATTGTATTTAGTGGCAGTGGTGGGGTTACATTGTGGTGGGGGTATTATTCCATTGTGGGTGCATGCAGGGGTGGGTGGCTGTGCACAGGGGGAGTGATGTGGGCCTGGTAGTGAGTTGTGGGTAATGCAGGGTGGTGGATGTGGTAGGTAATGGCTGGGTGGGGTGTGGGTCGAAGTGGGTGTGAGTGGGGTGGGGTGGTGCATGCATTGCAGATGTGTTGTATTTGGGGTAATTGTAGATGACTTACCCGAGTCCATTCCTCCAGTGAGTCCCTCTATGTGCAGGATGGCGAGTACCTTCTCCTCCCAGTTGGCGTAGTCAGGTGGTGTTGGTGGCGGACCCCCCCAGTCTTTTGCACTGCGATGTGGTGCCTGGATGCCATGCCATGGACCTTCCCCCGCAGGTCATTCCATCTCTTCTGGATATCGTCTCTGGTGCATGGATGGTGTCCCACTGCATTCACCCTGTTGACAATGGTCTGCCACAGCTCCAATTTCCGCGCGATGGGTGTGCTGCACCTCGGACTGAAATATTTGTGGCTCCACCTTCAGGATCTCGTCCACCATGGTCCTTAGCTCCCTTTCGGTGAAGCGTGGGTTTTTGGGGGGGGACATAGTGAGGGTGGTGGATGGCGTCGGGACTGGGGACGGGGTATAGGTGCTCCTGTGTGGGTCGATATGCGTGTCCTGTATGCTGGCGTTTGCTGTCTGGCTTTGGTGCTCTCCGTCTTATGGTCCTGGTTTCATTGCAAGGGATTGTGGGGTGTGTCTGGGGGTGTTTTATGGGGCTATGGATGTGTGTCAGGTGTGTGGGTGATAGGCCTAGCCAATGTGTCCACTTGTTGCTGTTGAGTCCACTTGCCGCCCGTGGCGGTCGCAGCCATCAATGGTCGTCCAGCCTCCACTCTCCACCGAGGTGATTTGTGCATCATTATTTGGAGGACGGGATGTGGCTGTGCTTGGCGGTGGCAGGGTGGGGTGGGCCGGGATTCCCGCCGATAGGATCCTGGCAGGGAGTGGTAGTCTGGGATTTTTTGGCGGGGTTGGGTTTTTCAATTATTATACAGTATGGCGGTTTTCCATTCGCCGCCACCGGCGGCATTCTGTTCACCGCCGACACGGCGGTCGGCGGTCTTTCCCACCATGTTCATAATGACCGCCTTCGTTGTCACATGCTCTCTCTGTCTAACTCATTTGTGCTAAAATTTCTTTTTCACCCTATACAAAAGCATCAGCATTTTATTACTTTGTCAGTATTTCTGTGTGGGTAGCATTTTCATATAATCTGTGTGCTCTGCAGTTATCACTTATTTCTTTAACTATTGCATGAGAGGATAACATCCAGTTTCCAAGTTTGCTTCATGATTTATTAGTCCTTACAGGATAACAAAGTTGTACTGCATCTCTCAAGATAGTTGATGGGTTTGCTTTTTGCTCTTCATTAAACTGAGGAGAAGTTTTTTTGGAATTATATAAATTTGCCATTATGCAGGGGTAAGTCATTTTCCTGTATCAGTATGGCTGCTGACTAAAGCTACCCACCATCCTAAAAGCTTCAAATTTGATCAACTGTTTTTGACTTGTTGATGCTTCATAAATGACTGTTGGGTGTTTAAAACATTACCTCACCCTCTGATTGTCAGGATCACTTACACTATCTTGCATTTGACCCACCCAGATTTTTGTTAGGGTACACTCAGTGTGAAGCAGCATCCACAACCTCCTATTTCTTATTGTGTCAGCTTATGATAGAATGTAGATGCCACCTCATGTTTGAGTTCCTCTCGCTTTCTCCCTTTGTGACATACTTGGAGTATCTGTAAGTAGAGGGTATGATAGTGGAAGGGAATACTTGCTTAAATTGGTTTCACTTGTGGCACCTCAGGCTTCTCCAACTGATTACATTGTGCTTGTGGATGCTGGAGGTCAGTACCAGCACTTTGGGAAACAGGACAGAGACTTTCATCATCATACTTTGACCCACAGCAAGAGCTAAAGGCAAAATAGGGGGACAACAGAAGAAGATACAGAAAAGATAACTGTGGCATACAGAGAAATCAGGTCTGGAAAAGACCTTGTAAAGGTGTTATACAATGAGAGAAATTGTAGTTTTTTGTCAAACCACCTCAGACCTTACATTAAGCCTGTGATATGGCCTTGCAGAGAAGATATGAACCAACTCTGCAGTCCCTTTCCTCTTACTTGTGTATATATGTCAACAGGACTAGGAAGAAAGCTTTGGCAGGGGGCAAGTGGAGGGAGGAGGCAGATGTAGGTGCAGAAACATGATGCACCCTTTGATGAATGTGTGACTAGAAGGGGCATCATCCCTTCCCCAGACCAGAGGCCTGCATCCCTATAGTTTAGGGTATCCATAATTTATTAGAGCCACTTAGATAGGCTGTGAGTGTCTGGATTTTTAAGCATTCCTTTCGAGCAGTGGGATAGTACAGTAGTTAGCTCACTGATGTATAGTTAGGGATCCTTGGCCCTCAAGAATGCACCAGACCAGGTCAGGCTCATTGTGATGGCATAAACATGTTGGCTTTGTCTTAAGACGGGGTGAGTCATTATACCCACATATACCGTTTATTTTTTTTTGTTTACCTTACCAATGGACACCACTATTAAAGGTGTATTATCACTGGTTGTCTGCTAGGTATTTTTAATTCAACTTGATCCCATTATTATCCAGAAAACTTTATCTAAGTAAGCCTTCTGGGTGTATTTCACTGTGAGGTTGAGTCTGCCCTGGTGGCACTGTCCTACTAGGGTGGTCTATGATGAAGCATGACACTGTTAATTGTGTGAGACTACCTATTCCATAAGGAGGAATTCCCTGTATTGGTTCCAACACAACAGTCCAAAATAGAATTACAAGAAAATATTTACAGAATCACAAAAGTGGTTGTGACTCATAGAGCAATCTCTTTTCTTCCACACCTTTTGTGTATACTGTTTTGACAATGGGAGGATGTGAGGAGGATTCACCTCTCATCTCTCTTTTTGTGTAAGACATATGTGAATAAGTCTGTAGGGTGTTGTTCCAGAAGTACCAGCGACGTGGAATACTCAGGAGGAAAGATTCTTTGATATGATAGGATCTGTTGGTAGTTCGGAAAAGACTCAGTTAAGACTTCACTCAGTGGGTTTGTGAGTTCGAAAAATAACAGGGCACCATCACTTGTCCTGCCTAATGTAGCATCTGAAATGCACCAAATGTATCAAAAGGTGCTCCATGTGCGCATTCAATCACAAGTAACAAATGTTTGTAAAGTGCTCCATGTGCATGTTAATCACAAGCAGCAACTTCTTACAATGCATTCCATGCACATGTTAATCACATGTAGCAATTGTTTATAGCGCGCTCCAAGTGAGTGTTTAATCACAAGAAATAACTGTTTGCAATGTGCCCCATGCTAATGTAATCACAAGTAGCAACTTTTTATAATGTGCTCGATGGGAGTGGTTAGTCACAAGAATCAACTTTTTATAATGCGCTCCACGCGTGTGTTCTCTTTAACCATGTAAATGCCTTCAAACACTCTCCATGCGTGTATTCACTTTTGATATGCAAATGTCTTCAAATGTGCTACATGAGCATAGACAATAGCACAAAACACTTCCAGAACGTTCTTCAAAGACATGCAGGAAACACAGAAATGAGGCTTCTGTGGGTTGGGAGAGGAGGCAAAGTATTGACGGGTATGTGGACACGAGTTAAATACACATCAAGTCCAGGAAGCTTGTTAAACTTTGCGAGAAGTCGGCTATGGTAAAAGAATGTACTGCTCACCTAGAAGCAGTCATGGCCTGCAGGTATGCTCCTGTATATAGTCATACAACCCTCTCACCACTGACAGGTATGGTGATGTCCGCAAATAAAGGAGTTCTCAGGGAAGCTCTAGTTGCCACAAACATATGCTACACACATTCCCTATAGACACTCATGGGCATAGGAAGGGTGGGGACGCAGGGGACAGATTGTGAAGTGTGGGGACATGGGGGACGAGGGGACAAAGGAGACAAAATAATTTCACCCTCTCTTCTGTGATTCGCAGGGCCATTAGCACACAAAATCGCTACCTACACTGGCCCTGCCTTTGACCTGTGACCTGCATTTAGTTACCTGTGACCAATCTGATGGTGGGAGCTAAAGGTGACATCACAAAGGCCACTCACCCTCCGCCCGTTTGATGTGCTGCAGCACACAAGGAATTCTTTCGCACTGTGCTGCCACAGCTGCCTGCAGGGTGCACATGTATGAACAAATGGATAGACGAGAGAGGACCTTTGTTGGTTGCAGTCTGCATTCTGCCCCTCCTCAGCCTACCCTTCCTGCTGCCTTGAAAACCGAATCCTGGGGACAGCAGCATGATTTGAAGAAGGTAAGGAAGTTTGGGAAATTACATACAGTATTGCAAAGTATCGCCATCTCTTTTTAAAAACATATTGCTGAGTATCTCTCTCTCTTTTTAAATACAGTATTGCATCGTATTTCCCTCTCTTTTTAAATACAGTACTGTATTGCCGAGCATCTCCGTCTTTTTTATATATAGTATTGCTGAGTATTTCCCTCTCTTTTTTAAATACAGTATTGCTGAATTACTGTATGACATGTTCAGGGCCGGCTTTAGCGCTGGTGGCGCCCTGTGCGACAATGTTTGTTAGCTCCCCATGTTTCTGTTGCCTGTCCTCTCACTCATTCTCTCCTCTCATCTGTCTCCGGTCTTGAGCTCACCTGCCCCAGTGCTATCTACCGGCCCCTGGGCTCAGCACAGAGTCACTCTCACCACCTCTTTATCCTAGATACACACCAGCAGTTCCTCTGCCTCGAAGTCAGATTAAAATGAAAGAAAAATGTAAATGGGATCTGATTAGTTATTTTATTTCCCACCACTCCTGCAGCCATGGGTAATTGATGCGGGAGCTCTGAGAAAGAGGCCTCAGTCTCAACATCTTGTTTATTAGGCGATCTAATAAAACAGGTTCAACTATTGTCCCCTGAGGTGAAATCCTGCCCCCCCCCCACAGATATTCCTGTCCCTCCCTCATCCATCCTGAGCTTTGTGATGCTCTGAAGGTCAAGGGCTGTCGGTAAATCTTATTTCCTGCCAATGGCCCCAACCATGGTGTTATGTTTTTAATTCTGAATTTGTGTTCTCCAGACAAGGCGCTCTTAAACTATACTTGCTACCAGTATGGATGACATGGTGACTCCTACACCTTGTAGTCCTCTGTCTTATGTAACATTCCATATACACTAATTTACACACATATGATGATTGTCTCTGTATAATGTCAGTGTGATGTAAAGTGCTCCGAAAGCTCAGACTGGTATGAGTGGTGCTATAAAACCAATGAAATGTATTTGAGAGTAAGTGGTAAAGGATGTTAGTGAGGGAATTCGTGGCAGAGGTAATCATTGGGGGGCGCCAACAAACATTGTTGCACAGGGCACCACCAGCGCTAAGGCTGGCCCTGTCAGACAGCACAGCAGATCAGAGGAAGGTGGCAGCACAGAGACTGTCACTTGACAGTCAGACAGTGACTTAGCAGCAATCATAGGCCTTATAGGACTTCATAGACAGGTGGGGGCCCAGCGTCTGACACCTCCTGACTAGAAAGAAAGCTCCCAACAGGCAGGACACTGCAATGCAGGCAGCACAGAAATTGTCAGGAAGCACAACACCCAACAGGCAGCACAGGCCTCTTAGGACTTCACAGGCGGACAGCTTTATAAGAACGTCATAGGCAGGTGCCAGCACACAGTCTGCCACCACCTGACAAGCAGGAAGGATCCAACCAGTAGACACTACCTGGCATCTGAAAAGGACCGTACTGTCAGCAGCTCTGTGCCTGGCACACTGCTTCAAACCTTATAGAAGTCCCAGTCCTCGCAGGCAGAACAGGCCTGATAAACAACAGAGAGTCACACAGGCTCTGGCACAACAAAGGGCTTCACAAGTGGCACAGGGTGTGCCTTGATGCAATCGTTTTTGAGTGATACTGAGCTAATGTGGCTGGTCAGGCCTGTCACTAATCTCTCAACCCTCACCTCTCTCTCAGTATGGCCAGGTACTGCCAAGGCCTCCCACCCATCCCAAAGTTATCCCTCCCACAGGTCCCCTTACAACATTGTAGTCAATAAAACACATTTCCTGGTTTAGGGGTCATAAACCCCCGACCGTATTTTATTTGTCAAACAGTAATCTTCACTTAAAGCATATATACAGAGTAACCCCATCATATTTACAGCTTAATTTGCATGTGTAGCTGTCTAGCCTTAACAGAGGCCCTAATACATCTAATGTTCTTACACTATCTAAATTCAGTAGCTGTGTATCCCCTTCAGTGACTGCGAATGAAATCATGATTGGCCCTGATGGTGAGTCCCAGGCCCGGATCTATCCCTGTGGCTAAGTGGCCCTAGGGTAGGTTCCTCCATATGTGAGAGCCCCCCCGCAACCCTTTTGAGTGCAAACTTTGTGCAGAAAGCCCGTCTACCCACCAGTATACTTACCTCGGGCCCCCATTCCACCCCTTAAAATCCCACCCCCAAGGGTTAATGCTAGCTTCATGTCCACTGCCCATGCACTAGTGGTTGGCCTTGGGGACCAGGTGCCAATGATCTCTTGCAACTCCCACACCCCTGGATGTTGCTTTCAATTCCCTGCCAGCACACCCCTTGGAAGGTCCTCTGAGCTTGGTGTCCTGTTCAAGTAAGAAAGGTAAGGTGAATTACCTTGCCAATCATGATATCGCCCCACCCTAAAATACATAAAATACAACACCAAGCATACTTTCATAACATTGCCATCTGCTCTCTCTGGGTGCAAAAAAGTGCTAATTCATTAAGTAATTCTCAACCCTCCAACCACAGAAACACAGGCTATTTCTAGTATTTGAAAAACCTTTCTTGCTCTTCATCTTCTGCCCTGCTAAACCAAACATGTGTGAAATGCTCACTGTACACACACACACACACACACACACACACACTAAACAGGTACATGAGATGTTGGTTTATGTGTGTTTCGCTATTCTCAATTGCCCTTGGAATTGTGTGGAGTTTTAAGCCTGATGGTGGTTTGGCCCAGGGTACTGCTGTTGAAGGTTAGGTCTCAAGCCCCTCAGTTTCTTTTCTGAAGTGTACCACCATTTAATAACTGAGCCGGATCATCTTTGTGCCTCCCTTGAGTAACCAGCGCTTCTTCCAACTCCAAGTCCACAGACTGAGCTCCTGCTCACCTGAACTATTACATGGTGGTTAGTTTCCAGAGTTCCTGAGCAGAAGGAAGCACAGTGCCACCAGCCACCAGATCCCAGTATTCAGCCAGACCAACAACCTACAGTCACTGAGTGGCTCAAAATAATCACAAAAAAGTGCCACTACTACTGCTGCTAATAAGTAAGTGCACTTTAGAGTTGTGTCTAGTGTAAAAAATGAATCATTTTTGCCCAGTCTGTTTGGATACTTTTTTGTCAAATTAAGATAATGTACTTCCTTTTTAATTATCAGATAATTTGTGCATGTTCTCATTCTATGCTGTGTATTGAACAATTCTGTAGTACTGTACTTGTATTACTGTAACCTAGATCAAACGCCTTACAATGTCATATGATATCCCCCAACAGATTCCTTTTTGCCACAAGTTCAAAAATACTTCACTTTTGGAGACATGCTTGACCTCATTGACTTTCATCTTCAGCTAAAGGAAATTTTTCAGGTAGGTTCCCTCTGCCACCTTTAAGAATATGCAGCAGTGTTATATGTATTGCTGAAACATTCTAGTCAGGTAAGTTGCTGAGTAGAATGCTTCTCTTGTTGTGTAAACCTAACAGTGTTATAAAACAGCTGGGATAGAACTTCTAGGAAGCCTTTGCTCATACTAGTACCACTGCTTCTCACTGTCACGCAACACTGGGAGAGGATCCTTATGCTGGAGGCAGGTTTTGTTCCTAACACATCCTGTGTTAATTACATGTGCGGATGCACACAAAAGTCTGTTTGCAACTTTTACACTGCAGTTAATTAATCTGTATATTTCCTGTTACAAACCTATCTTTTCTTTTTTCCCTAGAACGGGCATCTGGAAATTCTTTGCAAAGAAAGGGCCAAGTGAAGTGACCCATAAATTCAGACAATTTAGAAACTAATACAATTCAGTGCAATGATATGCTGGAGCTGCAGTCTGCAATTCATTGTGGAGTTGAGACAGCAGATTTAGAAATATCAAGTGATTACGCCTCAGTCCCAGGAACATTTTGTGAAGTTGTCACTATCTCAGATGACTCAAGCAACAGTTCTTCTGCAACAGCAGCCAGTCTTCAGGGATAATGAGGAAACACTTGGAAGCGCAGTGGCACCAAACCAACCGTATGAGAGTCCCATGCCTGTTCAAATCATTGAATCAGTCAAAAACTAAGAAAAAACACATTCTGCATTTTCAAAGAAGGTGGTTCCAGGATTTCCTCTGGCTACATTAGAGCAACAGAGTGGCAGGAGTACCATGCTTTCACTGTGCAAAAGCTAAGTCGCTAAAATGAACAAAGCTTTCCAAGAATGCAGAGGAAGCATTCTGCAGCACTGGTTATACCAACTGGAAGAAGGCCATAGAAAAGTTGAAAAAGCACCAGAGCAGTTATGCTCATTCTTATGCACTGAGTCAACTAGCACAGTAAGGGTGCCAACCAATCAATCAGCAGTTATCACAGCAAGTCCAACAACAACAAAAAGAAGCCTGGCTTTGTCTTAACAAAATCATTCATATCATTGCTCTTCTGGCAAAACAAGGCCTTGCACTTCGAGATCATGATGACAGCGATGGAAATTTCTGTCAGTTTCTTAGTGCACGAGGAAAGGATGTACCTTCTTTGAAACAGTGGATTACAGCAAATCATGCATAATTTCTCAGCCCAGACATCCAAAATGAAGTCCTTCATTTATTGCCCCATGCAATTTTGCATCAGATTTGTAATAATATTGGTGACAATCCTTACTCAGTAGTTATTGATGGCACACAGGATATATCTGGTCAGGAACAAGAAAACTTTTATATTTGTTACACTGACCAAGATCTGTTCCCTCATGAGCATTTTATTGGACTGTATCAGGTTGATACTACTACTGGTACTGCAATTGCTACAATTGTAAAAGATGTTTTATGCCACCATGGCCTTTCTCTGTCAAAGCTGAGAGCACAAACATATGATGGTGCAGCAAACATGGCAGGGAAATACTATGGCGTACAAGCATTAATATGCCAAGAACAACCTCTTGCTCTTTATGTCCATGTGGAGCACATTGTACAAATATGGTTATGCAGGCTTCAGCGTATAAATGTTCCATAATGGAAGATACACTACTTTATGTCCAAGAACTTGGACATTTGTTTCGGCAATCTATGACATGTCGTACAATATTTTCAGACCTTATCCAGCACAGCGTAGATGGCCACTGAGTCCAACAAGCTGGACTGTATATGTAGAAGCTGTACAAAAAGTTATGGATAATTATGAACCTTTTCTGGAAACCCTACAATAATTATCAACATCCAAGTCCAGTGGGGATGTGTCTGTTTGTGCTCATGGTTTGCTGGCACACTTTCAGAGAGTAACAACTGTCCTAGGTCTTCTGATTGCTCTTCAAGTACTGCAGCTTCTGGAATGTTTGAATATTGCCATGCAAGGCCTCCAGCAAACTATATCAGGACTACTGGTTGCTGTGAATGTAGTAAAAAGTGCTAGTTTCCACTAACCACATGACTGCTAAGTACCATCTTAATGCCATTGAAAAGTGCTACAATTGTAGCAAATCTCTAAATGAATAGATGATGGAGCAGCAGAACTTTTTCATCCTGCAACTGTGGGGGACTACTATCGCCCTCAGCACTTTGAACTTTTGGATACAGTATCTTTCATCTCATTCATGTTTTGACCAGGAAGGCATCCAAACATATGAACAACTTAAACAGTTGCTTTTAACAGTTAATGGCATGGACTCTATTGCTCAGTACAAAGAAATTGACCCTCCGCTGTTCAAAGCTCAGTTAACTATACTATCTAATATGTTCAAGTACTATTCAGTCCCATAACTGGCAGACATACTCTGAAAAATGCTTACAAGAGAGAGAGCTTTCTTTTCACAGGTTGAGAAGCTAAGCAGATTATTTTAATTATTCCAGTATCTTCTTGTGAGGCTGAAAGAAGCTTCAGTGGTCTTCCCCAACTGAAAACTTGGCTAAGATCAACTATGTCCCAGAAAAGACTGAATCATGTCGCCATATGCACTATTCATAAAGAGATGATGGACTCAGTTGACCTATAGACAATAGCGAAACAGTTTGTCCTCCGCACAGCACGGTGCAAAAAATTATTTTGCTTTTCAAATGAAAATTAATAATTTTATTATAGATACCTGCAGGAAGAAAAAAATAGGTTCTAATTAGTCCTATTGCATGTTGAGGTTTAGGAATCTCACCAAGAGCATTTAGGGGGTCATTCTGACCCTGGCGGTCGGTGATAAAGCGGCGGCCAACCCGCCAACAGGCCGGCGGTCCAAAAAATGCAATTCTGACCCTGGCGGGAACCGCCAACACAGCCCGCCGCATTAACACTCCGACCGCCACGGCGGAACAAACAAACAGCGCGGCGGTCACCGCCAACAGCCAGGCGGCAGACAATGTACCGCCCACCCTATCACGACCCACCAATCCGCCACCTTTTCCGGGGCGGGAGCCCCACCGATAAAAACACGGCGGAAACAGACATTTTCAATGGAAAACGCTCACCTCGAGACACTCCTCGCGGAATCCGGACAGCATGGAACCCGAATTGAACATCATACCTGCTCTTGTCTACCTGCTCATCTACCACGAGTACGAACTCCGGCGCAGACGTCAACGGTGAGTACTGCACCTACGACACACGGGAGGGGGGAGGAAGAAAGGTTATGGGCATACACATGCGACCCCCCCACCCCCCGATATGTACACACCAATGCAGAGCAGGAAGTCACAGTGACACCACACAAAGCCCCTTTAAAAATACAATGACACAACCAAATTTGGAATAAATTTTCATGTTCAAAAAATAGCACCTGGAAATAATTGAGCAACCGTGAAAAATATTTACAAAAACCAAAAAGATATACACATCAGTGTATCACTGAAGTAACAAGTCCTGCACATCCTACGAATCTAACATGTCCGTGGGCCAAGGTTCTGCGAAACAAGGGCAAAGCCCACACACGAGACCTGAGTCCTTTGGAGAGAACACTGCAGGGGCATCCGATGTCAAAACTACAGGCACCTCAGGGGGAAGGGGGGGCCACCACAGCCACATGAGTCCACGACGCCAGATCCACGAGGAGCCACCATGCCCACTGTACCATCCTGGGGAGTGCAAAGCCACAGTCTCTCAAGTCTCTGCAGTGGGTGGGTTGCCCACTGGACCATCCTGGGGAGTGCAAAGCCACAGTCTCTCAATGTCTCTACAGTGGGTGGGTTGCCCACTGGACCATCCTGCGGAGTGCAAAGCCACAGTCTCTCAAGTCTCTACAGTGGGTGGATTGCCCACTGTGCCATCCTGGGGAGTGCAAAGCCACAGTCTCTCAGGTGGATTACAGAGTCCACTGGTCAAGGAGGAGGCATGGTGGGCACAGTGAACCATAAACAGTGCCTGAGACGGCGGGACCCAGCGCAGCGGTGCATGACATGACGATGTCCAGCGGAGCGGTGCTTGAGACGGCGGGGCCCAGCGGAGCGGTGCTTGAGACGGCGGGGCCCAGCGGAGCGGTGCTTGACAGGAAGGGCCCAGCGGAGCGGTGCTTGAGACGGCGGGGCCCAGCGGAGCGGTGCTTGACAGGAAGGGCCCAGCGGAGCGGTGCTTGACAGGAAGGGTCCAGCGGAGCGGTGCTTGACAGGAAGGGCCCAGCGGAGTGGTGCTTGACAGGAAGGGCCCAGCGGAGCGGTGCTTGAGACGGCGGGGCCCAGCGGAGCGGTGCTTGACAGGAAGGGCCCAGCGGAGCGGTGCTTGACAGTAAGGGCCCAGCGGAGCGGTGCTTGAGACGGCGGGGCCCAGCGGAGCGGTGCTTGACAGGAAGGGCCCAGCGGAGCGGTGCTTGACAGGAAGGGCCCAGCGGAGCGGTGCTTGACAGGAAGGGCCCAGCGGAGCGGTGCTTGAGACGGCGGGGCCCAGCGGAGCGGTGCTTGACAGGAAGGGCCCAGCGGAGCGGTGCTTGACAGGAAGGGCCCAGCGGAGCGGTGCTTGAGACGGCGGGGCCCAGCGGAGCGGTGCTTGACAGGAAGGGCCCAGCGGAGCGGTGCTTGAGACGGCGGGGCCCAGCGGAGCGGTGCTTGACAGGAAGGGCCCAGCGGAGCGGTGCTTGACAGGAAGGGCCCAGCGAAGCGGTGCTTGAGACGGCGGGGCCCAGCGGAGCGGTGCTTGACAGGAAGGGCCCAGCGGAGCGGTGCTTGACAGGAAGGGCCCAGCGGAGCAGTGCTTGAGACGGCGGGGCCCAGCGGAGCGGTGCTTGACAGGAAGGGCCCAGCGGAGCAGTGCTTGAGACGGCGGGGCCCTGTTCAGCGGTACCTGTCTTCACGGCGGGGCCCTGTTCAGCGGTACCTGTCTTCACGGCGGGGCCCTGTTCAGCGGTGCTCTTCTGCACGGCGGGGCCCTGTTCAGCGGTACCTGTCTTCACGGCGGGGCCCTGTTCAGCGGTACCTGTCTTCACGGCGGGGCCCTGTTCAGCGGTGCTCTTCTGCATGGCGGGGCCCTGTTCAGCGGTACCTGTCTTCACGGCGGGGCCCTGTTCAGCGGTACCTGTCTTCACGGCGGGGCCCTGTTCAGCGGTGCTCTTCTGCACGGCGGGGCCCTGTTCAGCGGTACCTGTCTTCACGGCGGGGCCCTGTTCAGCGGTGCTCTTCTGCACGGCGGGCCCTGTTCAGCGGTGCTCTTCTGCACGGCGGTGCCCTGTTCAGCGGTGCTCTTCTGCACGGCGGGGCCCTGTTCAGCGGTACCTGTCTTCACGGCGGGGCCCTGTTCAGCGGTACCTGTCTTCACGGCGGGGCCCTGTTCAGCGGTGCTCTTCTGCACGGCGGGGCCCTGTTCAGCGGTGCTCTTCTGCACGGCGGGGCCCTGTTCAGCGGTGCTCTTCTGCACGGGGGCCCTGTTCAGCGGTGCTCTTCTGCACGGCGGGGCCCTGTTCAGCGGTACCTGTCTTCACGGCGGGGCCCTGTTCAGCGGTACCTGTCTTCACGGCGGGGCCCTGTTCAGCGGTGCTCTTGCAGTATGTCAAGGGAGTCATACCTGGCCTGGACACCCTGCTCACTCGCCCTCCGACCGTGCTGTGTCAGGCCCCTTCGGGGAGTGAGTCCTGGGCCCTTTGGTGTCGTCCCTTGCAGCCGGGATGGGGCTTGTGGGGCCCTCCTGCTCCGAGCTCCTGGTGGTTGTCCTCTCCGCCCTGCTGTCCTTCCGCTCCTTAGATGGGGCTCTCGGGCCCTTGCCTCCCCTGGCTGCTGTGGCCGGTGAAGTGGCCGGAGTCACCTCCTTGGGGGCAGCCGTCTCTGTCCGCTCACGGCGGCACTTCAATTTCCGGGTCCTCTTGCCTGGGGGGGGGCTGGCTGTCCCCTTGCTGCTCACCGAAGTGTTACTGCTGCCAAAGGGTGGACTCCACATGCCATGCACCACTTGCACTGTAGTAGTTGGGCTGGTGGTGGCTGAGGTGCCCTTGGGACTTTTCCCAGTTGGAGGGGGTGGGTCGGGGGAGGGAAAGAGGTCAAAACTGGAGAGGTAATTTTTCTTGGGACCAAGGTAAGGGGTAGGAGTAGTGGTGAGAGAAGTGGAGGAAGAGGATGTGGTTGTATGAGAGCCAGGTGTGCTGTCCTTGGGTGCAGGTGACTGGGACGTAGGCTGTGGTGAGGTGGTTGGCTGTTGTTTGGGTGTCTGCCTGCGGTTATGTGTCTTGGAAGAGGGGGTGACAGACACAGTGGGAGAGGACACAGGGGACGTGTAAATGCCAGTGGGGGTGGTGACTGCAGGTGTGCGGACTGTAGTGGAGGGTTTGCTGGTGGTGGAAGAACTGGCTGATGTTGGGGTGCATGCAGGTATGAGTGTAGACGTCACAGGGAGGGAGGAGGGAGACGAGGAGGACGGGGACACAGAGGTGGTAGTGACTGTTGATATGTCTGCATCTGTGTGTTGCTTGGGTGAATGCTTGTGTTTTCTGTGGTGCTTATGTTTGGATGAGCTGGCCTTGGGTGTTGAGGTGTGTGCAGGCTGGTCTGATGGTGTGGATGGGATAGGTTGAGGTACAGGAGACAGAGAAAGGGTGGAGGCAGATAGAAGAGGGAGACTGGAGACAGGGACAATGGCTGCCGTCAGTGCTGAGGCCAGAGCAGTGAACGCTTGTTGATGGGCAGCCTGACCCGAATGAATGCCCTCCAGGTAGGCATTGCTCCGATGCACCTCCCTTTCCACCCCCTGGATGGCATTCAGAAGGGTAGTCTGCCCAACAATGACCGTCCTCACCAGGTCAATGAGCTCCGCACTGAGGGCAGCAGGGGTAACAGAGGCAGGGGCTGAGGTGCCTGGGGCGAAGGAGACGCGCGCCTTCCTGGCCGAGCGGCCACGGAGCGAAGACTGAGGGGCTGCTGGGAGGGCGGTGCTGGTGCGCTGGGTGGCGGCTGTACCTGTTGTTGCGGGGGGCACAGATGGTGCCGCCCCCGCTAGGGAGCTCCCAAACGAGGACGTGTCCGTGTCGCTGGTGTTTCCACCGGCCCCCGTTGTGGTGCTCCCCTCGCCCTCCGGATCACTGGTGCCCTCGGTGTCTGTGTCAGTGCCCACCGGGGCCTGGTGACCTGCAGCTCCCTCCTGCTCCGACGCCAAATCTCCTCCACCTGATGATGCTAAAACACAAGAAGACAAAGATTTAGGGTGGGGGGAGAAATGAAACAAAGTTGAGTGCATGCCTTAGCAATACCCTTTGCGGAGAGGACAGACACAGGTGCCTCGTGCACTAAGTCGCGAACTTGGGGTACACTACTCAGTACTTCTGACTAGGCAAACAGGTCTATGGACAACACACGCGCACATGTGTGATGCTGGAGCATGGGTAGCTGCACTTGGCACCCTACAGAGGTGGGGGGCGGGGGCACAGGGCCATGCCTAAGGGAGCGGACTACACTACAGAGAGCGCCCGGGCCTAATGTCACCCACAGCCCTCCTCCCCCACCCAGACGCCTCCAATGCGCATACAGATAGGAGAATGTGCGGATACTCACCCCCTTGTGTCTGCTGTGCTGTCCTCAAGCGCCCATCCAAATTAGGGTAGGCCACCGCCAGGATCCGGGACATCAGGGGGGTCATGGTGCGACTGGCACCCCTCCTAGGTCGGGAGGCCATCCCCAGCAGTGTTTCTGCGGTCTTCCTCGTTCCGCGGCGGATGTCCTCCCACCTCTTGCGGCAGTGGGTGCCCCGTCTGTTGTGGACCCCCAAGTTCCAGACTTCCTCGGCAATGGCACGCCAAATATCGATTTTCTGGTGGGCGCTCACCTGTTTGACATGTACAGGGTGGGAAAGAGAAACCGTCACATATCTGCATGTTTGGAGTACATGCCCCCCCCTCCCCAACCTTGTCATGGTTCCCATTCTCTCATCTGTCGTGCGTTGCACTCCCCATTCCCTCCACACCCCACCAACTTACATCCCCCCCCCTCCACACAGGCATAACCCATTCAATGTGCACTGAGTGTACTCACCTGTTGGTCTGGAGGACCGTAGAGTTGCGCATACTGGGGGAGGACCCCGTCCACGAGCTTCTCCAACTCTCCTGAACTGAAGGCGGGGGCCCTTTCACCAGTAGCAGCAGCCATTGTCACTTCCAGACCGAGTTCACAGCAGCACTTGCAGTATAGGTCCTCTCCTGTGGATGATCAGGTCTCGAATGATTGAGCAGATAGAAAATGGCGGTCACGCCCGTGGCGGTGCGTACCGCGGCGGTGCGTCCCGCGACCGCCGGCGCACATCGTCATTGGCTCCTGAAACCCATAGGCTTCAATGTTAACCAATGCGTCTTCGCACAGCGGTCTTCGACCGCCTACCGCCACGGTGTGCCCCGCCAGCGCAGTTACCTCACATCCCATTGTCCCACTTCACAGGTCAGGCATCGGCCATTTCAAGGGCCCACATGGCTTAATTTCTAATGCGTCACACAGGCCTAGGCCTTGCAATGGCACACATACAAACATATCAAACCATACATTTACCTGTACTGTGCAAGCTGTGTTGTACGTACCTGTGAGTGGATTGACTCTGTACTCCATATTCTCCTTCCTAGGCACCGTCCGCTGGGACTAGCGATGAGAAGGAGGAATCCTCGCGTGTACCGGCCGCTGGTGGACCTGTCCACAATGGAAGAACGCAACATAATACTACGATACCGACTTGACCGAGCTTCCATCCATGAACTGTGTGCCCAGCTGGAGCCAGCCCTGATGTCCCCCATCCGCCAACCCACAGGAATTCCCCCTCTAGTGCAGGTTCTGTCTGTCCTCCATTTCTTTGCAACAGGCTCATTCCAGACAACAGTGGCCATGTCATCTGGGATGTCTCAGCCTATGTTTTCCAAGATCTTATCCAGAGTGTTGTCTGCCCTGATGAAACTCATGCGGAGCTACATCATTTTCCCAGAGGAGGGTGATTTGCCTACAGTGAAAGCTGATTTCTATGCCCTTGGACACATCCCCAACATCATTGGTGCAATTGATGGGACCCATGTGGCTTTAGTCCCCCCAAATGACGATGAACAGGTGTACAGGAACAGGAAGAATTACCATTCAATGAATATCCAGGTGGTCTGTTTGGCTGACCAGTACATCTCCCATGTAAATGCCAAGTTCCCAGGGTCAGTGCATGACGCGTATGTTATGCGAAATAGCAGCATTCCCTATGTGATGGACCAGCTACAGAGACAGCGTGTGTGGCTAATAGGTGACTCTGGTTACCCCAACCTGCCGTGGCTATTGACCCCAGTGAGGAATCCCAGGACCAGGGCAGAGGAACGGTACAATGAGGCCCATGGGCGTACTAGGAGGGTGATTGAGCGAACCTTTGGGCTCCTGAAGGCCAGGTTTAGGTGCCTGCATATGACAGGTGGATCCCTAATGTACTCACCAAAGAAGGTGTGCCATATCATCGTGGCGTGCTGTATGCTCCACAACCTGGCTTTGCGACGCCAGGTGCCTTTCCTGCAGGAGGATGGTCCAGATGGTGGTGTTGTAGAAGCCGTGGAGCCTGTGGAGAGTGAAGAGGAGGAAGACTCTGAGGACGACACAGACAATAGGGACAGAGTGATACAACAGTATTTCCAGTAACACACAGGTAAGAATCACCCACGCCATTTCACAATTGCTTATAGCCTCCTGCATCTGTACTTTCTGTAGTTCCCCACAGATGTTTTTCATTAATTTTTGCCTTTCCCTTCCCTTCTCAGTGCTGTCTGACTCAGTACCTGACTTCTGCTTGGTTCGCCCATGAAATACAGCGTATTGACATTGGTATGTTGTCATGACTAATTGACAGAACAGAAATCGAACAGTAATATGTAATTCATTTGTTAATAATACAGCATGACTCAAAACAGATTTGTGTGCAAAATGTGATTTATTTACAGTGCTAGATATCGGTACATGTGATTCTAAGGGTGATGGGTGGGGGTGGAGGAATATCCATGGCAGAGTCCAGTTCTCAGTCTCACAGGTGCATTGTCCTTTTGCCTGTGGAAGGATGGAGCATAGGCAGTTCATGGTTGGACAGGGTGGCAATGTGGGACAGTGGGAAGACTTGAGGGGGTATGTCCTGCTGGCGGGGGTCTTGACATCCTACTCTGTCTTTTTTTTTGGTCTCAGGCTCCTCTTACGGGGTGGTTGTTCTTCAGCAGGAGGTGGGGTTCTGGGGGGCTGTCGAGGTGTTGGGACCTCCTGTCCACTAGCGCCGGCGGAGTTGGTAGGCTGTTCCTGGTCCGGGCTAGTGACAGGGGCCCTGTGTGGTGCACCATGGTCCCGCAACGCGTCCTCTATCCTGTGGAGGGCCAGGACGATGGTCCCCATTGCGGTCCCGATGATTCTCAGCTCCTCCCTGAACCCCATGTAGCGTTCCTCCTGCTGTGCCTGGATCTCAGTGAACCTGGCCAGTACCGTCGCCATCGTTTCTTGGGAGTGGTGGTATGCCCCCATGATGGTGGTGAGGGCCTCTTGGAGAGTGGGTTCCCTGGGCCTCTCCTCCCCCCCTGTCGCACAGCAGCCCTCCGAGCTGCCCGGTTTCCCCCGGCCTCTGTCCCCTGGACGGTGTGCCCGCTACCACTGCCCCCAGGTCCCTGTTGTTGTTGGGGTGTTGGGTTAGCCTGGGTGCCCTGTAGTGGCAGACACACGGCTGATTGAGCTGTCCTAGAGACAGAGGCATGGGCCCGCTGGGTGGGAGCTGTGCTGGTGTTGGCAGAGGGGGTCGGGTCTGGTGTGGCCTGTGGCTGCCTGAGGGGAACCGACTGCCCAGAGGTCCCCGATGGTCCGGGCTGGTCATCAGGTTCACTGTCGACAGAGCTGCTATCCTCAGTGTGGGCCTGTTCCGGTGGTGGGATGGACACTTCTGGACCCTCCTGGCTGGTGTGTTGTCGTTCGGGTCCTGCATGGGGTAAGAGAGTTTGGTTATTGTTTCTGTGTGTACAATAGCATGCGTGTTATGGGTGCCCTTGTCCCCCAGTGCAGGCATTCCCTTGAGGGAGGTGTTGTCAGGGTAGTTAGTGGGGGGGGGGGGTTAGTGCAGTGGTCATGCTTAGGTGATGGGTGCCCATGATTTGTGTTGGCATGCAGGAGTTAGTGTTGGGATGGGTGGGTTGTGCTGGTGAGACATTGTCAGGGAGGATGTGTGCTGGGGGGTTGGGGGTGAGGGTGGGGGTGTGGGTTGGCATGCTGGTGGGGTGGGGGGGATATAGTAGTTGAGATTGGACTTACCAGAGTCCATTCCTCCGGCTACTCCTGCGAGGCCCTGAGGATGCAGGATGTTCAAGACGTCTTGCTCCCACGATGTGAATTCGGGAGGGGTGGGTGGGGGTCCGCCGCCAGTCTTCTGGACCGTGATGTTGTGCCTGGAGACCATCGATCGGACCTTCCCCCATAGGTCGTTCCATCTTTTGCGTATGTCCTCCCTATTCCTGGGATGCTGTCCCACCGCGTTGACCCTGTCCACGATCCGCTGCCATAGCTCCGCCTTTCTAGCTATACTGGTGTGCTGCACCTGCGAGCCGAAGAGCTGGGGTTCCACTCTTAGGATTTCCTCCACCATGACCCGGAGTTCTTGGTCCGAAAAGCGTGGGTGCCTTTGGGGTGCCATGGGGTGGTGTGGGTGAGGTGTGGGGTGGTGTATGTGATGATGAGTATGTTGGTGAGTGGTGCTTTGTGCTACTATGTGGTGTGTGTGATGGTGTAGTGTGCCTCAGTGTGTCTTGCTTTGGATTGTCTGCTGTGTCTCTCTCTCCTTCTCTCAGTAATTATGGTCGCAGGGGTTTGTGGGTGATGTGGGTGTGTGTTTTATAGTTGGTTGATTGTGTGGGAGTGGTGTGTGTATGTGTATCAGGTGTGTGTATTTCAAATTGTCCAATGTGGCTGTGTTTTGGTGATGTGTGTGTATTCTGACCGCCGCGGTGTGTACCGCCAATGGAATACCGCGTTTGAATGACCGCCGTGTGGATTCGTGGGTCGTAATGGCATGGGCGTATTTCTGTTGGCGTGACGGTGGAGGTTTGGTCATCTCCAGTTTCTCGCTGCCCGCTGATGTGGCGGGCTGCAGTGGAGGACGGAATTTTGGAGGTTTGGCCGTTGTGGGTCAGAATGACCGTGGCGGTTAACCGCGGCCGCGGCGGTGTTATGGCGGTCTTCTGACCGGCGGTAAGGGCCTTTTACCGCCGAGGTCAGAATGACCCCCTTAGTTCTTTCGTCTTTTTTTTGTCACAACTTTGTTTGCTTGATGCATGAAGATGAGAGATTCATAAATTCACATTTGGTCCAATTACTTTGTGAATGTAAATAGCAATAAGGCATATTTGCAAACTGCAACTACATGCATGCCTTTCTCAATATTTCACTTTCAAACTATGTGATTGTATTAATTTAACTGGGCGTATGGTTCTCACACAATGGGCGATTTGTATAGGGTCACAGGAAAGTCTCCCTCAACTCTGTGAACACTTGGAGGGCCATAAAGTGTTGGGTCATTTGCCAGAAGCATGTCAGTGTTGAGAGAAAGAGGTATGAGGTGGAAGCAAGACTAGGCATCCGTTGTATTTGAGAACTCTGGTATTCGGCAGCACCAGCTATGAAAAACAAGTATTGGGAGAGCTGATTGGTCTGCTACTGACTGCCGAGCTGCTGCGTCTCTTGCCAAAATAAAAACAGGATTGGTTAAAAGCAAAAATATATTTTTTTTAGTCTTAAATATCACATATTGCCATAGTAATTCCTGGTGCTGAAGTAAACTAGTTTGTGTGTGGGTGTGATTCTTTTACAAGAGTGGAATGCCATTACTCACAATGAAGTTAGCCAATAGCTGAAGTGAGCTGAACTATTCCCCCATGCTATTTGCTGTGGTGGAAGGAAATAAAATGTAAACAACACAACAGACCAATGGATAAAGAGGACTCAATAGAAGTATGTTACATATATACAAACATATATATTTTAAGCAGACCAAAAGGTCTTACCTAACAGGAGGCCAGCACTAGCCTTCACGGACCACACATCCATTTCTCACACTTTTATTTATGTTTCTTTACTGCTCCGTTCTCACTGCAAAACCTACCTATGGACTTACTCCATGACAACACTTCTTGCCGTTTCCTTACTGCAAACACCATTTTTTTTATCATCTGCTTTCCTCTAACAAGGGGTGTTTTAGTTGGGAATAGGTTGAGGTTATTTGTTTCATCTCCACAAATGAATAACACTTACATTTCTTAGTACAAGAAAAAAAGGTTAAGGGATGGAAATTAGTGAAGTTAATAAAGTACTATAGTAAAGAAACAAACTCCAACAGGATCCTGGGGAGAAAAATTAAAGTACAGTACACAAATAACGTTTGAGTTAAAATTGGTGAATATAAGCATGCAAAACGTCACCAAGCCTTCTACTGGTTTGTGCGCAAACTCAAAACGTACAACATTCCAGAATGTTCTTTCCCTCTGCAGTAGGTGAAACTGGAATGCTAATCCTTATCTTCAAAACGGTACTTAATAACTGAAGGTAGCCTATTACTAAAGGAGTAAAATACTGAAACAGGCAACTCTGACATGGGTATGTGGGCTGTTTCCCAGAAGAATGACTTTACTTGGGCAAGTTTTGAAGTTAGGATTTTAACTCATGTCCAGGTGTTAATTACAGAAGAACCTAGCCATTAAGCCAGAGCTCAACCCACCGCCTGACAAAAGAAAACATCTACTGTGAGGGAGTTTTGACCTTCCCGATTGTACTGCACGCTTTAGCAGAAATGTCTTTCACGTTCCAGTTCTATGAATTGTTCGGCCTGCATGTCAGTCTGACCCCATCAGTGCAGTCTGGGTCAATGCTGTGAAACTTGTAAACCAGACGCACGCGGTCAGGCTGATATATGGACAATGTTATTTTCTAATTAATTACTCATGGGCCAATCAGTGACGTGTGCACATTATGGCTTTATAAAGGCTATTTGTAAGCCAGATAATTATTCTTCAAACTTGCATTTGCACAATTTACCATCAAAGGATATGTTTAAGTTGTCTGATTTCACAAAGAATGGGCAAAGTCAACAGTTATTTTTTCAACTGATGCTCCTTTTTTACTGCAACATGTCCTCTCACATAGTGAACTACAAAGAGAAGCAGATTTCGTCGAGACATTAAAACAAGGCTTTATATCATAGAGCTTGATACATACACCACAACATAGACAGGGCTGGGTGTGCCCCTTTGTTTTGATTATTTGAGTCATCACTAAGGAAGTTGAAGGAGTTTTCCACAGTGCCAGACGCATTAATTTGCTAAGTCAAGCATGCCATAAAGAATGTAGCATTTACCCAAACAAGTTCTTGCAATAAATCTTCTGTACGAGAAATTAAACCAGGTAAGACTAGGAGTCTGGGAGTCAGAGTAAGTGAGATCAAATGGGGACAAAAAGATATGATGGTTCTCGGCAGACACAACAAAAAAGATAGAAACATGGAAAGAAAATCAGTCACTGCCAAAAATGTAGGTGCTCATTCAGAGTCCCCTGAGACCCAAGGTAACCGGAGCTACAACATTCCTGGTTGTTAACTCTTCACAGAATATGTTCCTGGCTAATAGAGCAAATTTAGATGTTTCACCTCAGTATGGGGGGAAAAATGGTACCACTATTTTCTCATTTACATTCAATATCCTTGTGCAATTAACATAAAATGGCATTCCCTGAAGAAAGAATGCAAACACGGTCTGTGTGCTGTACCAACTGCCTAGATTCTCATATATCATAGATGTTAAATCCTGCTAACAGTGCAGGGATCTTTTGTTTCCTCAAAGTACCAACAAAGCTGCCAAATACAGTAGAGATTGCTAAATTATGTGTCATTGGCAAAAATGTCAAACTTTTATTACTTCAAGCAGTATTATTATTGTCACTGTTAAAGTACAGTTATCTATTTTAAGGGGTGTGATTGAAATCCATTAAATGTTGTTTGTGTTGCATTGTCAGAAAAATCACCACACATCATTATGTAGACAAGTTTATAACATCACAGTAAATGTTACTTGCAATCATTGAGACCGGCTAATTGACTACTTGTATATCTGAGATCCTTTTATTTTTTGCCATGGTGTAACAATATTCTAGCATGGGCACAGAGGCTTAGGCCTGTCCCTGACAATGCAAGGTCCAAGACTTGTCCTGTGCCTGTGAGCGGCACACCGAATCTACTCTCAACGTGGACAGAGGATTGCTGTCTCTTATTATGGTTTAGCACAAAAGGCAGTGGTGGTATCATACATTGGTGTGTGATCTCTTTTTATTTTTATTTTTTTAATTATATTTTTATTAGAACACACAGCGGGTTACATGTTTGCAACACAAAAAAAACGTGAGTACATCAATGTTGTCATACAGGAGAAACACGCATTCTAATCAATAATCAATAATCAAAGTTCCTGCTTTTAGAGATCTCATAAAAGATTACTTATTTAGCTAACATATTCTCGGGGCCCAAGAGCCATGCAGAAAAAGGTGCCCAAACTCTAGTGAGTCTTTTACCGGCCGCTGCTCCTTTTAGTTCATACAGGCTATTCTCCAAGTGATACATAGATAAAAGTCGTGAAAACCATTGATTAAATCGTGGGGGGTCTGCATCACGCCACAGAGATGCTATGCAGCTGCGAAATACCGACATTGCTATGAACAGGAAGTATCTATCTCGACTATTACAGACTGAATGATCAACTCCCAGCAAAACCATTTGAGGTGTCAGATAGATAGCCTGTTTCAAGATTTTCTTCAATATATCGGATATCCCGGTAATCAAACTTTCCAGTTTTACACATTGAAAGAACATATGACAGAGATCTGCTTTCGGGCAACCACATCATGGACACATGATTCCCACCGTTTTACCCCAGCTCGCAATCTTAGCAGGTGTGTGATATAGATTATACAATACCATAAAATGTTGAGCTTGCGGGCCCGCAGACAATAAAACAGTCCGTGCCATTTCCATAGACTCACAATCCTCTGTCTCTTTAGCTCCAACCCGTCCTTCCCATTTTTTAACAAGTAAAGCCAGGTCATCCTGTATAGCATTTAAAAGCAATGGATACAGGTTTTTAATGCCGCAGCTAGTGGGGTGTCGTGAAACTTCCATTAGCTAAATCTTGTCTATGTGCCAACCTTGGGTCATACTAGTTAGTAAAAAGGTTCTAATCTGTAAAAAATTTAAAAAATCTATTTTTCCAGCGCAAATTCCACACTCAGTTCCTCAAATGATTTGAAGTGGCTGCCAGAATGGAAAAGGTCCCCGACTTTATAAATGCCCCGATTACTCCACCTCAAACAATAATGGTCTTTAAATATCGCTGGAAGCGTGGGAGTAATCCACAGGGGAGTGTAGTAGCAGATTCGTACTATACCTATCTTGCGCTTAACCTGAGTCCATGCCTTAAATGCAGCATAAATGACCTTAAATTTAACCTCCTTGTAGTAGCTGGGTTCCAGAATCCGCAGAAAGACTGCATCTGCTTCTTTGCCCAAAATCAGGGTATATATCGAAGGGAGAGCATCTTGCCCGGATCTATCCGTAACATAAAGTGTCTGTGCATACTGCAGCACTGCTGCCAGATAATAAAGTTTAAAATTGGGAAGTGCCCACCCCCCTTTCTCTCTTGGAAGAGTCATATAGTGGAAAGCCCGGCGCGGCTTTGTATAGGACCAAATGAAGCTATTAACCAATCCCTCTATTAGTTTGAACCATTCTTGCCCAATCTCTAGGGGGATTGTTCTAAAGAGATAGAGTACTTTGGGTAGAAACACCATTTTTATCACGTTGCAGCGTCCCATGAATGACAAGTGTAGATTGTTAATGCGAGCGAGATCTTTCCTAGTCTTTGTTAAAATCGGGCCCATGTTTATTTTCACCACTTCGTCAAGGTTTACTGTGAGTTTAACACCTAAATATTGTACCTGTGTCAGCACCCGCTCATCCTTGAAATCTACTGATTCATTCACCAACATTTGGCATTTACTTTTGTTCAACAAATAGCCAGATCTTTTCCCAAACTGCAGGGCTTCCTGTTCTATTTCCAATATAGCAGTCCTGGGGTCCGTGGTCACCACCGCAATATCGTCTGCATATGCTAAAATCTTAGTACACCCTCCTTTCAATGAAACTGGAATGATCCGATCATTCCTGATCATTCTCCTGATCAAGGGGTCAATATATAGCGTGAAAAGCAATGGTGAACACAGGCACCCTTGTTGCGTGCCTCTCTGAATACTGATTGAGGTCGACTTTAGCCCGGCAACTTGTATCGTAGCCGTTGGTTTGTGGTAGAGCTGTTGAATTGCTTGAACAAACCCAGGACCGATGTTGTTTTTACGCAGGACAGCCCATAAAAAGGGCCAGTGAACCCGATCGAAGGCTTTTTCCGCATCTAACAAGATTACTGCCATGGGAAGCTTGGCTGTTGCACTAACGTCAAGTAACGTGATGACTCGTCTTATATGATCTGCCGTGCTCTTCCCCGGGAGGAAGCCATGCTGCCATGGAGATACTAAACCTGAGATTACCAAACTCAGGCGGCTAGCAAGTATTTTAGCATAGATTTTGGCATCGCTATTAATTAGAGAAATTGGGCGATATGAACCAGGCTGAGTGGGTTCCTTGTCTTTTTTCAGAAAGACTACTATCTTAGCCTCCTCCCAGGAGGCCGGTTGAGGAGCCCCTGCTTGTACTTCAATAAATAAGTTAAGTAGCTGTTTACATTTCTCCACAAAAAAAACTTTATAGAATTCTAGTGGAATTAAATCCCCTCCTGCCACCTTCCCGCTTGCCAAGGCGCGAGTTGCTATATTCAATTCTTCCAATGTCATAGGTGCTTCTAAAGCTGCCTTATCTTCCTCTCTTAACTGATCTGATATCTCATTGCCCGTAGCATCAATCCCTTCCTCTTCTTGGGGCTGTTCTTCCTGGGTATATAATTTTTGATAGAATCGTCTAAAGACTTCCATAATCTCTGGACCGTTGTGTACCATCCGCCCCTCTTCATTCACTAAGCTTTTAATGCTCCCAAATACCTGCTTTTGTCTTATTCTTAAGGCCAGCTGTTGGCCCACTTTCCCACTATACTCATAGCATTTCTGACGATATACTAAAAATTTTGCAGCAACCTTATCCATAAAAATCTTGGTGGCTTCTGCCTTAATGATATTCACCTCACACAGAATGTCTGAGATCTCTACTCCGCTGCAGATCACTTCCCCTAGTCGCTGCTCTGCTATAACCAACTTTGTCTGAACTAATTTTAACTGATCCATGCGTATTTTCTCCTTTCTTAACCCATAACTCAGGGTTTCTCCACTGACAGCAGCTTTAAATGTATCCCAAACTGTCTGGCAAGAAGCAGAGCCCTGATTTATCTTAAAAAATTCCAGGATCCATTCCTTCATTTTTTGGATATACCCTGGATCGGCTAATAGTGCTCTATCAAATGTCCAAGATCTAGGCTGCAGGCCCTTTCTCCCAATCTCCAAAGCCAAAACCAATGGGTTATGGTCTGATATGATTCTAGGAAGCCTGTTGACCCTTATTTGGTTTTGTAGAGAGGCTGTCACAAAAAAGTAGTCTAACCTGACTAATTTCTTATGCGGGGCAGAGAAAAAGGTGAACTCTGAATCCTGCGGGCAACACAACTGCCAGACGTCGATCAAGCCATGATTAATGGCCAATGACTGAAGTGCCCTAAAAACTTTATTCTTTCTACCCAGGTAGAGTGTTTGTTCCTGAATGGGTTCTTTATTATCTAAATGTATATTGAAATCTCCACACATTATAACAGGCGTTGCCCAAGTCGTAAGTTCTAAATTAAGCCATTCCAGTATCTCTGGATCATCTGTTTTGGATCCATAAATAGAACATAGAGTGAACCTTAGCCCCTTAACCGAACATTCCAACAGAACCAGACTGCCGAGTTTATCAGCAAATTGTTTATGTATAACCAAAGTACTGATCCGAGTTAATATCGCGACCCCTCTAGTGGTTGTGTGTTGTTGTGTAAAAACCGCTAGATTCCACCCATAAAACTCCATTAGCTGCTTTTGTGTACCTGGAATGTGTGTTTCCTGCACACAAATAATGTGACTTGAAAACCTCTCCTACAAGCTGCCGCTTTTTGTTATTATTGAGCCCACAAACATTCACTATGGCAATACGTATTTCACTTTGCTGTCCCATTTTTGTGGATGTTGATCCTTCTGGCTCCCCTGTATGCCCCATTCAACTTTGCTGCTTTCACACCCTGACCCCTTTTCCACTGATAAGAGCCATCCCCACTCCCCCTGCTGTGTGTCCCATTATCCTTTTTGTCCCTGTGACCCCCCCACCCTCCTCTAACCCATCCCCCAACCCTTAACCCTACAAATGGAATTGCCAGGCTCCTGAGCCTGTAAGATGGTGTTTGCCAATCCCGTTAGCCCACCCATATGTAAAACACCTTCACACATCTATGGCTTGCCTATCCTTACCCGCGGCCCCTCGTCTTCACCCTCCCGATCAAAACCCTTGACTAAAAACAATCGAAAAAAGGCAAAAAAGAGATACATAAATACAAAGAAAGAGAAAAAATAAAATAAAATATATATAGGGGAGTAGAGAGCGGAGTGAAGGGGGAGTTTGCCTACCCCCAGTCAGTATCACATACATTTGCATATAAACGGCTATTTACTGCAATCCCTCCCCCCCTTCTCCCGTACCCCCTGCACTTGACCGGTTTTCAGTTGCTGTACATATTCACCTGCCTTAATTTCTGAGAGAAAAAATCTTGTAGTTGTTTTGTAGACAACTATTAGACGCGCAGAGCTTAACAAGTAGGCTTCCGCCCCCAACTCTTGGAATTGAGCAATCATCTGCCTGAGTCGCCACCGTCTCTCTACAGTGGCATGTGCAAAGTCTGGCCTACTAAAGAATGATACACCTTCCACCATCACCTTTGAATTGGGGCGAGCTTTTTCAAACACAGCCTGTCTCAATAAGAAATTACCAAAATACACTATAATAGCCCGTGGGTAGCTCTGGTCTCTACCGGTAGAAGTCAAGGCTTGTTTTTTCCTCATTAACGGAAAACGGTGTGCTCTCTGAATCTCCTTTTCCCAATCCCACCCAATCAGGCCTGGGAATGCTTTCTTAAAAAGTGAAGCTATGTAGGCCCTAGTATCCTGCCCCTCAAGGTCCTCCGCTATACCCAAAATCCTCAAGTTATTCCGCCGCTGGCGGTTTTCGCATCTTCCAGTTTCCATTGAATATCCGAGATCTGCTGCCCTTGTGTCGTCGTCTGTGCTGTTGCTGCTTTAACTTCGACTTCCAGCTCCTCACTTCGAGTCTCCATGGTGGCAATGCGTACACCAATGTCCTGGCAGGATTTAACCACTTTTTTAATGGATAATTGTAACTGTCTGCTGCTTTCATTTTCCTGCTCTCCCTCTGAGCCTGTTCATGATTCTGAACCATTGTCTTGTAAATAAGATCCAATGAGGGAGGCTCTGCAGGGCCACTCGTAGTAGGGGGCACTAGAGTACTACAGGCCGAATCACTTTTCGAAAAGGCCTGTTGGGTGGCCGTATAATCCCACTGCATTTCACCATCCTCCTCTTGAGGCTTAAGCGGGTCTCTCCTAAGCTTGACCCCTGAACTACTCCTAGCATCAATTTGCTCGACTGATTTTCTTCTGCATGTTGAGTAGTTAGATACCCAGATACTTGCTGCAGAGCTACTCTCAATATCTGAATCTGTTAAAGGAATTTCTTCGTCTAAATCTGAGTCTCTAGACTGATCGGAGAGAGAAAAAAAGCTTTCTGCTGTATTGAATGGCCCCTGATCAATGTTTGCTGGTTTCGCCTCTTTCCCCCTCTGGACTGGAGCTGGGGGGATAGTCTCATATATCGTTGAGGACTTGGCCATACCCTCAGCCTGTTGCGAGTTTAACTTGCAGCTTAATGCACGAGTTTGTACTTCGCATTTCTCTGGATTAGACTCCTGAGGCACCTGATTTAACTCTTTGGGTTCCTGCTCAGATAGCTTCTCGCACCCCATTGGGGGGGGACCACCACCTCCCCGCTATTTCCTGTACTTGTACTGGCAGTCTCTCGACTGGGTGGCTCCCTCCCCCCTGCATCGCATATAGGAGTGAGTACTTCAAGAGATGTAGATGCAACAGGTACCTGCTCATCATCGACTCCTGGCACGTTGGATTGCGAATCACATGCTGCCTTTTCCGTGGACCTTTGCTTAAGCCGCATCATGCTAGTAAACATTGTTGGAACCGAGTACCTTGCATCTTTTTCCATGTCAGTTGTTTTATGCAGGCCCCCTTTCACATGAGGATTGCTGTGCTCCTTCAATCCGGGGACCGGTAGCTTTTTGTCCTTTCTAGTTCCTCCTGGATCTTGGTTCTGCCGTGCCCGTAAGGAGCGAGGGGTCCTGTTTAACTTCGGCACCATCCGGGCTTCCCACACACCCCACACGCCAACTACTGTTGCCAGGAAACGGCGGGCATCGCACTCGGTCGAGAGGAACAGGAGCGTGGATCTAGGGCGAGCGCCGCGCCCTCCGGTGCTTGCCGTCGCGGCCATGATCCTTGCGGGGGCCACCAGAAAGCTGTGAAGCGCCCGCAGCGGTCCGTGCTGCAGGCGCACGGCATCCGCGGCATCCGCGGCTTTCGCAGGTGAATGGAAGCCGCGTGCGGTCTGGGGATGGGCTAGAGCGGTAGTGGCGATCAGCCGGGAAATCCGACCACCATCTTGGATTCCCAGCAGGTGTGTGATCTCTTATAGTTCACCATAACTGTTTTCTGTGTTAGTGAGAGTGTGGTCTACTGGCCCCTCTCATTTAAAATGTGTTTTCAGTTATAGGAAAACCCAGAACATTGTACTGATATCCTGTGTGTATGTTGAGTTTGTGTGCATGTGTAATATGTGTGCAGCACGTGTAGTAGCTCTGTGTCTGGATGACTCAGAGTATTAAAACCTGTGGTATTGATTTCGGATACCCCTGATTTACCTTGGCACAATGTGGAGAATGAGAACAGCTTCCCCAGACAGTGGATGTGTACTATCTGAATTCCTGTGACTGGAGGGCGGCGCTGCCAAGTGTCTCCCAGTCTCCTTGCAGTTCCCAGTGAGAACCATGAAAGTCTATGTGCATCTACCTTGCTGTGTACATTGGCCCAGGTCAATCTACAGCTATCTTGCAGTGTGGATCGGCCCAGGTCAGGTCTCCATCTGCAGTGCAATGTGTAGTGGCCCCAATCAAACTTCAACTGCCTGACTGTGTGTGTACCAGCCTGGGATAGGCTGCAACTGATTTGATGTATGCATCAGCTAAGGTTGGGGCTGTGGCTAGGGATGAGCATCCACGTCAGCCCAGAAGTGGGCTACGACTACCAAGAGAATCCACACAGTAATGTCAGTGCCTTTCAAGCAAAGCTAGACCATCCAAGGCAAGCTCAGAAAAGATGAAAGCTTCACCTGACTCCCTCGGTGACCGCTACTGAAGGTGCCCCCGATCACCATGCGCCATGCGGTGGGACTGAGACACAAAACTTAAACTGCAGGAAGCACAAAGGACTAAAACCTCGTTTCCTACCAAGTATGTCACCTATGGTAAGAACCTGAGTACACTGATTAAACAATTGACCTGTAAGGGAATGTAATTTTTACTGGAGCCATATTCATGTTTCTACCATAGTTTTACTGGGGAACAGAGCCAACTAGTGTAGGCCAGGTGAGATACAGCAGGAAGAGGGAGCTGAGGTGTGTAGTGCCCACAAGAGAATTGTGATCAGTGGTACAACCTGGTATGCTGGATTGAAATTTGTAATACTGTGCACTGTTATGTAATTAAAAAGTACTTTATTTTTCCAAAAGAAAAGCTGTGAGCTGAACATTAAGGCTATTGTGTCTATTGGTTGGTTGTTGAGTTCTGAGCTCTTTCCCCCCAACAACCTCCTTGAGATGCCTAAGACTACTCTTCTTCACCACCCTGACACTCAAAAGAGTAGAAAGGATTGCACTTGGCCCAAAAGAGAAATGGACCCCAGGTCACCAGTGACCTCAAGCACCAGTGTTTAGGGCCACTAGCCTCTATCTGGCCTTTAGCCTCCTCAAGAGGTTCTGACAGCTTCTGATAACAGATTTGGCATCATGCGAACCAGAAGCTCAGTCTCATAAACATTCCTAAATGTTAAAACCTCATTAAATGAATTTAATACGTTCTGAGTCATCACAATAATCATTCTTGTGCTACAGCTTTATTTACTGCTATCAATAACCATGAACTCGAAGTACCATTTAAATGAAAACACGGACGTCATTTTTGTTTCACTTTGATTACAGAGGTTCATTTGCATCTTTTAATTAAACAAATTCACCCACATTTTATTGGTGTTTGGAATTTTCTGTTTCAAGAAGTGTAGGCAACCATGGCAATTTTTGAACTGGCATTAATAACTATTTTTGATACTTTAAATGAGCAGCCGTAGAACTCCTCATTTAGAACAGACTCCAAAATTTGTAGATGAACAGATGTGGTTGCGAGTTATTTTCATGTTTCCATTTACTTATATGTTTGAATGAAATGCCTCAAGCATATAGGAATAGGTGCTGTTTTTAGGTCTAGCATAGCACCGCTTTTGCGACGTGTTGGTATGTATCTGGGCTTTTACTCACACCCACCGCACACCCATCACTATTACTCGTTCATGGGCTTGCCCTTCAAAAATCCTTTATTTTCTTTGGTAAATGCTTTATGTTTGTCCTTCCTTGGGGCGGGTTAATTAACACCTTTGACATCGCCCCTGTTACATGGCTAATTGCACTTTTGCCAATAGGTTTGACTACGAGCGAACTTCTTTTTTCTTTTTGTGCTGCTTCATGATGCTGTGGCGCTTTGAATCAGTTCACTTACGTGAAACTGTATTACTTTTAATTTTCAATTTATGTGGCAAGAAAAGTCAGGTTAGGAGTTTACAACACTAATAGCTCTAACTCGAGCAATTGCGAGACCCATTGCATTGCAAATGCTTATTTTTTGTGCCGCCTGATTCGAGACATGGAAGTGTGCGTGTGGTATGTGAGAAGTGATCTGAGTGAGTGGCTTGTTACAGAGCAATGCACATCAGCTGTGTGTAGGAACAAAAGTGGGGAGCTGACAGGGTAACATGTACAGTTAAGATTAAAGTCTAGATTGTTCAATTCTTTATGTGGGTTGACAGTTGCTGAAGAGAGAGTACAAAGGCAGGCAGCTACAACGATGGAGATAGAGTGTAGATAGCAACCTTGACCTTAAACTATACATTTTTGAAGTGCGGGCCTAGGGCCTTGAAATGAGGGAATCAAGGCATGAAGGGAATGATTCTCAACATGGTGGAAACCAGCACCTGCAGGCCTTGCATGGGTGCAACTTTTTAAGATTTTTTGGAAAACATTTGTGAATTTCATTTTGGCATTTGAGAATATTCATGTACATATTTTCAGATGTGAAAATAAAACTGAGCAAGTGTCAATGCACATGCTAAGGATTTTAATTTTGTATCCACTGTGAAATGGTCCCTCCATCAAGAAACCTCTTTGCATACATCTCCCCCTTTTTTGGGAGATGATGCCATCTTAATCCACCGCCAGTGAAATGTCCACCACTCATCCTCAAGAAAGTAATTTATTGCTATTCCTGGCTGGAATAAATCTTCAATCTTTTCCAGGGTAGGAAGAGATAACACACAAGTTTGTGAATATTCACAAACCTCCACGTTTGTGAGTACTACCTACTGTTTCTTGGCAAACGTATTTGATGACAATGCTTTTTTTGTCACTTAAAGAAAATCAGAGAAGACATCATTGAAAAGTGAATGGCTGAATGAATGAAAAGTTTATAAAGCATGCGAAAGCCGAAGGGCGCCTTGGCGCTAGCAACTGCAGTTCAACCAAATTGCACCTACTGGAACAATGAACATGATAACAGCCAGGTTTTATGCAATTTCCTAAAATGTGTTAAATTGGATTGGGCCTTGGGGTGTAGAAGTAAACTGTTCCAAATTTTACAAGTGGAAGAAATGAAACTTCTGCCGCCCCGTAGTACCCTGTTGGACTTAGGGATCACCACATTTTTGGCAGATATGGACTAAAGCCTTCTCTTAGGAGCATCCTCCATAGATATTCTGGTCAGGCATCATAAAGAGCTTTGTGAGCTATACAGAAGAATTTGCTGGTAACTTGTTTCCTAACTGGTAGCCAGTGTAAATCAACTATAGCTTTAGAAGCTGAGTTAAATTTAGAAATATTCAGCAGAAGATGTGCCACTGCATTTTGAAGGACCTGAAGTTTGTTCAGTAATTGTTGCTGAATGCCAACATATAGAGCATTACAATAATCTGTCATGGATATTAAGAGGGCAATGATTACAGCTTTTTGGAGCTCAAACAGGTTGAAAGGGAATATCTTTCTCAGAGTCCTAAAAGAGAGAAGCAAGATGATGTGACTTTTTTAATTTGGTCAGCAAATGTAAGCTTTGCATTCAAAAGTACTCTCAGATTCTTGGCTTTTTTGACAGGAGAGGGATGAGGGCTGAGGTTCTTGGGAACTCAACAAGGGCGAGAAAAGGTATACTTAGATATAAAGTGTCCAAGGGAGACTGATTGTTCTCTGTTGGCAAGAAAGGAGCTTATGAGGGCTAAGGCCAAGCCCTTAGTTCCAATGCTCTCTAGACAATCTATGAACACCTTGTGATTAAGGGTGTCAAAAGCAGCCAACAAGTTCAAAAGGATCAATGCAGCCTTACCACCATTGTCAACTATAATTCTGACCTCCTCTGTTGCCACAATGAGGTAGGATTATATACTATGATTGCTTCTACATAAATACTATGAGGAATCTCACAGATGGTTGTTTTCTAGGGAGGAGGTGAGTTCAGT
This sequence comes from Pleurodeles waltl, assembly GCF_031143425.1. Classification (NCBI taxonomy): domain Eukaryota; kingdom Metazoa; phylum Chordata; class Amphibia; order Caudata; family Salamandridae; genus Pleurodeles; species Pleurodeles waltl. Next base: position 794,024,673 of record NC_090442.1, on the reverse strand, counting down.
GTTGATAGCTGTTTTCAAAATGTTAGCTGGCATGGAAAGGGAAGAGATATGACAAAGTTACTTCTTCATGAGGATTGAGGAACAGTTTCTTTTTTTACTAATGGTAGGATAGAAACCTGTTTCCAATCCTTGGGGAAGTGTCCTGAGTTAATTACCCTATTCAGTAGCTTGGTATGATAAACTGCCACTGTCTGAGATGTGCAATGCAAAATTCTGGTGCTGCAGGGGTCTGTATGAGCTTCCGATTTGGCAGATTACATTAATTTAGTTGCCACCTCCACTGTAAGAGGGAAAAATATTGAAAGGACTGATTGTAGTACTAGAGCGCTCAGTCCTAGGGACAACTAGCCCCTTTTCTGACTTTGAGACAAACTCCAGATAGACTTCATTAACCTTCGATTCAAAAAGGTCTGCCAAATTGTTGCAGAAGGATTGACTCAGAACAGTTGTGGTTTTATTGTTGAGGTTTACAAGAGAATTCACTGTTTTAAAGAGTTTTTTGTCGAGTTTTTAGCAGTTTTAGCTTTATCAATATAACAGTTCGATTTTTCAGATATGACCATGGGTGTGCAATATTTAATACATTGTTTAAATTTGTCTCTTTCATCTAAGCTATAATTTTTCCTCCATTTTTGTTCCTGTTATCTACACCTTTAATTTTGTAATATTGGTTTAGGAGAGTAAGAGGGAGCTGAGGGTTTTTTCTGTGCTTTTGAAAGTCTTTTGGGGAGCTAGCTGAGTCACCACTGGGTTAATGCACTTCGTATAAATTGTTTTTGATAATTCCAAAATATTCCCAAGAATTGGTTGTGAGTCCAATAAAATTTTATTTTGCTTATTCTCATTGATGTTATGCCAGGCACAGGTTTTAGTCATTTGTGAGGAATTACTACTGTGAATAGTTTTGCTAGGTTTCTTTATGACAAAAACTACTGCTTTGTGGTCTGACCAGATTAGTGGCATGGCAGACTCAAAAACAAGGTCAAGATTGTTGGTAAAGGCACCATCAAGAGCGTGGCTCGCAGAGTGGGTTGGCAGGTTGAACCTTTGTGCAAGATCAAAACTTAACATATGATCAATTAAGTTCTGTATCTTTGTTGGCCAAGGCCTCTTGATGACCATTTAAATTTCCAAGAATTGTATATTTAGAGAGATGCATACATGATTCAATATATACATATAAGGATTGCAAGAAAGTTATTTCTGGGACCGGGAGGCCGAAAAGTTAACAGACCGTTAAATGAGAAGTTTTTAGAAGCTTAACTTTGAAAGTAAGGGCCTCATAATCCAATTGGGTTACAGGCTCGAGTGTGGCTTCCTGATGGTTGCGATACATTACAGCTAAGCCTTGAGCGTTGAGCAGCACACAGGAAAGCGTATCCATTGGTCCTGTTGTACTATGGCCGGGAGTATTCGTATTTAAGAGATCTTGCAGGCATGTTCCTCGGCATACATCCTTCTTATGTGCAAAGCTACAATTAACAGAGCATCAAGAACTATAGAAAAGTATTTTCAGTGAGAAGAGCAGTTGTATCTTACTCCAAACTTAGGTGTGACATACTCAGGAGTTTCCAGGAGGCAGACACGCTTAGGCTGGGATCTGATTAGTTTTTTTCCGTGAGTAAGCTTAGGCTAGGATAGTCACAAATAAAGCGAAACTAAGGGTCTCATTTAGAGTTTGATAAGAACTGAAAATCCTCTAATTTCTGGAGCAAAGTCTAAATAAAGCATAAAATCCACGGTCTGAATTCCTTCCACAAAAATATTAGTATGATCACTGTGGCACAGACAATTCAGCAAGGATTTTTGCTCTATATTTAGAGTTTTCTCAAGAAATTCGAGAATTTTCAGCTCCTCCAAAGTCTAAACGAAGCCATAAATTCTGATTAAGACAAAACCTATCACAGAAAAGCACAAATTGAGTGTTACACTTAACACCAACGACACTAACACTCCTCTACTCCTCGCAGTACTTTGAAAGGACTCCCTCTGGTAAGGTCTTCCAGGCACTCTCGGGTGACTGCAATACACATGAAGTAGTATAAGGCTCCTTTGGGGTGGGGTGGGGAGCCTCTAAGTGGAGGTCCTCTGTATCCAATTTCCCTGGCAATTTTAGACATCGCCATGCTAAGGAATTATTCTCCTTGGAGATGGTGAATCAGGTTCAGTGCCCAGGTTCTCCTTCCTCAAAGAAAATAATTATTGTTATTTCTGTACAGCATGTCGGGTCTTTGACTCTGCAGAATGGTGTTTCCTGCCTGTTACAGCCACGTTTTCAACCTTATGAACAGAAACATGCACATCTCCACACCAAATTCAGTACCATACCCCTTGCACTGCCATTGTCAAGTATTTCTGTGACACCCGAACAGCCTGAAAACATGCTCACAGATGATTTTTTAAAGGAAATATTACAAAGTTGGAGTGATGCCTGCATGTTGTAATACACCATCCGCCTTCCTCTGTCCTCTCTGTTCCCTGCTGTCTGGACATTTGCCACTGTTTAAACACAAGCAGATTTGATATCTCCACATCTGCATTTTAATTATTTGGCGATTGCCTGGCTCTGGGTCAAAACCACAGCAGAACACTCCGGACGGTGATTTACTACACAGGTTGTGATTTAAATGTCTTTTCATTTTACTTGGAGACCTATTCTTAGACACATTTCTAATATCACATGTTTTTGTCATAACTATTACAAGTAGTCAGCTCGTAGAAACAGCCACAGAGTATACAGTTGTAACTCACAGTACTCTAGGCCCTGTTCCAAGCTGACTGGTAAATGGCTGTAGCGATCCTTAGCTGCATATACCGACTCCAACTAGTAGCTTGACTGCAAGTATCGGTCATTTCGAGTTTGATGACCCACAATGGGAAATGTTATTCTGGACCCAGAATTAGTGGGACCAATTCAGAACAATTTACTCACTTCTGTGCCCATTTCCTTTTTTTTTTGCAGTCTTATATAGCCGGGCCTCGACCTGAGGTGCTGTAGCACTTTACATGAGCACCAGTTACATTAAATAAGGACGCATTCTTATTTGTGTTTTTCATCCACGCAGAGGTTAAGGGCCGGATTTAGATCTTGAAGGGGAATTAATCCCTCACACACGTGACGGATATCCAGTCTGCCGTATTACCACTTCCATAGCATATAGTGGAATTCTAATACGGCAGAAGGGATATCCCTCACATTTGTGACAGAGTAACACTCAGCCAAGATTTAATTCCGGCCATTAGTGATTTTCTCAGAATCAAGGATGCTAGGGCGAATCTGAAACCTCATTCTCCAGTTGAAAAGTCAGCAGCTCTGCCAGTTGTGCCACATCCTCTCCCATGGCCCCTCCCATTTTTGTAGCTACTTTTAGTGTGAGGACACAATACACGAAAATACAGTTGGTTCTATTCAGAGGTCTCCAAACTTTTTAATGCCGTGCCCCCCCCAGATGAAAAATAAAAATCATTGGGACCCCCTCAGAATTTTTCACAATTATTTTATAAACATGGCAATGCTTAAATATGTCTAAACCTATTTAAACATTGTAGTTAAGTACTGTTACCTTTTTAAAACTGCAATAACCTGCTTCTGCTTAAAACAAAGGCCTGTTATGTGTATAATATTTATTTTGGCCAGAGTCTGGGGCCCCCCCTGGGATCACTTCAGGCCCCCCTAGGGGCGCCCGCCCCCCAGTTTGAAGACCTCTATTCTATTGGGAGCGTTTCCAGTCAAAACTTAGAATCAGGAAGGGCGGTGCACCTGATTCGTAATGTGCCCCTCAGTGGAGCAGGGGTGCTCCAACCAATCACAGCGTTGCTACTACTAAAAGGCTGACATTCAGGCAGTTCGTTTGATTCTCAGCAAGGGCAAGAATCATGTTCCTTCCAGTTTAGTGGTGCGTTTGTGACTTCTGTTTTGGATGTAGATCTTTTGCTCACACCTCAGATCCAGAACATCAAAAGAATGTGAGTCCACTGTGGGATCTGCTGCCACTAACTTTGTCTCCTTGTGCCAAACTTGGCCACACTTCGGCCCCCCTCATGCATTGACTCATGTAGTAGCATTCATTTGATACGCCAAGTACAAAGGACAGAGATTCGCGGCAAAACTGGTCGTCGGTCAGGAGAAAACAACATATGTCATTGTTTGCTTTGGTGCCACTAAAGGGACTGAAGACACGAAAGAGGTAGAATTCAAACCTCTCTGCTTGTAACACAGGGTCGTCCACTGCTGGTGCCTGGCTGCCTCACAAAATGGACACTGCCTTCCCAGCAGCTCGTTACCCAAAGCCAATGTACAAAACAGACTCTCACTCCACCCTTTCGAGAGAGAAGCATTTTGGGGGAGGACCCCGGCATTGTTAACGCTCATGTATTTGATTCCGTTTCGTAGCCCCTTCTCCTCTCCAGGTAAGAGCTAAACGCCTATTTATTTGGACAGATATACACCTAAACTGTAACTAACTGCCCTCAGACTGCAGCTATGTGTCTGCCCTGGTGCTTTTACAGCCCCCTTCCCGAACACGCCACCCTTTCCCGCTAGCGCTTCGCCTTCCCAATGGAAAACTTTTTGAGGCAGTCGCTGGACGCGGTGGTTGCTTTACTGTATATAAACAACAAAATAAATATAAATAGAATGAAATCCAATCAAGCTGTGTAGTCTTGCCTTTCCTTAAAGATAATTTTGCATCAGTTCATATTTTCTTCTGCTGCTAAAGAAATTCACAAAATATTCAAATATATCTTTGCATAAAATTTTCCAGAAAACAGGTCATATATTGAGCTGTAAACGTGTAAATCGGAGACTGAAAAAGACCCTGGCAACAGCTGAGTTCCTTCTGTTTTGATTTCTACAACAACAATGGAATGGAAATGTTAAAGTTTTGGTTTTATACGTTCTTTTCCACGTGTTATTGTCTATATTTTGAGAATATAGTGCTGTTAAAGAAACGTAAAGCTGACTTTTCAAGCATAGATGATTAAAATACCAGACAGTCCTGGCGATACTGATAAGAAATGCTGAGACATCTGAGGAATTTCTTGGAGGGGTGGTGGCTATCAGGCATAATTGAAAAAGGAAACCTCGGTCCAAGACACACAATTAGACTCCATATCTGCTGGAAGGAGCTCAGACAGCCATGTTAAGACAACATTGCAAACATTGTTTCGGCTGAAGAGAGTGAGGAAAACTAGATAGACACAGAGCAAGGTAAATATCAAGGGCGAGACGTATACCTGTTTCCGGAAATGGCCTTCGACAAAGATAACGGACAAAACATTTTTAATATGTGCATTCGTTTTAAGTGCATGCAAGAGAGAATACGTCCAAACTAGCATGCACCTGGTATTGGTTTTATTTTGTGGTATAAACGAGCTTGCCAAAATTGATTTTCTCTATATTGCTTCGAATTCCACATGGTCAAGCAGGACCTTGTTCTCTTGGACTGATGCTGCCACCATCCTCGCTGCAAAATTACATTTTCTTATTACACTGCATAGGAGATTTTATACTACTTTTTAATTGCTGTTGTTAAAACCTATTAGTGTATTCCTGTAAATAAGCACCAGTACTTATTTACAGGAATACACTAACAAGTATTAAAAACAGCAATTAGAAAGCACCGGTGCCTATTTACAAATTGCAAGATGAGTGCCCATGGGCTGTTGACCATTGTCTTACATGAGGCGGAAGAGCCACGAGTCTTACAGGTCTATAAAGTCAGCCCACGTTCTTGTCCAAGGATCCACAACCCAAAACGTAGCTGTATTCAAAGTTTTGTAAAAGATTTGCTACAAAGGGATAGTGTTTCTCTTTTTATTGCTCTTTAAAGGGAAATGTAATTTCTTTATTGTGATGGCAAGGATTTTAGTTTTAGATGCTCCTGTGGGTATTTTTTATGAGGCTTTAGTGCACTGGCAAGGAATACCTCAGACTCGAAGCAAAGCGCAAAGACTCACTCAGAAAGGTGTGAAGAGATCACGCAAGTCTGGCAAACTATAGTCATTACTTTCAGGGATGTCCATGGCAATGACCTATGTCTGGTGCCGAAGCACAATCCACTGAAGTCCATGGAGTCCACAAGCCCACGGCCCTCATGTTGTAGTATGAGGATGGCTGTAGTGCCAGTAAACTAGACTCTGCTGTAGGATCTAAGATATTTAAAAGGGCTCATCTGTAGAGAGCAGTCGAGCCTCGTCTTCCACATCAGACAGTGCTCTCTTCACAGGGCATTCCAGCATAACTACATTGAGGATAAAGCTCAGGCCTTTTCCTGTTCAGTCAGGCAGTAATTTACATCTGATAGGCTGGCAGATCCTTCTTTGGTCAATGAGCAATCTTGAACAACCTACTGGATGAGATGGTCAGTATTAATAGGGTGAAATGACCAATCAGCTCTTTTGGAGCTTTCAAATGCTGGAAGGGTCCTCCTGGGCTGACGGTAATGTGCCCAGGTAGAATGTATATTGCCACATCTCACGGGGCTACAAATGAGTCAGGAATAGCGTGCAGTGAGCACTCTGGCAGAGGCATATGACAACCTTGAAGGCAAAAGCTTGACACCCCCGCTCATAGGAACACTGCAACACTATACTGGGACAGGAGGGACAATTTCACTTGAATGTACTCTGTTTTATATCGCGTAAGCACGCAGGACTCTGCATTTCTGCGACCTATGTATATCAACCTGGAAATCCCTCTCTGGCATTGCCCTTGTAATGTGCTCTAATACCTCCCTGGGTCGCACTTTATAAAGGTTAACCCCCTCGGGTTTTTTGTGCATCTATTTATCTTCGATGTCCAATTGCAATGAAGCTGAACTGTTTTCTCACCTTTGTTTCCCTGTGTAAAGAGTTCTAAAACCACTCGGGGTCTAGTTCACGCTATATAAGACTGCAAATCAAATTAATACATTAATTAACTAATGCAAAAGATATCAGGACCATAGATCAAGAGAGACCAGCATTGTCTTGCACAAAGCTCGCCAATGTTTACGATTTGCAAAAACACACATGCAGTCAAAATAGAGGCCACCATTCAGCCTTCCAAACATGCACACAGGCCTCTCACTCTATATGTCAAGATGTATGGCAACAAAATCTCTGTGTTAAGGAAGACTGGCATCCATTTTATAACAGGGAAGACAATATGCACCCCTATGGAAAAAAGCCCTGTCCCTTGAATATTGAACATACTGCCACGATACCCAATCCCACAAAGCTTGTCTAGAGAGGGCATCTGCTGCTCACTCACACCGGGTACACCTTCAGTGCCCTATTAACCTCAGAGCACAGCTTTGGCATCTCTGCCCTATTAGCAAGGACATCATTTAATGTGCTTGCAAGATTGTCAAGCTCACTGAGGAAACAAGCATTGGTGAAGCCAATAGGTCTGACCTCTAAGACCTATTACCTTTGCTATTGTTTTTAGCTAAGTTTTATAGAACTGTGGCTGCTGGTCGTTATGACTTAATAAATGGAATGACACGACCAAAGTGACAGTTTGTAGGTCTTCATCAATTGTATTCAATTTCTGATTAAAAAAGGGGACAAAAAGTTCTGTTTTAAAACTAAGCATCAACGAGCTTTAAAAAAAAAAAAAAAAAAAAAGGTAATGGATGACTGCATTGTGAGAGTGGGCTTGGGAGCAAAGCAGAACTGGGGAACAAAGAAACATGAGTGGGGGAAGGAATATACCTAGCTGACCACGCAATAAGAGGTAGAGAACACAGGAAAAAGACAGTAACATGGCCTGTCAGCTGGGGGTAGGTAGTATAAAAACGCACAGGCAAGAGAGAGCAACACAAGTTTGGGTGGGTTTAAATGAGTACATGAACAAGAGAGAGCAATGGGGGAGAAAACCACACAGGGGGGACAGCTGGAAAATGCATGCATTTTCATGGAGTGGTTAAACAAAAGAAAACAAACAGAAAAACTTTATGCCTTAAAGCTAGCAGAGGAAATAGGGAAAACAGCCTTTCACAGAGATGGTAAAAAGGCCATGTTCCAGGCTGAAACAAGGAATGGCATCCAGGAGGAAGGAAGCAAAGAACAGTGAAAACAAAGCCACCAATGGTAAGCAATATGTTGGCTGCAAACCCCTGTATGTTTTTGATAAGCTCATAAAATGTATTTCCAAACCAGAAAGCTTATGCTGTCTGGTAGGCCCAACCTAAAAAATGACAGAAACTACAGTAGAGCAATACAAGACAGGGCACCGCTGCTTTCTAGAGTGTTAGACCTTCCATTCTAATAGCTTGTCAGAAAGAGAGAAATTAGTTACAATGTCCTAATAAACGAAAATGGTAAGGGGGACTATTTTACTTCCAACTGAAAATACAAAGTAAAATGAATTCCAGAGATTATGAAACAGAAGGATCCAACCATATAAATGTGTTACCTAATCAGGAGCTTCTTGCATCCACAGTGGGGGAACATCTACTATCCTAGTTATGTGCTACCCTTGTAAAACTGTTGGAAGAAGAGACTGCTGCCTTAAAAAACTTTGATAGCACCTCTCTTCATAATTACATTCTGGGTTATTATTATAAGCATTGTAAAGAGGCCAACTTCAACCAACTGCATGTTTAACTGCAAGGAAATGGCAGCTAGACCGTCATTGACAGAATGTATTGCATAGAGGGCTCAGACAGCTCCTGAGTATCAAACTGGAGAAAGGCACAATAGTTACATTTTTATGCAGTTGAAATGCATATGAGCCACCTTTTTGTTGTCTGCTCACTTGGACAATCCAATATTCTTAGCATAATTAAGTGAAGGAACGGGAAAGCTGGAGTGTCATACGAATAGTAAGATCCAGTGCCAACATGTGATCCCCATAGAGTTTTTTTTACTTCAAAACACAGATCTGAGGGCTGGACCATTGAGTGCCCTGTTTAACCAGATTCTCATGGTGTGTGTCGTCCTCCACAAATGGCAAGACAACAATGACAGTCCTCATATTTCAAAATTGAAATCGAATGCTGCTGAGTTACTAATTCATTTCTTCATTAAATGTATGAAGAAACATCTTTGGGAAACACTTGGCCAAGAAACTTCAGGAGTAGCTGGTGGAAAATGTAGGGGCCTTTTAACATCCTGCATTTTGTACTATATTTTTCTAGACCTTCAATAGTACTACTAATGTCCTACAGAATGATATTGACAAACCCACAGACGTGCAGGATCTGCCTCCCCTTCTTATAATTTCTGTGTGAATATTTCCATCCAGACTGCAGAGTCTCTGTATGAGTAAGTGTACATTTTAGTAGACAGTACTGGATATGGAACATTTTCCATTCATTTGCTGTTGTTCCGGATAAGGCTGGTACATTCCTACTACCTCCTAAGATCCTTTCTGACCTGGTAAGACTATGGCCCTCATTACAACCCTGGCGGTAAATCCTGCTTACCGCTGTGCTGATGGCCGTCAAGATACAGTGGTCGCGGCGAAAATCCGCTACAGGTATTACGACCCACATCCCGTAATCCGCCACAATACAGACACCCACACAAGTCCTCCACACCAAAGGTCAGTGATAAACTGACGATAGCAAAACCTACACCGTCACGCCAACAGGAATACTCCCACAGTATCACGACCCACGAATCAACGTGGAGGAGTTTCAACCGCAGTAATCCATTGGCGGTACACACCGCCGTGCTCAAAATACACACACATTTACAAAACAAAACCACATTGGACAATTCAAAATACACACACCTGATACACATACACACACCACACCCACACACTCACACCACTATAAAACACCCATCCACATTACCCACAACTCCTTACAACGAAAATTTGGGAAGATGCAGAGAGAGAGAGAATAGCAAACACAACACCAGCATCCACAGGCACACAACACCATCACTCATACAACATCCACGCACCTCAAAAACACACACTAACATAACACTTCACACAGCACAACAAACATCACCTCACACATCACCCACACCACATTATGGCACCTCAAAGACACCCCAGGTGTTCTGAGGAGGGGTTCAGGGTCATGGTGGAGGAAATCATCCAGGTAGAGCCACAGCTATTCGGATCACAGGTGCAGCAGACATCCATTGCAAGAAAGATGGAGCTATGGCGGAGAATTGTCGACAGGGTCAACGCAGTGGGACCGCACCCAAGAACACGAGATGACATCATGAAGAGGTGGAACGACCTACGGGGGACGGCGCGTTCTGTGTTATCAAGACACCAGGTAGCCGTACAGAGGACTGGCGGTGGACCCCCTACTTCCTCCCCCACAACTAACAACATGGGAGGAGCAAGTCTTGGCGATCATGCATCCTGAGGGCCTTGCAGGAGTAGCAGGAGGACTGGACTCTGGTAAGTCATATCTCTACTATATATCCTCCCCACCCTACCTGCATGCCATCACAAACTATTACCCCTACCCTCACACCCATCACCCCAACACCTCACAGATACCCCACTATCACAACCCATACATCCCAAAACCAAGCCCAGTATGTAACACCAATGCATGGACACCCATTACCAAAGCATGTCCAGTAGAGAGACTCACCCAGGCCACAAAATCACCAATCACACAAGGGCCAAGGCTATAATACACGCACAGGAGTAGAGGGTAACTCACCCATTGCACAAGATGGCACACACAGATACAATAACTATGCATTTAAACCCCAACAGGACCCCTACCCAACGTCACCGGACAGGAGGTGCCAGCAATATCCAGAAGAGGCCCACAGTGATGACAGCAGCTCTGCACGCCTGGATCAAGATGACCAGCCCGGCCCATCAGGGACCTCTGGACAGTCGGTTCCCCTGCCACAGTCACAAACCACCACTGAACCTCCCCCTCAGGAAACACCACCACAGCACCCACCCAGCGGGCCCATGCCACTGTCTCCAGGACACGTCAATCAGCAGTGTGTCCACCACTACAGGGACCCCAGGCAAACCCACTAACCCAAGACAATCAGGGACCTGGGGTCAGTGGCAGTGGACACACGGTTCAGGGAATAGAGGCACAGGACAACAGGGAAGCTGGGGGGACTGCTGTGTGACAGGGGGAGGACAGGCCCAGGGAACCCATTCTCCACGAGGCACTCTCCAACATCATGGGAGCATACCACCATTCCCAGGAGACCATGGGCACGGTACTGGCCAAGTTTCAGGAGACCCAGCAGCTGCAGGAGGAACAGTACCTGGGGATCATGGAGGACTTGAAGTCCATTAACACCACCCTGGTCACCATTGCAGGGGTGCTGGCAGACATGGCCAACACCATGAGGGAGACAGTGGCATACCAACGGGCCCATGACACTAGCCTGAATGATAAACAGCCCTCCACTTCCGCCGGCGCTAGTGGACAGGAGGTCCCGCCACAGGACCAACATGCCACCAGCACCCCACCCCCTGCAGAAGGAGAACCACCCTGCAAACAGCCCCTGCGATCCAGGCACAAGACAGAGAACATTGCCAAGACCCCCACCAGGAAATAAGACTCTCCTGATTGTCACCCTTCTGTCCCACTATGTCACCCTGACCACCTTGAACTGCCATTACTCCACTTCCTATGCCCCCTTGGACAATGCACCTGTGATACAAAGAGACTGGACTCCACCATGGACATTCCTCCACCATCACCCCAGCCCATTGCACATACCCCTCCACTGAATAGCACTTAAATAAACACCCTTGAATCACAAAATGATCTGGAGTCAGTCTGTACTTTCACAAGTGTGTTATTACAACCTCTCTGACAAATACCAATGTCAATGTTCATTTGCACATACCAATGTTTGACAGTTGTTGGGCAGTAGTAAACATAGCAGAAGGCAGAATGTGGTACCCAGATCTGTGAAAAGTAAAGGCAAAGAGAACTGTCAGGGTCCATACGCAGAGGTAAAAAGGCAGAATCATGCAATGTCCTAGAGTAGTCTGATATGATAGGAGCAGTGCCAGTGTCTTACCTGTGTCTCACTGGTAGTTTTGCATGATGATGTTGTTTCAGTTGTCTGTATCTTCTTCTTCTGCCTCCTCTTCTTCACTGTCCACAGGCTCCACAGCTGCCACAAGACCAACATCAGGCCCATCCTCCTGCAGAAAAGGCACCTGGCGTCGCAAAGCCAGGTTGTGCAACATACAGCATGCCACGATGATCTGGCACACCTTCTTCGGTGAGAAGTATAGGGAGCCACCTGTCAAATGGAGGCACTGGAATCTGGCCTTCAGGAGGCCGAAAGTCCACTCTATAACCCTCCTAGTTCACCCATGTGCCTCATTGTAGTGTTCCTCTGCCCTTGTCCTGGGATTCCTCACTGGGGTCAGTAGCCATGACAGGTTGGGGTAACCAGATTCACCTGCAAATATCAAGGGGTATCTGTTAGACACACACCAACCCTTAGGGACTCTCCCATACCCAGACACCTATACAAACTGTGTGGGGACCTTGGGCTCACCTATTAGCCACACACAGTGCCTCTGGAGTTGGCCCATCACATAAGGGATGCTGCTATTCCTCAAAATGTAAGCGTCATGCACTGAGCCAGGATACTTGGCATTCACATGGGAGATGTACTGGTCTGCCAAACACACCATCTGCACATTCATGGAATGGTAGCTTTTGCGGTTTCTGTACACCTGTTCATTCCTGCGGGGTGGGACAAATGCCACATGTGTACCATCAATGGCACCAATGTGTTGGGGATATGTCCGAGGGCATAGAAGACACCTTTCACTGTGGGCAAATCCTCCACCTGGGGGAAAACGATGTAGCTGCGCATATGTTTCAGCAGGGCAGATAACACTCTGGACAACACGTTAGAGAACATTGGCAGTGACATCCCTGATGCCATGGCCACTGTTGTTTGAAAGGAACCACTGGCCAGGAAATGGAGCACTGACAGGACCTGCACTAGAGGGGGGATTCCTGTGGGATGGCGGATAGCTGACATCAGGTCTGGCTCCAACTGGGCAAACAGTTCATGGATTGTGGCACGATCAAGTCTGTAGGTGATAATGATGTGTCTGTCTTCCATTGTCGACAGTTCCACCAGGGGTCTGTATACCGGAGGATGATGCCATCTCATCATCTGCCCCAGCGGATGTGCCCTATGGAGGAGAAGGGTGAGCAGAGGGTCATAGACCACATAGCTTGCACAAGGGTGTTTTGCACTATTGTGATATAATCGGTGTGTGGCGCTGTCTGTCCGTATTCCTGCCCAAAAGTGCTGTGATGCAGTTAGTTGCCCTGCCATGTGGCCCCCTGAAATGGCGGCTGCCTGACCTGTAAGGAGGGACAAGGGGAAATGAGATAACTGCGCTGGCGTTGTGCAGCGTCACGGTAGGCAGGCGAAGACGCGTCGCAATTCAGCATTGGTTATCATTGGGCCCTATGGGTTCCAGGAGCCAATGACGATGTACGCTGGTGGTGATGGTACGCACCTCCGCAGACGTGACCGCCATTTTCTATCTGTTCACTCACTTGATACCTGACCTTCAACAGGAGAGGACCTACACTGCAAGTGCTGCTGTGACCTGAGTCTGGAAGTGACAATGGCTACAGTGTCTGGGGAAAGGGCCCCTGCCTACACCGCGGAGGTGCTGGACAACCTGGTGTCTGGTGTCCTCCCCCAGTACACACTACTCTACGGTCCTCCAGACAAACAGGTGAGTACACTGTGAGCATGATGGATGGGACATGATTGTATGGAGTGGCGTGGATGGAAGATACATGTGTGGGGTGGGGGCTGTGGCCAGCATGTGAGGATGGTCAGTGTATGTGTTTCAGGGCATGGTTGGGAAGTTGTGGCCAATGAGTAAGAATAACCGGACGGGGGAGTAAAATCCATTCTTACTTTACCTTTCCTCTAGGTCAGCGCCCACCAGAAGAAGGGTATTTGGCGTGCCATTGCCAAGGAAGTGCAGACCCTGGGGCTCTACCATAGACGGACTGTGCCGCTGGAGCAAGAAGACAGCAGAGTCCCAGCTGGGGGTGGCCTCCCAACGTGGAAGGGGTGCCCGTCGCACCATGACCCACTTGATGTACCGGATCCTGGCGGTGGCATATCCGGAGTTGGATGGGCGCTTGAGGGCATCACAGCAGCCACAAGGAGGTGAGTACAGTGTCATTCAGCTGACTCTGTGCGCTTTACGAGGTGTCTGGGTGGGGGAAGTGGGCTGTGGGTTCCCCTAGGCCAGGGCGAACTTGCTAGGGTAGGTCCCTTGTTAGGCAGGATGTGTAGGCACTCCAACCTCAAAAGTGGTAGTGGCCATCTACACCTAGTCAGGCTCCTGTGGGTTCCAGGTGTGCAGCAAATGGGCTTAGGCACAGTCCCCCATGGCCAGGTGATTTTCCTAAGAACTGTTAGTGCATGGCCTAGTGCATAGGGCTGCTCCCTGTGTGTTGTGCCTGCCTACGGTGTTGTTGTTGCTGGCATTGACCATGTGTCTCCTCTGTCTTTCCCCCCCTTTTTGTTTTGTCACCCTGTCCTTGTGTGCATTAGCATCATCTGTCAGAGGAGCAGTGGCACTGGAGCAGTAGGGAGCTGCAACCCACATGGCCCAGGATGGTGAAGGCACCAGTGGGATGGAGGACGAGGGGAGCTCCACGACGGGGACAGGAGGAGACACCAGCGACAGCGACTCCTCCTCTGATGGGAGCTCCCTTGCGGTGGTGGGCACCTCTGTGCCCACCGCAACAACAGGTACAGCTGCCACGCCCTTACCAGCACCGCCCTCCCAGCAGCCCCTCAGCTTGTTTCCCGTGCCCGCTCACCCAGGAGGGCGGGCATCTCCTTTGCCCCAGGCACCTCAGGCCCTGCCCCAGTCAGCCCTGCTGCCCTCAGTGAGGAGGATATCAACCTCCTGAGATCCCTCACTGTTGGGCAGTCAACCATTTTGAATGCCATCCAGGGTGTCAAGAGGCATTTGCAACAAACAAATGCATACCTGGAGGGCATTCATTCTGGCGTGGCGGCCCAACAGAGAGCATTTCAGACTCTGGCCTCAGCACTGATGGCAGCCATTGTCCCTGTGTCCAGCCTTCCCCTCCAACTTCCACTACCCAGACCCAATCCCCTCTGCCTCAGCCTATCCCAAGCACACCATCAGACCAGCATGCACACACATCAACACACAAAAGTGGCTCAGGCAAACATAAGCACCACACATCCCACAGGCACCATACCTATGCAGACACACCAACATCCACTGCCTCCACTGTGTCCCCCTCCTCCACGTCCTCCACCTCCCTCCCTGACTTGTCTCCACTCACACCTGCATGCACTACATCCTCAGCCACTACCTCTATCACCAGCATGCCCATCACCACACACCGCTCACATGCAATCACCATCCCCACTACCATGCACAAGTCCCCTGTGTCCTCTCCCAGTGTGTCTGTGAGCCCTCCTCCCAAACTACACAAGTGCAGGCACACACCCACTCAACAGCCATCCACCTCACAACAGCCTCCAGCCCATGCACCTTCACCCAAACTCACAGACGTACACCTCCTACAACCACTACCTCTTCCTCCACTCCCAAACCCCCTCCATCTCCCCCCCCCAGGGCCAGGATGTCCAGATCCCAGCCCAGCACCTCAGCCACAAAATCCTTGAGCACTGTGGTCCCTGCAAGTCCGGGAAGAGCAAAGGCGGCACCCATCAGGACTGCCAGTGTGCCACCTAGTGAGGCCAAGGACCACCCTATTACGCCACCTGCCAAGGTGAAGAAGGGACCCACATACCAAAGGAAAAAGCCGCACCAACCACCCAGCAAGGCCTCTTCCAGAACCAAAGATGACAGTGCCAAGGTCCCAGCAGCGACCTCCAAGGTGGGGAAGGGACACAAGGGCAAAGGGAAGTCAGCTTAGGGCACGGAGCCTCCGGGTGAGGGACTGGTATCACCCCTTCTGCAAGACAGAACAGCAACCTGTACGGTGGTGGCCACCACCGAAACCACCGCCACCTGCACCGCCACTTGCACCACCACCTGCACGTCTGATGCCTCTACTACAGTCCTCAGTATCATCCCCAGTGGGCACCCTTCCGAGACTGCAGAAACGGCCTGGTGTCTCCCTCCACAGGTGCTGACACCTGCACCAATGGCAGCATCTCTGCAGCAGACACCGCCGCAGCCACCGCCACTTGCCCCACGACGTGCCCAGCCAGTGCCACCACAGCGGACATCAGCAGCATCCCCAGTGGGCAGCCGTCCGAGGCTGCAGGAGACATCCTGGTGTCTCCCTCCAAAGGTGCTGACACCTACATCACTGGCAGCATCTCTGCCGCAGACACCACCCAGCCACTGCCACCTGCCCCACGACGTGCCCAGCCAGTGTCACCACAGCGGACATCAGCAGCATCCCCAGTGGGCAGCCGTCCGAGGCTGCAGGAGACGTCCTGGACCCTGCACACACTACATGAGGCACCACAACCAGCACTGGCAGTACCAGCAGTTGTCAGGCTAAGTAGCC
Organism: Pleurodeles waltl; assembly: GCF_031143425.1. Classification (NCBI taxonomy): domain Eukaryota; kingdom Metazoa; phylum Chordata; class Amphibia; order Caudata; family Salamandridae; genus Pleurodeles; species Pleurodeles waltl. Next base: position 794,008,201 of record NC_090442.1, on the reverse strand, counting down.
GCAAGGTGGAGTGTGTCTCTGCTTCCATGGAGTATCATGCTACCTGTTCCCTGAAAATCTCGTGGCTCACACACCCAGGTGTGGGAATGGGAACTGCCACACCCCAGGTGCAGCACTCTGGTCACCATGCTCCCTCCAGAACCAGTGGAGAACAGCATCCACTACCCCAGTCCTTGGCAGGATGAAGCACTCTGGGCACAAAGCCCGCTCCAGAACCAGTGGAGAACAGGATCCACTACCCCAGTCTTTGGCAGGATGAAGCACTCTGGGCACAAAGTCCCCTCCAGAACCAGTGGAGAACAGCATCCACTACCCCAGTCCTTGGCAGGATGAAGCACTCTGGGCACCATGCCCCCTCCAGAACCAGTGGTGAACAGCATCCACTACTCCAGTCCTTGGCAGGATGAAGCACTCTGGGCACCATGCCCCCTCCAGAACCAGTGGAGAACAGCATCTATTACCCCAGTCCTTGGCAGGATGAAGAACTCTGGGCATAAAGCCCCCTCCAGAACCAGTGAAGAACAGAATTCACTACACCAGTTAATGGCAGGATGAAGCATTCTGGGCACCATGCCCTCTCCAGAACCAGTGGAGAACAGCATCCAGTACCCAAGTTCCTTGGCAGGATGAAGCATTCTGGGCACACAGCCCCCTCCAGAGCCAGTGGAGAAAAGCATCCACTAGAGAGACTGTGGCTTTGTACTCCCCAGGACCAAGCAGTGGGCAAACCACCCACTTGAGGGACTGTGGGTTTGCACTCTCCAGGACCAAGCAGTGGGCAAACCACCCACTTGAGAGACTTGAGAGACTGTGGCTTTGTACTCCCCAGGACCAAGCAGTGGGCAAACCACCCACTTGAGAGACTGTGGCTTTGCACTCCCTAGGACCAAGCAGTGGGCAAACCACCCACTTGAGAGACTTGAGAGACTGTGGCTTTGTACTCCCTGGGACCAAGCAGTGGGCAAACCACCCACTTGAGAGATTGTGGCTTTGCACTCCCCAGGACCAAGCAGTGGGCAAACCACCCACTTGAGCGACTGTGGCTTTGCACTCCCTAGGACCAAGCAGTGGGCAAACCACCCACTTGAGAGACTTGAGAGACTGTGGCTTTGTACTCCCTGGGACCAAGCAGTGGGCAAACCACCCACTTGAGAGATTGTGGCTTTGCACTCCACAGGACCAAGCAGTGAGCAAACCACCCACTTGAGAGATTGTGGCTTTGCACTCCCCAGGACCAAGCAGTGGGCAAACCACCCACTTGAGCGACTGTGGCTTTGCACTCCCCAGGAGCAAGCAGTGGGCATGGAGCCCCCTCGTGGAGCAGTGGTGTCGCCCCGTCATCCGGCTGAGGTGCCCCCCCCTACAATTCCCCCTGAGGTGACTGTGTTTTTTTCGATCAGATGCCCCTGCAGTGTTCTCTCCATTTTGAGGCAGGTGTCATGTGTGGGCTTTGCCCATGCTCTTTGGGACCACTGGTCCACGGACATATAATGGAATAGTATACAGACTTGTGTACTTGCTGTAAATATTTGTATATGCTGATCTTTTAATGTTATGTTGGCCTATCAAGATTTTTGATGCTTACACTTGTTAAAATCATTTCATTTGGTCCTTGCGTTCTTCCAAGGAGTGACGGGGTGTATCGGTGATGTATTTGGATGTGTTTGTGTGTCTGTTGTTGTGGGTGAGGGGAGGGGGTAGGGGTGTTGCGTGTGTGTGTAACTCTCTTTTTCCTCCCCCCGTGTGCTAGGTGCAGTACTCACCGTGGTCGTCGCCGCCGTCTTTGATATTCCTGGTAGAAGAGGAGGTAAACCAACATTGGTAACACCTGTAACTCAGGCTCCATGGTGTCCTGGTTCCTCGTTGGGTGTCGAGAGGTGAGCGGTTTCCGTTCCACAGACTGTTTCCGCCATGCTTTTGATGGCGTTGGTACGGCCCTGGAAAGGCTGGTGGATTGGTGCCTTGTAATAGTGTGGGCGGTAGATTGTTTTCCACCTGTCTGTTGGCGGTGACCGCCACAGTGTCTGTTGCTACCGCCGTGGCGGTCGGAGTGTTAAACTGGCTGTCTGTGTTGGCCGTTTTCGCCAAGGTCGTGATTCCATTTTTTTTACTGCCGGCATGTTGGCGGTATTACCGCCGCTTTATCACCGACCGCCAAGGTTGTAATGAGGGCCTATATCTGAAGAGGAAAGTCCTACTGGGAAAAATAAGACTCCTACCTACTGCTGTATGAAGAGGACTCAAGGACCCAAGGACACATGTCTCCTACTGGCATCCAGGGACTGGACCTTCTGTCAAGAGTTCAAGTGGTTGATCTGCCAGATCCAGAGACACAAAAAGCAGAACAAGTCCTGAATTCAACAATACACAGTTACTCACTGTGAACTGCACATCGAAGGATGCCAAGTTGGTGAAAGTCCTGGTGCCCAGTAGCCTGCTCTGAAGACTACAATACTGTATTTAGAATGAGAAGCCAAGTCAGACAATGCTGCATTAACTGAAATGGGGATGGAATTAATGAAATCAACAAAAGACTCAAATCCTACAGAGGTACCATAAATGGAATAATAGGAAACAAGTGCAGAAATCCTTTTAGATTATGCACCAAATTTGGCAATCTAAACTGGGATTACTGGTCTGAAACAAGAATGGAAGTAGACAGGGAAGCCAAACAGCTCTTAACTGTAGCTGTCCCCAGACTGTGCTTTCAAAAGACAGTATGAATTGCAGGACATCAGAACGTTTTTATTTAAAATGATCTATTTCATTCTAATTTGCACCTTTAAACAAATTTGGTCCTGGAACCTGGGTAATGGATTTTATAGTGGCATTGCTAACTGCTAAGATTCCATCAGCGGCCTCTTGAGAAAGGAATAAGGACCTTAGATGCCACTTCCAGGGGTGCAGCTGCAGCATTTGGGTTTTATGGTGGGGGGCCTAACCATACTGCTGAAATAGCTGGTCTACTGTGTGCAAAAAAGGAAACTGTGGCTGAATATTTCTGCCAGCAGATCAATTTATCAGATCCTCCTAAAGAAGTCTGCAGCAATTGGGATCAGTGTTCCCATCCTCTCTCACTTTCTTCAATACTTTTATTAGAAGTGGAATTATTAGGAACACGTAAAGTAGACCCTGAGACCAAATGAACCTGAAGGTATTCCCCCAAAGAATCATTCAGAGGTAAGTGAACCGAGGGCCTGCAGTAAAGACATCCAAGTGTGAACACCCCAATCTGTAAAAGCTTTGGGATGTAGCTCCCACTTATGGTCGTCCAGCTAGAGATGCCTCCCAACACAGGGTCCATGTTCCTACATCAACCAGAATACTGATATAAAGGACAATGGTATTGTTGTTGTTTGACAACATTTGAACTATGCTTCCTAAGAAGGAAAGTAAAAATGTAAAGGAAGCAAGGAGGTCCACAAGTCGCTCCACTGCAATAATGTTTAGGCGCTGCTCTGATGTAGACCAAAGGCCTTGCATCATCATGCCATTAAGATCAGTACCATAGGCCAGGGAAGAAGTGACTATGATTACAGTTGCATGCACCTGCGGAGGGCTGAATGGATGACCCATTACATTAGTGGAGGAATTTATCCAATGGTGCAGATGTGGGGGAAAAGATTGTAGGATCTGCAAAAGGCTTCCTTGATTAAGGAACCACTGCCATCACAGGCCATTGTGGAGGGCCTTCAACAACCAGCTTTTGTGCATCACACAGAGGATGCAAGGGCCCTTTAGCCCAAGCAGAGGTAAGCCATGAAGACCTGGGCATTGTTTCTAAGTCAGAAATCTTGAAATCTTCTTATTAAAATCTGTGATTCTCTAAGGGGAAGGAGAAATGGCCCCCATGTTCAGCACTGCTTCTATGAAACCTCTGTGGGCAATAACAGTAATTCCCAAGTCATAGAGTCATTTCATCATGCACTGAAAGTCTTGCTCAACCAGTGTTAGGGACTTCACTTTGACTAGCTAGATGGTGTGAAGCCACCACAGACACTAAAAATGTATACATACATGTTATACAGCTTGTCAGCCGGATATACAAGACTGTGAATTGGTAGTGCTGGGATCTGACAGTAGACTTCTGCTAATGTTTGTGTGTAGGGAATATTGGAACAAGCAAATAGGCACCCTGGAGATCCAGCGATGTCAAGCAATCCAGCATCTTGAACTCATCCTGCGGGATGAACAAGTGCTCAATACCAAAATTCAGAAATGGGCCTCGACTAATTTTATTTTTTAGACCAAGAAGTAAAGAAGGTAAAGGGACTAGAATCCTATGCCCATTTCTTCAAAATGCACCACCTCCACTGCCCCTTTGCTTGGTAGGACAAGTTCTTCTGCCTTCAAAAATAAAACTTATGCCACTGAGTACATCCTGATGGAAGGAGGGTGGGCCATAGAAAGACACAGCACTAGTAGGACTTTCCTCATGTATATTTGCTAGAAGACCAAGTTATTTTATCTGAGCATCTTCAAATTGGTATCTGTTGTGGGTGATGGAATCCCCTAGACCTGCTCATGCACCAAAAAGAGTACTGCAGTTATTGGATGGCAGGATCAGGTGTGAAGGGATTGCAGGATCATGTGTGAAGATTGTCTCTGAGGGTAATGCATCACCATGGAGTAACATCTAAATGATCTGTACTGTTGAAGACACTATTCACTGAGAAGACTTAGCCCAGCAAGCAAGTTGTAGCTTTACTATTCTTTTTCCATTTCATGTAGGAATTGGCTTTCTCTCTTATAAAGGGCATGTCAGTGAGGGTTGACTGGACATCTCCTGAAAAACCATGAAACGGTGGAATGTATCCAAGCATGGTGGTGCAGCGTGGTGCAGTTTTAAAGGACTGTGCCGTAGTGTCTACAAATCCCAGACTGAACTTTAGGATCTGTTTGGAGGCATCCAAATGATTATTGACTGAACTGGTAAATGGCTCTTTTAGGTGGTCTGGTAGACTAATTACTGTTAGTTTTGTCAGTTTCCCAAGGGTGTGGCTATAACAGTCTGGGAGACAGGTGGTGTTCCCTGTGCAAAGGGAGAGACTGCCAATAGACTTTACAAACCATTGGGTCAAGTGTTTTCAACTCTTTAATAAGAGGTGCTGTGGAATGCCATTTGGGTTTTGCTTTTAGGAAAAAGCTTGCACTGCTCGACTTTCTGCTGAAGGGTGCGAAGACAGAAGTGTGGATCAAAAGAGGAAGGCCTATTGCATCTATGCTAGTCTCTGGACTGCAGTGTTATCTCCTATGCAGCAAGAACATCTTTCAAACCAGCCTCATTAAGTGGGAGCAAGGGCTTTGTCACTGAGGAGAAGGTTTATAAGATCTCTGGTAAAATGTTATCCACTCCCTCTGCTAAGCTGAAAGGGTAATTCCACGACATCCTCTGCTTTTCGTACTGCCGTGATCAATGAATGAAGTTCCTCTGAATGAGGGCTAGAATTGTGAAGTGTCCATTCCACTTTCATTGGTAAGTCCAGATACAAGCCAACATCATCGTTATAGTAGATAAAGAGGTTATCAGCCTCTGAATTCTCATCTTCACCGAGACCAAAATATTCATCAAGCATAGGCTAATCATTGGAGTTGAAGCCAAATAACCCTTCCACCAGGGAAGTCTCTGAGCACTAGAAAGATGTTCTTGCAAATGATTTTAAAGCATGCCTTTAATTTATCTTTCATCATACAGCTGACTTCGAAAACTTTGAGGGTGCATCCATGTCAATGCCAAAGAGGAGTCAGTGCTTTGGCAGACTTAGATCTATCTGGGGCTGTGGCACCCATGGAGGCACCACGTGGGCAATGTGTTAGGTATTCAACATGATAATTCAGTGGGTACTAGTACGTAGATGTATCTAAGGAAAGGTATTAAGCTATATATTTTCATTGTGGTGTTCAACTTTTTGCCCTTTACAACTTCCAACGTGCTGAAGGGCTGTTAATCCGAATTATCGATTTGAATAGAGCTACTTCCAATCATTGGTATAATTAAATTCAACATCATTCAATTAATGACTACATCTTTGTACATTTACTTATTGATTGATTCTTGATGTCTGTTTTAACCAGCAGCCTCTACCTATTGGTATGTTCCTTGTTCACGGAGGTAGAGGATGCTTTAATTTGTCTTTTTTGATCTTTTTTGAGTTTTTGGTACTAGGCCTCTATTGTTTAGACACAGAGAGAAAGTGTAACAGTGTCCTTGAGTATGGTTTTTCGTGGAACATGGACTGCCTTTGTAGACAATTGTTTCAAACTTTCTTGGAGTCACACAGATGGAAGATGTTCCTATGACAGACCTTGGAAAATTTGTAGATGTTTTAGTTTGGAGTCTTGTGATGAATTACTATTGGATGATGCCCTTTCAGCGCAAATTGGACTATACCTTTGGAAAATCAGAATTCTGTATGAACCTTGATATATCGATGAACAGTTGGACTTGTGTCAGATCTCCAGATTCTCCTGACCCCTGCTGATGAAGAACCCCATATTCTGTGTCCCTTGGAGAGGTATCTTCCTCTCTGCTGGTGCCTCTTTGAGATGCCCCTTTGAGACTTAAAAACCCTTTTTCAATCCCTTTCAGGATACTCTTGATCAAGCTTCTGACATGCTGACACTTTCCCTTTTTACCTATCTTTTGCCCACCTTAGCTAGTAACTTGCAGTCTGAGATGGTCTTTTTCTAAATTATTTTTCTCTTTTTTGTCTTTTGTCTTTATGTGTTCCCCCCCACACATGTATTTCCTTGATTTTACTGTAAGGGTTCCCTTGTGCCCAGCTAAAATTATAACTCTGCTACATTGAATTTCTTGATGATTGCTAACCCTGAGCAAAGCTTAATTTATGTATCACAGATATTACTTTTGGTGATATGTATTATTATTCTTGAATGCTTAGTTTTTTAATGTTGGTTATTATGTATCTTTATACCCTAGTCTTGTGAATTGTCTACATGACTTTGAGGTTGTATTTGCAAAAAATCCCTTAACCGTATTCCTGACTGGACTTGCCTTCCATGGCCACATTGGTCATGGTGTGTAAATTAATTGGGTTTGTATTGACATTTTGTTAATGGTTCCACCACATCTTGTCACAGGGTCCAAAGATTCATCCACCTTGAAGGGCATTAATTCCTGCGAAGGATGAAAATGCTCCTGCAGAGGTTTGCTTCTATGTCATGCTAATTGACTATGTGTTAAAACCCTTATAGAAGTCATTTTATTTGTGTTTTTTTTATTTTGAGATAATCTGAGGTTGTACAAAAGGTCCCTGTCCTTACTTACTTTTTATTAGTTTAATTTTAGTTAGCGTTAACATATTTTGTGGTTGTCTGTCTTGTATCAAACTCATAAATATATAGATTTGATTTCCTAGACATCAATTTTTAGGCTTCATACAGAATTTAAAAAATGAGTAAATTGATCTTAACCCTTGAGCATAGGTATATTAGCCACCTGGATTTGTATGTATTTTGATGAATGTGATTTGTGAAACATCTCTGTGGAAACTGTTTATTATTTAGAGATAAAATAAATGATGTGTTTCAATGCATCGATTTAATGTAAATGTTATTTTTGTGAATAAATATATTTTTTCAGTTGAATGCTCCTATAGCGTATTGTTTACATAGTCTGGCTGGATGACATTTTAGGAAGTGTTCCAATTAAGCATACATTTGCATCTTTGTTAGCATGTTTGTGAGTATGCAGCACAACAGCCAAAGTTGCAGTGGTGTGCTGTGTCAAAGGGAGAGTCTAATACTTCTAGTTTGGTATGGTAGTCTTATTCTATTCCAAAGTGCAGCTTCCATAACACACACACTTAGTGCAAGACATTGTACATGTTGGGTAAGCATAGATTTGGGAAAAAAAAGCTAACTTTACTATGAAAATAGTATGCTTCAATATTGTGCCCTCTTTGTATGTGTGTTGTCTTCACTGCCGTTTGGAGCTTTAGGTGAATTATGCTAATCCAAATATACACATGTTTTCACATTGTTATTTTGTTTGTTTATTACATGGGTGGTTTTAACTGAGCATTCAAGAAGCGGCCACTGCACCTCCCTTTATATAAGCATCTTGATACTTACTTTTACTTGGTGTACTTTCAAGACACAAATCTGGATTGAGAATTGAGAGTGAATGTCTGAATAATGTTTCATACAGCCATTTTAAGATTCACACAAAGTGAACTTTTTAAATTTTTTTCACCATTAACAACTTTGTTACTACAGGTGAACATTAAATCATGGTTCACAGTCAATAATACATTGTAGCATATTCAAGTTACAAAAGGAATGCAAAACTGCATCAAATACAAATTTGAGAGTAATTTCTACCATTATATAAGTAGCAAAAACATGAACATTTGAAATATACACTAACAAAAATTCTCATTACATGCCCATGGATTCTAAGAAATGGAGTTATCAAGTAATAATCACAGTCCTTTTCAGGGTTCACCAGTAAAGGCACTACATAAACCTGAGCTCAGCTCCCTGATAGCTGTTGCACAGAGCAGACAGGGTTAATTTAGAGGCAATATGTAAAGTATTTATTCACTGCTAAAACAGTAACAAATTAAAACTGTAAAACAATAACCAGCATTTGCAATGCAATGGGTCTCACATTTGCTTGAGTTAGAGCTGTTAGCATTGTAAACTCCTAACCGACCTTTTCTTGCCACATAAACTGTTATGAAAACTAAAACAGTTTCACATATGCGAGCCGACGGTCGCCATGAGTGTGAAGGAGACACAGAAAAGGAAACAGAAGTTTGCTCACAGTGAAACGTATAGGCAAAAGTGCAATTATCCATGTAACCGGCAAAAGTAGAATTATCCATGCAACTAGCAAAAGTAGAAATATCCATGTAACAGGGTCGATATGCAAATCGCTCAACTTCTGCCCAGTGTGATTGCGCTGCGTAGAAAATAAGAAGAAATAGCACCGAAGCCATTTGAAAAACACGGAGCCTTGTATGTTTTCAGTAGTTTACCAGTGCTGTAGAGGAGCGCAAAACACTGGAAAAGGCATGACGTATTCATGCCTTTCACCAATGAAATCAAGGGAATTTTAAAAGGAAAGCCCACGAATCAACCAAACTGATGGGCGTGGTTAAAAGCCCACAGAGAGATTGAAACAGGGGCCAGAGCGCTTGCAAAAATAAAACAAAAATAAATAACACCAAAATGTCAAAAATCTCATACGGTGAACCAAAAATATGAATTTCTACATTTGTACATAGAAATAGCACCAAGAAGAAGACCGAGGCACAATTTGATGCTGACCGTGATGGAGAAAGGGATGGATAAATTCAACAGCTTTGTCTCAGTCAAAGATTATACCTTCTGACTGTAATCCTTTAAGCCCCAGTCTACTACATGAGTACAGATCTAAAGCCCCACAGGGCTTGAGAGAGGCACTAAGGGCCATATTTAGACTTTTTGACGCAAAACTGCGCAAATGCAGTTTTGCGTCAAAAAAGTTAACACAGGCTAATGCCATTTCTTTGCACCACCCATGCGGCAAATTTATACTTTGACGCACGGTGGCGCAAAGTATGGGTTAGAGTCTTTTTTTTTTTTACTCTAACCATTGCGCCGCGTCGTAAAGCAAAACGACGTTAATGCGGGGAAAATGACTCTAATCCGGTTTGCGATGTCGCAAACCAGCCATGCGCCATTTTCCATTGCATGTCAAAAAGCGGCAAAAATGCAGCAACAGTGCTAAGGAGTCCCAAAATGGATCCCAGAAGCCAGGGGAGACCCCAAGGAAACCCCAATCTACCTGGAACCAGCCAGGAGGACACAGACAAGACCCAGGGGAGAGACAAGAGGAAAAGAAGTGTCATTTCCGTGCAGAGGAGCATGAAATACTGGTCAGAGAGGTGACGGAGCACCAGCATCAACTTTTTGTCACCTCAAAATTGCTAATTGGGAGGAGAGAGGCAGTTTGGCAACAAATTGTCAACAAGATAAACAGTGTGGCAGAGGTCCAGAGAAATGTCACGGAGTGCAAGAAACGCTGGCATGACTGCAAGCGCAGGACAAAGGAAAAAATGGCAAGGAACAGGAAGGCAGCACTGCAGACTGGAGGTGGGAGTCCAGCACCGCAGGAGGCCCTGGACAAGATGGAGGAGATGGTGGCAGCTGTCGTCCCAGAGAAGATTGTCACAGGAATCGCAGGACAGGACAGCGCAGACTACCAGGAAACAACACATATGCAGGGTAAGTTGCATGGGGGACAAAAATACCTAAATGTGAACTGCAAGCAGGGGGAGGTACATACCTACTACAAAATGCATGTCAGCCATGGAAATCAGGCAGTGGAAAGGGCAAAGGGGCATGGCACGGGTGCATGGGCTGTGCAGGGGAATCCATGGGCACTGCACAACACAACACCAACAACCTTTGCATAGGGGTACTCCGCCATGCCAAGGCTGTTAGAAAGGCAAAGCCAGTCCAGGAGGATAGGGTAGAACGTAAAACGGGCTGCTGTCACAGGACAGCTGGTATTGTCAGAACGTGAACTAGGGGACAATGCCCAGTCTCAGGCCATTTCCGCAAGTGGCATTTACCATTGACAACAGTTGCCACTACCACCTGTGCTGTGTGTGCTGGCCAAGTAGCAAATGGCAGTTAGGTGCCCATGGAACAAACACACCCAAAAGGGAGGGTTCAGGATGACGACATGATCAATCCCCTTCAATTCCTAACAAAGTGTAAATTCTGTCAAATGCTCATGTCTATAGGTGCAATAAACATCACGCATTGTTACTCACATTATGAAGCACACAGCAGTAATGTCATACCCATGCTGCCAATTACAGGGTCTACCCCGTGCCTGTGTTACAATAGCTGCAATGCCACCTTGCAACATCTCAACTGTCATACTGCTAAGACAACAGCATTGAGGGGGAGGACATATGTGTCTAGCTAGTGAAACACACCCACACAGTCATAAGAGGAAATGGAACACTGCCAGGCCCATCAGTGAAATCCAATGTAGCACACATTGGCAAACATCAACATGACACACTACCAATGCTGACACCTGTATTGTGTCATGCCAATGCAATACATAGTATGTGCTAGGTCTCAGCAACTTATAGGCGTATGTGAAATATCATAGACTGGGTCAGTCCCATATTGTTATGTGTGGTGCAAGTGGCATCAGAACACCCACAGGCATTGCAAGTCCTCACCATGCTAATGGAAGTGGAGGGAGGGTTGAGTAGGACAAGAAGGTGGCAACACACAATTTGGACAGAACCTACACCTAGAGAATGTGACACAAACTATTCCCCAAACTGCCCACACTACATGTGGCATGCAGGTGGGGCATAGGCCTGTGAGAATGCTAATATTAATGAAAGGAACAATGAACTGGAACCAAGATTACAATGTTCCACTAATAGGAAGTCAGTGACGTCACATTACAACTTCCACAACACAGACACATTAATTGTACAATATCTCATTGCAGAGGACGATGGCTCCCCTGTGGATATGCCTGTCCTGGACTACCCTGATGATATGGATGATGAGCTGTCAACCATTAGCCAGGAAACCCTCCAAGATGTCCTTGGAACCCTCCAGACCCCACCTTCAGTCGCAAGGAGGAACACAGATGTAGCAGCCATCACAGAAGAACCACCCACCACCCTAATAGTACGGACTGCAAGCTCAAACACAGCTGAGGACTCTGATGACACTGGTACCACCTTTGAGAGGACAGTAGTGGGAGTACAGCGGTAGCTGGCCAAGGAGGTGTAGGTGCCGATGCAAAATATGGCAGCCAGCCTTGAGGGGATGCGCATGTGCATGATGACATCTGCAAAACAGTCAGCAGCCATGCAAGTCCAACAATCCCTACTGCAAGGACTACAACACTGTGTGAGGGATTTCACCACAGCAGTTAGGGAGTTGCCACAACGCCTGGCATCCCAAACATTTTACTGCATGCACATCTACAATCATGACCCCCTCAGGGCCGACCTGCCTGCCTACCGGGAATTTAGAGTCCACTTCTTCAAACACTGAAGTGTGTGTTTCCCCCTCAAACCCACCACCACCAAGGGCAGAGGAGACGACACACACATCAGAAGATGAAGACGTGGAACAGATCACCTTCAGATGTAGGAGAACCAGTCCATGCCACAGGGGCAGTGATTTTCCTATGTCCTGTGCTTGATAACATGCCAGTCTTGCTACAGTTGGTAACATGCACTGTTCTCCAACACACTGTTTACCTTACCACTATGGACTGCAATTTTCTATCACTACCTAATTGGCAATTCATGTTCCTCTGCACTGAATGACACTCCATCACAGCATGTCCGATGACATGTCCCTCACCATTGCACTTGTGTTGCGTCACAATAGAAGGCGTCATACTAATGGACTTAGAATCCAGGACTATGTAAATATTGCACTACAGCACTTACACAAACACTTAGGGGGTTATTACAACTTTGGAGGAGGTGTTAATCCGTCCCAAAAGTGACGGTAAAGTGACGGATATACCACCAGCCGTATTATGAGTTCCATAGGATATAATGGACTCGTAATATGGTTGGTGGTATATCCGTCACTTTACCGTCACTTTTGGGACGGATTAACACCTCCTCCAAAGTTGTAATAACCCCCTCAGTCTCTGTGTAATGTGACACATCAACTGTGTAGGAGATTTGTGATGCATGTAACATGTCAATGGCCACAGAATGTCAATACAATAGTGTAGAAAAAATGTGGGCTGATATCTATGCACAAGGGTCTGGATTTTATCATCAGCTGTGCTGCCTTTGGCTCATTTCTGAAGTTAAAGCATCACAAACAGTATAATGCTGTGTAGAAATGTATATGTCAGGCCCAAAGTATCTACAAGATGAAACTCAATGTGGCCCACATTCCCTACAAGGCAATTATTCTGTATGTGACATATGACTCTAAACTTTAATCCCACACCCACACCATACAGCAGGAATGGATGTGTGCGAGAGTATGGACAATAACGTCACCTGGGAGTACAAAGTAATAAGTCATAGGTGTGATTTATGTATACTGAACTTCATAAGATAATGACCCCACTTAGTTTATCAGAGTACACATGAACATCAGGCTGCAGGCAGACGTCCTACAGTGCTCAAGATTCCAACACAGGACTCAAACGATGACAGATTTAAAATCTCAAGAACCTTTACAATACATTGGGAACCATAGTTACCGTGAGTGGTGTGTTCAATGGATGGCAGATGCATAGAGAAGTAGCTTTGTTGTAGCTGCCAATGTGACAGCTCATATAGAAGTGGGAATAACCATGTCAAGAATGGGATGTGGATGCAGGATGGAACACACAGGCAAACACAAATTTGACACTGTACACTCATGCAAAGGCTCTGATCCCCAAGCATATGACACATACTGTAAAGGAGTACATCAAACTTTATTATATATGTATGAAAGGAAACTTAAACTATGTCAAACACTTAAACTAACCTAACCTATCCTAACTATACATTACCCAAAACTGGACCTAACTACCCTAAGCTAAACTTACTTACTACATGTAACTAAACACTCTAAACATCAACTCCCCACCCCCCTTATATGACGGGACACATGCAGGACATGATATACCAACCTAAACACATACTAACTAATCCTAAACAAATATATATTTTTTTGTATTTTTTTTTGTAAATTCTTTTTCTTTGTTTTTTAAATACACATAAACCCCAACATCAACTGCCACCCACCCACCCACAAACAAACATGCAATAATATAACTCCCCCACCCCCAACCCACTTATCCTAACAGCTTACTCTAACCTATCACTAAGCCCCCTAAACTCACCCAAAAAAAATATGAGGAAAGAGGAGGGAGGGGACGGAATTAGGGGTGAGGAACAATAAATTCAAAGATTGGCCCTCCTCAGGATTTTCTTTAGCACTCGCAGTCTCCTGCTGTTGTGGGCCACCTCATGATGTAGACTGTCCATGTGGCGAAAATTGTGTTGCATGTCACGTTGGAGGTTGCGGATATCTGCCATGTCCATTACTCCAGTTGTGGTGGCCTGAGTAGCACTTGATGTAGCAGGTGCTGGTGCTGTGGTTGTAGGTGATGGTGCAGATGGGGCTGCTGTTAGGCCTTGTGCTGACGAGGTTGAGGGACTAGCTGTAGTGGCTGTCATCCCAGTGTCCACTGTGCTTTGAGTTGGTGTGGTGGCGGCTGTTATGGCCAATGCTCTCCCCCCTTGGCTAAATGTCCTCCATGCCCCTGTGGCTCTCTTGTGATGATACGGCCTAGCCATCATACGGTACCTAGCCTCCACATCGAGGATGTGTCGGTACCGCACTGCCCGCCACTGAAATTCACGGATTTCCTGTGCATTCATGTGGGCAGCTGTAAAAATAGAGACAGGCAAACATTAGTGACATCATTGTGTGATACATGTACAGATGATAATCTAACACTTCCTCACAAATAGCACATGCAGTCCAAATCACAGTACAGATGATAGAATGTCCCTGAGGAATGACATGCCAATGCAGCCTACCCATCAACTATATAACAGCACATCAATGCACAACAAGGCAAGGTGTGTGCTTAATTAAATGATCTGTGCATAAATGTAGTGCTATTCGTCACATAACAAATGCTGCAAATACTCAGCATGTGACAGGCCAACTAATCCCTATTTTCTGGATCAAATTCAAGGCACACAAGACCTGTGATTTGTATGTGGAACTAGCAGGATGGTATGCAGTTGGTAATCATAAGGGGACATTGTAGTTTGGCACACATGAATGCTAGAATTACATGTCTGTCATCTACACTGTGACCATCGCACCTAGCTACATATATTTTCTCCCCCTAACCCTGTGCCTCCGTGCGGGTGGGTATTCAATACATATTTTCAACCATCAAGGACAACCACAAAGCTTTGTCCAGCTGTACATGGATTTAGTTAGTCTACCACGGGTAAGGAGGCCTGACAACTAGGACTGAGTCAACCATTGGACAATCACATCTACATTCACGTTTCTATTTGTGGACAACCATCAACATCAGATCTCACTGACACATTTCCTAAATCAACCACATTGATGCAAGCACCCATCTGGCCTTGACCTGCATGCACGCCTATGACATATCACTCAAGTGCCACGTAAATAGAGTACAACATGTAGAGCTAGAAGCTGTGGGACAGTCACCCATACAGTCCTACAAGTTCATTCCTTAACAGAGATGTGCAAGTTGGTGTGTAAAACTGATGCCTCACTGTTCTGTGTGAATTACGGTATGACTTGCTGACTAAATTATGACACTGGCCACCTCCAAATAGATTTTTGGCATACATGTGGCAACAAATCACCTTGTTCACCTGCCCATGCCTTTTGCGCAGCACTTGACTCCCAATATATGACTCTCTGCCAGTGAATGTCTAACTCTTTCATGGAACACTATGTCAACGTCAAGTCAAGTCAAATATCAGATCACGTGCCAGCTAATCATATCTTGCAATGAGTCCAACACACAGGAGTCAATCACACAACAGCTGCAAACACAACACAGAACAAACATTTTAACACTTACTGGATACTTCAGGTCCTCGAATCGAGCCACTTCACCTATGGTGTAGGGGGCTAGTCCAACTGTAAAACATGGAAGGGTGATATATGCTCAATGTCTGCTCACTATACAAAATTTAGAACAACAAATCACTTGTTGTGACATTTAATATGATAGAGCTGCACATCAGGCATGTAGACACCCCAACAGACATACCACTGCAAACATGCATTGACACTGTCACTCCAGTGAGTGATAGATACACATATACACACATGTACTGGCCTTAACAATCATGTGGTGCCTAACATGATAACTCAATTTTGTGCTTAATACATTCCATATGGTATTCCATTTTATCTTTGGTAATTGGGAGACACATGCAATGCCACATTCCTGGTGCACTGCAATACCAGTGACTCAAGTATTGTGGCTTGTGCATCAAGGGACAATGAGTAACTGTGTGATGGTCATGTGGGTTGATTTGCTTTCAGGAATTATTGTGCTTTCAGTGGTCCATAATAGGTGGGCCAGTGTTGTATGTAGGTTACAAATGCCACATTGGCCATGTACCCTAAGTCGTATATGCCCCCATGACAAAATGATGGCAGGGATCCTGTGTGCTACTTGATGACAATGTTACACTAAACATGGATTGGCCACTTTCCTGATTCAAAACTGCAAAATGATGTATGCTGACAGTGGATTAGCTGATCATTGTTGACATAATGCATGGGCACAAGGTTAGTCATTGCACCTGAAATGTGTTACTCTGGGCCATGTGTACCTATATCAGGTATTGTAAATCACACATTGCCAGAATCAGCAACTTACAATTGGCAAATTGGTTGATCAGTGGTAGTACACCCGAACTGACACTGTCCGCTAATTAAAAAAGGGGTAGCAAATGTCCTACTTCTGCAATCATGATGAGGTAGGTCTCTATTTGAAAAAACCTTGGGAAAGGCGGCACTCACAGGACTGCTGGCCTGAGCTCAGCAGACCACCAAGTCTGCGACTGCCTTCATACTGAGAAGTTTACATTTGTAGAAATGCTGCAAAATTTCAGCAGGGGTGTACCGAAAGTAATTTAACAACCTATTTCTTCTCTAAAATAGTATCATGGAAGCAGTCAGTCTTGCACAACATCATGGTCAAAAATAGTTTGTGACCATGCATTCACAAAGAGCAGGGATCCCATGCTGACCCTTTCACTTTAGAAAATGGATTGGCACCAAAGTGACACAGATGGTAACTGCACTAGCTCAGTCCCAGCAATTGTGCCCAAGCAAAATATGTCATTGGGCCCTGCTACTAAATGATAGGATTTCTACGCCTACTCCGAAATGCCACGAGGTGACCCTGTTTTGTGATAATGCAATCTGGTAGCATAATGGCCTATTTGAGTTTGGCCATGTGAATTATTATTTGCCCAGACGCAACCACACTGAAACAGTGAACTTAGGCCCAGATGTGTAATTTATTTTGTGTTGCATTTTCTTCATTTGTTGACGCAACAGCTGCACAAATTAGCAAAATATATTTGACTGTAGCAAGTGTGCGCTACTTTTGCGTCCAGAAATTATGCAAATGCAGCGCAAACAAAGTAGAAATATGGGCCTAAGATAATAGTGGAGGTTATGAAGAGCTTGGTACGTATGGCCCTGAATACTGTTCGGACATGGTTCCACAAAACTGTGGACTACATTGTTTCCATGTATTACCATGAAAAATGCATCCCATTCCTGGTACACTCACAGTTTTTTCAAATTGCATTCCACATGTCCACAAATATTGCATGCAGCATGTCACAACATCTGCTACTGTCACTCCAGAGCATTGTACTGTACACATCAGTCAATTTTGTACTTACCAACAGGGCCACCAATCACCACACCCAGGTGGTCCAGCAAGTCCTGCTCTTGGGCCACCAGGTCATCCCAGCGATGCTTCAGTTGGTGATCGTTGCATTGGGTGTTGAAAATGCGCCTCAGGTGGAACAGCACCTTTGCCCACCTCAGCCATCTTGCCTCCATGTGATACCCCTGTATCACACGGCCTCCAGCCTCCAGCATAGGGGGGAGGAAGTGGCACACCAGCCACACAAATGCCCCTAGCTCCTCTTCACCCATGCTCCCCAGCCGTGGCCTTTTCGACATTACACCAAAACAATAAATTAAAAGTAAAGAGGGGAAAACAGGGAAAGGAGGTAGAAAAAGGAAACTTATCTAACCCAAATACACCCCAAAACGACCCCAACTAATACTACCCACAAACACACTCCCAACAGTACAGGGGCAAATCTAAATACAATTAATGACACAAATACACTTACACAGGATACAACAGACACTTACCAAACACCAAAAGACAATATAAAGAGCACACAGGAGACAAAATCACAATATTCACAGAGAGACAATCCAAAACACAGCCACACAGTCTAGAATAATCATAGACTGCAAGGTGAAAGTGAAAATACACCCACTGTACCATTTCTGCAAACACGATATCCTATTACATCACTTCCTGTCTCATTTGCGGCCCATTTTTTGTCTTGTGTGTAAATTTTTGATGCTTACAGGGTTTGCGTCAATATTTTTTGACCCATATACGTTTAAATCCCACGCATTCATGGATCAATACATTTTCAATGGATATCTGCATGCTTGGGGTGCACTGGTGGAATTATCGCTATGGACCAATTGATGAATAATGCGCGTTAGTGTCATTTTTTAACACATACACATCATTTGTTAATGCATACGCGTAATTTTTTGATGCATATGCGTAATTTTTTAATGCATAAGCAGCATTTTTAATGCATATGCATCATTAAACTGTCTTTGAATCATTTTTCTATTTTTAACATGCATGCAGCCTATAACTAGACAAAGATAGGATGGTATGACCTGCAGTGTGTGTTCTAGTGTTTGTGCATGTGGCAGACCATACTACTGAGGCCCATAATACTCATGTTGTTGTGCAGGATTAGCTCTCTTAACTGACACAACAGCAGCACAAACTTTGGAAATTAAATTGGATTTTTCAAGTTTGCGCAGGTGTTGCATCAATAGAGGACAGAAAGGCTACGCTATTAAAAAATGAATCATGGCATGTGTGTTTTGTGTGTGAATTGTCTGTTAAAATTATTTGTGGGCCTCTGTGGGAATGGAATGCAAAATATTTGACGTAATGTTCATGTATGAATGTGTTACAAATGGGTATAACCATCAGATGCCAATCAATGAGGTACATCAGCCATGATATGTGTTTGTAATATCTGTTGCCTCTTATGTTGTGTGTACTTGCTTGACATTGTGGACAATACATTTCCCATGATTAACTATACACAGGAAAGATTGAGAACGGCTGATGAGGGCTATGTCAGATATGTTACCCCTCACATGCCATGAAATGTTGGATACCACTTCATGGTCACTCGTGTGTATACAACCCATGAGTCAGGCATTTGAACATGCTAGGTGGGTAAAGTGTTTGTGACACAGAGTCTCAAATCCAATCATAACATTGTTCTGTACACCACAGTTTGACTAATGTAAATGACCTATGTTTCTCCTGTGGCTGTGGTGGACCAGCAGACCATGCTGCATGTGTTCACATATTTCCAGTCATTCATTGCACAAAGGTGTCCAGTTCAAGTGTGTGGCCATGTGTACCCTGTGTCAGTATTGGCCTCCATGGTGTAACAGTTATGTGCAGGCCTAGTCAGGAGTCTGTGGAGCCAACCCTTGAATTAACCAAGTATCCTTCGAAACAGATTTGACCTAAAGCCAAAGATCAGGTAACGGCATACAAGGGGATAGGGCAGCTAAGGTACAGCAGAAATTTCAGAAGGCTGACGACAGAGCAACATTGGTGTGCTCAAATACGTTATGGATCAGTAATAGAAAAACAAGCAGTTTTCATCACTACATTTGTACACAGGGTAGGGCTCTAAACTTCCCACCGCAACAGGGAACATCAGTGCCTCTGTACTGATTAATCTCACAGCTAGTCACCACGCAAGCCCCATTAAAAGGTGGCAACAGAAGTGAATCTGTGTCTGGACCATCAGGGCACAAACATGTATTGTCCTTACATACACATTAGCAGCCCTTGTTTGTTGGGTTGGAGGCACAGTACCAAATCCAGGCATACAGCCATAGCACACTGTCACTGTTTGGCACTAATGAATACATGCAAAACCAGACAAGGGACGGGGGCTGGATTTGCCCCTTTGAAAACATGATCCAGAACAAAATAAGATAAGAAAACAAATTAAACTATTCTATAAATTTGAGGACTGATCGTAGACCTACCAGACACATACCCTAAGAGGAAACGGAGGGCATGGAAACCAACTATGAGGCAAATGAAGCCACAGGGAACGTCTCTGGTTAACACAAAGACTGGAAACAGTCTGGCTAACAGGATGCAGGCTCTGTCAGGAACAAACATGAACAAGTCAAATACACAGTGAGCAGAGTCTGACAGGGACAAGCAGGAACAACACTGTGGAAACAAAGAGCAGTTTCTTGTGTACTCGGCATTGTTACACAATCCCACAAGGGCTCTGGTACACAAATAAATTGACTTCTAATGCACAACAAGGAGATTCAGGAAATGGCAGCTTCTAAGCAGTACCAGGCAGCAGCAAGAGCAGGGCAGAGTCAAATGGCTGGGCTGCATGTGAGTGTGCACCTTCAGTTTCTCACAAGTCCTGGAGTTGAGAATTCAGTATAAGGGGCCAACCGGACCTTTCACATGGGAAGCAATGGGCAGCAGATTACAGGTCTTACCGACTACCAGGCAGTGCATTATGGGACCTGAAGTCCATGCAGACTGATGAACTACATGAAGAGGGAAGCACACAGAAGTCAGAATGGGAGTCTGGGTGAGTGTAGATGATGATTCTCAGGGTACAGATAGTCCATTTACAGCGCCCTTAGAGAAGGGTGGGCAGAGATTTGAAACATGGCAGTGGCAGGACTTATTACCTGGGATGGACTGTGCAGGGCATGTCTTGTGAGCAATGCTTGTCATACCTGGGGAACTCGTGCTATCCATTTTCAGGTTTGATGCACTTCTTGTCACACATGCTCCTTGCAGAGATAGCTGATGTCACACTTACTGCTGTCAAGGGTCTGGTCATACATTCCTGTTACCAATGCAATTGCACATCCACTCCCTCATGTATGATGCACTTTGTTACCTTATGATTGATGGGGTCATATGTAGCAAAGGTTTTTACCCATTCTGTGTCTATGGGAAAAAGTGTTCGTACATATGGCCCATGGTGTCTTAGTTGGGTGTCATATGCTGCAATGGACCATGTTGGCAACATGGATGTGTCTCAGAGATGTGGTCCTATGCAATTGCCCTTCAAATGTGAAATAGACAGGATGTATTTCATAAAAACTGTGTGTGATGTTTGCTGTACATTCATACCCATCAAATGTGATGTGGCATCTGAAGATTGCTCCATGAGGCAATACTCTAATTAGGATTCCTAGAGATCATGTGATGCATAAATAATTACCCAGAGCATGATTGAGTGATGAAGTGAGGTGTTTAATTCCATATCATAACAAAGTGGTGATAGTGACTATAGTTGGAACATTTTTTGTACGATCTGTTGTCTGCGATGCATTCCTGCAGCTGTGTTAGGATGTTCCCCCTCATTTTCGCAGACAGCATACTCCTCCTCCTCCTCTTCGGGCAGCTGTTGTTCAGGTTCATATAGGGGAATGTTCCTCCTACCACAAATGTTGTGCAGGATGGCACAGGTCAAAATGATCTTGCAGACCATTACAGGGGAATATAGGAGGCTGCCTCCGGTGATGTCCAGGCACCTGAATCTGGACTTCAGGATGCCAAAAGTCTGTTCAACTATTGTGCGTGTCCTACGATGTGCCTCCTTATAGGCACACTCTGCAGCTGTGCTTGGGTTGGCAAATGGGGTCATGATCCGTGGCTGGATCCCGTAACTCTGATCAGCTGAAAGAGAAAATGGGGGTAAGTATTTTGTTGTTGGTTGCACCAGGAATGTCACTTTGCATGGCAGTTGTTATCCTGTGTTGTCTGAGACTCATATGTGTTTGTGGCATTGTGTGGGATCCTAGGCTTCTGTGAGGTTCTTTCTGCATTGAGTTGTTTGACTAGCAAAACTGGTGTTTGGATAATTGACCTGACATCTATGGTATATTTAGAAACTTGCAGTTCAGTGTGTATCTCCCATGCGTTATGTAGTGAGAAAGATGTGTCCGTGTGCATTCACTGGAGGTGACATGATACTTCCACACACACAATAGATTCCACTGTGGCAGTAACATGGTTGCATTACATGGCCTGGACATCCCATCTAATTAGACATATGTAATTGCAGGTGAAATGCAACAGTGAGGCCCTTTGATTTGGCTAGGTGACAATGCACAACACATCTCCATAAGTTGGCCGCACTGAAGTGTTCAGTATTGACAATGCACAATTATCCCATGTGTGACTAGTTCTATGCAAACCTGTTTTTGTTCCCTCACCCAGTTGGCTCATATGCAACCGTGCACCTACACTCCTGAACTTGCTCCAGGTGAGCTGGCTAACTTCGTTGTGGGGGTAAAGGTTTTAGTGTAGGAAGGTCCATCTCCCTGTACATCTTTTAGGTATATGGGGAATTGACTCATTCCGTATGTGTAGCAGTGTGCACTTTGCATTAGTGTCACATCAACATGTTTTCATTGCACAGTCCACTTCATTACTGCTAGCTGGCAATGTCACCCCAGGAGTGATGTGAGATGTTGGTACTGCCTCAATAATTCCATGTCACCTTCATTTGAGTCAGCGTCAACATGCTATGTGCCTCATGGTTTTTGACCTGCAGCAACACACATTACACACCCCTTACACAGAACGTATTGCTCTGAAGGGTGTGGGATTGACTGTGGCATTATGTGATATTGAATGGTTCATCTTCCTGGTTTACTGTCAATTAAGGCCATGTCATTGTTACTGTGTGGTTTTAAATTGGTCCCTTGTGGCTCTAGAGTGGCATCTATTGTTATTTGCAGCCGTCATTCGTCCATAGGTGTGTATCCCATTGGGTCAGGATATCAAACATGACTACCAGTGTCACACTTCAGTGTCTTCCTGGACACGTGTCAATGTAGTGGTGTATGTCTTGTGTGTCCTACAGGGTTGCTGTGCTATGTGTAAATTACTAGGTTTCTGGACTTACCGACAAGAAGACCATTGCCATATTGTCCATCCTGGAAGTGCAGATTGATGGTGCTGTGGCGGAAGATGAAAGAATCATGTACACTCCCAGGATACTTTGCCATGATGTTGGTGAACAATCCCTGGTGATCAACAATGACCTTCACATTGATAGAGTGTGTGTGCTTTCTGTTGTGGTATAGGTGCTCGGTTGCAGCTGTGTGCAGTCAATGGCACCAATCACGTGTGGGAAGCCATTCATTTGATAAAACCCCTGTTTGGTCTCCTGCTGCTTCTGCAGTGTGTTGGGGAAGCTGATGTGGCGGGTGTGAGGGAGATGATGGCATCAAGTACCTTGGGAAGGAAGGCGGAGAATGAGGGCTGTGAGACCCCGGCAACCAGAGACCAGTAGTTTGAAATGAGCCACTTGCCATGTGCAGGACTGCTAGCAGCTTGGTCTCTGGTGGAATAATGTGGGGTGCCTGCAAGCTGGCTGATAACTGTGGCTCAATTTGGCGCAGCAGCTGCTGTATGGCTTGCCAGTTGAGGCTGTACCGCTGGATGATATCATGTTCACTGAGGCCCAGGAGGGTTGTCCTGGTCCTGAATAGCCTCTCCTGCCTTCTGCGTTGCTTTTGGGATCCATGTTGGTGTGGTGGTAGCTACTGGTGCTCTGCGTCTTCTGGCATGCTGCATGAGTAGGACCTCTATGTCATCCTTTTGCATGCAACAGAAACAACCAGTTTTGAACAGTCCTCGACATACAATAACCTCAAAGATAGAAGTCTGGCAGGACCAAGCCGAGCTTTCAGCAACCAGATAGTGGATACACATAAATTGTTATGTAATTCTGTTTACTTCCTTTGAAGTGCACCCCAGTGTCATATGTGAAATCCCAACAGACCTGTCAAGCAGGATCTGACATTCAATAAGGATTTGATACTCTAATGTCAAGAGGATGCTCACAGCTGCACCCTGGTGATCACTTTAAACTAATTCTGGGGCAGCTCACCCCTTCCCTTCTACTGGGGTTGGCGCCTGGCTGACTAGAAGGGCAAAAGGGGAGGAAGCCTCAGGTGTGAGCTATATCTGCCTGTGACACAGGAGTCCCCTTTTAAGTGCACCAAAGATCTATGCCCATAGGCTATCCAGCCAAGGGATGGACAAAATCTCCCTACAACCAACGCCCATAGTCTCTATCCTGGGAGAAATAGACACCTCACTATCAAGCTACCAGGTGACAGTTAAATAACTTACAGAACACCTCCAAAGGCTTTAGTCATGCCAAAGGTAACTTTTCTAAAATATATTTTCTGTAGTAATGAGAGAAAATTCAACTTTACTATTAAATTGGATTTTCTTTAACTATTGAAATGTATTTTTGAAATATTTCTCTAGCTTTTACCAAGCATACATTAAAATTATTAGGTGCTATAATGTAATCCGGTGCTTTCCTATGGAACAACAAACCCATGTTACAGTGAAATAACTCTGAGGTGCTAGTCACTGTAAGAACGTTTAACATTTATCTTTAGATGTCATACTTTTAAATACCATACATCCTGCCTTATTGGACAGTAATACTTCAGGATGACTTATACAAATTTAGACACAGGGTTTTAGGCCTGTCAAAAGGAGTAATTTTGATATGTTGAATTTGCAGTTTAAATCAGCACAACTAGGCTACTAGTGGCAGGCTTTCAGTTATGTTTGCATTGTCATTGCAGTGGGTGGCACAATGTGTGCTGCAGCCCACTAATGACATTTAACTTACAGGCTGGACACTGATGGTACCATATACTAGGAACTTGTAGGTGAGTTAAATATGCCAATCAGGAGTATACCCGTTTTACCATGTTGAAAGGGAGAACATAAACACATTGCCACTGGCTGGCAGTGGTAAAGAGCACATGGCACAAAGTTCTATGGCCCATATGGATCAGCAAAGAGGCAAAAAATCTGGGTTGACCCTGCACAAAGGGCAAAATGTCCAACAAAGATGAACATTTATTTTCTCCATTTAAGCTACACTTTTTTCTAGCACATAAAGAAACCTGTGCGATAACATCCTAAATGTACATGACAGCACCACATTCTGTAATCTTGTTTTTATGACAAATCACAGAGTTCTTGTAGCCAAATGTGTCTGCTTACATTTAGTCCTAATTTTATTTTGTAATTTTCCATGTATGTGGATCCTGTCAATGCTCATAACATACTGCTGATGAAGAATGACATCCTGGAGGACATTTAGGTCCAAAGACCTCTCCTTGGGTGTAGACAACTTTAAGGATCTCATGGATGTTTTGGACAAACCTCCACCAATATTGGCAAAGGATGAGGATGCTAGGGTGTCTCCAATACACATCAAGGGGGTCATTCTGACTCCCGCCGGACGCGGTCACCGCGCGCCCGGCGGGAGCCGCCAAAATACCGTACCGCGGTCGGAAGACCGCGGTGGGTATTTTGAGGTTTCCCCTGGGCTGGCGGGCGGTCGCCAAAAGACCGCCCGCCAGCCCAGGGAAAAACTCCCTTCCCACGAGGATGCCGGCTCGTAATCGAGCCGGAGGAGTGGGAAGGTGCGACGGGTGCTGTTGCACCCGTTGCGTATTTCACTGTCACCGCGCGCCCGGCGGGAGCCGCCAAAATACCGTACCGCGGTCGGAAGACCGCGGTGGGTATTTTGAGGTTTCCCCTGGGCTGGCGGGCGGTCGCCAAAAGACCGCCCGCCAGCCCAGGGAAAAACTCCCTTCCCACGAGGATGCCGGCTCGTAATCGAGCCGGAGGAGTGGGAAGGTGCGACGGGTGCTGTTGCACCCGTTGCGTATTTCACTGTCTGCTAAGCAGACAGTGAAATACTTGTAGGGGCCCCCAGGGGCCCCGCGACCCCCCCTACCGCCATCCGGTTCCCGGCGGGCGGACCGCCGGGAACTGGATGGCGGTAGGGGGGGTCGGAATCCCCTCGGCGGCGCAGCAAGCTGCGCCGCCTTGGAGGATTCCAACGGGCAGTGGTAAACCGGCGGGAGACCGCCGGTTTACCCTTTCTGACCACGGCTGAACCGCCGCGGTCAGAATGCCCTCGGGAGCACCGCCAGCCTGTTGGCGGTGCTCCCGTGGTCGCTGCCAGGGTCAGAATGACCCCCCAAGTCTCTTGTTCACTACCAAGAATAGAATATTTTACTACTATGGATGATGTTGATCCACATGTAAAATTAGAAAGCTGTTTCTATGGGACACTTTAATGGATTGTTGAGGAAATGAACAACAGGATTGACACTCTGGAAGGAGTCCGAATTTGTCTGACAAATAAGAATTTGGCTCAGACCATTGAAGATATATGTTCTTGGTTCAAGGCAGATATCGCTGACGTAGTAAAAGAAAAAAAAACTTTGCCAGAATTATCATCAAGCTTAGATGAAATAGAGGAAAAGCTGAAAAATATTAACAGCTCAATTAATCCATTTAAAAAACACTAGAGGACAAGATAGACTACTTCCTTAACATAATGAGTGTTCGCAGTCAAAACATTGTTTCTTGGATAAAGATCACAAATGTTATTTGAATTCCTAAGGTATGTTTTTGATAATCATAGGTAAAGTTCAATTGTGTTGGGTTTAGGATTATAATTGTAATATTAAACTCTATTAAAACTAAAATGACATAGAAATATATTTTCATACAGATATTACATTCTACATAGAGATGTTAATTTTAAATAATGATGGACACTTTGGTGGTCATTCCAACCTCGGCGGTAAAAGGCGCTTACCGCCGTTCAGAAGACCGCCATAACACCGCCGCGGTAAACCGCCACGGTCATTCTGACCCACAACTGTCAAACCGCCAAAATACAGACATCCACAAAAGTCCGCCACACCAAAGGGCAGCGAGAAACTGGCGATGACCAAACCTCCACCGTCACGCAAACAGAAATACGCCCACACTATCACGACACACAAATCCACGTGGCGGTCTTTCAACCGCGGTATTCCATTGGCGGTACACACCGCCGCTCTCAAAATACACACACACTTACAAAATACAACCACATTGGACAATTCAAAATACACACACCTGATACACATACACACACCACTCCCACACACCCAATACAATATAAAATACACACCCACATCACCCACAAACCTCCACTCCTAGAGATTCGTGAACACGCACCGAGAAAAGACATCCGAGCACCCAGACGCCCAATTCACTGTCACCCAGCAATATTTGCACGCACTTCACACAACACAACAATACACATCACCACACTTAGCACCACACACTCCACCCTACACATCACCCACACCACCCCATGGCACCGCAAAGACACCCCAGGTTCTTTGATGATGAACTCAGGGTCATGGTGGAGGAAATTGTACGAGTAGAGCCACAGCTGTTCGTGGCACAGTTGCAGCACACCACCATTGCCAGGAAGATGGAACTATGGAGCAGAATAGTGGACAGGGTCAACGCTGTGGGATAGCACCCAAGAAATCGGGATGATATCAGGAAGAGGTGGAACGACCTACGGGGGAAGGTGCGTTCCATGATATCCAGGCACAACATTGCGGTGCAGCGGACTGGCAGCGGACCCCCACCTCCTCCCCCAGAATTTACAACATGGGAGAAGCAGGTCTTGAACATCCTGCATCCTGAGGGCCTCGCTGGAGTAGCTGGAGGTATGGACTCTGGTAAGTCTCATCTTCACTACTTCTTCCCCCCACCCCACCTGCATGCCAACTCATACCCCCACCCTCACCCCCACCCCATCACACCTACTCCTTGAAAATGTCTCACCATCACAACCCATCCATCCCAACACCTAGCCCTGCATGCGTCCACAAAGCATGGACACCCATGACCTAAGCATGCCCACTGCACATACACATACAACCCCCCCCAACCACCATCACAACAGCCCCCACAAAGGAATGCCAGCACTGGGGTACACGGGCACCCACCCATTGCACGCTATGGCACACACAGAAGCAATAACCATACTTTTATACCCCTGCAGGGCCCGAACGCCAGGTCACCGCGCAGGGGGGTCCACAAATGTCCACTCCACCCCCAGAAGAGGCCCACAGTGAGGACAGCAGCTCTGTCTCCCTGGATCTAGATGACCAGCCCGGTCCATCGGGGACCTCGGAACAGTCGGTTCCCCTCACACAGCCACAGGCCACAGCAGACCATCCCCCCTCTGGAAACACCAGCACAGCACCCACCCAGCGGGCCCATACCTCTGTCCCCAGGACACGTCAATCAGCGGTGTGTCCACCACTACAGGGAACCAAGGCTAACCCAACACCCCAACAACAACAGGGACCTGGGGGCAGTGGTAGTGGGCACACGGTCCAGGGGACAGAGGGCCATGGAAACAGGGGAACTGGGAGGGCTGCTGTGCGATAGGGGGGGGGAAGGCCCAGGGAACCCACTCTCCACGAGGCCCTCTCCTCCATCATGGGAGCATACCACCACTCCCAGGAGACGATGGCGACGGTCCTGGCCAGGTTTCAGGAGATCCAGCTTCTGCAGGAGCAACAGTATATGGGGTTCAGGGAGGAACTAAGAAACATAAGTTCTGCCATGGGTATCATCGTAGTGGCCCTGAATGAGGTAGTCACCACATTGCGGGACACTGTGGCACCCCAAAGGGCCCCTGACACTAGCATGCACCAAGAACTGCCTACCACCTCCGCCAGCGCTAGTGGACAGGAGGCCCCGACACAAGACCAACAGGCCACCAGAACCCCACCCCCTGCAGAAGGAGAACCACCCCGCAAGCGGGCCCTGAGATCCTGGAAGAAGACAGAGTAAGATGTCAAGACCCCCACCAGCAAAGGATACCGCCCTGATTGTCATCCCACTGTCCCACTGTCCCACATTGTCACCCTGTCCAACCTTAAACTGCCCCTGCTCCACTTCCCACAGGCATTTGGACAATGCACCTGTGAACTGATAGTCTGGACTCTGCCATGGACAATCCTCCACCATCACCCCTCACCGATTTGCAACCACCCATCCAATTTAGAGCACTTGAATAAAAACACTTATTGCACAAAACAATCTGGAGTCTGGCTGTGATTTAGAACAAATGTATTAGACATGACCGTGCCAAAATGTTCATTCACATTGTGATGCCAACAAACCGCTGTCACACAGCTGTAGCCCATGGGGAAATAAAGCAGATGTCACGCAGTGGGGCCCACATCTCTGAAAACGGAAGGGAAAGTCACAACACAGTTACCATACACTGGGGGAAAAAGTCAGACAGTAGAGAGGTAGGAGTCTTTAAGTAAATGTAATATGCCGGTGTGTACTCTTACCTGTGTGTCTTGAAAATACTACTGTATTACTGTGTTCCTGTTCTCTATGTCGTCCTCTTCGGCTTCCTCCTCTTCACTCTCCACAGGCTCCACAGCTGCTACAACACCACCATCTGGACCATCCTCCTGCAGAAAAGGCACCTGGCGGCGCAAAGCCAGGTTGTGAAGCATACAGCAGGCCACAATGATCTGGCACACCTTTTTTGCTGAGTACATTAGGGATCCACCTGTCATATGGAGGCACCTGAACCTGGCCTTCAGGAGGCCAAAGGTTCGCTCGATCACCCTCCTAGTCCGCCCATGGCCTCATTGTACCGTTCCTCTGCCCTTGTCCTGGGATTCCTCACTGGGGTCAGTAGCCATGACAGGTTGGGGTAACCAGAGTCCCCTAATAGCCACACCCGGTGCCTCTGGAGTCGACCCATCACATACGGGATGCTGCTATTCCGCGGGATGTACGCGTCATGCACTGAGCCAGGGAACTTGGCATTAACATGGGAGATGTACTGGTCAGCCAAACACACCATCTGTACATTCATGGAATGATAACTCTTCCGGTTCCTGTACACCTGTTCACTCCTGCTGGGGGGGACCAAAGCAACATGTGCCCCATCAATGGCACCAATGATGTTGGGAATATGTCCAAGGGCATAGAAGTCTCCTTTCACTGTAACCAAATCCCCCACCTCAGGGAAAATGATGTAGCTCCGCATTTGTTTGAGCAGGGCAGACAACACTCTGGACAACACCTTGGAAAACATGGGCTGGGACATCCCTGATGATATGGCCACTGTTGTTTGAAATGACCCACTTGCTAAGAAATGGAGTACTGACAGCACCTGCACTAGAGGGGGGATCCCTGTGGGTTGGCGGATTGGTGACATCAGGTCTGGCTCCAGCTGGGCACACAGTTCCTGTATAGTGGCTCGGTCAAGCCTGTATGTCAGTATGACATGTCGTTCCTCCATTGTCGACAGGTCCACCAGCGGTCTGTACACAGGAAGATTCCTCCATCTCCTCGCATGTCCCAGTGGACGGTGCCTATGAAGGACAACAGCGAGCACAGAGTCAATCAACCCACAGGTACGTAACCACAGCTTGCACATAACACAATTCCCAATGCATTGAAAGGTTTGTATGAATGTTGGTGCAAGGCATAGGTATGTGTGACGCAGTAGAAATTAAGCCATGTGGGCCCTTGAAATGGCAGCTGCCTGACCTGTGAAGTGCGACAGTGGGATGTGAGGTCAATGCGCTGGCGTGGCACACCGCGGCGGTAGGCGGTCGAAGGCCGCGGCGCAAAGCCGCATTGGTTAACATTGAACCCTATGGGTTTCAGGAGCCAATGACGATGTGCACCGGCGGTCGCGGTACGCACCGCCGCGGGCGTGACCGCCATTTTCTATCTGCTTAATCACTCGATACCTGATCTTCGACAGGAGAGGACCTACACTGCAAGTGCTGCTGTGACCTCGGTCTGGAAGAGACAATGGCTCATGCGACTGGGGAAAGGGCCCCTGCCTTCACTGCGGAGGAGTTGGAGAAACTTGTGGATGGGGTCCTCCCCCAGTATGCGCTACTCTACGGTCCTCCAGACCAACAGGTAAGTACACAGGGACCATGCTTAGTGGGCAATGCCTGGGTTGAGTGGGGTGGATGAAAGATGGTGGGGAGGGGAGCGATTGAGGCATGCATCAAACGACAGATGAGAGCATGTGCCACATGGCAAGGGTGGGGATGGGGGGCCACTCATATCGAGCATGCAGAAGGTGATGACAAGTATTCTCTCCCTGTACATGTCACATAGGTCAACGCCCACCAGAAAGTCGCGATTTGGCGTGCCATCGCCAAGGACGTCCGGACCCTGGGGGTCCACAACAGACGGGGCACCCACTGCCGGAAGAGGTGGGAGGACATCCGACGCTGGAGCAGGAAGACAGCGGAGGCTCAGCTGGGGATGGCCTCCCAATGTAGGAGGGGTGCCAGTCGTCATTTGACCCCCCTGATGTCCCGGATCCTGGCGGTGGCCTACCCCGATTTGGATGGGCGCGTGAGGACATCACAGCAGACACAAGGGGGTGAGTACAAATACATTCTGCTGACTTTGCACGCAGTGGAGGTGTCTGGGTGGGGGAGGAGGACTGTGGGTATCCCTAAGCCACGGCGATTTCTGTAGGCTAGGCCCCTCCGTAAGGCATGGCCCTGTGCCACCGCCCCCCACCTCTGTAGGGTGCCAAGTACAGGTATCCATGGCCCTGTGTCATCTATGTGTGCAGTTGTCGTCCATAGGCTTGTAGGCCATGTCCCACGGATTGCGTAGTGGACCCCAAGTGCGCGACGTAGTGCAGGGGGCTTCTGTGTCTGTCCTCTCCGCCAACGGTGTCGCCAATGCATGTACTCAACATGTCTTTATTTCTCCCCCCCCCTTTTTTCAGGTCTTCCTGTTCATGTGTGCATTAGCATCATCAGGCGGAGGAGAAGTGGCATCGGAGCACGAGGGATCTGCATCCCACATGGCCCTGGAGGGGCATGCAACGGAGTCCGAATACACCAGTGGGACGGAGGGCGAGGGGAGCTCCACAGCGGGGACTCGTGCTGATGTCAGTGACAGCGACTCGTCCTCTGAAGGGAGCTCCCTTGTGATGGCGGCAACATCCGTGCCCCCCGCAACAACAGGTACAGCCGCCACCCAGCGCACCAGCACCGCCCTCCCAGCAGCCCCTCAGCGTTTGCCCCGTGCCCGCTCACCCAGGAAGGTGGGCATCTCCTTCGCCCCAGGCACCTCAGGCCCTGCCCCTGTCGCCCCTGCTGCCCTCAGTGAGGAGGTCATTGACCTCCTGAGGACCATCATTGTTGGGCAGTCTACCCTTTTGAATGCCATCCAGGGTGTACAAAGGGAGGTGCACCAGAGTAATGCATACCTGGAGGGCATTCATTCGGGTCAGGCTGCCCATCAGCGATCGTTCAACGCTCTGGCCTCAGCACTGACGGCAGCAATTGTCCCTGTGTCTAGCCTCCCCCCTCCAACTTCCTCCACCCAGACCCAATCCCCTGTACCTCTGCCTATCCCAGACACACCATCAGACCAGCCTGCGCACACCTCAACACCCAAGGGAAGCTCATCCAGACATAAGCACCACACATCACACAAGCATTCACACAAGCAACATCCACATGCAGACATACCAACAGCCACTGCCTCCACTGTGTCCCCCTCCTCCTCGTCTCCCTCCTCCCTCCCTGTGACGTCTCCACTCACACTTGCATGCACAACATCTTCAGCCACTACGTCCATCACCAGCACAGCCACCAGAACACTCCGCACACGTGCAGTCACCACCCCCACTACCATTTACACGTCCCCTGTGTCCTCTCCCAGTGTGTCTGTCACCCCCTCTTCCAAACTACACAAACGCAGGCAGCCACCCACCCAACAGCCAACCACCTCACGACTGCCTCCAGCCCAAGCACCTGCACCCAAAGACACCAGACTTCACACTCCTACAACCACATCCTCTTCCTCCACTCCCATACCCACTACACCTACCCGTCCCTCTCTTTCCAAATTGCTTTTCTTTTCCAAACTTGACCTCTTTCCAACAACTCCCCCACCCCGTCCATCTCATAAGACTCCAATCAGCACCTCAGCCACCACAAAACCGGGACCTGTAAAGACAGTTTGCCATGGACTGTGGAGTCCCCCACCCTCAAGGGCATCCAGTTCAGCTAGGAGCCAAGGCACGGCCAGCCCACCCCCGGAAAAGCATCCGAAGATTGCCAGTGCCCGGCGCGAGCGACCAAAGACCCCAGGGACCAAAATCCCTACATTGGCTCCGGCAGGAAGTCGGGTGCCACCTGGCACACCGCCAAAGGTGGGAAAGGGCCACAAGCGTACAGGGAAGGGTGGGAAGGGCAGCACGCACGACAAGTCTGGCAGCAGGCCAGCTGGCCAGGAGGGGCCCACCAGCCCCATCCCAGGTGTGCAGGAGGACACCCATAGGCCCGGTACTGCAGCCCAGGAGGGCCCCGCAAGCCACGTCCCAGGTGGGCAGGAGGACACCCACAGGCCGGGTACTGCAGCCCAGGAGGCCCCGCAAGCCACCAGACAGATGGGCAGGAAGGCCCGCCAGCCACATGTCAGGTGGCGAGTGACATCCATGCCTGGGCCGGATCCGCTGACCAGGACACTCATCTCAAGCACCGCTCCGCTGGGCACTGCCGTCTCAAGAACCGCTGAACAGGGCACCGCCGTCTCAAGCACCGCTGAACAGGGCACCGCCGTCTCAAGCACCACTGAACTGGGACCTTCATCTCAAGCACCGCTGAACAGGGCACCGCCGTCTCAAGCACCGCTGAACAGGGCACCGCCGTCTCAAGCACCGCTGAACTGGGCCCTTCATCTCAAGCATCGCTGAACAGGGCACTGCCGTCTCAAGCACCGCTGAACAGGGCCCTTCATCTCAAGCACCGCTGAACAGGGCACCGCCGTCTCAAGCACCGATGAACTGGGCCCTTCATCTCAAGCACCGCTGAACAGGGCACCGCCGTCTCAAGAACCGCTGAACAGGGCACCGCCGTCTCAAGCACCGCTGAACAGGGCACCGCCATCTCAAGCACCGCTGAACAGGGCACCGCCGTCTCAAGCACCGCTGAACTGGGCCCTTCATCTCAAGCACCGCTGAACAGGGCACCGCCGTCTCAAGCACCGCTGAACAGGGCACCGCCGTCTCAAGCACCGCTGAACAGGGCACCGCCGTCTCAAGCACCGCTGAACTGGGCCCTTCATCTCAAGCACCGCTGAACCGGGTACCGCCGTCTCAAGCACCGCTGAACAGGGCACCGCCGTCTCAAGAACCGCTGAACTGGGCCCTTCATCTCAAGCACTGCTCCGCTGGGCACCGCCATCTCATGAATCGCTGAACTGGGCCCTTCATCTCAAGCACTGCTCCACTGGGCCCTTCATCTCAAGCACTGCTCCGCTGGGCACCGCCGTCTCCAGAACCGCTGAACTGGGCCCTTCATCTCAAGCACTGCTCCGCTGGGCCCTTCATCTCAAGCACCGCTCCGCTGGGCCCTTCATCTCAAGAACCGCTGGCCCATTAGCGGAAGGGGCAGGCCCGCATCTGTGTCGGGTAGGGCTGCACGAAGCACTCTGGGCACTAGTCCCCCTCCAGTACCAGTGGAGACTGTTATCCACTTGAGAGACTGTGGCTTTGCACTCCCCAGGATGGCACAGTGGGCAAGCCACCCACTGTAGAGACTTGAGAGACTGTGGCTTTGCACTCCCCAGGATGGCACAGTGGGCAAGCCACCCATTGTATAGACTTGAGAGACTGTGGCTTTGCACTCCCCAGGATGGCACAGTGGGCAACCCACCCACTGTAGAGACTTGAGAGACTGTGGCTTTGCACTCCCCAGGATGGCACAGTGGCCATGGAGGCCCCTCGTGGATCTGGCGTCGTGGACTCATCTGGCTGAGGTGCCCCCCCTTCCCTTCCCCCTGAAGTGCCTGTAGTTTTCCTATCTGATGCCCCTGCAGTGTTCTCTCCGTTGGAGGCAGGTATCCTGTGTGGGCTTTGCCCATGTGTTTTGGCCCAGTGGCCCACGAACAATGGCTGATAGACTTATCGGACTGGACAATTTATGTATATAAAATTATTGATGTGTGATATATTTTATACTCAGTCTTACAATATAATTCTAAATGTATAATCATTTCCTTTTGCCTTTGCATTCTTCCAGGGGATTTGGGGGGGTAACTGTGATGTGTTGCTATGCATTGATGTGTGTGTTGTAGTGGGTGAGGGTGGGGGTGGGTGTGTCGCGTATGTGTGTGCCCGTAATATTTTCTCCTCTCCCCTCCCCTGTGTCGTAGGTGCAGTACTCACCGTTGTCTTCTGCGCCGGCGTTCGTGCTCCTGGTAGAGGAGCAGGAAGACAATGGCTGGTAGGATGTGGAGTTCGGGTTCCATGCTGTCCAGATTCCTCGTGGGGTGTATGGAGGTGAGCGTTTTCAGTTTGAAATGTCTGTTTCCGCCGTGTTTTTATCGGCGGGGCTACCGCCCCGGAAAAGGTGGCGGATTGGTGGGTTGTGATAGGGTGGCCGGTACATTGTCTCCCGCCTGTCTGTTGGCGGTAACCGCCGCACTGTTTGTTTGTCCCGCCGTGGCGGGCGGTGTGTTAAAGTGGCGGTCTCTGTTGGCGGTTTCCGCCAGGGTCGGAATTGCATTTTTTGTACCGCCAGCCTGTTGGCGGTTTTGCCGCCGCTTTAACACCGACCGCCAGGGTTGGAATGACCCCCTTTATCATTGTAAGTACCAGTTCTTAAGAATACATTTAAAGCGTGTTCATTTGATGAGCAATAACAGAATACACATATTTAAGAACAATTAACAAAAATATATTCTGTCACTCATCTACACCTTCATCATTACCATTGCACATAATCCATCTGATAGGTGGATAATATACTTTTTTTCAATTACATCTAACACAGTGGAAATTGGATGCACAGAAATGTTAAACACACCCTGCATTGACAGGATCAAAATTTGTCCTCTCATGAATATTTGTATGAAACCATACATTAACTTTATTTTTATGATTATTTCATTTAACCATGTTCATATTTTTTTTAACTCTGTTTTTATTGAGTTTGAAAACATAACCAACAAAAACAATGCAGTGCAGTGTGTATCAATGTAAGATAATACAGAATCTATTTGATCACATTCCTATAGAACGGAACAAGCATAGCATCTGTAACAAGAATCTATGGCAACCACTGCAGCAGAAAGTACCCTCCACCCTCCCACCCAAGGAGGATCAACATAAAACCAGGCTCTACATTTCTTATGCAACGCATAATTACAACCTCAACACAGCTGGCCGTCTCTTCTCTAGTCAATGCAAGGTTCACTTTATGAATCATCATCATCCATGCTCCCCTCTGTACTTATCTCTTCTACACAGTGAACTGTTCCAATAATGTCCCCCATGCAGTCACATCCGTTAGTGCCCACTCTTCTCTACGTGTCATCCGCATGTATTGTTCTTCAGCCACACTCCATTCCATTAAGTCTCGGATCCAGCAAGGGATGGAGGGGCTCCGGTCGCTTATCCAACCAATGGCCACCCGACGCTCGACCAGCACCAAGGCCAATTGTGTGAGTTTATATGGGATATTCCTGCCCGTGGCCTGCTCACCACCCCTAAAAGACATGTCACAGGCCTTACTTCTAGCCTCAGCCCGGTTACCTCCTCCACTCTCCTAACTACCTCCAGCCAGTATTGGTGCACCATTCTACAGGACCAAGCCAAGTGTAAAAAGGAAGCATTTAACACGCCACATCTGGGACACCGCGCCCCTCTTGCTGGGTCAATTTTATTAAGACGATCAGATGTGATGTATGTCCTGCGCACAAAGTTGAAGTGTAATAGTTTGAATCTGTTGTTGCAGGACACCTTATGCACCAGCAACAGCGCCATTGCCCAGCCCACATCCTCCATAGGATCCCCCATTTCACGATCCCAGGCCCTACGCGCAACACTCACAGCACCCAATGATCCTCCCGGAGAGCCTTATAAAACCGAGTGATCAAATGGGTCCCCTTTCCCCAATTCAGCAACCCACTCAACACCAACGATGCCTGGGGGGCCACCGGAAAACTACACCAAATCCCCTTAGCCGCACTCTCCATTTTGGCGTATTGCAAAAGCTGACCTGGGCCCAATCCGAACGTGTCCATGCATCCGAGAATGAGATAAACTCTCCATTGGGGTATAAGTCCCCCGCCACTTCACATCCTCCCAAACTCCAACCTTCCATTGACATTAAGTCGTCCATATCCTTAAAGGTGGCTAAGTCGCAGATCTTTAATTCCCTATCAAACGGGGCACGTCGAAGAACTTTCTTGACAGCCTGTTCCCATATCCAGGCAGTAGTCTTGACCAGATATGGAACCTCTGACTCAGACCGGCCGCCCGACATCAGTAGATGCGCCAGTAGTTTCCCACCCAGCATTCCTACAGTCTCTTCTCCCAATTGTTGACGCAGTCATCCATTTCACCGCATGTTGTAAGTGCGCTGCATAATAATAATATCTAATGTTAGGAATAGCCAATCCTCCTTCTTCCATATCCCTCTGCAGTGTCGACAATGCCACCCTACTACGCTGCCCAGCCCACACCAGTGAGATCAACAAGCTGTCTAGGTGATTAAAAAGCTGAGCAGTTAGCGGAAACAGGGAGTTCTGAACCAGGTAAAGACACTCTGGCAGGAACACCATTTTGGCCACAGCCGTCCTTCCCATCCTAGGTAGTCTGTTCCAAAACAAAACTGAGCACTCAAGGGCAGTCACCACTCATTCCACATTATAATTTTCATGTGCCGCCACAGCATGAGTTACCCAAATACCTAAAGATTTAAAGCATTCAAGCGCCCACTGGAGCCCCACCCCATGTAACTGCTCCATGGGGGCACCACAGAGAGAACCCAAAGGGAACAGAAGTGACTTCTTCCTATTCACCTGAAGACCAGACACAGTCCCAAAAGCCTCCAACAGCTGCAACGACACCTGCACCGAAACACTGGGCTCAAGAAGATATACCAATGCATCATCCGCATATAAGGAGACAATGTGGGTGGTCTGCCCCACCCGGATACCCCAAGGTTCCAGTTCCTCTCAGAACCAGATCACCAGTGGCTCCACCGCCAAAGCAAAAAGGAGCGGCGAAAGCGGACAACCCTGCCTTGTTCCCCTGCTGATCTCCCAGGATTCTGAGAGCTCGCCCCCACCCAAACATGCAGAGAGGGAGCAGTGTATAGCAACTTCACCCATGCACAAAATTGTGGGCCAAACCCCATACCTTGCAACACGGCCAAAAGGTAGCCCCATTCCACTGTGTCAAAGGCCTTCTCCAGATCCAATGACACTAGTGCCAGTTCCTCCTCCTCACACTCAGTTTCATGCAGCACATGTGCCAGGTGACGTAAGATATAAGACGTGCTACGACCGGGAATAAAACCACATTGATCATTATGCACCAAGCACTGGATCACTTCTCGAAGCCGAGTGGCCAATATCTTGCAAAGGATCATCACATCACTATTCAGCATAGTAAGCGGGCGACCCAGATCCCCCCCCAGGTTTAAGCATCAAACAGGCAATGCCTTGACGCATGGTTTCCGGCAATATGCCCCGCTGCCGCGCCGCCTCGCCGCCTCGCCGCCTCGCCGCCTTAAACACCAACAACAATTTTTCAAGCAGGAGAAGGGAGAAACGCTTGATATAGCTCAATCGGGAACCCATCTCCCCCCATCGACCTAGATTTTGTCATTGCTTCCACCACTTCACTCACTTCCTCTACAGTTAGCGCAGCCTTAAGAGTCTCTCTACCCTCCGGCTCCAAACGCGGCAGCCGCATGTGCTGCAAAAATCCCCCCAATTCCTCATCTGAGACAAAAGCCCCAGCCCTCGACACTCGCTGCAGATGCTCCACAAATAACTGAAGGATATGCTTGGTCTTGGTAATCGCCTCACCTTTGATATGCTGGATATGCAAGATGAGAGGATTTTCCACTTCACATTTTAGGATCCATGCCAATAATCTACCAGATTTATCACCCTCCCTGTGCAAGCGCTCTCTATATGCTCTAAGTGTTACCTTACTTAGTGTAACCCAACAGTTGTTCACCATCTTGTACAGCCGGACTTGCTCCCTCTCAATCTTTCGTATTGTTGGTGTCGACCATATTCATAATTAAAATACTACACACCTACATTTATTTCTGTCTCAGTGAAGTATGTGGGTGTGTGCCTGCTACACACCAGACATGTTTGCTCTACCTATATCTTCACAGTGGTTGTTAAACTTGGGGATATCTGACTTTGTCAGCAATTGTTGGCCAATGTCAATATAATTAATTTTATCCAAAGGTTTAGCTACTCTAAATCCTCCAGCTGGCAGACATTCTTCTTTGGTTCTTCTATATGTATCAACATTGTAGATGGAAATATATGCAAAACATGAAACTGCTTCATGAACAAAAGTTATTTGATACTAAAAGGAAGGTACTTTATTTTTACATTACCATATGTTTTACAGAATTTGGCTACGTTGGCTATAACAACATTTTCAAATGAATGTAATGCATACATAGAGTAATTTTCTACATTCATTACAGACTTTGAAAAGGTAATCTTGTGATTGCATATTGATGTTTTATAAAGTAATGTCAGTTTTAATGTACATAATCTGTTTTAAACAGTGGAAACTGGATATTAACTGAAAATAATGATTAGTGTATGTGTTTCAGAAACACTGCAAAAAATAACCCAAACAGAAGACACACATCATTCACTTGTTCTACATAATTAGTACAATATTTTTTCTTCAAAACAAATGATTACATTATCTTTCTGTGTATTCATTTCTCAGGATATACTTTATAAACATACTCTGCTGAGAAGTATTCATGGAGAATGTACAGTGAGTGAGTGGAGTGGAGAAATTAGAAGGGTGTATTAGAAAGAGAGGTAACATTGAAATTGATTAGTCGCTGAGAATTAAAAGACTAGACAGTTTGAGTCCAACAGATATACAGACGTGACATGATAAGTAATTATAATGTAATATATAGTTCATTAATTCACACAGTTCAATTTTTAATAAAAATGATTGTCATAAAAAAAATGTAATAAAGCTTTATTAAAAACACCATCAACACGTCTTTAAACTTTCTTTAAACAATTTTCAACCTTCAAAGTGCAGTCATACAACCAACCACAAAGGAACTCAGCACACCGGCTGAAGAACATACAGCTCCACCCAAGAGTGCTTTAAAATAACATGGTAAGCTCTCCTTGGGTCATGGTTACAATGACTTAGGAGACAACTCTTTTTTTAATCTTGCTTGGGGGCTGCTGCACTCCCTGCAGCCTAGCAAAACACTAAAAAATGCAAGGTGGTGCCCTTGATCCTCCTAGGGATACCACTAGGTTGAAAGATTATGTTTAGAAAGCCATTGCAGGGCAATATGAGTCACTCTCAGGAAGGAGCTGTGAATAATTGAGCCATGAGCTGTGAGCCATTTCGGAGTACTGGTGCACACCGAGACACCCAGACTTTTATTTTGTGTTGGGAGCAGAGGATAGAGCCCCAGTGCCCCTACAGGTCTGCTGGCACACCTACCAGCACTTATCCTGGTTGCTGTGGGAGCCACATATTATTTCTTAAAACAAATATTGATGGGGGTGGCCCCCCTCTCTGAGCCAATACTGATCATGGGGACTCCTTCCCCTGCAGCTGAAAATAATTTAAAGGGGAAGGGTGTGTGTGTCTCCTTTCTTGATCCTTTATAGGCCTAAGGGACCTAATCACCCAGCCTGTTTTATTTTAAGGGGAGGGGGCATGTGGTGCCCCTACTCAAGCCTTTAGAGGCCTGGGGACCTTATTGCTCAGGGCCATAATCTTTGTTAAGTGTAGGGGGCACAATTCCTGAGCCAATATTGGCACTGGGGACCACATTGTTGGAGGCTGTAAGGAGAGCTCCATACCCCAGTGATCCTGCCAACTCACCTGCATGCCCCCTTCCTGGGTACAACAGGACCCAACTTTGCTGCTGCTCGGTGGGAGGATGTTTTTTTTCCCACGCTACCTTAGTTTCCCTGGAAAAACAATGTCTCCTCCCTCCCAGCTGGAGCATTTTTGCCTTTCTTGCTCTCATGGTCAGGGAAAGAGTATCCCGGGGGGGGGGGGGCATCCCAGCACACAACAATAGACCTAGCCCTGTAGGTTGGGGTACATGTGGTCTCAGGGAGAGGGTCATGCCCCCGCCCTGCAATTAAACAGTGCATCTTGGGGAATGGGATCTAAGAGATCTCTCAGAGGCTCAGGGAGGGGGTGGGGCACATGCCCAAATGCTTTAATTAAACATTGCCCCATTACCCCAGAGGTTGAGGTCCACAGGACCTCAGGGAGGCTTGATGAGGGGTAGGAGCTCGCCCCCTCCTATTTTAAGGATATTCAGACCAGGGGGGATGTAGTCCCTGAAGCCTCAGAGAGGTTAGGGGAGGGGAACTGCATGCCCCACTGCTGTTTGTGCCACATCCCGGGCCTTGACTCACTCTGCGGGCTAATGAGCCTGTGCCATTTTTTTATTTTACCAGGGTTTGTGGATCCACTGCAAATTTGTAATAAATTTTAAACAAAACAGTTTTGCCCCATAGGGGGTCTCCCTGGGAATAGACCAGGACTGAGGTTGAAATATCTATATATTTTAAACCTTAATATCTCACAAATTACTGAACAAATTTACATCAAATCACAGCAAGCTCATTTTAGGTGTCAAGATTTAGCTTTCTGCCAAATTTAGTGTAAGTCCATTCATTCTTTTGGGCTGTAGCTGCATTTAAATTTCCTA
This sequence comes from Pleurodeles waltl, assembly GCF_031143425.1. Classification (NCBI taxonomy): domain Eukaryota; kingdom Metazoa; phylum Chordata; class Amphibia; order Caudata; family Salamandridae; genus Pleurodeles; species Pleurodeles waltl. Next base: position 793,966,657 of record NC_090442.1, on the reverse strand, counting down.
TGAAACTATAAAAGGGGAAAAAAGATTTTGAGACCCTCCCCTTTTTCTCGACCCCCACTTCATGGATAACCGTGAACCTTTCCAGGAAGACGATGAGGTGAATGAGACTTTTTTTTGGAAAGTTTTCTGAAGATTCACCAAGCAGCACCAACGATATAAGCAAACCAAAAAATGCTTTTCCTTTGCAAACATAGAAATGTAGTACTAACTACAACTACTCATGATCTCCACTTAATTTTATACACACACACACATATATATATATATATATATATATATATATATATATATACACACCCCCACAACCCCACACACTTGTCACACATGTAGAACTGAAAATGTACTCGGGTTAATTGCACGGTCAGTTGAGTTGGGCTCCCGCGGCCTGTCACAATAAATCATACATTAATCATCCTTCCAAGAATTGCTCAGACAGTCCTGGTCACTGCGATAGTTTATTGAAAAAGCTGCTCCTCCTGACATGTTTCAGCCATAGCCTTTGTCACGGGTCAAGGAGTGGAGCAATCACATCCAAAGTAAATAGTGAAGATGACTTAAAGAGAAAAAAAATGGTCAAGTTACCCCAAATGATCTCAGAATGTCCAAAAAGCAGAAGCCACCTTGAAATGTCCAAATATCAATGAATCTTCCATCAATGCACATCATTTTGCAGTATTTTCACATCAATTCTATAATGCCTTGAACTAATACATTTCTACTAAACAAAATGATATACAAATTCAAACCATATCAAATGAAATGTTTCATATATAACTGAAAGTAATAGTATAATTTAGTCTCACACAAAATACATTTTCTATGTATATGAAGAAAGTAAACAAATATCAAATACATGACACAGCTGCTTCTTGGATAACTTATCGGATGTGCACCATTAAAATCATGTATCAATCAATCAGGAATTTTTAAAGTGCACTACTCACCTATGAGGGGCTCAAGGTGCTGGGGGTGGCCAAGAAGGGGGAGGTGCTGCTACTGCTCGAACAGCCAGGTCTTGAGAAGTTTCCTGAAGGTAAGGAGGTCTTTGGTCTGGTGCAGGTGGGTGGAAAGAGTGTTCCACGTTTTGGTGACGAGGTGCGAGAATGATCTTCCGACGGTTATAGTTCTGCAGATGCGTGGCACAGTTGCGAGGACGAGGTCGGTGGAGCGGGGATGCCGGGTCAGGGCATAGAAGGGGAGCCGTCTGTTGAGATATTCTGGTCCGGTGTTGTGCAGTGCTTTGTGAGCATGGGTGAGGAGTTTGAAGGTGATTCACTTGTTGACTGGGAGCCAGTGCAGGTTTCTCAGGTGGTCTGTGATGTGGCAGTCGCGGGGGATGTCCAGGATGAGGTGTGCAGAGGCGTTCTGGATGCGTTGCAGCCTCTTCTGAAGTTTGGCTGTGGTCCCTGCGTTGAGGACATTGCCGTAGGCCAGTTTGCTGCTTATGAGGGCTTGGGTGACTGTTCTTCTGGTTTCGGTGGGTATCCATTTTTAGATGGCTCGCAGCATGCGAGGGTGTTGAAGCAGGAGCAGGAGATGATGTTGACTTGCTGGGTCGTGGATAATGAGGAGTCCAGGATGAATCCTATGTTGCATGCATGGTTGGTGGGAGTCGGAGCGGCTCCGAGAGTGGCAGGCCACCAGGAGTCATCCCATGCAGAGGGGGTGGAGCTGAAGATGAGGATTTCCATCTTGTCAGAATTGAGTTTGAGGCAGCTGCTCTTCATCCATTCAGCGATGGCCTTCATTCCTTTGTGGAGGTTGTTCTTGGTGGAGTCCTTGGTGAGGGAGAGGATCAGCTGGGTGTCGTTGGCGTATGAGATGTTGTTGAGGTTGTGAGATCCGGCAATGTTAGCGAGCAGGGCCATGTAGACGTTGAAGACGGTTGAGGGAACATGTATGAACATGTCAATGGATAATTAAAGACAATTAGGCTCAAATTGGCAAATACAAGATTATAATCCAGCATTCAGGGCAAATATCAACATATTATATGAATAAAATTACTTAGCTGACACTTTTCATATTAGGTCAAGTGAAAACCCCTACATGAGACAAATCAAGGAAAAACTGCTAAAACAAGGGTAAAGAGCCTCAACAATCTAGAAGCTGTAAAAAGAAGCAATAATTTCCCCTTAACAAAGAATTAATTAACCCAAGTGGACTGCCATTTCTTCGTCAGAGTTCAAACCTCTTGGTGTTTAAATGTCTCAATTAGAAATAAACTTCAACTCAAGCATTGTAGTTTGTTTTCTCTATTGCCTCCACTGATGTCAAGATCACTTGTTTCTAGTACCTTAAACTGGAGTAAATCACTATTCTGGAAATGCAGTTCCACAAAATGCCTAGCAAATGGATGGGCATATGTGTAGTCATAGTTAAGTCAGCGTTTCATTGGGAAATGCCTTTTTGTTTTGCTAGTAACTTTGAAGCTGTTTGATTAATATTCATGAAACTTTTCAAAAAAGTGTTCTGTTTTGCTTTGTTTATCCATGGACAGTTTCGGGGTGAACCGTCAGGCGGGGGCCGAGAAAAAGGGGGAGTCCCTTAACATAAAAATCCTATGCATTTTTCATAGATTTCTTTTAGGCACCGCTACAGCAGAAACTGCTGAACGGAACTACTACAAATTTACAGGAAACTAGATCTTGGTTAAGAAATTGTGCTTTGTGATTCGTTGTAAATTCATTCAACAGCTTTAGAGATATTAAAGGTCAAAAATATTTCTGTATCTAGACGGTTGGGTTTGATGGACTCCCACTATAGTCACTAAAACAGAATTGAAAAAATATAGGGCCTGATTACGACCTTGGAGGATGGGATACTCCATCACAAATGTGACGGATATCCTGTTTGCCGTATTACAAGTTCTATTATATCTATGCAACTTGTAAAAAGGGGGGCAGATACCCATCCGATTTGTGACAGAGTATCCCATCTGCCAAGGTTGTAAATAGGCCCATTGTGTTCTGATTGGCCCGAAGGGCTTTTTTCTCTTGGACCAGTTTCCTCCCACAGGAGTGAGAGCGCTGATTGTTTTCCTACAACGTGGAGAAAACTGTTGCAGGCAGCCATTACAGGAATTTGGATGTAGTCCCCTGTCCTGAATTTAAAAATATATATGTATATAAGTGGGTAGGGTAGGGATACCCTCCCCCACTATCCCTTTGCTTGGGGAGGCTCTAGAGGGACAGCCGGAAAAAAAAATTCAATGCTGTAATTCTATGGGAGTCCAGCGGGTTTTCTGTGGGATTGTGGCATAAAAAATAAAAAAAATCAGCATTTCAGAGTTCTTTCATAAAGAAATTATGTCACTCCTGGGCTGTACCAGGGCCCAGGAATCATTCATATTTAAAATTTGGGGAGGGGTGCACCAGTGGGGCCTCCCTCCCTGAGACAGTCCTTGCCTTAGGAACCGAATCCCTTAGGAGTAAAGGGTTTTGGCCGTGCATGGAGTGGGGTTGCCTGCCTGCCAAGGATTGGCCGAAAGGCCTACCCGCAAGACAGGCCCCTTGGACAACCCTGTATGGCGAAGGAAAACGGGCTGCATTACAAAAAAAAAAAATGCTTTATTAAAAAGCAGTCACAGACATGGTGGTCTGCTGTCCGCAGCAGGCCACCATCCCTGTGAGGGCCGCCATTCGCAAGGGGGTCACAAATTGCGACCCACCTCATGAATATTCATGAGGTTGGCCTTTGCGCCCCCCTTGCGAATCGCAGATGGTGTCAGAGACACCATCCGACATTCCAAATTGAGACTCGCAATTTGCAGGTTGCAATGCGGAATCTTCCTACATCTGGCCCTAAGTATTTTACAGGGGAGTAAAAAGAAAAGTATATATATATATATATATATATATATATATATACATATATATATATATATATTCAGTTAAAAAACAAAGTTTACAGGGACGTTATACTTAAACTCACATTGTAAATGCACAAAATCATAGAATGAGATATCTCAAGTAACTATAACTCGTGCCCTCGTACTCTCGCCATGCACTTTTTTTTGTCAAAAATTTGACTGCAAATATTACATTGATATTATCAATTATGTCATTGGTGGTTGTCCCCAGGTGGCCCTGGGGAGGTGGTGGTCCTCAGGGCAGTGGGTGGGGCCACAGCCCCCCCACATAGATAAAAGTGGATGTCCCGGGCGGTAGTGGTCTCTGTGGTGTGTACACACTCTTCCAATACGAAGAGAACGAGGACACCTCCGTAAAATGGAAAATCCAATGTTTAATTAAGCAAACACAAACTCCAACGTGTTTTGGCACAAAGCCTTTGTCACGGATAGAGTGTTGTCACAGCAACTCATTCAAATAACCCAAATAAGTGACATAAAAAATGGACCAGTTTTAACACATGCACTATTTAGCTCGTAACAGCGGCGGCCATCTTGGAATATCAAATTTTATATTTATACAGAGTAAATGCACCATTATAATTAAATACTCTCAAATCGAAATTACCATAATTAAATACATTATATTCTAGTTATAAATTACTAAAAACATGCTAAAAAATATTCTGTACATTCATCTATTTAATTCATAAATTAAAATATAGACAATTACTCAATGTACATTCCTATAATTTCACTATATTTATATTCAGCACTAATTGAGCCTATTCTAGCCCAAGTGGGCAGAGTTAATTCCGTGGTGAACATACTCCATATAATTTCTAAGTGACCTTTATCTCATTATTATCTCTTCTCACAATCACGAAGAATAATCTTCATTTACCCCAATGTTATACATAGTTTGGTCCTCATCCCATTAGTCTAAAAATTGTGATTAACCCCAAAAACAACACCTTGATTTACAAACCAACATACAATCAATCAATTAACCCAAATGAGTGCTCAACTCTTCACTCAAGTTCAATCTCACGGGGTCCAATGTCCCAAAATCTATAATATATCTTGATTCCATAATTCTCAATAATCGCTCTCTGTTGCTCCCCCGTTTGTTAGATTTAACCTGGTCAATAACCACAAACTTTAACAAATTTTCGTTACCAGAATGATACCTAAAGAAGTGTCTTGCCACTGGGTAACTTTTGTCATGATTCTTAAGCGCTCGCCTGTGTTCCAAAACTCGCTTTATAGCACTGTGAATTGTGCTCCCTACATATAATTTATCACAGGGGCATATTAAGCAATCACACAGTATATGGTACCACAATCATAACTTCATTTGATGACAAACTCTTGGTATCTCCCTGGTATCCTCAACTTCTTACAACTACTACTCGCCTCATAGGCTTTGCATTTCATGCAACAAAAGAATCCCCTTACTGTATTGCTCTTAATATCACATGTTATGTCATTACGACACAAATCATCCCTAAGAGATCTACTTTTCTTGAATGTTATTTGGGGTCTCTCATTAATACAATCATTCAGGACTGTATCCGTTTGCAAAATGTGCCAGCTCTTATTTAAAATAGTTCGTATTTTCTGTGACTGATTGCTGAATGTCGTTATAAATCTAACTTTGTCTTCCTTCTTTCTCTGATTATTAAACATAAGAATGTGTATGTTTCTGTGAATGTTGGAGACACAGCGTACCACTTTGCCGGCAACTCTATCTGGCTGCAGTCTTGAGGAAAGCACAAAGTGAAAAGAATGTCTTGCTAGAAACGCAATGCTTTCCTAGGCGAAAGAAGAACTAGACAAAGAAAATAAAACAGCACTGCAAATGTGGCCTGTGCTAAAATAATAAAACAAAGCTGAATAAAATGTAATTGGGCTAAAGTGCACAAACAGCAGGCCTAGTTGCTAAAATGATATGAATAAAAACTTGGCTAAAATAGTTATATAACATCCTCTCCATGGCGGTTCAAAGGTGGTAAAAACCTAATAGTAAAAAAATAAAAGCAACTAAAAAGCTACCCTCGAAAACATATATACATGAATGTCAATAATGATAAGTTAAAAGACACTTGAGCACGTGAAATATTAAAAAGGGGTAATTTAAAACACCAGCAGGGGCGCCAATAGAACCGAATTTAAAAGTCAGTGTCATTTTTAAAGTTGCCAATTACATACGGGACAATTGAAGCCAGGAAAAGTTCCACTTTGGCAGGTGGTAAGGTAGCCAAATCATTGCCAAGTAAAACCAAGGAGCACTCATGTTCCAAAGCCTGAGCTCCAGCATTCCATGTTGTGCCCAATGTTGAGATAAGAGCTGCATTATCCATGAAGGGCAACTCATAAATAGCTTCTCGCAGCAAACACACCCTCAACATGCATGTCTAGTAATGAGCCCTTAGCGAGAACATCAAAAGATCAGCGTCCAGTGAAAGTAAGCACTGAGTAGAAAGACAAACTTTTAGTGCACATTTAAAAGGGCACCAAAGGCATCACAATACGGGCTGCACACAATCCAAAACTGGTCTGTATGACAGGGACCAGTCGCACTCCAGTTCCTCTAGGAGTGGTGATCCAAAATACTGCATCATGCGTTCCCGACACACACACTGGTGGAAGCACTTTCAGTCCTCCTTTTTGTGACACAACAGCCATTGCGGAAAAAAATAGCAACAGCAGGATGCCACCTATTATAGTCAAAGTAAGTGGAAATCCCCAGAAGGTACTCGAAAATATCAAGTGTATGGCTGAAGGTATTAAGCCAAATATAGAGGAAAAGGTGTTAAGGGAACTAGAACCGCCAACCTTAAAGGAATGCGTAATCACTGTAGTACTGGATGCATTAAATATCCGTCTCACAAGTTCATCAAAGTGTCTCGGAAAGTTTGTACTTAAAAGGGACTGTGTTTCTACAGATGACCTCAGAACTTGAAGCGCATAGGTCTCGTACACAAATGTAAGCGTCACGTGTTTTTGAAACAACAAAGTCTTGAGTCTGCTCAGCTTGTCAAAATTCACATTTGAAGTAGCAGTATGAGGCCAAATATCTGCTACTTTTGTCTGTAGTATAGGAGGAAAAAGGAGCTTCCTGCAACAGGTGACAATTTGGGAGACCGAAACGCCATAAGCTATTCCGGCTCGCATTCCACAACAGCTCTCACAGTTAAGGAGCACATAGCTTCATTTCGAGATCACCTGGAATGCAGTTCTAATCAAGGGGACTGAAACTCGATTTAGATAGCAAGCTAAGTTTTCTGCCGAAGTGTTACATGCCCCGTGCAAGGACAGCTGCTTGCAAGCCATCGAATGGCTCATAGAAGTCTTGCACTCACTACCGCTAAGAAAGACTTCTTTCATGCCACTGAAACATTTGTACGAAAAGAGAAGCTCCCACACCTCATGTTTGTAACTATCCCCCAGCCTTTTCTATCTGCCTACAGGAATGTGTTTCAAGCAGGATGTGAATTGAAGTGTTGAAATAGGCAGATTAATAACCCCATGTATGAACCTTTCAGTAGACGGTATTTTAGTCACAGTAAAAGGTAACTTTTCTAATTTCTCGATGTTTATCATGACATAAATCGCTTCCTCTTGCCACATTAAATTAAATGTTGATAATATGTCCTTTGCGCTTATGTGTTGCCTGGAATGTGACCTTCTTTCAATGTTTGTAGCATCCAACCTAACTGCACAATGGACCATAGCTGGCTCTGTCCATGTTGGAAGGATGACATATCACTTTGCACTATGGGGGTCATTATGACCCCGGCGGTCGGTGTAATCATGGAAGTATTACTGCCAACAGGCTGGGGGTACATACCTCCACTATTATGACATTGGCGGTTTGGCTAAAACCAAACCGCCAAGTTAACACACCGACCGCCACAGCGGTAACGACCGCCGGGCTGGAGACTATAGTTTCCAGCCTGACGGCTGTCACTAGTCCGCCCATGGAATTTTGACCCCGCCCACCACCATGGTTTCCGTGGATTCTGTACCGCCACGGAAACCATGGGGCTAGGCACTATCAGTGCCAGGGAATTTTTTCCCTGGCACTGATAGCGGTCTCCCCGCTCCCTCCCCCCTCCCCAGAGTCCTCCTGCACCCTCCCCCCCTACTCCCAACCTCACCTCCCCCAAATACACCTATACACGCACGCACACACACAATCACCCACGCATGCATACATTCATACACACTCACACCAACAATCACAAACATACATCCAGGCACACACACATTCACACGACCCAACATGCACGTATACACACACCCACTCATACACACACGCATGCATCCATTCACACACAGTCACACACACCCCCACACACGCACACAACGCCCCCACCCCTCTCATGTCAGAGGACCCGACTTACCTGCTTGCAGGGGGTACCACCAGGCTGTATCAGGGGACATGATACGGTAGGCGGTGTTTTTCTGCCGAGGCTCTGCCGCTGGCAGTAGCGCCACCTTATCGCCATCTACCGCCATGACCGTAGCTGGAATTCCGCCAGCCTTCTGGTGGAATTCCGGCTACGGTCATAATTCGATGGATGGTCTGTAGCCACAGCAATGGTATGTTTGCGGCCGTCGCCGTGGCGGTAGGTGGTATTTGCCGTCAATCTTGTAATGAGGACCTATGCCTATTGCAGAAGAAACAATGTTGTTCAAAGTCTATAAAAGTCCCAAAGAGGTGTTAAGCCCATTATATACAATGCCTAATGCTTTCTGTAAGTTTTCCTGATGTATTTGCCTTAACCTGGCAGCAACTTCTTGTTTGGAAAGTTTCCAAATTTCATTATATACTGCATATAAGAAGTGCTTTCTACGTTGTCATGTTGGGCCTAGCTGGAAATCCTGCAAATCTGTATTGTTAGACAGGAAACTGAGGTGTTCTTTAACAGCACCTAGAGAGGAACTTTTTTACCATTGCTGGCATAATTTCCCTACACTGTATGTTACTATACCCAAATGTTCTGGTGACACGTAGCGAGGGTCTGGCCTATTTGTTCTAAATCCCACTGTGGAGTTTAAAAAACATGCATGACAACGATTCATATCTACTTGCCACAATAACCACCCACCAGGGTGTGAAAGTGATATGTTATTATTCATAGCCTTCTATAGCCAACTGGGAAACAAAGAAATCAGAATAAATCAATTTTGTATCAGTTAATAAAATATGTTGACTTTCCATCACTGGCAATTTAAAATAATACGACTCAGTATTTTTAACATTGTGCCAAGAAAAATTTGCAAACTTTTCAGAATACGTTTTGGAACTCCCACTTGCAGAGTTGGATAGCGTTCCCATTGTGTATAATTAAAAATAGTCTTTGGGGTATTCGCTCTGTGAATTAAATTATGTTCATAAAAATTATAACAGAAAATATCTCCGTAATTTTCTCTTGATTGATAAATATCTTCACTTTCAAATACAGTAAAATATTCTAAAGCAGGCATCATAGATTCAACTGTTTTTACATCCCAATCAATCATCAGAACAACTCCGGGTGTTATTACATCGTTCATGAAAAGTTTAAATACATATGGAATTTGGATGACCTCTGTTGGGCCATATATATCAAATGGTATTTATCCCAAAACAATCCCATCAGGAATGGCTGGAATGTTCACTAGGGACAAGTCTCTGCAGACCTTATGAGAGGAAAAGTGTGGTTTTAGGACCTCATCCACCAGTTCAACTGTAGAGGGTTCAGGGCGGTAATGACCATGTATGAGTAAAAAGAATACGATAAAAAACCTAACCCAAAGGAGGAAGGCAAGTACAGTTAATAAGAGCCACAAATATTTCCATGGAAGAATGACATAGTTATTTTTGAGCCAAATCATCGACTGACATGCTCTTGACAGTTCTGTTGCAGCAGAAGCAGATGAGTTAGTGAAAGTGTCATTGACATTGGCGAAGTATCTTGAAGCAGTTTGTGCAAAAACTGGGCCGTGTTTGGAAGGGGAGAGCTGACAGACGCCTCCCTCAGTTGTTCATAAAAGATCATACCATCCATTTATGTTGAATTTTAGTAGGATCGCTCAACGTTGTGGACATAACTTGTCGCAGAAGAAGTTAATGGAACTCATAAAAGATCATTTTCCACCCTCCCAAAGCTTGGGAGGCTGCTGAATAAAATCTGTAGAGGAACATACTGGTCTGCAGTGAGAGGGATTCAGGTACTACCCAGGAGTCCTATAGGTCTGCTGTGCAGGATCGACCAAATGGTGTAGCTTGACATTGTCAATGGAGACAAAGGGCGTCATTCTAACCCTGGCGGTCGACGACCGCCAGGGCTAAAATGACGGGAGCACCGCCAACAGGCTGGCGGTGCTCCCATGGGCATTCTGACCGCGGCGGTACAGCCGCGGTCAGAAACGGGAAACCGGCGGTGTCCCACCGGTTTCCCACTGCCCTAGGGAATCCTCCACGGCGGCGCTGCAAGCAGCGCCCACCATGGGGATTCCGACCCCCTTACCGCCATCCTGTAACGGGTGTCGTGGGGCCCCTGGGGGCCCCTGCAGTGCCCATGCCAATGGCATGGGCACTGCAGGGGCCCCCTAACAGGGCCCCACTAAGATTTTCAGTGTCTGCGTAGCAGACACTGAAAATCGCGACGGGTGCAACTGCACCCGTCGCACCCTTCCCACTCCGCCGGCTCCATTCGGAGCCGGCATCCTCGTGGGAAGGGGTTTCCCGCTGGGCGGGCTGGCGGCCTTCTGGCGGTCGCCGCCCGCCCAGCGGGAAACTCAGAATAACCGCGGCGGTCTTTTGACCGCGCAGCAGTATTCTGGCGGTTCCCGCTTGGCGGGCGGCTCCCGCCGCCCGCCAACCTCAGAATGACCCCCAAAGTGATTTTCTTTAGAACAAGGCAGCGGTAGTAGAATGACAGTTCTGGTACCGTGTATTCCCAGGACTAGAACCGGTGCACGACAGGAAGGACCGAACTCCTTTTTCACAGCAATCTTTTTACGCACTAGATTACCAAATTTAGGAATACGGCCCATAGGTGTTATTGGTGCATCTCTTATTCCCAAGGAGGCGGCATTGGCAGATGCATTGTCGTCATAGAACTGTTGTAAGTCCTGCAAGACAGTGACACGTTCATTTATGTCAAAAGCTGTATCTGCTGCCTCTGCACCAGGACCATAAAGATCTGGAACATACCTTAGTGTTCCAAACAGGCATTAATATGAGTACGTCCCCCAGGGACCTTCTGGGCAGATTATTAAGTGCTCTCTGGACTCCATACAGGTGATTAAGCAAACTACGACCTGTGCCTAATACTCAGGCTGTTGAGGATTGCTTTAAATCAGGGTTTCTTCGCTCCACTACACCATTTCCCTCAGGATGAAATGGAGATGAATAATACAGTTGGATACCTATCGAAGCCATGGCGTCCCTGAAAGCCCCTGAGGAGAAAGCAGGGCCCTGGTCCAAGTGGAAAGCCTCAACTTCATATGTGCTGATAAAGAATTGCTAATCTTTAATAACAGTTTGAGTGTCAGCCAAGCGTTGTGACCAAACCCATAGAAATCTGGAGCATGAGTCAACAATGACTAGGATGTTTTTGTACGTGCTATCAGGTGTCAGGGGACCACAGTGGTCCAAGTACACACATTGTAGGGATTTCTTGAAAAATCCCAGGGGTGTCTGTAGTGGGCATTTGATGGTGGATACTTTTTTTTTGCTGACAGACATCACAGCAGTGGGCATACTGCTTAGTTTGTTTGTATAGATCTGGCCACCAGTAAGATGCTTGTAACAGTGGTATTGTAGCCACCACACCAGCATGGGCAGAAACAACTCCCTCATGTGCTGCTTTGATCACACAATCACCCACCCCTGGTATTGTTACTAGGGCAGTATTGAGGCTTGATATGCGGTAGAAATATTTCGCAGGACATGCCTTTGGAATGGGTTTGCCGTCAGTCAAAGCTTTCACAGCAGCCAGTGTTTCATCATCCAATTTTGGCCTAGAACGAGTTATTGCAGCAACAGAAGCCGGAGCTACTGCTGACGTGGCTGGTTCATCAGCCAAGGTATTGCCAGTAACGTGTATTCCAACACGCTGATGTCCCAGTGAATGCACAATATGGACATTGGGTAGCGTTTCCTTCAGATCCGCTACTTCCCCCCACAGGAGTCTGTGCTTGATGGTGTTGCCTTTCGAATCTCTGAACCCATTCTGGCACCAGTAATGCAGATATTAATTGAAGGACTGGAGATAATAATACGAATCACGATTAATGTTAACTGTTGTGGATCCATGTGTTCCAGTGCCATCACCAGCACCTTGAGCTCTGCTAACTGTGCAGTGCAGTCCCCTAAGGTCTGCGTGTGAGTGTGTTGAGGATGGAATTCACCATCCTTCATGTATTCACTGATGATTGGTGTTTTGTCCCTACAGCGGGTTGGGCTGAGCCATAAGTATTCCTAATTATTTGATATTGTTCAATAGGCAATGTGTTTGCAGGAACAGGGTATTCAAGTTCATATTGCAAAAATTCTTGAGTTTGTTATTTTGGGTCAAAATATAGTCAACATCAGTGGCCGTCAGAGATGTTGGCCATTGAATCCAAGGTGGATGTAGTGCTTTAGTGCTAGGAACGCTGGCTTTGATGACAGCCTCAAGGGCTGGGATCGGAGATATGACAATGATGCATTTCCCCTGGGCAAGAGGTCTCTCTTTAATGACAGCCATCTAAACAGCAGTGAGAATTTTCTCTGTGGGAGCAAAGTGTTGTTCTGCTGTAGAATATAAATGCGAGTTGTATGCAATCAGAATGGTCTCACCCTCATTGAATGTAACATAGGTGAAACCAATGGCACCAGCAACTAGTCTGATGACCAAATGTGTTTTGTAGTCCCTTGTATGTAAGTGTTTAGCTGCGTGTCTTGTTGCAGTGCTCTGAGAATGTGTGTGTGTTTGACTGTCCAAGATGTATGCTTGAAAAGTCAGGATGTATTAAGTCATATGGTTTCATGCATTGTGCATAATGTGGATGTATGTTCTGCCAAAGTTTAAAAAGCCCAACAGCGACTGGAGTTTTTTGATAGTGTTTGGAGGTTGCAGTTCTGTGCATTTTTATAACAATTGGGGCACTAGGCTTTTATCTTAATCCGGTAATTTGCATCCCAAAAACAGTACACTAAGGAAGGCTATTTTTTTTTCTTTTAATTGAATTTATAGCCTAATTTTGCAAATCCCACAACAATGCGGGCAAACCATCTTACATGTTGTATGAGGTCATCATCCGTAAGGTCATCCACGTAGGACAGCACCTCACGGTCAATGTTGTGTAAAATAGAAGTAACACGAACTGAATATGGTCTTGGACTGTTCTTGTACCCTTGTGGGAGATGGCAAAACCTTTTTTGGGAGCCTAAAGTGCTGAAACTTGTTAAGTCCCTACTTTTAGGCACTGTATTTTGGCGGAAAAATGTGTTAGAAATATCCAATGTTGTTTTGTATTTTTTACGCACTATATTGTTTATAATTGCTGTACTGTGTGTATTTTGTATGGCAAATGTGCATGTGTGACTGTTCAAATGTCCGTAGTCTAAGACTATTCTGTATGAATGGTCAGGTTTAGCTACAGGGAACAATGGATTGTTCATTGGTGAGACACAGCATTCGATTATGCCCTGATACTCTAACTGTGTGAGGATTTCCCTCATAGGTGCTTTTGCTCCATGCTTTATTGGATACTGAATTTGAGGTTGGGTTTGGGTTCAGATTGGTTTTATATGATAGGGGAATCTTTATCCCATCCTACGTGGTTGTGATATAACACGGGGGTCTGAAGTGCCCAGGTGGAGTCTTAGATCTGATTGTTCTGGATAATACAGGGATCCAGTTATTTCAATAAAATTACCTACCAGATCACCAGTGTATATCACACATTTAATTGTGGTGTCTGCTGGTAAAATTAAAAACAGGAGATGGACAGTTTCTGAGTACAATGACTCACACTGTCCTTTTAATCAATAAGGCCAACATGTTTCTGCCCTCATGCTAAGCCACAACTGGTCAGGGGCATTCTACAGGGCCTGAGATCCCTATAAAGTATAGTGTGTGGAGGAGCCTATCATTTCCTATTGGTGAAACACACTTAGGGCCTAACTGAAAATTATTCAAATTGTTGAGGTATCCTAAATTTTCAAGGTCGCTAACCCCTGGTTTGGGGTGGGGTTGATGTCCCCTGTAGTCACACTTTCATCAAGAGGAGCATTTGTCTGTCAAACCTAATCAGCCACCCACCCAGCCATTATTCCAGGAACAACTAGATAAAGAAAAGAAAATAGCACCGCAAATGTGGCTTGTGTTAAAAATAATAAAATGAAGCTGAATAAAATGTAACTGGGCTAAAGTGCTTTTTTTAGGCACTTCAGCGTGGCACTGATCGCCCCTGAGTTGCAAAGATTTGGAGCTTCGGCCAGCTGTTAAGAGATATGATTAGATTATTGCAGCGGCTTTTGCCTTTTCTAAATAACCTTTTTGTGCAATGAAGGAATATCACTAATCATTACCGACTTGGATTATAGAGAAACAGTTTTTGCCATGGGTCTGGCTCTCTCCATTTGTCCTCAAGAGGCCCATAGTTGAAGGGGCCGAATCGTGTCGACCATCTATAATTGAGAGGTTGTAAGGAAAATTTAATTTATCCTTTAATGACTTTACACCACAGTCCTTCCCACATTCCTTCTTTGGACAGGGATGGAAATTAGGATGTTTTAGGACTGTTAGGGATTAGGCAACCATCTCTTACATGTGGATTCTCCATATAGTGGTCAGTGAGTACCACATGGTTTCCGGAATAAGGAGAGGAATGTTGGACCTATCATTGATGTTCAATGTTTATTGTTAAGTGTTTAATGTATATGTTATACAAACAAAATCATTTGATTGTGTTCACTTTACTTTGTGTTTACAATATATTGTTGTAATTGGATTGTTTGTCTTCTTTGTTGGGAAATTACAAAGATGATTAGACTAAAGAGCAATTAAATTGCATGCTCAATGATAGATTAATTGCTTCATTGAATGAGATTGATGATTGTATTTTTTCCTACTAGTTGACCAAATATTTCACACATTACTGTTTATTACCCAGGTCTAGTAGGGTTAAGTGGGTAGACCCCTTCATTTTTTGGCATAAAGTGCACAAATGGCAGACCTAGTTGCTAAAATAACATGTATAAAAACACGGCTAAAATAGCTACACAACAGTATTTATTGTTAGGACCATTTTTCTATTGAAAAAGCGTTTTTTGACTTGCCTATATCTTTGGCACCATTTGACGAATCTTTGTTTGACAATGAAGAGAGTGACGAAGGCCATCATCACCAGCCGCCTGGGCTACGGCAATGCACTGTACGCAGGCATCTGCACCAAAGTCAATTAAAGTGTCCAGATGATCCAGAACACAGCTGACAGACTGATCCTCAACCTGCCCAAGATAACTCACATCACCCAGCCCCTGAAGGACATCCATTGGTTCCCAATCCAGACCCTGAACCATTGGGCCCCTGTCTCCACAGAAGACACCCAGAAACTCATCAAGTCCATAAACTCAGGGGCTCCCTCAGACCGGTGCCCACATTACATTTTCAACCTGGCCAGCGCCACCATCGTACCAGAGCTCTGCCGGACTATCAAATGTTGCATCAAAACAGCCACCTTCCCATCCGACTGGAAGCACACAGAGATCAACCCACTCCTAAAGAAACCCTCCACTGACCCTAGGGATTTAAAAATTACAGACCCATCTCCCTGCTCGCCTTCCAAGCCAAGGTAACTGAAAAAACCATCAACATGCAACTCACGGAGTTCCTTGAAGCATACCAGGTCCTAGATCCCTCCCAGTCCAGATTCAGGAGCAACCATAGCACGAAACAGCCCCCGACAACATCCGTGCCATACTGGACCACAGAGACACAACTTTCCTCAACCTCGTCAACCTCTCCGCTGCGCTCAACACAGAGTCCCAATCCACCCTCTGCAACAGACTCCACAATATCAGCATCCACTGTAAAGCTCTGGAATGGATTAGATCCTTCCTCACCAGAAGAACCCAGAGTGTCAGACTCCCGCTGTTTACCTCAGCACCCAAAGAAACATGCTGCGGAGTACCCCAGGGATTCTCACTAAGCCTGACCCTCTTCAACATCTACGTGGCCCCGCTCACTAACATTGTCAGACAGCATAGCCTAAACATTGTATCCTATGCTGACGGTACCCAACTGAGTCTCTCCTTGACCTATGACCCATCAACAGCCAAGAGAAATTTCCACAACTGAATGAGAGCCGTCACTGCCTGGATGGAAACGAGCTGCCTCAAACTAAACTCAGACAAGATTGAGATCCTTGTAATCAGCTCCACCCCCTCTGCCTGGGATAATATCTGGTGGCCAACTGCCCTAGGAAACGCCCCTACCCCACCGACCACTCACACAACCTGGTCACCATCCTGGACTCCACACTATCCATGACCAGCCAAGGTAACGCCCTCTCATCGTCTTGCTTCCACACCCTGGGCCTTCTTCGGAAGATTTTCAAGTGGATCCCCACCGAGACAAGAAGGATAGTCACCCACGGTATTGTCAGCAGCAAACTAGACTACGGCAACGTACTCTACGCTGGCATTACAAAGAAGCTCCAAACAAGACTACAGTGAATCCAGAACACAGCAGCCAGACTCATCCTGGACATCCTCCGCCACAGCCACATCTCTGCCCACCTCAGAGACCTGCACCGACTCCCGGTCGACAAATGCATCACCTACAAGCTACTGACACACACCTACAAGGCACTGCACAACACCGGACTGGCCTACTTCAACCACTGCTTGACCTTTTACACTCCGACCAGGCAACTCTGATCCTTCCAATCTCACCCTCATCACCATCCCCAGAATCAGGAAGAGCACAGCTGGAGGCAGATCCTTCTTTTATCTCTCAGCCTGGACATGGAACATGCTCCCACTCAACCTCAGACAGGCCACCTTGTTGAAGCAGTTCAGGAAGGATCTCAAGACCTGGCTTTTAGAGTTAGCAGCATGCCTGCAACAGTGCCTTGAGACCCTACGGTGATAAGTCGTACTTTACAAGTGATTGATTGACTGATTGATTGAACAAATTTGGCAGAAAGGTAACTTTTAGTCCAGAAAGAAGCCTTTTTTTTTTGTTTGGTTTAAATCCGTATAGTAGATTTGGAATATTAAAACAAAAAGAAATATAGATACCTAGAGGCACAAAGGCTTTGCGAATACTCCCGATCTCATGCTCAGATCTGATTGCCTACCAAGACTTCAACCAGGAAGTGTTGGCAGCCATCTTGGGACTTGGCTTCAGCTGAGTTCCAGGAAAAAGGTAAAAAAATAAGGAAAAGTGGTAGGGTAGGGACACCCTGACTCCTTATCTCTGGTTTTGGGGTCCCAGAGGGACCCCGCCAGGGCAAAAAAATATATATATTTTGCTGCGAATTTGTGACATCACAAATTCACAGCAAAAATTAAAAATAAATAAATAAACAAGCGCAGTCTTCTGTTCTTGTTTTAGTAAAGCCCCTGGATGAGCCAAGTCCCAGGGGCATATAATAAAATAAAGGAGGGTTCGCATGGGGCCCCCTCATGGGCTTATTTATGCCCCGGAGACTTCCACCTCCCTGGTGCTTAAATTGAATAGTATGCGGGGAGCAAAATGTGTTAATTATAATGGGGGGGTCTTGCAGGCCCCCTACGCATCCTCGGGGTCCTCCACCTCCCCAGAGCTGTTTCAAATATATGTGGGTGGGTGCATGGACCCCCCCCCCAAAGTCCCAGGTACTGCCACCTCCCTGGGACAATTGTAACAAAATGAGGGGGTGCACGGACCCCTGACAGCTTCAGGGACTGCCACCTCCCCGGGGCTGAAATTGAAAGAATGATGGGGGTCCATCGTGACAAATTAAGGGGGGCTGTGCAGCCCCTCTGCAGCCGGGGGACCACTACCTTCCTGGTGCACCTGTAACAAAATAGGGGGGGCGTGCACCACCCTCGAAGCCCCAGGAACTGCCACATCCCCAGGGCTGAATTGAAACAATGAAGCGGATCTGTCCTGGACCATCAGTCCCAGGGACCACCACATCCCTGGGACTGTTTAAAGGCTGGAGGGGGCCACCCACCCCACCTTGTGGAGCCAGTAATGATCCTGGGTACACCACCCCCCCAGGCCCCGCTCCTGCTATGTACCAGGTTGCCCACCCCCAGGAGCTGTTTGCTCTGACTTGGCGGGAGCTGTCAAAATGTTCTCATCCGCTGGAAGCAGAGGGTTCATCTCTTACTCTGCTGCAGAGATGCAGGCAGGGAAAGAGATGAAACGATTGATTTTGCAGACAGGGCAGTTTAGGAGCTCACTGCACAAAAGCAATATTGGCAATGGTGTTATTAAAGATGACATGAGTGCTGTATTTAGCAGTGTATAGCAAGGGCTTGAGTTATAGTTACCTTAGGGCATGAGTTATTGTAACTTGAAATAACTCTAACTATAAAGCTGAATTTCTATGGTTTGTACGTTTAAATGTAAGCCTAACTATAATATCCCTGTAACTTTTGTTTTTTTAAGTGAGTTTTTTTGTTCTTTTTAATTATATTTCACAACTATAATGTCCCTGTAACCTTAGTTTTTTTCCAATGAATTTCTATGTTTGTTTTATGCAAAGTAATTTTAATTTGTATACATTAATCCAATAACCCCTGTGCATGGCTGGCCAGGCCCTGCGGCCAAACCCCTATAACCACCCAACCCTGTGTAGCACGGCCGTTGGCCATGCGGGTGGGGTTTGGCTGCAGGTCCTGCGGCCAAATCCCTATAACCACTTAAACTACGCCACAGGCAGGCTTTTGCCTGTGCATGGTGGATGTTGACTGCAGGGCCTGGGCTGTGGCTAGGGACTGTGGTCTACCTCCTTTAAGCTTCAAACCATGTGCCATGCACGGCCTTTGTCCGTGTGCAGCGGAGGTTGCTCACAGATCCTGGCCTGTGGGGTTTGTAGCTTAAAGGGCACAACATAAAATATATATGTTTAAGGGACCGCAGGGTCTCCCAGGGCGTGGGGACCACCAACCCCTCAGAACAACTTGATAAAAAAGTTAGGGGGGCACGCAGACCCCACTGGGCCCCAGGGGCCAAACATTTTTTATTAAATAGAGGATGACCACCTGGCCCCTCCCTAGGCTGATTTGAACCATGGGGACCGCATCCCCCAGGGCCAGACCACTTCCTTCTAGGTGCCCTGGCCCCACTCAGAGGGCGTAGTAAACTGTATTGGGGAGCCTCAAGGCTCACTCCTCCTGCACTACTCCTGCAGGAGCCGGCATTGCTTTTGCATGCAGTGAGCTGCTGGAAATGTAGCTCCCTGCGTGCTGGAGCAATACCTTCATCTCCTTCATTGCCTGCATGTCTGCAGGCAGGGAAAGAGATTAAATCTCAGCTTTCCGGCAAGTGGGAGCATTTTTAAAGCTTCTGCCTTCATGAAAGCCAAGTGTTTGTTTTTGCTTGGTGGGAACTATTGCAGGTCCCGCAAAGCAAAAGCAAACAGCTACCTCTCAAGGGTGAGCACCTCGGGAGGTAGCAGGAGCCAGCCCTGGGGGATGGCAGTCCCCAGGGCCATATATGGCCCCAGGAGGGGGCAGCACATCCCCTCTACTTTGTCAGTAAGGGCCTGCCCCAGGGAGGTGGTTGTCCTGAGACCATGTAAGGCTCAGGAGGGAGGCCACAGGGCCACGCCTCCTTTTTTAAACATGAATTGACCCCGGGAGGTGGTGGATCCTGGAGCCCTATGCAGCACCCCTGCATCTTTTTTTTATTGTTTCCATGAGGAGTTGGTGGTCCCCGGGGCCTGGGGGTTATTCCGGCCCTCACTTTATTTTATTATGGTAGCTCTGGGGAGGTGGGGGTCCCCTCCCCATAAATTGCCTCCCCTACATAAATTATTTGGTGTAACCCTGGGGAGGTGGTGGTCCCTGGGGCCCGGGTGCCCATGGAGCCTCCCTTAAT
Source organism: Pleurodeles waltl (assembly GCF_031143425.1). NCBI lineage: Eukaryota > Metazoa > Chordata > Amphibia > Caudata > Salamandridae > Pleurodeles > Pleurodeles waltl. Next base: position 793,946,722 of record NC_090442.1, on the reverse strand, counting down.
CTTTTAATAATTGTACCACCTGGGAGGTGGTGGTCCCCAGGGCCCAGGAGGTCCGTGCGCCCCTGCTTTATTTATTTGTTGTAGCCCAGGAAGGTGGTGGGCCCACGGCCTGGAGGGGTCCATGCAGCCCCATACATAATTTATCTTATGTTTTCCTGGGGGAGGTGGTGGTCCCCAGGGGTTCTGCACTGCCCCCCCACATAATTGTGATTGTTGTAGCCCTAAGGATGTGGTTGTTCCAGGGGCCCGGGTGCCCATGGAGCCCCCCTGCGTTTTTATTAATTATAGCTGCAGGGAGGTCATGGTCCCCTGTGCTCGGGGAGGTCCGTGCACCCCTCTGCTTTACTTATTTGTTGTAGCCCCAAGGAGGTGGTGGTCCCCAGGGCCTATAGGTGTCCATGAAGCCCCATGCATAATTTATTTGTTGTAGCCCCAGGGAGGTGGTGGTCCCCAGGGGTTCTGCACTGCCCCTCCACATAATTGTGTTTGTTGTAGCCCAGGGGAGGCGGTGATCCCTGGGGCCCGAGGGGGGTCCACAAGGCTTCCCTTCATATTTAGCACACATGGCCCTAAGAGGTGGCAGTCCCCAGGGCTTTTCACAGCCCATGGAGTGGGGCCTGTTGTGCCCCCTCCTCATTTTTTTATAAAGGAGCATGACTTGGCCTACCAGGGGAGCAAAAACAATACCAAGCGCAGGAGACTGAGCTTTTTTTTTTAATTCACAGTGAAATTCATGAATATTTGCAAATTTCAAAGTGAATTTAAAAGCAAAATACTTTTTTGCCTTGGTGTGGTCCCAGAGGGATCCCTGGACCAAGGCTAGGGGGTTAGGGAATTCCTACCCTGCACCCTTTTCTTTTTTTCACTTTGTTGGGGATTTGGCTGAAGTAGAGTCCTGGAATAACTGCCAACACTTCCTGGTTGAAGTGTTGGCAGCCTATGAAATCTCAGCACGAGATCGGGACTATTCATGAATGTTAGAAATGGGGTTTCTGGTTGGCTAGGGTATGCACCTAAGCCAGGCAGAACCCACCCACTCTAGTCAGGCCAAAGAAGTTACACGTCCAAGATAACCCCTGCTCACCTCCTTGGTAGCTTGGCTCGAGCACTCAGGCCTAACCCGGAGGCAATGTGTAAAGTGTTTGCACAAATGTACACCACAAAGTAAACACAACACCGAGCTATGTAAAAATAAACTGTATTGCACAAAACATAATTAGACCAAGCTCTACATGTCAGTAATACCCTGCTACCTTAGCAGTTGTCAGAATATTACACAAGTTACTAATATGTGCAAGAATAAGCTGTTGTCACAATGGAACACGTAAGTACTCGGGATTCTGCAACATAAACAGTAGTCAGGAATTACAATAAAGGAATATATGTACTTGTCATGAACACCTCATAAATATCCATAAAAGGAACATTAGGGAACCAATGGCAAGTCAGGAAGAACATTTATCAGCAGGTCATGCCCATAAAAGGAACATGTGGCAAATCTATATAGCCTTAGCAAAACGGGTATGGAGCATATCACCATACATGGGGCCTGATTCTAACTTTGGAGGACGGTGTTAAACCGTCCCAAAAGTGGCGGATATACCACCTACCGTATTACGAGTTCCATAGGATATAATGGACTCGTAATACGGTAGGTGGTATATCCGCCACTTTTGGGACGGTTTAACACCGTCCTCCAAAGTTAGAATCAGGCCCCATGTCTCCAAAAGTACCTGTTTCCTGTGAAAAAGGCACTCCTAGTGCCTGGAAGAGGAAGGTGGGGCCCCCGGCGCTCCTGTGCGCTAAATGAGGGCCACATTTGGCTCCTGGGGGAGAGGGACGGTCGGCACCCTCTCTGTTGTTCCTAACCCTCCTGGGGCCCGCGATCTCTGGTGGGCTTGCCTGGGCCTCCACTGGCCCTTCCACCGGGGAGTGGGGCACCACAATGCCAAAGATAAGTTACTAGGGCGTTTGCTCCTCTAAGGCAGTAGCCGGAGGGGGGGGGGAGGGAGGAACTCTCTTTCAGCCCCATGCCCTGCATTACGAACGCTTAGTTTTTCAAAGGCTCTCATATGAATGAAGAGTGCTTTGGATTTGACTGGTGACCGGATATATGGGGGCAAATGGCATGCTGGAAGAAGATTTGATTCCCTCATAAATAGATAAAGAAAAAAAGTGGACGAGTCAGAGGATATATTTAGGGACTCCCATCATACTAGTCGTGATGAAGACCCAATGTGGAGCTGTGATGTGGCCCAAGATATAGAGGGGTCGAAAACATTGACGATTATATCATAGTTTGGATTGGTTTCTGCATAGAACCTGTGGAGGATTGAAGGAATTGTTTCAGACTCTTTTAGGATCTGGAATGGAGTCAATGCAGCAAAATAGAACCAACCGACTATTTTTTATGTTTTTTATATAGGTGTTTTGATCTATTTGAATATGTATTATTATTCTTTCTATTTATCACGAGCACTTCTTTCTCACACTATCCTTCTTTCGCTGTTGTGTGTTTTTTTAGATGGGTTGTCCATATAATATATTAAATTTATATTTATGTAAAAATTAAATGAATTAATATATTTATATTTATATGAATAAATAGTGTCTCTATCTTCACCTATGTTGTTTTATGAGGTATAAATAATTTGTTTTTTCCCCATCTGGGCATTGTTGTATGGAATGATTACTTTCTACCCAGCCTGACCCGGGTTTTTGGGTTACCCTCTGTGGTATATAAGTACTGCGTCATTGTAGGCAGGCGTCCTCGTCCTCGGTTTAGCTGTCTAAAATGAAGAGTGGAGCAGGGGCCTCCGATGGTATAATTCCACGCAGCGGTCCGGGCTGCAGGCATGTCTAAATAGTCCATTGGAATTAACATGGGAAACATACTTTTTTTGACCCCTCCCTTTTTCTTGGCCCCTGCTTGATGGATCACCCTGAAACGTTCCAAGCACAACAAGACCCAGCTTCACACTTTCTTTGAAGTGAGGATTTGTCAAATGGTGCCAAAAATATAGCCAAGTCAAAAAGTGCCTTTTCTGTGGATACTACCTACTGGCAAATAGGGTTTATTCTTACCTGTAAAATACTTACATGGTAAAGGTATGCATGTGTGTTAAAAATATTTTAGGTAAGTATAAACCATGTATATACATATATTACCTATTTTAGGATCATGTTTCCATAGCAAATGTGTTTTGTTGACTTGTCTATATCTTTGGCATCATTTGATGAATCTTCACAAATCTTTCAAAAAAAAAGTGTGCCAGAGATTCTTGCTGCGCATCGAAAGTTTCAGGGTGATCTGTCAAGCGGGGCCCAAGAAACAGGGGGGTAAAAAAAATTGCTCAAACCAGAAAGTGTTGCACGTCCTTTGGCCATTCACGGCATCGGTTGGCCAAAAGGCCTGGCCAGGCCAACCCCCTAATGAGCACCCAACCTTGCACCAAGCATGGCCTTCGCTTGTGTGCAGTGGAGGTTGCCTGCCAGACTTGATCGGCAGCCAGCCCCATGGCCAACTTCCCTAACCCCCTAACCACACAACTCCATGCTGTGCACACCCCTTTGGCAGTGCACAGCGGAAGTTGGCCTCACCCTCTCTGGGTGTCAGAATAGGTGCGAGATGGTGTACCTGGGGGTGAGAGTAGCTGTGAGAGTGGCTGTCTGGGTGTGCAAGTGCGTACATCAGTATTTTAGTGGGTGTGTCAGTGTGTGAGCAGGTTTGTAAGTTGGTGCATGAGGCTGTCAGTGAATCTGTGAGTGGGTGGTTGAGGTTCTGAGTGGGTCTGTGAGTGGATGCATGGGGGTTAGACTGTAGCTGTAAGTGGGTGCAAGAGGATCTGAGTGGCTCTGTGAGTGGGTGCGTGAGTCTGTGAGTTTTTGTGTAAGTGTCAGAGTGGATGTGTGAGTGGGAGAAGTTTAGTGAAAGAGAGTCAGACAGAGAGAGAGAGAAAAGTGAGAAGGAGGGAGACAGAGGTCCTCATTCTGACCTTGGCGGGCGGCGGAGGCCGCCCGCCAAAGTCCCGCCGTCAGGTTACCGTTCCGCGGTCGAAAGACCGCGGCGGTAATTCTGACTTTCCCGCTGGGCTGGCGGGCGGTCGCCTTCAGGCCGCCCGCCAGCCCAGCGGGAAAGAGGCTTCCACGATGAAGCCGGCTCGGAATCGAGCCGGCGGAGTGGAAGCTGTGCGACGGGTGCAGTTGCACCCGTCGCGTATTTCACTGTCTGCGCAGCAGACAGTGAAATACATTTAGGGGCCCTCTTACGGGGGCCCCTGCAATGCCCATGCCAGTGGCATGGGCACTGCAGGGGCCCCCAGGGGCCCCGCGACCCCCCCTACCGCCATCCGGATCCCGGCGGTCGGACCGCCGGGATCTGGATGGCGGTAGGGGGGGTCGGAATCCCCTCGGCGGCGCAGCAAGCTGCGCCGCCTTGGAGGAATCAATGGGGCGGCGGTACACTGGCGGGAGCCCGCCAGTGTTGCCGGTCCGACCGCGGCTTTACCGCCGCGGTCGGAATCCCAATTGGAGCACCGCCGGCCTGTCGGCGGTGCTCCCGCGGTCCTCCGCCCTGGCGGTCTTTGACCGCCAGGGTCAGAATGACCGCCAGAGTGTTTTAGGCATTGATGTATGATTTACTTAGAATGAGATATTTCTCTACAATTTAAAATAAAAAATGTATTTGTCATTTGTAAAAAATAAAATTAATTTGTGTTTTTTTTAAACAGGGAAGCAAATCTGTCCGGACTCGATCCCTGGCAGCTCAGTGTGCAGGTCTAGAGACCTTCACAATGAGCTAAACGTTTTTATTTGCTCTTGCATTTTTTTCTTTGCCCTATATGGGCTATCTCGGACCGTGGGGGAGCCCTGAAGGGCTCCCCTGTGGTCCCTCCATATTTTTTTTTTAATAGATTTTATCAAATGCCCTTATAGGTTATCTGGCAGCATGGGAGAAGCCTTAAGGCTTCCCCCACGGTGCCATTGCTTCAGCAACAAAGGAGCTGCTTTAAGCATCACTCCATGCTTGCTGAAGCATTTCTTCCCCGTCATACATGAAAGGTTCAGATTTTGACAGGGGGACCACAGAGCTGCAGCCAAGCAACAGCAAACAGCTATGACCCGGGGTGGGTACCCAGGGACTTAGCAGGAGCCAGCCCTGCGGTAGGCGATCCCCAGGGCCATCAGTGGCCCCAAGAGGAGGGCCGCCCTGAAGGGCTCCCCTGTGGTCCCTCCATATTTATTTATTTTATTTTATTTTAAATATATTTTATCAAATGCCCTTACAGGCTATCTGGCAGTGCGCTAGAAGCCTGAAGGCTTCCCTCTTGGTGCCATTGCTTTAGAAACAAAGGAGCTGCTTTAAGCATCTCTCCGTGCTGGCTAAAGCATTTAATCTCTGTCCTCTGCACATGTGCAGGGGACAGAGATGAAAGCTTCATATTTTGACAGGGGGACCTGCTTTACAGACCCGGGGATGGGCACATAGCAGGAGGCTGCCCTGGGGGGTGGTGATCCCCAGAGCCATCAGTGGCTCCAAGAGGGGGGCTGGGCAGCTCCCCTCTAACTGCACACACAGCCCCGGGGAGGTGGTGGTTCCCAGGGCTTGGGGACACCCTTTCTTTTTTAAAATATTTGCCCTCAGGAGTTGGTGCCATGGGCACGTGCCTCCCTGCATATTTAATCAAAGCCCTGGGGAGGTTATGATCCTAAGAGCAGCGGGGGCACACAGCCTCCCTGCACATTATTACGGTAACACCCTGGGGAGGTGGCAGTCCCCGTGGCAGCGGGAGGGGCACGTGGGCCCCCCACATATTAAATCACAGCTCTGGGGAGGTGGCAGTCCCTGGGGCTGCGGGAGGGGGCCAGGAGCCTACCCCTCATTTATATACATATGCCCCCAGGACTTGGCCCACCTGGGGGCTTTATAGTAACGAGGCATGAGAGACCACACTTTTTTTTTTATAGTTTAGGGTGGATCCACTGCAATTCCATTCATAAAAATGTTTTAAATGCTTTTTAGCCCTTGGGGGTTCCCTGTAGGACCCCACCACCAGAGCTAAGGGGTCAGGGTGTTCGTACCCTAGCCACTTTTCCTTATTTTTGTACTTTTTTGGGGACTTGACTTCATCTGAGTCCCAAGATGGCTGACAACACTTCAACAGCTTCTGTTGTTGATGTGTTATCAGCCAATCAGATCTCTGCACAAGATCAAGAGAGGTTGAAATCCTTTGCGTCCCTAGATATACAAATGTGGATTTTCTTTAATTGCTCTAAAACTACTGAACAGAATTACACCAAAATAGAAAATGCACTCTTTCCGTACCAGGACCTACCTTCCTGCCAAATTTTGTGTAATTCCGTCCAGTAGTTTTTGCACTGTCGCTGTTCAAAATCTATATACATTTACATGTAAAACACTTACATTTTCGGTGTATAGTCATGTGTGGTAAAGACATATTTATGCTAAAACAAATCGTTGTAAAGACATTCATGGTAAAGATGCATTCGTTGTTATTGAGTAGTTGTAAAGGCTATGAGTGATTCTGGCCTTGTTGTGAAGGCTGTTTCCCATTACAGACACATCAAAGGATGCATTAACTGATTCACAAAGGGTCAATATTCTTTATGAATCATGTCAGCAACATCAGCGGAGTATTTAATGAAGGAGATCTCCTTCTGGTAAAGGATTAAGAAAAATGGTAACAATATTTTTATGTTAAATGTTTTTGTAAATCATATTTTATATTTATTTTAAAAGTAGAACAAAATAAATTAAATGTTGCAGCATTAATAAATCAATTTAGGTTTACAATTTTAAATATCATTATACTTAATATAATAAAAATATAAGTTAAGATAGCATTATATTTCTGACGATTATAAATCCCACCTAAAGTTCAACATGGGTTGATGGTGAATAAAAATGACAGGTAGAATTAACATAATTTTATTATATTTTAATAAAAATTAATGTACATTATTTGTAATTCAAAAATGTTAATAAAATATTTTAAAATAAAATACAAAATGTATTTTTGATTATGTTTTAGATATTAACATATGTATTTATGTTTTAACTATTTTATTTTAATTTAATTTATCCTTATTTACTGATTTTAGATCCCTATCTTCATTATTTCCTATGCTAAGGTATACCGTTAACAGTGGGTGGGCATGTGTGGTGCTGGACTTACTCCAGCTCTGAGTACTTTTACTACTGTTTTGGGTCTTTTTGGCTGCATTAACTTTAGAAGTGTAGCTTCTGATAGGAATGGGCTTCCTCTTTTGTGGGTGGGTGCACATTCTTTCCCTAAAACACTCTCTAGCCCTCTCTAAATCTATCCTTACTCCTCCCTGAACCCCTCTCCTTTAGTAGTAACTATTCCCCATTTTCAAAAACCCCACGATTAACTTTTTATTATTTTATTACAATTCACTGCATTGCATCGGCCACAACAGAGCTCAAGGTTTAGTTCAGTTTGTTCAGCTGAATCCATATGCATTACCTCTCCAATAACTGCCTTTAATGTTGGCCACTTTTCTTTGTCTAGAACTTCAACAAGGACATGTTGATGTGACCACCAGGGGACAAGGAGGGACTTTTCACTCAGTTCAGCTTACAGTTAATTAAAAAAAGCTGTGTATCCACTACATTCAACCATCATTGGGGCATTAAGTATGAGCTAATCAAATTGTTCACTAACTTGCTTTCCACAAAACAATCAATTTACAATTACATGAAAATCATTTTGCAAAGAATGGTTTTGAAAACCCCTGTAAAATGAGAAAATAATAAATGACAGCTTCGCCATTTCCCGATGATTCCTGTTTCACATAGAAGGGGTAATCTCTCTATGATTTGTTTGAAAAATGAGGCCGCGAGTATGGTGGAAATAAACGTTCAAACTCTGCGTTAATTTATTCTCAGTGTTTTATTTTGTCCACTAATCATGCAAGTGATTACATTGCCTCAGCATGCATGTTTTTGCATGCTTTGTTTTTATGTGTGGTTATACATTTTTGTACACTGAATCAGATCTCGTGCTTTCTAAAAATGTGCCCCAGCTGCTATAATAATCAACAGATTTCCACTTCAATACACAGGGCAACCAGCTATTTAAATTGGGATCTCCGAACGGAAGGGGAATTCAATCAACTATTAAGTAAGCCTAGACAAAGTCAATAAGACTTTATTGGGGAAGGTGGCAGCAAATATGGAATTGTGCTTATTGGCATGCCCATGATGCAAGTATAAGATGTGTTGTTAAAACGTTTATGTAGTTGTTTGTGGTGCAAAATATATGAAATTAACAGGAATAAATATGCGTCGAATATCAAGAATGCATACATGTATGTAACATATCTAAACATGATTATGTAGGTATTAAAGTGTTATACAGTAAACCATTGTATAATACCATATTCATGCACAGGCCTATGTGGTAAGTGCATTTCTTTCATTTAAAGTAGAAATACTATTTCAGGTAGATATCATTTAAAACAGCTATAAATAGAGAATCCTGAACTTCTGCTGCACGTTTTGAATCCATTCCGTGACCAGGGGTAAGGATGCACACCTGCCAACTGTCCTATAACTTTTCTTCGTGTTACGAAAGCTTGTACTGTTATTGATTATGCCATACATGAGGTGTACATTAGTGAATCGAAAGGAACAGCTTGCTATAACAAAACCGAAATATGCATTGGCAATGCCAATAGATCTGCCCTTAAAGAATGTGGTATGGTTATTTGAAAAATTACAAGAGAATAGCATGGGAATGAATAAGTATTTGTGTGGAAGCAAAGAACTGTAGAATAATATTGATGTAGGTCAAAAGGTTTGGCAACGGTTGCACTTTCAAGCAGACTAAACATCAATGTAGATTAATGACTGTCCCCCTCTCATCTGTGCTCCTGGCAGAGAAAAACACCATTAATTATCTAGTTATCTAAGGCACTTTAATAGCATTACATTACCCTCTCATCGGAACTCTTTGTTGCAGTCATTACAATATGAGGTGATCTTGCCCCCAGTCACGCCTATCTACATGTTAGTCTTTCTTTTATCGTTACAAAAAAATAGAATAAAGACTTCTTCCTCCCTCCTTCATGTCTGCTGCGTTTCCTGTCCAGAACAAGTAAGAGATGCGCTAGATTTTTTGTAGGGGAAGGGAGTTCATACTGTTTATTTTTAACTCACCATGTGAGCTGCAATGCATCACCCACAGCTGCACTTCTTGTGCATGTGGTTAGCTAAGAGTGTTGTGTGCAGTCCGAGGGCTGGCCAATCGAGTGTCGCGATAGGGATTAGCACTCAGGTCCTGCGGTGGAGTTCTGGTATAAGCGCAACTGCGGGGAGGTGGGTCTCTACTTCTTTTGCAGATAAGTCTCGTAGTTGCTGAGATTTGGTTGCCTAGAAACAACTGTAAATAGGAAGCGGTGCCTTGAGCACTACTTACTTTCTGCCTTTCTCAAGATGTGGCTATGGATAGCATGGAGGCCCTTTCTGCTACTCCTCACAGAAAAGTTGTGCAGAAGAGGAAACATGTTCAGAATTTGGGGAGGATGCACTTTTGCAGCTATTTAAGATTAATTTCCAAGATTTAATTGATAAGGCAGTTGAAGCTTCCACGAATGAGCTTCAGACTAAAAAGCAGAAGGGTGATACTGATGATGATCTGAATAATTCACCAAAAGGCACATATGTGAAAGGAAAGGTGCTTTCAGAGATGTTGCACATATTAGTGAAGACCTTGGCTTTGATCCAAAAACTGTAGCTCAGGAGGGGGTTTATTCCCAATATAGTACCTCTGTTGTGGATGATCTGCCTTTGCATGACATGATTAGGAGATAATTGCAAAGGAATTGAGGGCTATTGCCAAGCAGAGTATCTCTTGGTTTTTGGAAAAGAGCTATCTTATTGCACAATATGACGATCAATATCCCCAGGTCCCAAAGGTGAATTCAGTTTTGGCATCCATGGATTCTTCTTCCTCTTTATTGTCACAGGAAGGAACCTTATCTGACCCTGTTGAAAAGAAGGAGGAGGCAGGCCTCAAGACAACTTACAGAGCTTCCAATTTTGGTATACGTGCTCACACATACTCATCACATGCCTCCCAGGTCCTACTGAGATAATGTTTGATTGTTTCCAGGGCCAGGGTAATCCAACTCCTATTCTAGCTGAAATGGAAATATTGGCCCAGTTCCTCTCAGGCGTCACCTTTAATACCCTATGGGCTGTTTTTGTCCATGTTAGGTGTGGCAGTTGTGGCCTGCAGGTCCCTGTGACTGAAGCCTTGGAGACTGAATTCTTCTTCAAAGTCTTGATACATAAACTGCCATTTGAGGGTCCAAAACAGATTGGGGATGAGTTAAATACTATGGTCCAGAGATCTACTGACGAGAAGAAGATTTTAAAGTCTTTTCAGTTGTTTCAAAGGAAGACATCTTTTTTCACAAGTACAGTGTAAAGGTCCTATGGACAATTTGTATCCCTTTCGAGGCCGGGCTTGTGGTGGGGGAGCCGTGTTTGCCAATACGTCCAGACTATAGGGTCAGAACACCCAAATAACTGGTCAGAAGTGGCTATGCTGAAGTTGGGGCCAGGATTCAATTCTACCTTCTGCAATGGATCCTGAAAATAACAGATTAATGTGTCCTCTCCAGAATTTGCCAGATTCCTTTTGCAAACCTGCCTCCAGAAGGGTTGTTTTGATGTTACTCCATTATCAAGAGACATGCAGAAGAGGAACATGATGTTGACAGGGGTGGGGAAACGACTTCTCAGAAGGCAGTTGTGTCTGTACCAGCATCCCAGTGGAAAGATGGGTTTTATTATTTTCTCTTCTTGGTATGCAAACTAGATGTTTTTTTGGCCTATCCTTGATTTGAAGGCACTAAATAAGTTTGTGAAATTAGACCAATTCAGATGATCAGTCTGAAATCCATTCTTCCCCTCATCCAGACAGGTGACTTTTTGGCAACTTTGATTTGGAAGATGCCCATTTTCACATTCCATTTCACCCTGACAGCCAAACAAAAATTCCTGAAGTTTTCAGTGAAAATGACACATTATCAGTGCCATTTGCTGCCATTTTATCTGTCAATAGCTCCCTTGACCATCACCACGGTACTGGCATCAGTAGTAGAGGGTTTGCAACTTCAAGGGTTTTGATGACTGTTTAATTTGTGCTTCCTCTTGAATTAAGGCTAAAGTGATAGAAGCTACTATTGCTCTATTGCAACAATTGGGGTTCAGTCTGAACTTACTGAAATCTCATCTTATCCCAGTTCAAGTTAAACAGCTACAGTTCAGTAGAGCGATTTGCAATACACTGAAGTAAGCAGTTTGTCTACCATGCCTCAAGATAAAAACACTACAAGAGAGCGTGAGAACATTATTGTTCCTAGCGTCAGCCCCAGCCAGGTACTAGTATAAAGTTCGGGGACTTACGGAGGCAACAACTGAAGTGGTTCTCTGGGCTCAATTGCAACTCAAACCTCTCATCAATCATTTGTTGGCCCATTGGAATCTGTCCCTCGCCAATTACGATTCCCAGGTCCCACCAACTCTTGTTCAGGAATTGACTTGGAGTTGGGTGCCCGTTTCAGCTCCCTGCTCTGATTTTGTTGACAACAAATGCCAGTCTGTGGTGTTGGGGTGTCTGGGATCTTTCGAAGCATAGGGTCAGTGGTCACTGATGGACTAGGGTCATTCGTCCAATTGGAGGGAATTGGCAGCAGTTTGGCAAGTGGTTCAGTTTTTCCCACCACAGTTGACAATCATGTCCTCTTCTCTACCATCCTGCCAACTAGATTTGCTCTTGGTGGAGGCAAATCTCATTGCCATGAGGGCAGTTTACCTTCAAGGACAGCCCAATTTTCATTCCTAAAGCGTGAGCGAAAATCTGCATTCCTCAGTTTTCTACCATTTCTCTCATCGTGTCTTTCACAAGCTATGCCATCTCTTTGAGGAACTGTGAATAAACCTTTTTGCTTCTCCCCACAGTGTCCTGCTTCCAATATTTTGTTCGGAGGTAGTTTATCGTCAAGCCTGGGCAGTGAAAGCTCTCTCAGTTTTGTGGCCCCCTGGTCTCCTGCATGCATTCCCTCCAATTCCTCTATTCCCTAGGGTTCTCTAGAAGATTCAGGTTGAGAGGGTATCAATAATCATGACTGCCCCGTTTTGGAAGGTTACTGGTCATTTCATCCTCTTTTTTGTTTCCAGTGTTGCCATTGGAGCAGCTTCAACAGCTGAAGTTGACAGCTTGGCTCTTGACTAGTTAGTTCTGAAGAAGATGGGTTGTTCTAGCGATATGGCAGCTTAAGCACAACTATCCCATTAACAGTCTACTCTTTCCTCCTCTAAAAAGAACCGTGGCTCTTTTCTGAAATGGTGTGTATTTAAAGTTTTAGATCCATTTCTAGGGGATCCCTATCAGATTCTTGAATTTCTGAGTGATGGGTTTTTTAAGAATCTAGCTCCAGCCACTTGGCCACTAAGTGGGAAGCAGTTAAGGCTTGTCACGGTTCTAAGGGGATATGGATATGATTCTTTCCTTTGTGGTACGCTCACTTAAGTGTTTTCGTCTGCAAAGACAGGTCACGCGGGTTTTTGTTCCTTCTTGGAACTTACCTGCAGTTCTTCAAGGATTGCAAATGTCCCCTTTTTGCACCTCTTCATGAAGTAGACATGATGTGGGTGTTGACTACAAATGTTTTTCTGTTAGTCATTACCACTTCCCTTCAGTTAGATGAATTTGGTGCTCTGATAATGTCAGATCCCTATTTGCAGATCTTTTCTGACAGGGTGATCTTGCGTTTGGAGCCAAACGTTGTTACTAAGGTGTCTTCTAGGTTACATCCACAACCAGAAGTAATTCTTCAGGTCTTTCAGGATGAAGGTGAGGTTCATTTGCCTTCCTGGATGTTAAGAGGACTCTGATAATCTACTAGCACCTTACAAAGGACTTTCACTTTCTCAATTCCCTGTTCATTTCTTTTGGTAGTGTAAATAGGGGTAAAAAGTTGACCACCTCGAAGCTCAGCAGATGGGTTTGGCAGGCAATCTGTCAAGCTTACAAATCCCTAGGTGAAGTCCCTCCAGTACAGGTTCAGAGGCCCTCCACATCAGTTTCTACTTCCTAAACTGAGGCAGCATGCCTGTCAGTTCAGGAGATTTGCAGCCACATGGCGGTCTGATCACACCTTTGTTAAGCACTATCATCTTGATGTGTTGCATTCTTCTGTTAAATTTGCTGTTTGTGTTGTGAATACAGCGATAAAATAAGTATGGAATAATAAACTGACTGTACCAAAGAGGACCTTATTCGATGTAATGAAGTTTATCAGTAATTAATAGATTCATTATTGTGTGTGCCCCTGAGAGATTATGCTCAGGCAGCTGGATAAATAACAACATGATCACAGCTGTGTGGAGGGCATTCACTTTTGTGTTGACACACACAACTTCTGCCCAAATCAAAACGTGTCCTCACGGCTTCAATCATGTGGCCAGATCCAAAGCCCCTCTCTAGTGATGCTCACATAATTGTCTGGCAACAGCTGCACTGTCAAGCCAGTCCATAACGACAGGCACTATGAAGGAGGGGCATGCAAAGTGGTGAGGGGAGCACAAGGTGCAAGGGGGAGCTCTGGGTGCAGACATTATGCATACAGCCTTACGATATGCTTCAACATACACAGAGAACAGGTATCTCATAAGCTTGGGCATCAGTTCATTAAAATACTGGGAGTCATGGAAGTGCACTAGGGTTTCCTGTAATCTGGATTCCCAGGGAGACAGTGAGGGAACTTCTGGATGGAAGCATCTGACCTCACGTTGCCATGGCTGTGATAAAATTTCAAATGAGCCTTCTTCAGGCCTTGTAGAGTAGACCAGAATTCTGAACTGTGAGCCACATCAATGTATCTTGGGTTCTTTTTGTAAACAAAGCATCATGGGTGACATTACAAAGTCAAACAGGTGAGATTTTCACACTCATAATAGTTAAGCAAGCCTGCAATGAGTATTCTTTATTGGACAGTTTCATCTCTTCTCTCACCTTCTCACCTTGTCCTCTATCACCATTCTTCCCTACTCTTAGGCCCCGTCCACCAGCCCACTTAGTGCAGCAGCAAGCACAAGATTTATCGATCTATATAGTGTTCGGATGAAAGTTCTCTTCTTGGATCTGGATAGCTCTCCGGCTCTGGCCTATACATGTTTCTGTTTTTCTCTGTATCACTGTCACATGCTAGGGACGGAGGACTGGAGGAGAGAAGGTAAACTATAGTCCCCATGTGCAGGGAGAAAATTCCCTGAAAATTAGTGTCATTTCTTTTTTAAACAAAACCCCATTTTGGTAGTTTGTTGGGGAAATGTAAAAAGAATGTGGAGTGGACTGAAACAACACACAGTCACATATGTCAAATGGAGTAGCTTTCAATTGTGCAGCAGGTGCAGTGCCATCACGGCCCAGAGGCTTGAGGGGTCCACTGAGCCCTGATTATTGTTATATTTTATAAATCAAACTGCAATAAGGGACCAGAACTTATTTTACCTCATCAGACCTTTACCAAGCGCGAGACAGGTTAAAACATACAAAGGGGAAAGAAGGAGGAAGAGAAACACTGAAAAGCTGTCATGCTGGGAGAAAGCAAGGACTTGCAAGAGTGAGATAAGGTGTCAAAGAGTGTCTGGTAGTTGATTAAAGAGGCCCGAGGTAGGTTTAGGACAAGCATCCTTGGTAGTTGCGCTCTGACATTTAGAAGAGCCGCCTGTGGGCTTGTGATCAACACTTTTGGGCACCCGCCCTCAAGCACTGGTTGTCCTCCTCTAGTAGGCTGGAGGCCAGAGCATCTACAGTGCTGGCAGGCTGTCACATTGGCAGGCAGAGTGCAACACCCTAAATGAGGTCCTGAATATGTACTTATTTCACACGATTCAGTGCTTATACTGTTTGGGCTGGACAGCGTTGCAAAAACAATAACGTTTTGCAGTTAGAGTGAAAAAAATACTTTGAATAGCCACGGATTTAAGGTGAGTATCTTTACTCCTGGGACTCTTTCCACTGTGCATGTTTCCAACAAATAACTTGTCTATGATTTTTTATGAACTGCGAAATAAAGATTTCAGTTTCCGTAATTGATATTTGAGAATGAGGCAACTATTGAATGATTGTGTACATAGATGGAAATACCATTCCACCGAACATGCCCAAATGCTTGTAAGACTCAGATTTCTTTTTTGGATGAAGGTAAAACAAGTAGCAGTAATTCTACCTTTCTTGGCAACATTAAAAGTTGGATGTTTATCCCAAAAATAGGCTCCCTAAGGGCATGACTTTTCGGAAGAAGTTTCAATGTACCGCTAAATGTTTCTGTAGCGTAATTACAAAATAATCCCTTAACATGATGCTCATTAAACTTGCGTATGTAATAGGTATTTTTAATTCCTCCGTTCACTTTTAAGCACACGTGCATTACTTGCTATGCTTAATTTAGTTTTTTTGGTATTTTACCTGTACCAGAAATGTTGACACAGTTAGCTACTGCGTCCTATATAACGTGTTGAGAACGGCCAAATTAAATAGAAGGCGTACACATTTGGTATTAGCTGCTGTTGTCTGCATTCTAACTTCTAGCAGCTCTTATGTGGATACTTGAAGCAGTTGGCATTTTGTTTATTTGCTTGCAGGAGATGACTTTGGGGGTTGTGGGTGAGGATGCTAATTAAGTAGTAAAAGCAAGCAACTTACCATTTGGTTATTTTTTTCTTCTTCCTGGTGGAAGCCATAGGATTCAAACCCCCAAGGCCAACTCAGACGTTCATCCTTTCGAGGCCGATAAATTGAATAGTTGAGCTGGGTCATGGCTGGGCCATACTATTTACAGCATTTAGGAATAGCTTAAACATTATGGTAAAGCAATTTATGAATATTCGTTTTGTCAAATATTTAACAGCGCACAAAGTAGCCTGAATGATACTAAATGAGGAGCACTCTGGTCATTGAACAATTTGACTCAACTACTGAGCAAGAAGTACGGCTTCTTCATACCCGGAGGGCAGAGGGTTGAGAGGTAATGGCCGTGTCAAGCACATAGATGGTGTCAGAACCCCCAGTCCAGATGGCCATGGGGCAAGAAGGAGCTACTGGTTCCAATCATGAGGGATGAGGCCTTTTACTCCTGATGCCCCAGGGACTGGCCTACTATGGATCCTGAGCAACAACGCCAAGTACCCCTTCAGCATGTGATTCTCAGTTGTAGTGCTGGTCAAACAATCCAAGGCACCTCAGGTGGGGTGAGGGAAGGAGAGGTAGACACGGGGGATGGCCACAGTCTCAATTCAAAATAGGTGCAGCAGCAATAAATAATTGTAAGTTGAAAAACTTGCTTTTGTGTCACAAATAGTATTTCAATATGAACACTAAGTAAGATACCACATTCACAAACAATACATACAGGTGGTCATTCTGACCTCGGCGGTAAAAGGCGCCTACCGCCGGTCAGAAATCCTCCATAATCCCGCCGCGGTTGCGGAAACCCGCCACGGTCATTCTGACCCGCAGAAGGCAAACCTCCGAAAATCCGACCGCCACAACAGACCGCCAGACCAGCGGTCGGCGGAAAGGTGGAGGTGACCAAACCTCCACCGCCACGCCAACAGAAATACGCCCATCCCATTACGACCCACGAATCCACGCGGCGGTCATTCAAACGCGGTATTCCATTGGCGGGACACACCGCCGCAGTCAGAATACACACAAACGAACAAAACTCAGCCACATTGGACGATTTGAATCCCACACACCTGATACACATACACACACCACTCCCACACACACAATACAATATAAAACACCCACCCACATCACCCACAAACCCCTACGCTAAAAAATTCGTAAAGAAGGCAAGAGCGAGACACCAGCATCCAAAAAATAACAGCCACAGCCACTCAACACCATCACCCACACACTATCCACACACAAAACAACACACACCACCACACTCAACTCACTTAAATACACATACTCCACCCCACACATCATACACACCACCCCATGGCACCCCAAAGACAACCCCGCTTCACAGACGAAGAACTCAGGGTCATGGTGGAGGAAATCGTTCGGGTAGAGCCCCAGCTGTTCGGCACACAGATACAATACACCAGCATTGCCCGGAGGACGGAGCTATGGCAGAGGATTGTCGACAGGGTCAACGCAGTGGGACAGCACCCCAGAAATCGGGAAGACATCAGGAAGCGATGGAACGACCTACGGGGGAAGGTGCGTTCCATGGTATCCAGGCACAACATCGCCGTGCAGAAGACTGGCGGAGGACCCCCACCTCAACCCCCACAATTCACATCATGGGAGGAGGAAGTCTTGAACATCCTGCATCCTGACGGCCTCGCAGGAGTCGGCGGAGGAATGGATACTGGTAAGTTGAAGCTTCAATACTGCTTCCCCCCCACCTGCATGCCAAATCAGACCCCAACCCTCACCCCCATCCTCGAACCCCACCCTCACCCCCACCCCCATCCTCACCCCCACCCTCACCCCCACCACCATCCTCACCCCCACCACCATCCTCACCCCACCACCATCCTCACCCCCACCCCCAGCACACCTATTCCCCGCCAATGTCTCACCATCACAACCCACACATCCCAAAACCTAGGCCTGCATGCGTCCACTAAGCATGGACACCCATCACCAAAGCATGCCCAATGCATATACACATCCCCCCCACAAGCCACCCTCACCAAAGCCCCCACACACGAATGCCAGCACTTGGGGACACGAGAACCCACAGATACACCCATATGCCACACATTGAAACTATAACCATACCTCTATACCCCTGCAGGACCCGACCGTCAACACACCGCGGCGGAGGGGCCAGAATTCTCCACACCCCCCACCCAAGAGGCCGTCAGCGATGACAGCAGCTCTGTCGACCTGGACACCGATGACCAGCCCGGACCATCGGGGACCTCTGGACAGTCGGTTCCCCTCACACAGGCCCAGGCCACTACAGACCCAAACCCCTCTGGGAACACCAGCACAGCTCCCACCCAGCGGGCCCATGCCTCTGTCTCCAGGGCGCGTCAATCTGCGGTGTGTCTACCACTACAGGGCACCCAGGATAACCCACCACCCCAACAACAACAGGGACCTGGGGGCAGTGGTAGTGGGCACACCGGCCAGGGGGCAGAGGCCCAGGGAAACAGGGGAACTCGGAGGGCAGCTGTGCGACAGGGGGGGGAGGAGAGGCCCAGGGAACCCACTCTCCACGAGGTCCTCACCACCATCATGGGAGCATACAACCGCTCCCAGGAGACGATGGCGACGGTACTGGCCCGGTTCCAGGAGATCCAGGTACTGCAGGAGGAACACTATCGGGGGTACAGGGAGGACATCAGAGCCATCAACACCACCCTGGTTACCATGGTAGGGCTGCTGCAGGACCTCGTCAACAACAGGGCGGACACTCAACAACACCCAAGGGCCCCTGCCACTAGCCTGGACCAAGAACAGCCAACCACCTCCGCCGGCGCTAGTGGACAGGAGGCCCCCGCACAGCAGCAGCCCACCAGACCCCCACCTCCTGCAGGAGAAGAACCACCCCGCAAGAGGGCCCTGAGATCTCGCAAGAAGACAGAGTAGGATGTCAAGACCCCCGCCAGCAATGGATACCACCTGATGTCATCCCACTGTCCCACATTGTCACCCTGTCCATCCTTGAACTGCCCATGCTCCATCTCTCCACAGGCCTCTGGACAATGCACCCGTGTGACTGTTACTCTGGACTCTGCCATGGACATTCCTTCACCATAGCCCCCACCCACTTGAAACCACCCATCCCATTTTGAGCACTTCAATAAACACCTATTTTGCACCAAAATATCTGGAGTCTGGCTGTGATTTCAATAGATTGTAATTGACATGACAGTGCAAATATGTCCTTGTACATGGTGAAGTCAACAAACAGCTGCCACAAAGCTGTAGTCCATGGGGAAACGAAGCACAGGACTCGTAGTGGGGACCCCAGATCTGAAATAGGGAGGGAAAAGCCAAAACTCAGTCGTCATACACTGGGGCAAATAGACAGGCAGCAGAGATGCAGGAGAGTAGTTAACATTTACTAAATTATCTTTGAAATGTTACCTGTGTCCTATTGGAAGTACTGTTCAATGATTCTGTCCCTGTTGTCTGTTTCAGCCCTGTCGTCTTCCTCCTCGTCACTCTCCTCAGGTTCCACCGCTGCCACAACACCACCGTCTCGACCATCCTCCTGCAGGAAAGGCACCTGGCGGCGCAAAGCCAGGTTGTGAAGCATGCAGCAGGCCACGATGATGTGACACACCTTCTTAGGTGAGTACATTAGGGATCCACCTGTCATATGCAGGCACCTAAACCTGGCCTTTAGGAGGCCAAAGGTGCGTTCGATCACCCTCCTAGTACGCCCATGGGCCTCATTGTACCGTTCCTCTGCCCTGGTCCGGGGATTCCTTACTGGGGTCAGTAGCCACGACAGGTTGGGGTACCCAGAGTCCCCCACTAGCCATACACGGTGTCTCTGTAGCTGTTCCATCACGTAAGGGATGCTGCTATTCCTGAGGATGTAGGCGTCATGCACTGACCCTGGGAATTTGGCATTTACATGCGAGATGTACTGGTCAGCCAAACACACCACCTGGATGTTCATTGAATGGTAATTTTTTCTGTTCCTGTACACCTGCTCCCTGTCTCTTGGGGGAACCAAAGCCACATGGGTCCCATCAATGGCACCAATTACGTTGGGAATATGTCCAAGGGCGTAGAAATCACCCTTCACTGTAGCCAATTCGCCCACCTCAGGGAAAATGATGTAGCTCCTCACGGATTTCATCAGGGCAGACAACACTCTGGATAACACCTTCGAAAACATGGGCTGAGACATCCCAGAAGCAATTCCCACGGTTGTCTGAAATGACCCACTTGCCAAGAAATGGAGTACTGACATGACCTGCACCAGAGGGGGAATCCCTGTGGGTTGGCGGATGGGGGACATCAGGTCGGGCTCCAGCTGGGCACACAGTTCATGGATAGTGGCACGGTTAAGACGGTAGGTCAGGATAATGTGGCGTTCTTCCATTGTCGACAGGTCCACCAGCGGTCGGTACACGGGAGGATTCATCCGTCTCCTCGCCCAACCCAGCGGACGGTGCCTAGGAAGGACAACATGGAGCACACAGTCAAGCAACCCACAGGTACGTACTCACAGCTAGCACAGTATACGATTCTCTATGCAGTGAATGGCGTGTCTGAGTGGCTATGCAAGGACTAGGCCTGTGTGACGCAGTTGAAATTGAGCCATGTGGGCCCTGGAAATGGCGGCTGCCTGACCTGTGAAGTGTGACAATGGGATGTGAGGTCAATGCGCTGGCGTGGCACACCGCGGCGGGCGGCGGGCGAAGACCGCGGCGCAAAGCCGCATTGGTTAACATTGAAGCCTATGGGTTTCAGGAGCCAATGGCGAAGGGCGCCGGCGGTGGCGGGACGCACCGCCGCGGTACGCACCGCCGCGGACGTGACCGCCATTTTCTATCTACTTATCCACTTGCGACTTGAACTTTCACAGGAGAGGACCTATACTGCAAGTGTTGCTGTGACCTCGGTCTGGAAGGGACAATGGCTGCTGCGCCTGGGGAAAGGGCCCCTGCCTTCACTGGAGAGGAGTTGGAGAAACTTGTGGATGGGGTCCTCCCCCAGTATGCGCTACTCTACGGTCCTCCAGACCAACAAGTGAGTTTAATTCAATATGGATTTGGGGCCACTGGCTGGTTTGGGGGCCTGGCGGGGGGCCTGGCGGGGATGGGGGGCATGTTGGGCCTGGCGGGGGGCATGGCGGGGGGCCTGGCGGGGATGGGGGGCATGTTGGGCCTGGCGGGGGGCATGGCGGGGGGCCTGGCGGGGATGGGGGGCATGTTGGGCCTGGCGGGGGGCCTGGCGGGGGGCCTGGCGGGGATGGGGGGCATGTTGGGCCTGGCGGGGGGCATGGCGGGGATGGGGGGCATGTTGGGCCTGGCGGGGGGCCTGGCGGGGGGCCTGGCGGGGATGGGGGGCATGTTGGGTCTGGCGGGGGGCATGGCGGGGGGCCTGGCGGGGATGGGGGGCATGTTGGACCTGGCGGGGGGCCTGGCGGGGATGGGGGGCATGTTGGGCCTGGCGGGGGCATGGCGGGGGGCCTGGCGGGGATGGGGGGCGTTGGGCCACTGGAAAGGAAAATGCTGAGAAACTTGAACGTGGTATTTCTCCCTCCCTGTACATGTCACATAGGTCCGCGCCCATGAGAAGATCGGGATTTGGCGTGCCATCGCCAAGGAAGTCCGGACCCTGGGGGTCCACCATCGACGGGGCACCCACTGCCGCAAGAGGTGGGAGGACATCCGCCGCGGGACCAAGAAGACCGCCGAGTCTCTGCTGGGGATGGCCTCCCAACGTAGGCGGGGTGCCTGCCGTCAACTGAGCCCCCTGATGTTCCGGATCCTGGCGGTGGCCTACCCTGAATTGGATGGGCGCGTGAGGGCAGCACAGCAGACACAAGGGGGTGAGTACAAGCATTATCTACTCTGTTGTCGCGCAGTGGAGGTGTCTGGGTGGGGGAGGAGGGCTGGGGGTCCCCCTAGGCCAGGGCGATATCTGTAGGCTGGGCACCCCCGTAAGCCCCTGTGTCCCCAGCCACCACCCTCAGTAGTTTGTCAGTACAGCCATCCCTGGGCCGTGTCATCCATGGGTGCAGTTGTCAACTCTAGGCGTGTAGGGCATGTTCCACGGAATGCGTAGCGGACCCCAAGTGCGCAACTTAGTGCAGGGGGCATCTGTGTCTGTCATGTCCGCTAACTGTACCGGAGATCCATGTACTCAATATCCCTTTATTTCTCTCTCCCCCCCCTTTTTGTTTGTCTTTCTGTGCTTGTGTGCATCCGCATCATCAGGCGGAGGAGAAGTGGCATCGGGGCAGGAGGGAGCTGCATCTCACATGGCCCAGGAGGGCCATGCCACAGAGTCAGACTGGACCAGTGAGACGGAGGGCGAGGGGAGCTCCACGACGGGGACGACTGGACCCTGCAGCGACACGGACACGTCCTCGGAAGGGGGCTCCCTTGCGGGGGTGGCACCATCCGTGCCCCCCGCCATTACAGGTACAGCCGCCACCCAGCGCACCATCTCCGCCCTCCCAGCAGCCCCTCAGCGTTCGCCCCGTGCCCGCTCTGCCAGGAAGCCGGGCATCTCCTTCGCCCCAGGCACCTCAGGCCCTGCCCCTGTTACCCCCGCTGCCCTCAGTGAGGAGGTCATTGACCTCCTCCGAACTTTCATTGTTGGGCAGACTACCCTTTTGAATGCCATCCAGGGGGTGGAGAGGGAGGTTCATCGCAGCAATGCGTACCTGGAGGGCATTCATTCGGGTCAGGCTGCCCATCAGCGATCGTTCCAGGCTCTGGCCTCAGCACTGACGGCAGCCATTGTCCCTGTCTCCTGCCTGCCTCTACTAACTCCCTCCTCCCAGTCTCCTGTTCCTCTGCCTGTCCCACCCACACCATCAGACCAGCCTGCACACACCTCAACACCCAAGAGAAGCTCATCCAAACATAAGCACCACAGATCACGCAGACATTCACACACGCAACATTCCGATGCAGACATGCCAACAGTCACTACCACCTCTGTGACCCCCACCTCCTCGTCTCCCTCCTCCCTCCCTGTGACGTCTACACTCACACCTCCATTCACCTCACCATCAGCCAGTGTTTCCATCACCAGCACACCCTCCACTCCAGTCCGCACACGTGCAGTCACCACCCCCACTGCCATTTACACGTCCCCTGTGTCCTCTCCCACTGTGTCTGTCACCCCCTCTTCCACACCACACAAACGCAGCCACCCACCCACCCAACAGCCATCCACCTCACGACAGCCTATCCCTCCTGCACCTGCACCCAAAGACAGCAAACGTGACTCACCTACAACCACATCCTCTCCCTCCACTCCCATTCCCACTGTACCTACCACTCTCCATTGTCCCAAGAAGCTCTTCCTCGCCACTACTAACTTCTTTCCTGACCCTGAGCCCCCCCCTCCTTCTCGTCGGGGTAAGAAGAGCACCTCAGCCACCACCAGCCCTGCAGCCCCCTTGACAAGGGTGCAGGGGTATTGGAGCCCGCCAGCCCGCATGTCTGGATCTTCGCCCAGCAGCAAGGGGACAGCCAGCCCACTCCCTGGGAAGAGGAGCAGAAGGCGGAAGGGTCGCCGCAGGAGCCCGCCTTCTACATCCCCCCCGGACACCACCCAGAGACAGTCACCAGCCACAGCTCCAAAGGGAGGAAAGGGCCACAGGCCCACGACTAAGGAGGGCAAGGGCAGCAAGTCGGAGAGGTCAGGCAGCAGGCCTGCTGCCCAGGAGGAGCCCACAACCCCCATAGCCGCTGCCCCGGGAGGAACCGGCACAGCTGCCCCGGGAGAGCCCACCACCCCCATAGCCGCTGCCCAGGGAGGACCCAGCCCAGCTGGCCAGGAGGGCCCCACCACCCACAGCCCAGGTGGGCAGTGAAGGAGCACCATCCCCGCTGCCCAGGAGGGCACCACCAGGCAATTAGCAGTTGGCCATAGACCGGCCGCCATCTCAAGAACCGCTGAACTGGGCCCTTCAAGGCAAGGAGCGCTGAACTGGGCCCGCCGTCTCAAGAACCGCTGAACTGGGCCCCGCCGTCTCAAGAACCGCTGAACTGGGCCCTTCAGGGCAAGGACCGCTGAACTGGGCCCCGCCGTCTCAAGAACCGCTGAACTGGGCCCTTCAGGGCAAGGACCGCTGAACTGGGCCCCGCCGTCTCAAGAACCGCTGAACTGGGCCCGCCGTCTCAAGAACCGCTGAACTGGGCCCTTCAGGGCAAGGAGCGCTGAACTGGGCCCCGCCCTCTCAAGAACCGCTGAACTGGGCCCCGCCGTCTCAAGAACCGCTGAACTGGGCCCTTCAGGGCAAGGACCGCTGAACTGGGCCCCGCAGTCTCAAGCACCGCTCCGCTGGGCCCCGCCGTCTCAAGAACCGCTCCGCTGGGCCCCGCCGTCTCACGCACCGCTCCGCTGGGCCCCGCCGTCTCAAGAACCGCTGAACTGGGCCCCGCAGTCTCAAGCACCGCTCCGCTGGGCCCCGCCGTCTCAAGAACCGCTGAACTGGGCCCTTCAAGGCAAGGACCGCTGAACTGGGCCCCGCCGTCTCAAGAACCGCTGAACTGGGCCCTTCAAGGCAAGGACCGCTGAACTGGGCCCCGCCGTCTCAAGAACCGCTGAACTGGGCCCTTCAAGGCAAGGAGCGCTGAACTGGGCCCCGCCGTCTCAAGAACCGCTGAACTGGGCCCCGCCGTCTCACGCACCGCTCCGCTGGGCCCCGCCGTCTCAAGAACCGCTGAACTGGGCCCTTCAGGGCAAGGACCGCTGAACTGGGCCCCGCCGTCTCAAGAACCACTCCGCTGGGCCCCGCCGTCTCACGCACCGCTCTGCTGGGCCCCGCCGTCTCAAGAACCGATGAACTGGGCCCGCCGTCTCAGGAACCGCTGAACTGGGCCCTTCAAGGCAAGAACCGCTGGCCCTTTGGCAGACGTGGCAGGGCAGGATCTATCTCGGGCAGGGCTGCAGGATGTCCTCTGGCCAACTTGCCTCCTCCAGTGGCAGTGGGGTCTGTTATGGACTGTATGGACTGTGGCTTTGCTCTCCCTAGGATGGCCCAGTGGGCAGGCCACCCACTGTATGGACTGTTTGGACTGTGGCTTTGCTCTCCCCAGGATGGCCCAGTGGGCAGGCCACCCACTGTATGGACTGTTTGGACTGTGGCTTTGCTCTCCCCAGGATGGCCCAGTGGGCAGGCCACCCACTGTATGGACTGTTTGGACTGTGGCTTTGCTCTCCCCAGGATGGCCCAGTGGGCAGGCCACCCACTGTATGGACTGTTTGGACTGTGGCTTTGCTCTCCCCAGGATGGCCCAGTGGGCAGGCCACCCACTGTATGGACTGTATGGACTGTGGCTTTGCTCTCCCCAGGATGGCCCAGTGGTCATGGAGTCCCCTCGTGGATCTGGCGTCGTGTACTCAAGTGGCTGAGGTGCCCCCCCTTCCCTTCCCCCTGAGGTGCCTGTCCTATTTTCTTTCTGATGCCCCTGCAGTGTTCTCTCCGTGGAGTTCTTGTCGGGGGACTGGGCCTTGCCCCTTTGCACAGGACCCCTGTGATCCACGGACAGTGGTTGGACTACATTTAGTAGCTGTATATATTTTGTACATAGTTTATTTATTTATTGGGATTACTGGTGTACATATTTCAATATATCTGCCCGTTTATGATCTCTTCTTTTGGTCTTTGCATTATTTCGGAGGGGGGTGGTTTGTGGGTTGTGACAGTGATCTGTGGGAATGCATTGATGTGTGTGTTGTAGTGGGGGTGGGTGGGTGGGTGTGTGCCGGTAATCTTTTCCCTCCCCTGTGTCGTAGGTACAGTACTCACCGATGTCTTCCGCGCCGCCGGGCGTGCTCCTGGTATATGAGCAGGAATAGGAGTGCGGGGATGACCTGCAACTCTGGTTCCATACTGCCGGAATCTCGCGTGGAGTGCGTAGAGGTGAGCGTTTTCCCGTTCGTAGTCTGTTTCCGCCGTGTTCTTATCGGCGGTGCTCCCGCCCCGGAAAAGGTGGCAGATTGGTGGGTCGTAATAGGGTGGGCGGTACATTGTCTGCCGCCTGGCTGTTGGCGGGAACCGCTGCGCTGTTTGTTTGTACCGCCGTGGCGGTCGGAGTGTTAAGTTGGCGGGCTGTGTTGGCGGTTCCCGCCAGGGTCAGAATTGCATATTTTAGACCGCCGGCCTGTTGGCGGATTGGCCGCCGCTTTATCACCGACCGCCAGGGTCAGAATGAGGGCCACAGTCTCCTGAGGCCATGGCTCTAGTGTTTCATAGGTGGGTCCCTGAGTACCACTTCCTTCTAGCTAGTGTTAGTGGTTATTCCCCAGTCACTATAGGTGACATTCAGGTTGAGCCCCACTTGTAGTACGAGCCTCAGGAGTCCTACTCCAACTCTTTATTAAAGCCAAAATTGTTCCAGCCCTGCAGCTCTATCTGGCAGGTGTTAGCACATGCAATGTCCCACGGGGCAGTTTGGCCCATAAATCAGTCTTAAACCCATGAGCAGGATCCGAGTGATGTGAGTCACTGAGCGTACCCCTCTTCATGGGAAGCTGAAGCTACAGCAGCTGCCTCCTGTAAGACTTTCACAAGCGGCCTGAGAGGGCTTGGGTCTGGTGTCTTTGAGTGCCTCATATGTTGTCCTGTAGAAGCTGGGGGGTTTCAGTGCTCCTTCGATGCTTGGTAAGTTTCTCTGGATCATCCCCATAGGTGGGGGAGTGTGACGATTCTCTTTGTAAATTAGTGATCATTTGCTATTGTTTTTTACCCAGAATATGCATCCTTGATTCTGTCTTCCATAATATTAGTAAATCACCTGTCACCAAATCACAGCAAACATCGATATTGTCACATAGAGTGTGGGGAACACATCTAGATGGTGGTTTACATTTTGTCCCAGGAGCCCAATCAGTATGAATCATATAATCCTTAGGTAAATCCATCATAAAAGTAGGATCAAAAGGGTCACATGTACTTACTTCAGTGACTGCCCCTGTAAAATTGTAAAGGTCATATAGAGTTTGTAAGACCTCAATGTCTCCTATTATTAAATTAGACATTTGCTCAGAGTTTCATCACGTTGAAACTTGAGTTGCTTTCTTTAAATGACCTCCTTCTCATAAAATGTGACACATTCCTCCACCAGTTTCAAAGTATTCAGAGTCCATTCTTGGTCAGGTACAGTTTTTATTTATTGTTACAAGCCATTGATCTGCTCCAGTAATGCTTTGTGTTCTTTTCATGCACATTTAATAAAGATTTTGAGCATCCCCTGTGAGCAGGTGTTGGATTTCTCAGCCAATTCATCCAATAACTGAGGGTTGGGATTTGACAAGGTGGGAACAGTGAAGATATGAAGTCCTTGTGGGTTACGTCCCACTTCTAAATATTTCTGTAAAGAAGTTGCCTCCCACCAGTGACTCACTTCTTTTTTTTCAAAGTTTCTAAACAAGTTCACTTTCTGTTTGATGTTTAACGTGACTTTATTGTTAGCTGATGTCCTGGTACTCTTGCTTTCAACACGAGGTCTGAATATAAGTTCTGCTGAGGACTCCGGCACTTGGTGAAATCCTCTGCCATTGTTTGTGAAGAGCTTAACATCTGACATCACCTCCCAAGTGTATACGGGAGCAATTTCCCTGCAGACTCTGGCTGCTGTGGTTACTCACGGTGTCATGGTGTCCGTGGTGCTGGTGTGTTCAGAGCCCTCTGCCTCTGATCTTCACGTTCTCACCTACTCTGCTTATCAGCTTCTCCTCCGCTTTTGCTGGCAGCCGGCGGGCGTCTTCTATTCACATATGCTTCTATTGCTCCAAACGCTCAGATGACACCCTTCAATGATTCAGGGCTCATGTAGTGGGCATTCGCCGCTATTACAAATCACACAGTAAACCACATACTATCTTAAGGTAGACAAGACGAACTACACTGGAGGAGTTTGTCAGATATTTTTGATGGCGATGTGAAAACAGTGTGTTTCAGCCAGAAATGGTCTTGATCACATCACACCATCATTCAAACACTACAAACACAATGAAAATAAACAAGATTCCTTCATCTTATTCCATTTCAGTGCTTCATGTGTGCAAATCGAACGGCATTCCAGTGAATAAATGAAAACTGATGAATAGAAGAAAACGGAAAAAAGGAAATTATTGATGAAAATTATTGAGATTTCCGATGTTGTAGAGACACTTGCTTTGCTTAATGCAACTATTACATGTAAATAAGCTTATTTGGTCTAATTTGAGAACGACATTGTTTGTACGAAATTCTAGAAGTCAGCTGTAAACACAACTCTGCTGTTGTTCATTTGCAATCCATATACACAAAGTTAATCAATTTCATTTATTGACAATGCTGCACTGTTGGAACACTGGGCTGATTGCAGAAGCCCCCTAACTTTTTGACATCATTTTTTGTCATAGTGGTGTTTTTCTGACTCTGCGGGAACCCTGGGCACTCCTAGACAGTCCCAGGGCCTGTGCTCTGACTAAAATGGTATATGCAAATTAAGCTAATTATAATTGGTTGTACCAACCCACCCATAAGTCCCTAGTATATGGTAGGGCATGTACGTTTAGGGACCCCAGCATAGGTAGTACACCCAGGGGTGCACTGCTGTGGTGCCCAGAGTCATTTGAAAAGCAGACCTGCCTTGCTAGCTGCTTTTAAGTTAAAGCTAATCCCAAATTTGACTTTGGAATTAAAGGTACTTCAAAAGTCCTAAGCTACCTTACTTTTACACAAAAGACAACCCTAAGGTATGCCCTAAGTATCCCCTGGGTTGCATGCAGTGTAACTATAAGAAGGGATGTTATAAAAGATGTTTTATAAGCCCTGGTGAGGAAAGAAATACCCACATTTGTTTTCCCTATTGTAGTGAATGGGCTCCATAGGCTAACATGGAGAGACTTTATTTTAAATAATAAAGTCTACTTTTCCACAGGAAGGAGCTAAATATAGCATGTTTGGTCTCAAATTAAAATTTATAATAAAGCCAACAACTTGCCACTGTTGAATTAAACATAACGTGGACAGGGAAAGAACTTTAGAACTCTTTCTAAAAGTTACCAGTTTCAGCCCTGCAGCTGCTTTGATGAGGTGTGAGGTAGCCTGGGCTGAAACAAAGGAAGCATCTGGTAGGAGGAGACCTACCTCAGCAGATATTAAAACAGGATGGTGGGGAGAGCAACCAAACTCGACTTCAAAGGAGGGAAGGACATTTGGATACCCAGCTGCCCCCTGATTAGATTAAGAAAGGTGTGTGTTAAGGGAAACCTAGCCACACCAGTGGGTGGGCTCAGCCAGATCTAAACTCTTAGATTTAATTTGTGCCAACTTGGATTTTGGAGGAATGTTGCCCCGGGATTGATTTTTGTCACACTTCCCAGGAAGTGGTCACTCAAGAGGGTGGTAGCCTGCACGTGATTGGACAGGAGCACTCCCCTGCTTTCCACCCCTGGAGCAAGCATAAATATGGCACAGCTGCACACCCCACCTACCCTGCTGGACTCCGGCCTGCACCTGGACACTGCACCAGCTGCACACTTGGGCTTCACCAAGAAAAGGACATTGCCTGGCTTCTACTACTGCAGTAAGGGACTATCTATAGGTTACAGGTAGAAAGAGCTGACTAGAGTCCCCTGTATTAATCCCTGCAGAAATTGACCAGCTGACCAGTGGTCATTTTTGGATTTGAACCAAGTGCATTCTGGGAGTTGGAGTCCTAACCCACAAGGAGCAACTCAGAGCTTCTGGAACCTTGGGGTGAGTTGTGGACACCTAAAGAACCTTAGAAGTACTTGTGGAAGAAGATCCACAAGTTTGAGCAAGTTTAGAGCAACATTGAAAAAAAGCTCCATAAGTGGACGACCCGATGTCGTGAGTCAAGCCAGCCAACATCAACCTCGACCCGGTCTGATCTGCAGGTTCATCCAGCTGAAAAGCTTGGGAGCCCCAGGCTTCCAAGATTTCACCGGGGCTTATGGAAAGGCAATCTGATGATGCTGCATTGAAATCTGCTTGTTGTGGAGGGTCATCCAACTTCGGGGAAGAAAACCTCCAAAAAGGTTCTAAGCTCAAAGGTAAAAGTCTGACCAAGGCTTCCTACACAGTGTATCGGAAGGGGGCTCCATCGAGGTTGGCTTCAACTTTCAATTTGGTACCAGTCGAAGATTTCTGTCCTGAAAAAGTTTATAAGGCCAAACTTAGCACACTTGACCAAGGCCTCCCGGGACGTGTATCTGAAGACGGCTCCAGTGAGGTCGGCCTCCTCTTGCGACTTCATCCTGGTCAGTGAGAAATGTTAAAAAATATGTCTAATTGTGAAGGTAAAACTTTGACCAAAGCCTACGGCTCAGGGTAGCCAAGCAGGGCTCCATCATGGTCAGCCTTAAATTTTGACTTTGCCCTGGTCGAGTGCAACCAGATGTCCAGGCGCTTTTAATTTCTAAGCACTAGACAACAGTTAGGGCCTCATTACGAGTGTGGCGGTCTTCAGACCGTCACACTTGCAGTGGCTGTTGCGGAAGTCCGACCACCACATTGAAACCCTGGCGGTCTGACTGCCAGAAAACCACTGGCACCTCCAGGATCCATGATCACAGAGGCCTAGCGGTGACGGTGATCGTAATCTGCCAGGGCAGCGCGGCATGCAGGCACACACTGTGGGCTACAGCATTGCCGCCGGCTTGTTTCTGACCTAGCGAGAAGTTCTTAATGACTGCGGCGCGGTGGTCGCCACAAAGGCGGCGCCCACCCTTTTGGGAGTTTGGCAGATGAGCTTTCCCATCGGCCAAACTCTTAATTAAGCCCTCAATCTTTAAAAATTCATATCTCCAGTTCCCTTTATTGGATTTTTCTCATTTTAGTGTCATTTTAAAGGTCATATTTAATCTATTTTTTCAAATTGGTGTGGAATTTTTATGGTGTTTTGTGTTTTACTTGTTTACTGTTTGTGGATATTAAATGCTTTACACACCTGTCTCCTAAGTTAAGCCTAGCTGCTTGTTGCCAAGCTACCAGGGGTTGATACAGGATTAATTTATTGAGACATGTACTGGAGCTGGTGGGTGTTTGTGGCCTACTGCTAAGTGTAGGCACTTACCTGCCCTTACCAATAATCCACTTTCCAACATTTTTGGACACAGTGGTGGGATCTAATACTTGTATTGAATATCACCATAGAGCATTTACATGAAATCCTCTAAATTAAGCTACAGCAAAATTATTTTAGATTTTTCAAATTTGGATTAATTTTTTTAAATACTTTGTTTTTGATTTTTCTAAATTATTCTGATCAATTGGTGGCAAAGGTTTTACATGTGTCACAAAAACCTAGGGATAGCATGGAGCTTGAGCTAGCCTGCCTACCCACACTCACTGCAGCTGAGCTTAGGGTGTTGTGCAGAAAGAGGGGATTGCCTGCTGCTAACAACCTTAGGAAGGTTGTGATGATTCCGACCCTTGAAGCCTGGGTAGTACAAGTGGAGGCAGAGAAAGTTTCAGAGATGGGAAAGGGGGAAAGATGTCCTCTCCAACCTCCAGAAGGAGGATGATGATCGCCTGTTCTTTACTTCAGAGGTTAGGGCCCCATCCAGAGCTATTGGGAGGGGAGGGTCTGTGGTATCAGCCGAAGAAGAATTATAACTGGCCCTCAGGGAGAGGCAACTTGAGGCCCAGGTAGTCTACATAGCTTTGGAGGCTGAGAAGTTGGCCTTAGAAAAGAAGAAGTGGGCAAAGGGTAAAAAAGAGATTGTGGCAGACGCTGGTGTTGGGTGGCTCGCGGCTCACGGCGAGTAGAGGCAGATCGTGCCAAGGATTTTGCTGCGGATTGTGCGGCATTGACGCTTTCCCACCAGCGTTGTTGCTGGCAATTTGGCTGGCCAGGATAGGTCGAGCCCTGTGTTGGCCCCTGTGGTCGGCCCTGCTTTGGTGCTGTTGGAGCTACTAGCTTTGGACGGGGGAGCCCGGCCACTCCTCACTTCCTCCTTGTTCCCGGTTTAGCAGCAGTTCTCGTTCAGGCTGTCTGCTGCTGCCTGCTGCCTGCTGCTGCCTCTTGTTGGCAGCCTGACTGCCTGACTGCCTGACTGCCTGACTGCCTGACTGCCTGACTGCCATCTGGCTGCTGTTCCCGGGAGGCCAGTGTAGTCCATGAGCCTTGTGCGGTGCAAAGCACTTTAGGGACATCTCGAGTGTACCCAGAGGATGAGAGGAGGCGCCGGACAGCAGGTGGTAGATGCAAGTGAAGTAAAGGAAACACTAGTAAGCAACTTAATAATTTAACTATAGACATTTGAGTTGTGGAGAGAGTGGCAGCAACAGCAGAGGGGAGAAGGAAAGGAGAAGGAAAAGGAGAGGAGAGTAGTAGGAGCAGATGCTAATGACGCCAAAGGAATAGTTATATCTCCGTATATCTCCGTAAAAATAAAACTGTTGAAATTGATCTAGACGGCAGGAGCCTAACAAAAAGTCATTTACAAAGATCTTGCAAGGAATTAAGGTGAAGTTACGTACTCCCAAGATGTTCAGAATGAGGGGAAAAACAAAGAGGGCTAAGGAGACATTAGCCCGCCCAACGAAATTCCATTGTTCAAAGCAGGAGCCTGATCGTGTGCAAGATCATGGGCTACTTCAGGATCCCGGAACCATACAGCCAACCCGAGGGAAATTCGCAAGACAAGTAGAGGCCGCAGCTGGGGGGTTTCAATCCAAAAGCCTCGGCGATGAAAGCGAATCAGTAGAGAAGAAGGGTGGGGCGTCCGATTTGGAACCTTCGCTGCCAATCCGTGCTGACCCCGATGATACTGAGGACAAGGGACCTAGTGGGGGGCATGGCCTGAGCTTGACCTGCGACACTGGGGAAACTGAGGGGGGCCCTGCATGTCCCCCAAGTAGGAAACAACATAACACATTGATGCGTTTGGAATTAGCTGGGAATAAGGGGACAAGGAAAGCTAAATCAAAAGCAAACACTATAACCAACTACTATAACTATCTTAACTCAAGCACTGACTGGCTGCAGATGCAATATTAGATGACTAATGATCCCACAGTCCAGTCACTGGGGGAAAAAGGCAACACTAATACGATGGAGGCTGAATTGGAGCAATCAGAGGCTTGGCAGCCGGATATACTTCTATCTCCGCTGCAATCATCCCAACCAATGAACAACTCCCCAAAGGGTGGTGAAGTGGAAATAAACAAGCCATCAGAGTGGGATCATTCCTCAGGGGAGCAAAGAACAAGTCATGAATTACATAGGAATTATTCCTGAATCCAATTAGGATTACAAAACTTCGGGAATTCCTCACAAACAACCCCCGCAGAAAGCGTCCAAGTACACTCAATAGTACATCAGAACATAAAGGGGCCCGAAACGGAACAACCATCAACATAGCAGCCCTGTAAGCTCTCAGCACCGCAGTCCTATTTTGGAAGCCAATTAGGAAAAAACAATTCAACACTACGCAGATATGATATTAGCTCATTTAGTTTAGAGCTCTCCTCACTTGATAACTCTGTAATCGGCAACATAGAGCCCCAATTAGACAGCATAATATCGGAGGACTTAAATTTTCTGGATGGCAATCTAATAAAAGGCCTCATGGGCAAGAATGACAAGACCTTCGAAGGCAAAACAATTAATAAGGAAAATTGGCAAAATCGGGAAAATAGAGATGACTTTTCATTAGATCAACTAATTCTTAGCATCATGAAAATTATACGAACAACATTGGACTCAATTGCAACTACGATCATGGCCCAGTCCCTTAAACTTGATAAAAACGTGAGCTCACCAAACAATTTACAGCCTCAATAAAGACCATAGACTATAGGATGGCCCTGGTAGAGGCCGCCATAAGGGAAAATCTGTGGCAACAGGTTGTGGCTGATAAGGAGGATAGGCAAGTCTGTGGACCACTGCTGGAAAAACTACTGCAAGTCCCGAAGATAATACATTTTTTTATTGAAGATTGTAAACATAGCCTCAAAAACTCATATGTGTGCAACAGTGAATCCAGAGAAATAGAGTCAAGAACCCCAGGAATGCCAACAGACAGAGTAGGCTCGCCAAGCCCAGGTCGAGCAGCCTGCCTAGATGTGAACATTTGCATAGATGAGATAGAGGGAAAGAACGGAAGCTTTGCACCAGGAACTGAAGCTTCAAGTATAGCTGGAAAGAGGGGTCAGAACAAAATGCTTCAACAAATAGGGAAATGGAAAAGCAAGTGGAAAAAAGCTAGAGGGAATAAAAAAGCTACAGTAAAAAAGGCACAAAATCCAATGCGGCAGTCAGGCCCAGCAGAGCAAATTTAAGAAATTGTTGTTCAGCACCCCCCAACGGCAGTATATAGACCAAAATATCAAGACAGAGAGCCCTGGAAAAGTAACAGATAAAGATAGCAACTTCACAAATAAAAAAACATGTTTGCTGTGTGACAAAAGCTGCACCTACCATTCTCACATACATTGCATACCCACTGGACTTAGGGGAAGCCAAGCACTTAGCCATGGTGAAGGGAACAAAAAGAAGTCAGAAAAAGATCCAGCAGTAAATCCAGGGTTAAGCGAGGCAAGTGATGTCTAAGTCAATGGAACATACAAATGGAGCCCAGAGACATCAAAACTAAAGTTAAGCTCTAGTAAAGACAAGCATCCCGTAGATACAAAAATAGAACATCTAGTCCAAGTACATCACCCAAACGTAGTGGGGAAGTATAATGGAAATTGTCATCAATTGTTAAACACCACCTTCGAGGGGATACCACAAGTAAATAGCAAAAGTGAAATCAGGAGGGCGAAGAGTACTGAGCCCGCAGAAACAAACTAACAAAGTATAAGAATAACCACGCGTGTGGAAACTAATGACAATTCAATAGCTCCAGTTCCTGCACCTCTGACAAAAATAAAACATTGTTCTCAGGCCAGGCTAGAAAATTACAGCAGCCAGCTGGGGTGCGTTAATGCCCTGCCTGCTCTATCACACCCAGCACTTGACTGGGAAAATAAAGTAAAAATTGACTTCTGGCCCTCAAAAAGTCAAATACATGAAGGATGCAGGAGCACAGAGACACATTACGGAAGGATAAAAGATCAGGAAGAGCCAGCATCCACAGGACCTGTAGCTATCACCAATAGTAATGAAAAAAAAGAAAATCGATTCCAAGGAAGATGGTCGCAGGAAGGCTGCAAGCATATCGAGATCTATACTGAAAGAAGTAAAAAGCATGAAGATACGATCATGTTTACCCCGAGTACTCCTCAAGAGGGAGCCAAGATATTCTAAACAGGTGTAATATTTTACATCTGGTTAACTCCTTACCAGGCCTGCAGAATGTAACAACTAAAGTTTTGCTCTCAGTAAGATTCATACAAAGAAAAGGGTTTGAAAATGGGAAATCATTAGAAACAGTCTGGGCTTTGCCATGGATAGTAAAACAGATCCTAAAATGGTCCAAGCTGATGAAGACCTGGGAATAACCACCGTCATTCCGCAAAAGGAACTTTATCCATCAATATTTCTAGAAAAAGCTCAAAAACAAAATGCGCCAAACAGGTACGAGCCAAAAGACAACTTTGGCTCGATATTGCAGGGAGCAATTAGCTCCAAACAACGATTACCTGAACGAACAAACTTGAGCAATATAAGGTTCCGCTTGCTAGTCAATTCCCCAAGAAACATCATGGGTAACACCTCACTGCCACAGACATATGACGAACAGTCATGTAGAAGCTTGGAGCAAAAAATTTACTGCTCGAGCATAAAACATAGAACTAGATCATCACTAAAATCTTAAGCTGAAACATTGCAGGCCTAAAAGCCAAAATCAAGGATAAGGACTGGGTAGAATTTATTAAACAACAAGATATCAGCTGCTTCCAGGAAACCTGGTATATCGATCTAGATGGGTTTTCCACTTTCCATCTACCCGCAACTAAACACAAAAAAGGAAGACCAACAGGAGGCTTGACCATCTAGATTGGAACTTCACTGCTGGAAAATTCTGTAGCAACCAATGTTGCATTAAGCAAGGATTTTCATATGCTAGTAGTAAAACATGAGGTGTGGTCACTCGAAATAGTGAATGTGTACTTCCCACCTATTAGTTGGGTTCAAGTCAAGCCAGGTGTGCGGCTGCTGAAGGAACACATCTTAAATAAAAGATCTGGAGGCTTGTGGAATCCTGTGATTGGTTAAATGAACAGCCGCCCCCCTCAGTTCTGTAAAAGCTTGTGGCGATTTTAACACCAAACCCCATTCTGTCCCAGGAGACGAACATGTAGTAGAGGAAGATCATGCAGGGTATATTCCGATCCCCCCTATTGAACGTTGCCAAGACTCCAAGAAAGGAGAATTAATTTTTGAAGCTCTTATAGAAGGAGGGATTTCTTTACTAAACGGAAGAACAAACTCAGATAGAGCTTTCAAATCCACCTTTCAAGTTAGAAAAAGGCAAAGTATCATTGACTATATGGCAGTAAACATTGAAGCCTGGCACTACATTGTAGACATGGAAATAGGGGACAGGATAGAGAGTGATCACGACCCGCTGCTCATGGAGATGGCCCACCCAGACACAAGTTCTGGGAAATCTGTTCCCTTTGTAAATGAAATAGCCTAACAATAGCTCTGCGACCAAATAGGAAAGACATTTTAAAGACAGATGTGGTTGAACCTTTTATGAGTGCACCTAGTGAGACCTGGTTGTGATCACGCTACATGTTCCTCAACCTACCAGGTAACGAGGCCTCTCTCCTTTTGCAAAATTTTAATAATTTACTATCACAAACATCAAAGGAAAGATTTTTTTTTAAAAATCAACCCAAAAGTGACTGAGGGCTGGCTTGATGGCGAGTGTTTAAAATTAAAAAAAAGCTCTATCACGAGCATGAAAGAATTGGCATCTGAATAACTCTAATGAGCAACATTTTTTCGAGTGCAGGCAACAATACAAGAAATTACTGCGATATAAAAAGAAGACTTTTCCACACAAGTTTTGGAAAGACGTCTTGCATGCTATCTCGGTTGGAAACTCTTTAAAAGGTTTGGGAGATAATCAGGGGGGATGCGAAGGACCTCCAAAAAACCTAGAGCTGAACATCAACCCACAACTCTGGGTAAAGCTCTTCACTGCCCTGTATCAAGAAGAGGATAAGACAGTACCTGGGAGTATCAATAACTTAAAAAGCCTCAGTCAAGGGTCGGATGGCAGCAACCACAAATCAAGCAAGGCATTATCATTCCGAGAGACTTACGTGGTAGCAACAAAGTGGCCCATTGTGTCAGAACCCAAATCACAGGACGAATCAGTTCTCAACAACCCTCCCTGTGTAAACTCTATGCAAATATTCTATGCTGTACTGCACGCCATGGAGCTAGCGCTTGAATTCAGGGAGAAAGAAATTAAACAAGCTATCCTTCTCCAAAAGCCGTACATGGCTGCAGGCCCAGATGGTATTCCCTCAGACGTCTATCATAACCAGTTATCCTTATGGCTACTAGCTCTAACTTGCCTATATAACAGTGTTTGGCATTTCAAGGTAATTCCGACTTCATGAAGAAAATCAATAATTGTTCCAATACACAAACAGGGGCCACGGGATATGGTGTGTAATTACAGGCCAATCTCATTGCTTGACAGTGTTGGAAACATTTTCGACAAACTGATTCAGTCTCGCCTAGACTAGTGGTTAGAGGAAGGAGATCTATTATCGTTACATCAAGCTGGTTTTAGGAGGGGTCAAAGTACAACAGATCAACTGTTTAAGCTAAACATGATTTGCGCCAAATATGTCTCCTTAAAGGACTCCCCACTATACCTGGTATTTGTGGATCTTCAAACAGCATTTGACAGCGTGAATCACCAAATATTATGGCAGCTACTGTCAGAAATAGGAATCCCAGGAAATATCTTAAGCCTGCTAATCTTACTACATAAAAGAAATACCGCCAGGGTCAGATACAGCTTGAGAAATGACTATACAGCAGAGATTCCAATCCAACGAGGTGTCAAACAAGGTTGTGTCTTGGCCTCAACTCTATTTAAATGCTATATATATGAAGTAGGCCATAATCTGTGAAATTTAAATTTGGATGTGCCAAAATTAGCTAAGGAAAGCATACCTATTTTGCTCTTTGCAGATGATGCTGTACTATTGGCAAGAACAGAGATATCAATGCATCGTCTACTAAAGAGTTTTGAATCATTTTGTGCCTTGAGGAACATGGCGATTAATGAGAGTAAAACAAAGTTCATGATTCTCAATCAAAAACAGAAGATGCGAGTGACCTTTAAGGTAGATAAAAGGTCTCTGGACCAAGTGGCGACCTATGACTTCCTGGGCTGCAGGCTGGATGATAAACTGACATGGAATCCGCAAGTTTATAAAAGTAACATCTCCCTTGCCCAACAAGCTGGAGCCGTACTCAGATTTGCAAAAGCCACAGGCAATCACTCTGTGAGTTCTGCACTGCTTGCGTACAAAACGAAAGCAAGGGCTGAAGCACTATACAGTGCAGAGATCTGGGGATTCAAAAAGACTTCACCAATACAAGTAACTGAAAATACATTTATATGCCGATTACTTTGTCTAGGCAATGGCACACCGATGAACGCAATAATAATAGACTTAAAAATGAGGAAAATTTAGTTGAGGACTATATTGCATTGGCTCCAATAAGATACTGGATTCGCATTTGGACAAAAGAGGAACTTAAATCATATAAAGATGTAATGATTGACATTATGAATTTACAAAATCATCGGAAACTGCCTTGGTTTAAACACATCTCAACCACCCTGGCTGCAATAGGTTTGGAAGAACTCTGGCTTCATCCAGAAAAAATCAGAAAGCCTAGTATACCGGCTGTAAAAAAGGCATATTGGGATAACAAGACACAAAACATTTGTGAGACACTTAGGCCCTCATTACAACATTGGCGGTAAATGTCAGAGTCACCAGATCCTCAGGGTCTGTGCACGTTCCCAACACGTCCACCACTGAACAGCTCCAAGACTCTGATAGATAAATCACAGAGACTGAGAGAGTTCAAGAGGGGAAGAGGGGATTAGGAAGGGAACAGCTGGGAAGGAGACCTGTAGTAAGAAAAAGGTTAGAACACACAATATGAAAATTATATCTCCTGAAATCAATACTAGACTATGATTCTAAGCCTAGTCACTCTGAAAACATGAACAATCTAAGAGTTAAGTTTAAAATGACTAAGTTTCAAGATGGCCGGATACCTGTAGGGGAATCAAGATGAATTAAACTAAAACTTTCTTATTCAAGTACTTTCCTTTCCATGAGAATCAGAAAAACATTCTGACTAAATTTTAAACCAGTCATATAAATCCTATTTTGAGAATGTATACTTGGACCATACAATATTGCATCTAGAAACTCTGGCCTTCTGTGTACTCTTAAAATGTTTCAACACAAATTGTGCATATTGCAGATATATATATATATACATATAGTAAACACCATAAAAGGATTGTGCACCATGAATAACACAATATGGATTCAGGAAACAAATCACATAACTTGTCAACTCGAATATTACATAATAAATGTCTTAGAATAGTGGCATACAATAAACAACATGAAATAAACTCGAGGAGAGAATCGTGCGTCTTGCCGATTCGAGTGTCACTATGTTAAATACCAAGAAATGGTAGCACGCAATAAATATCAAAGTCAAATCATCATTAATCGAATTGCGCGTCTTGCCCATTCGTAAAACACAATATAAATGTCAAGCAATAACAGCTCACAATAAATAACAAGATCAAAGTACAATGAAACGAATCGCGCTTCTTTTGCCGATTCTTAAGCCACCATGTAAATGTCAATAAATGGTAGTGCGCAATGAACAACAAAGTTAAATCCTCATGAAACGAGTTGTGCGTCTTGACAATTCATAAAACATCATGTAAATGTCAAGAAATAGTAGCGCGCAATGGACAACAATGTTTAAACACCATAAAACGAATCGCGCATCTTGCCGATTCTTAAGCCATCATGCCAATGTCAAGAAATGGTAGCACGCAATGAATAACAAAGCCAAATCTTTATGAAACAAATCGCGCGTCTTGCCTTTTTGTAAACTACCATATAAATGTCAAGAAATGGTAGCTCGCAAGTAATCTGTTACTCATTTAAGAATTAAACCAAGAATATTAAAATTCTCAATATCGGTGTCGGGACAGTCCAACCACCGTCTTACCGCCTGGAACAATGATCACCAATGAAGGATGAAGGGCAGAAGACTGGAAGATCTAAATAGGCCGCCAGGACAGGAGCTCAGGAAGAAGCTGCAGCTCTGCACCAGGACCTCTGAATAGTGAGCACTGGGAGTTGGGCTGGCTCTCTTTTATAGAGTCTTGGCCCAGCCCAGAACCATGCCCACGCATGTTGCAGAGAAAGTCTCTGGAAGGCCCTGGAAAGGGGCCACACCCTAACACACTCTGAAAACCTGCAGCAATACATTGCAAAGGAACAGTTTTTGTAAGCATATTAAAAATAGGTTTTCAGGATTGAACTCTGCAATGCAAAAGATTAAACCACAACATATTAGCACAATGCATAAATTACGTTGTTTTGAGAGTGCTGGGTTTTTGCATTTTTGTCGCCAATAGAGCGCATACTGGTCTGGTGTTGACAGTACTACCCTCTCCCAGACGCGCTCTAGGGCCTGGTTTGCTTGGATTAAGACGATGAAAGCGTCTCACAAGTACTGGAGCATGAACATCAGATGCGGAAACACATGAGTTAGTTTCAGGACCATAACCTTTCCATGAGATTAATTACCATAGATTACGCCCTCTCAGTTTAGAATCCAACACTTTCTTGACTTCGTATTCTTCTTCCCCTTGTACGAGAACAGAAGCTGGATGAGGGTGGACCTTTTGGACTGCCTTTTTCAAGAGGGAAGTGTGGAACAATGGATGAATCCGTAAGGATCTGGGCAATTGTAGTTTATAGGTCACCGGATTGATTTGCTGAAGGACAGTATAAAGACCTATGAATTTGGGGTTAAACATGTGCTTCTTCTTGAAGTCTATATGTTTTGTGGAAAGCCACACTTTGTCACCTGGTTGATATTGCGGTCCCTCACAATGTTTCTTGTCATAATGCCTTTTATATTTTTGTTTGGCTTTTTCTAAATGTTGTTGAATCAGTTTCTGGGTTTGATGTAAATGCTGAATGGTTTCTGACACAGCTGGAGTATGAGAACTTTCTTGAGGAATCGTGATGGGCAAGGTGTCAGGATAATAGCCAAATAAACCAAAAAAGCGTGTAACGGCAATAGAAGTGTGGAATGAGTTATTGTAAGCTAACTCAGCTAACCAGAGCATAGATGTCCAAGAATGAAGTGCCTTTTCAGCCTAGGCACGTAGGTATTGTTTCAAAGTCTGATTTTGTCTCTCCGTTTGACCATCTGTTTGAGGATGGTGACTAGTAGATAGCGTAGATGTCACTTGGAGTGTTTTACACCATGTCTTCCAGAAATTGGAGGAAAATTGTGACCCCTGATCGGAGAGGATAACCTTTGGCTGTCCATGATAACGAACCACTCTGTTCATTAAAATAGTTGCCAATTCACTAGAAGTGGGCAATTTTTTACAGGCGATGAAATGCCCATATTTTGTGAGACTATCTACTACCACCAGAATTACTGAATGCTGTTGAACCACTGGCAGACTGGTAATAAAGTCTAAAGAAATGTGCTCCCATGGACGACTTGGGGTTGGAAGTGGATGTAACAACCCTTTTGGTTTTGAATGACTTGTTTTAATGCGAGCACAAACTTCACAGTTGTTTACCATTGCTTTTGCATCTTTTGTTAAGGTAGGCCACCGAAAATAGCGTTGGATCAGTTCAAGAGTTTTAGGAGTACCTGAGTTACCTGCCGTAGGTATAACATGCAACCAATGGAACACTATTTTGCGAAGTTTGGTAGTGGATACAAACAAACGAGCGTCATGAAAGGGTAAACCTTGCTTGATTGACCTTTTGGGATCTGCTTGGGCCCATGTTTGCCATTTTTCAACAGTGAAAGAGTTGCGAATTTCTTCAAAGAAATCTTCAGTTTTTATGATACATAGAACCTTGTCAGGTGCAATGATAGCTCTGGAGGCTTGAAATGCAGGCAACGTGGTAGACTCTTGACGGGACAAGGCGTCAGCCTTGCGATTATCTTTACCAGGCCGGAATGTTACTACAAAATCAAATTCGGCAAAAAAAAGCATCCAGCGTAATTGCCGAGGGGTCAAAAGTCTGGCGGAACTCATGAATTGAAGATTACGATGATCAGTATGTACTGTGACAGTGTATTTGGCACCCAACAAATTATATCTCCATTCTTTAAAGGCGTCACGAATCGGCAGAAGCTCTTTTTCAGCAATGACATAGTTCTGTTCGGCTTCGTTCAACTTCCCGAGACATATAAGCTACAGGATGAAGTTGACCAGTGTCTTTATTTCGTTGTGATAAGACGGCTCCTATTGCTACATCTGAAGCATCAGCTTCCACTATGAAAGGTTGATTCGCATCAGGATGAGTCAAGACTGGGGCAGTGGAGAAAGCTTCCTTCAAAGTCGAAAAGGCTTGATCAGCTTCTGGGGACCAGACAAACTTTTCTTTCTTTCTTAGTACCTTAGTGATTGGAGCCACTGTCTGGGAGAAATGATTTATGAACCTCCGGTAAAAATGTGCAAACCCCAGGAAACATTGTACATCACGAACAGTCTTTGGGGCGGGCCAATCAGATACGGCTTTTACTTTCTTTTCTGCCATCACAATACCTTGAGGGGTAAGAATAACCCCTAAAAACTCAACTGTGGTAACATGAAACTCACACTTGGTTAGTTTGCAATATAAACAGTGTTTTCGAAGGGCTGCAAGAATTTTCTTGACATGTTGGACATGTTCGTTTTCATTGTCTGAGTAGATCAAAATGTCATCGATGTAGACTATGGCAAATATGTTGAGGTACTCTCTAAGAACGTCATTCAAGAAAAATTGAAATGCAGCTGGCGCATTACATAGACCAAAAGGCATGATGGTGTATTCAAAAAGGCCATATCTTGTCTTGAACGCTGTTTTCCATTCGTCACCCTCTCTCATTCTGACCAAATGATAAACACCTCGAAGGTCAAG
This sequence comes from Pleurodeles waltl, assembly GCF_031143425.1. Taxonomy (NCBI): domain Eukaryota; kingdom Metazoa; phylum Chordata; class Amphibia; order Caudata; family Salamandridae; genus Pleurodeles; species Pleurodeles waltl. The sequence goes on along the minus strand of NC_090442.1, from coordinate 793,903,834 downwards.
CTTCGTGTAGATTTTTGCTCTCTTTACTTGTTCCAATAAGACCGGAATTAGGGGTAAAGGATATTTATTCTTGATGGTGACTTTGTTCAAACCCCTATAGTCGATGCAGGCTCGAAGTTCTCCATTAGCTTTTGGAACAAAAAACAAAGGCGAAGCTGCAGGAGACTTAGAGGGGCGAATGAAGCCATTCTCCAAAAATTGATCTAGGTATTTTCGTAAATGTTGATTTTCATGTTCTGACAGGGCATATACACGACAGTTGGGAAGTATCGCACCTGGGGCTAGATGAATTTGACAGTCATAAGGTCTATAAGGAGGTAGAGTCTCTGCTCCTTTCTCATCAAATACATCTTTTTAAGATGAATACTGTTTGGGCAGCTGAATTTCTTTCTCCGCGGCAGTAGCTATGTAAGAGTTGCAAACTTTTGGTACTTGAATCTTTTGGAGACATTGTTCGTTACATAGCGCAGATGAGAACACGATTTTTCGTTCTGCCCAATTGATCTCCGGATTGTGATGAGTTAACCATGGCAAGCCGAGGATAATCCCATATTGGGGAGCATGGATCACGTCAAGGATGATTTTCTAATTATGTTTCTTTCTTTGATTCTTATCTTCACAAATCATCGACAAGGGGATGGTCTGAAGAGTTACTGGACCTCCAGTCAAGAGTTTTCCATCGACTGCCTGGATGATTTCAGGGGTCTTCTTTTCAATACATGGGATCCCCACGCACAAACCAATTGGACATCAACAAAGTTCCCAGTAGCCCCAGAATCGACTAGAGCTTTTTTTAAATAGATCTTTTTCTTGACCTGAACTCTTATTTCCAGTTTAAGATGTCTAGATTGTGAAGGGCCAACAGTGATACCCAAGAGCAACCTTTCTCTGCATCTTGGGTGTTTTAGTTTTCCAACTCGACTGGTGCATTGGCTGCGACCTTCTGAACTGGACCTTGCTTGTTCTTTGGTTTGATTGGACAATCTTTGGCAAAATGAGCTTTTCGCCCACAATAAAGACATTGTCAATTTTTTCTGCGTAGGTCCTTTTCATCTTTGGTCAAAGGTCTTCTGATGGTTTTAATTTCCATCGGTTCCGGCGTTCTTTCTTTCGGAGTTCTTGAGTCTCTGTTATCATGAACGCGCCATGAATATTTTTCAATCTTCTTGCGCGTTCGTTTACGTTCTGCTAAACGATGATCAAGTCTCAAGACAAGATTTATTAATTCTTGACAGTCTGTAGGTTGTGGGTCGATTTGCGCTAAGATATCTTTTAGTTCCTCTTTGAGTCCCTTGTAAAACAAGACCGCTTGTTTTTCTTCAGGCCAGGCTGTCTCGGCAACCAGCCGGTTAAAGTTGGCTAAATACGACACTATGTCTTGATTCCCTTGGCGTAAATCTAATAATTCACGATCTGCTGACTGTGTTACAGTTCTACGATCAAAAACTCTCTCAAATTCACAAACAAAATTTCTCCAGTTATACAACAAGGGTCTATTTTTACACACAAGAGGAATTGCCCAAGTATCTGCATCCCCAGACAGATATGATAACAAGAAAGCTACTTTGGACTGGGCATCAGGGAAAGTATTTGGTCTGCAGGTGAAGTGTAGTTCCACTTGAACCAGGAAAGATTGCGCTTTCAAAGGGTCACCTGAGAAACGTTCTGGGGGAGCTAAAGGAATTGCAGAAGGAACAATAAGGGAAATCATATTACTTCCAGAAGCCTGAGAAGAAGTACCTGGCCAAGACACACCTGTGGGACTTTGTTCCTTCTTCTCTACCTTATCTTGCAACTGACTCACTCTCTCTGCTAAGCTAGTTGTCAATTCTTTGGATGATACCACCTCTGCTTGGAGCTGGGTGATAGCCTTGACTAACTCGTCTAGCGTGGCCATGCTGAGAACATACACAAGCCAGGAGGATAATAATTTGTGGGCTCACTATTCTGTCAGAGTCACCAGATCCTCGGGGTCTGTGCACGTTCCCAACATGTCCACCACTGAACAGCTCCAAGACTCTGATAGATAAATCACAGAGACTGAGAGAGTTCAAGAGGGGAAGAGGGGATTAGGAAGGGAACTGCTGGGAAGGAGACCTGTAGTAAGAAAAAGGTTAGAACACACAATATGAAAATTATATCTCCTGAAATCAATACTAGACTATGATTCTAAGCCTAGTCACTCTGAAAATATGAACAATCTGAGAGTTAAGTTTAAAATGACTAAGTTTCAAGATGGCCGGATACCTGTAGGGGAATCAAGATGAATTAAACTAAAACTTTCTTATTCAAGTACTTTCCTTTACATGAGAATCAGAAAAACATTCTGACTAAATTTTAAACCAGTCATATAAATCCTATTTTGAGAATGTATACTAGGACCATACAATATTGCATCTAGAAACTCTGGCCTTCTGTGTACTCTTAAAATGTTTCAACACAAATTGCGCATATTGCAGATATATATATATATATATATATATATAGTAAACACCATAAAAGGATTGTGCACCATGAATAACATAATATGGATTCAGGAAACAAATCACATAACTTGTCAACTCGAATATTCCATAATAAATGTCTTAGAATAGTGGCATGCAATAAACAACATGAAATAAACTCGAGGAGAGAATTGTTCGTCTTGCCGATTCGAATGTCACTATGTAAAATACCAAGAAACGGTAACACGCAATGAATATCAAAGTCAAATCATCATTAATCGAATTGCGCGTCATGCCGATTTATAAAACACAATATAAATGTCAAGAAATAACAGCTCACAATAAATACCAAGATCAAAGTACAATGAAACAAATTGCACTTCTTTTGCCGATTCTTAAGCCACCATGTAAAGGTCAAGAAATGGTAGTGCGCAATGAGCAACAAAGTTAAATCCTCATGAAACGAGTTGTGCATCTTGCCAATTCGTAAAACATCATGTAAATGTCAAGAAATAGTAGCGCGCAATGGACAACAATGTTTAAACACCATAAAACGAATCGCGCATCTTGCCGATTCTTAAGCCATCATGCCAATGTCAAGAAATGGTAGCACGCAATGAATAACAAAGCCAAATCTTTATGAAACAAATCGCGCGTCTTGCCTATTTGTAAACTACCATATAAATGTCAAGAAATGGTAGCGCGCAAGTAATCTGTTACTCATTTAAGAATTAAACCAAGAATATTAAAATTCTCAATATCAGTGTCGGGACAGTCCAACCACCGTCTTACCGCCTGGAACAATGATCACCAATGAAGGATGAAGGGAAGAAGACTGGAAGATCTAAATAGGCCGCCAGGACAGGAGCTCAGGAAGAAGCTGCAGCTCTGCACCAGGACCTCTGAATAGTGAGCACTGGGAGTTGGGCTGGCTCTCTTTTATAGAGTCTTGGCCCAGCCCAGAACCACGCCCAGGCATGTTGCAGAGAAAGTCTCTGGAAGGCCCTGGAAAGGGGCCACACCCTAACACACTCTGAAAACCTGCAGCAATAGATTGCAAAGGAACAGTTTTTGTAAGCATATTAAAAATACGTTTTCAGGATTGAACTCTGCAATGCAAAAGGTTAAACCACAACATATCAGCACAATGCATGAATTACGTTGTTTTGAGAGTGCTGGGTTTTTGCATTTTTGTTGCCAATAGAGCGCGTACTGCTCTGGTGTTGACAGTAAATCCCACTTACCGCCGTGCAGAAGACCGCCAACACACCGCAGTGGCCGCGGAATTCCGCCACAACTGTTACGACCCACAGCTCTGAATCTGACAAAATATAGACACCCACACAAGTCAGCCACACCAAAGGTCAGTGATAAACTGGCGATAACAAAACCTCCACCGTCACGCCAACAGGAATACGCCCACACTATCACGACCCACGAATCCACGAGGTGGTCTTTCAACCGCAGTATTCCATTGGCGGTACACACCGCCGCGTTCAAAATACACACACATTTACAAAACACTATCACAGTGGACAAATCGAAATACACACACCTGATACACACACCACTCCCACACATGCAATACAATATAAAAAACACACCCACATTACCCACAAACCCTTACAACCACAAATTTGGAAGAAGCAGAGAGACAGAAAAGCAAAGACCACACCAGCATACAGAGGCACACAACACCATTACTCATACACATCCACGCACAAAACACCACACACCCCTAAACATCACCCCACACATCACAACATACACCACCTCACACATCACCCACACCACCCCATGGCACCGCAAAGATACCCCAGGTTTTCTGAGGAGGAGCTCAGGGTCATGGTGGAGGAAATCATCCGGGTAGAGCCACAGCTATTCGGATCACAGGTGCAGCACACCTCCATAGCTAGGAAGATGGAGCTATGGCGCAGAATCGTGGACAGGGTCAACGCAGTGGGACAGCACCCAAGAACACGGGATGACATTGGGAAGAGGTGGAACGACCTACGGGGGAAGGTGAGTTCCGTGGTCTCAAGACACCACATTGCAGTTCAGCGGACTGGCGGCGGAACCCCACTTCCTCCCCCACAACTAACAACATGGGAGGAGCAGGTCTTGGCCTTACGGCATCCTGAGGACCTCACAGGAGTAGCTGGAGGAATGGACTCTGGTAAGTCAAATCTTTAACTACCATATCCCCCACCTTACCTGCATGGTATCACATACCCCCACCCTCACCCTCACACCCATCACTCCAACTCCTCACATATGTCCCCCTATCACAAACCACACATCCCGACACCAAGCCCTGCATGCAACAACAGAGCATGGACACCCATCACCAATGCATGTCCACTACACATACCCACACAGATCCCCAAACCAAATATCACACAATGTCCTACACAAGAATGTAAGCACTGGGGTACAGGGTCACCTACCCATTGCACACCATGGCGCACACAGATGCAATAATTATGCCTTTACACCCCTGCAGGACCCCTACCCAACATCACCGTACAGGAGGTTCCAGACATGTCCACTCCCCCCACAGAAGAGGCCCACAGTGATGACAGCAGCTCTGTCCAACTGGATATAGATGACCAGCCCGGTCCATGTGGGACCTCGGGACAGTCGGTTCTCCTGACACAGTCACAGGCCACCACAGAGCCTCCACCCTCAGGAAACACCAGCACAGCACCCACCCAGCGGGCCCATACCTCTGTCCCCAGGACACGTCAAGCAGCAGTGTGTCCACCACTACAGGGAACCCAGGCAAACCCACCACCCCAAGAACAGCAGGGACCTGGGGGCAGTGGCAGTGGGCACACGGTTCAGGGGACAAAGACCCAGGAAAACCGGGGAACTGGGAGGTCTGCTGTGCGACAGGGGGAGTACAGGCCCAGGGAACCCACTCTCCACGAGGCCCTCTCCAACATCATGGGAGCGTACCATCATTTCCAGGAGACGATGGCAACAGTACTGGCCAAATTTCAGGAGACCCAGCGGCTGCAGGAGGAACAGTATTTGGGGTTTAGGGAGGAACTCAAATCCATCAATACCACCCTGGGCACCATTGTAGGGATGCTGAAGGACCTTGTGAAAACCAGGAGGGACACTGTGGCATAAGAAGGGGCTCCTGACACTAGCCTGGACGATGAACTGCCCACCACCTCCGCCGACGCTAGTGGACAGGAGGCACCGCCACAGGACCACAACACCAGCACTCCACCCCCTGCAGATGGAGAACCACCCCGCAAGCGGTCCCTGAGATCCAGGACAAAGACAGAGAACAATGCCAAGACCCCCGCCAAGAAATGAGACCACCCTGATTGTCATCCTTCTGTCCCACTTTGTCACCCTGTCCATCCTTAAACTGCCACAGCTCCACTTCCTATGCCCCTTTGGACAATGCACCTGTGAGCCAAATAGACTGGACTCTGCCATGGACATTCCTCCACCATCACCCCTGACCACTGTAATACCACCTCCACCATTTTGCACTTAAATAAACACCCTTGAGTCACAAAACTATCTGGAGTCAGTCTGTGCTTTCACAAATGTGTATTTGCAATAACTGAGGAAAATACCAATGTCCATTCAATTTGTCAACATACCTATGTCACACAGCTCTAGTCCATGAGGTAACATACCAGAGGTCACACAGTGGGACCCACATCTGTGAAATGGAAAGGCAAAGTGACAAGTCAGGGCCCATACACTGGGTGAAAGTGACAGATAGATGATAGATCTTACAATTTTATCAGATGTAGAAGGCGGTGATGTCTTCTTACCTGTGTCTCACTGGAAGTATTGCTGGATCACGTTGTTTCTGTTGTCTATATCCTCCTCTTCTGCCTCCTCTTCTTTACTGTCCACAGGCTCCACAGCTGCCACAAGACCCTCTTCTGGACCATCCTCCTGCAGAAAAGGCACCTGTCGTCCCATAGCCAAGTTGTGCAGCATACAGCAGGCCACAATGATCTGGCACACCTTCTTTGGTGAGTAGTAGAGGGAACCACCTGTCATATGGAGGCACCGGAACCTGGCCTTCAGGAGGCCAGAGGTCCTCTCTATGACTCCTAGTTCACCCATGTGCCTCATTGTAGCGTTCCTCTGCCCTTGTCCTGGGATTTCTCACTGGGGTCAGTAGCCATGACAGGTTGGGGTACCCAGAGTCACCTGCAAATGTCGTGGGACAACTGTTAGACACACACTAACCCTTAGGGACAACTCCAGACCCAGACAACTATTCACACGGTATAGGGTCCTTGTCCTCACCTATTAGCCACTCACGGTGCCTCTGGAGTTGCCCCATCACATAAGGGATGCTGCTATTCCTCAGAATGTAAGCCTCATGCACTGAGCCAGGAAACTTGGCGTTCACATGGGAGATGTACTGGTCGACCAAACACACCATCTGCACATTCATAGAATGGTAGCTCTTCCGGTGTCTGTACAACTGTTCACTCCTGCGTGGGGGGACCAAGGCCACATGTGTCCCATCAATGGCACCTATGATGTTTTGGGATATGTCCCAGGGCATAGAAGTCACCTTTCACTGTAGGCAAATCCTCCACCTGAGGGAACACGATGTAGCTGCGCATGTGTTTCAGCAGGGCAGACAACACTCTGGACAACACGTTTGAGAACATTGGCTGAGACATCCCTCATGCTATGGCCACTGTAGTTTGAAAAGACCCACTTGCCAGGAAATGGAGTACTGACAGGACCTGCTGCCACATAGAGCCTGGTGGGACTCCAAGTCCCAGGCTCCTCTTTGCCTCTGCCTGCTCCTCTCCACCTGGGACCACTTGCTGCTGATCGCGGGCGGTATAAAGCGCACCGCGCAACACCGCTGCGCGGGACGCGCCCGGGCGAAGCCCGTCAGAGACCGAAGGAGGCCGGGCTGGGACCCCCCTCTGGGCCCTAAGGTACGCTACTAGTTCATATAGTGCTGGGAAGCAACTTTAAAACTTTTGCCCTGCTTCTGTAACTTTAATCCTCAATGGGGAAGCGTAAGGCGAAAGGTAGCCCTGCACTGCAAAATCTAAAATACTTAAAACCAATAAAGTCACGTTACCACATACTAACTGTGTTGCCAAGGAAATAGATGACTTGATTAAAGAAGTTGAACAGATTTTAAACAATAAGGAGAGGATCAGGCGAAAGGAGTCGAAATCTGGTACTCTCATCCCGTTCTTGACTACAAGTTCGCATATTGCCCCCAAACCACAAACTGTTACGTCACTTCATCAGGCATCAGCCCCCCAAGGCCCTACTAATGTTGGTAGTTCTTCTTCCCCATCTACATTTCATCTCGATCCTGAAGTACCAAACGACAATATTACACATTTCTCAATTCCTTGTTCTAACCGTTTTTCCTCTCTGGCCGCCCAAGTTCTGGAAAATCCTATATCAACCTCTACGACCTTGCCATATACGGAGAGTGTTCCTTCACTAAATGACTTGCCAGCATTGGTGGTTAGTCTTAAGAGCAAAATAGGGGAACTGAAATCCTTACTGTTTGAAATTACTACTCTTCTCAAAGGTAAAGTTCTTCTCCCTATTGGTGAGCCCAAACCAAACTCTACAACATACAACCACTCACACGTAAAAATTGTTTCTTCAACTGAGTCCCTGCCACCGCCATCAAGCACAGCAGCCTTTATGGAAGGGCAGCACTCTTACAGCCAGAATATGTCCTCCTTTGAACGTAACACTCCTCCTTCCTTTAATGTCCCTCTCAAATGGGACACTACTAAAGCTTCCCGTCAAAACTTTGACCCAACGAAGAATAATTATATATATATGTGTAATGTCCCACCTCTGCCCCCAAATACGCGAGAAGACAAAGCCTCACTAGCCAATAAGGCCACGCACTGGCTGAGACACGTTAGAGGCTGTGGCTCAGTCATCCACGACGACATTTTATCTGCTGAACGAGCGAATGGCCTTCCAGGTTGTCGAGACTTCATAAAACTCAATTTCAAAAACTCCCATCTGGTAAAAGGTCTTCTAGATATGGAAGCACGCAATATAAATAGGAAGCCATCTGCTATTTCTCTCAGTGCCAATCGACCCACCGATGGTTATATGAAGCCGAACCTCCTCCCTAGAACAGCCAGCTGGGTCTCGAGCTGTTCTATAGACCATCGAGATTTCAGGCCATTAGGCCATCAGGCCCCAAAAGGTGTACCATCTGACCCTGTCCCAAACACCAGCTCCGGCCCTACTTCTAGTGGCCAATTAGCACCTGATTTCGATCTCCAGGGGGCCATCTCCGACATCGATTGACTATACTCGACTAATTCCTGTGTCCCCATTCCTAGCTTAGACCGACGGGCTACAGGTTCTTCACCCTATCCACTTAGCCCAGGTGTTGCTTCCCCTCTGGGTTCACGACTCGTTAATATCAATCAATTTACAAGTCCGCGTATGAAGAAGTTTATTGACAGCAACCTTCCAGACGACACTCTCGTGAAACCAAACTGCTCTATTGCCCAGACACCAGCAAAACTTTTGTCCTGGAATGTGGCTGGCATCAATGGCAAACTTGCAAACATTGAGTGGGGGGTATTTGTTGAAAATTTTAATGTATGTATGTTCCAGGAAACATGGGCCAAAAACTGCACATATAGACAGGGGTTTAGTTCCTTTTTTAAACCGGCTATGCCGTCTTTAGCAGGTAGGGCAGTAGGGGGCTTATGTACTTCGGTAAAATCGACAGAGGTGGGAGTAATAAAGGAGATATACGTGGACTCCCATGACATTTTGGCTATTGCTATCCAACCAATCTCAGGCTCCCCCGTTCTCTGTATAAATATTTATAGCAGGCCGGGACCCTCCAATAATTGCTCTACTATCATTGAGCTTTTAAATACTCTTATTTCAGACTTTCGTCTTAAATATCATATTATAATAGCAGGGGATTTTAATGTTCAGCTTGAAATCAATTTAGATCTTATAGAGGTCATGCAACCTGAAGATAGTTTTTGGAACATTCCTCCCTATTCCACTCAGCAAAACTCATACAAACCTTGCGCTAGGGCAATGCAGGTATTAGATCTTATGATATCACATGGTCTCCGTCTTGGCAATGGCCGTTTCCCAGCTGACACCCCCGCAAGACCAACCTTTTTCAGGGGTTCCTATAGTAGTAAACTAGATTACATTTTTTTTTATTTAAGAGTTTGGCACTACATACTAGATGTGGAAGTGGGTAATCCATACACTAGTGATCATGCCCCTCTACAGATTACGTAGAAGAGACCTCTTCTAGCAGGAGCTGTATTTCCTTCTGTTTTACCTGCTGTTATGGAGTTGTCTAGCAATAGGCGCACAGTAAGATGGGACTCCTTTGAGAAATCGAACAAGCTCCGAGAAAAACTGTGTGATCTAATTTCTTCCCACCAGTTATTTGACCATAGTCTTACTTTTTCTCCAATTGAAGTTACGTCCCTTCATTTGGACCTTTTCACTACCCTGAAAGAGCTGTTTTCTAGACGCCCAAGGCCGCTGACTAACTCCTGCCCCCAACCCTGCTCCAAATGGTTCAACAAGAGGTGTAGAGAGGCTAAAAATACCCTGGTTAGCGTCTTAAGGACAAAGGACAGACTAGGTATCATCAATGCTGGACGTATTTATGCTTTTATATGCAATAAGAGCAAACATGAGCATGAAGAGGAGCTCTGGAGTGACCTACTTGAGGCAGCTAGAGCTCATGACTCCAAACGATTTTGGATTTTGGTATCTCGTAGTGATCAGAACCGAGCCCCTTATTTGGAGTCTCATATTACTCCTGATGCCTGGCTTTCCCATTTTAAAGAACTGTACGGCTCTCCATTGGCCCTCGATGCCCCAAATCTGGGACAGCTGACAACATCTTATTCACCGCGTCCTCTTTGCCCCTCTTTACACTGAACGAACCCGCCCTGGCCATCACAGCCCAAAAAGCAGCGAAGGCCCCTGGGTCGGATGGGATTCCTTCTGATATGTTTAAAGCGGACCTGAATACCTGGAGCCCATATATTAATAGGCTTTCTAATGCCATTTGGATTACCAGATCCTACCCTGACTCATGGAAAGAGGCTATTATCGTGCCTATCTATAAGAAAGGAGAGAGGAATTCCCCGGGAAACTACAGACCCATCAGCCTCCTTGACAATCTCCCAAAAATATTTTGCCACCAATTGTTGAGCAGGCTGAGTAAATGGATAGTGGATAACCAAATTTTAAATCACCTCCAAGCGGGCTTCAGAGAAAAAATCAGCACAATAGACCAGATATTTTGCTTTATCTCTATTAAATGGAAAGTTGTCGATGTGAATTCAGGCCACCTATTTGTAGCTTTTGTTGACTTAAAATCAGCTTTCGATTTGGTACCTCGCAATAAACTATGGGAGGTCTTGTCTAAAATGGGAGTCCCTTGCCCTTTTTTAAATATCATTAGAGATCTCTATACTGGAAATTATGGTAGAATCAGATGGGGCCAGCATGGCGAACTAACTGAAAAATTTCCCACTGTTCGTGGTGTAAGGTAAGGTTGTGTACTCGCCCCTACCTTATTCCTCCTTTTCATAAACGCATACATTCCGTATCTTATGGAGTGCTCCAATGACGCCCCCAAAATAGGAGGGCAGAAGATCCCCTGCCTCCTATTTGCTGATGACACCTTGTTGATATCCCAAACAGCCACAGGTCTCACAATCCTGCTTTCAAGATTTATGACCTTTTGTAATGACCACGGCTTGGAAATCAACCGATCAAAAACTAAGTGTATGGTGTTTGGGGATAAAAAAGGTAGGATGCGGCGCCCCATTTATTTAGGGGGCGCCGCATTGGAAAGAGTTGGTGATTTTGAATATCTAGGCCTGAAACTAGAAGATTCGCACAAATGGCATTCTCATCTTCAGAAAGCAAATGTCCGCTTGAAACAACGGACGAGCGGTATCATAAGATTTGCAGCTAGATCTCCCAGCTTTGCCGTGACACCCGCAATTGAAATTTACAAATCACAAGCAAGGGGGGGAGCCCTTTATGGAGCCGAGCTGTGGGGCCACTGTAATCTAGATGATCTGATAAAAGTGGAAAACTCTTTTTTAAGGTCCCTGCTAAGAGTTCCTTCTAGCACCCCAATGCTCCCCATTCGAATGGACCTAAACTTGCCTCCCATTTGCCAGATTGCTGCGCTTAGGCCCTTGTTGTATTGGATCCGTCTATGGTCATTAGACTCTCTTATTCCCTATAGATGTGGGCTAGTCAACCTGATGGCCAATAATACTAGTCCAAAAATCAAGTGGTGTGTGTATGTAGAAGGGATTTTCACACTACTTGGCTTGGGGTCTTACTGGAAGGATCCGCTATACATCCCAAAACACTGAAGGATGCGTTTTGGCTCCATGTGCATCTTTCACAACTGTCTGCTGTCTCACCATCATCCATGACGGGCAGTTTCTTACAAATAAAATGCCATTATGAATCTGCGCAATATATGGACATAGTTCTCTCTCCACGTGCACGTGCATTGTACATTAGATTTAGGGTAGGTTCTCTCCCTTTGCGCATCTTAACACATAAATGGGCCAACACTAGCTGCACTTCGAAGATGTGCCCAATGGGTTGTGCCAGGGAAGAATCTTTTACCCACATTCTCTTTCAATGTCCTGCATACCAAAACCAGAGAGCTCGTTGGATTATCCCCTTGTGTAGGAAAATGGGTTTTAAGAACTGTCCACTGGCCTTGAGAATTTTTAAATCTGATCCATCCGTTCTAGTGGTTTGTTGCCTGGCAAAATACTTAGATTCCATCTGGCACTGTAGATTGAACATGCTTAAAAAAATAGAGGTAAACTCGACCATAGATGTGGGGAGCGGTTGTTGATGAACTCATTAGTGAATTTTAATGCAGGCACCTATTACCTTTTACTGCTTAAAGTATTTTTATGCCTAGACTTTTCTTTTATATATATATATTTTTTCTTTTAAGCAGAAATGTCTTACTATATTTAATATGACCGGCCAAGCCTGTATCTGATTTTCGATATTTATCATGCAAAATTTTTGTATTCCTACATGATCTTTTAATATGGTTTGAAATTTTTAAAGGAATAATTTTTATGATTAATATATACACTTTTAATATTTAAAAACATTTTTAATGTATGGATATTCTTATATTCTTAAATAGAAATGTTTCCTTTTGTGACATGTTCGGTTAGGCTTGTATTTGAATCTTGATGCCCAACATGCAAATCTTTGCACCATCACATGATTTTATAATATGGCTCGAACTTCCAGAAGGAAAACTCCCATGATTAACATCTTTTTATGTAGTTCAACTTCTTATGTTCGAAATCTTCTGTTTATAACTTGCTGCTTTGTAAAACTGTAAATTATGGTGTGCTTTTATGGTATTTACTTTTACCGAAATAAAGCTGACGAACGAACGACAGGACCTGCACTATAGGGGGGATTCCTGTGGGATGGCATATAGCTGACATCAGGTCTGGCTCCAACTGGGTACACAGTTCATGGATTGTGGCACGACCAAGTCTGTAGGTGACTATTACATGTCTCTATTCCATTGTCGACAGGTCCACCAGCGGTCTGTACACCGGAGGATGCCGCCATCTCATCACCTGCCCCAGCGGACGTGCCCTATGGACGAGAACAGCGAGCACAGAGTCAGCCAACACTGAGGTAGGAAAAATAAAATTTTATTGCACACATTTGTCAATCCGCTATGTGCCTGTCTCTGTGTGTGTGCAAGGCCTAGATATGTGTGACGCATATAAAATGAATGCCATGTGGCCCCCTGAAATGGCGGCTGCCTGACATGTAATGTGGGACAAGGGGATGTGAGGTAACAGCGCTGGCGTTGTACACCGCCGCGGTAGGCGGTCGAAGCCCGCAGCGCAATCCTGCATTGGTTAACATTGGACCCTATGGGTCCCAGGAGCCAATGACGATGTACGCCGGGGGTGACGGTACCCATCGCTGCGGACGGGACCGCCATTTTCTGTCTGTTCAATCACTTGATACCTGATCTTCGACAGGAGAGGACCTACACTGCAAGTGCTGCTGTGACCTCAGTCTGGAAGCGACGATGGCTCATGTTTCTGTGGAAAGGGGTCCTGCCTTCACATCGGAGGAGTTGGACAAACTAGTGGATGGGGTCCTCCCCCAGTACACGCTACTCTATGGTCCTCCAGACAAACAGGTGAGTACACTGTGAGCATGCTGTATGGACAATGCCTGTGTGGATGCAAGATACGGGGGTGGGAGGGGAATGAGGCCTGCATGATCGGACGGTGAGTGTATGTGCATCTGGGCAAGGGTGGGAACGTGGGCCAATGACTGTGACGGTCCGGACAGTTACAGTTTTTCCTTTTGCCCTGTACTATTCCTCTAGGTCAGCGCCCACCAGAAGAAGGATATTTGGCGTGCCATCGCCAAGGACATCCGGACCCTGGGGGTCCACCAAAGACGGAGCACGCATTGCCGGAAAAGATGGGAGGTAATTCGCCGCTGGAGCAAGAAGACGGCGGAGGCCCAGCTGGGGATGGCCTCTCAACGTGGGAGGGGTGCCCGTCGCACCATGACCACCCAGATGTTCCGGATCCTGGCGGTGGCGTATCCGGAGTTGGATGGGCGCTTGAAGGCATCACAGCAGTCACAAGGGGGTGAGTACCGTCACATCCAGCTGACTCTGTGCGCATTGGAGGTGTCTGGGTGGGGGAGCTGGGCAGTGGGTTCCCCTAGAATAGGGCGAGCCTTGTAGACAAGGACCCTTTGTGAGGCAGGCTAAGTGGCACCCCAACCCCGCCAGTGGTAAGAGCCATCAACACCTAGTCAGGCTCCTGTGACTTCAAGGTGTGCAGCAATTGGGCATAGGCCATGTACCCCATGTCCCTGTGATTAATTAGGGAACTCTAAGTGCATAGGGCTGCTGTGTCTGTAGTGTCCGCCAACGGTAGCGGTATTGCATGCACTGAACATGTCTTTCTTCTTTCCCCCCCCCCTTTTTGTGGTCTCCCTGTTCTTGTGTGTATTAGCATCATCAGGCGGGGGAGCTGTGCCACCTGAGCAGGAGGGAGCTGCGTCCCACATGGCCCTGGAGGACAAGACAATGGAGTCAGAAGTCACCAGTGCCGCCACAGGCACCACCGCCACAGGCACCGCCGCCAGCACCCAAGATACTGAGCCCTTCACTAGCACCGCAGACACTGTGCCCTTCAGCAGCACCACTGTCAGTGAGTCCGCCACCAGCACTGCCGCTCATTACACCACCGCCAGCACCGAGGTCAGTGAGCCCGCCACCGGCACCGCTCATGACACCGCCGCCAGTACCGAGGTCAGTGAGCCCTCCACCAGCACCGGCGCTCATGACACCGCCGCCAGCACCGAGGTCAGTGAGCCCGCCACCAGCACCGCTGCCCAATGACTGCCTCAAGCACCGCTGCTACAGAGCCCGCCGCCAGCACCGCCAGCGGCCACGCCACATCCTGAGCCAGTGGCACCACCACAGACATGGCTGCCATCCCCAGTGGTCATTCGTACGAGGCTGGTGGTCAGTTACAGGGGCCTGGGCAGCTTCCATGTTGCCCCACCATCAATGGACTGTCACATCCACTACCTCTGTCCTTGGCAGGATGAAGCACTCTGGGCACAAAGCCCCCTCCAGAACCAGTGGAGAAAGGCATCCACTACCTCAGTCCTTGGCAGGATGAAGCACTCTGGGCACAAAGCCCCCTCCAGAACCATTGTAGAAAGGCATCCACTACCTCTGTCCTTGGCAGGATGAAGCACTCTGGGCACAAAGCCCCCTCCAGAACCAGTGGAGATAGGCATCCACTACCTCTGTCCTTGTGTTAGGGTTTGTACACAGCAAAGAGCATGTCCCCTCTCACTGCACTAGTGGGTTCTGTAATAGCTCCCTTTTAAACTTACTATTGAAAGCCTTTCTTGTTATCTCACCTCCCCCCCCCCTAGGCTTCTGTGTATGTTGTTTAATGTGCTGTTTTGTTTACACATTGGGCCTTGCTTTTACCAAGGCTTCTTTAAAACACTCCTCCCTAGGCCATGTGTTAATCCAACTCATTTGCATAATAACTGAAACTCTGCACACCTTTCAAGAACATGTGCAGCATGTGAGGACCACACCCAGCCCTTCAAACCACACCCAACCCTGTCTATAAAAGGCATCCCCGAGCCTCACCCAGCGCTTGTGCTCGTCTACCTCCCGCTTACCTGAGAACAGATCCCTCGGCGCTGGCACTCCTGCTCTTTACAGACTTTCATTGACTTCAATGGGCGCAGCTTCTGGCTCTTCCTTCTTCCGGTTTCCGGTTCCTCCTTGCTTCAGCCTCTCTCCTATGAGTAACCTGCAAAAGAGAAAGAAGACAAGGTTAGACTGATCAGTATCTCTTGCCAGCAACAAGTAAGTGCAAAACCTTTTATTACCTGAAAGAACTTTGACAACAATTCCTGGATTCGTGTATAGACAATTTGAAACGAAATACCTTCCACGAACATTGTGATTCAAACTCTTTGTTACAAGAATATTTTGCAGAACTTTGTGAAGCAAACATTGTTTTTTCTCATGGAACTTTTAAGAATCGAACAGTGGAAACCATTAACAGCAAGGCAAACAGTAAATCAAGGACTTGCACAAATTACATGCTATATTTTGATGTAAAAGTACAGTATTTGTTTTATAAAAGATTCTGGAAATATGGGAAAAAAGTTTTACAGTAATAGAAAACACATCCCAGAGCAGTAACACATTCCAAACCTGGAAACTAGAGACCAGGATCCAAGAGGTACTTTTAGAAGAGAATTTCTAATAAATAGAGGGATAGTCAGGAACCCATTTAGGAATAGGTTGCACTTATCTGTTCTTTGTTTATGTTTCATTAGGCACCAGTTTCTACAGAAGTCAGAAAGGGCCGCAGATTTGTGCAGCACTTCAACAGTGGAAACGCAAGAACGGTGTTGTCTCTCTTTTTTTTATTTTATCCACTTCCCCCCTTCCCTTGAGCTTCTGTTCTTAGTGCACTGTTTTAAAAACTAGTGTGCTGGAACAAGCAGTTTCAGGGTGGGGTCGGATTGTCTTCAACCTCCATCAGAACTGAACAAGAACTCAGGTGAGCTGGGCTTTGACACCTTGTTAGGATGAAGCACTCTGGGCACAAAGCCCCCTCGAGAACCAGTGGAGAAAGGCATCCACTACCTTTGTCCTTGGCGGGCACAAAGCCCCCTCCAGAACCAGTGGAGACTGTTATCCACTTGAGAGACTGTGGCGTTGCACTCTCCAGGATAAAGCAGTGGGCAAACCACCCACTGTAAACACTTGAGAGACTGTGGCTTTGCACTCCCCAGGATAAAGCAGTGGGCAAACCACCCACTGGAGAGACTTGAGAGACTGTGGCTTTGCACTCCCCAGGATAAAGCAGTGGGCAACCCACCCACTGGAGAGACTTGAGAGATTGTGCCTTTGCACTCCCCAAGATACATCAATGGGCATGGAGTCCCCTCATGGAGCTGGCGTTGTGCACTCATCCGGCTGAGGTGCCCCCCCCTTTTCTTCCCCCTGAGGTGCCTGTTTTCTTTCCATCTGATGCCCCTGCAGTGTTCTCTCCATTTCGATCAGGTATCTTGTGTGGGCCTTGCCCATGCATTTTTGGCCCAGTGGTCCGCGGACTATATTGGTGCAGTACCTGGACTTGAATTCTTGGTGTACATATTTGTTTATAGTATGTATAAAATTTTGACTAATGTATTTTACATGATTACAATGATTCAACTCATTTCCTTTTGTCATTGCGTTCTTCCAAGGGGGTTTGGGGGGTGTAAATGTAATGTTTCAGCATGTATTGGTGTGTGTGTTGTTGTGGGTGAGGGTGGGGGTAGGGGTGTTTTGTGTTGTGTGTGTGTGTCACTCTCTTTTCCCTCCCCCCTCCCCTGTGTTGTAGGTGCAGTACTCACCATGGTCATCGCCGCCGTCGGTCATGCTCCTGGTAGAGGAGCAGGAAGACAATTGCAGGGAGTATTTGGAGTTCAGGCTCCATGGCGTCCTGGTTGCTCGTGGGTTGTGTAGAGGTGAGTGTTTCCCCTTCCAAGTCCTGTTTCCGCCATATTTTTGTTCACGTTGAATCTGCCCCGGAAAAGGTGGCGGATTGGCCTGTCATAATAGTGTGGGCGGTACATTGTCTTCCGCCTGACTGTTGGTGGTGACCGCCATGTTGTTTGTCTGTACCGCCGTGGCGGTCGGAGTGTTAAAGTGGCTGTCTATGCTGGCGGTTTCTGCCGAGGTCGTAATCCCATTTTTTTCCGCCGGCCTGTTGGCGGTATTACCGCCACTTTAACACCGACCGCCAGGGTTGTAATGAGGGCCTTAGTCCTTTATTTAAGCGTTACATTTTATTTCATCAAGAACTCAAACCAGCTGTTTTTATGGACAGTATCTACCAGGAGGAAAAAAAAAGCTCTTTTTTAAAATTTTGCATGGGCATGCTACCGGTGACCTCGGTGACTAATAAATGACAGCCTGTTACCCTGGGGAGATTAGATCGCTGCCCTTGCCTTCATGGCTGTCAAGAAACATTATCTCACTTCCTTTTATTAAGTCACTTTACTCTTGAACTTCGTAAACTGTACTTACGACTACTTTTTAAAATGTACGGAGTCAGGAAGTGTAAAGAAGCTGAAGTGTTATGTATGCGTTCAGATGAAAAACACATTGTGACGATGGTTTCAACATACATCTTGGAGGCATGAAAGTTTCAATCGTCAATGCACCTGCAGTTTTTGGCACAAGAATAACTCCTTGTGGTGTTCTATAGGTGTCATCAGCCTGGGGAAATTGGTGCAGGATGAGGTAAAACAGGGATAGTTTCTGGGAAGTTATTAAACTGGAGAATCGTACTGAATGGCCCCGAATGATTAGTGTCAGGACAAAGTAATTTGATTTTCAAGCTTCATCATGCCACCATGGAAATGTTTAGTGTGTTATGTAAATAAACTATTGGTCAGCCATAGTCATAAAGCATCTACATGATAATTTGGGGTAATCAGGGTGTTGTGCGGTGGTGCATGTCGAAATATCAATGTCAAGTGTAGTTTTTATTGATATGTTTGTATTTTATTATGTGATTTTTTATGTGTTTTGTAGGGTTGGTACTTGTAAGTGTGAAATTGTTATGGTCGGATAGGCTGACAGCAATAAATGGTAAATGGTAATGGTAAATGGATTGTGGCAGAGAAGAAGACTTTAAGGTGTCCAGGAGAGTGGTGGGTTCTGCCTAGATTACCCAAGGGGGTTGTTCCTATTTATGAAGAGGGGGAAGACATAGACAACTGGCTGACAGCCTTTGAGAGGGCTCTCAAGATGAGGAGGGTTAGACCTCAGTATTGGGGTTCAATCCTATGGGAGTTGATCCAAGTATCTGGGAGGGATATGCTCCTGACCCCAGGGGAGGATGAGACAGAGTCCTAGCCCAATGATGATCATGAGGGAGCATCGCTTGACCAACTGTATCTCAGAGAAATTACACCAGTATCTAGTGGACTCTAAGCTGTCCAGACCCAGAGAGCTGGGGGAGGCAGCTGATAAGTGGGTGAGAACCAGAGTGGTTGTCAAGTCTGGGGGGGAGGGACGACAAAAAGGGGGTGTCAGGTCCACAAAAGCCTAAGGAGGGTGGTAGTAAGCCCACCACATAGACTTCCTCTATACCCCAGAACCCTAAGAAGGAGGAGAGTAAATCCCACTCCCACTCTGGCAAGCAGAGGGAGGGAGACCCAGTGTTAAAAAAACTCTTGGATAACAGGGCCTGCTTTGATTGTCAGCAGACAGGTCACTTCAGGGGAGATGATGCCTGCTCCAAGAAGGTGGTTAGCACTGGGCTGTCCAGTGTAGCCCAAGAGGAGGAGTCCTCAGATGATGAGGTCTTCATGGCATTGGGTTGGGAGGCATATCCAGGTGGTAAGCTGGTAATCCCTGCGGGTGGGAGTAGGCACTTTCATCCTATTCAGGTGAATAGGAACCCTACCACTGTCCTGAGAGACACATGTGTCAGCCACACCAGGGTGAGTGACCGGTTGGTGTCCCCTGAAATGTATGTCCCCGGGGAGACAAAGAAAGTCAGGGTAGCCACAGGTGAGGTCACCACCAAACCTCTAGCCTTAGTGCCCTTAGAGGGGGAGGGTACACTAAACTGGTTTAAGGTGACAGCCAGTGCTTACCTCCCCTTAAATTGTAGCCTGGGTAGTGACCTCCTACAGGTTAGTCTGATCCCAGATGACGTAGTTGCCAAGGGCACCCCCTAACCCAAATTCCTATGGAGCCAGTCCCTGCAGTTAGGAGACAGGGGTCCCCAAGAAAAGGGAAAAAGAAGAGGAAGGGAAAGCCACTCTTTCAGAGAGGTCCAGTGAGCCAAAGGCCTTCTGCCCCAGTAGGGGGTGAGACCAGAGTTGGCACTGGTGATGCCTTACCTGACCTCAAGGAAGTCCTGAGTAGTCAGGCAGCTGTCTAGCTGCAGGGTATTGCCCCTGCACTGACAGACAGGAGGGTGGAGGAAGGGTATCTTCCACAGGATGTGGTAACCCCACTCTAAACAGTAAGAGGCGTGCCAGGACCCCACAGTTGCCCCTAAAACAGCTCACCCACCTGTCAGTGGTGAGCGTGGTGTGTGGTTCTGGGTTCTGACAGGTGTCAGTAGCCGCTGCTGGGTGCTCACCTTCATGGCAGCACTGCACGTGGCCTGGAAGGGAGACCCCAGGGCCAAAAGTAAAGTAGGCCCCTTGACCCTGTTGGTCATGGTGGGGTTGCTCAAGAGCTGGGCAACCTTTGTGGGTAAGCTGGGTGTTGCCCTAGCAAAGTTAGAGATAGGGGAGGTGAATACCTCACTACTGAAACTGGCAAAGAGAGAGGAGGAAGACCCCGTAGAGGGACCTTTCCAGTAAAAATGGGTCACTTTACTGTTGGGATGGGTTCACTGCCCAGAGGGAGTGAACCTGACAGGAGGATGTAAGGTAGAGTAGGCCCTGCAAAGGGGCAGCCAGTTTTCCTCACTGTCTTCCTCACCTGACAAGCCAGGAAGACTCTACCAGGGTTGGGCTGAGTCTCCTGAGCGTGGCGGCTTGGGGGGGCGGGACTGTGTGGGAAAACTGGGCTGATTGCAGAACCCCCTAACTTTCTGCCCCCATTTTTCACTCATGCTGGTGTTTTTCTGACTCTGAGGGTCCCCTTTGCACTGCTAAACAGTCCCAGTGCCTGTGCTCTGACTAAAATGGTACATACAAATTAGGCTAATTAGAATTGGTAGTAGCAACCTACCTATAAGTCCCTAGTATACAATAGGACATGTAGGTTAAGGGACCCCAGCATAGGTAGTACACACATAGGTGCACTGCTCTGATGCCCAGTGTCATTTTAAAAGCAGGCCTGCCTTGCTGGCTGCTTTTAAGTTAATGTTAACCCCAAATTTGACTTTGGAATCAAAAGTACTTCCAAATTTCTAAGCTACCGTATTTGTTCATATAGGTCACCCCAAAGGTATACCCTAAGTGTCCCCAGGCTTGGGTGCAGTGTAACTATAAGCTTGGACTTTATAAAAGATGTTTAATAAGCCCTGGCGAGGGAAAAAAAGCCACATTTGTTTTCCCCATTGTAGCAAATGGGCTCCTACGCTAAAATGGAGAGATTTTATTTTGAAATAATAAAGTCTAATTTTACATAGAAAGGCGCTAAATATAGCAAGTTTGGTCTCAAATTAAGCATGATAATAAAGCCAACAATTTGTCACTTGTGAATTTAATATAACTTGGACAGAGAAAGAGTTTTAGAACTCTTGGTAGATGTTACCAGTTTCAGCCCTGCAGTGTCCTTCTCTGATTGTTCAGCCTCTAGTAGCCTGAGTGAGGTTGCCTTAATGAGGTGTGAGGTGGCCTGGGCTGAAACAAAGGAAGCATGTGGTGGGAAGAGATCTGCCTCAGCAGATGGTAGGACAGGATGGGGGGAAAGCAGCCAATCTGGTCTTCAAAGGAGGAAAGGACATTTGGGAACTTTCCCTCTCCCATTTCCTGCAGCCCCGGACAACCAGCTGCCCCCTGTAGAGATTCGAAAAGGTGTGTTAAGGGAAACATAGCCACACCAGTAGGTGGGCTCATCCAGATCTAAATTCTAAGATTGAATTTTTGCCATCTTGGATTTTGGAGATATGTTGCTCCCTAGGATTGATTTTTGCCACACTTCCCAGGAAGTGGTCACTCAAGAGGGTGGTAGCCTGCATGTGATTGGACAGGAGCACTCCCGTGCTTTATACCCCAGGAGCAAGGATAAATATGACAGAGCTGCACCCCACCTCAGATCACAGCTGGAACAAGACAAGAAGAAGAAGCACCACCCTGCTGGACCCCTGACCTGCACCTGGACACTGCACTCAGAGGACTTCACCAGCTGCACACTTGGGCTTCAACAACAAAAAGGACTTTGCATGACTTCTTGTTCTCCAAGAAGGGACTCCCTGTAGGCTACAGGTAGAAAAGAGCTGAACAGAGCTTCCTGCATCAAGTCCTTCAGAAATTGACCAGTTGGCCAGTGACCAGTGTTTTCTTTTGGATTTGAACCAGGTGCACTCTGGGAGTCCTAACCCCCAAGGAGCAACTCAGAGCTTCCGGAACCTTGAGGTGAGTTGTGGATACCTAAAGAACCTGAAACGTACTTCTGGAAGAAGGTCCAAATGTTTGGGCAAGTTTAGAACAACTCTGAAAAACAGTTCCATAAGTGAACCGGCCCGACATCGTGAGACAAGCCGGCCAACGTCGACCATGACCCCGCTTGGCGTGCAGGTTCATCCAGCTGAAAAGCTCAGGAGTCCCAGACATCCAGGATTTACTGGGGGCTCGTGAAAAGGCAATCCAATGACGTTTCATCAAAATCGGCTTGCTTTGGAGGGTTGTCCAATGTTGGGGAAGAAAAGTTCCCAAAACGTTTCTAGGTCAAGGCTTCCTGCACAGTGTATCCAAAGAGGGCTCCATTGAGGTCAGATTCAACTTTCGATTTGGTCCCAGACAAAGATTTCCGTCCCAAAAAAGTTTCTAAGTCCGAATGTAGCACACTTGGCCAAACCCCCCTGCAGCGTGTATCCTAAGAGGGCTCCAGCAAGGTCGGCCTCAACTTTTGATTTTGTTCCAGTCGGTGAGAAATCTTCAAAAATGTGTCGAAGTGTGAAGGTAAAACTTTGATTGTGGCCTCCTGCTCAGTGTAGCCGAGCAGGGCTCAATCACGGTTGGCCTCAACTTTTGCCTTTGCCCCGGTCGAGTGCGACCAGATGTCTAGATTGGCACTTTTGATTTCTAAGCACTTAAAAACAGTTAATATTTTTTTTAAAGTCACATTTCCGGTTCCCTTTATTAGGTTTTTGGCATTTTAGTGTAATTTTAAAGATAGACATATAGGGGGTCATTCTGACCCCGGCGGGCGGCAGGAGCCACCCGCCTGGAGGGAACCGCCAGAAGACCGCACCGCGGTCAAAAGACCGCGGCGGTCATTCTGGGTTTCCCACTGGGCTGGCGGGCGAAAGTCCAAAAGGCCGCCCGCCAGCCCAGTGGGAAACAGCCCTCCATGAGGAGGCCGGCTCCGAATGGAGCCGGCGGAGTGGAGGGTGTGCGACGGGTGCAGTGGCACCCGTCGCGTATTTCAGTGTCTGCAATGCAGACACTGAAATACAAAGTGGGGCCCTCTTACGGGGGCCCCTGCAGTGCCCATGCCATTAGCATGGGCACTGCAGGGGCCCCCAGGGGCCCCACGACACCCCTCACCGCCATCCTGTTCCTGGCGGGCGGAACCGGCAGGAACAGGATGGCGGTGAGGGGGTCGGAATCCCCCATGGCGGCGCAGCAAGCTGCGCCGCCATGGGGGATTCCCAGGGCAGCGGAAAACCGGCGGGAGACCGCCGGTTTTCCTCTTCTGACCGTGGCCGAACCGCCGCGGTCAGAATGCCCAAGGGAGCACCGCCAGCCTGTTGGCGGTGCTCCCGCGGTCCCCGGCCCTGGCGGTATTTACCGCCAGGGTCGGAATGACCCCCATAAGCTCTCATTACAACCCTGGTGGTCAGTGATAAAGTGGCCATAATACCGCCAACAGGCCGGCGGTGAAAAAAATGGAAACCTGGCCACGGCGGAAACCGCCAACACAGACAGCCACTTTAACACTCCGACCACCATAGCGGTACCAACAAACACCGCAGCGGTAACCGCCAACAGCCAGACGGAAGACAATGTACCACCCACTGCATTACAACACGCCATCCGCCACCTTTTCCGGGGAGGTTCCAACGCCATCAAAAGCAAAGCGGAAACAGTACTCTGAAGGGAAATTAATCACCTCTCGACACTCAAGGAAGAACCACAACGCCATGGATCCCGAGTTGCACTTCTTCCCAATGCTGGTGTACCTTCTCATACACCAGGAACACGAACGCCGGTGAAGATGACCACGGTGAGTACTGCACCTAGCACACAAGGAAGGGGGGGAGGAAAAAGAGAGTGACACACACACGCAACACACAAGCAGATGCATCAACATTACATATACGCCCCGTAACCCTCAGGAATAAGGCAAGGACAAATGGAACGGAGTGTAATAGTACAGTTTTGGAAAAATACGTACTAAAATCAATAAACAGTATGTACAATATTTACAATATACAAAAGGAGGGACAATGCCCAATCCAAAATGTCTGTGGCCCAGTGGGCCAAAACACATAGGCCAAGGCCACACTTGACTCCTCCCTCAATACGGAGAGAACACTGCAGGGGCATCAGGTCGAAAACACATAGGCACCGCAGGGGGACAGGGAATGGGGGGGCACTTCAGCCGGAACATGGTACAGCGCCACTGCTCCTGGAGGGGGCTACATGCCCACTGCTTGGTCCTGGGGAGTGCAAAGCCACAGTCTCTCTAGTGGGTGGGTTGCCCACTGCTTGGTCCTGGGGAGTGCAAAGCCACAGTCTCTCTAGTGGATGTTTTCTTCCACTGGTTCTGGAGCGGGCCTGGTGCCCAGTGTGCTTCATCCTGCCAACGAGGGGCTGAGTGGATGCCTGTTTCCACTGGTTCTGGAGGGGGCCTGGTGCCCAGTGTGCTTCATCCAGGATGGGGCAAGGTCACAGTCTCTCACCTGTGTGTCACACCGACAGGTGTTGCAGGGGCCAGGACGCACTGCAGCCCATGTAGTAACCACTACACACTGCAGGCTGGCGGTGAGGGCTGCTCAGTGGATGCCAGTTGCGCTGCAGGTGGCGGTCCTGGCAGTGGGGTTTGTAGCTTCCAGGCCTTCACCTGCAGCCTCGGACGGCTACCCACTGGGGCTGCTGCTGGTGGCCATGGTGCACGTGGCGGTGCTGGCCACGGTGCAGGTGGCGGTGCTGGCAGTGGTGGTGGTTGTCCCCAGGCCTTCACCTGCAGCCTCGGACGGCTGCCCAATGGGGATGCTGCTGCTGGCACTGGTGCTGGTGGCAGTGGTGCAGGTGGTGGTGCTGGCCGCGGTGCAGGTGGCGGTGCTGGAAGTGGTGGTGGTTGCCTCCAGGCCTTCACCTGCAGCCTCAGACGGCTGAAATGCCATGACTGGTGTTGTGTGCCCCTTCCTGCCCTTGGCAGATGGTGGTGCCTCCTTGCTTCTGCCAGCTGGTGTCTTTTTCTTGCCCTTGCTGGCTGGTGGTGCCTCCTTCCCCTTGATGGCTGGTTTCCCCTTCTTGTCCTTGCTAGGTGGCGGACCCTTCTTGGCCTTGGCAGGCGGTGCTGGCACACTGGCTGGTTGTAGGAGGTGTCAGTCTGTCGTGTTTGGGTGCAGGTGCATGGGCTTGATGCTGTTATGAGGTGGATGGCTGGTGGGTGTCTGTGTGCTTGCGTTTGTGTACTTTGGGAGGAGGGGTCACAGACACAGTGGGAGAGGACACAGGGGATGTGTGCATGGATGTGGGGGTGGTGACTGCCAGTGAGGGGCGTGTAGTGATAGGTGTGCTGGTGATGAAGGTAGTGGATGAGGATGTAGTGCATGCAGGTGTGAGTGGAGACGCTACTGGGAGGGAGGTGGACAAGGAGGAGGAGGGGACACAGTGGAGGCAGTGGATGTTGGTGTGTCTGCATGTGGATGGTGCTTGTGTGAGTGCCTGTGAGATGAAGTGTGGTGCTTGTGTTTGCCTGAGTCACTTCTGTGTGTTGATTAGGGTGAATGCTGGTCTGAAGGTGTGCATGGGATAGGCTGGGGTTGAGGGGATTGGGACTGGGTAGAGGAAGTTGGATGGGGGAGGCTGGAGACAGGGATATTGGCTTCCATCAGTGCGTTGGCCAGAGCCTGGAATGCTCTCTGTTGGGCCACCACGCCAGAGTGAATGCCCCCTAGCTATGCATTTGTTTGTTGCAAATGCCCTGCTACACCCTGGATGGTATTCAGTATGGTTGACTGCCCAACAGAGAGGGATCTCAGGAGGTCAATAGCCTGCTCACTGAGGGCAGCAGGGCTGACTGGGGCAGGGCCTGAGGTGCCTGGGGCAAAGGAGATGCCACCCTCCTGGGTGAGCGGGCATGGGAAACACGCTGAGGGGCTTCTGGGAGGGCAGTGCTGGTACGGGGTGGCGGCTGTAGCTGTAGTTGGGGTGGGCACAGAGGTGTCCGCCACCTCCAGGGAGCTGCCATCAGAGGAGGTGTCACTGTCGGGAATGTCCCCTCGCCCTCCGTCCCACTGGTGCCCTCACCGTCAGTGCATTCGGCTTCCAGGCCAATGTGGGATGCAGATCCCTCAGTCGCCGGTGCCTCTGCTCTTCCGCAAGATGATGCTAATGCACACAAGGACAGGGTGACAAAACAAAAAGGGGGGGAGAGACAGAGGATACACTTGGTCAGTGCCAGCAACAACACCACCGCTGGCGTACGCATCTCACAGGGAACAGCCCTATGGACTAGGCAATGCACTACCAGTTACAATGCTAGTCACCAGCCCAGGAGGTACAATGCCTAACCCCATTAGCTGCACACCTGAAACCCACAGGACTCTACCCAGTAGTAGATGCCCACTAACATTATTGGGGTTAGAGTGCATCTGAGCTTGCCCATCATTAAACATACCCTGCCATGTTCGCCCTGGCCTTGGAGCACCCACAGCCCACATCCCCCACCCAGGTAAAACCTTAACACGTGCAAAGTCAAGATTCTGACTCTGTACTCACCCCCTTGTGGCTGCTATGAGGCCTTCAAGTGCCCATCCAAATCTGGATAGGCCAGGGTCAGGGTACGACGGGAAACCTTCTTCGTTGGGCCTCCGCCGCCTTCCTTGCCCAGCGGGGCAGGTCCTCCCACTGTTTGCGGCGGTGGGTGCTCCGCCTGTCAAAGACCCCCAGCGTCCGCACCTCCTTGGTGATGGCACGCCAAATACTCTTTTTCTGATGGGCGCTGACCTGCAGTAAAAATACAGCAGAAAAGGTATTAGCCATACCGTCCGGACTGTTATACTCATGGCCCAACATATCCCCCCATCCCCTTACGCACATACATTGCCCACCATACATGTAGCTCTCTGCCCAGGGCCACTCAGACCCCACCCTACATGAGGCTTACACTCACAGCAATCCATACATTCATGCCCCACGCATCATGCTCACAGTGTCCTCACCTGTTTGTCTGGAGGACCATAGAGTAAAGTGTACTGGGGTAGGGACCCATCCACCAGTCTCCCCATCTCCTCCGAAGTAAAGGCAGGGGCCCTTTCCCCAGACACTCAAGCCATTGTCGCTTCCAGACACAGGTCACAGCAGCACTTGCAGGGTAGGTCCTCTCCTGTTGAAGGTGAGGTAGCAAGTGAGTGCACAGATAGAAAATGACGGTCACGTCCGTGGTGGTGCGTACCGTCACCACTGGCGTCCATCGCCATTGGCTCCAGGAACCCACAGTGCCCAATGATAACCAATGCGGTGTTGCGTGGCAGTCGTTGACAGCCAACCGCAACGGCGCACAATGCCAGAGTAATTACGTCATTTCCACTTGTCTCTCCTCACAGGTCAGGCAGCCGCCATTTCAGGGGGGCACAGGCCATGGCACCTAACTGCGTCACAGCAGACATTGGCACATCATCTGACTTACCAGAACATATACTGTTTCTGTAAAGCAAAAATTGCATATTAATTTTGACATATGTGTGAATATGACCTTCTGCTCACCGTTTTTCACCCTAGAGTTCAACCACTGAGGATGAATAGGAGATGGAGACATCCCCCTGTGTACAGAGCCTTGGTGGACCTGGCGACAATGGAGGACAGGCACATTATCCTGACTTACAGACTTGAAAGGGCCACAATCCAAGAACTGTGTGCCCAATTGGAGCCAGACCTGATTTCAGCTATCCGCCTCCTCACAGGTATCCCCCCTCTAGTGCAGGTCCTCTCAGTGCTCTATTTCCTGGCAAGTGGTTCCTTCCAAGCGACAGTGGCCATGGCATCAGGGATGTCACAGCCTATGTTATCAAACGCGCTGACCAGAGTGTTGTCTGACCTGCTGAAACACATGCGCAGCTACATGGTATTCCCCCAGGTGGAGGATTTGGTCACAGCTAAGGCTGACTTTTATGCACTGGGACATATCCCCAACATCATTGGTGCCATTGATGGTACACATATTGCATTTGTGCCCCCCCCGCCCCCCTCCCGGAGAAATGAACAAGTGTTCAGAAATAGGAAAAGCTTTCACTCTCTGAATGTGCAGATGGTGTGTTTGGCGGATCAGTACATCTCCCATGTCAATGCCAAGTATCCTTGCTCTGTGCATGATGCCTTTATCTTGAGGAACAGCAGCATCCCGTATGTGATGTCTCAACTCCAGAGGCACCGGGTGTGGCTAATAGGTGAACCCATGGTCCCAACCCAGTTGATGTAGGTATATGGGTGTGGGTTTGGCCCTAAGGGTGAGTGTGTGGCTAACAGGTATCCCTCGAATATTTGCAGGTGACTCTGGTTACCCCAACCTCTCATGGCTACCGACCCCGTGAGGAATGCCAGGACAAGGGCAGAGAAACATTACAATGAGGCACATGGGTGAACAAGGAGGATCATTGAGAAAACGTTTGGCCTCCTGAAGGCCAGATTCCAGTGCCTCCATCTGACAGGTGGATCCCTGTACTACTCACCTAAGAAGGTGTGCCAGATCATTGTTGCATGTTGCACAACCTGGCCTTGAGACGCCAGGTGCCTTTTCTGCAGGAGGATGAGCCTGGGGATGGTCGTGTGGCAGCGGTGGAGCCTGTGAACAGTGACGAAGAGGAGGCAGAGGAAGAAGATGTGGACAACAGAACTACACTGATTCAACAGTACTTCCAGTGACACACAGGTAAGACACTGTAACTTCACCTTCCATTGCAGTTTTGTGTTTGACATTGAATATGGCAGCCTGATTCCCCTATTTCTATGGCCACTTACTGTACCCTTTGGCATCTCTATTTTCAGATCTCTGTGCCCCACTCTGGCTCCTGGTGTTTACTGCTGCCCACTACAGGTCATACCTATCTAAATATTACAGTACATTTGAATTGCGATGTTTACAGTTTGTGAAACTAATACATTTGACAAACAATTGCCAGACTCCATATTTGATTTTGTTCCAAGGGTGTTTATTTCTGTGATAATAAGTGTAGGGGGTATTGCAATGGGCTGGGTTGCTGATGGAGGAAAGTCCAGGGTAGAGTCCAGTCTATTTGTATCACAGGTGAATTGTACAAGGGGGCATAGGAAGGGGAGCAATGGCAGTTCAAGGTGGACAGGGTGACAGAGTGGGACAGAAGGGTGACAGTCAGGAGAGTCTTATTTCCTGGTGGGGGTCTTGGCAATGTTCTCTGGCTTCTGCCTGGATCGCAGGGACCGTTTGTGGGGTGGTTCTCCTTCTGCAGGGGGTGGGGTGCTGGTTGCCTGCTGTTCCGGTGGCGGGGCCTCCTGTCCACTAGCGTCAGCAGAGGTGGAGGGCTGTTCTTCGGTTTGTCTAGTGTCAGGGGCCCGT
Organism: Pleurodeles waltl; assembly: GCF_031143425.1. NCBI lineage: Eukaryota > Metazoa > Chordata > Amphibia > Caudata > Salamandridae > Pleurodeles > Pleurodeles waltl. The sequence goes on along the minus strand of NC_090442.1, from coordinate 793,874,344 downwards.
TGGTGTGCCACTGTCTCCCTCATGGTGTTGGCTATGTCAGCCAGCACCCCTGCAATGGTGACCAGGGTGGTGTGGATGTCCTTCAGGTCCTCCCTGATCCCCAGGTACTGTCCCTCCTGCAGCCACTGGGTCTCTGGCCCATGGTTTCCTGGGAATGGTGGTATGCTCCCAGGATGTAGGGGAGTGCCTCTCGGAGAATCGTTTCCCTGGGCCTGTCCTCCCCGCACAGCAGTCCTCCCAGCTTCCCTGTTGTCCATTGCCTCTGTCCCCTGAACCGTGTGCCCACTGCCACTGACCCCAGGTCCCTGATCGTCCTGTGTTTGTGGGGTTGCCTGGGGTCCCTGTAGTGGTGGAACACTGCTGACTGACGTGTCCTGGGGACAGAAGGATGGGCCTGCTGGGTGGGTGCTGTGGTAGTGTTTCCTGAGGGGGGAGGCTCTGTGGTGGGTAGGGACTGTGCCTGGGTCACCGACTGTCCAGAGGTCCCTGATGGGCCAGGTTGGTCATCATGATCCAGGAGTGCAGACCTGCTGTCATCACTGTGGGCCTCTTCTGTGGGGGGACTGGATGTTGCTGGCACCTCCTCTCCAGTGACATTAAGTGGGGGTCCTGTGGGATGTAAATGCAGTGTTATTGTATCTGCATGTGCCATATTGTTATGGATATGTTTCCCTCTATGGTTGTTATTAGCAAGGCAACTTTGACTTGTGTGAGTTGTGCTTGGTTTGGCTAAGTGATTGTCACTAGTGTGCATGCTGTGGTGATGGGTGTCCATGCAGGTCTGTGATGGGGGTCCATGCATTGGTGTTACATGCAGGGCTTGGTCTTGGGATGGGTGGGTTGTGATGGTGGGGTATATGTGAGGTGATGGGGTGAGGGTAGGGGTTGTTGTTTGAGATGGCATGCAGGTAGGGTCGGGGATAAAGTAATAAAGATTTGACTTACCCGAGTCCAGTCCTCCTGCTACTCCTGCCAGGCCCTCGCCAAGACTTGCTCCCCCCATGTTGTTAGTTGTGGGGGAGGAGGTCGGGGTCCACTGCCAGTCCTCTGTACTGCTATCTGGTGCCTTGCTACCATGGAACGTACCTACTCCCGTAGGTCGTTCCACCTCTTCCTGATGTCATCCCTTGTTTTTTGGGTGCTGTCCCACGGCATTGACCCTGTCCACGACTCTCCGCCATAGCTCCATATTCCTTGCAATAGATGTCTGCTGCACCTGTGATCCGAATAGCTGTGGCTCTACCCTGATGATTTACTCCACCATGACCCTTAGTTCCTCCTCTGAGAACCTGGCATGTCTTTGTGGTGCCATGGGTGTAGTGCGAGTGGTATGTGTGTGGGTGTGTGGGGTGATGTGTTGGTATGTGTGCTGTGAGGTGCGTGGATGGTGTATGGGTGATGGTGTTTTGTGGCTCAGATTCAGTGGGTGCTCCTGACTTGTCTCTCTCTCACTTGCCAAAATCTTTAGGTCGTAAAGGGTTGTGGGCAGTGTGTGTGTGTGTTTTATATTTGTGTGGGTGTGTGTGTGTGTAGTGTGTGTATGTGTGTCAGGTGTGTGTATTTTGAATTGTCCAATGTGGTGTTGTTTTGTTAGTGTGTGTGTATTTTGAGTGCGGCGGTATGTACCGCCAATGGTTTACAGCGGTTGAATGACCGCCACAGTGATTCGTGGGTCATGATGCTGTGGGTGTATTTCTGTTTGCGTAACGGTGTGGGTTTTGGTACCGCCATTATATCACTGACGTTTGGGCTGGCGGACTTTTGTGTGTGTGTCTGTATAGTGGCGGATTTCTATGTGTGGGTCATAATACGGGTAGCGGTATACTGCCGCGGTCACGGTATGTTGGTGGTAGTCAGCATGGCGGTAGGCGGCACTTACCGCCAATGTTGTAATGAGGGCCATAATCTATTTTTATAAATTGGTGTGGATTTTTATTGCGTTTTACTTCTTTACTGTTTTGTGGATATTAAATGCTTTACACACCTGTCTCCTAAATTAATCCTAGATGCTCGTTGCTAAGCTACCAAGTTTTGAGTCAGGATTAATTTATTGAGACCTTGACTGGACCTTCTGGGGGTCTGTGACCTATTGCTAAGTGTAGTTACTTACCGATAATCCACTTTCCAACATGCACTCAATGCTAAATACTACCAGCTTCTTCAAGCATTAGTGGCTCACGATGTAAAAGCGCTCCTACAGCAGTTTTGCCAAATGTCGTGGCACGAGTTCAAGACTTCGCTCGCATTCAATTTTAAATTATGATTATAGTATTCAAACATCAGCTCTAAATGACATAACAATATTTAGATACCAGAAATATAAAGTAAAACAGTTAACTACCTCGCCGGAGCAAAATATTTTAATTATAAAAGGGGGGACCTGCGGAACCCCCGGGTTCTGGGGACCACCAGGCTACTAAATAAAATGAGGGCATCTTTCGCAGAATCCCGGCTCCGGGGAACACCAGCTCCCTGGGGCAAATAGTAAATGCTGGAGAGGGGCAGCATGCCGCCCCCCTCTCCTGTGGAGCCATAGATGGCCCTGGGAACCACCACCCCCCAGGGCTGCCTGCTGCTTCCTCCCAAGGTGAGCATCTCCGGGAGGTATCTGTTTGCTTTTGTTTGGTGGAGCTAACAGTTCCCGCCAAGCAAAACCAAACATAACACCGCTTTCTGTAAGCAGAAGCTGTAAAACAGAGTTATCTCAAGTAACCATAACTCATGGACTAAAATAACTATAACTTGCGCCATCGCCATGCACTGCTAATTACCTCACAAATGACGGCACTCATGACAACTTTGATAACATCAGTGATAATAACAATGTAATATTTGCAGTAAAATATTTGACGAAAAAACTGTGCATGGCGGGGGCATGAGTTATAGTTACCATATGGCACGAGTTATAGTTAATTGAGATAACTCTAACTGTAACAGGTGAATTTCTATGGTGTTGTACATTTAAAATGTGAGCCTAACTATAAAATCCATGTAACCTTTGGGTTTTTAAGTGAATTTCTATGTTTGTTTTTGTTAAAATTCTATTTCCTAACAGTAACATTAGTTTTTTTGAGGGAATATATATATATATGTATATATATATATATATATATCCACACAAGCATAAAATGTTGAAGCCCAAGTCTTGGTAAACAACATGCATTTATTTCATGAAACATATCTGTATGATCATGCAGCCACTTTTCATGAAATAAATGATTATGATTATGAGGTCACTTTTCATGAAATGAAAGGATTGTGATCATGCGCCCACTTTTCATGAAATAAAAAGATTAGGATCATGCAGCCACTTTTCGTTAAATAAAAGTATTATGATTAGGCAGCTACCTTTCATGAAATAAAAGGTTTAGGATCATGCAGCCACATTTCAGGAATTAAAAGAATTATGATCATGCAGCCACTTGTAATTAAATAAGAGGATTAAGTTCAGGCAGACACTTTTCATGAAATAGAGGATTAAGATCATGCAACCACTTTTCAAGAAATAAAAGGATTATGCTCATGGAACCACTTTTCATGAAATAAAAGGATTATGATCATGCAGCCACTTTTCATGAAATAATGGGATCATGCAGCCATTTTTCATGAAATACAAAAAATTGTAACCATGTAGCCATTTTTCCTGAAATAAAAAGGATTATGATCATGCAGCCACTTTTCATGAAATATGAAGGATTATGATCATGCAGCCACTTTTCATGAAATAAAAAGGATTATGGTCATGCAGCCACATTTCATGAAATAAATGTGTGGTGTTTACCAGGACTTGGGCTTCAGCATTTCATGGTTATGTGGATTTGTGCAATGGGATTCTCCACCCCCGGTTTTTGAAGGTGTCCTGAAGGATTGGGGATCCCCATGGATGGAGGTTGCAGAGCAGGTATATATGTGTGTGTGTGTGTGTGTGTGTGTGTATATCAATTAAAAAAACCAAAGGTTACAGGGACGTTATACTGTAGTTAGGCTCACAATTCACACATACAAAACCATAGAAATTCAGGATTTATAGTTACCTGGGCTAACTATCACTTGTGACCCCATAGTGTACTGCTTATGACCTCACATATTACATCACTCATGACATGGTGAGTGACATCACTCATGACATCTCGAATAACATAATTGATGACATATAATATAGATAATGAAGTCATATGAGGCTCCGGTTGTGTTTCCATATTTGGTCTTCAAAATCATATTAAAGGACCAGTGCTCATGCACAAAAGGGTAGAGGAGTTAGCAGCACAGGCAATCCATAGTAAGTAATGCCAGTAGTATGTGCATATATCCAAAGCTGGACAAATTGAATAATCATTTTTAATCCATTGTAATATGTACAAAAAAATTATCTTGAAACTTCATATCTTGTATTGTCCTCATAGGTTAAACCTCTGTTCACTGCTTATCCGAGATACAAATGAGCATATATCCCACACACATAAAACCACAATGTGGTCAGTCCCAGCAGTTTAGAACCCCACTTCTCTTTGACTGCTAAGACTGGTGGACAAGGGCATTTTAGCTCATTAGTCCACTACCCCAGCCCTCTTTCTATAAGCTCTGGGGTCTTTTTACAATGAGTAGCATACACCTGAGTGTTGTACTCTTTACCGTTGTGTTAATAACCAACAAAACCTGGTACAGGCCCTTCCAGCGAAGATGAAGATTCAACTTATTTTTGTGCACGTACACCTAGTCCCGAGGCATCATTTTCATCTTTAGGACAGTTGTGCAAAAATGTTACAAGAGACAGTATTAGTGACTGAAAGACAGTGAAACATAGAAGGAGTAACTGAGTTTTTTTGCTGCCATTGGAGACTGGGATACATAGAACAGCACAACTTACTTTGCTGTCCCATCTACAGAAGTTATCTCTAGTGATATCATCCAAAACGTTCTGATGTGCAGTACAGTTGACCACACAAGGGTTGCTGATTTGCCCTTCCTGAGCACTGCCATTTTGGTGATAGTAGTGGAATGGGTGTGAGCCAACACATTCATTTGTTAGAGGGAGAAAAGTTTCCAGGTAGGACATGATACTTTTGTCTTCCTTTAAGTGCCCCATGGAGGAAAGGCTGAGGACAGACTTGGTTCTAGTTTTAGGCTGTTTCACTGACCAAGGGCAGGGGACTCTACAGAGTACTCAAAGAGCTGCTGCAATCTAGGTTTGGTACTGATGATAGCCAGTCTCCCAAGAGAGAAAGGGGGCATCACACACCTAAGACCTATAAGCCTGCCTGCTAAAAGGGGAGGAGGAGAATTTCTTGTCCCACTAGAAATTTCTTCCACAGGAGCCACCAATTCAAGGAAAAGAGTGACCCAGAACAACCAGTTTGCCAATGAGTGGCAAACAGTGGACCCATGTCTTCCCGAGGCACCCTCAACATCCCTAGTCAACCAAAGAATATTTCTTAAACAAAAAAGTCTCATGAGTGCCAGCATTTGTATTTCCTGTAACCAAGGACTATATCTCAGAACCCAGACTGGGGGAAGGGAATTCACTATGGCAAGTGCTGAAACCATGTGTCCTTTGCCAATCTGCTTCACCAGTCACTGGCTCAAACAGAGAAGGTGAGAAGGAGGTGGAGCAGCCTACACAAGTCCTGTCATGCACAACTACTCACCCCATGCAATGAACAGTTGCACTTTTGCCTCTGGAAAATCTATGTGCACACCAAAAATCGGAAAACTCAACCACATAAGTGACATTGCTTGTGGACTAGGAAAACAAAAAGTGGACTTTGAAAAATACCTGCACCTAGACATTAAAACTCCATAGTTGACTATAAGCAGTGTCCCGTATGTTATTGACTAACAGACTGTAGAAGAGTTGTTTTACATGAGCCATAGTGAGTTTGCACCCCCGCATGATTGAGAAATCTCTGTTTTGCTGTGTTAGTAATGTCGTAGACACTGTTGTTTGCATCACAGTTTATCCTTCCTCATAAAGTACCATTTGATGTTTAGGAGTGATTAAAGTACTTTATCTTTCTAAAAGAAAAACACTGGAATTTACATTTATTGTGGCTTTTGTGTGATTGGTGAATTCTGAGTCTCTACCACAAACACTATCTTCCTGAGGTGCCTTCGGCTGTCCACTCTTGCCTCCCTGAGAGTAAAGTGCAACAGGGGGGCGTGGCCAAGATGGCAACCGGAGCAGCAGCATAAACTGCAGCTCCGATCCCTGGCCCACACAAGTATCCTGATAGAAGTGTCCTGGCCCCCCCTTTGTGGGGAGCGAGGATCGCCTGGGGCGCCGCCGGGGGGCCGCGTTGCTGTCCGGTGCCACAGAGGCTGTAAAACGGAAGCGCGGAGGAAACACAGAATTGCGGCCGTCGGAGCGTACCTGGCCGACCGCGTCCCTCATCCGTCTTGTGGCCGCCTCGCTCGCTACGTGCTCTTTGTTGGATCCTCTGCATCCCGTAGCTGCTGCTTGGGATCGGGTGGGACAACGGTGGCGGACTGCCGGTGCCTGAGCCTCATCGGAGGCACAAGAGGTGCTGCCCTACAAAAGCGGCGCCGGCCGCGCTCTCCCTGCGGTGGCGCCGCCCCTCTTCCCTCGCGTCCTAACGGAGCGAGGCTGCTTGGGCTCCGCCCGTCCACTGGGAGAGATGGCCACGGATAGGACCGACGCCCGACCTTCCCCCCGCTTGCAGGGGGCTACTTTCAGCGTCGCGGCCGGCCTGGAGGCCGCGAAGCGCACAAAGAACTAACGGGCCGCGGCAGCCATTTTTTCTTTTTTCGTATTCTTTCGGTGCTATCTACTCCATTCGCTGGGACCACTGCCCGAGTCGGTGACTCTTTCTGCGACGCCAGGATCGCCTTGGAGGCCGTGAAGGAACTGCGGCCTACAGTGTTGGGGACCGTGGCCGCGGCGGGTGAGTCTTCCTATCGGGGCCAGGGCCCGGCCTCCCCCCCGGGCATCGGAGACTCAGGGCTGGGCCGAGGGGGACCCGCTGGACATTGTGGGGGCGCGGGAGGCTGTGAGTAGCGGCGACCCAGCGCCATTACGAAGGGATAGAGCGCGCCCCCCACTTGCACTGGACTTACACTGGAGCAGCCGTTACGGCATTAGACGCCCGGCTCGGAGATCTGCGGCCGCGCCCGGACTCCTCGATACGCGGTGCGCCCTCCCGGATCAGCTAACGGGTTGGGCGCCCCGATCAGAGGGCGCCGGAGGTATAACACCGCGGCCCCTCATGGCGCTGGAACACTACACTCGCATGGCGGCGGACTGATCACGATGAGGCAACAGCATTATAACGAATGAAACCAGGAGGGCTTCCGGCGTGTGAGGTACAGCCGACGGGCTAGAGTTTACTTGGGAGCCTGCCAGGGGGCTCGCCGGTTGGGCCCAGGGTATTCATGACTGTCGCGGCGTGGTGAACCCACATTTTTATCGGCGACACAGATCGAGTCGCAATGTGAGAGTGAGGGATTTCTTCCCAGAGGCCAGCGTAAATAGAGGGAACTACGGTGGAACTAGCACGAGGAGGGCACCACCCCCGGATTATCCAGTTGAGTAGGCACACAGAGTTGTCCCTGACCGTCATTGCCTTGGGCAGTCATGGTTTGCCCTCCATTGATCCACGGCGGTTATGGCACTCCGGGAAACTAAACTCGTGCGCCAACAGTCCTAATCGGAGAAGGAACCCTCGCATTCTAGGCGCTCCTCCACTTCAAGCAAAGGGCTCCGAGGTTATGAGTGCAGGGAAGGAAGTGAAATAGTGGCTCTCCGACAGAACCGGAGCTATTACTGGGCTGTGCAGCGCCGGACTACGTCGCACCTCGCCAGACCACAGCAATCACCAAGGGCACTATCAACGTTCGCATTTTGGGAATCTGGCGAGGTACTGAGCGTTGGATCGCTCCTTCTGAAGAGGGACAACACGCACGACAAGGGGCCCAACTGAGTCCTGCTGTGACCAGGAGCGGCGGCTGCTGCGCAGGGAGAATCAGAGAGGTATCAGACTGGGTCTACAAGTCAAAAAGTCGGAGCAAGAACTCAGAGAAGTCAAATAGACACTGACACTAAAACGGGTATACACTAATCCCTTCTGAACTACGGACAAAGAGCATCTGGAGACGCGCTTAGGGAAGTCTGAGGACGGGGGCGGAAACCTTCGGCAAATAACAATTCCTGGAGCAACGTACTGGCGCAGGCCAACAAAAAAACCATGGTCAAACCAAAACACCCCAAAACGGGGGCTACCGGAGAGGGTGACCCTCTCCAACCGACCGACCAGCTACAGCTGCATGAAACATTACGCAGACACTCCCTCCAATTTGATAAAATTATGCAAGCTATAATGGATACCAAATCCTCGCTCGAAGGGAAAATTGATGCCGCAGTACAGGAAGTCTCATTGCTGCGGGTCGACCACCGCAAATTAACCGGAAGGGTTCAAGACACTGAAACGTCACTGAAAATCATCCAACCAGAGGTAGCAGAAATGAAAATCAAAATGCAAAAAATGGAACTAGACATAACTCTACTTCAACGCAGAGCAGAGGAAGCTGAAGGACGCTCCAGAAGAAACAACATCAGATTCCTCGGAATCCCAGAGAGAAGCGAGGAACCTAAAGCAGAAGAGTTCTTAGAGTCCTGGTTGAGGAACACACTTAAAGAGCAATACCCAAACACATTACCAGTGATCGAAAGGGCGCACAGAATACCGGGCAGACCACCTAAGCCCGGAGCTCCACCCCGCCCACTAATAGGTCGCTTCCTAAACTATAGGGACAGAGATTTAGTTCTTCAGCATTTCAGAACGTCTGACCAGATTATGTTTGAGAACAACAGAGTAACTGCCTACCCCGATTACACAATGGAGGTACAGAGCAGAAGAATCGCGTATAGCAAGATTAAGCAGCTGTTGCGCGAAAAAGGCATTACTTATTCCCTCATGTTTCCAGCACGACTACGAATCGTCATGGACGAGAAAATCCTAATGTTCCCAACTCCAGAGGATGCATGGACATGGATCCATGCTAAAGGACTGGTCGATCCGACCAAGGAAGTCGCTGTATCTGAAGAATGGACTGTCGCTAACTCCAGGAAGAAAAAAGGGAAAAACCCCAAAACATTCTCTCGTCCCACAAAAGCGCAAATGGCGCTGGATCGTGCGCAAACAATAAAAGACACAAACTCATTCGCCCGTGGGATGCTAGACGCCAGGAGCGAAACGGACACTAATGACTCCGCATCACATGAGGGAGACACAAGTCCATCCCCCTCTCCATTGTTAGTGGGCCCAGATCTCACACCGCGATCGGCGGATGAACTTTAAAAACGAGGAACTGGCATCCGCGGACCCCCCTCGACAGCGGCAGCAATTAAGATGCGTGGTGCCACCGGCGCTGGGCCGCTGCCCCTGGGCTTCACAGTGCACGAATGCAATGGCCAGAACGTAGAGGACTGATTCACCGATCACTGCACAAGACGAATGATACTGAAGTAACAGCAAGCAACCTGTAGGTGGGCCATCCAAGGGATCGACGCCAGAGAATCCACGCCCCACATACCTAAACGGTATCCGAATGGAACTGTCCTTTGCGGAATTCACTTTAGGCACCGGTTGTGCCACGTTATTTAGCGGACGCATACAGTCTGCAATATCCTTTTTGTTGTTATATCTGTCTCTCCTTTTTCTATCTTTAGGCCACTATGGCCTACTTTTTATTTCTCGGAGCCTTGGGTAGGGATGGGGGGCTGGCGGCCAGGGTCGGGGGGCGGAGGTGGGCACGGGGGGCGAGCGTATCCGAGGCGGTTTGGGTAGTCCCCCGCGTCTCAACATAACAATGACTAAGGAACCCATTTATAATATCATAACCTGGAATGTGAGGGGCATGGCAGGGATAAACAAACGCCATAGAATACACGCGTTTCTAAAAAGACATCACGTACATATAGCTATACTACAGGAAACGCACATTACGTCTACAGAGGCTGCTCGGTTAGAAAAGTGCTGGAAGGGCTCAATATACAGCGCTGGCGATTCCTCCTTTGCAAGAGGGGTACTGATTTGGATAGCGCCAGGTGTCCCTTACACAGTACAACACAGTACAAAAGACAAGGAGGGCAGATTTATGCAATTAAGGGGACTGTTGGATGGAGAGGAACTCGTGATAAGTGGGCTGTATGTCCCGAACATTAAACAAGGTGAATTTTTACAAACTAAGGCCTCACAATTAACCCACGACCTAACTTCACCATGCTTATGGGGAGGGCACATGAACTGCGTTCCAAACATAGTTGAAGACAGATCACACCCCCAGCTAGTGGCCGCCCCAACAATGAAAAATGCCCAAATACTGGGCGCATGGATGGAAGAGCGACGCCTGATTGATATATGGCGGCACTTACACCCACATGAAAAGGTGTATTCCTACTACTCCCCAGTACACCTATTACATACCCGAATAGACCTCATCCTAACTTCACAGAGTCTAACACATAAAATTACGAGAGCGGAATACTCTGCCAAGGTAATATCAGATCACTGCCCACTGATAGTACAAATGAGATGGGGCAGACCTCGCTCATGTATTCCTACCTGGCGATTGCAAACACTCCTACTGCAGGATCCCCCTTTCAGGAAGGACATTGCCACACACATCTCAACCTATTTCGCAACGAACGAAGGGACGGGCAGCTCAAGGGCCATTGAATGGGATGCACATAAGACAGTAATAAGAGGGGTATGCATATCAACCACAGTGGGAGTGAGGCAAACTCTCACGCGCGAACTCCGAGCATTAGAACAAGAAATACAGTTAGCTGAAGGCGAACATGCTACAGGCTCCATAACAACAAACACCCTCACTAACATGCGATCTAAATGGACCGAGGCGGATAACCGCCTCGGACATTTTGATTATCGACATTATATGGCCCGTACACACGCGGAGGGTGATAGATCCGGTAAATTATTGGCTTGGCTAATAAAAAACTAACGCCGGAACACCCCCATAGGTGCTATCCGACTGGAATCAGGTAGGATAGTTAATACACAGGCAGAGATAAACAATGCTTTCAAAGAATATTATAGCTCACTGTATCGGGCTCGGCCGCCGCCCACCAATGCTCAATTAAGCAGCTTCTTCAATGGTGTCACCCTGGCCCACCTGTCAGACACTCAAGCTATAGAACTAGACAGCCCAATACAGATAGCTGAAATCCAACGAGCATTGCTACAACTGGCTAACGGCAAAGCACCGGGCAGTGATGGTATACCCATAGAATACTATAGCACGTTTCAACCGCAGATCTTAGCACCATATCTGGCAATGCTAAAGGAAGCTCTCGAACTAGGCCTACTTCCTGATACATGTCGTGAAGCATTGATAGCAGTGTTACCGAAGGCAGGCCGGGATCCTTTGGATGTCCGGTCATACAGACCACTATCATTACTGAACACAGACTGCAAATTACTCGACAAAATACTGGCTTGCTCCCATGCATGGCAGAGTTAGTACATCAAGACCAAGCAGGCTTCATACCCGGTCGCAATACATATAGCAACATCAGGAATTTATTACGCCTAATGAGAAATCCCCCGGTGGAGGATGAGTTGCAGGTTGTAGTCTCACTGGACATAGAAAAGGCGTTTGACACGCTGGGCTGGCCTTTTTTAATAGAGACACTCAAACGGATGGGCTTCGGGCAAACATATGTTAGATGGGTGAGAACATTATATACTGACCCCAAGGCTAGGGTTAAGACAGGCGATACGATATCCGAGAAATTGAGCATTGGTAGAGGAACTAGACAGGGATGTCCGCTGTCTCCATTGTTATTCGCATTAGCGATTGAACCTTTGGCTGCCCGCCTTCGCATGATGGCCCCTGTATGGGGTGTCATGGATGGCCAGACACATCAGATAGTTTCCTTATATGCGGATGATGCGCTGATCTTCCTACGGGATCATACTGTAGCCCTTCCGGGATTGTTAGATCTACTAGAGGAATTTACCTCAGTGGCCGGGTTAACAGTAAACTGGACGAAATCCTGTATTTTTCCGATGCGCCCAGTCCCCGAGGCGACTAGTGCACCAGCGTGTCTAGGTGGCTTGAAATGGTGTCACACAACATTTAAATATCTTGGCGTAAATATATACCACGATACTCAAGATCTTAGAGACGGCAACCTTGGCCACGTGATCAGATCAACGAGGGGCTCCCTACCCTTCTGGTGCTCGCTCTCACTTTCCCCTATGGGTAGAGTGGCTATAGCAAAGATGATAGTGCTACCTCGCCTACTTTATTATTTCATGTCATTGCCTTTGGTACTCCCGAGCTCGTTCTTTAGACTATTGAACAGTTTATTAACGGATTTAATATGGGGAAATGGCCGAAGACGCGTTGCTTTGACAAAAGTGCTCCAACCGCTCCGGGCGGGGGGAATGGGGGCCCCCAAATTTGAAGCGTACTACGCGGCTGCTCAGATACATTGGATATCCACATGGGGCGGTAACCCACCTGGGGCTGAAGCTCAGAAGGTGCTGTTGGAGCTCGGCGGTACAGAAATAATACAATACCTCATGAATCGAACCGACCCAGCACACACTGGTAATGTGCTGCTGCACACGGCACACTGGGCCTGGGGCCGATATGTGATGCAAGGCGCAAAAGGTCAGCAGTACTCACCTAGGATACCACTGTTGGCTCTCTCGAAATTAGCAAAAATAGCAGCCAAAGTGGGCCTGAATACGTGGGGCGACAGGGGTATACACACACTAGGAGATATTTTCCAGGACGGACAAATCCTAACTTATGAGGCACTAGCCGACAGGCACGCGTTGGGTAGGGGAGGATTCATAGCCTTCGGAGCAGTCAGGCAGGTAATGCGTGAATATTGGAGAAACGGCAACTCCGAACCAGATGTTTCTCCTCTGCTACATGAGCTGTTGGAGTGTACAAACGCCCCATCAAGAATATCAAATATATACAACATCCTGACATCCCAGACGGAACACAAACAGGAGCAAGCAAAAAATAAGTGGGACCTAGTGCTACCGGAACCACTGTCCATAACTGCTTGGGAGCAAGCGCTGGAAATGACACAAGAGGTTTCTCGTAATCCCCGCTTTCGGTACACACAGCTTAATTACGTGCATCAGACTTACCTGTCTCCGCACCGCTTAACACGCATGTTCCCCAGTTCACCGCAAACATGCCCCAGATGCGACACAGTAGAGGCCACTTTCTATCACATGACATGGGAATGCCTCCCGATTCGGAATACATGGATAGAGATAATAACGTTGCTAGCTGAATGGACAAATACCTCGCTAACTCCCACTCCGGAGGTATGCCTGCTGGGTATAACTCCCCGCCCCAAGAAACGCAAACGCACATATAAATGCATTGCCTTGGCGTTGGTGCTGTACAGACGCCTCATTGCTATGAAATGGAAGGCCCCTGGCGCTCCAGGTGTTACCCAGTGGCGAGAAGAGGTAACACGGTGGACCAAAGCAGAAATACAGACATTACAGAATTTACTGGATAAGGGTATACTAGTTAAAGGCCTAGAGGTATGGCAGTCATTTTTGTTAGCCATAGAAAATAAAGACGATGAACGCCCTCCCTAAACAGTCGAGAATGAGATAACTGACACATTAAGGACCATAATAAAACAGAATCATATCGCTTGATAGAGGGGCACGGGGGTGGGGAGAGAAAAAAGGTAAGAATAAAAATAAAAATAAAGATTTTGTACCAATACAAACTCAGGTGCTCTTGGTGTATGCCCCTGGGTGCTACGGGGGTGCCCTGTGGTGCGCCAGAGGACATGGGGGTCGGGTGAACTTGAAACTTGCTGATTCCTTCTATTGCGGCCAGCTGCCCAAGCTCGGCAACACACGGCGATTGGTGGGCAGGCCCCCGGTTGGCCGGGGACAACAAGACTGAGCGCTGAGGCGACGTAATTGAAGGGATGTACGCGCTACTGTTATGCGCGGCTCACGGATGGCAGCTGTGGCCTCGCTGGTGTCTGGCTCTCGCCCTCTCTCTGGGGACGGCTGTCCCTCTCGCCGGTCCTCCCCCCCCCATCGAAATGGGTCCTCCGTTGCCGCCTTAGCTCCTATCTAACTCTTTTTCTCTATATCTTTAGTTTGTTGAATAACCTTTGCAAATGTACAATGTACTTCATGTTTGGAAGCATGGCCCCTAGGCCGAATCGGGCAACAGTGCACTTGCACTGGACTCGCAAAATGTACACCCGTAAACTCACAAATATAATATATGTTGGACATAATGTAACATCATGTATCTCAGTTAAATGTTGCCACTTGGCTGATAACCAATAAAAATATATTTAAAAAAAAAAAAAAGAGAGTAAAGTGCAACAGAGATGTACTAGGCCAGTGTACAGTGCTGTAATAGGACAGGCCCAAAAATATCAGTGGTTGAAGGTGCAGTAACCCCTGCATGCCCAGTGGCGTTCAAATGGGTCATAACCTCTATCAAAAGGTATATCCATAACTATAGCATGGACATTCCCCAAAAAGCCAGTGGAACACAAATAACACATGTTGCTGAATAATGACAGCTGTACCCATAGCCGGGGCACTTGCCCTGCCGAGTCCAAACTGTATTTTAGGGTCTGTTTTGATTTATCCAGGACATCACTTAACAGGTTGTAGAATAACTTCTTAATTTGCTCCTGCAGACTTGCCATTGTGAGTCAGTTCCCATAATGACATGGCGGTCCAAAAAGCAGATGGCATTTTCTGTACATAGAGCCAAGAATTCAGAAGCGAAAACTCCAGAAGTGTAGTTTAAGTCTTCTGCCATGTTCTAAACAACCATTATGAAAGACAAAACCTCCTCTAAGGCAGGACCTGAGGAGGTGGAAACATGCACTCATTGAGAAGTACCTAGGCCACTGTCAGTTTGTAAGACCATATCAAGGCCGGCATCTATATTAGAAGGAGGTGATCAACTTCCGAGCCATCATCCTCCTGCCCTCATCGTCCACAGCAAAGGTCTCTGAATCTAAACCAAAAATCCCTTATTTCGGGTGAACCCAAAGACTCTCTCATAATTGTTCATCATTAAGATCAGCCCTGACTTTCTTTGTTGCCAAACAGATGATATTTTCTTCCTTCATTTCCGTGGCCAGAGCTGACTGGGTCTGTTGGTGTTGCCACTTCAACTTTGATGTTGGTGCTGAGGAAGGCCTCGAATGAAAGGATGACAGTGCCTTACTTGTTTTTGGTTTCAGCATAGGTGGGACAGAAGCATGTGAAGACAGAGATTCGGTGTCAGAGCCATTGACATTGTCAAACCTGGAGCAACTGACATCTCCTTAGTGAGGGATCCAGAGGAATACAGGCTGTCCTGATAAGATCCAGGATGGCTAGCTGGAAGGCATCTGTCAGTGCAGAGTCAGCCAAAGGATCAGGTAGCTATGGTTTTCACTTCTTAGGCATCTGGTGGTTTGTTTGATATCAAGAAAGATTTGGCATCAATGAATGACTTTTGATTTCATTTGATTATTGGTTTTATTTTGCACTCAAATGGCCATGGATGTCTTGGCACTTCTGCTGAACATACAAAAGGCAAAGAAAGGGGCTACACTAATGGTTAAAAAGCCAGGCCTTAAGAAACTTCCTGAAGTACAGTAGATCTGAGCAGTTCTTTAGATTCAAAGGGAGAAAATTCCACAACGTGATCATCCTGCAGAAGAAATTCCTACAACACCAAGAGACTCGATTAACCCTAGATAGCACTAACATGAATCTGTCTTGAATGTAGCCAGGGCCGATGTTATGAAGTGCCTTAAAGGCTATTCAAAGACCCTTGAATTCAATCCTCTTGGCCACTGGGAGGTAGTGCAGCTTAATCAAGGCCCGAGACACACCCTGATATTTTGGGATTCATAACAGAAGCTGAGTCGAGGCATTCTGCAACATCTGAAGTTTGTGATGGAATCTTTTTTGAATGCCCATATATAGGGAATCTCCAGAGTCCTGCTTGGATAGGACAAGTGTGGAAACCATAGTTTTTTATAGGTCCAGAGGAATGAAAGAGCATATTTTCTAATTATTTTCAAAGTAAAGAAAGTAGAGGAAGCCAAAGTGTTAATCTTCAAAAGTGATTTTGGCATCAGTGCCAATCCCCAAGTTCTTCACTTTCTGTACTGGAGAAGGAAGCGACCCCATTTCCTGGGGCCACCAACTTGGCAACCAAAATGAGTTAGATTTGCCTAGGAGAAGAACCTCAATTTTTCCAGAGTTGAGCTTTAAACAATGTAGCTTCATCTAGATGTCCATCTCAGACATACAGGAGTTGAATCTTGAGACAGTATCTTCTGGATTGGTTGATGCTGATACCACTATTTGGGTATCATCAGCATATGACACTACCGTAAATCCAAATGATTTAATCAGTCTTACCAAGGGGGTGAGATAAAGATTAAAAAGAGTGGGGATCAGCGAGGAGCCCTGTGGCACCCCACAAGACAGACAAAATTGATCAGACATAAACTCTCCCATGGCAACCTATTGCACTCTTTCTGTAAGGAAGGATTTCGTCAAACTAAAAGCAAGTCCAGCAATTCCTAACTTTGCAAGCTGGTTGATCAAGATGGTAAGGGTGGCCGTATCAAAGACCGCTGAAAGATCAAGTAATATTAGTGTGACCTTGCCATCCCTATCCCCATCTAGGATGGACCTCATCTCCTGGTAAAGAACATGGGAATGATGTCTTAGCCATGCATTTCCTGAGAGATGACCTAACTTTGGGAGAAGGAGCCCTCCTGAGGATCTCTTTGTGGGCCTTAGCTAAAAACAATTTGTTCTCCTGCTCTATGATGGTACATTGAAGTGCAAGAGTTGCAGGGATCGTATGTTGCCTCAGTCACCACATACAATCATAGTCAGGATCTGAAAGAGACATCTTCTTACAGCACCCTCTGCAAGGCTTTAATCATATGACCCTTAAAGAAGTTGTTAACCTAGTCAATGTAAAAATCTGTGAATTGTGCAGCACAATCCAGAGAGAGAGAGGGAGAGAGACCTGGATGACCTCAATGGGGCATGGACATGCAGAAACTGATATTAGCATATTGGAAGTGCTGTAACATACTCGGTGTGTTCCATCCAGAGAAGTAGTCACGACTGGAGATGAATGATGCTACCTGACTGCTCTGAGGAATTTGTGCTGTTAAAAAATTCCCAGTCCAATCTGAGGCCTGAAAGACGTATTCATAAGAATGGTAATCTACAGGAATGTGGAACCACAAGAAGTCAGTTGTTTTCTTGTATGGTGAAATACTGAGGAAGATTCATAAATAATATTAACTCTCTATCTCCTCCACTGGTGGATAGGATCTGATCAAATGATCGCTAACCCAGGACTGTTTTTAAATACATCGACAAACAATTGAGGCCAAAAATAAGCTCTCTCAAATGGAACATTAATTGAATACATTGACCCAACAAAAGACCTGGAGATGACTGCCCCACTGGCATGTGGAAGTCCTTTTGCAATATTGATGTTGTGTAGAGTGGGCACCTATTGCCAATTCCAGCCATGCCCTAACCTCAATGGAACAGTGATATTCACAGAAAGAAAAAAGGTGATTGACATACACTGAGGCTCTAGGTTTGTTCATCTGTAGATTTATGGGGACACTTTCTAGATCACAACTGATCAGAAACCTCTGATTCCCTTCTTCCAGGGGTCCTCACCAAAGCCTCACACAAGATAGAGAAGTGCATTCTTCAATTGCAAGAGAATTGAAAGAGTATTCTTTCAGGGTTGCATGTAAGCCAGGATTATCACACCCATCACATTATCTTCTCAGGCACCTGAGCCTGCTAACTCTATTGAAGCAGACATTTCTACTGAAACAAAAGAATATGCCTGACTCACTGTGAAGCAGTCCAAAATGCTACCATCTTTCTTAGTGATCTCCAAGATGCTGCACCACAACTGTGCAGCTAGCTAATCGTGTGTCTCAAACTGGCAAAAGTAAGACCTGACTCTGTTATAAGTCCAGTCACATTCCTGAAGCTGGCCAGATCTTTGAGTCTCTTTACCACATAAGCATGAACCAGCTGTAACCCAAAATAGCTTCTACTTTGAGGAAAACAGCTGGTTATCTCTTTAACTCTAACAAGAAGTGTTCTACATCTAGCTCACACTTTGCAGCAAGGAATGGCTGAAACAAAGAGGAGACTTCACAGCAAAGTCTGTGTTTATTAAATCTATTTCCCCATATCCTGGGTTAAGAGCCATTGTTGACTTTGCAAGTCTTCCCAATGGTTAACATCTGCTTGTGGTGATCTATGTGGTGACTATTCAAAATACCACTAGCCTCCTTGTCAACTGAATACGTGAGTCCTCAGTTTGAAAAAAAAGATATACTTGTTGTCTGATAAAATAGTTGATTACATGCAATGTCCCCCCTATTCAAAGGCAACAGCTAGTAGATTATCTTTGTTTAGTCATTCCGGGGCAAAAACTTTACGAGCAAAGACATCAGGTTAATAACCCTGGAGATGGCAACAGGAAAGGTGATTAGGTTAAATTTTGAGGATGACATCTGAACCACCAATCTTTCAGTGAAGTGTGGGAGGCCATGTACTGCAGGTCACCTGCAGCTGGCCTATGGCCCAATAAAGGTATCTCCCATGCAGCCATTATACTGTCTAGGAAGCCCACATGAAATGTGTGCAATGGCTCTGCTAAACCTCTGTACAGTTATAAGATTTAAGTAGGAATGTTAAAACAGACTCTGCCTTCTCCAGAAGTGTAGTCTAAGTCCTCTGCCATGTTCTAAACAACCATTATGAATGACAAAACCTTCTCCAAGGCAGGACCTGAGGAAGTGACTATACAAAATACCACTAGCCTCCTTGTCAACTGAATACGTGAGTCCTCAGTTTAAAAAAAAAGATATACTTGTAGTCTGATAAAATAGTTGATTACATACAATGTTCCCCCTTATCAAAGGCAACAGTTTGTAGATTATCTTTGTTTTAGTCACCACATAATTGCTCCTCGCTGGCCTCAAGGTAATAGTGAGGCAGCACGCTTCATGTGAACCAGCGCTAAATCTATCCCGATCGCTTATACTTCTGTATACAGCATTGAATGGGCCATTTACTCTTTCCTTTGTGAGAACAATCAAGCAGCTCATCTTACCACGAATTGTACCTCTGGTTAGCTCTGCATGGGCAGAATAGTGAGATATAATATTTCCCAGAACCTGTCCTGGGTCCCGGTAACACTAAATAATGCTTCAAGTTCTGCTTGCTGCAAAAGAACAGTGATAATGTCAGTGCTTGTTGACATGTACCAAGTTCCCCATCCACGTTGAGGAGCAGGGTACTTGTGAGAGATCGCCATCCTGGCAGTAAATTTCACCTCCCTTTTGAAACTTGTCCATGTACAGCTGTACTACTGCAAGGTACTTTGGTGACAGTGAAAGGGGTGTTGGAAATGGCCCTCACTTCAAAGTCAACCCCAAACCTTTTGCTTTTTCCCTCCACTTTTTGCTAAATGTGTGTTTGTTGGCTATAGGACTGTGCACTTTACCACTGCTAACCAGTGCTAAAGTGCTTGTGCTTTCTCCCTAAAACGTGATTTGATTGGCATATGACCAATTAGCATATTTAATTTACTTATAAGCCCATAGTAAAGTGCACTACGTATGCCCAGTCCCTGTAAATTAAATGCTGTTTGTAGGCCCCCAGCACTGATATTACCACCCAGTTAAGTAGCCCCTTAAAAAAAGTCTCAGGCCTGCCATTGCAGAGCCTGTGTGTGCAACTTACACTGCCATGTCGACTTGGCATTGAAACCCCTTGCCAAGACTTAAGCTCTCTTTTTATTACATATAAGTCACTCCTAAGGTAGGCCCTATGCAGCCCGTAGGGCTGGGTGCTGTGTTGTTTTTCACTACTGTGAGACATTTCCCTTTCATGGGATACCATTGGGAATTCCGTATTACATAGAATAAGCTGTAATACATGATTAGTAGGAGGTAGATCTGTCACGTTTATTACCTATGGAATTATAATGATAAATCCTCTTTAATGGCAAAGTCGGATTTATTGTTAAAATTTGGAAAATGCCACTTTTAGTAAGCTGCCATTTTCCTGCTGTTAGCCCTGTGTGACTGCAGCCTGTCTCTGATCACTCTTCTGCGGTGGGCGACATCTGGGGCCATATTACAGAAGTGCTTGGGTGTGTAATGGGCATGGGCGCCCGCTTTGCATTCCCCCTAGGCCCTTTGGTATAACAGAAGGAGCTGCAGATGCTTGTGCAGCCCCTTCTGTAATACCGATAGTGCTGACACCAGCTTTATCACCCACTGATGGCGTCACGTAGGCTCTCATTATTCTAATGAGACTACTGGTTTTTGAGCGGCAGAATCGCCTGGGGTGTGGAAGACTGAGTCCAACCCACTGCGGGTGACACCTGTCGCTCCAATCCAGGTTTTGGTCAGGCTAACTAGCAATGCCTCATCTCTACCAAAGGATAGTGATGACTGGGCAGCCGAGCGCATGACATACTAGGCTTCTCAGGGAAGTCGTGGTCACTCAGATAGCATCCGGTGGTCTCATTTACAATTCAGTCTCATATATAAATGACAAACAGAGGCAGTATATGTTTCAATAATCAGTTTAATAAAACAACTGCATCTTAGATAGCAAAGCGTGAGCTGCAATAACCAGGATGACACAATATGACAGTATTAAAATTGTGACGAGAAGAGTGAAGCATAAAAACAACACTATCATATTGTCACTATGATCGATGGACTATTTCCTATCTAGGTTGTAATCTGAGCACAGCATGTTAAGCTCTAATTCTGCCTTTCAGGTTCCCCTGGGAAGACATCAACCCCATACCTGAGCAAAGGCCTGTGGTCTGCATTAGCATCTGTAGCGAAGCATTCAGCAATCAGCATACAGTCGTGGTTCCCGGGCTGGAATCTTCCTCTAACATGTAAGGGACAAGGAAGTGTTTATATGATAACACAGCTGATGTTCGGAGAAAATGTCCCTACGTAAGGATATGTATTTTTTATGAATGTTGGAGACTAAACTTCTACCACATTCACCGACAATGTACCGAGCTGCAGCCTTGAATGAAGCACAGAAGTCTTGTTTGAGAACAGAGCATTGGCTTAGGCAAAAACAGTTAGATAGATGAAAATAAAACAAGACCGTAAAAATGGCTATTGTAATAATAATAAAGCGAAGCTGAATAAAATATATCTAGGTTAAAGTGCACAGAGGTCTAGTGTGTTAAAATAACGTGAATGGAGCTATAACTAAAATGGCTGCACAACAATGGCAGCCCTCTGGAGGGGGCAAAAGAGGCCCTATAGACCCCCCCAAGACATCCCCTTTAAGCGAGTTCAGTCACTCACTGCACCCCTCTGCAAAGGCATCTCTAATCCCCCTTAAAAGTGCACACAGGTTGACGCCTGCACTGTGAAAAATGGAGCAGCTTTAAAGCAGCCGCTCTGTTTTTCACAAGAGTGTGCTGCCCCCAGAGCAGCATGAGTACGCTGCTTCCCTGGGGGCAGCACATTCATGCTAGTATGGCGCAATTTCCTTGCTTACGTCGGGTGCACCTTCTAAAAGGTGCTCCCGGTGCAAACAAGGGAAATGCACCACATGTGTAATAAAACTTGTGGGCTTTGTGTATTCCCTCTAAACAGCCACCCACAATGGGAGCTTAGTTGTGACTTGATGATCCCTGATGAGTCATCGGGACAGGATGGGAAGGAGGAGCTAGCCACAGCCATTTACTTCTTTGACATCTCCCACTCTTCAAAGACACCACTGGGTATGAGAACTGGACCTCAAACCCTACCACTTTAGTACACTTATGGACCTGTGAATACTCTGCCAGGAAGAAGGACTGCCGGGCGGCTACAAGGACCACCCCACTGCCAGACTGCTGCTCTGGAAGAACTGCTTTCTTGCTGTGTTGGCCTGCTGCCCTCTTTGCCTTGGTGAGAAGGACTGGACCCACATCACTTGAACCCAGAACTAGTGTGACTCCAAGGGCTTGCTAGCTTGTCTCTTATTTTCAGAATTCTCAGAGACACAAAAGACAGCACCTGAACTCTACCTACTGTGAATTTTTCCCTGCCAAATGATGCCAATTCAGTCCTGGGCCCTTGAAAGTGGGTATAAAGTGTTGCTCCAGCCAAGAATCCATGCATTGAGCTGGATCAGGTCGTGCATGAGACTTTCATAAGAGTATCACTGAGTAACTGTTAGCGTTACATAGGCTTATTTTCTAATGGGGTTTCGTTTTCATTATTTGTTTTTTGACAATGTTTTGACTTTGCAAACTCTCTCTTCTGACCAAGGTTCATATTTTGTGACTGAAATTGTTTTCATAGTATTATGCTGAGAAATGGTTTAATAAAAAATAATTTTTAAATAAAAGAATCTATGCATTAATGCTGTTGCGCCGCAGAGTACTGGTGCAACTCCATTGACGCTAATGGTTCCCTGCTGCTGCAAGGGTAGAGTGCAATGCATCACTGACTACATGATGCACTACCTCCATTTCCAAAGCAACAATGACTTTGCGCAGCTCAGAGCCAAAGCATTGCCTCCATCCCAAGGATGAACGAAGATGCTCCTCGCATCTTCTTTGGCGTCAGCGCAAACAAGTACTTTTTCAGCTGGCCAAGGCTGGTCCCTGTACCTGACACACACTCCATCGCAGGCTGCATGACTTTCCAGATTTGACCCGGTCCAGTGAGACCCTGGTTGGCACTTTATACTTTTAAGTACTAAATTTCAATTTATTCTATAAAAATTCTTATCTCAAGTTTTACTTATTGGATTTTTGTCATTTTGGTCTTGTGTTGTTCATTAAATTAAGCTCTATTGTTCTATTGTTCTAACCAGGTGTGGTATCTTCTTGTGTGGTGTTTTTACTGTTTTACTGATACTTTACACATTGTGTTTAAGTTAAGTCTGACTGCTCTGTGCCAAGCCACCAGGGTGTGTGCACAGGTTAATTAAGGGTGTGTTGGCTAGTTACCCTTGCTAGGACTGTGGTTCCTGCTTCCTACTTGGACAGGGTGCACACCTCTGCCAACTAGAAACCCAATTTCTAACAGGGATGAAACACTGACACAAAACATTTAAATATTTTAACATTCTATAACCTCTGAAAACAAGTGCTTAGAGAACTCTGAGAACTCTAACCCAGTGGTAGTCTAGCACCAGGACTATACAAGACCATCCAAGATGACCCGCTGCCTCAGGCTGATCTGAATAGAGATGGAAATTGCATTAGAACAGTCCTCTCGAACCAGATAGTACTGATGGTGATTTTGCCATTGCCACATTACCACCTCATGAAAGATGCAGCCAAACCCAGTGATTCTGATGGTATACTCACTTCTATTGCAGCAATACAAAGACTTCGGGCCTGATTCATAAAGGTAAAGTTAGACCAAAAGTCTGAATTTAGACAAAAAGTCTAACTTTACTACTTTTCGGTATTCACAAAGGGACTTACGAATAGTATCTTTACGACTGTGGAGGTTCTGCACTTGTGGTGGAATCTCCACCCTGAGTGCCGAATCTCCACACTCAGGGTGGAACACAGCACAGTGAAAGACGAGGGCTTTCATTGGTATATGCCACCACATGTGCCTAGATACACACATCATGAGATCTATGACATCCAGTTGTACAACCAACATAACACAAAATACCTCACTTAAAATAGATAACAGCTGCGTGTAGGCACTGGGCTGTTACATATGTATATGTTTAGAAAGTGTATTGAAGGAGTAAATGTGATGGCAAAAGCACACACCACTGCAACAGTGTACAATAGTGTAGAAATGTCTTGTAAGAAACAATTCCAGAAGCCTGATTTTTTTCCCTGTATACAACTTCCTGTGTATTCTATTTTTTTTCCCGGCATGAGTGGGGAATCTCCGTCCCAAGTGCAGAATCTCTGCCCCAAGTGCGGAAACTCCACACTCGGGGTGGAGACTCCGCAGTCGGGCCAGAACCCAAGGATGTTACATAGGAAATTAAAAACAGGAAATAAAAAAACAGGAAAATTAATTCTGGAAGTTCCAGGCAGCTATTTTATGGTTGTCTGTGTCATCCTCACTTCAGAGCAACATCCTCTGCCATCCTGCTGCTCTATTTCTCAAACATGCCCCTAATATGGCTGAGTGACTTGAGGACCTGGCACCCCCTTTCATCAGTGAGACTGAATTGAATATTCTAACTGAGGAAGTGTATGATAAGTATTCTCATCTTTATGTGGGCCATGATGACCAGCTGAGTAATGCAGTGCATACCCAAACCTGGCAAGATATTGCTGCAGGCTGCAGTGCAGTGTGTGTGTACAAGTGGTGAGGCAAGATGTGCCGTAAGCATGGGAGGGCCTTCTACCCTGGGCCAGGATTAAGGCCCAGGACATCATATAGGCCTGCATTAACCCACTGTACTGTCCTGAAGACAGCCTGGCCTACCCTCCATGCTCAGCTGGAGCAGTTTTTTGAGCAGCAGAGACATGGAAAGGGCAAGAACTGCAATATGTTTCTTGAAGTATAATGTGAGTTGTTAGAGAGATGTACCATCATGTGTCTTTTTTCAACGTTCACCTTATCATAATAATGGCTGCAGTACTTATGAGGTGCATGCATCACTGGAGCTATTGGAATGCTGTTTTCTGAGGGCATTCTGGGACTTTTAATGTTCTAAACACACCTGGGTAAATTACCCTTACATTTGCATTTATGTGAAAAAATGTATTTGCATAATCATGGCTGTCTAATATTGTTTTGGTAATTAGTTTATCCCTGATCGCCATATCTCATTAACTAGTAAGTCCTTAGTATTATGCACCAGGTGTGCCTATGCCTGTAAATCAAAGGCTACTAGTGGTCCTGCAGCACTGATTGTGCCTCCCTCCTGAGTAGCCCTTCAAACATGTCACAGTCCTGTCAGTGCAGTGCCTGTGTGAACAGTTTAAACTGCCATTTTGACCTGACAAATGCACCCACTTGTCAGGCCCAAACCTTCCCTTTTACTCATTGAAGTCACCCCCTAAGGTAGCCCCAAGGCAGCCCCATGGGTAGTGTGCAGTGTATTTAAAAGGTAGAGCATGTACTGGTGTGTTTTCCATGTCCTGATATTCACATACTTCTAAATTCAGTTTTCACTATTGCAAGGACTAGCTCTCCCATAGGGTAACATGGAAGTTGCCTTGAAATATCTTTTAAGTGTAATTTCCCATTGGGAGCTGATAGAAATATGGAGTTTGGGAGTCTCTGAACTCACAATTTAAAAATATATCTTCTGCTGAAGTTGGTTTTACAATTGCAAGTTTGAAAATGCCACTTTTAGAAAGTGGGCATTTTCTTAACCAACCTGTGCCTCTGCTTGGCTATGGAATACACGTCTGGGTCAGGTTGCCAGTTGGGCTGCTTATAAATTCACTCAAAACAGTCACAAAGGGAGCTGAGGTGTGAACTGTGTATCCTGATGGGTATTCCTGAGCTAGAGTGATGGGAGGAGCTGATACTTGCACCTGAATAGGGCTGTGCCTGTCCTCACACAAAGCGGTCTCCAACCCCCTGGAGTGTGTCTGGGGCCAGGGCAGGAAAAGGCAGGGTATTGTGCACTGCAAAGACTTCTGTTTGAAGTTTACCTGATTCAAAGGCAGAAATGGGTATAAGTACTGGACCTCTGACCCACAAAGTTAGAACTGGACTGGGAGGATAGTTTGCCAGGAAGAAAAGCTTGTTCCCTTAGGAGGGACTGCCACTCTGCCTTGTTGCTTTGTTGTGCTGGCCTGCTGCTTGCTGCTTCTGTCCTTCAAGTGAAAGGACTGAACTTTGCTTTCTACATCCTGCTTTCCAAGGTTCTCCAAGGGCTTGAACTGAGCTTGCCTCCTGTTAAGAAGTCTCAGGGACAACAGTACTTCATTTGCCAGTGCCTAGGCTCTTCTGCTGAGAGTCCTGACTTGCCAAGTGGTGCCAGTTTCCAGCCCTTGGAAGTGTAAGCTGGTGACCTGAAGAAGAAAATTCATGCACCCAACGCACCGCTGCAGAAAAATCTATGCAGTGCCTGTCCTGCAGTTGGAGAATCGATGCAGCACCTGTCTTGCAGGCTTCAGAATCAACACAGCATCTGTTACACCATGAATTCATCAACACAGCGTGTCTGGATTTTCCACCCATCATACCCGGAGCATTGATTTTTCATCGACCTCGCACTACAGTAAGGAACCGACGCTGCATGTATGGAATTCAATGCATCACATTTTCTGCAAACAAAGAATCGATGCATCACCTCCTCTGCACAGTAAGGAACCAACGCATCATTTTGCTTTTTGGTGCCTCACCTCCCTGCGGCCCTCATTGTGTTCGTTTTTGGTGCATCCCAGGTACTTTGTACTAAAAAGATACAACCGTTGTTTCCTATGGATTAAGACTCATTGAAACTTAAAAAAATTATATCTTTACTTGTGTATGTGTTTTTTATTTGTCATTTTGGTCTTGTTTTATTTAGATAACTATTGGGTATTTTTCTGAACAAGTGTGGAGTTCTTTTGTAGTGGTTTCACTGTGTTACTGTGTGTGTGCACAAATACTTTACACATTGTCTCTGAGATAAGCCTGACTGCTCTTGCAAAGCTACCAAGAAGGTGAGCAGGGATTATCTTAGCTGTGTGGCTCCCTTACCCTGACTAGAGTGAGGGTCACTACTTGGACAGGGTGCAAACTACAGCCAACTAGAGACCCCATTTCTAAAAGCTGCTTTTATGTGGTTTGCACTGCATGGGGTGCAGGTGACATAAATTGTCTGCAGTTGTGCATGTAATGATACTTTCTCACCCCAAGTGCAGAGATTCCACCCCGAATGCGGAGATTCTGCCCTGAATGTGGAACCTTCGCACAGAGTGTGGAACCTCTGTAGTTGTAAAGATACTACTCATAAGTCCCTCTATGAATACCAAAACCAGTAAAGTTGGACTTTTATCTAAACTTAGACTTTTGGTCAAAAGTTACATTTGTGAATTGAGCCCTTTGTGTTTTGCACTTTTGATGTATTTTTATGCAATGTTTGCTATATTTAGTGTTTTTCTTCACTACGATATTTTGAGAGGAATATTAAGTCCTCAGGCATATTTATGAAGACTTTGTCCTGCTGCAAAGTGTTGCAAAGTCTTGAAAAGGTATTTATGTTTCAGCACAAAACCTTGTTTGTGCTGCAATGGCGTACTTTTTAAATGCAAATTGCACTTTCTGCTTCTTTGCACCACTTTGCATCAGAGGACATTAAATGGGTGATCCAGCACAAGTACCCAGTTTTTTAATGCAATGTCATAGCTACTAAAATTGTCAGACTGGACTTTGGTTACTGTGTTGCACTATATTTGAATAAATCTGCCCCTCTGTGTGTTTTGGCCTCAACTGCCCTGTTTAAGATTGGTACAGGAGGATTAACAAATAGATGCTGAAAGCTCTGCATAGGGTCTTCTGGTAGTATATAAGTGGTGAATGCGTGCATGTCCTCTTGTGGTCTAAGCACAAGCAAATACATGCTTCACATGTGCTGACTTCATCCTCTCATCATAAGGTGTGTTGGTCTTGTCTAGGGTTTTATTTAGAATTTTGTTTCACTGTTAAATTTTTTCATCTGTACAACAATCTGTTGCTATAATGGGCTTCGTTTTGAGTTGTGTTTAAAGTACAAAACCATGTGCAAATGTTTTTTTGCCCCGTCTTGCACTGTGGAGAATAATTGAAGGAATTGTCATTATATTTATATAGGGCTTACTACCTCTGATGAGGCATCAAAGCACTTTTCGGCAAGAAGCACACTACTCCGGAACTCAAAAGGATTAGTGGTGGATTAGTATAGGGTAATATGAGTATAGTATTTGTATAGAGAAATATTAGTTATTTTTAACGGTGGACATGTAAGTCTGTAAGTTGCATTGAATAGAATAATGGAGGGATGAGGTTTTGGATGAGTAAAGGAAGAGTCTGTAGAAAGGAATTAGAGAGATCTTAGTAGTAAAATAAGGTTTGGGATGAGTCAAAGGAGACACACATGAGGAAGAATTTAGTAGGGTTGTTGGAAAGATCATAATAGTAAACTGAGGTTTGGGGTGGGCAGGGGAGGATGAGGGAGGAAGAGCCTAGGAAGGGTTGTTTTGGAGTTCATAGTAGAAGAATGAGGTTTGGGATTAGTCAGAGAGTGGGATAAAGGATAGACTGATAGAGGTATAAAGTGAGACAGAGTAGTGAATTAGAGAAAGTGTTTTTATACCTTTATTTATTTCTTGTACAGTAGGAGTAAGGTAATAAATATATTGATGCATTATTACATAGGAAGGGAAATAATGTGTAAGGAAGATAATATATTGAGATTTAAAGCTGCATCATACAAACATAGACTTTCAAGTGTTGCAGTAATTGAAGTAAATTTATTTGTGTCATTTTTATAAAATTATTTTTAATAGTTTAATGCTTGAATGCATGTAGATAAATAGTTAAAATAATATTTACCTATTTTGATAAATAAAGAACATATATATATATATATATATATATATATATATATATATATATATATATATATATATATTCAACGCTAGGTAATATTTACATTTGTTAAGCAGGCCTAAAACATATGTATATATTGTAGGAAAAAACACAGTTATCATACATATTTGTATAAAGAAATACACATATCTAGATATATACATATAATCAAATTATAAATGTTTACATACACAGGGATATGCAGTACATTGCTGTTTGAGAATAGTGGTTATGTACTAAAGAACCAACACTTCAGTAGTCTTTTGAATATAAGTCCCAATAAATTAATCCCAGCTCAACCCTTGGTAGCTTGGTAATGAGCGATAAGGCTAAACATAGGAGACAATTGTAGAAAGCATTTAAAAATCACCAAACAATTAATAAGTAAAACACAAAATACAATAAAAATATGACACCAATTTATAGACATAGATTATATTTATATCTTTAAAATGACATCAAAACTATTAAAATCAGATAAGGGGAACCAGAGATATGATTTTTTAAAGAATTCATGTTTTCCACCGCATAGCAACTAAAAATGCCACTTGAGATATCTGGTCGCACCTCGATGGAGAAAAGTCAAAGTTAGGGCCAACCGCGATGGAGCCCTGCTCGGCGACAGCGGGAGGACTAGGTCAAACATTTACCTTCGGACTTAGGCCCATATTTAGACTTTTTTTGTGCCGCATTTGTGTAAATTTTTGGCGCAAAAGCGGCGCAAACTTACAAAATACAATTGTAATTTTTACGTTTGTGCCACTTTTGCGGAAAAAAAATTACACAAATGCAGTGCAAAAAAGTATAAATATGGGCCTTATTCTTTTTCTTGCAGATTTTCTTCAGCGGGGCGAAGCAACCAATCCGATCTGACCTCCCTGGAGCCCTCTTCGGATACGCATCACAGAAGACCTCAGTGAAGAATTCTACCTTCGTACTTAGATGACTTTTCAGGATGGAAATCTTCATCTGGGCTGAAGTTGAATTTGGATCTGACATCCCTGGAGCCCCCCTCAGATACGATGCGCGGGAAGTCCCAGTCAACTTTTTACATTCGGACTTTGTTACTTTTTTGGAGCTTTTTCTCTCCGATGTCGGACGACCCTCCACAGCAAGCCAATTTTTAGTCAACATCGTTATATTGCCTGTCCAGGAGCCCCCAGTGAAATCCTGGAAGTCTGGGACTCAGGAGCTTTTCAGTGGGACGAACCTGCAAGTCAGACGGGTCACGTTTGAGGTAAGCCGGCTTGACTCAGGACATCGGGTCGGTCCTTTAATGGAGCTTTTTTCCAAATGTTCTCCTGATCTTCTTCCAGAAGATCTTAGAAGGTCCTTTAGCAGTCCACAACTCACCCTAAGATTCCAGAATCTCTGAGTTGCTCCTTGAGGGTTAGGACTCCAACTCCCAGAATGCACCTGGCTCAAACTCCAAAAGTGTGCAGCTGGTGCAGTCTTTCAGCGGAGTCCAGTAGAGCAGTCCTTCTTCTTCTTGTCTTTGTTCCTCATAGGGAACTGAGGGGTGGGTTCACCTCTGCCAGATTTGTCCATGCTCCTTGGGTGGAAACAGGGGTGGGTCAACTGTTCAATCGCAGGCAGACCACCAACCTCTTGGATGACCAGTTCCTGGAAAGTGTGGCAAAAATCAATCCCAGGGAGCAAAATTCCTTAAAAATCCAAAACGGCAGAGTCTGAATTTTTGAGGTTAGGTCTGGTTAATTCCACACACTGGTGTGGCTAAGTTCCCTTAACACACCCCTCTCCAGCCCTCTCCTTATCTGATTAGGTGGGCACCTGGATGTCTGGGTTGGCAGGAAACGGGTGAGGTCCTGAGCTGCTCAAAAGTCCTTCCCACCTTTGAAGACCAGTTTGGCTGCTCTCCCTCCATCCTGTTATACCATCTGCTGAGGCAGCTCTCCTCCCCCAGGCACTTACCTTGGCTTTAGCCCAGGCCACATAACACCTCATCAAGGCAGCCTGGCAAGGACTTATAGGTAGGTTAACACAGCCAATTATAATTAGCCTAATTTGCATGCTCATTTTAATCAGAGCACTGACCCTGGGACTGTTTAGCAGTGCCCAGCTGTTAGAAATGGGGTCGTTGGTTGGCAGTCAGGTTACCCCCTGCCCAAGAAAGGACCCTCACTCTAGTCAAGGTAAGTCACACACAATCCAAATTATCCTGTGCCCACCCTCTGGTAGCTTGGCACTGAGCAGTCAGGCTTAACTTAGAAGGCAAAGTGTAAAGTATTTGTGCAATAAATCATGCAATTTCACAGTATAACACCACACAAATACACCACACAGTGTTTAGAAAAATATATAATATTTATCTAGTAAGATGCAGGTCAAAACGATTAAGATTCAATAAGTACACGTTGAAATATCACTTAGAAAACAAAATAAAGAGTTTTTAGTTCTTAAAAAGCAACAAATGTCTCTTGCAAGCACAAAGTACCTGGTTTGCATTCAAAATCTCCACAAGGGACTGCATAGGAGGAGTTGCATGGAAAACAGGGAGGAGTGCGTTGATTTTTTCGGCACACACAGATGATGCGTCGTTGAGTTTTCCTGCAGGGCAGGCTTTGCTTCGATTTCTGGTGTGGAGACTGGAATCCTCTTTGGGTTGCTGGGTTTTTAGACGCCCCTGGGGTGATGCGTTGAAATCCTGGGCGTGCAGGGCAAAGTCACAGGTGCTGCGTCCATCTGGTGGGCATTGCGTGGCAATTTCCGCCGCACGGCAGGCGCCGCGTCTGTTCCTCTCAGGAAGTCGGGCTGCATCATTCTGGTTCAGCTTTGCGGTGACCCAGAGGTCGAATTTCCAGTCGCAACTCTGGGGCTGCATCGTTTTCCCCTTCGGAAAGTCGGGCTGCTTGATCCGGTTCAGTGTGTGGTGATTTTCTCAATGCAAGGCAGGCTGTGTGTCATTTCTTGCAGGCTGTGCATCAATTTTCACCGTACAATGAGTTCTTTTGCAAGAATGAAGTCTTTTTGGTCCTGAGACTTCAGGGAACAGGAGGAAAGCTCTATCTAAGCCATTGGAGAGCACTTCTCAGCAGTCAGAGGACATCAGGGTAGGAGAGCAAGAGCAGGGCAGCAGTCCTTTGCAGAAAAACAGTCAGGTGAGTCCTTTGGGCAGCCAGGCAGTTCCTCTTGGCAGGTTGCAGGTTCTGTTTTTTTTTTCCAGCAGTATCTTGTCCAGAAGTGTCTAAGTTGGTAGGGTCAGAGACCCTGCTTAAATACCCAAATATGCCTTTGAAGTGGGGGAGACTTCAAGGAGTGGCTTAGAAGTGCACAAGGTTCCCTTTCAGTTCCATCCTGTCTGCCAGGGTTCCAGTAGGGTACGTGGCAGTCCTTTATGTGAGGGTAGCCTACTGTCCTCGACATGTAAGTGTCAGGCCCTCCACCCTCCCAGCCCAAGAAGACCCATTCAGTATGCAGATATGTGCAAGTGCGACTGAGCATCCTGTGTTTGGGGTTGTCTGAGTGAATGCACAAGGGAGCTGTCAACTAAACCTAGCCAGACGTGGATTGGAAGGCAAAGAAGGATTTAAGTGTAGAAAAATGCTCACTTTCTACAAGTAGCATTTCTGAAATGGTAATATAAAATCCAACTTCACCATTAAGCAGGATTTTGTTCCACCATTCTGGCCATACTAAATATGACCTGGCTACTCCTTTTAGATCAGGATCTACCACTCAAACAGTATATGAGGGCAGCCCTAATGCTATCCTATGAAAGGAGCAGGCCTCACTGCTGTGTAAAACGAATGTAGGAATTTTACATTACCAGGACATATAGGGGGTCATTCTGACCCTGGCGGTCATGGACCGCCAGGGCCAACGACCGCGGGAGCACCGCCAACAGGCTGGCGGTGCTCCCATGGGCATTCTGACCGCGGGAATCCAAGGGAATCCTCCATGGCGGCGCTGCAGGCAGCGCCGCCATGGGGATTCCGACCCCCTTACCGCCAGCCTGGCTCTGGCGGTTTTGACTGCCAGAACCTGGCTGGCGGTAACAGGTGTCGTGGGGCCCCTGGGGGCCCCTGCAGTGCCCATGCCAATGGCATGGGCACTGCAGGGGCCCCCAACAGGGCCCCACCAAGATTTTCAGTGTCTGCCAAGCAGACACTGAAAATCGCGACGGGTGCAACTGCACCCGTCGCACCCCTTCCACTCCGCCGGCTCCATTCGGAGCCGGCATCCTCATGGAAGGGGGTTTCCCGCTGGGCTGGCGGGCGGCCTTCTGGCGGTCGCCCGCCAGCCCAGCGGGAAACTCAGAATGACCGCCGCGGTCTTTCGACCGCAGTACGGTCTTCTGGCGGTTCCCGCCAGGCGGGCGGGTTCCGCCGCCCGCGGAGGTCAGAATGACCCCCATAGAACTCACATGTTCATGTCTTGCCTTTTACCTACATAGCACCCTGCCCTATGGGCTACCTAGAGCCTACCTTAGGGGTGACTTATATGTAGAAAAATAGAAAAAGGGGAGTTTAGGGATTGGCAAGTAGTTTTAAATGCCAGATCGAAGTGGCAGTGAACTGCACACACAGGCACTGCAGAGGCAGGCCTGAGACATGGTTAGGGGGCTACTTATGTGGGTGGCATAAATGGTTCTGCAGCCCACTAGTAGCATTTAATTTACAGGCCTTGGGCACATGTAGTGCACTTGACTAGGTACTTTCAAGTAAATTAAATAAGCCAATTGGGTATGAGCCAATGTCGCCTTGTTTTAAGGAGAGAGCATATGCACTTTAGCACCGATTAGCAGTGGTAAAGTGTGCAGAGACCTAAAGCCATCAAAAATGAGGTCAGAAAAAGAGAAGGAGGAAGGCAAAAAGTTTGTGGGTGACCCTGAAGAAAGGCCATTTTCAACATATCCCCCTTCCAGTATAAAGCCAGGGTAGGATAATCAACACTCTGATGGACTTCCCTGCTTAAGGCAATGGAAAATGGACAATGGCCCAGTACTGCAGGGGCACTTGCCAGTTCTACGCCTATCTGAACTCAGTGAAGCTCCTCTGTCCATACTCTCTGGGGGCCACTGAAGTGACCCATGGGGAACCCTTCTCCTCATCTGAGGACCCCATCTGTGAAGCTCCTAACTTTAATTTGCTCACAGATGCATCCCAGTAAGCAGACAGTACCACCATGGCCTACAAAGTAATGTGGCCCGTTCCACACCTTGGGTCTGACTTTTGTCCCCAACCCAGGGAAAAATCTGTCCACAAGGACAGTAACCAAAAGAGGCCACTGACAGCTGTCAGTGTCAGGAGCCAGGCCCCAGACCATCCACTGCTTAGTTGAGTCCCTGAGTGGGGCCTTTGGGTGAGCTTCTCCACCAGCTGGGGGGCTAGCAGGGAGCTTGCAGGGACTCCTGAGGCATTTCAGAATTGGGGGCAGAAGGCCCAGAGATCTTGTATCCCTTCTTCATTCTACCTCCCACCAATTCAGGGGTGGCACCCTGATACTGGCCACTCAGCCCAGGGTCTGTACCCTGAGGCTGAACAGGGGACAATGGTGAGTCCTTCCTCACCTTGCCCCTCCCTCTGAACTTCCGTGCCCTCCTCTGAGGAGTGGTACTGCCAGGCAACTGAACTGCCAGGATGCCCTTAGGGGTCACCCCTCTCAGCTCATCAGACACTGGGGAGCATCCATCAGGGGACGGTCTCTCGGTGTAGACTAGGTTACCCTGCTTGGGACCCCTGTGGGAACAGTCGAAGCACTGGGGCTGGAAATAGGGCATCCTGGGCCTCTGCCCACCCTTACCTCTCCTCCCACCTTTTGAAGGGAACATGGGACCCTTTTCCCCCTTACAATTATGGGATCTATCTGGGTCACTGTGTATCCCCCATCCCCACTCTGTTGAGGGGAACCTAAACCACTCTCCTTAGAATCACTCCCAAATGCCTTTCCCAACACTCTGGTACTCACCCAGAGGTCTGCCTCCTTTGCAAGTTCCCTGGGGTCAGACAACTTACAATCAACCAAGTGTTGGCGTAGCCCTGAAAAACAGTGACTGAACATGTGCTCTCTGGCCATCAAATTGTACTGCCCCTCAAAAGTGTTTACCATACTACCTTTCACCCAGCCATCCAGTGCCATACAAAAGTGTCCCACATAATCCCCCCATGACTGGTGAGGCAGTTTCCCACTGCCCCTGAATCTCAACCTGCACTCCTCTGTGGTGAAGACATATCTCCTGACAAGGGTCTCCTTCATGGTTGAATACCTCAATCTTTCTCTACCCTTCTAGGGCCAGATGGGCATCCCTCCCATTACCAGGTATATGCCCCCATAATACAGCCCCCCAAACCTCCTCAGGGATCCTGTGCACTACTAGGGTGACCTCATACACCTTAAATCACTTGTCTATGTAATCTCCCTCTCTGAAGTCAGGTACCAAATCTCTGGGTAGGTTGACCTATTTCTCAGCACTGGACATTGCAGTTTTGCTGCCACCACTGGACTCTATTTACTGTGTTTTTAAGTCCAATTCCTTCAGACTCATTTCATGAGCCAACAAGATTTGAATTACTGCTAAAGCCCGCTCAGCCTCAGCTCTTCTCTCCTCTGCTAGGGCTTTGTCAGCCTCAGCTCTTCTCTCTTCTGCTAGGGATTTGTCAGCCTCAGCTCTTCTCTCCTCTGCAGCCAGTTGAGCTAGCTGCAGCCTCAGGTCCCTCTCAGCCTGTCTGTCCCTCAGCTCCTCAGGGGACAGGGCACAAGTGGAGACACTACTTCCTGCATATGATCCATGAAGGGTCTCCCTCTCTGTGAATTCCCTTTTCTCCTCTGGAGCCACTGCTAAGTCATTTTTCTCCTCCTCATTACCCTTCCCAGGGCCATCACCCCTTTGGTCCTTTGCTGCCCATTCCTCTTCCCAACGTGCTTCCTCAAAGGCTACAAAGGCATCCTGCAATTCCTGCTTAGTCGATCTCTTTGACACAGTCAGCCCCCTATCTTTACAAAGCTCCCTCAGCTCAGCCTTGGTGAGGGTTTCAATAGGGACAAGGGCTGACTTATTGTAGTCTTCTGTGGAGCTGGATTCCATTTCCAAGCTGTTCTAAGATACCACAGGCACAACACAAAGTTCCAAGTTTACAAAGGAGAGGTAGAATTCAATTTTGAAAAAATGACCAATGGAGAAAAAAAAGGAGAAAGCAACTCATAATGATCTTTAACTGTGGGTAGGTAGTGTACACTTAGCTATTGTATGTCACTGCACAAATACAAGTCCTATCCTCACCGCTGATCACCAGTGTTAGAAATGGGGTACCTAGTTTGCGTTCAAATTCTATGTAAGGGATGCAGAGGAGGAGTTGTGTGGAAAACAGGGAGGTGTGCGCCGATTTTTCCGGCGCACACAGACGATGCGTTGTTGAGTTTTCACGCAGGACAGGCTTTGCATCGATTTCAGGCACAGAGACTGGGATCCTCTTTGGATTGCGAGGTTTTCCGACGTTCCGGGTTGATGCATTGAAATCCTGGGCATGCAAGACAAAGTCACAGGGGCTGCGTCGAGCCGGTGGGCGTTGTGTAGACATTTCTGGTGCATGGCAGGCGCTGTGTCGATTCCTCTCAGGAAGTCGGGTTGCGCCGTTCCTGCTCAGATTCGCATGAACCCAGTGAGTCGTGCGTCAAATTTCTAGTCGCAACGCTGGCGCTGCATCATTTTCCTCTTCTGGAAGTCGGACTACGTCGATCCGGTTCCGCGTGCAGTGATTTTCTCACCGCGAGGCAGGCTGTGCATCATTTCATGCAGGCTGTGCATCGATTTTCACCCACAAGGAGTTCTTTTCAGGAATGAAGTCTTTTTGGTCCTGAGACTTCAGGGAACAGGAGGAAAGCTCTATCCAAGCCCTTGGAGAGCACTTCTCAGCAGAGCCAGAGGACAGCAAGGCAGCAGGGCAAGAACAGGACAGCAGTCCTTTGCAGAAAAGCAGTCAGGTGAGCCTTTGGGCATCCAGGCAGTTCCTCTTGGCAGGTTGCAGGTTCTGGTTCAGGGTTTCTTCTCCAGTGGTATCTTGTCCAGAAGTGTCTAAGTTGGTAGGGTCAGAGACCCTGCTTCAATACCCAAATGTGCCTTTGAAGTGGGGGAGACTTCAAAGAGTGACTTAGAAGTGCACAAGGTCCCCTTTCAGTTCCATCCTGTCTGCCAGGGTCCCAGTAGGGGGTGTGGCAGTCCTTCGTGTGAGGGCAGGCTACTGTCCTTTGACATATAAGTGTTAGGCCCTCCACCCTCTCAGCCCAGGAAGACCCATTCAAAATGCAGATGTGTGCAAGTGTGAGTGAGCATCCTGTGTTTGGGGTTGTCTGAGTGAATGCACAAGGGAGCTGTCAACTAAACCTAGTCAGACGTGGATTGGAAGGCACAGAAGGATTTAAGTGTAGAGAAATGCTCACTTTCTAAAAGTAGCATTTCTAAAATAGTAATATAAATTCCAACTTCACCATTAAGCAGGATTTTGTACCACCATATGACCTGGCTTCCCCTTTCAGATCAGGATCTACCACTCAAACAGTATATGAGGGCAGCCCTAATGCTATCCTATGAGAGGAGCAGGCCTCACAGCAGTGTACAATTAATTTAGAAGTTTTACACTACCAGAACATATAGAAAACACATGTTCACATGCTCATGTCCTGCCTTTTACCTACATAGCACCCTGCCCTATGGGCTACCACGGGCCTACCTTAGGGGTGACCTATATGTAGAAAAAGGTGAGTTTAAGGATTGGCAAGTACTTTTAAATGCCAAGTCGAAGTGGCAGTGAACTGCACATACAGGCACTGCAGAGGCAGGCCTGAGACATGATTAGGGGGCTACTTATGTGGGTGGCCCAAATGGTGCTGCAGCCCGCTAGTAGCATTTAATTTACAGGCCCTCTGCACATGTAGTGCACTTGATTAGGGACTTACAAGTAAATTAAATAACCCAATTGGGTATGAGCCAATGTCACCATGTTTTAAGGAGAGAGCATATGCACTGTAGCACTGATTAGCAGTGATAAAGTGCGCAGAGTCCTAAAGCCAGCAAAAATGAGGTCAGAAAAAGAGAAGGAGGAAGGCAAAATGTTTGGGGGTGACCCTGCAGAAAGGCCATTTCCAACACCTCAGAGTCAGGAAAACACCAGCAAAAATTGAAAAATGGGGGCAAAAAGTTAGGGGGCTTCTGCAATCAGTCCAGTTTTCTCACAGTGATACAAAGCAGCTTGAAGGTGGAGCTTCTGGCAACTGGTAACCAATATAGGGTCCTCAAGGCAGAGGAGATGTGAGCTTGTGGCTTTGCATGTAGGAGTAGTCTGGCAGCCGAGTTCTAAATCTCTTGTAGTCTTGTCATAGTAAATAGAGATGATCCATGGTAGAGGCCATTGGCGTAATCCAGTTTAGATAGAACAAGAGAAATAGCAGCCTGGACACTGGGTTGAAATCCCAGTTGCAGGAAGATGCATCACAGAGGTTTCATGGTGATGGAGTTTGATTTTGCTAATTTGTCTATTTGTACATTCATTATTAACTTGGAGTCCATGGTGATTTCAAGGTTTCTTACTCCCTTAGATAGTTTAGGAGGTGGTCTCAGATCATCATGCCAGGCACTGAGTGGATCATAATGTTTCCAATCGCCACATGTGAGTATTTGTGTTTTGGAAGCATTCAGTTTGAGATGGCTCCATGACATCCACTGATCAATGGCTCTAAGGCAACTGAAGATTTGTGAGTTTCCAATGATTTTGGGGCATTCCAGTTTAAGGAGCATTTGTGTTTCATCTGCATAGCTGTAGCATGTGAGCTGAAATTAATTGATCATTGTCGGTAATGTCTTCATATAGTTGTTGAAAAACATGGGCATGATGAATGAGCCTTGAGGGGCCCCTGCTTTTGTGAAGAAGGGTTTGGATGAGAAAGAGGGAATATGGATGACATTTGTTCTGTTTTGAAGATAGGATGTGATCCAGTCAAGAGCAGTCCCTCTATTCCAGCTTTGT
Organism: Pleurodeles waltl; assembly: GCF_031143425.1. Lineage (NCBI taxonomy): Eukaryota > Metazoa > Chordata > Amphibia > Caudata > Salamandridae > Pleurodeles > Pleurodeles waltl. The sequence continues at coordinate 793,835,767 of NC_090442.1, read as the reverse complement.
AGAGTCTTTGTATTAGGGTGTCATGGTCAATTGTGTCAAAGGCAACTGAGAGGTCCAAGAGAAGTAGTGCAGCAACTACATTGCAGTCTACCATGTGTTTAAGGTAATCCCAGCTGGCGATGGGGGCAGATTCTGTGCTTCTTCATGGGCGGAATCCAGTTTGGTAGTCTGAAAGTATGGAGTTATCTTCAATGAATTGTGACATCTGGGTGAATACTGCTAGCTTCATTTGAACTAAAAGAAATGTCCAGAACTAGAGCATTACATCCTTAGTTACATGGAGTAATCTGATTATTTTAGGAATCAGAAATAGCAGGAAAGTTCTGTTACCCACTAGAGACCTTCAAAAACACACCATGACTCACCAGAGGTAGCAGGCCTGGTGTGGGGCGGAGCGGAAGAAAGTGGTATATCATCATACAGCGTTCTTTTAGGGAGAAAAGCATCTGTCACACCTAACCAAAGGAGTAACAAGTGCAGGCAAATCCCCTCCCACACAAACACATAGCTGCAGTTGTGTTTGTTCTGCATGTCTCTTTTTATGGCTAATTTTAATTGAGTCTCTTGGCAATGTTTAGTAATGCAGTATTTACATGTGAGTCAAAAATCACTGAAAGAAGCATCTGTGGAAGCACACTTCAAAGACCGATGCAGCTCACAGTCAGTGATACGCTAATATCTGTGTGCATATCACAGCTTAAGTATGATGCGCACATCACAGATAAAAGGGCATTTTTTAACAGATTTCTGGGGATTGTACAATTGAAGGGAACTAATCAATTGTGTGCATATCACAGCAATGTACAATACCCTGGAGGGGTGCTTCTGATATGCAAAGAAATTCTGTCTCCATGTCACAGAAACAGAGAATAAATGTAATATAAAGTTAATGTTCTATCAATAAGAACCATACCAGAATAGTCATTTGTGTTTATTGCATCACAGTGGTTATTTCTACCACTAGGCAGGTTCTGTGGTAAGGTACATCTCTTGCTAGGAATTAACGGTCTAAGCATGCAGAGCAAAGGCTTGGTGGCAGACCTCTTTCTCGATTGTTGGTAGAATTAAAAAAATATGCTTGACTAGCGAGTTTTTGAGGGTGCCATTTCCTTAGAGTTCAAGGAAGGAAATTACATTGAGTAAAACGGGCTGTAGTGGTGAAATATTGGTCTGAAAAACGTTTTAAATAGGAACAAAAAATGACCTGCTGCTGTGTTTCTACAGCACTAAGTATGTTCAAATGTAATTAAAATTCATATCTAGTTTTAGGTCTGGCCTTTGAGACAGCCTTAGCTGTCTCGACAGACTATTGTTTTCCAAACAATTTAGCATCAAATACATACTTTTAAAAGTGTTTGGTTACAAAACTTCATCCACTGGTCTGCTGCACTGCCATTCACATTTTGCATCTCCTCACCACAACAGATAGCATGTGACAATGGGTCAGCCCACTTCGCCCACTCACTTTGATTGACTGCACAAAGCTTGTGCACCTTGTTCATCTCTGCTAAAAATAGTTCCTTACTTTACCAGAACAAGGTTCTTTCAAGTGTGCTGTTTAATTTATTTGTTTACGTTATCTTTAAAAACAGTCTACCTAATCTGCCTGCACTTTAGATGCCCTGTTAGGCAGTGAATTATTTTCTGTCTCCTTTTTAAAGTTCTTGGAATTAGAGTGCTTGTTGGGTTCTTCTTGGCATCTTCACAAAAAATAATGGTAAAATGCATTGCCCACCTGGAAAACTTTTTTTAAACCACTAGTAAAACATTCATATCAGTCATTTTTTAACTTAACATTTTTATTGTAACCACATAGTAGCCACATTTAAGTGGAGGTCTATTTTCTTTTTTGGCATGTAGTTGCAATAAAAGATGTAAACAGCTTGATATGGCCTGACCTATTGGCTTTGTACATATTTGTTTTGAAATGAATGAGCGATGTTGAACGTGCTGTAAAATAGCTCATGTGTGTGCACCGAATGAATACAGTTCCTGCGTGAAAATAAGAAATGGGGAAAAAGGCAACGCTGCAGGTGATTTGCCTGAAGTGCTTTACGCGCCTGCGGGCAGACCCCAACTTCATTAAGCAGTTCAGACATGGTATTTCAAGGCCAGGGCCTGACAGTCAAAAACACCTTACGTGTGAACTTACTTTCTTAAAAAAAAAAAAAAAAAAAAAGATCTAAGTGTTTGTCATGCATTTGCACTCTCCCGGCCTGCTCAGGCCTGCCTGGACTTACATGCAAAACTGTTAGCAAAAACAGACGTAGATTCTCAAGAAATGTAATCAATGTTAGTCATTTATTGTGTTAACAGACAGGTTTCCATTAAGTGCGTGACTTTCCCTTTGAAATGGAGGAAAACATTACATTCCTGTAACCAAAAAAAGAAGGTGGAATGTTAAAAACACTGGATTGCGAATATTTTGCTGACACACACTTTCCAAGCTTTGATCAAAACATTATAAAAGATACCGATCTAGCAAGAGGTTTTCTCAACTTTCAAGACAGATCCACCTTGGCAGTGGGCCACATAAATTTGTTTGCAGGAGGAGGGTAACTGTTTTCTGTTGGAATTTGTCAACAACGCTACATTTTACATGAAGCCTCTCTATTGATGGACTTGTATGGATAGCTTTTGGAAGAAGGTGGCACCACGCACACAACTTCCTCCTCCGCAGGAAAATATAATGTTATCATCCAGTTGCATGTTGGGCCTATTTGTGCTTTGACCATGGACCTGACATGACCTAATCATGTAGCGGCCATGAGATAATTCATTGCAAGTGTCCAAAAACTTGAACTCTGCAAGAGAGCTGATTTGTCAGCTCTTAAAAAGAATACTGGCAGGTTTTCGCTGTAGTGTACTCCAGTATCTCTCATGATCGAAGATGGTGCTGTGCATCAGTACAGTTGAGAAGGATTGAATTCCAGGGACAGAGTTTGCTCAACTGGTGCCCAACTTCCAACTAAGAATCGGTCTGAACCAGGAGTCCAGCTAGCTGGAAGTACTGCTGAGCTGCCTTCCGTAGAAGATGATGCTTGGCCCCTGAGAAAGAATTCTCCAGATTGTGCCACAGGGATGTCAGACTGCCAGGAGAAAAGACCTCAACAACCCCGTGGGTGTGAGGACCAGTGGAAGCCTCTCCGGGCTCGAGGCCACCCAGGTGCTGGGGAGGAGGAGAAACGCCTATACATCACCCAGGCTAAGAGTCGTCCTCTACATTGTATATGAGGTTGCTTTATCACTGACTCGCCTGTGCTGCAGGGTAACCTGCGTGCACTTTCACTTACCTCCAACAGGCATTGAGAATTCCTTTGGCCTGGGAGTAATTGAGTTAGCTTGAGCTGACAGTACTGATGAATGAGCCGCACACCACATTCAAATCCCCTGCATGTATCTGCAGATATGACAGTTTGAACCCCCAATTCATACTCCAAGAACTGGTCTGTCTTCAGCCTTTCTTTTTTGGCCAGTCTTCAATCCAGGGACCACCCTGATATTGTAAACATTCAGCTGGGAGTGACAGTTCCTGAGATATGAGGCGTTAAGTGTATTGTGTGCAAGTGCTGGTGTTTCCTGTGTTCAGGCACCAGAACCAGTAGTAGTTTTCCACTAGAGACATTGTACTTTTGTGCTCATGTGGAATGCAAAAGGCAGAGCATATGTTAGCCCGCACTCCCTCCTCTGGCTCCCTGTTGGCCCATTCTTACTTGCTAGGCTTCTCTCCATTTTGGGAGAGTCTATGGACATCGTGCTAAGCTGGAGTGAGCAGGTGCCCAAAGAATCTTGTAAACGTAAAAATCCCTTTGAACATGCCCACAAACGCCAAGAAGGCAAATGAAAGTGTGCATTTCACTTTAGAGAGTAGTAACCTGAACTGGTCGTTGCTGGACTATTTTGAGTGCTGCACTGTGATTTTGCATTCCCTTGTAATGCCCTACCTCATATGGACACTGCGAACTTGTTACATTGAAATCACTGGCTATCATCCTTTTCACCTGCGTTACATGCTTGCAAAGTCAGGCCCAAAGCTTGTGAATTTGGTAACTGACTGCAAATACAATAGGCTAACTTTGCACATAGAGTTGGTAGACACAAATCTCACGTTATAATAACCTTTGGACTCCTGTCTCTGGCTAAGAAGGAGTGCAAGGATACTGGAGCCACAATACATTCAGTGCACTAGGGGCACTACTGGTTCTTGTGCCCATTTTCTGTGTCCCCGGCGCATTAGTGTGTTACACAATGTGCTGAGGATCTTGTGAGTTCCATTCTATAACGTAGATAGGGCTGGTGCACATATAGTGCCAGCACTATTTTAAGAGGGCATTTTCTCATATGAATAAGGCAAGCCCCTTCCAAATAAGGGAAACACTCTACCTCTGTGCCTGCATTGTAAAATGGATGCAACTGCAGATGCAAAGAGGCAGTCAGGAGGTGCACTGACTATAAGCGACAAAGAGGTGGTGCAGTCAGTGTGAACCTCGAGACTACCCTCTGAAAGGTGTAAAGGGGCCCACACTGACCCCCCAAGTCACTCACTGCACCCCGCTTATCTCTGTTCACAGTCCCACCTCTACGCCTCCTCCCCACAAACCCTCCCCTTCACAGTGCAGGTCGGAGCCATCTGCAATGCAAAAGACTGAGAGGCTGCTTCTAGAAGCCGCTCTGCCTTCACTGATGTGTTTCCCTGCTGGGATGGCACCACATTACATTAATTAGTCAGGCAATGTCCCTGTTTGTTCCTGCGTCACCTTCTTAGCCCCTTCGCTGCCAGGCCCTTTCCCCCGTAGGTGTCAGGCCTTTTTTTGGCTATTTGGGGCAGGGCGCTTAGGCCCTCATAACTTTTTGTCCACATAAGCTACCCACGCCAAATTTGCGTCCTTTTTTCCAACATCCTAGGGATTCTAGAGGTAGCCAGACTTTGTGGGTTCCCCTGAAGGAGGCCAAGAAAATAGCCAAAATACAGTGAAAATTAGTTTTTTTTCAAAAATATGGAAAAAAGGGCTGCAGAAGAAGGCTTGTGTTTTTTTCCCCTGAAAATGGCATCAACAAAGGGTTTGCGGTGCTAAAATTACCAGCTTCCCAGCTTTCAGGAACAGGCAGACTTGAATCACATAAAAACATTGTTCAACACAATTTTGGCATTTTACTGGGACATTCCCCATTTTTATGATTTTTTGTGCTTTCAGCCTCCTTCCAGTCAGTGACAGAAATGGGTGTGAAACCAATGTTGGATCCCAGAAACCCAAACAATTCTAAAAAGAAGACAAAATTCTGAATTCAGCAATGGGTAGTTTGTGTAGATCATACAAGGGTTTGCTACAGAAAATAACAACTGAAATACAAAAAATATTGAAATTGAGGTAAAAAAACTGCAATTTTTCTCTACGTTTTACTCTGTAACTTTTTCCTGCAATGTCAGATGTTTGAAAGCAATATACCGTTACGTCTGCTGGACTCTTCTGTTCTGAATTACAGGGCATTTCTCAAATAGACGTCTTTTTTACACACTGTCTTATATTTGAAAGGAAAAAATAGAGAGAAAGACAAGGGGCAATAACACATGTTTTGCTATTCTGTGTACCCCCAAGTCTGCTGATAAAAATGATACTTCAATTGTGTGGGTAGGCCTAGCGCCCGCAACAGGAAATCCCCCAAAACACAACATGGATACATCACATTTTTACATTGAAAACTGATGTGTTTTTTGGAAAGTGCCTAGCTATAGACTTTGGCCTCCAGCTCAGCCGGCACCTAGGGTAACCTACCAAACCTGCACATTTTTTAAAACTAAACACCTAGGGGAATCCAAGATGGGGTGACTTGTGGGACTCTCGCCAGGTTCTGTTACCCAGAATCCTTTGCAAACATCAACATTTGGCCAAAAAAATCATTTTTCCTCACATTTCGGTGACAGAAAGTTCTGGAATCTGAGAAGATCCACAAATTTCCTTCCACCCAGTGTTTCCCCAAGTCTTCCGATAAGAATGGTACCTCACTTGTGTGGGTAGGCCCAGTGCCTGCGAAAGGAAATGCCCCAAAATACTATCTGGACGCATCAAAATGATCAAATACAAAACTACCTGTTTTTGCGGGGGGCATCTGCGTTTTTAGTCCTGGGCTCAGCAGCCATACAGGGAAACCTACCAAACCAGAAATTTCTGAAAAATAGACACCGAGGGAGTCCAGAGAGGTGTGACTTGCGTGGATACCCCAGTGGTTTCTTACCCAGAATCCTCAGCAAACCTCAAATTTAGCTAAAAAATCACATTTGTCCCACATTTCTGTGTGGGATCACCGCACCGGGACAAATTTCCACCCAACGTTCCCCTCAGTCTCCCGGTAAAAATGATACCTCACTTGTGTAGGTGGGCCAAGTGCCTGTGACAGGGAAGAGCCAAAAACATGTCAAAATTAAGGGGGAACCAAAGCGGGTCCAAAAGGACAATTTGGAAAAAAAAAAATTTAGGCTGACAAGTGGGGCAAAATTTCTATTGGTATAGATGACACAATGCTGGGTGGTAGGAATTTTGTGGATTCCTGCAGATTCCGGTAGGTTCCATCACAAAAATGTGGTAAAAATGTGTGATTTCCAGCAAAGTTGGAGCTTTTCAGGGCACTGTGGGTAAGAAAATGGTGCAGGGTGCATGTGAAGCACACCACCCTGGACTCAACCAGATGTTTAGTTTTCAGATGTGTCTAGGTCTTGTGGATTTTTCTACATGGCAGCGTCCCAAAGTCCAAAAAGTGCAGCCCTCAACATTCCAAGTGGGACGATTTTGAGAGTTAGCCAAGCTCTCATGGCCCAAATGTAAAGCCAAAACCCCAAATAATCAAATGTCCACTTGCTTGCCGTGGGATAAGATGTTTTAGTGTGCGGGGGAGAGCTGTAAGACTGTTACCCCCTTCAGTTGGGGAGGGGGCATAACCATGCCCATAATGGTTGGTAGCCACCACCCCACTATATATTTTTTTTAATTCCCTGGCATTAAGTAGACTTCCTGCCCCCCTGGGTGTGGATCGGGGGTAATTGCCCCATCTGCCCACTGGTGGGCAGAACAACTTTGGCCCATTTATTTGCGTTGGGGTATGACCATACACCCACCCTCTTATTTTGAAAAACAATCTTCCCTGGTCTCTGGTGGGCGTTCTGCCCCCCTTGGGGGCAGATGGGCCTTCAAAAAATAAGCCGATCTGCCCCCAAAGGGGCGCATTGCGATCGGGCAGCAGAAATGCTCAGAGAAGCCTGAAAGGAGAGGAAAGGCCTTTTCTCTCTTTCAGGCTTCACTGCCCTCTCCATGTGATCGGAGGAGAAATGCAAAGCATTTCTCCTTCGATCGGGCGCTGGAAGCTGAGCTTCCAGTGCCGGAGGGAAGGCCTCTGATGCACGAAAGCGCGCTGACATCATCAGACGCCACGGGTGGGTTACGGGGGTGGGGGTGGAAGGGGAAGCGATTCCTCTTCCCTCCCTGCACAGGGGTAGGGGGTGCCTGGCCATCGGGGGGCCATAGCAGGAAGAGGTGGTCTCATCCTCGGCACCGGGGAACCGGCACCGATGACGAGATCACCTCGTCCTGGGCACCCAAGGGATTAAAGGTGCACTATGGTGCAAAACGGGACAGTAATCCCAAAGCATTATAAACAAATATGAGTCTGCTTGACTGGGATAAAGAATACATTTTAGTGCTGTCCCTCATGACATTAGACTGTGACAAGTTTATTTTATGAACAGAAAGAGTGAAAAAACTGATGTAGAAAAGCTGCACTGACATTTATTTTAAACGTGCATTTATTTGTATTTCAAATTTCAACTTAGGTGCCTTTCAAATTAAAGCAAATGCTAGAAGGTTAAAACCAATGTCAAAATGTAATTTAGACTCTAAACTAACAGTATATGTAGAAATTACATTACATTTCTTATGCTTTATGAAAAATGTATGACTTTAAAAATATGTGCAAGTGGGAAAGAAAATGCACTTCTCTGTTATACTTAATGTAATGCAATAACAAAGCTTTTCCAATTATATGAACATGTTTTACTTATACTGATAAATTATTATTAATGTTGAATTTACTAAAATGTATTAACTAAACACTTTGCTGCTAGGCCTTTTCCCCTTTGTGTTATTCTTTTTTTTGGCTATTTGAGGTAGGTCATGCTTGTGCCCCAATAACTTTTTGTCCACATACGCTTTCCACTCCAAATTTGTGTCCTTTTTTCCAACATCCTGAGAATTCTAACGGTATCCAGGGTTTGTTGATTCCCCTGGAGGGGACCAAGAAAATATAGCTAACTGTTGTTGTTTTTGGAGAAAACAAATAGGGAAAAAGTGCTGCGTAAAAAAGTGTCTAGTGATTTCCCTGTGTTAACGCGTCCGTCTATGTCAATTTATATACATCGGGACTCGTTTTAGGTCGATGAATCTTTGGGCCCAGTGGTAAGTCTCCGTAAGACGGGATTACCGATCATTAAGTCAATAGTATTATAAAGTAGCATCAAAATACTCCACAATAACCATTAATGAACCTTCGGCACATTCATTAATTCTCAGACTCAAATAATCACACCTTGAAGGAAGATTTTGTAATTTTATTCCCTATTGATTACAATCTAATAATAAACGAATTAGTTTCAAACCCAAAAGGCATAAGAGCATAACCACCAAGTGACAATTGCAATAAGCTTTCAATAATGCAATGATCAGGAACATAAGATAGAAGCATCAGCAAAGAATAGATCACAGTGCATAATAATTCATAAGATATCAGTTCAACATAGCTATGTGTCAGTCACGTCAATTCCGTCAGTCACATGAACACCTCGTCTAACCTCAAATTAGCATTAGCATGTTGGTCTTCATGCAAAACAATTTAGAACATCAATTTGGAAAACGTCTAACTAAGATACCTAATTAAACATACAGCAGTTGGTACCTAGAAAGAAAAGGCATATAGATTCTGTTAGCCTTATAATTACCCTCCTAGAGATAGGTCAGCATTCGGGATCAGTCTTCGTCTTCAGGACATCAGTCGAATCACCGTCAATCTATCTAAGTTGGAAGCAAGGAACACTTTCCCTTAAGGGGAAAGTTAACGGGCAATCTATGGACAAGATTATTTTCTAAGTCTCAAGTCATCAAATAGAGTGACAGAGTTTCTGGATACAATCAATATCATCCCCTGCCTAATGTCTCTCGTCTTTCGTGTCATGGGTTTTTATCCCCTTTTCCGTAACACATTCCCCCAAAATTCTATTGGTTAGTAACTATTCCCCATTATTGGTAACCAATCAAATTATACATTAAGTAATGCATTTGTCATTTCATGATACAAATTTGTCTTCTTATTGGTCTTCATAATCGGCATTTTCGTAGGTGGCATATCCGGGGTTACTTCACCATTTTGGCACACGTCTCGGGTCAAGAGTTCTCTTTTCCTCGCTTTAATGTCCTTGGGAGTATCAACATTTGTTTCAAACCCCATAACTCTACACTAGAAGCTACTAACATGCGGATGAGAAAGTTTCACGATGTGTCTATCTAATATGCAGAGAAGAACAATAGGTGGGTCATGGTCGTTTACAAGTCCGCACACTGGAGAAACAGAAAACTACGCTTTTAAATGAGAGTTACACAGCTAGTTCACGACTCATGCTAACTTAAGATATACAAGCTATACGAATACGGTTTAAACGTGGTAATACATATGATTAGAGATTATTTCTTTTGTTCAGCATTAGTTGTTCACAAGCGATTAATTTTCACGTTTATTAATACATTTCAATTACTAATTTGCATTGTCGAATGTAAGCATTTCACATCTATAAAATATAATATTTAAACTACGCTCTCTCACCTGCAAATGGCATCAACAAAGGGTTTGTGTGCTGATATCTCCATCTTCCCAGCTTTCAGGAACAAGCAGATGTGAATCAGAAAAACACATTTTTCAACACAATTTTGACATTTTACTCAGACAATGCCCATTTTCCTATTTTTTTATGCTTTCAACCTCCTTTCTGTTAGTGATAGAAATGGGTTTCAAACCAATGTTGAATCCTGGAAAGCTATAGACTTCTAAAAAGTAGATACAAGTTTGAGTTCAGCAAGATGTAATTTGTGTAGATCCTTCAAAGTTTTCCTATAGAAAATAAAAGTTGAATTAAAACAAATTGAAATTGAGTTTACAAAAACAGCCATTTGAGTCTGTTTTCATCTGTACCTTTGTCTAACTATGGTAGATTTTCGAAAGCAATATACTATTACATCCTCTGGACCCTTCTGATTGTGGACATATAACAGGGATTGTAGGTTGACCAAGAACCTGAGATACCCAGAGCCAACAACTGAACTGCACCTTGCAATGGTTTTCATTGCTTACCGGATATACACCAATTCATTTGTGGTAAAATATAGAGAGTGAAAAATAGGTGTCAAAGAAACCTATGTATTTCCAAAATGGGCACCAAATATGCTGTTTAGAAGCAGTGGTTATTTGTACATCTCTGAATTTGTGGGTACCCGTACTAGCATGTAAATCAGAAGACATTTCTCAAAATGGCTTTTTTTTTACACATTGTCTTACATTTGGAAGATGCAAATGCTAGGAAAGACAATTGGTAGCAGCATTTGTTCTATTATTCTGTGTTCCCCCAAGTCTCCCGATAAAAATGGTACCTTACGTTTGTGGCTAGGCCTAGTGACATTGACAGGAAATAGCCCAAAATGCAATATGGGCACATCACATTTTTCCACTGAAAACGGACTAGCTTTTTGCATTGTGCCGAACAGTGGATTTTGGGCCCTATTACAGCCGGAACCTAGCAATGCTGTACATTTTTTTAAACTAGACACCTAGGGAAATCAAGGATGGGGTGACTTGTGTGGCTCACCCCAGTTCTGTTACCCAGAATCCCATGCGAACCTCAAAATGTGTCTAAAAACATGTTTTCCTGACATTTCTGTGATGGAAAGTTAAGGAACCTGAGGGGAGTCACAAACTTCCTTCCACCCAGCATTTCCCTAAGTCTCCTGATAAAAATGGTACCTCACTTCTGTGGGTAGGCCTCATGCATGCAAGAGGAAATGGCCCAAAGCAAAGCATGGATACAGCAGATTTTTCCACTGAAAACTGACCCCTTTTTTGCAATGTATCTAGCTATGGATTTAGGGCTCTAGCTCAGCTGGCACCTAGGGAAACCTAGTAAGCCTGTATATTTTTTTAAAAGTAGATGCCTAGGAGAATCCAGGATGGGGTGAACTGTGTGGCTCTCACCAGGTGCTATTACCCAGAATCCCTTGCAAAACCTACACATTTATATGAAAAAACACATTTTCCTGATATTTCTGTGATGAAAAGTTCTGGAATCTTAGGAGAGCCACACATTTCCTTCCACTCATCATTTCCCCAGGTCTACTGATAAAAATGGCACATCACTTGTGTGGGTAGGCATGGTGCCCACATGGGGAAATAACCTAAAAATCATCACGGACACAGCACATTTTAGCACTGAAAACTGACCCCTTTTTTTTTGCAATCTGCCTAGCTGTCGATTTTGGGATGTAGCTCAGCAGGCAACTAGGGAAACTTAGCAAACCTGAACATTTTTTAAAAGTAGACACCTAGGAAATTCCAGGATGGGATGACTTGTGTGGCTCTTGCCATAATTTTTTACCCAGAATCCCTTGCAAACCTCATACTGTGTCTAAAAAACACATTTTCCTCACATTTCTGTGATGGCAAGTTCTGGAATCTGAGAAGAGCCACATACTTCCTTTCCCCCATGTCTCACAATAAAAATGGTACCTAACTTGAGTGGGGAGGCATAGTGCCCGTGACAGGAAACAGCCCAAAATCCAACATGGACACATCACATTCCTCCACTGAAAACTGTCCCCTTTTTTAAAGTGGGTTGTTGTGATTTTTGGGCCATAACTTATCTGGCACCTGGAGAAACCTAGCAAACCTGTATATTTCTGAAAATTAGATACTTAGAGGAATCCAGAATGGGGTGACCTGCGTGGCTTTCACTGGTTGTGTACCCAGAATGCCTCGCAAACCTCAAACTTGACTAAAAGACACATTTTCTTCACATTTCTGTGACGGAAAGTTTTGGAATCTGCAAAGAGCTAGAAACATCCTTTCAACCAGCATTCTCCTGAGGTTTCTGATAAAAATGGTACTTCACTTGTGTGACTAACATTTTTAGCGCCAGAAGTGTGGCAAAACTGGGTGGTAGGACTTTTGTGGATTCCTGCAGATTCTGAACATTTCCATCACAGAAATGTGAGGAAAAGTGTGTGTTTCAGTCAACATTTGAGGTTTGCAGGGCATTATGGGTAAGAAAATGGTGTGGGATGGATACAAAGCACACCGTCCTGGACTACCCCAGTTGTCTAGTTTTCAGAACTATCTGGTTCTTAGTATCTTAGTAGCTTTTTCTAGGTGGCTGCCTACCCAAGCTCAAAAAGTGCAGCAGGTCACCATTGCAAGTGGGATGTTACTGGGAGTTAGCCAAACTCTCCTGGCCCACTTGTAAAAACAGCACCCAAAAGAATGAATACCCTCTTGCTTGCCATTGAGATGAGATGCTTTAGTCTACAGGGAGCAGAAAGACTGATTCTCCATTTTTGAGGGGGTGGGGCATGGCCATGCTGGGCAGCCCCTACCGTACAAAAAAAGGTAATCCTTCAAGTCTACTGGGCTTTCTGCACCCGAGGGGTGCAGATGGAGATATTTTCCCCCATATGCCCCCACCCAGGGGGCAGAAAGACTCTTTCCCTTTGTTTTTTTTTTGGAGGGGGCGTTGTCTTGCTCATGCTGGGCAGCCCCTCTGATGCAAATAAAATTAAAGTAATCCCTGGTGTCTAGTGGGCGTTCTGCCTCCCCTGGGAGCAAATGGGGTAATTGGGGCAGAAAGACTGTTTCCCTATATTTTGGGGAGGTGAGGGCATGTCCATATCCATGCTGGGCAGCACCCACCAATACAAACAAAAAAAAGTAATCCCTGGTGTCCAGTGGGATTTCTGCTCCCCTGGGGGGCAGATAGGGTTAATTGCTCAGATCTGCCACCACTGGGAGGAAGAAAGACTGTTTGTTTTTTGGGGGGGGAGAGTGGGGACATGGCCATGCCCATGTTGGGCACCCTTACTGATAACAAAAAGTAATCCCAGGTGCCTAGTGGTTTTCTTCCCTCCTGGGGACCAAATTGGCCTAACAATAAGGCCAGTCTGTCCCACTCTGGGCAGAAAATGGTCTCAATGATCACTCCATAATGGAAAGTGGCCCTTGCCCAAGGGCCCACTTCCCAACGTATATTTATTTAAATCCCTGGTGTCTAGCGGTATTCGCCACCGATCCCTCCTCCCTCCTAAGGCCCCCCCGGGCAGATTGGCCTACATTGTCCAACATTTATTCCCAAATATTGGGAGCAGTCCTTGCCTAAGGGGCTACTCCCTGCTCCCAAAATAAATCCCTGGTGACTAGTGGGGTCAATCCCCAAGTGGGGATCCACTTGGAACAGGTACCATTGAAAAGGTGAGATTCTCCCCTTTCCAACGATACCTCTCCTGCGTGTTTTGGTGGTCAGGGGCCTAAGATAGCCCTGCGAGCACCAAAGCAATGAAAGTGAAACGAGCCTATCAGCTCATTTTGCTTTCAATGTAATGACACCAGAGCACCGTGCACACGATCTTCATTACATTGAAACAAAAAACAAAATGCCTCAGCATGCCGGGGAACCTCCAGCTCCTGACGCAAATCAATGAACATTCAAACTTTGGTCAGTCCAGTCTCAGTCAGTCTTGTCTTGGTCAGACGCTTTCCTGATGCTTGCAGATGACGCTTTACCGATGAAGATTCCCTGAATGCTGCATCCCTTGGGAGGGATCTTCCTCTCTGCCATTTGCCAATGCCCTTTAGGTTAGAAACTTCCCTATGCTGATGCTTTATTTTCTTTTTCTTTTTAGTTAGTGGCCTGTAGCCCGAGTTATTCTTTTTCCAAACTTTTTTGTATTTTGGCGCATGTATTCCTCCCCACACATGTATTTCCCTAATTTGGTTAGCTGTAGGGTTAACCTGTGTCCAGCCAAAGATTATTAATTCTGCTAAATTTGAATTGACTAATGATTGTAAATTCTGAATAACATGTAATATTTGTATCACAGATATTCTTATTGACTTTATGTATTCTTCTTCTTGAATGCTTAGTGTTATAAATGTTAGTTTGCCTGAATATATTTTGTCGCCTTGGGCAATCCTTGGTGATTATGTACCTTTATGATTTGGTTTTGCACATTGTCTGCATGACTTTGAGCTTGTGTTTATAATACATCTTTTAACTTTATTCCTGATTGGAGTTTTTCTTCCGTGGCCTTATTGGTCATGGTGTCTAAATTGTTGGGGGTTATGTTGAAGTATTGTTGATGGTTCACCACACATCCTGTTGGTGCCAAACATCCCTCAACCTTGTGTGCATTTTGTTCCTGCAAAGGATGAAAAATGCATCAGTTACTGCGTGCTGCAGAAATTAACAGTGAAACATGCAGAGAGAAGCATACATTTTGATATTTATGGCTGCTAGGCCCAAATTGAGGCCTGAGTAACCAAGGTCAGAAAAACACATTTCTAAACATTATAGGAAACAGGTTTTAAAGATGTGTGTACATGTTAAAATAGAGTGTGAAACTGAATTCTGAACGTTGTTAATGATGCATAAAAACATAAATGCACAAAAATCCGCAACAGTGCTTGTCAGTGAAAATAAGACCTTCTTAATATAACATCACTTGCAATAATCCTACATATAATGAATTTGTTTTTCATTGCTTTTTAAGGCTTTCTTATCAAGGCTGTTATTTTGTTAAGTGGATGAAACACGCACAGTTTTCCTTTACTCATCTGCACAAAATTATATAGATGTTGACTGTTGGTACAAACTTTGTGAAGTCATCCGAAAAAACTAATGTATTTTATATCCCTCTTGGCCTACATTCTCTGCTCCTTGTAATAAACGGTAGCATTGATCATAACAATAATTTGACTTCTTAACAACATTTTGTATTTACATTATTGTGAAATTATCTCAACTTGAACATGTCCGTTTGTCATTTGAAAACCGGTAGCAAACAACTGTAGGCTTCAGGCTTCTTTTGTTGTTAAAGACGTTTGGTTAAACTGTTAAGAGTCTTAGAATGAGCTCATTAAGTTAACCGAATACCAGCTTTTCAGTTTAGCCATCAGTCAATCACTTTGTGGTGTGCCTGAATGGGGTTAAACATCTGGTTTTGAGTCAAAACAGGTATTTCCTTTGCTCGGAGCCACTGCCAGCTATAATTTGAATCTCACAAATACATCAACCATCGTTCGCCTCCAGTGCCTGCCAAAATGTGAGATGTAACCCACTTTCACAGTGGGCTGTACTAAGTTATAGTTTTCTTTTCAATAGAGATCAACACCCCTTCCATCCTCCGACATCTCCTAACTATTTGCATCTTATATGAAGTTATGTTAATTCTAAAAAAAAAAAGTTTTCTGAGTTATGTTTTTACAAATGAGCTCCCCATACGTGTACATTAGAGGATTCCGAAGTATAGAAGTGGCTATGGTAGACTTGTTATTGACGTGTGCTGCAGCGGATAAAGATTTTGTAGAGACAGCTCTTGTTGATGGTCCTTGAAATGACCTTTAGCCCTCTGATCCTATCTATTCTTACCTGGAGAGCAAATGTTTTAGCAGGAGGCAACCATCTCCCCAGCTGATAATGTCTTGAATTTAATCTCGAGGTCCAGTCAGTCAACGCCCTTTGCCTAGCTTGTGCTTCCATTCTACCGAATAAACATGAGCGTTAAGGCTCATTCCTCGAGGCTTATGTGTTCTTTGACTGGTGCATGGATGTTGATTTCAGGCAGCGATTAATGTAATGACGCCATGCTTACATGGATTTAGAATACTAATGTAGGTAGGCGCCGACACATTTTGTACAGACTCGTAGTGCAGCAAGAGGAACAGTAACAGTTTTGAGTTTTGGCACCCATTGACCTGATTTGATTCTGGGAAAGGCAGAGTGTCGATCAACAACCCCAGGTCAGACTTGACTGAAATTAATCGACAGCTGTGGTGATTAGAATATTTAGATGAGATGTGAATGTTCAAGAATGGAACCCTAAAAAAACACCCGTAGTTACACCTGGTGCACAGTGTCTACCCCATATAGACCTGATGATTTTTTAAAGATCTGCATGTGAAGAAACAGGGAGATGAATCAGAAACTGTTCCAATAACATAATTCATTTTGTCCAGGGTCTGTTCTGTACCATTTAGCAGTGTGTCAGAGTATTTTTGCAGCCACATCAGTAACAAATCCCAGTAGAAAATGCACAAGTTACTATAGTGCACAGCTTCTGTGGCACTTCGGTCTGTGATGATTTCAACCCACATGTGAGCTTCTTGGTGGACATATGATTTGAAGAATATTTATCAGGAATTTTAAATCCCTGTAAAATGATTAAACTAAAAAGACAGGATACCTTGTGCACAGGAATAATTATTCATACGTCTGACCTCATCGCAAACCATGCTGCAACCGTCAAGAGGTCGGGCTTCTGGCATATATTTCTAGAATGACAAGTATAAACTCAAATTTAAGTTCCGATTTTAGCGCATATTTTCAGGCAACTTTAAATAAAAGATAGACACGGTCTAATGATAACATCGGTGGTTCAATCCAGTACACATGGCGATATTTTTTCTTTCGGGTTAGTTAGTAAAACCAGCGCATAAATAATGATCGGTCATGGCAGAATAACAATGCCCCGTTGTGGATGATGGCATGCTGAGCATACATTGGCAAAATCAATGGGTCTGGCTTTATAGTGCCAACGCAGGTAAACACAGGCATGAGCCAACACTGTTTACCCTCGTATGCACAATTGATGTTCAAATCGCATTAAAGCATGCACGGTTCACGTTCTCAATGCCGAGGAAAAGATAGGAAAATATGTATTTCTTATTAGAAAAAGGAGATAAAGAAAGGATTGAGACAAACAGTGTGATGCTTTAGAGTGTTTTCCAATGTAAAGTAGTCCCTAGTGCATTTCAAAAAAGCAGTTCCTTCAAGGTGGAATGATGCACCAAATAGAAAATAGCGTGAGGTGAAAGAATACAAAAATCTCTATGGTAAAGCAAAGGAGCTCACTGCTTGGGTGCTATTGATCTGAGCTCCGTGTCAACAGCATTGCAACATGCCAATGCACCAAGGGATTCTCTTTCTTTCACTTCAGGTTGTGCTGCTGGGTTTCCTAACGAACCCGAAGTTATTTTTTTGTTTACGATCAGTACGCATGACGTGCTAACGTTATAGTTATAAAAGTGAAAGTTAAATGAACTAATTTGTACAATGGGCCTCTGCTACATCCCTCCCCAATAGGCACAATCAGTCTTTGTGCACCCCCATGGTAGGCAGGTGAAGGTGTTTACCCCTAATCTGTTCCCCAGGGGGCAGAAATCCCACAAGCCACCAAGGAATTGAAAGCAGAGTGGCAGCCCCTTTTGGCCTTAGATTTCGCTCTACTCTAATGGGCGAAATACTCTTTTTACTACCACAGGAGGGAAATTGGGGGCTTGCCCTCAATCTCCCTCCACCTCCCCTCCCCCTGGTGGAGGGTAGAAAAGCCCACTAGATACCAGCGTTTTTATACTGGTCTCAGGAAAAGAAGTGGGGGTGGCTCACCTTGCTATTGGGCTCAGCCCCCAACTCTGAAGAAGCAATTCAGTCTTTCGGACCCACTAAAAGTCAGATTGTGGCTCTTGCCCCCAAACTGCTTTCTTGGGGGTAGAACACCCAGCAGACACCAGGGATTTCACGGTGGTGCGGTGCAAAAAAAAATAAAAAATCTGGGTAGCCTACCCTGGGGCAAGAGAGTCATTCTGCTTCCCCAAGGGAGGGCATAGGTGGTATGCCCTTATTGGGGGTTTGCCATAATCTTCCCATACAGAGATGGAGGTAGAAAGCTCACTAGACACCATGGATTCTACATTTGTGCAAATAAGGAGTGGGGCCCCCATTCTGTCTTTAGGCCATGACCCTAATCCAACAAGGTCAATGAATTATTTTTCTACACTGGAAGTGAAGATATGGCATTCACCTCAATTTGCCCCATGGGGGCAGAAAGCCAAATAAACAGAAGGGAAAAATAAGTCCTAAAAAGGTGTGGTGGTAACTCACCTGGGCACTGTCCCTTCCCCATAAAGGTTAGTAACAATATTTCTCTTCCCACTGGTGGCAATTTGGGGGGTATACCCCAATCTGTCCCAATGGTAGAAAGCCCAGAAACTAAAAAAGAGAAAAGACACTCCCTCAAGATAATGGTTCAACAAAGACCTCAACATGGAAAGAAGACAACTAAGAGCAGCAGAAAGAAGCCGAAGAGCTAGCCCCTCTCTAACCCATCTTTGCCAGCTAAGAGGGGAATGCAGAAAATACAAAAAACACATAATCAAAGAGAAAGCCACCTTCGTCTACAATACGCTATTGAAGCTAAAAACAGCCCCAAAGAGCTCATTAACATGATTCCTAAATAAACATTTAAACCAACCAAAGAAGCTTCACCTGTAGCGAAAAAACACTGTGATGACTTTGCTAATTTTATTCAACAATAAAATCTTGAAGACCGAACTCTCACTTGACTGTACCCACAGATGCCCTGTGGCAACCCTCCGCAAACTACTGAGGTTCACAGCTCCCCATTTCACCCCTCAGTCCAGCCTGCAGAGGCTTATCTCCCAATGACCACTAGACCCGACCAGAGCCCAGGGTCCCCCACAACACCCATGAGCTGGAAGTCCTTCCACCCACTCATGGAAGAGGACATCTACAAGATAATTGCAAAAGTCAAACTCTCCTCCAAATACACATACACTCTTCCTGCCTCCATGGCTAAATGTCTCAAATGCACCTTAACCCCTCTCTGGACCAAGATGATAAACAGCTCCCTGAGCAATGGGGTTATGCCTGACTGCCTCAAACTGGGCTACATCACTCCACTTCTAGGAAAGAATTCTCGAGAAATGTGTTCTCTCCCAACTCAACCAACTCATGGATACCAACAATCTTCTTGATTTAGACCAATCAGGTTTCAAGAAGAGATGCATCATGGAAACTGCTATTCTGAATATAACAGATGATATAAATCATTCTCTGGATGCAGATAGATGCTGCCTGCTCTTCCTCTTAGACCTATCATTGGCCTTCAACACAGTCAAACACAAGCTTCTTCTGAAATCCTTGCAACAATACTTCAGAGCAAATGGCGTGGTTATGCAGTGGTTTGCTTAATTTCTACCCAAACGTCCAAAAACAAATACAAATAAACAACTCAACCTCTCATACATCTGCCATCATCGGAGGCTTCCCACAGGCCTCAATCCTCTCGCCTGCACTCTTCAATATATACATGGAACCCCATAGCATAATACTTAAACAAGCAAACATCGTCTCCCACCTTTATGTGCCTGACACACACCTTTTGCTAGAATGTTTACTCTCGGGGTGACATATGGCAGCTGAACATCATTCTCATTAGAGTTCAAAACTGGCTGACTCACAACTACTTCAAACTCAACCAAGAAAAGTCAGAAATTCTCCTTCCGTCAAACTACAGCCAGTCCCCACAGATCCAATAATGTGTAAATAACCTAGACACTTTAAAAATGCAAACTGACTTTGGTGAACTCCGCCAAATCCCCGGGGATCACCCTGGGCTCAAGTCTAACCTTGCCTTTAGCCTTTTACAACCTAAAACACCTTAACAAAATAAACCCTTCCTCTCACCAAATGACCTAGAAACTGCCATGCAAGCTATGGTTCTGCCCAGACTGGACTACTGAGTTCTTGATTAGCCTAACTGAGAGCTATCCTAAATGCAGCATCAGGGATGGTAACTGGAGCAAAGAGATGCAAACACATCTCCACCTCACTGAAAAGTCTAAAGTAGCTACTAATTGAAGCTCGTTGTTTCAAAACTGCCTGTCTCACACACAAAGTAGTACACACTGGTAATCTAACCCACCTCTGGTCCACGCTCCCAAAGGCAGGCCAAACAAGAAATCTAAGAAGCTCCAACACACTTCTTCTCATCTCACCCAAAAAGCATAAACAAAAAGCCCTCTCTCGCTCATTTTCAGGTGATGTCCCTAAAATCTGGAATTCCCTCCCAGTACATATCAGAACTAATCCCTCATTCATGAGCTTCAGTAGACAACTAAAAGAATTCCTCTTCAATCAACACCTCAACCACCCAGGAAATAACACCTGACTCACTGTGGAATAACTACCTTGGTCCACACATGTATTTCCCAAGGCCTCTACATTGACTCAATGCTCGACAGTTTAATCATAACTGTATTATTGACTGACAATGCTTTTGACAATGTTATAAAGTAGTATTATTAATTGATATGGCATAACAATGTAGTAAAGCCCTCTGATACCCTTGAGTCTAGCCGGTGCTATAGAAAATGCTTAAATAATAGTAAGAAAAACCAGACACAACAAACTGTCTGGGCCCCTGGGCACTAAATCATCCTCATTCTCATGGACATGCATGACAGAGGTAATTTTGGTTTAAATGTGAGTCAAAATTGTGGCTAAATCCCATTTTGTTACTCACATGCTATTCTGAATGACTGCACTTCTAGTGCACCAGGTCCCTTGGCAAGCAGGAAACATAACCCAGACATTTGTGAAAATTAGACACTTAGGAGAGTCCAGGGTGGTGTGCTTGCATGAATTCCACAATGTTTTCATACTGACAGTGTCCTATGAACCTCAAACGTTGCCTAAAATCCTACATTTTCCTTATATTTCTGTGATGGAATACACAAAATTCCTATAATACAGCATTCCCACATCTCTCAATAAAAACGCTACCCACCTAGTGTGGCTGGGCTTACTGGATGCGACTGGCAACTGATCAAATGAACGGATAATACCAAGTCATCATGATCTTTGCATGGTGCTTGATTTTATCCATTCCTGTTGAGAAATATGAAAACTCTGTGTGGTAGGACATGGGTGGCTACCCCCAGATTCTAGGACTTTCTCTCCAGAAATGTGATGAAAGTGCACTTTTTTTGCCAGCGTTTGAGGTATTAGGGCATTTTGGGTAAGAAAAGCTAAGGGGATCCATGCAAGCCAGACCACCCTGGACTCCCCTGGCTTTCCAGATTTCAGAAAAGCCTTTTTTTGTCAATATCAGGACAGTGCGTGCTCTACGGGTGACAAAAATGCAAAAACCCAGGGGCATATTTATACTCTGTTTGCGCCGGAATTGCATCGTTTTTTTTGACGCAATTACTTGATTTATTCCAGGTACTTAGATTTCTTGAGGCCTAGTTAGAGTCTAGTTCTAGGCCATTCATGTTTCTTCAGTCTAAGTGTTATTTCATGTTCCGAGTATCATTGAACTCTAAATTCAACATAGTGTTATTTCATGTTCCGAATATAATTGAACCATGGATTCAACAGCGTGTTATTTCATGTTCCGAGTATCATTGAACTCGATATTCAACAGAGTATTATTTCATGTTCCAAGTATCATTGAACTCTAGATTCAACAGAATGTTATTTCATGTTCCGAGTATCATTGAACTCTAGATTCAACAGAGTGTTATTTCATGTTCCGAATATATTAGAACCCTAGATTCAACAGAGTGTTATTTCATGTTCCGAGTATCATTGAACTCGATATTCAACAGAGTATTATTTCATGTTCCGAATATCATTGAACTCGAGATTCAACAGAGTGTTATTTCATGTTCCGAGTATCATTGAACCCTGGATTCAACAGAGTGTTATTTCATGTTCCGAGTATCATTGAACCCTAGATTCAACAGAGTGTTATTTCATGTTCCGAGTATCATTGAACCCTAGATTCAACAAAGTGTTATTTCATGTTCCGAGTATCATTGAACTCTAGATTCAACAGAGTGTTATTTCATGTTCCGAGTATCATTGAACTCTAGATTCAACAGAGTGTTATTTCATGTTCCGAGTATCATTGAACTCTAGATTCAACAGAATGTTATTTCATGTTCTGAGTGTCATTGAACTCTAGATTCAACAGAGTGTTATTTCATGTTCCGAATATATTAGAACCCTAGATTCAACAGAGTGTTATTTCATGTTCCGAGTATCATTGAACTCGATATTCAACAGAGTATTATTTCATGTTCCGAGTATCATTGAACTCGAGATTCAACAGAGTGTTATTTCATGTTCCGAGTATCATTGAACCCTAGATTCAACAGAGTGTTATTTCATGTTCCGAGTATCATTGAACCCTAGATTCAACAGAGTGTTATTTCATGTTCCGAGTATCATTGAACTCGAGATTCAACATAGTGTTATTTCATGTTCCGAGTATCATTGAACTCTAGATTCAACAGTGTTATTTCATGTTCCGAATATCATTGAACCCTAGATTCAACAGAGTGTTATTTCATGTTCTAAGTATCACTGCACCCTAGGTTCAACAGAGAGTTTTTATGAACCTCAATGTGATTATATCTTGATATTGTGTTGTTTAACCTTTTGCTTCCTACAGGTCTCCTTCCCAGCTGTTCCCTTTCTAATCCCCTTTTCCCCACTTGGACTCTCTCAGGTTCTGTGATATTCTATCAGAGTTTTGGAGATGTCTAGTGGTGGACATGTTGGGAGCGTACGCAGGCCCAGAGGATCTGGTCTCCCTGACATTTTTATTGTTTTTCCTGGTTGACAGTTGAGCAAGGGCTCAATTTCCACAGCTACCCACACTGAAAAAAAGGGTTGGTTTCGATTGGTGGAATGGGATGTCCCCAAGTCTTGTTTTGGAGTGCTTGTGTCATCCGCGCTAAGCCCACACACAAGCGGCACTATTGTAATCAGGAGATGTATGGTAAAGCTGAGTGGTAGGCTATTTTTGGATCCTCATAGGTTCCAGAACTTGCCTTCAAAGAAATGTTAGATAATGTTTGTTTTAGCCAAAGGTTCAGATTTGTAAGGTATTCTCAGTAAAATCAAAACAAAACTCATGGGGTCCACAGGATTCATACAACCCTGGACTCCACTGGGTATCTAGTGTACGGGAATTTCCAACTTTGATAAGTTTCCTCAGGGGCGGCTGATGTAGTGGCCAAATTCCACTGCTAATCATTTTGTAACAAGGGTTGATTTTGAGGAGTGAAATACAATGTGTCCAGGTCACGTTTTGTGTTGTTTTATGTTACAGGTGGTAGGCCTTGCCACACAAGCAAGGTACCATTTTCATTGGGAGATGTGTGGGAAAAGAGAACAGTAGAAGAATTATTTTCAACTGTTTTTCTCTGCATTTTTCACTGTCAAATGTAAGCCGATGTGCAAGAAAAAATAACTTTTACAAAATGCGTTCTGAATCACGATAGAATGGATAACTTCAAATTCGGAGGCATACAAATGTCACTGTTACTAAATTCAGTAACTTCTGCAATTCAGAAATACATAGGTTTCTTTCATAGCCATTTTTAATTCTTTATATTGTATGAATTGAAGTATGGCTAGTACATAATGAAAAATCATTATAAGCTGTAACTCACTTATTGGCTTTGGTTATAGCATGTTTTCAGAGTACCTATAAACCGAATATTTCTCTGTGAACAGAATATTCTATCAAATATAACGGCATACTGCTTGTGGAAAATGGCCATGGTGACAAATAATTGCAGATAAAAAAGTCAGTAATTAGCTCTTTTCTACTAAATTTCATTATTTTAAATTTCAACAATTAGTTTCTTTGTGAATACCTTGGAGAATCTACACTAATAGCTCCTTGCCAAGTGCAGAATAGTGTCTAATTTTCAGAAAAGTATTGCTTTTCAGGATCATCCATAGGTTTCACAGACGTTTTCACCAGAAACAGTACGTAGGTTGAAACCACAAACATTAGGAAAAGTGGACTACAAAAATGCATAAAATATTTTCTGATTCTGAAATCCATTTTTGATACAGCTCTGCTTATTCCTGGAAGCTGGGAAGACAGTGATCTTAGCACAGCAAATCTTTTGTTAATTCTGCTTTTTATATAACAAAAAACATACAATATCTTGCAGAGCTCTTTTTTCACCATTTTCCCAAAACGACCAAAATGTAGCTTTTTTTCTCATTTCTCCCTAGGGAAATCTAGAAACCCTGATTACTTTTACATGCCCCAGGATGTCGGGTGAAAAGGATGCAAAATTGAAATTGATACCTTTTGTGGAGAAACAGGTATACAAGTTTAAGAATGAACTACTCCAAACATTCAAAAAATGACTTAGCACCAGGTTTGGGGAAGCCCCATCAGTCAAGTGGTAAATGTGTTCTTCTTTTTGTACTCACAACAACTAAAAGGATACTCCAAAATGTACCTAATTATTTTAGAGGGCTTTTCCCTGCTTGGAAATTAAATTATATTTTTCAAACAAACCACTTAAAACAAATTCCCCCAAACCCACGGCAACTACAAAAGGGTTGCTAACAGGCTCTTGTCCATAAGTACTGATCTCTCTTCGCTGTTTGGTTTAGGATTTTGTTAAAGGTGCAATAGGAAAGGTTTGAATCCCATAGTTCCAGTACCTCCAAGTCTTCTAGGGCCTGATCTAAATACTGTCTAGATTTGGTTGTAGGATTCAAGCTGATCTCCTTCCAGAGTGCCATGCATAGATTATTTTCCTTTGTTAATTGTACGTGTTTCCATGTTTTAATGTAGCTGCATTTCCTAGCTATATTTTGGTTTAAGTACCCAAACTTCAGCCTAATTTGAGCTTGTGAAGCATATCCTGGTAGTTGGAATAGAGACCAAATTTTTTTTCCATTTAGAATAGCAACGTCTTGTCCACGCAGGGCTTCACTACCATACCCTATAGTGGAATTTAGTTTTGACGCAATAACTTATAACAGGGGGTGACAGCTAGGGCCATTTAGCAACTTTTTCAGAGTGCCAAAAGCAAGCAATAGAAAATGTCCTTTCCTATGTAAATCCTGCTTCTGAGGGAGAAAGGAACCCCATTTATCAAATAGTACTCCCAGGTATCTATAATAGTTGACTTGTTCTAATACTCCCCCTTGTGTACCATTTTTCAACTCTAAAGATTTTTTTACCAACTTCCATCACTTTTTTTTTTTTCTGATTGAATTCCCTTCCGTTCTGCTCAGAATATTCAATTATATGTACAATAAGCCGACGTAGACCTACTTTACTTTGGCTTGAGAGTACTACATCATCAGCATATAGCAGATTGGAAATGGACATGTCCCCAACCTTAGGGGAACACACGTTTACCTTATTGAGTTTAAGAGTCAAATCTGATAAAAAGAGATTAATAAGATACGGAGCCAATATGCATCAATGTTTCAGTCCTTGTTTTGTTTCAATTTTACTTGAAAGGAAAGAACCATCCCCTATTTTTACTCTAATCCATGTATCTGTATATAACTGCTGAATAGCCTTTAATAATGTATCTGGTATACCCCAGGCAGCTAGCTTTTCCCATAGAAGACTTCCCTGTACCAAATCAAACGCAGATTTGAAGTCTACAAAATACAGATACAAAGGTTGATTTTTTTGTTTGCATTGGTCAATGACAATGCAAAGAGTTAAAATGTTTGTGGCTGTTCCGGGGCCCTTTGCAAAACCAGTCTGATTTGGGGGAATAATATTGTTCTCAGTTGCCCAGGCACAATGATACTCCAGTAATAGACCAGCATAGTATTTTGCCTCTACGTCCGTTAGCGTAATCAGTCGATAATGTTTGGGATGACATTTGCTGCCTCCTTTTAATATTGGATGAATTATAGCACCCCTCCAAGAGTTTGGAATACTTCCTAGTTCTATACAATGGTTATATGTCGAAACCAATTTTTCTACCCAAAAGCCGGGTTCATTTTAAATAGTGCATTTGGGATCAAGGTCATTGGGGCTTTATTCAATTCATTGACCATTTTCCTGAAACCCTGTGCATTAGATTTTTTACTCAGGAATAGTGCCTTAGCCCAAACGTCGTGAGTATTCTACATTTTATGGATCCATATTTGTTTTCGATAGGAATTGTTGATGTTTTTTAGATCATCCTTAATATGACAGTCCATTGGGTTTTTCTCAATTAGCCTTAAGAGTCTGTTCCGTTGCCTTCTTAATTTGGTCATATGTGCTGGAATTTTTTATCTGCTTTTTTATTTTTACTCGCCTCTGGTTTCGGTGGGTTTTTTGTGGCCTGACTGTAAGAAAACCAACTGATTATTGGGTCACAAGATATAACATTATGGCATTGTTCAAATATTGCAGTTGAAAGGTTACCAATGGACTCCATTGATTTTTCATTCCATCAAAGTTTCTCATAGGTCGAGGTAGTAACACCCCTTGGTGCAGTAGGAGCAAGATTAACTATAGGTAAGCCACAGCCAGTCTCAAGGCATTGTTGACCATGGTCACTCTTATCTTTCTTTATAATATGATACTTAGTGATTAAAGAAAATAGGGACAAGGAGGCCACAGTGTAGTCAAGTTTTGGTTGGGGTCCAGTGACATAAAATGTGTCCGCCGGCAGAATGTCTTGTGGAAACCTCCCATTTAGGAGTCTGAGTCCAAGGCCCTCAAGGTCATTTACTAAGCAGAGTGCCTTGGTGTCAGGTTTACCTAGCTCTCAAGCCCCCAGGGACTATTGTGGCACTGCCCACTGCTGATCTTGCAGCATATTGTGGGCATCCCTTTCAAAGGGATTTAATAGTTTCATAAGTCCCCAGCTACTAAAAACTCAGGGAATCTTAGATCCTGATAGCCAGTTAATATTATGTCTATCAATTTAGAGGATATATGTTTTCTGGAGCGTGCATCAGGATGGATGTAGACGTTAATTAGCAAAACTGAGCTTGTAAACTCCCTGTTCCATCCATCTAGTTTTACTATCAAAATATCTTTGTTTGCCTCATATACCCGTATGCATACTAAATTTAGTCCAGCTGAAATAAAGATTGCTAAGCCCCCCTCAGGTGGCCAAATCTTTTTTCCCTAATGACTGGGGAAAAAAACCCCATAAATCCATCAATTGTAAATGGGTTGGTAGCCCAAGTCTCCTGTAAGAAAATAATCTGAAATGTATTTAATAGACTAATAAGATCTTTTTGTTTGATGTTTGATCTATTCCAGTTTATATTCCAGGAGCACACTTGGAGAGGTTTGTCGTAGGGAGTTACCAAACCAGAGCTTGTCGGGCTAATCGGAAGTCACTTATGAATATCTTTGTGGAGTACTGCCGACAGCCACCCTAGATCTAGTTCATGTAAAGAGTGAGCATAGGATACTTTGTGCCCTGTATATTGGTCATCAGGTTATTGATTCCCAATTGCAGATTTATGGACTGAAAAAGGTTGATTTTAGCTTTTTGATGTGTTTGAATTGGGCCTATTATTTTGGGCCTCTAATGGGTCAGGATAACCTATTTGTTGGGGTATACTAAATCTAATTCCCTATCTTGAGAAATAACTTTTTTCTTTTATGACTCTTTTAACCACTTGTGATGACGTCCAGGTAAACAGTGTTGATTCGTTAGTTCTACCTTCGCTGCTCTTTACCCCTGGCAGAAATTCTATAGAGACAGTATCAGTAGATTCAATATCTTTTAGGGCTGGAATAGCTTGTAGTAGCTTTAATATATTTCCTTGGTTTAAAATATCAAATGGGCCCCTATGCTGGTATTGTGGTTCCAGAATCAATTGTTTACAATCTGCGGGAGGACTGTTTTTGGACTTCTTATAGAGTTGTCCTGTTCTCCCACCAGAGCTATTCCTTTGTGTTCTATTTTCTGGAACCCTGGCAAAAGTTCTCTGTCCGGCCGTCCTGGATTTGATACCTTTAGTCTCACATCTGATCTGGTTAAGGGCTCTATCTCAGAGAGTGGTCTGGGAATTTCCACCATTTCCTTTGCCCCTGGTCCCACCACTTCCAACTGTCTAATGGCAGACCCATTTTCTTTTTCTGCCTGGAGTCATTTGAGCCCCTTGTTGTTCGGCACATTCAAAATTTGTAGCTGTAATATAAATGCCTTTTTCTTCAGAAGACCTCCTACGAGTCTCTGGAGTAATACTCACTTTGGTTTTGGGCTCCCTTTGGTATAATTTAATATTTTGAGGTACCTGCTTTGCTTGATCTGTTCCCTTTAGGTTTATCAGATCCTGTCTGTCCTTATTTATTTTATTCTCCACTGTAAAATTAGAATCATTTGAATCCCTATGGTCAAGGTAATGGTCAAGGTAAGTAGGCCCTCTCTTTTGTGTATTGAATAATGGGAACAAATTGTTGACCATTGTGCTACTCTTTTTCTTGATACTCAAGTCATGAGACATTTGCATCCCATTTCTTATATCTTGAGGGAGAGAGGAGCTCATCTTTATAGTACAAGGGCCCATTACAACGTCCCTTTTTTAATTCCTTGCTTTCCGTTTCTTTTTCTTTTGTCTTTTAGTGGCCAGCTTTTCAGAGTGTAACGGATACATCGCAGATTTAGGGGAGGGAGGAGAAATGTCATTTATTTGGGTCTCAGACTGACAGCCTTCCTCCTCCTCAGAGGATTTCAGTAGACATATCTTTTCCCTGGGTATTCCCCCCTGACCGCACCCCAGTTCTTCAAAGAAATCTATTTTTTTATCCGTTGTTATCTCAGGACAGTGAGTAGCTGGACTGCCCATATTTACATTTTGACCTGCCACCTCCAGCTGGTTCAGAGATTCTTGATCTACACATTCACCCCATTTTATCTTATTTAGATTCACCTGAAGATTTGTTATCATTAAATTTAAGGCCTCTGAGAGTGTGGCCAGTTTGTTGATTATGGGCTCACAGGTACAGTCTATTTTTGTCATCTCTGCAAAATTCTGTGCTCGCTTAATCAAGATGTTTAGATTTGCCAACTTCTGATCTATCCCTGAGACTGATTTTGCCATGACATTTAACAGATCCACCTGGATGCCCATTTTTGACAACTGATATGACAGGACGTCAAGAGTTAGTTGCGAGGTCTTAAAGAATATATCCCATACCGCATGTTGATCCAATTTAGTTGGAGTAATTTGTGTAGTTGGTGAGTTCTCCTTTAAATCAAATCAAATCAAATCAAATCAAATCAAATCATTAACATTTCTAAAGCGCGCTACTCACCCGTGCGGGTCTCAAGGCGCTAGGGGAAAAAGGGGGGGTTATCGCTGCTCGAACAGCCAGGTCTTTAGGAGTCTCCGGAAAGCGGAGTGGTCCTGGGTGGTCCTGAGGCTGGTGGGGAGGGAGTTCCAGGTCTTGGCCGCCAGGAAGGAGAAAGATCTCCCACCCGCCGTGGAGCGGCGGATGCGAGGGACAGCAGCGAGTGCGAGGCCAGAGGAGCGGAGGAGGCGGGTGGGGACGTAGAAGCTGAGGCGTCTGTTGAGGTATTCCAGTCCCTTGTCGTGGAGGGCTTTGTGTGCGTGGGTGAGAAGTCGGAAGGTGATCCTTTTGCTGACTGGGAGCCAGTGCAGGTGTCTCAGGTGTGCGGAGATGTGGCTGCTGCGGGGTATGTCGAGGATGAGGCGGGCCGAGGCGTTTTGAAAGCGTTGCAGGCGATTTTGGAGTTTGGCTGTGGTCCCGGCGTAGAGGGTGTTGCCGTAGTCCAGGTGGCTCGCGACGAGGGCGTGGGTCACAGTTTTTTCTGGTGTCGGCGGGGATCCAGCGGAAGATCTTGCGGAGCATGCGGAGGGTGAGGAAGCAGGCGGAGGACACGGCGTTGACTTGCTTGGTCATGGTGAGAAGAGGGTCCAAGATGAAGCCGAGGTTGCGGGCGTGGTCTGTGGGGGTCGGTGCGGTGCCGAGGGCTGTGGGCCACCAGGAGTCGTCCCAGGCGGACGGGGTGTTGCCGAGGATGAGGACTTCCGTTTTTTCAGAGTTCAGCTTTAGGCGGCTGAGCCTCATCCAATCTGCGACGTCCATTGTAGGTTGGTCTTGGCGCTGGCGGGGTCCTTGGTGAGGGAGAGTATAAGTTGCGTGTCGTCGGCGTAGGAGGTGATGATGATGTCGTGCTTGCGTACGATGTTGGCGAGGGGGCTCATGTAGACATTGAAGAGTGTCGGGCTGAGTGATGAGCCTTGGGGTACGCCGCAGATGATCTCGGTGGGTTCTGAGCGAAACGGAGGGAGGTAAACTCTTTGGGAACGGTTTGAGAGGAAGGAGGCGATCCAGTCCAGGGCCTGGCCTTGGATTCCGGTGGAGCGGAGGCGTGTGATTAGGGTGCGGTGACAGACGGTGTCAAAGGCAGCCGAGAGGTCGAGCAGAATGAGGGCGACTGTTTCACCGTTGTCCATCAGGGTTCTGATGTCGTCAGTGACTGAGATGAGGGTGGTTTCAGTGCTGTGGTTGGTTCGGAATCCGGTTTGTGAGGGGTCGAGCAGGTTGTTGTCTTCCAGGAAGGTGGTCAGCTGTTTGTTGACGGTCTTCTCTATTACTTTGGCTGGGAAAGGCAGAAGAGAGATGGGGCGGAAGTTTTTCAGGTCGCTCGGGTCAGCCGTAGGTTTCTTTAGTAGGGCGTTGACTTCGGCGTGTTTCCAGCATTCGGGTAAGGTAGCAGAAGAAAAAGAAGAGTTGATGATGGTCTGGAGGTGCGGGGCGATGATGTCGTCGGCTTTGTTAAAGATGAAGTGCGGGCAGGGGTCCGAAGGGGCGCCGGAGTGGATAGAGTTCATGATGGATTTGGTTTCTTCCGTGTTGATGTGGGACCAGTTGTTGAGGGTGATGGCCGTGGATGCCGGTTCGGTGGTGTTTGGTTGGGTCTGGTGTCCGAAGCTGTCGTGGAGGTCGCTAATCTTGCGATGGAAGAAAGTGGCGAGGGATTCGCACAGATCCTGTGAGGGTGTGACGGCATTGGCGCTGGGGTTGGAGAACTCCTTGACGATGCTGAAGAGTTCTCTGCTGTTGTGTCTGTTTTTGTCCAGTCTGTCGGTGAAAAAGTTCCTTTTGGCGGCGCGGATCAGGTGGTGGTGTTCGCGGGTAGCGTTCTTGAGGGCGGTCATGTTGTCAGCGGTGCGGTCCTTGCGCCAGGCTTTCTCAAGGGCGCGACAAGTTTTCTTTGATTCTTTGAGGGTGTCAGAGAACCAGAGAGGTTTTTTGGTGTTGGTCTGTTGATGCGTGCGTTTGAGGGGAGCAAGGATGTCTGCGCAGTTGGAGATCCAGTTTGTGAGGTTGAGGGCTGCGTCGTTGGGGTCGGTGGTGAGGGTGGGTTGGTTGGCGGCGAGTGCGGAGAAGAGTTGCTGTTCGGGGATCTTGTTCCACTGTCGACGAGGGATGGGTTGGGTGCGGAGGTGGCGGTTCTCGCGTCGGAATGTGAAGTGGACGCAGCTGTGGTCGGTCCAGAGTAGGGCGGAGGCGTGGCTGAAGAAGACGTGTTTGCTGGCGGAGAAGATGGGGTCAAGCGTGTGTCCGGCGATGTGGGTGGCAGTGTTCACCAGTTGTTTGAGGCCGAGGTTGTCGAGGTTGTCGAGCAGGGTGGTGGTGTTGGGGTCGTTGTTTTGTTCCAGATGGAAGTTGAGGTCACCTAGGAGGATGTAGTCCGGCGAGGCGAGGGCGTGCGGGGAGATGAAGTCGGCGATGGCGTCACTGAAAGGGGCGCGTGGCCCGGGAGGACGGTAGATGAGGGATCCTCTGAGGGTGGTCCTCGGATCGGTGCGAATCTGAAAATGCAGGTGTTCAGCGGCAAGAGGGGTGTCTTCGGTGGAGGTGGTGACGCTGATGGAGTCTTTGAAGACGATGGCGATACCTCCTCCTACCTGGTTGGTGCGGTCTTTTCTGGAGATCTTGTAGCCTTCGGGGATGGCAGTGGCGATGTCAGGGGCCGAGGAGGCGTTCATCCAGGTCTCCGTGATGAAGGCGACGTCTGGTGCTATGGAGTCCAGGAGGTCCCAGAGTTCAACGGCGTGTTTGTGGACGGAGCGAGCATTGACTAGGATGCACTTGAGGTGGTTGATGGCGCGTGGCCTGGTGGTCATGGTTGTTGCATGGTGGAAGGTGCATTTGCAGGAGTTGCAGGGGAAGGGTCCATGGGTGCGTTTGGGGTGAGCTTGGAAGCAAGTGTTGGAGCGTCCTGGGTTGAGGGCGTGGAGGGTGGTGGGGTCGTAGCGGGTCAGCGGGGCTTGGGAGAGCTGGGGTCCAGGGGTCGTGGCGCTGGGCGCAGGACAGGCGCGGACGGGCGCAGACGGGCTTAGGGGGGGAGGGGTCAGGTGGGGGCGAATGGGAGCTGGGGGGCGGGGGCGTGCAGGAGGTTGCGGTGGGAAAGCGCGAGGGGGGGGACAGGTAGAGTGAGAAGAGCTGGGGGAGGGGGATTTAAGGGTGGAGGGGGGTGAGTGTTAGGAGGTTTAGGAGATAGGGGAGAAAGATAGGAGTAGGGTTGAGAAGATAGGGGAGGGGGGTTGTAGAGGTGGGTGAGGGTGAGAGGTAGAGTGAGAGGATAGGAAGATAGGTAATAGAGGGGGTGAGGGAGGGGGGGAGAGATAGAGAAATAGATAGAGAAAATAGATAGGGAAATCGATAGATAGGGAAATAGATAGAGAGATAGGAAGATAGGAGGAGGTGGAGAGTGAGGGAGTTAGATAGTGGGATAGAGAGATAGAGAGATAGGTAGAAGGAGGAGTGGGGGGGGTAGATAGTGAACGGGTTAGATAGGGGAGATAGAGAGGGGGATGCGAGTGGGGGAGGGGGATGAGGCAGGAGCAGGAGGGCAGGCGCGGGGAGAAGAGGACGGAGGAGGCAGAAGAGCCGAAGTCAGAAGACAAGAAGAACAGAAGACAAGAAGACAAGAAGAACAGAAGACAAGAAGAACAGAAGAACAGAAGAACAGAAGACCGGAAGGAGAGAAGAAAGGAAGATCAGAAGACCGGAAGGAGAGAAGAAAGGAAGACCGGAAGAACACAGAAGAACACAGAGGAACACAGAAGAACACAGAAGAAGATACAGAAGAAGATATAGAAGAAGATACAGAAAACCAAGAACAGAGGGCAGAAGACCACAGAAGAAGATGAGGAAGAAGAGAAGTAGAGTGAAGACGGGGGAAAGAAGAGTACAGAAGAAGATTACAGACGAGGAGCGAGGAGGAAGAACAGAAGAACAGAGAAGAAGAAAGGAAGAAAAGAAGCAGGAACAGGAGAGAGGGTGAGTAGCGCAGGGCAGAGCGAGGGGCTGGGAGGTGGGGGGTACTTACTGTGAGGTGGGTCTCAGGAACTCAGGAACCTGGAGGAGCTGCAGGGGGAGCGACCTACCCTTGGGTCAAGGGTCGCTACCACTGTCGCGCAGCGGCCGCCATATGAGGTAGGAGGGGGGGGAGGGGTCAGGTGGGGGCGAATGGGAGCTGGGGGGCGGGGGCGTGCAGGAGGTCGCGGCGGGAAAGCGCGAGGGAGGGGGGGGACAGGTAGAGTGAGAAGAGCTGCGGGAGGGGGGTTTAAGGGTGGAGGGGGTGAGTGTTAGGAGGTTTAGGAGATAGGGGAGAAAGATAGGAGTAGGGTTGAGAAGATAGGGGAGGGGGGGTTGTAGAGGTGGGTGAGGGTGAGAGGTAGAGTGAGAGGATAGGAAGATAGGTAATAGAGGGGGTGAGGGAGGGGGGGAGAGATAGAGAAATAGATAGAGAAAATAGATAGGGAAATCAATAGATAGGGAAATAGATAGAGAGATAGGAAGATAGGAGGAGGTGGAGAGTGAGGGAGTTAGATAGTGGGATAGAGAGATAGAGAGATAGGTAGAAGGAGGAGTGGGGGAGGTAGATAGTGAACAGGTTAGATAGGGGAGATAGAGAGGGGGATGCGAGTGGGAGAGGGGGATGAGGCAGGAGCAGGAGGGCAGGCGCGGGGAGAAGAGGACGGAGGAGGCAGAAGAGCCGAAGTCAGAAGACAAGAAGAACAGAAGACAAGAAGACAAGAAGAACAGAAGACAAGAAGAACAGAAGACTGGAAGGAGAGAAGAAAGGAAGATCAGAAGACCGGAAGGAGAGAAGAAAGGAAGACCGGAAGAACACAGAAGAACACAGAAGAACACAGAAGAAGATACAGAAGAAGATACAGAAAACGAAGAACAGAGGGCAGAAGACCACAGAAGAAGATGAGGAAGAAGAGAAGTAGAGTGAAGACGGGGGAAAGAAGAGTACAGAAGAAGATTACAGACGAGGAGCGAGGAGGAAGAACAGAAGAACAGAGAAGAAGAAAGGAAGAAAAGAAGCAGGAGCAGGAGAGAGGGTGAGTAGCGCAGGGCAGAGCGAGGGGCTGGGAGGTGAGGGGTACTTACTGTGAGGTGGGTCTCAGGAACTCAGGAACCTGGAGGAGCTGCAGCGGCAGGGGGAGCGACCTACCCTTGGGTCAAGGGTCGCTACCACTGTCGCGCAGCGGCCGCCATATGAGGTAGGAGGGGGGGAGGGGTCAGGTGGGGGCGAATGGGAGCTGGGGGGCGGGGGCGTGCAGGAGGTCGCGGCGGGAAAGCGCGAGGGAGGGGGGGACAGGTAGAGTGAGAAGAGCTGGGGGAAGGGGGTTTAAGGGTGGAGGGGGGTGAGTGTTAGGAGGTTTAGGATGTAGGGGAGAAAGATAGGAGCAGGGTTGAGAAGATAGGGGAGGGGGGTTGTAGAGGTGGGTGAGGGTGAGAGGTAGAGTGAGAGGATAGGAAGATAGGTAATAGAGGGGGTGAGGGAGGGGGGAGAGATAGAGAAATAGATAGAGAAAATAGATAGGGAAATCGATAGATAGTGAAAAAGATAGAGAGATAGGAAGATAGGAGGAGGTGGAGAGTGAGGGAGTTAGATAGTGGGATAGAGAGATAGAGAGATAGGTAGAAGGAGGAGTGGGGGAGGTAGATAGTGAACGGGTTAGATAGGGGAGATAGAGAGGGGGATGCGAGTGGGGGAGGGGGATGAGGCAGGAGCAGGAGGGCAGGCGCGGGGAGAAGAGGACGGAGGAGGCAGAAGAGCCGAAGTCAGAAGACAAGAGGAACAGAAGACAAGAAGAACAGAAGACAAGAAGAACAGAAGAACAGAAGACCGGAAGGAGAGAAGAAAGGAAGATCAGAAGACCGGAAGGAGAGAAGAAAGGAAGACCGGAAGAACACAGAAGAACACAGAAGAACACAGAAGAAGATACAGAAGAAGATACAGAAGAAGATACAGAAAACGAAGAACAGAGGGCAGAAGACCACAGAAGAAGATGAGGAAGAAGAGAAGTAGAGTGAAGACGGGGAGAAGAAGAGTACAGAAGAAGATTACAGACGAGGAGCGAGGAGGAAGAACAGAAGAACAGAGAAGAAGAAAGGAAGAAAAGAAGCAGGAGCAGGAGAGAGGGTGAGTAGCGCAGGGCAGAGCGAGGGGCTGGGAGGTGGGGGGTACTTACTGTGAGGTGGGTCTCAGGAACCTGGAGGAGCTGCAGCGGCAGGGGGAGCGACCTACCCTTGGGTCAAGGGTCGCTACCACTGTCGCGCAGCGGGCGCCATATGAGGTAGGAGGGGGGGAGGGGTCAGGTGGGGGCGAATGGGAGCTGGGGGGCGGGGGCGTGCAGGAGGTCGCGGCGGGAAAGCGCGAGGGAGGGGGGGACAGGTAGAGTGAGAAGAGCTGGGGGAGGGGGGTTTAAGGGTGGAGGGGGGTGAGTGTTAGGAGGTTTAGGAGATAGGGGAGAAAGATAGGAGTAGGGTTGAGAAGATAGGGGAGGGGGGGTTGTAGAGGTGGGTGAGGGTGAGAGGTAGAGTGAGAGGATAGGAAGATAGGTAATAGAGGGGGTGAGGGAGGGGGGGAGAGATAGAGAAATAGATAGAGAAAATAGATAGGGAAATCGATAGATAGGGAAATAGATAGAGAGATAGGAAGATAGGAGGAGGTGGAGAGTGAGGGAGTTAGATAGTGGGATAGAGAGATAGAGAGATAGGTAGAAGGAGGAGTGGGGGAGGTAGATAGTGAACGGGTTAGATAGGGGAGATAGAGAGGGGGATGCGAGTGGGGGAGGGGGATGAGACAGGAGCAGGAGGGCAGGCGCGGGGAGAAGAGGACGTAGGAGGCAGAAGAGCCGAAGTCAGAAGACAAGAAGAACAGAAGACAAGAAGACAAGAAGAACAGAAGACAAGAAGAACAGAAGAACAGAAGAACAGAAGACCGGAAGGAGAGAAGAAAGGAAGATCAGAAGACCGGAAGGAGAGAAGAAAGGAAGACCGGAAGAACACAGAAGAACACAGAAGTACACAGAAGAAGATACAGAAGAAGATACAGAAGAAGATACAGAAAACGAAGAACAGAGGGCAGAAGACCACAGAAGAAGATGAGGAAGAAGAGAAGTAGAGTGAAGACGGGGGACAGAAGAGTACAGAAGAAGATTACAGATGAGGAGCGAGGAGGAAGAATAGAAGAACAGAGAAGAAGAAAGGAAGAAAAGAAGCAGGAACAGGAGAGAGGGTGAGTAGCGCAGGGCAGAGCGAGGGGCTGGGAGGTGGGGGGTACTTACTGTGAGGTGGGTCTCAGGAACTCAGGAACCTGGAGGAGCTGCAGCGGCAGGGGGAGCGACCTACCCTTGGGTACC
Organism: Pleurodeles waltl; assembly: GCF_031143425.1. Taxonomy (NCBI): domain Eukaryota; kingdom Metazoa; phylum Chordata; class Amphibia; order Caudata; family Salamandridae; genus Pleurodeles; species Pleurodeles waltl. The sequence goes on along the minus strand of NC_090442.1, from coordinate 793,799,175 downwards.
CTTTATAGTCTCCCTACCTTCAAGTTCATTTATTTGTGTTTTTGATATAACAGAGCCATTGGGGGATCTACCATCAAGGGCAGAGCTATCTAATTGAGTATCTGAGGTAGAAACCTGCATTTCTTGTGGAATTTCCCCCATATCTTTAGTGAGAGGACCTTTAAAGAAGTGTAAAGTGGAGCTCAATTCTAATTGTGTACGAGAAGGAGAACTAGGGTTAAGGTTTAATGAGCCTATTTTATTAATATTGTTCGAAGTATGAATAATTTCTCCTTCCGCATTTGACAGGCCTCCTGTAGTCCCAAAAGTGGATATTCTTGGTGTGGAATCCATACCTATTTTAATAATTACATTTACCTCAAGAGGAGGTTTAAAACCTAATTGTGGATGGTCAGTTGGAGTTTTCAAGGCTGGACAAGTGGAGGCGACTGGGGACGGCGATGGTGACCTGAGGGTCAGTAGTTCTAAGTCACTGATCAAACCCCAGACATTTTCTTTATATTTATCCACTGTTGACTTTGTAATATTGTCAAAAGCAGATTTTTCAGCCACCTCCTCCTCCTTCAGCCCACTTATATCACTTGGTTCGCATAGCAGACTACTTTCACTATATATTGGGGAGATAGAATGAGGTAGATCCGCAGAGCCATTAGGTATAGAAAGAATTGCGTCCACAGGGTCCTTCAGAAAGTCAAATTTATGGGGGATGTTCACCGATTTCTCAACCGGCTATTGGGGAGATTAAGGACTGATACTATGACTTTGTTTTTGTTTTCCATTTTATTGTTGAAAGCGGAGAGGAGGGTGTATAGTTCTTTTTATTCCTATTTGTTTGTGGCTGAAAGGCCCTTTCTTTCCCAGATCGCCTCTTCACCGGCCTTATGGTTTTTCTTCACACTTATTTTATAGACGTGCCGCCACACCTCAAGGGTTGAGGGGCACGAGCACGCGCACGTGCAATCCTCCTCAATCTGCTACTGGATCCTCCTCAATCTGCTCCTGGATCCTCCTCAGACCGCTAGAGAGCTTGGTCTGCCCCAAAGGGATCCTAGTGAGGTCGGTTTGGGCCTTCCCTGGTCTCAGGATGGCCTTTGAGCACCAGATTTAGTCGATTTTATCATGCCGCCACACCTCAGCTAATGAGGTGAAAGAGCTCACACAGTTCTCCTCTCCACCTAGAATCCACCAGAGCCCGCTGGCTTGGTACTCAGTATGGCAAGTGGGTCACAGTGGCTCTCCCACAAGCCGCACCCAGACCTAGCCGGGCCACTTTTGTGGTGGCCTGGACTCTTCCCTGGCGGCAGTTACCCACGACTGCCGCACTCACCAATACTGGGACAAAACTACCAATACTACCGAGACTGCCCTGTATTGCTGTGCTCTGCTGTATTTCCTAATTAGGCCTCTTGGCCACTGGCCTTCTTCTGGCCATCTTCTGGACCCCCTGGCCCAGGACAAGCACTGCAGGGGGAGCTGCATGGGGGCTGCTTGGTTTAGATTTAATGTTGCAATATTGCTCCATACCTTCTCCGTATGGTGAGAGCAGCACAGCAGCACGGCAAGGAGTGGCACGGCAAGGAGCGGCACGAGGGAGAGGCACAAGGCTTTTCGGCTTTTTCTGCTGAAGCCGCGCTCACCCAACTCGACTTGTGCTTCGCTCCTCTCCTCCTCGGTTCGGCTCCCAGTTCCGGCAGGCTTGCAGGCAGCTCAGGTAGCTCAGGAAGCACAGTTGTGCTCAGCCGCGCTCGCGCTCCGCTCCTCGGCTCCTTCCGAACTTCCGGTGTAAGGCATCAGGCGTCAGCAACGCATCAGATTTCGTGCCAGCAACTGCTCATAATTTCATGAATTCTTGGAGAGGCCAACTGTGGTCGGTAAAAGCGGTAGCCCTGTGAAATCCTTTGCATTACCTCAGCATTATCATACAGCTCATATGGTTGCTTTCCTACTGTGAACACCTCCCACATCAGGATTCCAAATGCCCACACATCTGATTTGCTGCTACATGTCAAATAATTTAAAACCTGTGGTGCTGACCATTTAATTGGAAATGTTGTTCCTACTGAACTTATATATTCATCATCAAGCACAAATCTTTTAAATATGGGACAGCTAGCATCTGTCTCCATCCACATCCGTGCAACACATGCGAGAAATCAGGTAATTCAGACCTATAAGGAAATCTCTTAAGATCAACCAAGTAGGAGCTAACCGATGGAGACAAAGGGCCTCATTACAACCCTGACGGTCAACGACCGCCAGGGTTGAAGTGGCGATCATACCGCCAACAGGCTGGTGGTACAAATCGCCATATTATGACCGCAGCGGTAGCGCTGCAGTCAAACCGCCAGGACCAGCGGTTTACTGCCATGGTTGTCCCGGCAGTCAGAATCCGCCAGGGCAGCGCTGCTTATAGCACTGCCCTGGGGATTTTGACTCCCCTTCCCGCCAGCCTGTCCATTGTGGTAGACACCGACATGGAAAGGCTGGCGGTAAGGGGAGTCACGGGGCCCCTGCACTGCCAATGCACTTGGCATTGGCAGTGCAGGGGCCTCCAGGCACAGCCCATCGCGATTTTCACTGTCTGACTGTCCATTAGGAGCCGGCTGCAATGTTACAGCCAACATCCCCGCTGGGCCGGAGGGAGGAAAGTCTGTTTCCGCCCGCCGGCCCAGCGGGGATGTCCAAATGTGGCCGGCAGGTTTCCGGCCGCATGGGTGGCCGACTGGTGGTTCAGCCTTGGCAGTCAGCCTCGTCGGACCACCAAGGTTGTAATGAGGGCGAGAATGTTTATTTGACAAAAGGAACTACTATCTTTGTTTGGAGTTGAATCTGGCCATAGTCTTTAATTTGTTTTTTCATTAATTTAAAGGTGCAGACATCTTTTTAAGCTCATACAATTAGAACTTCAATATTAATTACGAGTCCTTTTGAGCCGTTTGTGTCCAGCAGCGCTCTCTATTAATCAATTCTTTCCAACAATTATAGAGATTTTTTTCTGACCGATATGGGAAAGATTGTGAAAATACCTCAAAATATGTATGATCATGCAGTTACATTTAGTTCAAGTCTAACTGCTTGCATCATAGCAGAAGAGGGGGGTGATACTAGACGTTTTAAAATGCAGTTCTCTAGTTATTCCCAGTTAGTTTTTGGGTCTAAAATGAAGGGCTCAGCCAAGTAAAATGCTTCGGGAGAGGGTTACTTTTAATTGGAAAGCCGGTAATAAAGGGGCTAATGAATTTTGATCTGAATGCGCTCACTTTTGACTTATCCATATTAATAGTTAAAATAATTGTTGGTACTTTTTTTTTGGAATAGCATTTGTTTTCTGCTGCATACCTATAAATATACAATTTATAAAAAGCAAATTGTTAGCTTATAAAAAACATTGATAGCATCTACATTTGGTGAAAAAGAGACTAGAGATCTGTGGTGCACTGTCAAGTACATGGAAAACAGCATTGGACAGATCCCTGTGTTTTTCCATTATTTACTGGGAATTTGAGTAAAAATTTTGTTCGCCTCAAATTTCACTTGGGAAGTTTGAGCTATCTAATTCCCTTGCAGTAGGCCAACGGGAAAGGCCATAGCTGTTAACGTCTGCCATAAAATCACTCTATGTAATAAATCAAATGTGCTCCTACAACCCACAAACCAAGTTTCTTACTTTGTGGACTGTTTTACGTGCTAGAATGACCTTCTCTAAAACCACTCTGTTCTACAGCCATTAGATTATGGTAATTGTAAGAAACTGTTTTTTTTCTTTGACTGGAGTGTGAGCCCAGGTCAAGCAGCAACCACAGTTCTGGTCAGGGTATTCACAAGCAAACCCAAATTAACCTATGCTCATCTCCCTCATAGCTTGGCACAGAGCAGTCAGGCAAGCCTTAGAGGTAATGTGTAAAGTAGTTGTGCAACACTTTAAACAGTAAATCAGTGAAAACACCACACAAAAAGGAGCCCACACCAGGTTAGAACAATAGGGCTTAATTCAATAAATGAAACAAGACCAAAACGACAAAAATCCAATTGGTAGAACTTGAGTTATGAATTTTTAAAGAATAAACAGTGAAATAGCGTCCGAAAGCATGGAGCACCAACCAGGGATAATTGGTCACGCCAGACTTGGACAAAGTCACAAGTTCAGGACAATCAGGATGGAGCATGGGCAAGCTATAGGGACCCACTTAGTCCCACTGAACAAAGTATCTTAAGTCCTGATTGTGGAGCATTGTGAGGATCCAAGGTGAAGCTGCATAGATCAGTCGATGAGATATGTTGGTTTCGAGATGCTGCGAGGCTGCGGTGTGAGGTCCTGTTGTGTCAACGTCGCGGATCCCATTGATGGGGCTTGCAATGTGAAGGCTGGTGTCTGGGATACGTTACACAGTTGAGATGATGCATTAGCTCCTATGATTGATGCAGTTTTCGATGAGCAGATTTGGTGTTGTCATCGAGGCTGCCGTAGATGAGGGATGCGAGGACCTGCTCCTGGGAAGCGTTGTGCAATGGTGGTTTCAAAGACAATGCATAAAACCCAGGATGTAGGGTGTAGCTGCGATGCAAGTCTTCTGCACTGGGTTCAATCCATGCAGTAGCGATGCATCGGTTCTGCTTGAGGATACACTGCTCAGCCAAGGGAATGTGTCAATTCCGCTGGGAAATACCTTAGGCCCACCTCCAAGGGTCCTGCACTGGAGCTGCACCACTTGGCAGGGTAGACTAACATATGGGAATGTCCAAGTGCAGAGGTAGTGTGGTTGAAAGATTTTTATGCCCCTAAGACTTCAGATCAGGAGGCCAGCCAACAAGCCCTTGGAGTCACTCTGGATTCTGAGTTGGAGAGATCCAGTCCATCTCACTCAAAGGCAGGAGGGCAGCAGGCAACAGGTAAGCAGAGCAAAGCAGAAGTCCAGCAGAGTGGCAGTCCTTCCACACCACAGCACAGCAGTACATAACCTGGCAGAGTATCCATAGGTCCAGAAGTGTACTGAAGAAACGGTGTCTGATGTCCAGTATTTATACCTTGGTACCCTCACTCTGGAAAGTGGGAGGAACTTCTAGACCGTGACTTTGAAGTGCAAGGTGAGCCCTGGCTCCCCTGCCTTGGCTCCAAGCTGCCTGAAATGACAATACAGTGTTGTTAAGCCCTTTGTGTGTGGGCAGGACACAGCCTATGCAGGAGTGAGTGACGCTGTGTCCTGCTCCTCCCTCCCATTCTGCCCAGAATGACCCATTAAGTTACACCTAAGCTCCCATTGTGTGGTTGTCTAGGAGGAATACACAAAGTCCAACTGCAAACTACACCCATTCATGTGACCAGACAGGCTTTAGGCACTAAATGGCAAAGGCAAGACAATGCCAAGTTTCTGAAAGTGGCATTTTCAGAATTGCAATTTAAAATGTGTCTTTGCCATAAGTTAGGATTTTAAATTGTGATTCCAGAGACACCATATAAGAAGGGGTAATCTCATCCCATTTGGAAGTTACACTTATAGGATGTAATAAGGCAACTCCAATGTTAACCTATAGGAGAGATATTATCAATTAGAAACATATAATTTCCATAATGTTATACTTGTATCTCTGGTGAGTCTAAGCAAAACCAGCCATGGAGACTAACATATTTGTATGAATCTAGACACTTTATTAAATTGTATTCGTTTTTTGGAGTTGTACTTGTGGGAAAAGAGTTTTAGGTACAAGGTCTGCAAGTACAGGGTCTTTGTTTGATATCATTTTAGATTAACCAAAAGTTTAATATATCATACCATCAATCTAGTGCATTTGGATGGGTCTGTTGATAAAATATATGCATTAATTATAATTAAAGCCCTATTGTATGCAATATTTGAGAAGATTTGTTAAATGCTAACAACTGCATTTATGGTTTCCAACTTCATTACGTTATTGATCCCATTAATGTTACATGATAGTAGAACATAGCTGCATGAGTAGACAACATACTAGAAGACAATGCTTAAACAAACACTGGCAAAGCCAATAGGTCTCACCTATGCAAGCGCTATTGGCTTTGGCAATATGTTTTATCCAGCTGTAACACCAGTGTGCTGCTTTTCATTATGATAAAAAAGCTAGTGTCGTGGAGTGTCGTAGAGTGGTATAGGGGGAGTAAAGTGAAGTAGGGGGGTAGAGTGTGGTCGAGGGGATTTGTTGGACCACAGTGTTATAGAGTGGAGTAGGGGGAGTAGAGAGTCATAGAGTAGTGTAGAGGGGAGTAGAGTTAAGTGGTTCATTGGCAGAGAGTGTAATAGAATGCATTGGCATAGAGTGGGGTGGAATAGGGGGAGTGGCTTGGAATGAATTAAGGTAGAGTGGGTGGATTGGAGTGGGGTAGAGTGGGGTAGATTGGAGTGGAGCGGGGTGGATTGAAGTGAGATGGATTGGTTTGGGTGCAATGGATTAGAGTGGGTTGGATTAAACTAGTGTGGGGTAGATTAGAGAAGGGTAGATTGGATTGGATTGGGGTGGGTTGGAGTGGGGTGGATTTGTTGGAGTTGAATGGATTGGAGTGGGTTGAATTGAACTTAGATGGGGTGAATTGATTTGTGTGGGTTGGGGTAGATTGAAGTGAATTAGAATGGATTGGTGTGGTGTGCAGTGGGTTGAATTAGAGTGGGGTGGAGTGGGATGGATTGGATTGGCCAGGGGTGGATTGGTTTGGAGTGGGATGGGTTGGATTCAAGTGCTGGATTGGATTGAAGTGGGGTGGATTGGATGGAAGTGGGGTAGGGTGGATTGGAATGGGGTGGGATGGATTGAATTGGAGTAAGGTGGATTGGAGTGGGCAGGATAGAGTGAGGTGGACTGGACTGGAGTGGTTTTGGAGGTTTTGGAGTTGAGTTGTTTGGGCTGTAGGGGGAGGACTAAATTGGAGTGTGGTGGATTGGATCGTATTGGATTAGTTTGGAGTGGGGTGGATTGGATTAGGGTGGATTGTTGTGAGGTGACGTAGATTGGACAGGGGCAGAGTGGATTGGTGTGGGTTGGAGTAGGGCATATTGCATTGGGTTGGCTTGGTGTGGTTTATTGTATTGGGGTGGATTGGAAGGATTGGAGTGGGTGGATTGGGATGGGTAGATTGTATTCGGGTAAGCGGTTTGTTTTGGGGTTAATTGGATTTTAGTGTGGTGAAGTGGATTGGTCTGGATTGGTGTTAGCTGGATTGGATTGGGGAGGGTTGGATTGAGTGGGTAGATTGGAGTGGGGTGAATATGTGGGGGATGAGGTCGGGTGAATTTGAGTGGGGCGGACTGGATTGGAATGGAGTAGACTGGATTGGGGTAGATTGCAACATGTGGATTGGAGTGGGGTAGATTTGGGTGTACTCCACAATTATGTGTGAAAGCATCATGTTGGAAATTACACATAAGAAAGAAACTATGTTGCTTTGTAATATTTAAAACAAGACAATCTTCATCTTTTGAGAACACCTCCCATGAGCAAAAAACAAAACAAAACATAAGTCTGCAAAATAAGGAAAGAAGTCTTGTAAAATAAAAGTTAACTATAGAAAATACAACTTTATAATTGTATTTGTCCTGCTGGCCACGGTTTTTCCTGTCACATGGTTTCTGTTTGCATGGCACTAAAAGTTAAAAAGAAGTACCTCAATCCGATTGGGAGCAGAGGACAGGCACTTATTAAGCTGAAACTATCAGTGCTTGATCCCTGCTCCACAGAAAGGAATGGAATTGATGCTTGGCCTGCTGTGACCGATTATGAGGATTTAAAGATGAGTGCCACATAAGCCAACAAATGGTAAGTAACAGGCAGGCTTCAATCCCTTTTTAGGTTGCAGCCTATTAGAGCTAAAGACATCTTGGGGACTTTCAGAACGTTGACCTAGAAATGCATTCCGCTCATTGATTAAATTGGCTTTGTGGTTAGTCACACTTTCTGGCTTTCTATTTGCTGGCTTTATTTGCTTTAGGGTCTCCGGGTTCAGTTTGTCCCTCCCATTGCCTAAACTGTATTCACTGTATTCTTCCACAAACTCACGTTCTGTAAACATGTCTTTAATCTTGTTTTTATCTTGTTAAATTTGCTATGCATTCAAAGACAGAGGTCAAATGTCAGGGTCTTTCTTCCAGGGAGTTTGGTGTTTATTTTTCTTTCTTTGACTTCAAAGTGAGAGGATTTATGTGACAATCCTGCCGAGTACCCATGTAGGACGAGAAGGGATGTTCTTCTTTTTCTACCACACAACAAAAAAAATGAACAGTGCTGATGTTTCAGAATATATCAGAATTCGTACAAATTAAGCACATTTTCTTTGTAATTCTGAAGTGTGGTGGAAACATATTAGAATACAATCAAAACACATCAAAACACATCAATACACTAGGTACATTTGCGCACATGATCATTTATGTGAAGTAAAACCATAATTTACTGCAAAGGTAATGATCATTTCAACTAAAATATGTTTCTGTAATGTCAGTGAGCTACTACACCATGCATACTCCACACTATGCTACTACTTCACTCAATCTTAGCCAATGAACCCCACCTCTCTTCAGTCTATCCTGCTCTACTCCAATCTATCCTACTCTGCTCCTATCTACTCCAACCTACTCCACTCCACTCTAATCCATTCCAATTTACCACACTCCAATCTATCCCAAGCCACCCTACTCCAATGTACCTCAATCCAACCCTCTGCACTCTAATCTACGCAAATTCACTCCAATTTACCCAACTGCAGTCTACACCACTCCACACCAATCTACCCTACACCAATTTATCAAACTTCACTCCAAACTCTACTGTAATCTATCCAACTCCTATCCACTCTATTTATCCCACTACACTCAAATCTACCCCACTCCGCTATAATTTACCCCACTCCAATCTACCCTAATCTACCCCACTGCAATCTACCACACACCACTCTACTACACTCCACTCCAATCTAACCAAATCTACCCCACTCCACTTCACCTGAATCTATCACACTCCTCTGAAATCTACCCCACTCCACTCTGATCTAACTCACTTGACTTCAATCCACCCTACTCACATATACCCTACCCCACTGACCCCCAATCTACCTTAGTCCAATTTTACCTACTCTAATCTACCCCTTCTACTCCATTCCAATGTACCCTGCCCCATACTACCTCACTCCAATCCAATCATCCATTTTCAATCTACCCCACTCTAATCTACCCCACTACATTCCAATTCACCCTACTCTAATCCACTCAATCGACCCCACTGTACCCTACTCTAATCTACCTCACGCCACTCCATTCCCTCTTCCCCAATCTGTCTCCCTTCTCTCCTCTCCAGTCTATCCAGCTCCACACCACCCCGTTCCACTACAATCTACACCACTCCACTGTACCCCAACCTTTTTTTTTAAATCTCTTTTTTAGGTTTAGTTCAACCAAGTATTAATATACAATAATAAACAATAATGAAATAAAATTATACAGAGATCACAACACTTAACTGTGCCACATGTCAATAATATTGCATCAATAGGGTTACTAGGAACAGTGAGCTGTTGCGAGTGTGCATGACCCAACGCCCAGGAAGAGGATAGGGTGCACATCGACTGCACACCAGAAGTCATGGGTACACCATGCAGTGGGAGGGGGTGAGGCAGGGGAGAGCGCTGTTTTTCTAATGATTCCTGAGGGGTGATTCCGCCAGCATCATGCCTATAGGGGTTCTTTATTGCGGTACACCCCCTCAATAGTGGGCAATAGCGAAGCACCAGTCAGGGGCACATGAATGCCTGGTCGCCCAGGTGACATGACGTTACTAGGAGGTGATTTCTATATATTGGTATATGGGTCAGAAAGTTGGATTTACAGTTTGCACCGACGTGCAGTGTTTCTCCATCCAGCAGAGCGGCCATTGCAATTGGGCGGCAGCGGAGTAGAGTTCAAAATTAGGCATACTGAGGCCACCATTATCCTGTGAGCATTGCATCTGTCCTTCCCCCACAGCAAATCAGTTAATAAGCTCTGCAAAGATTTAAAAAACGAATGAGGGAGAGTAACTGGCAGCACTGCAAAGTAATATAATGGTCTAGGAAGAATGAGCCTTTTAGCTATGGCGACTCTGCCCATGGGTGATAATGGGAGTGAGCCCCAGCACTGTACCCCAACCCACCCCACTCCAATCTACCCACTCCAATCCACCCACTCCACTCTATCCCAGTCTACCACACTCCATTCTACTGTACTCAATCTACCCCACTCCACTTCACTCTAATTTATCACATGCCAGTCAAATCTACCCCACTACAGTCTAATCTAACCATAACCCACTCCACTACACTCAAATCTACCCTATCCCACTCCACCCTAAACAATCCAACTCCAATCTACCGATCCAATCTGCCCCATTCAAATCTCCTTGCCCGAATCTACCCCACTCCAATCTACCCCACTCCACACCAATCTACCCCAATCTACTCCAATCCAAGCTATCTCACTTCTATCTATCTCACTCCAGTCTACCCCACTCCACCCAAACCTACCCCACTCCACTCCAATCTGTTCCTCTCCACTCCATTCTACCCCACTCCACTCCAATGTATCCAACTTTACTCCAATCTACTCTTCTCCACTCCATTCAATCCATTCCACTTCAAGCTACCCCACTCCAGACCTCCCCACTCCACTACTGTCTACCAAATTCAACTCCAGTCTACCCCAATCTGCTGCACCCCACTCTTCCCAATCTATTCCACTCCAGTTTACCAAAATATATCTCACTCCACTCTACCCCACTCTGACTACCCCACTCCACACCAGACTAACCCATTCCACCCCAATCTACCTCACTCCCCATTCCAATCTACCCCACTCCACACTCCAATCAAAGCCACTCCAATCTATTCCAATCCACCCCACTATATCCCACTCCAGTCTACCCCACACCAATTCAACTCCCCTAGTCTATCCCGCTCCACTCACATCTACCCCAATTCAATCTAAACCACTCCAATCTACCTCACTCCAATCTACCCCACTCCAATCTACTCCAATCTACCCCACTCTACCCCACTCCAATCGGCCACACAACACTTCCCCACTTCCCTAGTCTATCTCACTTCACTCTACCACACTCCACTCTACCCAAATCCAACCCCGCTCCACATCACCCCAATCTACCCCACTCCAATTTACCCCTCCACCTCAGTCCACCCCACTCCAATCCATCCCACCCCATTCCACCCCAATCTACCCTACTCCAATCTACGCCAACTCAATCTATTCTACCCCAATCTACCCACTCCATTCTACTTCACTCCAATCTACTGTGCCCAATTCTACCCCACTTTATATCACTCCACCCGCTGCAATTTACCCCACCCCACTCTACCCTACTTCAATCATCCCTCATCAATCTGACCTACTCCTATCTACCTCACTCCACTCCATTCCAATCTTCCCCACCCTAATCCATCCAGTCTACCCCATTCCATCCTACTCTACCCCATTACACTTCACTCTTCCCTAATCTATCTCACTCCACTTCAATCTTGACTTCAGTCCAAACTATCCAACTCCACTCCTCCCCACTCCACTCTACCCCTCTCCACTCTACCCCAATCTACCCCACTCCAATCTACAACACTCCATTCACACTCTACCCAATTTACCCAGTCCTCTTTACTCCACACTATTACATGCTGCTCGCATCTACCTACTCCAATCCAATGTAACCCACTTCACCCAAATCCACTCCTCTCCACCCCAGTCCACTCCAGTTTACCCCTGTGCACTCCAATCTACTAAACCCTAATCCAATCTATCCCGCTCCAATCTACCCCACTCCAGTGTCCTCCATCCCTATCTACCCCACACTACTCTATCCAACTCCACTCCAACCTGCTCCACTCCTATCTACCCCACTTCTCTCTATCTCACTTCAATCTGCCCCACTCCACTACAATCTACCAGACTGCAATCTACACACTCCACTCTAATCTACCCCACCCCACTCTAATCTAGCCCACTCAATCTACCCCAATCCAGTCTACCTCAATCCTCTGGCCCCTATCAACCCCAATCCATTCCAATCTACCCCAATATACCCCAATCCAATCCACCCCCTTCCTCTCCAATCCACCCCTCCACCTCAATCTATCTCACTCCACTCCAATCTACCCTAATTCAGTCTACCCCACTCAATCTACAATGTTAATCTACCCACCTCCCACCCTTTAATCTACCCTAATCCACCTCACTCCATTCTACTGAACTCGACCCCCACTCTACCCCAATTGACCTTATTCCACTCTACCCCAGTCTACCCCACTCCCACCCAATTCTCAACCACTAACTTTTAGCCATGCTGAACATCAGTCACAGTGGTGTATAACATGGCGAAAACATAATCAGATAGGTGAAAAGTATGTGCTAGCTCATGCTATCGCAAGCTCAGCACTAACAAAAATCATTCATCAATCTATTTTACTCCTTCAGAAGGCAGGGGAAACTGTGTGACAATGCTTGATGATGCCTCCTTGATGAGAGATCGTTACTAGACATCACTACTTTCAAGTGTTTTTCTGAAGTGAGGAGAGTTCAGCTGTTCATATTGGTACTTTCAAATACTATCCAATGGGATGATGAATTAGATAGTTGTGCTTGAAGTAGATAAAACTTTTAGAAGAGTGATTTTTCAAATTAAAGTGGATGGGGTTTCTCATCAACTGCTTCAGATATATTTGCAAACTTTTAGATGGACCAGCTGATTGAACATTCTGAATTAAATCCTTAGCTAGGTTTGCATAGAAATTACTTTTGTAATTTCCCCTCCTAATTTATTGGTTACAAAATTTACCAGTTTGAGATCTTCTGAAGTCAATACTTTTCTTCTGGGGAAACAACATGCTCAAGTCTGTAAACATTTACACCTGTGTGGAGCGGGTGGTAAATGTTGCAGGGTTGTTTTCTTTGGTTCATGGTGGGGGGGGATGTGAAGGAGGAAAGGGAGTGGCGGGATAGGAGGATTCTTCTTAGGTCTCCCCAGCGACAGCACAGTCACTGCATGCCCTCTCACTTACAACAGATATTGTACACAACAAGGGGTCTATAGCCCGCATATTGCTTAATATGTGTTGGTTTGTCATTCTTACCTACTGCCTTCTAATTGGCCAGTGCATGCTGTCTTCATTTTCTCTTCTTTCTGTGTTGCTTTTCCCTCCCATAGTGACTAGCATGATTTAGAACGAAACCTTTCTGGATCCCCGAGGGCTTTGCATCAGTTTGGCTTAATTGCTAGAACAGAATGGAATGAAAGTTTGGTTTAGAATGTTAGAGTTCACAGGTTCATGCAGAGGAATAAAGACATATGATTTACAGCTCGGTGTGTGACCTAGTTATACAATAGGTACTAGGCTGGGAAGACGCTACACCTGGTGATTAGATAGGGGATAGTAACCCGAAGAAGAAAACGCTGTCATGGAGAGTTTGGCTTGGTCCAAATAAACTGCTTGTACCTGCTACATGTGCCTGCGTTGAAGTGCCTAGCCAGAGGTTGGCCTTTGTGGAGTCAAAGCTCCACTTCAGCTGGTGTGAAGCATGCAAGTGGAAAGAGAGCTTCACGGAAAAGTCTACGCATCATTGGTCAAGAAACTACGAGAAAGATCCTACAAAAAGGTATTGCGCTGCCACGTGAAGTAAAGTTATACAATATACAGAGCGTTAACGCTGAAGACAGATTCAACTAGGTTTACAAAGCACAGATAAAGACAATTATGAGATGCCAAATAGTGTTGGGTGACAGAACAAGTAATAAAAAAAAAAGCATGCTATTATTACTCTTACCTGAGTCTTGATAAGTGGAGCATTATGACCTCAGCACTGGGCTGAGAAACACGAGAAAGAAGCAATGGGATTGTGCTTACTGGGCTGTCTAATACATGAAGTGGCATACAATGAAAGCTATCCGGTGGTGGCTCAGAACAACTCCAGAGGTCTCAATGAGTGACGGAGCTCTGATGGAGACCAAGCACAAGGTCAAAACTCAAAAACAATTCTTGGATGACCTGAAGGCTGAAATATAGTCGGTCCTCAGTGATGATGCAGATTCCCAGGGGAAGTTGACAGCGTTTGACATAGCTCCACACTTAACGTCAGCCACTCACATTACAATGCTGCCGCTTTCCTCAAACCACCTCCACCATTCAACACTGCCAAAAAGCAAAATATTGGTGATAAATGGACTCCACATATAGACACATTTGAAGATTTCATAGATGCACTCAAAGAGACTGATAACAGGAAGTCTGTCAAATATCAAAAAAATCTTTCCAAGAACTGACTGAAGTTTAATCCAGTACTAAATGTCAACTGTGAATGATATGTTTTCAGCCAAGAACATCAAAGAGTTGATGAAACAATAAATGAATTAGTGGAAAGGCTAGAAACACTCATCAAACAGTGCAAGTACAGCAAATTTAATAATAAGAAAGCCATGAGGCTTAGAGTGATCGATGGATGCTGGAGCCTTTGTTGATAGCTGTCAGAGCTAAGGAAGGTGCTGAGAGATGTGCTGATAACACAGTGGCTGAAGTTGCCCAGAGTGAGTCAGTCATGAATGTGAAAAGTAATTTGAAACAAAAGACTGAAGGACACGTAGTGATGTCTACATGCAAAAATAATTAGTTTCAAATGTGGATTTGTTTTTTCACACAAAGGAAAGTGTCCAGCCATTAGTCAGATATGCAAAGGCTGTGGTAAAGAGACCCATTTTATGAGGATGTGCAGAGTGAAGGAAATAGTAAGTGTGTCACCAGGCAAAGACAAAATGGCCTCCTGAATATTTCAGAAGCAATGTTCAATATATGGCCACAAGGTCAAGTGACAACATCAGTTGAGGCAAATAGACACTACACAAAGTTGATCATCATCTAAATCATCATCAGACAGTACTTCAGCCTCAAGTGAAGAAAATGCTCATCTCAGAAAAATGTGCATATGTCGGATTGGTTGCCTGTGAGGAGAACAATCAGTCAAAGAAAGGTTGACATGTCAAAGTAACAAAATCATACAAACACTGTCCAAAGATTACATTGAAAATAAATGGATGTTCATTATCTTTCATTATCAATAATGGTACCTGGATAAGTATACAGTTGGGCTGCATTGACTCCCATGAAAGGTAAAGGTTCATTTATGGCGACAGTGAAACATAAGAAAGGTACAAGCACCGATCCATGTGCCTCAGGGTACAGTGGCAAATCCCTGCTTGCTCAGTTTCATCACAGTTGCTGACATGGGACTGATTTCAGTGAATTAAAATATATATGCTCATCACATCACAAAATAGTAAGTCAATTCCCTTCATTGTTTCATGGTTTAGGAAAGCTAAAGATTATGAAAGTAAAACTGCATATTGATAAGGATGTCCGTCCTGTTGCTAGGAGACATACACTTTCTTTTGATTTACAAGAAGCTGTTGTAACAATAACTTGAATCATTACTTAAGCATGACATTATTGAACATTCCACTGGTCCAATGCCATGGGTCTCTCCCATAGTAGTAGTACATAAAAAGGACCATGAAGGAGCTGTGCACATATGTGTTTACGTGGGCCAGGCGAACAAAGCGATTGAACGAGAGCGACATGTGCACTGGTGAAATGATCATGCCATTTAATGATGTCAAAATCTGCTCTCGACTTGAATAAACGTTATCATCAGTTAGAATTAGAAGAAGGCTGCAGATAAATTGCAACTTTTGCTACACGTGTTGTTTTTTTTAGATACAAGAGAATTAGGCCCTGATTTAGATTTCGGCAGAGGGGTTACTCCGTCACAAAGGTTATGGGTATCCTGTCCACCAAAACCTGAATCCCATAGCAACAAATGGGATTTAGATTTCAGCGGACGGGATATCTGTCACCGTAGTGACGGAGTAACCCCTCCCCCGAAATCTAAATCAGGCCCTTAGATTTGATGTGTCATTTGCTGCAGGGCTTTTCCAAGCTATCATATACATGGGTTGATAATGCAATTATAAAATTACTTTCTAGACTCCATGCACAGAACACAGCCAAAGTTTGATACAATAGGGAAGGGGATCTTTCAGAAGAGTTTCCTTCTGTAGCTGGGGTAAGGCAAGGTTGTGTATTGGCCCTCTTTATCTTTTTATTATATATTAATGGCCTTGAGGACTATTTATGCAGTACAGGCAAAGATATTCCAAGAATTTGGGCCTTAGGAAAAAATGAACAAAACCTTTATAATGAAATGTCACCCAAAACTATCTACAACCAGAAAATTCCTGCTTGGCAGTACAGAGACCACTAAAGTCCATAATTTTAACTAGTTAGGTGTGCCTGTTGATGTTGATTTTAACTGGAAATGTTTATTGAACACTAGAGTCTTACCCTTCCAAAAATAGATTGATGCTGATTTTAGATTTTCTAAAAGGTTGGGGCATAGGCCAGTGAAAGAGTTACTCTGTGTCCTCAGGAGTAAGGGCCCCATTTACAAGGTCTGCCCTGTGCCACCAGGAAAGGGCTGATACGTGCCATTTCTACAAGAAATGGTGCATTTCTGTCCTGTCCCCCTAATCTTGCTCATATATTGCTGCCGACCTCCAATGCAGGCACACTTGTACCATGGTGCAAGGATGTCTGCGTTGTGGGGATGTTTGTGCAGGAAGCAACACCTTTCTGCACAAACACAACCACAAAAGGAGTTTTCTTCTTTTTTATGTGTGCTGCAGAATTAGGCCCTGTGTGGTTTATTTACAAACCACTTGCGCTGCTGGTGCGTCATTTTTTTTTATGGGAAAAAGTGATGCACCGGCAATGCAAAGAGCTTGTTGATAAGCCTCTAAGGTGGTCATTACGACCCTGGCGGTCTGGCGTCCGTACCGCCAACAGGCTGGCGGTACGGAGACCCATATTTTGACCACGGCGGTAGCGCCGTGGTCGCACCGCTGGGGCCGGCGGTTTCCTGCCGCTTTAGCCCCGGCGGTCATAATCCGCCACCAGGGCAGCGCTGCAAGCAGCGCTGCCCTGGGGATTATGACTTCCCTACCGCCAGCCTGTTTCTGGCAGTTTGCACCGCCAGGAAGAGGCTGGCGGTAAGGGGAGTCCTGGGACCCCTGGGGGCCCCTGCACTGCCCATGCCCCCTAACAGGGCCCGTGCAGCTTTTCACTGTCTGCACAGCAGACAGTGAAAAGCGCGACGGGTGCAACTGCACCCATCCCCTCTGGGCCGGCGGGCGTAAACTAGGTTTGCACCCGCCGGCCCAGCGGGGATGTTGTAATGGGCACCGCGGGAGTGCGGCCGCATTGGCGGCCGCATGGCGGTTACAACTTGGCGGGCGGCAGAAGCCACCCGCCAATGTTGTAATGACCCCCTAAGTGTTTACCTATTGCTTCCTATGATGCTGGCGTGTGGGGTTATGCCAACAGCAATTCCCTTCAAACAATTGAAAATACATTTTTGAAAAGGCTTCTGGCAGTGCTGCAGTCCACCCCATTTCTTTTTGTCACAAAGAAGTCGGGCTTGGGTTTACAGAACACTATATTAAATTACAGCCTTTGTTACTCTGGCTCAGAGTTTGGAAGAACGCAGAGGCCCATTTCTGTAGCACAGTCTGTCTGGCCCTGAATAATGCCTTAGATATTCCATCGCTCAAGTACACAAACTATACCCTCACAGAGTTGGGCATTCAAGACTATTTTTCAAACCTAGACGGCCTTGGCACCAGTTTAACATGCAGAGTGAAAGAGCTTTGTTATAAACATACCCAATTTGCCTTTATGGTCAACAGGTGTGCCTGGGTGGTAGCATTCACAACAATTTCCATATGTAAGTTCACAACCCACATTTTAGCTACAGATAATTCCAAAAGAGAGGCAAACATTTTTGGTGACCAGATTCTGTTTTCATTCCTATACATTCCCTATTGGCTTTTCCTACTCAAGGCCCATGGTTACCTTTGCTACCTTCTTGCCCCTACAATGGCTCTGCATTTCAAAGCACTAAGCACTTTATTTTATTTTGCACTTTTTATACCCCACAGAGGAGACAGTGTCTCCGCCCAGTTTTCATAGTATCTGAGATTAGGTCCCAAGCTTTGGCTTTTCTTATCTATATCGTCCGGGAAGCGTAGATGTCACTTATGCCATGTTGAATTTTACCTTAAGTGTGTTACAGATCCACAGCAAATACTGAGTAGATTGGTTTTATTAACTGTATTCTTCTATGATTTTTAATGTTTTTTGCATAATTCTGTATTGTATTGTATTTGATGCAAATGTTTATGGCTCAACAGAGTTGAATAAAGTATTAATGATGATGACGTCATACAACGCATCATACAACATGCTGTGAATGCATTTGGCTACAATGATGACATATTGGTTTTTTAAGCTACCCAGAAGGAGCATGATAGAGCCCTCACAAAAGTATGTCTATTACTCAATGATGCAGGTTTGACTTTAATTGCAGAGAAGCGTTAGTTCAATAAGACAGAACTCAAATTCTTTGGCCATATCTTTTCTGAAGGGGGCATGATGCCTGATCCTACAAAAACCCAAGCCTTGACAAATTCTGAACCACCACTACATATTTCCATGGTTCGTTCTTTTCTTAGAATGGCCAGCTACGGTTCACAATACATAAAGAACTTTGCCACTGACAGTGCTCCATTATCAGAGTTAACAAAGCAAAATGTTTCTTTTAAATGGTCACAAGAATGTGAAAAGCATTTCAAGAGAATCAAACATGCCATTGAAAAAACTAGCAAAATGGCTTACTTCAATACGAAGCTCCGCACAGAGATAGTGGTTTACACTAGCCCCATTGGGCTAGGAGCTATACTTGCACAGCATAGTGGATGCCCAAATGCAAGACGACTGTTATAAAGCGATCAGGGACTCTGCCACAGGTATCTTGTATGTTGATTTATTAACAAATAGGTATTGGCTCCGTCAGTGTTCTCTCTCCAGCCAGCTGTAAACCGCAACTGACAGTTGAGAGAATACTGCAGCCTCATAGAACACAGAACACTACTATACCATTCCAATCTAAAGATATACATACATTACAACATATCTTCCCACTTTACAGATCTTAAATGCATTCTCCCTGTAACATTAAATGAATACATCTTAACACATATAACCTTTACCTGTGTCTCCTATGTTCATGATTTCGTTAGCACACAAAATCTTTAGATATTTCGATGGCATTCTTTGCCGTACCCCTCTTTTTACCTTTACTACTCCCTCACTTTGCTGTTTAATGCCTGCATCTGCACATTGTTCTCTCTCTTCCATGCCCAACATTTCCCTGTCAAACATCATTATGAATCCGCCCGCTACACTTCTCTCTATCTGTTCTGTAACTATCATCTTTCACCACCTCACCACCATTTTTCCTTTCTTTGGTATACCACCACCATATGCATGCTCTATTGTTTGCCATTCTCCAAAATTATGAACAACTCATGTACATCCTTACTTTGTATGGACCTCGAAATTTAGTTAACTCACCACCAATCCTCCCAGGCTTCACCTTCACCCAGTCTCCAATTTGTATTCTCCTTCCATTAATTCTGACTCCTTTCCTCCCCTACACCCATATCAGAATCTTGAGACAAAAGAATCTTCATCCATGCCATGGACATTTTGGTATTAGCTCTTCTTCCTCTCATTATTTCAAAAGGTATTTTTCCTGTAACCCCATTTTCGGTGGTACGATAAGCCCATTCTAAGTCACACACCATCCTCCTTACATTCCCTCTTTTTGTTATTGCCATCAGAACTATTCCTTTCACCATGTGGTTGGCCCTTTCTATAATACCGTTTGCTTGGGGATTATATAACAAGGTGCATGAAAGTGACACCCCACATACTCCAGATACCTGGTCATCTCTTCTGACACTAATTGGGTTGCATTGTCTGTGATCAACCTATGTGGGTACCCCTCCTCCCTTAACACTTCCTCTGGTACCCTAATGGTGCTCTCCGTAGTAATTTTACTATTAACCATTTACTATGGATATCCACCATTACTAAAGCATACCTTATTTCTGAACTTAGTTTCCCCATGGGTCTTATAAAGTCCAAGCACATGGTGTGCCACAGAACATCTGGATCACTTATAACACCCATCCTGGCCTGTTCTCCTATTTTCAACCTTTTTTCTCCTTCTTTACAGTCACCACATCGTTCCACACATTCGTCCATTTCGTTATCCATATCTGGCCACCAGAAATATTCCTGTAATCTCCTTTTCGTTAACGTTTGACCTAAGTGACCCTCATGTGTCATTTTAAACAATTCACATCTTAACTTCTCTGGTGGTATTACTCTATCTCCCCTCATGATGATCTTACTGCCGCACACCGACAATTCATCTATCACTTTTACAAACAGACTTACTGATAACGGTACCGTACTCTCTCTCCTACTACCCTTTATCATCATGTTCACCACCTGTTGCACTACTAGACCTTTGTCCATACTCTCACACCATTTTCTGCCCTATTGCTCCTTGTATCCACTCTACTACATCTTCTATACTTGCTACTGCACCTTCACCATCAAACACTTCCACTTTGTCCTTATCAACTACATACCACAGTAACGGTAATCTAGCAAACCATCCGCTTGGACATTTTTCCAACCTGGAATATATTCTATAGTATATTGGTATTCCTGAAATCGTGCTGCTAACCTAGCTAGTCTTCCTCCTGAGACTTTTCTACTTCCACCCGGTATTAAAACTTTCACTAACGGCTTTTGATAAGTACGTATTATGACTTGTGACTCCCAAAGGTACATCCTTAAGTCCTCTACTGCCCATACTGCGGCCAGTGCCTCTCTTTCCATGACCAAATAGCTGTACTCTGTGTGAGTTAAAGAGTGTGAAGCAAATGCTACAGTTTTTTCTCCACTTCCATGCCTTTGTGTCAACACAGATCCCAACCCTACCGCACTAGCATCCACTGTTATTATAGGTATGAGTTTTGTATCAAATGGGGTTAATACCCCTGCTAAGGAAATTTCTTTCTTTATATCATCAAAAGCTTTCTGTTGATCTTCCGTCCACTCATATTTGTACCCCTTCCTTAACAATTCTTTAAGCTCTCAGTTTTTTCTGAAGAGTTCCTTCAAATTTTGAATAAGACTCAATGAGACCCATGAAAGATCTCAGCTGATCCTTGTCCACGGGCGGGGTGGTTTCCTTATAGCCTAGATCCCTCTTTGGCCTAACCCCAGATGAT
Source organism: Pleurodeles waltl (assembly GCF_031143425.1). Classification (NCBI taxonomy): domain Eukaryota; kingdom Metazoa; phylum Chordata; class Amphibia; order Caudata; family Salamandridae; genus Pleurodeles; species Pleurodeles waltl. Next base: position 793,777,929 of record NC_090442.1, on the reverse strand, counting down.
GACAATGTGTACCCCAGGTATTCCTCCTCTTCAACACAAAATTTAAGTTTCTCTTTTTTAAGTGTCAGTCCTGATTCTATTATTTTATCTAATACTCTTTTAAGAAACATTTTGTGATTTTCAGTGGTATTTGCAAAGACCAAGATGTTGTCTTGGAAATACACTACTCCATCTATTGCCTTCAACATTTGACTTATCATTCTCTGAAATACCTCAGCTGCTTATGATAATCCAAATGGCATCCTTGTAAATTGGAATACCCCTTCTGTTGTTATAAACGCTGTCAGATGCAATTTAATTTGATGGTACGTACTTCTTAGGTCCAATTTGGAAAAGTACTTCCCCCCTTCAACATCAAAATGAACTCATTTATATTAGGAAGTGGAAAGGTGTCAGTCACTATATTTTGATTTAGTGTGAGTAAGTCCATACAAAATCTGAAAGTCCCCTTGGATTTCCTTCTGACAACCACTGGGGAAATCCAACTCGAAGTCTCAATCATTTTTTTGTCTTTCACCTCCTCTAACATTCTCTTGACCTTTTGTCTGGCTTTTATCAAAATCTTCCGACCTTTGTGTTGGACTGGTGTTCCAAAAGCTTTAAGCCTTATTTTGTGTACATAACCTTTAAGCGCCTGAATTTCTTCAGAGAACGCTTTACCTGTCCCTTCTAGGATTTGTCCTGCAGTAATTTAATCTACTATCATGACTTGACTAGGTGACCTAGGGTTAATTATTAAATGGAGATCATACTTATGTTCCCATCCTAGTATCAGGGGTCCACATGTTGATACATACACCTTTCCCCGTACACATCAGTCTTGGTACTGAATCCTAGCTAGCATGTACCCAACTATATCTATTTTCTCTCCCTGATACCCCCCTGGACTGATATCCTTCGGAAGCAGGCGTACTTCAGGCCAATGCAACTTAACCATATTTTTAGGTATAGTCATGTATAAGTATCTCGAATCTACCATCAATTAAACTTTTTTGTCCTTAACTATAAACATAGCTTTTAGTCTGTTCTGCCTCCCATTCTCCATTTGACTATCTGACATGCATACAATTCTGTCGTCAATTAAGTCTTTCTCCTCTCCATCTTCTTTGACTGCTGCTATCTTCGACTTGTTATCTAATTTAAACATACGTGCGAAATGCCCTCTTCGCCCACATCGTTTACAATCTTTGCCTACTGCAAAACAGTTTTTATACTCAGATGTATGATAATTACTTCCACACCTCATGCATATTTTCTCTGTTTTTGCATTATAATTGCTTCCCTTCTTTTGGACAAAGATTTTCTTCGCCTTCGTGACATAACCTTTGAAGCACCAACCAGCTGGTTTCTGTCTTGGTCTACGTATGACACATTGTTGTTGCAGACTCTCCGTTCTATCTCCTTCATGCATTGCTCCGATTGTTCTACCACTTTAGCTATTTCTATAGCATTCTGTAATTTTCACAGCCCATAGTCTCTCTTGCATTTTTTGTCTTTGCATTGAACAATCAACTAGTCCCGTGTCATCTCAACCCTCATACTTCCAAATTGACATTGTAATGATAGTTTCCGCAGTCTCATCACAAATTGGTCCATAGTTTCATCACTTTTCTGTGGTTGAGTGTAGAATTTACATCGACACATTACCACAAAATATTTCTCCAATCTTGCCTAGCTTCTAGATATACATCTGCTACAGGTTGCTCATCATCACCCAACACTACTGGTAAGTACTTAAAAATATGTTGGCCTTTTTTACCTAATGTACTTAACAGCAAAGCTTTTTTCTTAGATGGGTGAAATTCCCTCCCATCTAAGGCCTCTAAATAATTTTCAAACATCTCCACCCATTCTTCCCACTCAATTTGCGGGGTTCCAGAGTGATCCAAAAATACTGGTGGAGGAATAATAGCTCCTTCCATGACCTCAATTTGCTTTTTAAAGACGTGAGCACTACAGTATATTAAAGCTGTCGGAACTACGGTATGCTGTTTTTCTCCTTCTGCGACTACTATCACTAATCTTATACAGCTTTTTTCCCTAACACTATAACTTACACATGGCTGTGACAAGCGTTGAGTGCTCCTTTTGGTGTGCGCAACACCGTGATACATGTTGGGTGGTAGGTTTCCCTTTTTTTTGGTGTGCCTATCACTGTTTTGTCATACGGATAACAGGCACTATTCCAGTGTGCCAATCAGCGCGCATACGTTGTACTATACGAGTAGTTCAGTATGGTTCTTCCCAACTTGTTAAGATGGCTACCACAGTGTTGTAATGCGTGTGTTTCTACCGGATTTAGAGCTTGTTTTCTCCCATAATTCCACATTCCTTGTTTGTTTTCCTTATGATGTGTTCACTGCTCTCCAGCAATGTCCACAAGCCGCTCCTTTTCTGCTCTTCCTCGTGCCAGCAATGTCGGCATGCCACTGAGCAATCTCGTGCAATCGACTCGTGATCATGAGTACGATCCTTCCGTCCTCTAAATAGGACTGTTATTTTCTACTAACTTTCAAAGTATACACGTCACTTGCCTTAATATCAATATTACTGCCTTAATGCCAATGTCAACATATGCAGTCTGTCATACGTCTCTTCGTGGGTCTTCACACTGACCTTGTTCTGCGCCAATAATGGTTTTCAAGGCTGGAGATTGTCGCCAGTGTTAAATCGATCAGGTACTCCATCACAGGTATTTTGTATCTTGATTTATTAACAAGTCGGTATTGGCACTATCAGTGCTCCCTCTCCAGCCAGCTGTAAACCACAACTGACCGTTGAGAGAATCCTGCATCCTCCTAGAACACAGAACACTACTATAACATTCCACTCTAAAGATATACACACATTACAACAACGACCTATTGTGTCTTATGCCAGTACGCATTTTTCTCAAACAGAATGTGCTTACTCACAGTCTGAAAAGGAATGTTTGGCTGTAGTATGGGCTTGTGAACATTTCCATGTATTCCTGTATGGAAAAACTCTTGCATTGGTGACTGATCGTCTAGCCTTGCTGACTATCTTTGGCAATCCAAAAGCCAAGATGCCTCCTCGAACTGAACGATGAGGACTACGATTGCAAGAGTGCCATTATATAATTGTGCATCAACCAGGAAAGGATCAAAATCCTGCTGAATACTTTTCAAGAGTGTCTATTCAAGGTACTCCACCCAAAATGACTGAGGCCTACATCAATTTCATTGTCAATTCAAGTACACCAGCTGCTATATCATTATCTCAGATTGTCACTGCTATGAGTCATAATAGTGACCTGCTAAAGTTAAAAGACATAATTATACATCATTTGTAGAATACACATATTCAACCTCAGTAATGATAGTGAATATCAAAAGTACAAACATGCTAAAGACGAATTGCCCATAACTCAGGAAGGAGTTATACTACAAGGATCGATGATTTTGATTACAGAGAGTCTACGACAAAAGGTGAATGGAGTGGCTCATAAAAGACATCATGGTATTGTTGCTACAAAGAGAGTTCTCCAAAACCTAGTTTGGTTTTCATACCTAGATGAAAGAGTTGAAAAGGAACTCAAAGCCTGTCACATATGCAATTTCCTGTCAACCTAAGTCACTCAACATACTCTGAATGTGCCAGAACTCCCTAAACATGCCAGGGGGAGAATAGCCATTGATGTCTTTGGTCCACTTGTAAATGGACATCCTTTTATGATGATTCATGTTTTCCTTTGGTTAAAGAGCTCTCATCCATGACACATGAGTGAGTAATTTAAAAACTTGATGGCATCTTTGCAGCATGGGGCTTACTAGCCATTGTGAAGTCTGGCAATGGTCCACCCTTGAACAACAAAGAATTAAAAAAAATTATGGAGCACCTGATCAACAAAGCATCAAAAGATCACACCCTTATGACCACAGGCCAATGAAATCATTGAGCGTTTTATGAGTATGCTAAAGAAAGCAGTGCAGCGTGCAACTCTTGAGAAGCTCAGTCTAAACACAGTGCTGAACTCTACTCTACGAGCTAATCATTTGATACCCTACTCAACCACAGGTGAAAATTCTGCTACTTTGATGTTTGGGAGAGCAATGGCAACCAAGATACTTCAATTAACCACAGAAAGAAATAGTAATGAAAACCTGATTCGTACAAGGGATTTGATAAAAAAATAGAAAACTAAAGTGCATGCAGACAAGAGGTGACATGCAAAAGATCTCTCAATCCAAAAAGGAAATTTGGTGATCGCTCGACAGTCATGGAAAAGAAAAACTGATGCTTCTTATGATGCTGAAGATTTTCAAGTAGTTTCTATCAAAGGGCACATGGTGACCACCCAACGTTCCCTTACCAGAGACCTTTCTCTCTACGAGCCTGTGTTTCACTGGTCTTCAACCCAAGATGGTGAAAGAAAGACTGATTCTGACAACTCAATCACTTTGGCTGATTCCTTACCACCATTGGCAATCTTTGACTTTTATGATGACCATTTACAACTTCCAGTAACCTGATTGGGTTGACAGATCAAAGGGCCAAGAAGATTAATTAAAGAGATATAGTTGAACATATTTCTATCTATTACCGCACACAAGGCTGGCTGGCAGTGCACACTCTAGGACAACAGGACAGCAGCATATTTCTTTCACAAAGTTTATTCCAGTGCAAAAAGGGTCACCAACGTGTTTCGGCACAAATACACCTTGATCAAGACGTGTTTGCACCGAAACCCGTTGTGTGTTGTTGGTGTGTATTTTTGGTGAGCCCCATTTATCGCTGATGCCTTTTCCCTCACACCTCCCATTGTCCTTGTTGGTTTTACCTCCCACCCCATTTTCTGTGTTAGTTTTTCTCTCCCATCCCAGTTGTCCATGCTGCTTTTTTCCCTCCCACCCCCATTGTCCATATTGCTTCTTTCCCCTCTCACCCACTTGTCTATATTGCTTCTTCCCCTGCAACAGCCCAGTTGTCAGTGTTGGTTTTTCTCCCCCCACACTCCCAGTTGTCCGTGTTGCTTTTTCCCCTCCCAACCCCAGGTGTCTGTGTTGCATCTTCTGCTTCCACCCTCATTGTCCTTGTTGTTTTTTCATCCTCCTAGCCCCTCCCCCATTGTTTGTGTTGCTTTTTCTCCTCCAAACCCCACTGCCACGCTGTTGTGTTGCTTCTTCAGTTTGTTCATGTTTCTTCTTCTCCCTTCCACCCCTGTTGTCTGTGTTGCTTCTTCCCCTTCTACTCCTGTATCCATGTTACTTCTTCCCCTTTTACACCCATCGTCCCTGTTGGTTCTTCCTCTCCCACCCACCTGTTGTCATTGTTACTTCTTCCTCTCCCACAAACCTGCTGTTGGTGCTGATTCTTTCTCTCCCTCCAACCCTTTGTCAGTGTTGCTGGCTGAGTCATAGTGCTATTTGTTTGACAAATTGCCTTTCCCTCCCTCTCATTTCTAGTGTTGCCCATTTATTATCCTCCTTTCATCCCATTGTCTATGTTGCCCACCTTCCATCAGAAAAAAGTTTATCTCTTGACCAGTGCTGGCTGCGTCAAAGTTTTTAAATAGCTTTTAGCCATGGTGAACAGCAACCACACTGCTCTACAAGATGGCTAAAAGACACTGGCCCTCATTACAACATTGGCGGTAAATGCCGCTTACCGCCGTGCAGAAGACCGCCAACACACCGCTGCGGCCGCGGAAGTCCGATACAGCTATTACAGCTCAGAATTCGCCAAAATCCAGACACCCACACTAGTCTGCCACACCAAAGGTCAGTGATAAACTGGTGATAACAAAACCGACACTGTCACGCCAACAGGAATACGCCCACACTATCACGACCCACGAATCCACGCGGTGGTCTTTCAACCGCGGTATTCCATTGGCGGTACACACCGCCGCGCTCAAAATACACACACACTTACAAAACACAACCACATTGGACAAATCAAAATACACACACCTGATACACATACACACACCACTCCCACACACCCAATACAATATAAAACCCACACCCACATCACCCACAAACCCTTTTGACCAGAATTGTGATAGAAGGCCAGAGAGAGACACCACCATCAACAAACTAGCATCCACAGGCACAAAACACCATCACTCACACAACATCCACGCACCTCACACAACACACACAAACACATCCCCTCACACATCACAACAGACACCACCTCACACATCACCCATACCACCCCATGGTGCCGCAAAGACACCCCAGGTTTTCTGAGGAGGAGCTCAGGGTCATGTTGGAGGAAATCATCCGGGTAGAGCCACAGCTATTCGGATCACATTTGCAGCACACCTCCATAGCTAGGAAGATGGAGCTATGGCGCAGAATCGTGGACAGGATCAATGCAGTGGGACAGAATCCAAGAACACTGGATGTCACCAGGAAGAGGTGGAATGACCTACGGGGGAAGGTGCGTTCCGTGGTCTCAAGACACCAGATTGCAGTTCAGAGGACTGGCGGCGGCCTCCCACCTCCTCCCCCACAACTAACAACATGGGAGGAGCAGGTCTTGTCGATTCTGCATCCTGAGGGCCTCGCTGGAGTACCTGGGGGAATGGACTCTGGTAAGTCAAATCTTTACTACCATATCCCCCACCCTACCTGCATACTATCACATACCCCCACCCTCACCCTCATCCCCATCACTCCAACACCTCACATATGTCCCACTATCACAAACCACCCATCCCAGCAGCCCTGCATGCAACAACAAAGCATGGACACCCATCACCAAAGCATGTCCACTACAGATACCCACACAGACCCCAAAACAATTATCAGACAAGGTCCTACACAAGAATGTAAGACTGGGGTACAGGGTCACCCACCCATTGCACAAAATGGCACACACAGATGCAATAATCATGCCTTTACACCCCTACAGGACCCCTACCCAACGTCACCGGACAGAAGGTTCCAGACATGTCCACCCCCCCCACAGAAGAGGCCCACAGTGATGACAGCAGCTCTGTCCAACTGGATCTAGATGACCCGCCCGGCCCATCTGGGACCTCGGGACAGTCGGTTCCCCTGACACAGTCACAAGCCACAACAGAGCCTCCCCCTCAGGAAACACCAGCACAGCACTCACCCAGCGGGCCCATACCTCTGGACACGTCAAGCAGCAGTATGTCCACCACTACAGGGAACCCAGGCATACCCACCAACCCAAGAACAGCAGGGACCTGGGGCAGTGGCAGTGGGCACACAGTTCAGGGGACAAAGGCCCAGGAAAACCAAGGAACTGGGAGGTCTGCTGTGCGACAGTGGGAGGACAGGCCCAGGAAACCCACTCCCCACGAGGCCCTCTCCAACATCATGGGAACGTACCATCATTCCCAGGAAACGATGGCAACGGTACTGGCCAAGTTTCAGGAGACCCAGCGGCTGCAGGAGGAACAGTATTTGGGGTTCAGGGAGGAACTCAAGTCCATCAACACCACCCTGGTCACCATTGTAGGGGTGCTGAAGGACCTTGTGAACACCAGGAGGGACACTGTGGCACAACAAGGGGCCCCTTACACTAGCCTGGACGATGAACTGCCCACCACCTCTGCCGGCGCTAGTGGACAGGAGGCACCGCCACAGGACCACGACACCAGCACCCCACCCCCTGCAGATGGGGAACCACCCTGCAAACGGTCCCTGAGATTCAGGACAAAGACAGAGAACAATGCAAAGACCCCTGCCAAGAAATGAGACCACCCTGAATGTCATCCTTCTGTCCCACTTTGTCACCCTATCCATCCTTAAACTGCCCTAGCTCCACTTCCTATGCCCCTTTGGACAATGCACCTGTGAGACAAATAACTGGTCTCTGCCATGGACATTCCTCCACCATCACCCCTGACCATTTTACAACCCCTCCACTATTTTGCACTTAAATAAACACCCTTGAATCACAAAACAATCTGGAGTCAGTCTGTGCTTTCACAAATGTGTATTTGCAATAACTGAGGAAAATAGCAACCTCCATTGTATTGTCAACATACATATGTCACACAGCTCTAGTCCATGTGGTAACATAGCAGAGGTCACACAGTGGGACCCACATTTGTGAAATGGAAAGACAAATTGACTGGTCAGGGTCCATACACTGGGTGAAAGTGACAGACATATGATAGGTCTAACAATTTTATCAGATGTAGGAGGCAGTGATGTCTTCTTACCTGTGTCTCACTGGAAGTATTGCTGGATCACGTTGTTTCTGTTGTCGATATCCTCTTCTTCACTGTCCACAGGCTCCACAGCTGCTGCAAGACCTCCTTCTGGACCGTCCTCCTGCAGAAAAGACACCTGTCATCACAAAGCCAAGTTGTGCAGCATACAGCAGGCCACGATGATCTTGCACACCTTCTTTGGTTGTACAGAGAACCACCTGTCATATGGAGGCACCAGAACCTGGCCTTCAGGAGGCTGAAGGTCCTTTCTATCACTCTCCTAGTTCGCCCATGTGCCTTGTTGTAGCATTCCTCTGCCCTTGTCCTAGGATTTCTCACTGGGGTCAGTAGCCATGACAGGTTTGGGTAACCAGAGTCACCTGCAAATGTCGAGGGACAACTGTTAGACACACACTAACCCTTAGGAACAACCCCAGACCCAGACAACTATTCACAGGGTATAGGGTCCTTGTCCTCACCTATTAGCCACACACGGTGCCTCTGGACTTGCCCCATCACATAAGGGATGCTGCTATTCCTCAGAATGTACGCATCATGCACTGAGCCAGAAAACTTGGTGTTCACATGGGAGATGTACTGGTCGGCCAAACACACCATCTGCACATTCATTGAATGGTAGCTCCTCCGGTTTCTGTACACCTGTTCACTCCTGCAGGGGGACCAAGGCTGCATGTGTCCCATCAATGGCACCTATGATGTTGGGGATATGTCCCAGGGCGTAGAAGTCACCTTTCACTGTAGGCAAATCCTCTACTAGAGGGAACACAATGTAGCTGCGCATGTGTTTCAGCAGGGCAGACAACACTCTGGACAACACGTTTGAGAACATAGGCTGGGTCATCCCTGATGCTATGGCCACTGTTGTTTGAAAAGACCCACTTGCCAGGAAATGGAGTACTGACAGGATCTGCACTAGAGGGGGGATTCTTGTGGGATGGCGGATAGCTGACATCAGGTCTGGCTCCAACTGGGCACACAGTTCCTGGATTGTGGCACGATCAAGTCTGTAGGTGACTATTACATGTCTCTCTTCCATTGTCGACAGGTCCACCAGCAGTCTGTACACCGGAGGATGCCTGCCCCTCACCGTCCTCACCTGCCCCAGCGGACGTGCCCTATGGATGAGAACAGCGAGCACAGAGTCAGCCAACACTGAGGTAGTAAAAAAACAATTTATTGCAATCCGCTATGTGCCTGTCTTTGTGTGTATGCAAGGCCTAGATATGTGTGACGCATTTAAAAGTAATGCCATGTGGCCCCCTGAAATGGCGGCTGCCTGACCTGTAATGTGGGACAAGGGGATATGAGGTAACTCCGCTGGCGTTGTACATCGTCGCGGTAGGAAGTCGAAGACCACGGCGCAATCCTGCGTTGGTTAAAATTGGGCGCTACAGGTCCCAGGAGCCAATGACGATGTATGCCGGCGGTGACGGTACGCACCGCCGCAGACGTGAGCTCCATTTTCTGTCTGTTCACTCACTTGATACCTGATTTTCGACAGGAGAGGACCTACACTGCATGTGCTGCTGTGACCTCAGTCTGGAAGCGACAATGGCTCATGTGTCTGGGGAAAGGGCCCCTGCCTTCACATCGGAGGAGTTGGATAAACTAGTGGATGGGGTCCTCCCCCAGTACACGCTACTCTACGGTCCTCCAGACAAACAGGTGAGTACACTGTGAGCATGCTGTATGGGAAATGCCTGTTTGGAGTGGTGTGGATGGAAGATACGGGGGGGATGAGGCCTGCATGATCGGACAGTGAGTGTATGTGCGTCAGGGCAAGGGTGGGAATGTGGGACAATGACTGTGACGTTCCGGACGGTTAAAGTTTTCCCTTTTCCCCTGTACTATTCCTGTAGGTCAGCGCCCACCAGAAGAAGGATATTTGGCGTGCCATCGCCTAGGACGTCCGGACCCTGGGGGTCCACCACAGGCAGACCACCCACTGCCGTAAAAGATGGGAGGACATTCGCCGCTGGAGCAAGAAGACGGCGGAGTCCCAGCTGGGGATGGCCTCCCAACGTGGGAGGGGTGCCCGTCGCACCATGACCCCCCTGATGTTCTGGATCCTGGCGGTGGCGTATCCGGAGTTGGATGGGTGCTTGAGGGCATCACAGCAGCCACAAGGGGGTGAGTACCGTCACATCCATCTGACTCAGCGCGCATTGGAGGTGTCTGGGTGGGGAAGGTGGGCTACGGGTTCCCCTAGGCTAGGGTGAGCTTTGTAGGCAAGGACCCTTTGTGAGGCAGGCTAAGTGGCACCCCAACCCCACCAGTGGTAAGAGCCATCTACACCTAGTCAGGCTCCTGTGACTTCCATGTGTGCAGCAATCAGGCATAGGCCATGTACCCCATGTCCCTGTGATTAATTAGGGAACTCTAAGTGCATGGCGTAGTGCAGAGGGCTGCTGTGTCTGTAGTGTCCGCCAACGGTAGCATTATTGCACGCACTGAATATGTCTTTCTTCTTTCTTCCCCTCCTTTTTGTGGTCTCCCCGTTCTTGTGTGCATTAGAATAATCAGGTGGAGAAGCTGTGCCACCGGAGCAGGAGGGAGCTGCATCCCACATGGCCTGGAGGGTGAGACAACAGAGTCTGAAGTCACCACTGGGACGGAGGGCGAGGTGAGCTCCACAGCGGGGACAGGAGCAGAGACCAGCGACATGACTCCTCCTCTGATGGGAGCTCCCTTGCGGTGGCGGCCCCCTCTGTGGCCACCACATCTACAGGTACAGCCGCCACCCACCATACCAGCACCGCCCTCCCAGCAGCCCCTCAGCATGTGTCCCTGGCCGCTCACCCAGGAGGGTGGGCATCTCCTTCGCCCAAGGCACCTCAGGCCCTGCCCCAGTCAGCCCTGCTGCCCTCAGTGAGGAGGCCATTGACCTCCTGAGATCCCTCACTGTTGGGCAGTCTACCATTCTGAGTGCCATCCAGGGTGAAGAGAGGCAGTTGCAACAGACAAATGCATACCTGGAGGGCATTCATTCAGGCCAGGCAGCCCAACAGAGAGCATTTCAGGCTCTTGCCTCTGCACTGATGGCAGCCATAGTCCCTGTGTCCAGCCTCCCCCCTCCAACTTCCTCCACCCAGACCCAATCCCCAGTACCTCAACCTATCCCAAGCACACCATCAGACCAGCATGCACACACCTCAACACACAAGGGTGGCTCTGGCAAACATAAGCAACACATATCCCACAGGCACTCACACAAGCATCATACCCATGCACACATACCAACATTCACTGCCTCCACTGTGTCCCCCTCCTCCACGTCTCCCTCCTCCCTCCCTGTCACGTCCCCACTCACACCTGCATGCACTACATCTTCAGCCACTACCTCCATCACCAGCACGCCCATCACCACACACCGCTCACGTGCACTCACCACCCCCACTACCATTCACACATCCCCTGTGTCCTCTCCCAGTGTGTCTGTGGGCCCTCCTCCCAAAGTACACAAACGCAGTCACACACCCACCCAACAGCCATCCACCTCACGACAGCCTCCAGCCCATGCACCTTCACCCAAAGTCAGCATACGAACACCTCCTCTTACAACCACTACCTCTTCCTCCACTCCCAAACCCCCTCCATCTACCCGTTCCAGTGTGTCTAAAAAGCTTTTCCTATCAAATGTTGACCTCTTCCCTACACCTCCCCCACCCCGTCCGTCCCCTAGGGCCCGCCTTTCTAGGTCCCAACCCAGCACCTCAGCCACCACATCACCGGGCACAAAGGTGCCAGCAATAGCCGGATTTTGGAGTGCACCAAGCAACTGGGCTGCCAGTGTCCCAAGGAGTGAGGCTAAGGACATTCCCCTACTTTCAAAACAGAAAAAGTTGCCCACATCCCAGAGGGAGAAGGCCAAAACACCTGCCACCAAGGTCTCAGGCAAGACAATTGTTGGAAGTGGCAAGACAACTGCGCCGCCATCCAAGGTGGGGAAGGGCCTGAAAATGAAAGGCAAGTCAACGTCGTGGCCAACCTGCATGGCAGACAAGACAGCCACCGGCATCGCCACATGCACCGCCGCCACGGACACCGCCACCAGCACCCCAGATACTGAGCCCTTCACCAGCACCGCAGACACTGTGCCCTTTAGCAGCACCGCAGTCAGTGAGCCCGCCACCAGCACCGCCGCTACTGACACCGCCGCCAGCACCGCAGTCAGTGAGCCCGCCACCAGCAGCGCCGCTACTGTCACCGCCGCCAGCACCGCGGTCAGTGAGCCCACCACCAGCACCGCCGCTACTGACACCGCCGCCAGCACGGCAATCAGTGAGCCAGCCACCAGCACGGAAGTCAGTGAGCCAGCCACCTGCACCGCAGTCAGTGAGGCCCCCACCAGCACCGCCACCACAATGACTGCCGCAATCATCGCCGCTACTGACCCTGCCGCCAGCACCGCCAGCGGCCCCGCGACATCCTGAGCCAGTGGCACCACCGCAGACATGGCTGGCATCCCCAGTGGTCATTCTTATGAGGCTGGTGGTCAGTTCCAGGGGCCTGGGCAGCTTGCATGTTGCACCACCGTCAGTGGAGTGTCACATCCACTACCTCAGTCCTTGGCAGGATGAAGCACTCTGGGCACAAAGCCCCCTCCAGAACCAGTGGAGAAAGACATCCACTACCTCAGTCCTTGGCAGGATGAAGCACTCTGGGCACAAAGCCCCCTCCAGAACCAGTGGAGAATGACATCCACTACCTCTGTCCTTGGCAGGATGAAGCACTCTGGGCACAAAGCAACCTCCAGAACCAGGGGAGGCTGTTATCCACTTGAGAGACTGTGGCTCTGCACTCCCCAGGATAAAGCAGTGGGCAAACCACCCACTGGAGAGACTTGAGAGACTGTGGCTTTGCACTTCCCAGGATAAAGCAGTGGGCAACCCATCCACTAGAGAGACTTGAGAGACTGTGGCTTTGCACTCCCCAGGATGCAGCAGTGGGCTAACCACCTACTGGAGAGACTTGAGAGACTGTGGCTTTGCACTCCCCAGAATGCAGCAGTGGGCAAACCACCCACTGGAGAGACTTGAGAGACTGTGGCGTTGCACTCCCCAGGATACATCAATGGGCATGGAGCCCCCTCGTGGAGCTGGCGTTGTGCACTCATCCGGCTGAAGTGCCCCCCTTCCCTTCCCCCTGAGGTGCCTGTTTTATTTCGATCTGATGCCCCTGCAGTGTTCTCTCCGTTTCGATCGGGAATCGAGTGTGGGCCTCGCCCATGCATTTTGGGCCCAGTGGTCCACGGACTATATAGGTGCAGTACCTGGACTTGAATTCTTGGTGTACATAATTGATTATAGTGTATATAAAAACTTTTGACTAATGGATTATTCTTGATTACAATGGTTACAATCATTTCCTTTCGTCATTGCATTCTTCCAGGGGGCTTGGGGGGTGTAAATGTAATGTTGCAGCATGTATTTCTGTGTATGTTATTGTGGGTGAGGGTGGGGCTGTTGCGTGTTGCGTGTGTGTGTCACTCTCTTTTCCCTCCCCCCTCCCCTGTGTTGTAGGTGCAGTACTCACCGTGGTCGTCGCCGCCATCGTTCGTGCTCCTGGTAGAGGAGCAGGAAGACTATCGCAGGGAGGATTTGGAGTTCAGGCTCCATGGCGTCCTGGTTCCTCGTGGGATGTGTAGAGGTGAGTGTTTTCCCTTCCAAGTCCTGTTCCTGCCGTATTTTTGTTCGCGTTGAATCCGCCCCGGAAAAGGTGTCGGATTGGCCTGTCATAATCGTGTGGGCTGTACATTGTCTTCCGCCTGTCTGCTGGTGGTGACCACCATGCTGTTTGTTTGTACCGCCATGGTGGTTGGAGTATTAAAGTGGCTGTCTATGTTGGCGGTTTGCGCCATGGTCATAATTCCATTGTTTTTTTACCGCGGGCCTGTTGGCGGTTTTACTGCCACTTTACCACCGACCGCCAGGGTTGTAATGAGGGCCACTGTTAGAGCCAAAAGCACTTGCATAGATGAGACCTATTGGCTATCCCAATGCGTGCTTCTTCTGCAGAGGGGAGCTTCTTCTGCTCCATCCATGATGAAAGATGCAGGTAGTCGAGGGGGCTAGGCACAGCAGCTGCTTGCTGTCCCCACAGTTCTGCAGATGGCTTTAGGTCAGGTGTCTCCGTGCTTGTAATTATCAGGCTTCAAGTTTGATGACACTGTAACTCCTGGCCTGAAGACACCAGAAAACTTGCAGTTACCTGGAACCCCAAAACCCTTTAGTATACCGGTCCGAGTAACCTTTCATTAGTGGGGGAGGAGAGGAGTAACTTGTGTAATTCCATAGAGTATAAAACATGGAATTACCTAAGAATTCAATAAGATTATGCTTGAATTGGACAAGAAAGTAATTCTGCAGTTAGCGCTATTTCTCTGGTCCAAAATAGACATGAGAATGCATTTTGTGCTAAGAAATAGTGCTAAATGTAACAGAACTCAAATAGAGAGTGTAAGCAGCTGCTTGCGCTCACTAAAAGAGGTCTTGGTATAGGATTTTCCCCCAATTTACTACCGCCATTAAGCATTAATTCCTTAACCCAAAATGCACCCTCCCTAAATGTGCTTTCCCAGTAGGACTTTTTGTCCCACCAAATTACTCTTAATTACTCATGGAAGAGTAATAGGACAATTTTCTGTAATTCCATGTCAAAGAGTAATGCAGTGTTACCAAAATTACTCTGATGTAATTGAAATTCTGCCCAGTCCTATTTTTATTGGCCCCTCAGTGTCTAACAACAACTGTGAGCTGCTCATTATAATTAACCCCCAGTCTTTTCCGTGTTATGAGAAGGGCATATTTGATTGACTGTCCTCCTTACTCGGAATAGCGTTGGCAAAATATGTACAAATTTGTGGAAAAATAGAGGTTCTTTAAGCCTGGTTCATATGGAATAAATCTTTTGACTACATCCAGTCTATCCAGACGATTTACTGGGGGGGGCATTACCCACACCTATCTCTTTGGTAGGGTTTATCTGGGCATAAGAAAAAAGAGGAAGTTACAAGAATTTCATAGACTGTGAGAACCAAATCATGGCAATCCAACATCTGAACCACGTAAAAGGTTGTGGAAGATAATGACGACCTACAATGACGAAAACAGTACTTCCAGCACAGGGATGATAAAAAAAATATGAAACATTGGTTAGAGAAGCACAGCTTCTTTCTTAAAAGCTGTCAGGAATTACAGGTGTGTGAAATTCTAATTCTACCAGCAAACTTTTGCAGTTTGCAAAATTGTGATGGTTGTATACCTCCCCCACCTTCACTTTTGAAGGAGAATTTCCCACTTTAAAATGTTTTGTAAAAAATGTCTCACTAAAAGTAGTTTTAGCTGGGTTATTCACCTGAAAATAAAAAAAAAGTTGTACTCACTTGTACATTTTATGAAGTCTGGATATAGAAACTTTGTAAACAAAAACAAAATCACAAAAATTGTATTAGGTAAAATTTTACAACTTCTCTCATGCTTAGCAAAACTACTTGCCCTTTCCCACAACTTTGAAGCAATAATTCAACGTACTGGTGGGCACCATAGCTTAATACAGATATTACTACTTGAAGCACTTGAAGAACCATCAGCAATTCAGATAGTAGAACAGATCTTTCACACCAGGACCAAATCCACATGCCTTCACCATTCACATCACAGTGACATTACTGTCTCTGCAACAGTTGTGCTCATTATCAGGGTTGTGGTTTCCAGGGGGTTGTTTAGGGTGTGACCTCCCAGATAAATGCCTTCTTGGCTTGGTAGTTTTTATCTGGGGGTCCTGAGTCACATATGCTGTCTGTGTCATTCTTTCTCTTGTTCTCATTTCACTAAGAGGTTTTAAGTTGTTATTTTTTGGGTAAGAAACTTAAAAAAATATAATCCTTCAATGGTTGCAAATTTACTACTTTTTGAAATTCTCAAACACTGGCAGTAGTAGGCTTGGAAATCTACACCATTCTTCAGTTTCACAGCATACTACTTGCAATCAAACACTCAAAAAATGATGAGGCGATACGACTTGCAATCACTTGGGGTAGCATTCCAGCCCATCATTCTTCACCAACTGTGCCACTCTAGGCGGAGACCCACCATATGCAAATCAGTACTGACCCTGTTCCTCATGAGAACAGTCCATCCTGAATTTGGGTATCCCTCCATCCTGCCCCCCCCTAGATTTTTTTCTCATGGTGGTTGAGTGATATGCAACAATTTCAATATTTCAGCCAAAAATCTGGGAGTGCACTCCAATTAGAAAACATTCCTTGAGCCAGAGAGCAACATAGATTAGGGGGAAACCCTTTCACTTATCTCCACCTTTATGCATCTTTTATATGAATGTACTGTAGAGCATAAAGGACGGTTGATACTTAATTTACAAACTTCGACGGGTAATGCATTAACTGAACTAAAGAGATGCAAGTGTAAATAAATAATTCAAACTGTTTTTATGAAGATTGGCAGTCTTGAAGACAGAGTTGGCTGTGACGCAATACGTGTTTCCCTTAGTTTTTTTTTTATAACTCATGAAAACCAAACAATTCTGGAGCCAGAAAATAAATCTAACAAACTTATACTAAATCCATTCAATGTTTGAAGATTCTTTGTCATGTGAACACTAAATCAAGTACTGAACAAAGACACAAGTTAATGTGAATCAAACATTTGTGAAATGAGGAGTTATTTAAAATGCCTACTGAGCAGTCCCCAGAGGTTAAGTCAGTTTTATGTTAGAGAGTGGCTCAAAAGATTAGCACACACTTAGAGGGAATATCACACTTCAATGCTGCCTTAATTCTAAAATAGGATTGATACATGCACAGGTAATAATAACCATGCTTCAGATGGTTAATGACCACATTAAACCGATGCTGATATCGTATGTAGGAAGGTGGCTTTCTTCTAGCATGGGTAACCCCATTTTTGACCTGTTTGTCAGTGTGTTTTTACTGTCCCACTGGGATCCTGCTAGTCACGACCCCTGTGCTCATAGTTTGTGGCCTATATGTCAGTGTGTTTTACTGTGTTGTCAGTATGCTTTACTGTGTCATTGGAGTTCTGCTAATCAGAACTCCAGTGTTTATGCTCTCTCTATTTACCAAAGTTGTCACTATAGTCTAGTGACTCCATATTCCAATTCAGATTGGCATACTGGAACCCCCTTATAAGTCCCTAGCATATGGTACATAGGTACCCTGGGCACTGGGGTTCGAGGAGGTCCTTATGGGCTGCAGCATTTCTTTTGCCATCCATAAGGAGCTCATACAAACACTCCTTCAGGACTGCCACTGCAGCCTGAGTGAAATTGTGCACACACTATTTGGGGGGCCAATTCCATGCACACTGGGGGCTCCACCATGGACACCCAGTACTGCCAAACCAGCTCTCTGAGGTTTCCACTAGAGCCCCAGCTGCTGCCACCTCACAGACAGGTTTCTGCCCTTCTGGGGACTGAGCAGCACAACCCCTGGAAAGCAGAGCAATGCATTTTCTTTAGGAGAGGGGTGTTACACCCTCTCCCATTGGAAATAGGTGTTACAGACATTGGAGGGGTATCCTCCCAGAGCCTCTGGAAATGCTTTGAAGGGCACAAATGGTGCCCTCCTTTTATAATCCAGTCTACACTGGTTCAGGGACCCCCAGTCCCTGCTCTGTCACGGAACTGGACAAAGGAAAGGGGAGTGACCACTCCCCCGTCCATCACCACCCCATGGGTGGTGCCCAGAGCTCCTCCGGAGTGTCCCTGGCGTTAGCCATCTTGGATTCCAAGGTGTGGGGACCCTCTGGGAGCAGCTGAGTGGCCAGTGCCAGCAGGTGACATCAGAGACCCCTCCTGATAGGTGCATACCTGGGTAGGTATCCAATCCCCCTCTCAGGGCTATTTAAGGTCTCTCCTCTGGGTGTTTCCTCAGATTCGGTTTGCAAGATTCCACCAGGACTCCTCTGCATCTTCTGCTTCAGCTTCTGACCGTCGGATCAACCACAGATTACTCCAGAATCCGCTGTAACTGCAACACAGTATCCAGGAAGGCTACTGTGACCTGCAAAGTCAGCTCGTGCCAGCAACTGCAACAGTTTCTGGGTTATGCACGTTCTGAGGACTGCCTGTTTTCATTCTGACCCAGAAGAACTGAAGAAATCTCCTGTGTAGTGACAGAGTCACTTCCCTGTTTCAGCAGGCATCTCTCTGCAACGACAACCAGTATTCTGGGACTCCTCTCCTGTTGATGAGCGTGATCCCTGGAACACAGGTGGTGGACCGAAGTGATCCTGACTGTCCAAAAGTCCAACTGTCCAAATTTGGTGGAGGTAAGAGCTTGCCTCCCAGTACCAGACAGTACCCCTGTGCACCATGTCTTATGCAGCTCCCTTGGCTTCTGTGCGCTACTTTCAAAAGTTCTTCATGCACAGCGTAGCTCAGGTCCCCAGCCCTCTATCCTGTGACACACAGCTCCCTGTGTTGTTCTCTGGTGGCGTGGGATCCTTTTGTGTAGTGCTTCGACGACAGCATTTTGCAACTCCTTTGTCCCCATGTCCTGGGGCTCCTGTGGATGCTGCCTGGTCTTCTGAGGGCTCTCTGAAGTGCTGAGAGCCCCCTCTGTCTCCTCAGTCCAAGTTGAGACCCCCAGGTCCATTCTGTACCCGGGCAGCTCCTCTTTGACACAAAACGCATACTTGTGTGAACCAAGGCTTGCGGGTGGAATCCAGTGACTAAAACAGCCAGCATTCAACGACTCGACGTGGGACATCTCTTGCACCAAGCAGGAACCTGCAGCTGTCTTCTTTGGTGCATTTCTGTACTTTTCTTCTAGCCAGAAAATCCACTTTTGCACCTTCATCCAGGTTGGCAGGGGTTCCTGTTCTTCCTGGACTCTTCATCGACTTCTGGACTTGGTCTTTTCTCTTCACGGGTCTTCAGGTCCAAGAATCCATTGTTGGTCTCTTGCAGTCTTGCTTGGCCTTTGCAAATTCCTTTACCACAACTTCTAGTGTATTCTGAGAAAACTTGCTGTACTTCTGGTACTAACTACAAACCAGGCCAGCTTCTCACATCATATGTCCAGTTCCTGTTAGGATGCTAGATTAAAGTGAAAGTGAAAAGTTAGTTTCACTAAGTTTTAATATTTGATTCCATCAAATAAAAGTGTAGTTGCAAAACTAAACCCTATGGTGGCAATTAGATAGTGAAACACTCTCCGTATACAGCCAATAAGGGATGTTGGAAGTAGTTGTCAGCAGAGGAGACACTAGAAAGGAGAAATACAAAGAATTGGACCTCCTATGGTTGAGCAACAGAATTAAGGCAGCTTTGATTCCCAGAGGGAGTGGGTAACCACACTCAGGAACCAAGTCTAATACAGTATGAGAGATGGAGTGCAGCAGTAATATACTGTGTTTCAAGCCTGGATAGTATTTAGTGGGGCATAAAACAATCTTAGGTGACAGCCTCAGCTAATTGTTCCCCACCTCAAACTGCCCCATCATCTGCCCTGGCTGCATGTCTTGGCTACCTTTGTTTCCAATTTGGCCACTAAATTAACAAGATTTTTTAATCAAATTGGAGGAGAAGGTAGAGGTCCCATGCGTCTATTAAGCAGCAGGAGTTAATTATAAGTCCTACTACTTGCATTAAAATTGCCTCTTTCCCATTATGGCTATATGAGTGACTGCTGGCCGTGGACTCCTAAATGGAAAGAAGCTATTTTAAATTAAGCTGTGGTGCCCCTCTGCCCAAGCCTTTCCAAGGCAATTACCTGCCTGCTGAGGGTAAAGGAGGGTGCAAGGCGGGGTTACAGCTGGGAGATACAAGGACACAACATTCACCGTGACAGAAAACAGAGATGGCACTTTACCTCCCATTGTTCCTGTAATACACTATGGGGGCTTATAAAAAACTTCAGAATAAGGGCGGTCATTCTGACCGCGGCGGGCGACGGTCGCCGCCCGCCATGCGGTTACTGCCGAATGACCGCACCGCAGTCAAAAGACCGCAGCGGTCATTCCAACTTTCCCGCTGGGCCGGCGGGCGACCGCCAAAAGGCCGTCCGCCGGCCCAGCGGGAAAGCCCCTGCAACGAGGAAGCCGGCTCCGAATGGAGCCGGCGGACTTGCAGGGGTGCGACGGGTGCAGTGGCACCCGTCGCGATTTTCACTGTCTGCAAAGCAGAGAGTGAAAATCTTCATGGGGCCCTGTTAGGGGGCCCCTGCACTGCCCATGCCAGTGGCATGGGCAGTGCAGGGGCCCCCAGGGGCCCCATGGCACCCGTTCCCGCCATCCTGGTTCTGGCGGTGGACACCGCCAGAAACAGGCTGGCGGGAAGGGGGCCGGAATCCCCATGGCGGTGCTGCAAGCAGCGCCGCCATGGCGGATTCCCTGGGCCAGGGGAAAACCGGCGGGAATCCGCCGGTTCCCCTTTTCTGACCGCGGCTTTACCGCCGCAGTCAGAATAGCCCAGGAAGCACCGCCAGCCTGTTGGCGGTGCTTCCGCCGCCCTCCGCCATGGCGGTCATGGACCGCCAGGGTCGGAATGACCCCCAAGGTGTCCCAATACCCAAGATGAGCAGATGCAGCACTCTGTGGCCTTCCTCTTTGCAGCACAAACTGCAACTGAAAATTGTGCCTCAGGGTACTTATCTACGATACCTAATGCCAGGTTAATTGCATATTTACATGTAAATAGGCACATTAAAATTGACATTGTTTACCTGTATATACTTCCTAACTGGAGAATGGTGCTGTGGCATGAATTTGCACAGTAGCTTCAAAATTCCTCAAAATGCATAAAAACAGTTTGCAAATTGGTATTAGTGCATCAGCATTAAACACCTGTAGATTCACAGTTGATAACTTCTCTAGAACCACAAACACACTGACGCCCAAATGCATGCAGGAAAAGTATAGACTGAAAGACCATTGGATAGAAAAAAATATCAAAATGAAGCTACAGGTGACAGGTATGCAATTTACTAGACGTTTCATTGATTGATGATCTTAGGCACAGCTTAACTTCAGCTCTCCATCATCCAACCGCCAGTCCCAGAACTTTCAGAACACAAGGTTCTATACCCTAGATTACAACCTGAGGAGTACACACTCCTTCCCCCTTTATGAAAGGTGCATGCCACAACAAAACATAAATTTACCCGACAGGAACAAGAACAAATTGAATTTAAACAAAACAAAAGAGTATTAAACAGCATAAGGAAAAACTGAATTAAATCTCTGTTAGATTCTGTTAAGCAGATTTGTACAGCACACTATCACCCAGGGTTGGGGAGGTGGCGGGGGGGTCCTGATGCTAAGCAGGTGTGAGTTTAGCCACACCTAGGGCCTAGTGAGATTATTAGAAAAAACAGGGCTTCAGCTTCTTGTGGAATTCAAGAAGTGTGGAGAAGGCTTCTGTTTCGCACCCGTCATTTCATACTTTAGGAGCCATGTAGGAGAAGGCTCAACTGTCTGATCTGGTTTTCCAAACATGTGGGATTTGTAGAAGGAGGAGTCTGGATGAGCTGAGGTGTCTGGAAGGTTTGTGAAAGCAGATGCGATTGTTGAGGTATGCTGGGCCAGAGTTAGGTAGTGCCTTGAAAGTGTGGGTGAAGAGTTTGAAATGTGCTTGCTTGTGAATGGGGAGCCAGTGGAGTTCTTCAGATGTGGTGTTGGATGATTGTGGCGTGGGAGGTTGAAAGTGATTCTGGCTGCCAAGTTCTGAATGGCCTGAAGCCTTGAGTGTTTTTTTCACTTGTTAATCTCGGCATAGAAGGTGTTCTAGTAGTCTAGCTTGCTTGTGACCAGGGTGTGCATGACAGTTTTCTGAGTGCTGATTGGGAGCCATGTGAAAATATTCCTCTGCATCTTCAGGGTATTGAAGTGTTAGAGAGTGACAGCACTGACTCGAGCTGTCATGTTGAGTTTGCTGTCAGTGATGATCCTGAGATTCTTGGCATGGGTGGTGGGGGTGGGTGTCGGTCCTAGTTCTGTTGACCACAAGGTGGAGGACAGTTGGTCTTCATCTAGTGGATGATTTTAATCATGAGGGTATTGAACTTGATCTGCATACTGGGCGCTTGTCTGTGAGGGAGAGAACAAGTTGCTTGACATCAGTACAGGAGAGGACGTTGATGTAATGAGAGTGGATGACTCTGGCTAGAGGAATCATGTGTGCGTCAAAGAGGGTCAGACTCAGGGAGGATCCTTGTGGAACTCCACAGATGAGGTTGCGGGCATCCGAGGTGTACAGTGCCAGGCTGAGTGGTTCCTTCCAGTCAAGAAGGAGCAGATAGATTGGAGTGTGTTTCCTTGGATACTGACGTGTATGTGTTGAATAAGGATGAGAGTCTGTGTTAAATTCTGCAGAGAGGTTCAGGAGGATGAGGGTCGCCATGCCTCCTCTGTCCAGAGTCATGTAGATGTCATCAGTGGTGGTGATGCGGGCAGTTTCCATGCTGTGGTTGGGTCTGAAACCAGACAGAGGGCCTCATTACAACTTTGGAGGACGGTGTTAAACCGTCCCAAAAGTGACGGATATACCACCTACCGTATTACGAGTTCCATAGGATATAATGGACTCGTAATACAGTAGGTGGTATATCCGCCACTTTTGGGACGGTTTAACACCGTCCTCCAAAGTTGTAATCAGGCCCAGAGTGTTGTGGTGTCTGTTAATGAATTTCTCTAAGACCGGGCTGGGAATGGTAGCAGGGAGATCAGTCGGTATTTGGGGAGCTTTGAAGGGTCCGCAGTGTGTTTCTTCAGCAACTGGAGGACAGTGTGAGCATGGCGCTGATAGCCTGCAGTTTTCTGGAGTAGGCTTGGTGGGGTAGGGGTTTGTAAGGGCCCCTGAGTAGATGGACTTTATGGTGGTTCCTTCTGAGGTGATAACGGGCCAAGTGGTTAGTATGGCTTTTTATATAAGACTGAGAGGTGTTTGGCAAGGTCTTTTGAGTTTGGTTGTGGGCTGAAGGTGATGTAAATGGAGGTGATTTTGTTGCTGAAGAATTGAAAGACGTTGTAGAGGTACTGTGAATGGGTGATTGAGTTGGAGTCAGTTGATGGTGAGGTGAAATATTTTACAATGGTGAAGATTTCTTTGATTCTGTTGGTGCTAGCATTGATGCAGTCTGCCAAAGTGGCACATTTGGTGGTCAGGATCATTTGGGGTAGCGTCTTAGGTGGATATGAATGTGTTTCTCTCCCCTTTGTCCTGCCTCATTCTCCATTTTCTCTCCAGTTGTTTGCAGTGGTGTTTCAGTCTGACTTTCTCAATGTACCAACTGGCCTGGGGACTAGACCTTGTTGTATTGCTTTGTTTGAGGGAGGGCCAGGGAGTCAGTGCAGGAGGTGATCCAAATGTTAAAACTCTTGACGGCTTTGGGGAGGTTGTTGCTGTGTTTGAGTCAATGGGAGTTGAAAGCGGTGTTCCAGTCCTTGTCAGTGATTCTGTTTCAGTTTCTGTAGGCTGTACTGGCGATGGGGCATGTGCATTAGACTGGGCCAGGGATGCTGAACTTCACAAGTGACTGGTCTGTCAAGGAAACTGGTGTGGGCTCACCAATTTTAAGGTTGTCGAAGTTGGTGAAAAATGGGGTCCAGGAGGTGTTCAGTGGTGGGTCTCTTTTCTTGTGGGGTAAGGCCTAGGGTTTCAAGGTTGTCAGTCAGTGCACTAGAGTTGGGGTCGGTGTTGTCTCCGAGGTAGAAGTTCAGGTTTTTGAGTAGGGTGTGCTTGCTAGCATGGAGGGCCAGTTGTGCAATGAAGTCCATGATGGTGCCGGTGAACTTGGTGCGCAGTTCCACTGGTCTGCAGATGAGAGTGATGCTTAGGGTGCAGTGGGCTGTGATGTGGAGCTTGAACAACAGGTATTCTGTGTTGGAGGATGATGTGTCAATGGATGTGGTGCAGATGATGATTTTCTTGTGGATGATGGCGATTTAGCCTCGAGGCTTGTGGAGTCTGTCTTGATTGGCAATCTTGTAGCCGGGGGATGTCTGTTGCGATGTCAGGTGCCAATCTACAACAAACATTAATATATGGGAAAAAGATGATAATCAAATGAAATTTCTAATTCTTGGTACATCAAAGGGGAGGTCACATTTTTTTTCTACCTATAGTGCTTCATGAATCCAGGCTTCCTAGAGTGAGTGTTTTATCCCTTCCTGCGCACATGTACATAGAGATGTTGGCTAGGATATCTAGCCTAGTCTTCCTATGTCTTCCCCAGCAGAATTCTCCACTTGAATTCAATGAAGCAAAACCACACATTTTTTGTTACAAATCCTATTGTTGTTGACCTTGATAGCATTTTTGAAAATATTTACAATTTTTAAAGGTCTAGTGTACCTTGACCATAGTTCACAACTTACAGGAGTCCAAATCTTAACTCAGTCATCCACATGGAAAGAAAGCAATTTGGCAACATGTTTTGCATCAAACTGATGCTTCCTCTTCACCAGACATCATGCCACTTTCCCTCATTCATCCTGGGCAGACACATCAACACATACTTTAGACTATGACATTCATGGAGGAGACAACCAAGTGCTTGGATTTCTTTCTCCAACAACTCAAAAAGAGAATGCTCCATGACAGAATGAGGGAGACATGCAATTACGAAAAGAGACTCTTTCTCAACTCCTCCTTCCAAGGAAAACCATTCACCTTTGGAAGCTGAATGCTCTCCTTTAGTGTCTTGTTAAATTGTTCCACCATCCCACTGGTTCTAGGATGGTAGAGGGCACCTGATAGAAATTGAGTTTCTAGTTGGCAAAGGTATACACCCTTGTCCAAGTAGGTACCACAATCCTAGTCAGGGTATATCACTAAACAATCTCAATTGTCCTGTGCTCACCTTCTGGTAGCTTGGTACAGAGCAGACAGGCTTAACTTAGAAGGTGTGTAAAGTATTTGTGCAATAACGCATACAGTAACACATGAAAACACCACAATAAGTACTCCACATCAGTTTAGGAAAACAGATAATATTTATCTGAATACAAAAAGACCAAAATGACAATCATCCAATATGCACAAGCCAAGATATCACTTTTTGAAGGTTTACTTGAGTCTCAAGCCTTAACAATCAGTGGTTGTATCCTTTTAACACACAGTCCTTGGGATGTGTCAAAATTAACAACATAAAGGGGCCTCAGAGGAGGAGATGTGTTGAAAAGTAAGGCGATGCGTATGATAGTCTGGCATGGCAAAGACGATGCATCGTTTCTTTCCACACTGCAAGGCGATGAGTTGATTTTCAGGAGCGCAGCCTTAGTTCCTCACTGTGATGCAGGGATATTTTGACACCCAGGGATGATGCATTGAAAATCCTGAATGCGCTGGTAGGAAGGAGCAGGTGCGGTGTCAATCCAATAGGTGATGTGGTGATTTTCCAGCTGTGAAGCAGGTGCTGCATTGATTTAAATGCACAGGGATTTTCTTCTCTTTGGTGAAGACTTTGTTGGCCCTGAGACTTCAGAACAGGAGGCAAGCTCAATCCAAGCCCTTTAGCGAGCACTCGTAGAGGAAGGCAGAGTCCTTTCAGCATGGTCAGGGACCAGCAGGCAGCAGGACAACAAGCAGGAGAGCAGTCCTTTCAGCAAAGCACTCCAAATGTGTCCTTTGGGCAGCCAGGCAGTCCCTCTGACAGAGTCAGTTGGGGGTCTAGAAGTGTCTGATTTGTTGGGGTCACACGCACAGTATATATACCCAAGAGTGTCTTTGAAGTGGAGGAAACTGCAAAGAGTCATTTTGAAGTGCACACATTCCCCTTTCAACCCAGCCCTTTTGGCCAGGAGCCCCGTGGGAGGTTGTCATTCCTTTGTGTGAGGGTAGGCCATTTGCCTTTGAAGTGTAAGAGAGAGCCCTTCCACCCTTCCTGCCCAGGGAAACCCATTTGTATGCTGATCAATACAGATGCAGCTGAGTGTCCTGTGTTTATAGCTGTCTGGGTTGAATGCACAAGGGGAGCTGTTAACCAGCATAGACCAGACGTGTATTGGAGACTGGCCGTAAGGCACAGATGGCAATAAGTGCACGGAAATGCCTACTTTCCAAAAATCATAAAACACAAATTACCCTGACTGAAATCTACAACTATCAACTTAACATTGAAGGGCAAGTAAATGAATTTTCTTGAGTTGTGTATTTATTCAATTCTTATTTCATAATAATCTATAATATTTTGAACACATAAACATATCCATTGAAGTACATTCAAATTATTAAAAAAACACTGAACACAATTCAGACATAACTTCTCACAAAATGACAAACATCAATACTTATTCCTATGAGCAGTCAACAATTTAACACAGAGGTTATCATTACTACACATATTGTTGCATTTCCTCTCGCCCTTAATAGCCATTGGGGGTTCTAAACCAGTCCTGTTGCAGTAGATTTTTACAGTTCAAATAGCGTTTTTGGTTGTCTACTGTACAACATAAATCCAAAAAAGGAACTCGCCAAATATATCTATCGATGCCAAATATATCTATCAAACCTCTTATTTCTTCTGGGTTCTCATCAGGGCTCTGAGTAGTTCAAATTCTTTGTCTTTTTGGGAATGTGCACATGCAACTTGTTTTTGCAAAGGTATTTCTTTCTTTCAAAAGAGACTTCTTTGTGGCCTCCATTTGAATTAACATATTTTTCAAATCCCTATGGGTCTTGTTATCTCCCCAGTTACTGTTCTCGTCCGATACCCGTGTTTTGCTGTGCCCATCAATGTCAAGTTGATAGTTGTACATTTCAGTCAGGACAATTTGTGTTTTATGAGTTTTAAGGAGGCTCAACCTGGCTGGAATATATGGGCCCAACCCCCCTAATATGTTACTTTCTAAAATTGCCATTTCTGAAATAGTAATGTAAAATCTAACCTCACCAGTAAGTAACATTTCTTACCACTATTCCAACCATACCAAATATGACAAGTCTATTCCTCTCAGATCATAAATTACCACTTAAAAGCATATAAGGGAATCTCTAATGCTGGCCTATGAGAGGAGCAGGCTTCACAGTAGTGAAAAATGACTGTGTTTTCTTGACCTAAATGTTTGGTGCCTGCAGCCTATTTCCTGGGTGACATGACTAGGTGTAACTGGTAGTTGGTCTTTGTACATTGCTCTCAGACTGTGCAACAAAGGAGCATACGTGTTGGCAGGATGGGCCATATCTGACTGGATGAGGGGGAGGAGCTGTTGCCTACCACACTTGCACAACTCAAAGGTTCTGCTTGAGTACACTCACAAAGAGTTTGATACTAGTCTATTGTGACAGCAGAGAAGCTGGGACCAAGTCAGGGCAGGGAGACAGGAAATTCCAAATGCCTCTGGGAATGGAAACTTCCAGAACCTTCTCCTCTTCAAAGTGGGCACCAGGCATAAATAATGGACCCTCAGATCCAACTCTTCCAGGCACCTCCGGACCTTTGGACGATTTAGAAGGACTGGCTAGGTCCAGGTCCATGTTCAAGATGGTTGGAGCCTTTTCTGTCCCTGAGGCTCTGATCAGGAGGCCAGCCTAGTAGTCCTCGGAGACACTCTGGTAGTCCTGGGTTCAAGAGGGGGAACAGAGTGCAAGCAGGACCAAGTACAAGTATTCATACACAGCGGCCATTTTGGGAAACTATTTTTTCATGTGGTGTAATAGCAATCTAGACAGTTCTCATGCTTTTTACAGTTGCTTACTTTTTGCTTTTATGAGCACTTAAACCATAGCAACATGCTGAAGTAATGGTGACACTGTTATGCCGCAATGACAGCAGTCCATTGTTTATCTTTCCCCATATTTATGTACACAAGTTTTTTGGCGTCTTGTTTCAAAGTTATGTATTTAATATGTGCTCTTTGTCCTTGGGCGAGGAGGCTGTTGTAAATCTGTGACAGTGATTACATACCAGTGATCATCTTTAATGGGGTGGGAGTCCTGTTTTGCGCTATTCAAAATCTGCACACCATATTTGGTTTCAAATTCCAGAAAATATTTCTGCAGGTAAAAAGTTCTGTGTTTAGCAGCTTCTCAAACTTTGCTACACTTAAATATCGAATAGCTAGTTTGCATGTTCCTAAGACACTTAATGGACTAGTCTCAGGTCATTTACCCAGAGCACACAAGCACTTAATGCCTGCCAAGCACCATGGTTGAGCCCTAAGCTAAAAGAATCTACATCTTCTCTACCCCAGAACACAATGTAGGACATTCTGTTTTTGCTAATGATCCAGAAATACTCCCTACTCCACTCTCTTCAGGTCCAGAAGAGGTAAGTGTTTTAGGGAATTTCAAATTATGTTATTCTCCCATATGGGAAGAAGCATGCTCCATAACACTCTAGTACATACAGCCCAGGAAAGAGTGCCTCCAACTCACACTTAAATGCAAATAAGAGTTCCAGCTTACATTTAGTTAATGCCACTGTTAAACAAGGCTAAAAGACAAGAACATGGCAATGCCAAAAGATCTCGGATTGCATTGGCTTTGCCAATGCTTGTATATTCATGAAGGAGAGCCTGTTTTCTTATTTATAGTTCCACCTGCACCAAATATGTTAGCCTAGTTTTACACTATTTCTGCATGCCATTGGCTCCCCCAGCTTGTTTGGATCACATAAAGCATGTGTTCCACTGCTTAGAAAGCATATGTGGTTCCATAGAAGATCACCAATATGCCACTGCTGCTAACTGTCAATAATTTCCAGTGTGCTGGGACAATTTTCAGACTAGGGTTACAATGGTGTGGTAGCACACTGTAATTTGCCGATTGCGCATTTCCATTAAATTGCTACTACATTAGCACATTTAATTTAGCTAGGGCAACCCTCTATGCCCACGGGGACCAGGGTCAGAACACAGTCCAAATATAGTGTCAGGAGATAGGAGGAAAACCCTCATGTAATTCTGAGGTAACCAGCAATGAATGTGTTCCTTACGCAGCCTAATGGTACATTCTCATTCAGGTTGTACAAAAAACAGGCCTTGAGATTGGAAAAGTTTCTGGTGCTGGTATATATTCTCATACAGTACAAATTACAGTGTAACTCTTATAAGTTGCAGATGATGCAGTGCTCACGTGTGTGCTCACATATTGAAATATATACAAAATGACACACCATCAATCATCCTTGGCTCTTAGACCAATTTGTTCAAGCAAACATGTGCATACAACATAACACAATGTTATCAATCATCAAGTACCAAAGGAGATGTATGTTAACATTTGGACTCCTTGTTAGTGAAAGGGTCACTTCAGGTCAAAGTCATCTGGCTTCATATCTATATAAGCCAAAAGCCAGAAACCAGACCAATCATCAATCTACAAATGACACACAACTGCCTGTATGGTGTGTAATGCATGCAATATCAATAGACTCACCAATACTTTTTGAATGGGGTAAATGCAGTTGCTATTGCCCCTGAATGTAATTTATGTAACTGATGTGTGACAGAATCCTTGGTCGAAAAATAATTCTTCCACTGCGGGTAGCACTTCCACTGAATATTGCCCTTGTCCACTGAAACAATCTGGACCTTAGATGGCTAGAGAGCTGCACACAAATTTCATGTATCATTTATGTAATTCAACCGTACCCTCATTGGCGCAACCACCAAACATGCAGGAGTTACTTAGACTACAATCTACCAAGATGCACAACAATCACTGTATCTCAAAGTCCATCTTTTGCTAACGGGTACCACAGTGTTAGGACAAACACAAAAAGGAGTGTACCATAATACCCACTGTGGGTACTTATATGCAAGCATCGAGACAAAGGTGAGCATGAATCACTAGTTCCACATGCCTAGACATGGAGTTCCACCATTCTGCAACATCTTGGGACCATGCTAAATATAAGGGTAGTTTGATCTACATTAGTTGCTGGGATTAGTATGTGTCAGTATGCATGTCCAGTATCATGTAAAACCACTACTGTTAAGTCTGAGCACTCATCGTGAATAGTGTCACAACAGTAAAACAGAAGAGTAGAACAGGCTGAGGGAGGGAATGTCGCATTCCATAGTCCTCTAAAGACACCAATTTCAGCTCATGAGGTAGATACAGATGGTCATGTGGTTTTGGTGCGAACCTATCCCTCTGATTGAGGGCATCTAGATTTACACTAAATGGGCGTGCACTCGCCCAACATGTAGTTTGTGTGCATCGTCATGTTAAAAAAGAACTTAACTTACTCACCAAGACTGGTCACTATTTCCTAACAAGAACTGTGCTGTACTTGTCCACTGAGTCACAAGTCCTTAAATACACAAAAGAAGGCCACACATATAAATTCCCATAACCATGTATTCACTAAAACACACACAAACCTCATGTAAAATTAAAATAATAATGAAAAGGTGTGCGTTCGCCACAATGCATTTGTGTGAAACACCATGTGCACATGAAACTTCACATACACTAAACCACAGACAACCACTTCTGGAGTTGAATGATGCAGACCTTGTCCCAAAGTCACAGGTCCTCGAATGACCAAAAGTAGGTGATACATGTAAATACCCATAACCATTGTTTCCAAAGAGGACCCCACAAACCTTGTGTGCAATCTAAAAGCATGAGTTTTCACACATGCAATTGTGTACATAACCGTGTTTGCAAAAACATTCACTTACACTCAACTATTAGTCACCACTTCTGATGGAGAATAATGCTGGCTTTCTCCCAGATTCATAAGTCCTTGGAATATCAAGCAATATGCAACAAGTACTAATACCTATTGTCAATACCTCCATGGTAACACCCACACATATTGTATCTATAAACTCACTTTTGAAGGACGTGTCAAGAACTCCATCAATCAGTGGCATCTGTCGAACAATCCTACAGCTAGGGAAGAAAAGAGGAAGTCACTTCTTTATCTTTCTTAGTGCTAATAAACACTAGACCACTAACCGCAGCTACAATCTCAGAACCCCCATCTGACAATCATCCATATAACCATGGGGGAGTAAGTGAGCCAATGTCCTGCCCCAGGCTAATAAACATTCAAGCACCTAAACGCTACTGTGTAACATCAGCTAGATTGCTAGTTGTGTC
Source organism: Pleurodeles waltl (assembly GCF_031143425.1). Lineage (NCBI taxonomy): Eukaryota > Metazoa > Chordata > Amphibia > Caudata > Salamandridae > Pleurodeles > Pleurodeles waltl. Next base: position 793,746,713 of record NC_090442.1, on the reverse strand, counting down.
ATGAATTAAACACCCAAACATATTTGGTTTAAAAACGAGACGCAGCATGACTCATAAATACCTGTCAACGAGAATCCCCAAGGAGAGCCTGATTCTCCGCAGACTTTGAATGACCAGGCATCCTGGATTTGTTGAGACAGTCCCTGTTTTTCACCAGCTGTTCTGGCAGATTGTGAGAGATTTAGCTCATGTCCCATTTTTTAGAGAGGGTCGACTCAAAATGGTGAGAGGTGCCTTTTTATATTTTCCAAAGCAGAGATAGTTGGCAGCTATTATAAGGAAGCAATTTAATTAACAGGCATGACACTGGCTGTAAAACCTTTTATTTATGGTCTTAGTGCATCTTCTGTAACTCTATGATGATGAGTGCTGTCATTCTATGAGCTTGGTTGAAGTAAAATGCTAGTCCCTTTTTTATTTTTGTGAAATATCCCATGTCAGATTTCAATGTAAAAATGTGATGTGTCCATGTTGTGTTTCCTGCCGCGAGCATTAGGTCTACCCACGAAAGTGAGGTACCATTTTTATCGGGAGACTTGGGAGAGCACAGAATAGGAAAACAAGTGTTATTGCCCCTTGTTTTTCTCTACATTTTTTCCTTCTAAATGTAAGACAGTGTGTAAAAATGACATCTATTTGAGAAATGCCCCGTAATTCACATGCTAGTATGGGCACCCCAGAATTTAGAGATGTGCAAAAAAACACTGCTTCTCTTCACCTTATCTTGTGCCCATTTTGGAAATACAAAGGTTTTCTTGATACCTATTTTTAACTTTTTATATTTCAGCAAATTAATTGCTGTGTACCCGGTATAGAATGAAAACCCATTGTAGGGTGCAGCTTCATTTATTGGCACTGGGTATCTATGGTTCTTGATGAACCTACAAGCCCTATATATACCTGAAACCAGAACAGTCCAGCAGATGTAACAGTATATTGCTTTTAAAAATCTGATATTGCAGAAAAAATTACAGAGTAAAATGTGGAGAAAAAATATTTGTTTTTTCACCTCAATTTAATATTGTTTTATTTCAGCTGTTATTTTCTGTAGGAAACACTTGTAGGATCTACACAAATTACCCCTTGCTGAATTCAGAATTTTGTCTACTTTTCAGAAATGGTTAGCTTCCTGGGATCCAGCATTGGTTTCATACCCATTTCTGTCACTAAGTGGAAGGAGGCTGAAAGCACAAAAAATATTCACAATGGAGTATGTCCCAGTAAAATGCCAAAATTGTGTTGGAAAATGGGGTTTTCTGATTCAAGTCTGCCTGTTCCTGAAGGCTGGGAAGATGGTGATTTTAGCACCGCAAACCCTTTGTTGATGCCATTTTCAGGAAAAAAAACACAAGCCTTCTTTTGCAGCCCTTTTTTTTTTAAAAAAATGACATTTTCGTGTATTTTGGCTAATTTCTTGGTCTCCTTCAGGGGAACCCACAAAGTCTGAGTACCTCTAAAATCCCTAGGATGTTGGAATAAAGGATGCAAATTTGGCGTGGGTAGCTTATGTGGACAAAAAAGTTATGAGGGCTTAAGCGCGAACTGCCCCAAATAGCCAAAAAAAGGCTTGGCATCTGAGGGGGGAAAGGCCTGGCAGCGAAGGGGTTAAGGCATGATTTACAACATTTTTCACCAGTTGCAAACTCCTCCAAGGAGTGTGTTTGGGCGTCCCTTCCAAATAGCATTTCAGACCTCAGTTACTGACTCCCAAGTTTGAATGGTAACAGATTTGCAACGAGGAAGGGTATCCCCTTTGGGCCCCTTCTTCTCTGTGAATTGGGGTGTCTGTTTCATGGCGAAGTAGACGGTTGTTCATAGGACCACTGCCTTCCTTCACTGATGTTTACTAAACATCTTTTGAGCAACCTATGTTCCTTTTTAAGACACTCTGGCTACCTTAAAAAAGGGCTTTCTGTTTTAGAAAGCAGTCAGAAGTATAGTGGGCTGCTAGGGCCACCAGACCTGTTATTGCAGCCAATCACAAGGGGTCGAAAATTGTTATCTCCACAATGAATATTAATTAGGCAGGTTGTTCTGTAACTCCATCCCCTGTAAATCATTAGTTTGCAAACTGATCCATTAGTACATAGGTATGTTGTCATTAGAGTGGATTCACAAAACGTCAGAATAATTTACAAACAATTTTTCGGCAAATGCAAACTTAGCATATCTGGCCTTTATTTATTAGGTAGTTTTGTAGAATACTGCATGCCACCTTCAAGATGCTTTGGAGCATTAACAATTTATTTTAGTAAAAACTTGCGGCTGTTCAATGTAGAGGCAACAACAATGTCCTAGTAACATACCATTCCTAATTTGTACATGGACGCATACTAGCCGGTCTAGGAACCATTACTAAAAGTCACTTTGCCTTCAAAGTATTTAACTGTAGTACCTGCCACTAAAGCAATGTCTGCGACAATTTTACATAGGTTTTGAATATGGTGACATTAGTCAATTTTCATTGTTCTTGGACCTGGCAAATGAGTTATGGAATAGATTTATTTTTACCCAGTGAGGTGAGCAGTGAACATTGAATAAAGTATGAAGCACGTCAGTTGTACCTTCAAGAGATATGTATTATACGATGGTGGGTAGCATGCCTTTAATATGGATTCCATATAGTTGCTCTTATTGAATAAAAAAAGATATACCAGTACAGGATGGTAGACCATGGCTCACATTATTAGTGGCCGGGAAGTAGGGCAGTATTCCGCAACACTAGAGTCACTGATACACAGGTTTCCGGTAACTCCAAGGGAGGAGAAAATCTGACCCATGAGGATGTGCCCCATGAGTGCCCACTAAGAAATTAGGAATTACTGCAGAATTTGTAATTCCAGGTCGGTTTCCCCTACTATTTTCCCATTCTCGCTTGGACTTCATTAAAAAGCCAAAATCTATGGGTGAAAGTAATCAGATATGCAGTGTTTCTGCAAATCACATAATTCAGATTGGCGCTGGTAAATGCTATTACCAGCCCCATATAAATTATGTGGCCACTGAGGGCCTTTGTTGGCTTATCTTTCACCTTTTTGTGAACAGAAATACCCTGCTTTTGCAGTTTTTATTAGCACTTGTAGTACCAATGTAAGTCCTTTAGTGTAGGTCTAGAAGGTGTCCAGCCCTTGTTGATTTATGCTCAATCTGAAAGTAGCTTGGCTCGGCACGCAAACCCGGAAGTGGTGCACAGTAGAGGGGGTACTTGTGTGGTGGCAAGTTTCTTCCCCAATCACCATGTGGGATTAGTGTCGCTTACTTTGTATCAAATATTCCCGATGACCACAATGACATTATAGAACACATCAAACCACCTTTAACACAGCAAGGATACCTTCCGTCTTCAATGTCATTAGTAATAGAATAAATCAAAAAAATATTAAGAGTTGATAAAAATCGTCACAGTGAAGAAAAATACCAGAGTTCACTAACATTGGGCTCGCTCTCACATAGTTGCTGTCTACCAAAGTCTCAAACAATTAGAAATGCACGTCTGAACTGTGCAATATGGAGTGAAGGGTATCTGAGAAATGTGAATCATAAACACTCTTAAACAAGCATTTGCAATGCAATGGGTCTTGCATTAGTTTGAGTTAGAGCTATTGGTGTTATAAGTGCACAATTGGACTTTCCTTGACACATACATTTGTCAACCCTGAAGCATAATTTGGTCCTCTCTGCCACATAATTCCAATGGCCCTGCATATAACTAAAGCACTTCCATTTATCGACTTCCTCAAGCTGCAGCAAAAATAAAAATATTGCCAATTAGCATCCTAATTTAAATCTGCATGCTAATTAGAATAGAGTATCACTTTCACTGCCGCCCTCATCAGTGTTGCTGGCTGACTAGCATATTGTTCAAGAGGGCAAATGAAGTTGTGCAAGGTGTTAATATTTTTAGTGCTATAAAAGAGATATTTCCTTTGATAGACGTTTTATCAGATGTCACACAGTGATATTTGGTGTCTGTGAATATCAGCAAAGATAAGACAGAGAATCACAACTCACTACAAGATTTATGATCACAAGAAAAGGCTCCTATAACTTAGGCCTAAACCTAAGATCCCGAAGCCTGTGAATTCGACCTATTTGATGGTCAAACAGATTTGTGAAACAACATGCCATTTTGATCAAAGAGGAAGGGTCCAGGTTTGAAAGAAGGTCAGTTGAATAGGTATTGGGGAGACAGAAGGTATAGGACATCCACTGGCATGACCAGATGAAGTGTTTAGGAGGGTGTAGACCAGAGGTCTTCAATCTGTGGGTCGCGACCCCCAGGGGGGCCGTGGAGTCCTAGAAAGGGGGTCGCGCATTTCCCCAGCTGATCATTAAAATGCTTCAGTTGAACTTTAATTGATGAGTCTCCTGTGCTGTGAAAGGCAGCTGCACATACAGCTAAAGAAGCCATTGTGCCAGGGGCCTGCTTCCTGAATGAAATGAAAACGTGAGCTACCAGTTGATCTGCAAATGCAAATGGTAAAATATACAAACAAGGATGCTTTTTGAGTGGCAGTGCAAAGAGTTAACAACTGGGCTGTGAAGTGTGTGCTTTTAATTGCGATTGTATTTACATAGTGCTTACTACCCCTGAGGAGGTGTTGAAGGGACAGCTATTAAAAAATGTATTATATATTGTGTGGTATTACTTAAATCTACATTTTGGAATCACCATGTTATCTTAAACCTTTCTCTGCATTTTGCAGTGGCCTATGTTATACTGTGTGTAATGCAAATATAAAATAATGACTTACATTTTCACAGTGCTTTCTGTCACAGGCTGTTACCTCGTGGCACTAAAAATACACAAGTCACTATTCTCCACTGCACCAACCAAGATTTAATTCTGTGGCTGTCTGGATACACACAGACCTCTGCAGTGCATTAACTAATAGAGGTTTCATAATGCACTACAGTGCATTTCCCAATGAGTAACCACTTTTTAAATTGATTTTTCTTTTAAGCTGCCTGTTATTTCATATGTAGCTGCCTGACGAAGAAAGACCTAAAAAAAACTTAAAGAATATTTTGGGGCATATTTATGAGAGGCTTGCGACACCAGAGCATCACTTTTATTGACGCTCGGCCGCACAAGCCTCTCAGTCATACCCATGAGGCGACGCACAGCCACCCTACGCGGCTTTGCATGGCCATATAGACATGGAGTAAGGCAAAGCAGCGCAAGCCGCTGTGTTGCCTTACTTTGCATCAAGGAGGCGTTCCATGGGCGTTGAAGTGGGTGCTCCCACACAACACCCTTGGATTTTGATGCTGCCCCAGATTTACAAAATCACGTAAACTGGAGCAGTGCCAAAACCTTACGCAGGCATAATGAGGAGAAATATTTTCATTTCTCCTCATTTTTTCCTCTTTCCATGTGTGTTGCATTCTGCTGCACACATGGAAAAAGGAAAATACCTCTCAGGATTGTATTTGTTCCGGAAGGTGCCCCTTCCTGCACAAAAACAATCCTGCCTATGTTGGCGCTAGGAAGGAATTTGTGTGCCAGCGCAGGGGAAAAGGACAGGAATGCACTGTATTTCATAAATATGGTGCATTCCTGCCCTTTTATATTGAGATAGGGCAGTGTAGCAAGAAGACTTGCGGTGCTGCCCCACGCCAATTCCTCATAAATGAGTACTTTTGTTTTTACTCAGACCCTTGACCACGACCACACACTCACTGATCTTTGGTTTGCTAAACACTGTTTCATATAATTTCCTCACAATAAAAATTATTTGCAGTGGGAATTGGGGATGCTTATGATTGTCAACGATTAGGATTACCAGGTTCTAGAATTTTTTGTCAGGAGGGGGTCCTTACGCCTAAAAAACTTTTGTGAGGGGGTCCCGGCATCAAAAAGTTTGAAGACCTCTGGTGTAGACGAAGGTGAAATGGCAAACATGTTATCAGCGAAGCAATCCTCAAGAAAACTATCTTGCTGATATTACAATTAGGGAATGCTTATCTGCTGATTGTTTGCCAGCATATCACTGCCTTAATTCTTTTTCACTGTTTTACTAAACCAACGAAAAGGGTTTTTTCTTTGTAAAATGTACACTTGAAATTGCAGAGAACAAGGAGGCAAAAAAGAGAACACTGCCCAAAAGGGAGATAGCGCCAGCGCAGCAATCATTGCATTCTGCCTGATGTAAGGAAAAAAAAGAAAATGGGTGAGGATAGTCACTGATGTCCGAGTAAGAAGTGAGCTTGGATGCAAACTTTGAAAAGTAACAACATGCTTTTACAGACTATTTGTTAGAGTATTCCTTTAAACCGCTGGTAATTCCCAGTATACTGGTAAGGAGGAAGTAAAGATGTCCTCATCCTCCCACAAGGACAGCTCTTCTGTAAAAATGCACTCAAGTATCCACATGTACAGATGTCGTTTTATGCACACACTCACGCATTTTTGATTTATATAAACTAAGACATTTATTTAATAGAAAAAGGTCACAGAGCTACATAGTTATCGCAGTGCATACATAAAAATGAGAATGTAATTCAAGTAAAAATATGAACTATGTGAGACCACTGAGAGCAAAATAAACACGATGTGACCCAATCACTATGAAACAAACATTTGCAAGTCTGAAAGGTCAACCAGACATGACGATTAGTCATTCTGGCAAATCGTACTTCAGGTTTGTGAAGGATTTTTAATAGACATTCACTTTTTTGCCTGGACTGCAAGCTTCAGTCCAGGCAGTGGAATTGTTGGCGGGGTAAACGTATAAGAATCAAACGTTATAAACAGAACATGGCACACACAGAGGTGGGTGAAAAATCTGACATGAGAGCGTACGAACGACAATACCACCACAGGCTGGCTTTCCACCTGCTGAACACACTGAAAACCCCAAAAGTAGTCTGGTAACAATGCTTAAAACATGGACCCTGCGTATGTTAATTGTAGTTGGGTGGAGCTCTCGGGGAGGGAAAATCACAGGAAATAGCATGACGTGCGCATGCCCTTCATGAATGGGGATGCTGCAAAATGGAGAGGCCATAGTGCCAGCAAATAGGAAGGCTGTGGGTGGACTGAAGCTGAAGATTTAGATAGAGCAGTCGCATGTGCACTGTCTAGAGCCGAGACCTAAAAACTAACTGAAACTTCACAGCATATCTCATGCTAATCAAACATGTTCAACTGTACTTTTACATTCTACTCAAGAGGCTAGACCAAAGGGAAAACCATACAACATTAAAGATCCCAATGAAAAGCAGCCAGCGGGGAGCGAAAAGCATCTGAAGGATCGTACTACTGAACATCGACCCCCTGAATATCATCACAGAAAAAAGCCTAGGGCAGAAAAATGAAGGACAAAATATTGAGAGGTAAGTGCATATGGGGAAATATGGATTTATTATTCCTAACTGTATGCACATGGTTACATTTATGTGCAGTTAGGTATAGAAAATCTAGACTTACTTAGCTATATATATATATATATATATATATTCATATTTGTTCCACAATATTATGTCCCATCAATATATTGGGGTCGATATTCAGGGTGCACACCCATCTGAAATAAGTCTCCAGACATTTCACAAATTACTCATCTATGTGTGTTGTGAACTCATAGGCAGGGCCCGCCAGGCCCACCCATTCAACTAGTCATTGAACCAAACTTCAGCTTGCCCTTCTCTTGCCAGGAAGTACAATATGGCACCAATGAATAAACAGAAGAGTACTGAGCAGCAGTAGTGGGTGTTGCACAGCCTGGCACTGCTTCACAGGTGGCACAGCTACCGAACATGACAAAAAACTGAAGCAAAAACACTATTTTTCAATATGTTAGGAAGTGTGGGCTGGGTTATGTGAGCTGGATAGGCTGTCAGGAGTTTGTGAAAGAGCCTGATATATGTATTTGTACCCATATGGGGAGACTGACTACCTGATGACTGTAGTTGTCAATGGGCTTACAATGCAGATCACAGGTGTTTGAAGATGATCCTAGTTATGTTAAAATGTCATTTTCATTTGATGGTGGTTGATGAACCTGAAGAGCTGTGTCCAGATATAAGAGATGTACATGCCAGGCAGGCAGGTGCAGTCACTCCCTGCACCTGCCAGCAAGATAATCTATCTCCCTTCTTGAAAGGGCAAGTGGGTGCTGCTTGCACTATGAAAGAGGGAGTGGTTTTGAAGTAGCTGCTCTGTATTTCACTTGAAATCACTGCCCCCAGAGCAGCACCAGTTTGCTGTTGCCCTAAGGGCAACGCATTCACCATAATAGGGTTCACTTTCCCTGTTTGCCCATGCGCACCAGTTTTAAGGTGCGCCATGGTGTAAACAAGAAAAGTGCACCTTTATGGTAATATGGGCCGTGGACTGCTGCTGGTGTTGCCTTGCCATAACAAAAGCAGATTGTGCTCTGTGTAAATGACAGTAACAACACCACATAGCACAATATAAAAGACAACAGGGTGGCCTCTGAGACTGAACCTGGTCTTATGCCACCTTTCGTTGCATATAATGTTGGAACATTTGTCATTTGAGGTCAACCCTTGTCATGTGATTCCAAACATGTTCATGTGAAATGGTAGCACAACACAGAAACTGTACATGCTCACATGAAGCAAGGTTTACCTTGGACATATGGAGTTGTTCCTGACTTGTTCTTGTGTATATGCAGCAGTGCAGGGAAAAACAAAGCGCACATATGTTTGTAAGACTGTAAATGGGTATTTGACACTGGTCCTGGGCAAATGAAGGTGTGATCTATGCAATATTACATTATCATCTGATATTATACATAGTCATGTGAGGTGGAATGAGCTATTAAGTGGCTTTTGACATACAAATGCAGGATGTCAGCATATAGGGAAATAAGGCCCAGCCTGATCATTTTAGTCTTTTCCTTTCATACGATATGAAACATGTAGATAAGTGTCAATACATATGAATATGAGACTGAATATGGTTATTTGAGTCTGAAACAGGGCATACAACATCATTCATTTCTTATTGGTAGAACATTGGCATATGATTCAATACATAGATATAGCGGCTGTGCATGGACAATTAAGATAGAACCTTCTTATCTAAAGTTATTTTTGGGATATGTTAAAATTACATGGGCCTGAAACATGCAGGAGCATAGTTGACTTAGCTTGCATTTATGATAGGTAGACGTATGAGGGAACCACCAGCTTCACCAGGGTCTTGGATCCTGGCGGTCTGGTGATGGCGGAGATCATAATCAGCCATGGCGGCAATGCAAGCAGCGCTGCCCTGGGGATTATGACCTAATTCTCTGCCAGCGGTTTGATGGCCATAGCACTACCAAGAAAAGGAGAACAGGTGCAGGGCCCCCACCTGGCCAGCACTCTCACAATGTTCACTGTCTGCAATTGTGAGGGTGCTGGAGCACCCTGCAGGTGAAAGCATTGCCACTGGCTCGTACTTGAGCCGGTGACAATGCTATAGCCTATTTCCCACGAGGCCAGTGGGCGGAAACTTCGGTTTCCACTTGCCGACCTAGCAGGAAACCTATAATCACTCCGACAGGGAGGTCACCGCGTAGGCAGCAGCTACCCTGTCAGGAGTTTGGTGGACAGAGTTTTCCATCCGCCAAACTCATAATCAACCCCTACGTGTCTGTGTGGTATTGGTGCATTCGTTTACAAAACCAAATGATAAGATGTGTGTGGACAGCATTTAATGGACGTCAAATTACCAAAACTCTGGGGGTAGTGGAAGTGATAGCATATACCCTTTTACCATAATAATATCACAGGAAATGACAACATATGACTTTTGACTTTAAATCTGCCTAGTCAGTGATGTCACATGACCTTAATCTTGATGACATCACAATAATTAACACTGGTGGAATTCCATAATATTTGCATGATTAATATAACACAAACAAATGTCTATTTTTGATTTCATCTATGTAAAGGTGTGGATATCATATGCTAAGAGGACAGTCACTTGAATTGTAGTAAGCAAGCAAAGTGAGTGTGATGTCTTCTAGTGGAGACTGAAGGGAGGGAGTTTCTCTCCCCCTGGTAACATTTTGAAACAAATGGGTTCTAATAGTGCATTCCAAGCTCTTTCATAGTGTGCAAGCTATTGAAATCTGACAGTCCGAATGAGTTGAACCAATAATGTTTTTAAAATATCCTATGTGTACCCCAAAATTACCTCAGATGGTAGTGCCAGCATTTTGTTATGGGCGCCCCTTTGCCAAAGCATTACATACAATTTGCCAGTGTCCGAAATTTGCTAATACTGCTGTCCATGCACTATGAGGGGCCCTTATGTAAAAAGCTATGTCTAGGACCACATTTTCTTCATGGATGGCCCCCTGACAAATGCCACAATGTCCTCCCATATGCTAAGAATTTCTTCCAATGTGCCAGTGTCAGCAATTTGCAACAGGTGTCAACTACACCCATAATTTTCTTCAGTATGCCAGTGCTAAAAAAATTCTGTGGGTGCCCTATGCCAAAATTGACCTATAGTGTTGCCAGAGCTAGCATTTGCTGTTGTTATCCCATCTGCAAAAATTGACTCCAGTATGCCAATGATAACATTTTAACCATAGTGCTTCTATAAACCAAGAAGCATGCCAAGTCCAACATTAGACTTTCAAGCATAACACATTCGCACTTATGCTTACTTACATTAACTTACACTTATTGACTCACACTCAGGCCCTCATTAGGAGTGTAGTGGTCTCAAGACCCCCACACTCGCGATGGCGGTCGGACTGCCGGAGACAGGGTGGTCCAACCGCTCTATTATGACCGTGGGAGCTGGGCCATGGTCCGACCACCGGCACTACCAGGTTGCCGCCTGTCGACAACCTGGCATCTCGGCAGTGGCAATCGGCCAGGGCAGGGCTGCAAGCAGCCCTGCCCTGGGGATTACGAGTCCCCTCTCCACTAGCCTTTCCATGGCAGTCTTACTGCCATGCAAAGGCTGGTGGAAATGGGGTGTGGGGGCCCCATGGGGGCCTCCTGCAGTGCCCATGCACTTGGCATGGGCAGTGCAGGGGCCCCCATGGGCAGCCCCGTCGTGCTTTCCACTGCCCGAATTACGGGCAGTGAAATGCGCGACAGGTGCTGTCACACCCGATGCACCACAACATTGCCGCTGGCTCAATTAGGAACCAGCGTCAATGTTGTGGTGAGTTTTCTGCTGGGCCAGAGAGCGGAAATGCTGTTTTCACCTGCTGTCCCAGCAGAAAACTCCTGATAGGGCGGCCAGCATACCACCAGCACTGACAGTATGCTGGCTGCAGCAGCTTCGGTGGTCTTTAAAAAAGACCTCCGAAGCCGTAATGTGGGCCTCAGTCTTGCTCAGCAATCACTTGCACTCCTTCATTTTCACTCTGTCTCTTGCACGCGCTCTTACCCCAACTCACTGTTTCACATTTTCTCTCTTACTCAGTTATCCTTACTCACACACACACTCCTACATACAAACATAATTGCTCACACATTTACACACTCTCTTAGAGAAATTCACTCTCGCCCACATGCACTCACACAACATACATTAAAGCCATTTTATTTGTCTCACCTTTAACGCCAGTAAAGGCCACTTCCAGATCCTTCTGATCTACATTTTTACTACACTAACAGTGAATAATAGACTAATATTTACTATTAGTGTAATAGAAATGAGCATTAAACGAGTTTGGAGTCAAACACTGGACATGCCAGATACTGCTATGTTCTTGACACTGATTTTGCCACCTCTGAGGTCAGGGGTCACAGAGTCAGTGCCAGGAGTCACAAGGGGCAAGCTGCGACCCCTGGATCTCCTAAATGATGTCCATGCAGGATTTGTGAATTCACCAGAAATAACACCCTGATATTTGCAGACAATAGTAGTTTCTAGTGAATAAAGAGTTGACAGTTTTGGAGAGAAAAAAATGTGTTTATTTATTAGCAATAAAAAAGCTGCTATTTGGGACAAAATACATGCATATTCACGACTCAGGTTATATACTAAAAGTGAAAAGTTCGTTTTTGTAGACAGAATGTGCCTATTCACCGAAAAAGGCAGGCTACAGAAAACGAGAATATTAAATGTCAATTGCTAGCTTCTTTGGGGAACAGAAGTAATAATTTAATAAAAAGCACAACAATCTGATATTATTGGGCATTACTATATTTTCCGAAAATGACAAACTGATGGTTGGGGAATTAGTGCATTGATTTATGATATTGTAGTAATTTTTCACATTCCAGCTATGCTTCAGCGATTGTAAGCTAGTGAGACCTCCAGACATATGGAGTGAAAAATGCAGGCTGTTACTTAGGAGGCGCTTTTGTCGATGTTTACGGGAGCCCTTCTTGAGTAAGTTACTTAGTTCTGTTTTAAAAGATAGAGTGTGTTTTTTACTGTGACACGCAAACACCTGCCTTTTAAAATGCATTAAAATGTCGTTGGGGTAAAGTCAACTGAAATTTGCAATGTTTTGGGGAGTCACTCGCTTTCCTCACTTGATGGAATACAGGACTGATATTTATGGCCCTATGAGGAGCAGTGGTGTAATGTACAATGATTGGGCCTCCTTGCAGAATTGTGAAAAGGGGCTCCAGAGTCTCCCACATTTCACAGACATTGACTGACCCTGGGAGGAATGAGGCCCTACTGAAGGGTTGCAGGGGCCCTGTTCTGCCCCTGATGAGAATTCTTCTTAACCAGTAGATATTTGGCTGTTTTGTTGCAAATTCAAACTAAAATTGAAAACACTAAACAATATGTTTAATGCTGCAATTCATTCACTATTTCTAATGAAAATGTGTTTAACGTAAACATTTCGCACACATACTTTAAATGTTTGGCAAGGTCAGATTTATTGTATCATATGTATTTTCATTCTTTATATTTAAAAGACATATTAAACTTTTCGGGCATGCATTTCCAGACACTTGACAGCTGTGTGGGATACTCAGACACCTTTGGGAGTGAGCAATAGTCTGTACAGCTTTCTGGTGCTGTTTTGAACCATGTAGAAGGGACATTTGGAATTAGGTTTTGAAACCTAATTCCCAGCATTATTTCGCTTTGCTCTTTAATATTTCATAACAGTTTTGCTAAGTGTAGGGAATTGAAAGTTATCACTTATTAAATGTAATTAGTTAGCCCAATGTTATCCTACGGGAAAGGTAGGCCTTTCAGTAATGAAAAACAAATGTAAGATTTTTTTCTAACTACCAGGGCATGTAAAACGTAAAAGTACCTGTCCTACTTTTTGAATACACTGCACCCTGCTCTATAGGCTGTTTAGGGCCTACCCTGCGGTAACATTTGTATTAAAAAGGAAGGTTTAGGCCTGGCAAAAGGTTTATTTTACCAGGTCAAAATGGCAGTTTTCAAACTGCGCACACCACCTGCAATGGCAGGCCGGAGACAGGTTTAAAGAGCTACTTAAGTGGATGACATCATCACTGCTGCCGGCCCACTATTAACATTCAATTGACATGTATTTACATGTAGTACCATTTTACTAGGGACTTACAAGTAGATTAAATGTGCCATTTGGGTCTAAGCTAGTTTTACCCTGTTTAAAGGAGGGAGCACACACACTTTAGCTCTGGTTAGCAGTGGTGAAGTGCACAGAGTCCTAAGGCCAACAAAAATAGGGGAGGAAGGCAAACAGTTTGAAGGGAAGATAACCCTAAGGCAGTCCTTATTTGCCCAGGACCACAAAATACACAGAAAACTTACAGCCTCTTTCATGAGAAGAGACAATCCTCTCCCTACCTTTCGCCATATAAACCAGGAAGGGTATATCATTCAGACAGTCAGCAATCATCCATAATCTTTTGTACCCTTCACACCTTCACAGTTTCTAGCACACACTCATGTTAATCTTGTTGTCACACTACCACCCTCTTACCAACAAATGAGTTTGAAACCTTTTTCAATTCCTAGCTCATTGTCTCTAAAGACTACACTGGTAGGCCCTGGTCTCTGCTCCCTTTTATGGGATATTTATACCTCTGTCCTATCCTGCACTTCCTTCAGTCCATAACCAACTAAGGCCTTTTCTGCTCAAACCTCTTTATGAGAGAACAAAGGTGTACATAGATTAGTTATGCCATGTCATTTGAGCCTGACGCCTCAACTAATTTTCTCAATAGTTAAACTTATTGTAGAAGGGGAAAATAAGAATTCAGAATTTGTGCAGAGTTCTTCTACTCTGTCCCTCATTCTAGATTCTAGCTGACTGAAGGATAGCATCTGTCTCAAAAAGTCAAACGTCTAGCATTCACCACTCTGGGTCTTAGTACTGATGCCCAGTTCATATATGTTATGGCTGATAGGAGTGTGCTACTGAGAAACAGAATACAGTCAGCAAAACCAAATAAAAGAAGAAAACAAGAGTTGCTCATGCATCCGAATGCCAGATGTCTTTGTCCATCATAATACTGAAATTCATAGTCCCAGGGCCAGTACTATAGCAATACAGTTTTAGGCAGCTGCCTAGAGTATCACCAGATAATTGGCACTAGATCGCACTTGGAGCAGCAAATGTAGCTCTATTGTCAAGTGAGATGGGTGTAAAATGTCACTTTACCCAGGACATCAAAAATCCTAACAATTTCCCTGAATGGTTAACACATCGTATTCCCAGTTTCCTGTGCAACCTACAATGTCTTCCTCATTTGTTTCATTCGAAACTAAGGGAAAAGATGCCAAGATCTTTGTCTGTTTCATGATGGTCTAATGTGATATTATTTGTATTGAAGGTGTTTGCTGCAATTAAGGCCAGTTATGGGTGGCTGAGTCCTAACCATGTTGATGGATGCAGGAAATCAGTCATTGCCCCATGGCTTACAATAAGGTTTGTGTCCTGTCCAGTTTAAGGGTTTGGTAAATCTTTCAGCGAAGCTATTATGAAGTCAATTGTGTAGTAATGTTCCATCCTACAGAGGAAGGCATTTGAAACAAAACATGGCAGTGGTCCCTTGATAGGATGCTTGAGTGAGTGTTGCTGGCCCTACAGCTGGGCCACCTGTTAAACCTGAAGGGCACCTCCATGCTCTTTGGGCTGTATGGCTGCATCACTGGCAGCTTACCTTTCCCTTACTGTGGATTAGCAACACAGACTGAGTTAGAATACCTGGATTTGAGGGCCGCCCTACTATGCTTCGTGGTGATGGATCCTCTACTCCTTTCTGGTAAATAGTGATCTCTGTTCTCATTCCAGCAGTGCTTCAGGCTGCAATCCTACTACTTGTGGAAGGGCTTAGTACACATCCCTTTGCACATGTTCACAGACTAGCTGGAGTTGACTGTAGTCAGTCCTTCTCAGCAGTCCTTGGGCCACTGTACAGCTTTTGAATTAGTGATGGCCTAACAGAACCTGCCAGGTACTGTTTTTGAGATGTTGAGCCACATGCACTCCAGATAAATCACCCTCATCATTGCATATAGTTGGTGCTCCTTTACACCTCTTTACAAATACGATGAAGGAGGACAGACTGTTGCCCTTCAACCTACTTGCCTAGAGTCACCTTGGAGGGCAGTTCCTGCTAATTATTTTGAGTAAATGCCCCCCTTTTGATTAGGATGTTCTGATGAGTTACTACAAGTGAGGAGACGCTCTCTCAGGCCACCTCTTTTCTGTTTTGCTGGAGCCTTTGACCTCTTTAACAACTATTAATTATTCTAAGGTGAACACAATAAAATACATATAATAGTGAGCATTCTTACCTATAAGGTGCATCCTGGACATCAGTCTGAAAGTCCCAGGCTCATTTCCAGCTGGTTTAAGCTTTTGCTGTAGGAGAATTCAGAGGAGCTAAGCTGGATATCAAGGATTATCCTGCTCCAATGTTTAGCAGCAAGGTGGGAAAAGGAGCATCAACCCTGCCTAATAGGTTCAATGCAGGAGATTTGAGGCAGTTTGTAGTTCTTAGAGCTCAGGTCCTGAGGAATGGTAGGGACGAATGAAGTTAGGAAGACGCTGGAGTCTTTATTAGAAAAAGCCCTAAAGAACAGACAAAGGGCTTTGAAAATGGAATATAGACTATAGATAACAAGTGCAAATCCTTGAAATGACCAGCGATGAAGTGCCAAAGGGGAACCTTGCGTATGAGCCTTGCTACTGTGTTTTGGACTACTTGAAGACAGTGGAGAAGATATTGGGCCTGATTACAACTTTGGCGGAGGGTGTTAATCCGTCCCAAATGTGACAGATATCCCGCCCACCGTATTACGAGTTCCATAGGATATAATGGACTCGTAATACGGCAGGTGGTATATCCGTCACTTTTTGGGACGGATTAACACCCTCCGCCAAAGTTGTAATCTGGCCCATTGTGTCAAACCAAGAATAATGGAATTGCCATAGTCCAGACAGGAGGTGACCAAACCATGGTCTAATGTCTTCCAAGATGACAAAGGGAAAAAATGGAACATCTTCCTGAGGGTTCTACGAAGGGCAAAGCAGCTACTTTGGACACTTGAAACATGAAAGAGAGGCTGTGATTGAACAATATACCTAGGTTTCATGTGACAGACAATGGCTCATGGGCTGGCCAAGTTCCGAGGGCCACTCAGTTAGGAGACCAGAAACAGGATTGGTTGCTCTTGGTGCACAAATCTATATCACATTTACTTACGCAGAATGCATCAACAGCTTGGATCTGGAGCAGAGTAATCCCTATATGAATTTTGGTGCTTTCTGATTGGACCAGTCTCTAATACATGTAAGTTGCTCTTTAGGCATAAAGTAATGACATTCGCAATAAGAATAACATACACAAGCCAAAGTTTTAAAGATGTATTTCAGGAATTATTCAGGCAAAATACATTAAATATATCATTGGTAAAGTTAGCAGCAAAGCATATAAATCATAACTACAAAGAACTCAGTAATGTTCAATAATAAATCTGACATAGATACACCTTCTATAGGACTTTAGACAAAGGATTTCACAAATTTCTACACAAAAACATAGATCCCAGGATATGCACCAGTGAGGAACAGGCAAGATGAAATACTTTCCTACAGAAAACATTAAAAGATTCTCTCATACTACTATTACATTCGATTATTAGGTTATTAGAGCCTATTTAGATAACATAGGGTTGTAACACTGTATAGAAAGTGGTCTGGGAGAGATAGGATGCCCTGGGTTAGGTACATCTAAATCCCTAAAAGTGGGAAAACTCCAGTCCATTCAAAGCTTATAGTTCTTTATTAGTGCAAAGGCAGCAACAACAATGGTCATGTGATGTATTGCACTGTCATTTTGAAATAGAAGACAGCAAAGGTTGATTTATGCTAGTGCAAACTCGATTTCAAACACATTAGATACTTGTGAGAGGTAAAACAACGTTCACATTGCTAAATAGTACAATTTCCATTCTCTCTGAATTCTATTTTAGGCATTAGTCCTGGATGATTGTGTGATTGTCAAAGAGCAACACTATGCTTATTGGAATAATAGATCACTGTAAAGCCAAAGGAGTGATCCTGAGTGGTTAAATGAGTAATGTACATTTTGAAGAGTGGGGCTTAAAGAATCGCTTGTTGGAATGTCATGCAGGAGAGTAAACTAAGAAGAGCAGTAAAGAGCCATAGAAAGAGAGACTGTGACCTGTCAGACAGAAAAGCACAAAACCCATGTTAATACAGATCTGCAGATTTCAAGACTGAGGAAATGATCAACCAGGATAGAGTGTGAAATAGTATTAAAAGCCAGCGGGAGGTCTAATAATATGCCATGTTGAGAGGTATAATAGCATGCCAATGACTTGCATAAGATATAATGATGTTTAACATTGTATCCAATGATATTTTGTTTGGGCAACCAGATAAATAGAGAGTTGTCAAAATCATTGGTAAGTGTTATTCATGAAATTTGGGACTTCAAATCATAGAATTTTGCCTGTAGGGTTCATCTATATGCAAATTCATGATTTTTGAGCTTCTAAGCTAAAAAGCCCATTTTCAAGACAAACGGTCGTATGAAATGAGCATAACCTAAAATGCAGTGGGTCTGCAGTAGGATTTATTCAAAATGACTCCATCTACTCGTCAGTCGGGTGAGAGCATTAAGTTACCAAAAATGCATGCTGCACAGAAATCCAAGTGGGTTTATTTGAAAAAAAGTAAGAACTAAACCGATATCCAGCTGCCCCTCTCTACTTGTAGATGAAAGTGTACAAAATATACCTCTAATTCGTGTCCCCTTTGGATCTGCCCTTCACCACTGATATATCAATATCTATTTGCATGTTCCTAGAAAAGCTGTTTAAAAGGCAAACCATGCAGTGCCAGGTGTATGTACCGAATGACCAATCAGGGCTTCAATTAGAAAGTATCAAACTTCAAATGACCTTAACATTGGGATAATAAAAAGTTACACAGGTCTAAATAGATCCCAGATTGATGTTGGGTGATATGAGGCAAAGCCATCCACCATGGGGAGGTCATTCATTGGTGTTGCACCAATATTATCGAATAAGGCAAGCAAGCAAGCAATTCATCTGATCCAAACTGAGCTATTTCCTAAAAGTGAGTAAAGTGCCCAAGAGAACTAACTTCCAACTGTCTGTGTGGTTTTCAAACTAACCACCAGTTGCAAGCTAACCTAAACACACTTTCCCAAGTATCACATGGACAAACTACAGAAAGTACAATATCTGAAGAAGATTGTTCCTTAACATGAGGTAGGAGTAGCAGGACAAAAATGTAATGAAAGTTGTCAAGGTCTGGAGTATAAAATGAATCTCAGAATATTATTTGCAAGGCATTCTGCGACAGCTGTCTAGGATAACTCCATAAACTGCCCCTCACCGTGCCCAAACACAAAGCCTAAATTCCACTCATTTGTCGACCATCTGCCTAAAGTGGTTCAAGCAAAGCAAGCACATGAGTAAACCTTTCACAGCATAAAATCTAGCATGACAGTAAGATTTTAATGGCCATTGTTATTACCATTAATAATGTCCAGTAAAGTGTTGTACTTTAACTGGGATGAACAAGTACTCCCTTTTAGTGTTCGACTCTCTCAGGGTATGGGGACGGAGCAGTCAATTGCTTCCTCAGTGGTGATGTAAAGAAAATGCTTTCTGAAACAGTCAAGGCTGTTAATAAGTTTATTGTCCATGCAGCTCATTGATTTATAAATTAAAAGAACAATAAGATGCACATAGAATTATGAATACTAGCAAAATCTGTACTTTCCTAAAACCTTAAGGGTCAAAAGACAAACCCAAATAGATTTAAAGAGATTTCAAACTTCTAAGCGTTTAACGCTAGAAATCAGTTTACCACTGGGTCGCATTGGCCAATATTGTTCTATGGGAGAAGGTTCAGGGATCAACGGATCTAGTAAGCAGTTCTCAGCCACTGACAAACAGGAGCAAGAGTAAGGACTTTAGAAGAAACCAAAGATACACCTCTAATATTAAAGCATCAGTTTTGGTAGCAGTGATCTAATTTTGGTTTTGGTATGTGCCTTGGAATGCAAGTGATGGACAAGGTATGAGGCTTAAAATTAGGTACAAAAATGTCTATTGAACCATCCAACCAAAAAACGAAATTTTGGAAACTATGTCGTGGGCTGCTTTTTGGGAGGGGGTGGGGTGTTAACAGTATCAGATGGTCTGTTTATCATTGCTGGTGCTGGCACACAGTCACAGGAGTTCAACGTCCAGTAGGTACTAAGTTCTGAGTTGGAAACATTGGGCTGCTCTTGGTGCCGGGTCACACTTAGGCCCTCATTACGAGTTTGGTGGTGTCAGGACTGACATGTTGGTGGCGGCGGGCGTACTTCCGATGGCCCAGTGCTGAAGACCACCAAATTATTGTTTTTTCATGTTTCTTTTCAGCTTTATTTTATATTAGTATAATTTATACTTGGTTGGCACCTTTTTGGGTTGTTTATTTGTTTTGTTATTAGTTTTAGTTAGTTACCATATTAGGAGAGTCACTGTAGGGTGTTGCATGTTTATCTATATAGGGCACATGTATTATCAACTACATAGATAATAGATGATGTTTTCATTATTCCTTTATTTTATTCTTGGTGGTTTAACCTGCACACTGGGTGTGTGATGTACTGACACAAATTAGATTTGTGATTGAGCAGTTCATTTATTTCCCTTTCTATCAATTTATTTGGAGTTTGACTCTATGGACGGGACCTCTCTTTTTGTATATTTTAATGAGCTTTGGACTATACATTTGTGCCCTGAAGAATGTGTGTGACTTGCTGGCCACTTTACACCGAAACGTACGTCGGCACGTTATTTCACTAGGAGGTGCTTGGAAGTTCCAGGACTGTAAACTTGATGTCTACAATTGATACAGCAAAGGATTACACTAAGAGGGAATCATAAGAAAATATTTCATCAAGGACCACTGTGAACTGGAGATATACTCTGGTCATTGGAGGACATTTAGTTATATCCAATTCATTGTATATGCTAAGTTAGGATGGGCTATTGTGCCCTCTCTAGTGCAATATTTGTATATATACTAGCACTGATTAAGCAATTGTTCCATGCTATTTATTTATTTTTTAGTGAAGCATGTGTGTGGTATATGTGGGTATGTATAATGGTAGAGAGAGAATTCTGCCTTTTGTCCTTAGAGCACCTTTGCATTTATATATATTTGTCAACAGTTATTTATAGTAAAATTATTTACATATTGGTTGAAATAGTCTAGGTTGGATATATGTGTATGTATTTCATACTCAACGCTGATTATCTTTTTTAGGATTCTTGTTGGAACCTTTGTAGGAGGTGGGTTAATTTTATTTTTTCTGATCACCAAATTATGACCATTGCGGTGTTCCCAATGGAACACAGCCAAACTACCGCCAGTACCACCAATGCAGACGGTGGTAGGCACATTCAGACCGTCAGGGAGCATGTTTCGGCCGGTCATATTACAAGGCTGCACACCGCCAGGGTTTCTGCCGTGGTCGCATCACCACCAAAACCCTGCCGGAAACACTTAACTTCAGGAAAACAGAAGTGCCCAGAGTCGCATTGGAGCCTGAACTCGAAGTCCTCCCACTGCTCCTGCTCGCACAACGACTTCAGAACCAGCGACGGCAACGAAGACAACAACCGTAAGTACACACACCTAGCACACACTGGGGAATAAGGCATTAGCACACACTCACACACACATCTGGAACGGCTTGCGACAGACCTACACACACATAATCACACACCCATTCGAACACACACACTTCTACATACACACACATACTACACTCCAGCACCGCAAAACTACACATTCCACGGGCAAAACACAGGTGCTATACACACATCAACCCCCCCCCCCCCACACACACACACACACACACACACATCAAAGCCACTGTCTAACACAATCATGGACAACACCACAGACTCACACCGTGACATTGTAAGCGCAACTACACAAATGTTTTGCCAAGCACACTCACTGCACACCTCCACATGACAATACATACATACAACAATATGTAACAACACCACTAAATGCAACAGTAGTACACTGCCATACAATTAACCATATGACACACCACGCACACACCCAACACCCAACGCATAAGACATAGCCAACACCACACACATAGACGCGCACACAACAACCACACAGGGGGAACACATCACCACCACTACACATGCAAACACAAACATTACACAATTTGGCTACAGACATGCATGTACCAAACACAAACATATCCTACAGAAAAAACACAGCAATGACAGTGGGACCAATGGCAGGGTCACACACACACACACACATACAGCCCAGTCACAACAGGTAGCACAACCAACACACACACACATCTCATGCACACAAACCAAAGTCCACAAACACAAAAGAACTATGTAGAAAGAAAGGCAGGACAAGTATGTTACCATCAATACCAACAGCAGGTTGGACCAGATGTAATAAAATATTAAAAGAGTAAAAAGTAACTATATACAAATTGAAGAACATTGGCCAGTACATAGTCATTGGTGCCCAAGGCACAAATGACACCTCACTGTGCCCCAACTTGACTCCTGACTGCAAAATGACCTCCCCTCCACATGGTTGGGGCATCAAGGGGGCAGGCAGGCACCTCAGGGATTGGGGAGGAGTGGAAGGAGGGTTTGGGTTTGGGCTTGGGAGGGGATTCCTTGGGCTTGGGAGGGGGTTCCTTGAGTTTGGGCTTGGGAGGGGGGGCCTTGGGCCTGGGCTTGGGAGGGGCAGATCTCTTGGCAGGGGGAGGGGCATGGGCACTAGCACGGAGGCAGGGGAGGACTTGGAGGTGGAAGGGGTGTACTTGGGCAGGGACACAGAATGCTTGGGGGTCTCATGGGGTGGGAGAGGGATATGGAACAGGGAAACTCCATGAGGAAATGCTTTTTAGACACACAGGGTGGTCATGGCAAAAGGGTATGGGAGTGGAGGGAGAGGAAGTGGTTGTCAGATGTGTAGGTGTGGATGTCTTGAGAGCAGGTGCATGCATGGAATGCCTGTGGGTGCGGAGTGTCTGTTGGGTGTGTGAGTGCGGGCGTTTAGGTGTTTAGGGAGGAGGTGGGGAGGAGGTGCTGGGAGATGACGTGGTGAATGGGTGACATGTGCTGCATGTGGGGGTGTCAGTGGTTGTGGTGGGTGCAGATGGGGTGACTGGGATAGATGTCTGCGGTCTGCTATTGTGCTGACTGTGGGAAAGATGAGACTGGTGGCTGGATCCATGCAAGATGGTGCTGTGGTTGCAGGTGTTTCTGGTGTAGTGTCTGTGTGGAGGGCTGGCGGGGGAGTCAGTGCAGGGAGTGGATGTTGGTGTGTCTGGAGGTGGGTGTTGCTTGTGTGCATGCCAGTGGTGGGTCTTGTGGTGCTTGTGTTTGCCTGAGCTACCTTGATCTGTTGAGGTGGATGCATGCCTGCATGTACATGTGCATTGGATGGGTATTTGGAGAGGAGTCTGGGATTGGGAAGAAGACGTTTGAGGGGGGGTCGGGAGACAAAGGGACACTGGTTGTCATCAGAGAGGAGGCCAAAGTCTGAAAGGATCTCTGCAGGCCAGCCATGGCACCGTAAATGCCCTCTAGGAATGCATTGCTCTGTTGGAACTGAGATGCCAGTCCCTGGATGGCATTCACAATGGTCGACTGACCCACAGAGATGGACCTCAGGAGGTCAATAGCCTCCTCACTGAAGGCAGCAGGGCTGAATGGCCCAGCAGCAGAGGTGCCTGCAGTGAAGGAGATGCCCACCCTCCTGGGTGAGCAGGCACAGGCAACTGGGTGTGGAGCAACAGGGAGGGGGGTGGTACTAAGCGGGTGGTGGACATAGATGGAGCTGGAATAGGTCCATCACTACCAGGGAGTGTCCACTGGAGGAGGATTCTGAAGATGAGGTGTTTGAGCCTGTCTCCCTCGTGGCACTCCCCTCATCCTCCATCCCACTGGGTCCCTCGGTGTTGCTGGTGCCAGCTTCCTGGGTTCCTTGGGCTGCTACTTCCCTACTCAGCTGTGACCCTTCTCCTTTGCCAGACAATGCTGATGCACATAATGAGAGAGAGAAAGGGAGAGAGGGAGAAAGAGAGAGGGGGCACAATGTTTAACATTTACCTACCACTGATACAGCTACACATGTACATCGGTCAGAATACATATCATGCCTGGACAGAGCATTTGCCAATACACATTACTTACATCATATATTTACGTCACTACTACCAACACCAGTCTGCCAACCTTCACACCTACAGCTGTACAAAAGTAGGAGTGCACTACTAGACTCATCCCCATGATGCCAACCTAAGCCCTTTAGCTAGCATTGCATGACCTGGATGCAGAAGCAATAGAATGCCAGAATACACATCTTATCCCTCAATGCCTCTTTCACCCTTTGGATGTGCAGCTGACAAGACACAACACATCAGGCCTCTACAGGCACAGCACCTGATAAGTCCATGTCCTATATAACATATCCATTACAGTGACGACAGCTCCACTCATAGACCACACAGCACCTACCTGTCATTTTACATGGCTGCCCACTCAGAATAATGTTACCACTATGGAGGAGTACTCAGATTTAGTCTATACTAGTCAGACACACAAACAGTTTACATCTGATATGTACAATGTGGATCTGTAGTATAGGCGTGTTAGTAGTATGACTCCATCACAGATCAGATGACACAAAACACATACATCACTACCCAGCATACTGCTAAGTGCATCTCCAATGGCCCATTTACCATGTGTAAAGCATCCAAACACTTCCACTGAGTGCACTGTCACAACAGATGTACATCAGGAACAATCATACCACTACATGGACCACTTCCAATGCCACCACAAATGCAGGTACACTAGTTGGACTATGCACCATGACAACTCCAGCCTAACACACAACATTCCACAAATGGCAACACCTGTCACTGAGGCCAGACAACACACATCTCAGGGGGTATATGTATTTGCATGCATTAGGCACACATGGACAAACATCACTGCTAGTACACCAAATACACATCCCACTACCACATAAGCAGCCTGCGGTGACTGTATACAAAGCTTCCTTAACATCAACACACCATGTGTCATGCAGTACTCAAACCTCTCCTAATCTGCCACTACCTAATAGCCAAGGCAAGCTGTAATAGTCACAGGCCATCAGATGTGCCCCCAACTATCCATGACCACAGGATGTAGGCAGTCAGTTAGCAATGCAGCATAGGACTTGCCAGGACTATGTCCTACATGCCATGTGCACACCATGTTGATAAATAATGGATCTCCTAGTGCACTTAACACCTCCAGTACCAACCCATAGGTTGGAAGCACACATCCCCACAAGTATAGCTCCTAGGAATGCATCACCTGTGCTAACAGAACTCATCAATTCGACATGTTACAGTATCCCAGGGCGGCTACATACACATTCCCTACAGTCAGCAGATGGCCTATATATTTGCCTAGTATACTATCAGGCCAATACCCATGTCCCATGAAGGCCAGTCCTGTAGTGGAGCTGTAATGGCAGCCCCACAATGGGCCAACACCATTACCAGTACATGATTTATATTGTCCCAGTGAGATCAGGAGAGTGACTCAGTCGCATATACAGGATAGGCTACACAGATGGGAGTGAACTGACACCTCAGAGCCACTGATGCAGTTGTCTGGAACTGCTCATACACAATGCTTCGGGTGATACATACACTCACATCCAATGTATGGCCAGGATGGAGCCACACATGTGCCTATAACATTACACACATGGAGAGCTATGGAAATGGGAGATGTACATCTACTGACAGTAAAGCATGGAGACACATCTACAAAATATACTCAGTCAAGGTGCCTAGTACCCATTACCAATTGTTGATACATATGTAGCATTAACTTCAATGTCACTTTGCCTGCAGTGAGGCACCCACTCCCATTTAAGGACAGCCAAGTCCCAAGATGTAGTCAGTACTCACCCCCTTGTGGCTGCTGTGCTGTCCTCAAACACCCATCCACATCAGGGTAGGTCACCACCAAAATGCAGGCCATTGGTGGGGTCAGGGTCCAATGGGCAACCCTGGCTTGTTGAGCGGACATCCCAGGCTGGGCCTCCGTGGTCTTCCGG
The DNA here is from genome assembly GCF_031143425.1 of Pleurodeles waltl. NCBI lineage: Eukaryota > Metazoa > Chordata > Amphibia > Caudata > Salamandridae > Pleurodeles > Pleurodeles waltl. The sequence goes on along the minus strand of NC_090442.1, from coordinate 793,721,139 downwards.
GCCTAGCTTCTCAGTTCCTCCCACCACTTGCAACAATGGGTGCTCTGCCGGGCATGGACCCCCAGGGTCTACAATTGCTTATCGATGGCATACCAGATCCCCATCTTCTGATGGGCATTGAACTGCATGGGTGACATAGACAAAAGGAGCAAGTTATTTAGGCTGGCATCATACCAACAGCAGTGGACTATAAACAGCCTTCCCAGCAAAAGCCCACACATGCCCATCCACATGGTTCACACAGCTAAACATCATGCCCCCTGCATGCATGCTCTCCCTGACCAGAACACGTACGCCATTCATGCTCACACACACCCCTATCACACATGACTATGGCATTGGGTTCATCTGTTCCTCTGGTGCCCCATACAACTGTCCATATAGGGGTAGGACCCCTTCCTCCAGGTTCTCAAGCTCTTCTTGGGTGAAGGCTGGGGCACTATCTCCGTGGGACGTGGCATGATGGCTCACAGAGACAGTACCCAGCAGCTCAGCTCATGGAGGTCTTCCATGCAAGAGTGTCAGGAGTCAAGTGAGAAAGGCTGCAGAAAATGGTGGTCACGCTGCAGTGTACATGACCGTCACTTCCGGCGATGATCGCCATTGGCTTCAGTCCCCCATAGACAACAATGTTACCCAATGAGGAGTTGCAGGGCGTTTGTGCCAGCCTACCGCCATGACGACATACGCAGGTGGACTTAGTTCATTTCCAGCTGTCCAGTGCTGCAGGACAGGCAGCTGCCATTTTATGGTCATATCATGCCTTGATGCATGACGTACTAGCCTTATATTGATGGTTGCCATATGACATGCTTGTCTAGATACATGTCGGCTTCGAGGGGTTGTCATTATATAGGTATTTCGTATGACTACATATTTGCTCAGTGCAGGACAGCCCAGTGTACCACATATGGAACCCAACACATGTGATGTTTATCAGATACTATTGATCAGGGGCAGCAATGTGCAGCAAGGATGGATTCCATGCTGCTTCAGCATGGCCAATATTGTATGAGTCAGCAGTGTGTGACATGTCTACAGTGTTATGTTTGTGCAATAATGATATGCTCTGCTAACATATGTGGAATGCATTTCACATTGTACATTCTCTCCTCTATATCCTAGAAACACAGTCATGAGGATGTTGAGGCATGCACCAGTGTACCGTCCACTAGTGGCCCTTGCAACCCTGGAGGAGAGGCATGTCATTCAGACCTATAGTCTGAATTGTCAGACCATCATGGATCTATGTACCCAGTTGGAGCCAGATCTATTGCCTGCCATACGTAATCCGTATGCCATCCCTCCCACAGTTCAAGTTCTTTCAGTGCTACACTTTCTTGCCACACGCTCCTTTAAGATTACTGTGGGCTTGGCAGCAGAGATGTCACAGCCCATGTTTAGTCTTGTGTTGAAGGAAGTACTATGTGCTTTATTGAAACACATGGACAGCTACATCAGGTTCCCCCAGCGAGGGGATTAGGAGTAAGTGAAGGCACACTTCTATGATGGGGGACACATCCCTCATGTGATAGGGGTCATAGATGGCACTTATATAGCTTTGGTCCCTCCCAGTGCCAATGAACAAGCATATTGGAACAGGAAAAAATACCACTCCATCAATGTTCACGTGGTGTGTGTGGCAGACCAATACATTATCCAAGTGACAGCCAAGTTTCCAGGATCTGTGCATGACTCCTACATTCCGAGGAACAGCAATGTCTCCCACATGATGACACGAATACAGAGAGAGAGGGCTTGCTTCATTGGTATGTATGCATTTGGATGTGTGTTTCTGTTATGCACCTGTCATCACATTCTTCCCTGGGCTGTACCTCTATTGTAAAAGGTCCTACCTCTGTGCACACAGGTGACTCTGGCTATCCTAACCTTGCTTGGCTGATAACTCCTGTGAAGTAGCCTGCCACTGAAGGGGAACTCCATTTCAATGAGGCCCACGGCAGGACAAGACGTGTAATTGAGAGGACATTTGGCCTAGAAATATTAGAAATATTTTACATTTATTTTCAGTTTATTTATTATATTTTTATGTTCATGTATATATCTATATCTATGTATATCTATATATGTATATATGTTCCTGTGGAACATGTTTTAAAGGAAGAACTACTGGACATCAGAGAAAATTTCTGGATGTACTATTTAAAATCACTGCATCCAGATGGACTGGACATCACCGACAATACCACTTGATTTCTGCACATCTGAAGAGTTCTCAGGACTGTATTGATTCCACATTCCAATTAGAATCTTCACTCATGATGCTTTTTGAAAATCCAACAGTGTCAGTTGTGCAGCCACTGAGCAAGCCATCTTGTACTACCCGAGGAAGGCGGAAGCTGAAACGTTGTAGTAGAAATATATTTTTGTTCTTTGGTGAGATCATCTGTTTAAGTCACTTCTTTCTTGGATATTACATTTTCTTGTGACTCATTGCATCCTTTTGGATCCAGATTTGTGCCCTGGCTGGCTGTTGTTTTCTTGTGATACTTTATCTTCCAGCGGATCTCTCTCTCTCTCTCTCTCTCTCTCTTTCTCTCTCTTTCTTTCTTTCTCTCTCTCTCTCTCTCTCTCTCCATATATATATATATATATATATATATATATATATATATATATCAAACATACACTTGCTCCTCCTGGAGTCTGTGCCCATGGGGGGTGGCGTGTCTCAAGTCAGTGATAACACAACGTTTACTGCTTGTTTGATTGATGTATTTCCCCTGACAACAGGGCTTGTTCACATAGCAATACCAAATTAACACACCCATTTTGAATCCTCGTGACACAAATGAAAAACATAGACATAGGACTAACTAATTCCAAGTGTTATGGCAGACATCTTTGAATAGGTGTATATCTAAATATATGTCTAGCACAATCCAACTACCAACATATTGATATACTAGAAATATATAAATGAAGAAAGAAAATTACAGACTGTTAAAATAAGAAAAAGCGTGCTCAGAATCTAATCACAACTTTGCAACATTCATTATTCAGACACTTTTGTCACACCCACGCAATGGACCTGCAATTTAATCAGTCAAACTGTCTATTCCCATCTGTTCAAATAGTCCAATATTAATGGTTGTACAATCCTAAGCCCCCTAATCACTTAATAGAGTATAAAGAATAATCGCATAGTGCATACCGTTAATACACAGTCAGAACCAACATAATCAATACAGCACTATTTTTTTGAATTTCCACATCTTATTCAAATCTTCAGAAAGTGCATAATAGTGCATAGTATTTTCTCACAATAATATACAATATATATTGCTTCTCTGAGGGGTTACAGATAAATCAACTTATCTGACTGCTCAGAAGCTCATTAGATGTATATGAACTTAGGAAGATTCACAATGAAGAAGGGTCCAAGTTTTTTTCTAGAGTCAATAAACGTCCTCCTGCCTTTTAATCAATCTAGAAAAATATAATCATAATAAGTTGTTATAAAATATGTTAAAAATATAACTGATTACAAGACCATAGCTTGTGACAACTCTACCGAAAAGGCCTATTCAACTGCATAAAATTAGCTAACTGTAGATTCATTGATCATAGAACTCATTACTTGTGGCATGTCAATCTTCAACTAGTAAAGATATATAGGCCCTCATTACAACAATGGCGGTAAAAGCCGCTTACCGCCGCGCAGAAGACCGCCAACACACCGCCGCGGCCGCGGAATTCCGCCACTGCTATTATGACCCACATTTCGGAATCCGCCAAAATTCAGACACCCACACAAGTCCGCCACACCAAAGGTCAGTGATAAACTGGCGAAAACAAAACCTCCACCATCACGCCAACAGAAATACGCCCACACTATCACGACACACGAATCCACGCGGTGGTCTTTCAACTGCGGTATTCCATTGGCGGTACACACCGGTGCGCTCAAAATACACACACTCTTACAAAACACAGCCACATTGGACAATTCAAAATACACACACCTGATACACATACACACACCACTCCCACACACTCAATACAATATAAAACACACACCCACATCACCCACAAACCCTTACGACCAAAAATTCCAAAAGAAGGCCAGAGAGAGACAGCACCAGCAAGAACAACAGCATCCACAAGCACACAACACCATCACCCACAGAACTTCGACGTACCTCACACAACACCCCACTACATATCAGCACACTTATCACCACACACTCCACCCCACACATCACCTACACCACCTCATGGCACGGCAAAGACACCCCAGGTTCTCGGAGGAGGAGCTCAGGGTCATGGTGGAGGAAATCGTCCGGGTAGAGCCACAGCTATTCGGAGCACAGGTGCAGCACACCTCAATAGCAAGGAATGATGGAGCTATGGCGAAGAATAGTGGACAGGGTCAACGCAGTGGGACAGCACCCAAGAAATCGGGAGGACATCAGGAAGAGGTGGAACGACCTACAGGGGAAGGTGCGTTCCGTGGTCCCAAGACACCACCTGACGGTTCAACGGACTGGCGGCGGACCCACACCTCCTCTCCCACAACTAACAACATGGGAGGAGCAGGTCTTGGAGATTCTGCATCTTGAGGGCCTTGCAGGAGTAGGTGGAGGAATGGACTCTGGTCAAACAAATCTTAATTATTACATCCCCCACCCTACCTGCATGCCAGCACATACCCCCACCCTCACCCTCACCCCTAGCACCCAAACTCCTCAAATATGTCCCAACATCACAAACCACCCATCCCAACCCCAAGCCCTGCATGCAACAACAAAGCATGGACACACATCACTAAAGCATGCCCACTGCACATACCCATACAACCCCCTAAACCATCATCACACAAGGTCCCACACAGGAATGCAAGCACTGGGGTACACGGTCACCCACCCATTGCACACCATGACACACACAGATGTAATAACCATCCTTTTATACCCCTGCAGGACCCCTACCCAACGTCACCGGACGGGAGGGTCCACCCATGTCCACACCACCAACAGAGGAGGCCCACAGTGATGACAGCACCTCTGTCCAACTGTGTCTAGATGACCAGCCCGGCCCATCTGGGACCTCGGGACAGTCGGTTCCCCTCACCCAGTCACAAGCCACCACAGACATTCCCCCCTCTGGAAACACCAGCACAGCACCCACCCAGCGGGCCCATACCTCTGTCCCCAGGACACATCAATCAGCTGTGTGTCCACCACTACAGGGAACCCAGGATAACCCACCACCCCAACAACAACAGGGACCTGGGGGCAGTGGCAGTGGGCACACGGTCCAGGGGACGGAGGCCCAAGAACACAGGGGAACTGGGAGTGCTGCTATGCGACAGGGGGCGGACAGGCCAAGGGAACCCACTCTCCACGAGGCCCTCTCCTCCATCATGGGAGCCTACCACTACTCCCAGGAGACAATGGCAACGGTACTGGCCAAGTTTCAGGAGACCCAGCGCCTGCAGGAGGAGCAGTATATGGGCTTCAGGGAGGAACTCATGGCCAGATGTAGCAACAAAGCAAATTGCGACTTGCAATTTGCGAGTCTGTGCGACTCGCAAATTGCAAGTCGCAATTTGCTATGCAGAAAGGTGTCTCAGACACCTTCTGCAACTCGCAATGGGTTCGCAAAGACCCACCTCATTAATATTAATGAGGTGGGTCGCAGTTTGCGACCCCATTGCGAGTATGGGCACTCACGGGGATGGTGGCCTGCTGGAGTCAGCAGACCACCATGTCCCTGACTGCTTTTTAATAGAGCAGCTTTTTTTTTTTCCATCTGCAGCCCGTTTTCCTTAAAGGAAAACGAGCTGCACTTGGAGAAAAAAAAACGAAACCTTTAGTTTCTGGTTTTTTCAGGGCAGGTAGTGGTCCATTGGACCACTGCTTGCTCTGATTTTTTTTTTTTTTTCCAGTCACAAAGGGGAAGGGGTCCCATGGGGACCCCTTCCCGTTTGCGACTGGGTTACCATCCACTTCAAGTGGATGGTAACTGCGATTTCATTTGCGACCGCTTTCGCGGTCGCAAATGAAATTGAAGAGCATTGCGAGTCGCAAATAGGAAGGGAAAACCCCTTCCTATTTGCGAGTCGGAAATGCATTTTGCGAGTCGGATCCGACTCGCAAAATGCATTTCTGCATAGCAGAGGGGCTTTTGCGCCTCGCAAACGGCGTTTTTCACTGTTTGCGACTCGCAAACCCTTTGCTACATCTGGCCCTCAGAACCATAAGCTCCACCCTGGGCACCATCGTAGGGGTACTGAAGGAACTTGTGAACACCAGGAGAGACACTGTGGCACTACTAGGGGCCCCTGACACTAGCATGGACAATGAACTGCCCACCACCTCCGCCAGCGCTAGTGGACAGGACGCCCGCCACATGACCACCACACCAGCACCCCACCCCCTGCAGAGGGAGAAACACCCCGCAAACGGTCCCTGACATCCAGCACAAAGACAGAGCACGATGCCAAGACCCTTGCCAAGTAATTAGACCACCCTGATTGTCATCCTACTGTCCCACTTTGTCACCCTGTCCATAGTTAAACTGCCCTAGTTCCACTTCCTATGCCCATATGGGCAATGCACCTGTGAGACTAATAGTCTGGCCTCTGCTATGGACATTTCTCCGCCATCACCCCTCACCATTTCACTACCCCCTCCAATATTGAGCACTTAAATAAACACACTTAAAGCACAAAACAATCTGGAGTCTGTCTGTGATTTCGAAATAATGTATTAGCAATTACAGTGACAACATGCTCTTTCAATTGTAATGTCAACATACCTATGTCACACAGCTCTAGTCCATGAGGAATCTAATCAGATGTCACACAGTGGGACCCACATCTGTGAAATCGTAAGGGAAAGTGACAACTCAGTGACCATACACTGGGTGAAAACGACAGACAGTAGAGAGGTAGTAGTGTTAAATTACATGCAGTAGGCAGGTCTGTACTCTTACCTGTGTCTCACTGGAAATACTGCTGGATCACTGAGTCCCTGTTGTTCATATCTTCTTCCTCTGCTTCCTCGTCTTCACTGTCCACAGGCTCCACAGCTGCCACAATACCGCCATCTGGACCATCCTCCTGCAGAAAAGGCACCTGTCGTCGCAAAGCCAAGTTGTGAAGCATACAGCAGGCCACGATGATCTGGCACACCTTCTGTGGTGAGTAGAATAGGGATCCACCTGTCATATGGAGGCACCGGAACCTAGCCTTCAGGAGGCCGAAGGACCGCTCGATCACCCTCCTAGTTCGCCCATGGGCCTCATTGTAGCGTTCCTCTGCCCTTGTCCTGGGATTCCTCACTGGGGTCAGTAGCCATGACAGGTTGGGGTAACCAGAGTCACCTGAAAATGGTGAGGGACAGCTGTTAGATACGCACTAACCTGGAGGGATATCCCCAGACACCTACAACCATTCCCACTGACTTGCTTCCAGGTGCTCACCTTATAGCCACACACGGTGCCTCTGGAGTTGACCCATCACATAAGGGACGCTGCTATTCCGCAGGATTTAGGCATCATGCACTGAGCCAGGGAACATGGCATTCACATGAGAGATGTACTGGTCTGCCAAACATACCATCTGTACATTCATCGAATGATAACTCTTCGGGTTTCTGTACAGCTGTTCACTCCTGTGGGGGGGACCAACGCCACATGGGTCCCATCAATGGCACCTATGGTGTTGGGGATGTGCCCCAGGGCATAGAAATCACCTTTCACTGTAGGCAAATCCTCCACCTGAGGAAAAACGATGTAGCTCCGCATGTGTTTCAGAAGGGCAGACAACACTCTGGACAATACATTGGAAAACATAGGCTGGCACATCCCTGATGCTATGGCCACTGTTGTTTGAAAAGACCCACTTGCAAGGAAAAGGAGCACTGACAGCACCTGCACTTGAGGGGGGATTCCTGTGGGATGGCGGATTGCTGACATCAGGTCTGGCTCCAACTGGGTACACAGTTCCTGGATTGTGGCACGGTCAAGCCTGTATGTGAAAATCACATGTCGCTCCTCCATTGTCGACAGGTCCACCAACGGTCGGTACACCGGAGGATGCCGCCATCTCCTCACATGTCCCAGCGTACGGTGCCTATGAAGGACAACAGCGAGCACAAAGTCAAACAACTCAGAGGTACGTACCCACAGTTTACATAGAACACCGTTCATACACAAAACGATGGCCTGTATGTGTGTAGAGTCAATGCCTAGGTATGTGTGACGCAGTTGAAAATGAAGCCATGTGGGCCCCTGAAATGGCGGCTGCCTGACCTCTAAAGTGGAACAATGGGATGTGAGTTAACTGCGCTGGCGTTGTACACCGTCGCGGTTGGTGGTCAAAGACCGCGGCACAATGCTTCATTGGTTAACATTGGAGCCCAAAGTGTCCCAGGAGCCAATGACGATGTACGCCGGCGGTGACGGTACGCACCGCCGCGGACGTGACCACCATTTTCTATCTGTTCAATCACTCGATACCTGATCTTCGACAGGAGAGGACCTACACTGCAAGTGCTGCTGTGACCTCGGTCTGGAAGAGACAATGGCTCGAGTGTCTGGGGAAAGGGCCCCTGCCTTCACATCGGAGGAGTTGGAGAAGCTCGTGGATGGGGTCCTCCCCCAGTACACGCTACTCTACGGTCCTCCAGACAAACAGGTAAGTACACAGGGAGCATGTTGTATGGGCCATGCCTGTGCGGAGAGGGCTGGATGGAAGAAGGAAGGGGGGAGAGTGCTGCGTGCATGAAAGACAGTGAATGCATGTGCCACATGGCAAGGGTAGGGATGGGGGCCAATCACTTTGACGGTGCAGTTGGTAATAACTTCTCTTTTTCCCCTGTACACTTCATGTAGGTCAGCGCCCACCAGAAAAAAGATATTTTGGCGTGCCATAGCCAAAGACGTCCGGACCCTGGGGGTCTACCACAGACGGAGCACCCACTGCTGTAAAAGATGGGAGGAAATTCGCAGCTGGATCAAGAAGACAGCAGAGGCTCAGCTGGGGATGGCCTCCCAATGTGGGCGGGGTGCCCGTCGCTCCATGACCCCCCTGATGTTCAGGATCCTGGCGGTGGCCTACCCGGAGTTGGATGGGCGCTTGAGGGCATCATAGCAGCCACAAGGGGGTGAGTACACTCTCATTCTGCTGACTTTGCGTGCAGTGGAGGTGTCTGGGTGGGGGCGGTGGGCTGTGGGTTTCCCTAGGCCAGGGCGAGTTCCGTAGGCAAGGCCCCTCCATAAGGCAGGCCATGTGGCACCCCACCCCACCTCTGTAGAGTGCCAAGTGCACCTAGTCATGCCCCTGTGTCATCTAGGTGGGCAGATGTCGTCCATAGACTTCTAGGCCATTTCCCAGGAATTGAACAGTGCAGCCCAAGAGCACGGCGTAGTGCAGGGGGCTTCTGTGTCTGTCGTGTCCGCCAACTGTAGCGGTAATGCATGCACTGAACATGTCTTTCTTCTGTCGTCGTCCCCCTTTTTGTGGTCTCCCTGTTCTTGTGTGCATTAGCATCATCAGGCGGAGGAGCAGTGGCACCGGTTCAAGAGGGAGCTGCAACCCACATGGCCCTGGAGGGCGAGACTACGGACTCAGAGTTCACCAGTGGGACGGAGGGCGAGGGGAGCTCCACGGCGGGGGCAGGAGCTGACACCAGCGACACAGACTCGTCCTCTGATGGGAGCTCCCTTGTGGTGGCGGCAACATCTGTGCCCCCGCATCTACAGGTACAGCCGCCACCCCCCCTACCAGCACCGCCCTCCCAGCAGCCCCTCAGCCTTTGCCCCGTGCCCGCTCACCCAGGAGTGTGGGCATCACCTTTGCCCCAGGCACCTCAGGCCCTGCCCCAGTCACCCCTGCTGCCCTCAGTGAGGAGGCCATTGACCTCCTCAGGTCCCTCACTGTTGGGCAGTCTACCATTTTGAATGCCATCCAGGGTGTAGAGAGGCAGTTGCAACAAACCAATGCATTCCTGGAGGGCATTCATTCTGGTCAGGCGGCCCTTCAGCGAGCTTTTCAGACTCTGGTCTCAGCACTGATGGCAGCCATTGTCCCCGTCTCTAGCCTCCCCCCTCCAACTTCCTCCACCCAGACACAAACCCCTGTACCTCAGCCTATCCCAAGCACACCTCTAGACCAGCATGCACACACGTCAACACACAAGGGAAGCTCTGGCAAACATAAGCACCACACATCCCACAGGGACTCACGCAAGCATCACACATGCAGACACACGAACATCCACTGCCTCCACTGTGTCCCCCTCCTCCTCGTCTCCCTCCTCCCTCCCAGTCTCGTCTATACTCACACCTGCATGCACTACCTCTACAGCCACTACGTCCCTCTCCAGTACACCCACCACCACACCCCGCTCACATGCAGTCACCACCCCCACTACCATTCACACGTCCCCTGTGTCCTCTCCCAGTGTGTCTGTGATGCCCCCTCCCAAGATACACAAATGCAGGCACACACCCACCCAACAGCCTTCCACCTCACGACAGCCTCCAGCGCATGCACCTTCACCCAAAGTCACCAAACGAACACCTCCTACAACCACCACCTCTTCCTCCACTCCCAAACCCCCTCCAGCTACCCGTCCCAGTGTCTCCCAAAAACTTTTCCTGTCCAACCTTGACCTCTTTCCCACACCTCCCCCACCCCGTCCGTTTCATAGGTCCCGAACTAGCACCTCAGCCACAACATCTCCGGGACCAGTGGTGACTGTAGTCACCGGAATCTGGAGTGCACCGGCCACCAGGGCAGTCAGTGTGGCACGAAGCCACAGCACAGACAATCCCCCACCTGTGAAGCATCAGAAGTTGCCCAGTGCCCGGCGGGAGAGGGGGAAGACTCCAGCCACCAAAGCCGCTCCCAGGGGTCCCGGTGGGAGTGTGGAGTCAGCTGTGACACCTTCCAAGGTGGGGAAGGGCCACAAGAAACCCTGCAAGTCTAGGAAGAGCAGCACGGCGGAGAAGACCGCCATCATCCCCGATGCCCCGGAGCCCACCTCCAGCACAAGCCCAGCTGCCCAGGACAGGACCGCCAGCACCGGCCCAGCTGCCCAGGAGGCCACCGGCCCACCTGCCCAGGAGGCCAGCACCAGCCCACCTGCCCAGGAGGCCACCGCCAGCACCAGCCCAGCTGCCCAGGAGGCCACCACCAGCACCAGCCCACCTGCCCAGGAGGCCACCGCCAGCACCAGCCCACCTGCCCAGGAGGCCAGCACCAGCCCAGATGCCCAGAAGGCCAGCACCAGCCCACCTGCCCAGGAGGCCACCGCCAGCACCAGCCCAGCTGCCCAGGAGGCCACCGCCAGCACTAGCCCCGCTGGGCAATGAACGACCGCCAGCAAAAGCCCCGCTGGGCCATGAAGGACCACCAGCAAAAGCCCCACTGGGCCATGAAGGACCGCCAACAAAAGCCCCGCTGGGCCATGAAGGACCGCCAGCAAAAGCCCAGCTGGGCCATGAAGGACCGCCAGCAGCTGAGACCCTGCAATGGAGACCGCCAACTCAAGCACCGCTGAACAGGGCACCGCCATCTCAAGCACCGCTGAACAGGGCACCGCCAACTCAAGCACTGCTGAACAGGGCACCGCCATCTCAAGCACCGCTGAACAGGGCACCGCCATCTCAAGCACCGCTGAACAGGGCACCGCCAACTCAAGCACCGCTGAACAGGGCACCGCCATCTCAAGCACCGCTGGCCCATGAACGGCAAGGGCACTGACGCAACTGAGTCTGTCACGGGGTGAATGATGCACTCTGGGCACCATGCCCCCTCCAGAACCAGTGGAGATTCACATCCACTACCTCAGTCCTAGGCAGGATGAAGCACTCTGGGCAACATGCCCCCGCCTGAACCAGTGGAGACTGTCATCCACTACCTCTGTCCTTAGCAGGATGAAGCACTCTGGGCACCATGCCCCCTCCAGAACCAGTGGAGACTGTCATCCACTACCTCTGTCCTTAGCAGGATGAAGCACTCTGGGCACCATGCCCCCTCCAGAACCAGTGGAGATTCACATCCATTACCTCAGTCCTTGGCAGGATGAAGCACTCTGGGCACCATGCCCCCTCCAGAACCAGTAGAGACTGTCATCCACTTGTGAGACTGTGGCTTTGGACTCCCCGGGATATGGCAGTGGGCAACCCACCCACTGTACAGACTTGAGAGACCGTGGCTTTGCACTCCCCAGGATAGAACAGTGGGCAAGCCACCCACTGTAGAGACTTGTGAGACTGTGGCTTTGCACTCCCCAGGATATGGCAGTGGGCAACCCACCCACTGTAGAGACTTGAGAGACTGTGGCTTTGCACTCCCCAGGATTGAACAGTGGGCAAACCACCCACTGTAGAGACTTGAGAGACTGTGGCTTTGCACTCCCCAGGATGGAACAGTGGGCATGTGGCCCCCTCGTGGATTTGGCATCATGCACTCAAGCGGCTGAGGTGCCCCCCTTTTCCCTCCCCCTGAGGTGCCTGTTTAGTTGCTATCTGATGCCCCTGCAGTGTTCTCTCTGTCATGGTCGGGGATCTTGTGTGGGCCTCGCCCATACCGTGTGGTCCCAGTGTTCCACAGACTTTCCTAGAGCACTACCTGGACTACTATGCTTGGTATATATTATGTACATGATGTAAATATATATATTTATGCCTACTTGCTTTTAATATATTCCAATGGTTACACTCATTTTCTATTGTCTTTGCATTCTTCCGGAGGGTTTGGGGGGTGTAACTTTGATGTATTGATATGCATTAGTGTGTGTGTTGTAGTGGGTGAGGGTGGGGGTGTTGCGTGTGTGAGTCCCTGTTTTTTCCCTCCACCCTCCCCTGTGTCGTAGGTGCAGTAGTCACCGTGGTCTTCACCGCCGGCGTTCGTGCTCCTGGTAGAGGAGCAGGAAGACTATCGCAGGGAGAATTTGGAGTTCTGGGTCCATGGCGTCCTCGTTCCTCGTGGGGTGTGTAAAGGTGAGCGTTTTCCCTTTGGGATTCCTGTTTCCGCCGTGTTTTTATCCGCGGTGAATCCGCCCTGGAAAAGGTGGCGGATTGGCCTGTCATAATAGTGTGGGCGGTACATTGTCTCCCGTCTGTCTGTTGGCGGTGAACGCTGCGCTGTTTGTTTGTACCGCCGTGGCGGTCGGAGTGTTAAAGTGGCTCTTTGTTGGCGGTTTCCGCCACGGTCGTAATTGCTAATTTTTTACCGCCGGCCTGTTGGCGGTCTTACCGCCGCTTTATCACCGACCGCCAGGGTTGTAATGACCACCATAGTATTATTCTGCATTCACAAATTGACAAATAAACATGAAGGAAGTACATACAGTTGATATGGGGTATAGTTAATGACACAGATGATAAAATTCTTCCATAGGTGTAATATGCTTAAAATGACAGCCTCCTGACCTACTGTACTGGACATATGAAAGTGACATAAGTCCGCTGGCGAAAGTCGTCATGGTAGAAAGTCACAACCGAGGTGGAAATCGCCATTGGAAGATATTGCTGCCTTTGGCAGACTAGGGCCAATGGCGATGTCCACCAGCAGTGACGGCCCTGTATGTGGCGGACGAGACCGCCATCTTCTGCAGTATTGCTCACTTGACTCCTGACACTGCTGCCTGCAAGACCTCCCCTACCTAAGCTGCTTGGTACTGCCTCTGGGAGCTAGAGAAGCTTGTGGAGGAGGTCCTACCCCTGTATGAACAGCTATATGGTGCACCAGAAGAGCAGGTGAGTCCAATGCAATACCAATGTTTGATAGGTGTGGTAAATTATGGTGTATCTAAAATGTAAAGTAGTAAAGGTGTTGATGCATGCAGGTGATAATCTGTAAATGAGTGTGAGTTGAGAGGATAGGAATGTTTGTCTGCTTGCTGTGGCTGATGTGTACTGTCCACTACTATTGGTATGGTGCATGAGGACATGACTTTTTCCTTTTGTTTGTGTCATCCATGCAGGTCAACGCTCACCAGAAGAAGGGAATTTGGCATGCCATTGCCAAGCAATTGCGGATCCTGGGGGTCCACAGTTGGCGGAGCGCCCACTGTAGGAAGCAGTGGAAGTACCTCAGATGCTTGGCCCTGTAGACCACAGCTGCCCAGCTGGGAATGTCCTCCCAATGAGGATGGGGGTGCCCGTCGGACCTTGACCCCCCTAATGGCCCGCATTTTGGCAGTGACCCACCCTGAGGTTGCTGACATTAGATGGCAGCACAGCAGCCACAAGGGGGTAAGTACTGACTGAACACATGTACATGCCTCTGATAGTTGAGTATATGATGTCTAAGTATTGCAGCTGTGAAGATGTGGTACATGCTACAGGTATGGTGACTACTAGGATGACATGGTACTACAGTTGCCAACATACAAACACAGATGTTGCCATTGCATTGTGCATGGGAACATGTTAATCACCTTTGTCTACCAAATAGTATGACTGCATGAGGAGATGAACATATGACTGATGACTGAGTCATATGTGTGACTCTACTCAGCCATACATATTTGTAACCTGCTCTGTCATCTTTCCCACCTAGTGTTCCCAAGTCCATTTACCCAAATGGTAAGTTGTATAGCTGTTTGGTCATTGACCACTACCATTCCACTGGATCTGCTCTATGTGCAACATTGGGTCTGGCAGATGAGTAACAGGGCCAAGTAATCCAGTGTCCTGAAACAGTTGGACACTTCATGGGAGGCTGGCATACAAATCAGGCTTTTGATATGGCCAACTTACTACACTCCCTATGAGGTCTGAGGAGATGTCCCCATTGTCATGTCAGATTCATACTTTGGGAAATGTGAAGTTTGATAAGGGTGGACATCCTACAATGTGGAACTCATGGTGACAAAAAGACATTGACATTTCATGGTAATACACTGACATTTGTACAAATATATTTTATCCTATTTGGTGTAGAGAAGGTAAGTGCCTGGGCTGCTGATCCCTTATCCCATGTGTATTGTCCATGCTACATAGGCCAATACCATACATATATGAGTGCAACATATGCTATTTGCTGCTTTCGTCATGTGTCAATTGATACTTTATGCCTGATTTGATATTGTAGCATCTTTTTTTCCCCAGACTTACCTTTGCAAATCTGAGGCTGTTTGCACAATTTTGGTTATGGCTCTGCTCATTTCTGCCTGATGTAATGGTGTAGCAGGTGTTCCATTTCATATGCACCTGTTGGTGTTGTGGGATTTGTTGTCATTAAATTAGCTTGACTCTAGGTGTACGTGTCATTCATGGGTACATTAGTAGTCAGTTATGTAAGTATTAGTTGTGGACTTAAGTAATAAGAATCATATGTCTGGACAGTTGTTAGTGATGTAGGTATTCAGATGCCATGTAGAGGTTTCTGTTCAGCATGCACGGTGGAATGGTATGAGCCTTTCATGCATGTTGTTTTGTATCCATTGTTTTGTTGGGGTAACTATGTTCCCTGTAGTTGTTGGTGGATGTATCCTGTGTGCTAGGTAGGCCCTATTGCAGTACATAGAATGGGTGTCTATGTGCAAAATGTATCAGATTAGTTAGTGCAGAAACTCCTAATGAATCTTTTCCTTGTATTTAGATAGATGTTTCAGTGACATGTTATGTCATTTTGTGATGCACACTGTATGGGAATGCCACATGTAGTGTATTCATCTGAGGTTTTTGCCATTGTGTAAGTTGTGTACAGAATGATCAGTTAGGCGTGTGATTGGAAAGCAATATGCTGTGTCGTGTGTGAAGTGAGATCAGTTTACGTTTGTGGAACATGAGTTTTGATGATGGACTGGGTAGGTGTGAAGTAGGAGGCATGATATTGTGTCAACTGCATTTCCCTAGAATAATTTGATGATTGACAGTGATGATCTTTATAGGGATAGATTTTTGATCAAGCCAATCCATATTGTGCATGATGCTTTTGAGCTACAGCTGAATTGATGGGATGGTGAAGTAGTAGTCAGAATGTTGGCTTATGTTGTGGGTGAGACTGTTGTCAGATGGTTTCTGACTGGGGCTTTTTTTTTTGCAAGAGATGATTTGTTACTGTATTGCATGCTGTAATATATATGTGTGTGAAGAATGTGATGACCCTCTCTCTCTCTCTTTCTGTGCATCACCATTGGCATGCAAAGGAGACGGGCCACAGCCGAGTAGGGAAGCTGCCGGCTACAGGACTGGAGTGCTGAGACCACTGACACAAGGGACCCAGTGGCCCGGAGAGCGAGGGGAGACAGGATCCACGTCTTCCTCATCAGAATCCTCCTCAGTGGACACTCCCTGGTGGTGGCGGACCCATCTGGGACCACCCCGGCACCATCTCTGTCTGCCATCTCTGTCTGCCACCCCCCTTACTACCACTGCCCTCCTTGTTGATTCCCACCGAATTGACCGTGTCAGCACTGCTGCACTCAGTGAGGAGGCTCCTGAGGTCTATCTCTGTAGGTCAGTCGACCACCATGAATGTCATCCAAGGACTGGCAACTCAAGTCGAATGTATTCCTGCAGGGCATTTATGGTGCACTGGCTGGCCTACAGAGATCCTTTCAGGCTCTAGCTTCCACATTGATGGCAACCAGTCACCCTTTGTCTTCCGTCTCCCTCCACCGTCCTCTTCCTCTTCCCAATCCCAAACCCTTCTTCCCTGATCCAGCCAAAGCACACAGACTGACAAGCATGCATCCACATCAAGGGTAGCTCAGTCAAACACAAGCACCACAAGACCCAACCGACATGCACACAAACAACCAACACCTGCACACACATCAACAGTCACTACATGCCCTGACACCCCAACCACCACAGTATCACAGACACAACACCTGACACACCTGCAGATACCACACCAACCTTCACAGATTCAGCCACAATACCGATATTATCCACAGACAGCACCACGGCAGACCCTCAGACATCCACCCCAATCACCAGACCCGAAACATAACAACCACTGACACTCCTATATGCAGCTCATCCACCATACCTGCAGTCACCACCCCAACAGACAGTCACCTACCCACCAGGGCACTCACCAGCATCCCCCTCAGTCCTGTACACATAAATGCCCTCACTCACCCACCCAATAGACAGCCACCACCGACAAGTATACCTCCCACACACATGCACCCACGACGCCCACACTGACAAATCAGACAACCGCTCCCTCACCCTCCACTACCAAACTCTCTTCCCATGCCTGTCCATGTGTTTAAATAAAGTGTTCCTTTCATGTTCTGACCTTTTCCCTACACCTCTTCCCCGTGAGGTTCCCTAAATGCTCTGTTTCCCTCCTGAGGCCCGTGCCTCCCACCTCCAAGGCCTTCCCTGACCCCTCCAAGTACCCATGCTCCTTCCCCATCAAGAAGTCTACCCCTCCCAAGAGAACCCAAGCCTCCCCTAAGCCTAGACCTAAACTTCCCCTCCCAAACCCAATCCCAAAGGACCCTCTCCCAAGCCTAAGCCCAAACCCCTCCTCTGCCCCCCATAATCCCTGAGGTGCCTGCCTGCCCATTGATGCCCCTACCTGTGGAGGTTACATGGCAGACAGAAGTCAAGCTCGTGGCACCAAGATGTGCATCAGGTGCATGTTGCACGATTTCTATGTGGACTGGCCTATGGTCTTGAATATTTTAATGTTTATTCATATTTGTAATAGATTATTAGACCAACCAGTTCTTGGTATCGAACTTACAAATTTGTCCTAGATTTCTTTTCCTAGGGCATATTTGAAAATGGCTGACATTGTTTGTGTGTGACTATTTGTGTGTAAGGGTGCTTATGCTACCTGTTCTGTCTGGGCAGCATGTGAGGTTATGTGCAGTGCATTTGTCCCTCAGTGATGGGTGTGTGTTGTGTGATGGCCATGTGTATGTTGGGGATATGTTGTTGCCATGGTATTGAGTGATGTTTGTGTTGACATGTGTTTGTTGCGGTGTTGTATGCCATTGTGTGTTTTGACTGTGTGCGTGTGTGGTGAATGGTATGTCAGATACGTTGTAATGTGTGTTTGCTGGGTACGTCGAATGCTGCACTGCATGGTTGTGTGATTGTGTATGTATATTCCCTGTTGGTGGTACGTTGTGTTGTATGTGTGATTTATCAATGGGTAGTGCCTATTGTGGGTGCTTGCCAATGCATTGATGGTGTTGCGGTTGTGATGTTGTAGTGTTGTTTGGTGGTGTTGTGTGTTGTTGTGTGTAACTGTGCCGGTGCTGTGTTTCTGGGAGTAGGTGTGTGTTTTTGATGTGTCTATGTATGATGGCTGTAGTGTGTGTGCTGTTTATGTTCGGGTGTGTATGTGGCTGTCTGTGAGTGTGTTGGTGTCAGGTTACATGTGTGTGTCGTCCTCACCACCCATTCCCAATTGGTATGTTGTGTGTGGTTATGTACTTTGACAATTTACAACAGTGACAGGTAAGTGTGTGTACTCACAGTTGCTGTCGTCATCTTCAGCATTGATTTCGGTGTCTCTGGGCGAGCAGGAGCAATGGGAAGATGTGTAGTTTTGGTCCTATGGCAGCTCTGGACGAGTATGGCTTCATGAAGATGAGTGTCTCCTTTTAGAAGGTTGGTTTCTGTCTGGGTTTCCATGCTGGTGCTCCCACAGCAGAAACATTGGCAGTGTGTAACCTCGTAATCTGTCCGGTGAAAACATGGTCTCCTCCGGGCTGCAGGTGTCTACCGTCATCCGTGGTGGATGTACCACACTGGTGGTGCCAGCGGTGCTTTGGTTATGTTCTGTTGGGAGTACTGCTGTGGTCATAAAAAGGCAGTCTTCTCCTCCAGCCTTTTGGCGGTGCCACCGCCACAACCAAAATGGTGGTCCTGGGACCACCAAACTCGTAATGAGGCCCATAGTTTTTTGCAGTTGATACTGTATCTCATCATAAACTTCCTACCAGTTATTGATACAACTTCAGATGTGTTCTGTCCAAAAGTTGATGGTTTGCCAACCAGTTAGATTTGGTACCTGGGATAGCTTTCATATAGCTGTGGACTAAGTGATCTCCTAACAAGGCTGTCTTGCTGTAGGTTATCTTGGGTTCTGCTGGTAATACTGTTTTCAGTGTTTCATCCAACCTTAGTATTTGCCAGTTACGTTGCAGGACTTTCTTCACTTGCGCACTAGTCTGATGGAACTCTGTGATATAACAACAGCATGACTCCTCCATTTTTTGTGATTCAAACTGTTTTGGAGCCAACAGTTCTTTTCTCTTACGGAATGATGCCTTCTCAGAGCATCCACCAGGACACTTTCTGTTTCCTCTGAGCAGTTTCTCCGTGCTCATAACAGTTCACCTTATGGTATGCTCCATTTTAGAGCCTGTGGGTGTCCATTGTTAGCATGCAGCAGATTTTTACAGCGGGTCAGGTTTCTATTAATGAATGTACATACTTTTTTCCCCTCAATATATACCAGAATATATAGATATGTGATGCTGGTGGGATTAATCTCACATGTAAATTTAAATTGTTTGGGGTTATCTTCCCAGGACATTGATTAGATTTAGTTCATCACCGTCCCATATGAGGAACAAATCGTATATAAAATTTACCCACCCAGTTTGTCTCCATCCCCCAGTGGCCCATCGTCAGATTCGCATATGTGTGTGCAAATGATGTCACCATGGATGTCCCACGTAGCTGCAGATAATGTTTTTGATCAAACATGAAGGTGTTATGTGTCAGACAGAAATGTAGCATTTCCATTAGCATGTCTGTATGTTCAATGAGGCTTAGTGACTGAGATCTCAAATAGTACCTGCATGCTTCCATTCCATGTGAATGTTCAATTAATGTATATAACGAGACAACATCGACTGTGGCAATGAGTCTCTAATGTACTAGGGTATCAGGGTGAATATAGAAAGAGGGAAATATCAATGAATTTTGAAGTGTTCTCTAGTAGGGACCCTATTGCACTCACTATTGACCTTCCTGGTGGCATGTTTGCATTTTTGTGTACCTTGGGTAAAAAATATATATTGTTGGTGTCACCGGTCTGTCATTCTTCAGACAGGCATCTTCATTGTCATCAGTCATGCAATGTTCATGCAACATGACAATCTCAATTGGTATTCCTTTGCATATTCTTCCGTTGGATTTTTACTAAGCATTTGATAATACTCTTTATCCTTGTCTTCCCTAATATATTTGGTACGGTCCATTATCACAATGTTGCCTCCTTTGTCCAAGAGTTTAATAATTAAATCTGATCTTCTTGGAGTTCTTTCCAAGGCTCTCTAAACCTCCTTACTCATATTACTGTTATACCTTCTCTTCTTTGATCCATGTACATTTTAATCATTTATGGCTATCTTTTTTAATTAATTATTTTACCATTATCTCTTGAAACGTATCTATCTTATTTCCCGGGGAAAATTGTGGGCAAAACATTGATTTTAAGATTCTCAGACCTCGTGGCACTCTTGCTACTTTGATGTATTTTTGTAAAGTGGCTTTCTCCCACCACTTGTCTATTTCTTTTACACATGTTCGTTCCAGTTCCTAAATCATTTTAATCGGTGGGCCATTCACTTTTTTATTCAATATCCCAGGATGTGAGGCCTCCATTTCGGCCTCGTCAAAAAATTATTTAAAGACTTCCTCTCTTTTTGCAAGCCTGCTCTTCATGGCTACAAGTCTTTTTGTCCTCTGTTTTCTTTAAGTGCTTAAAGATACTTTAAGTGCTAGTATCTGCTACAGTATTAGTGTATGTGTAATTAAATTTGAAACCAAAACCCTTTCCTAGGTAAATAACGTGCCGACTAACTCAAGAATTCAAGTCCACCAATAGTCACATATTTTATCTTTTGATTTTAGTACAATTCCTACTTGAATATATCTCATATACATTCCAGAGAATGCCTAGTTGAAACACGGGTCAAATGCAGTAATACCAGCGGCGTGCGCTAGGTGGTTCTCCGGTCAACATACGGCACTCCGTGTGACTACAGATTCAATGCAGTTCAGGCCCTCTACAACAATGCCCCCTCGGTGACACCCAGTTACTGTTCCAAACCCACATCTGCAAATCACACTCACAGTGTTTTGATTTCTTGTTCCCACCACTGTTTGCTATTCGCCATTCTCCTACACTATGGCCCTAATTACAACCCTGGCGGTCGGTGCTAAAGCAGCAGTAATGCCGCCAACAGCCCGGCGGAAAAAAAATGGAATCACAACCATGGCGGAAACCACCAACACAGACAGCCACTTTAACACTCCGACCGCCACGGCGGTAGAAACAAACACTGCGGCGGTAACCGCCAACAGACAGGCAGAGAACAAAGTACCGCCCACATTATTGCAAGAGGCCTATCCGCCACCTTTTCCGGGGCGGTACCAACGCTATCAAAAGCACGGCGGAAACAGTACATAGAAGGGAAACCACTCACCTCTCGACACCCAACGATGAACCAGGATGCCATGGAGCCCGAACTACAGGTCCTGCCCATGCTGGTCTTCCTCCTCTTGTATCAGGAGCAGGAAAGACACCGTCGACAACCACAGTGAGTACTGCACCTACAACACAGGGGAGGGGGGAGGGAAAAGAGAGTGACACACACACGCAACACGCAATACCCCCCCCCACCCTCACCCACAACACCATACACACAAATACATGCAGCAACATTACATTATACACCCCCTCACCCACTGGAAGAACGCAAGGATAAAACAAAATGATTGTAACGATTGTAATCAATAAAAATCAGATAGTGCAATTTCAAAAATCAGTATATACAAATATGTACACCAACTACACAAGTCCGGATATTAATCAAACATCATCTGTGGATCAGTGTCCCAAAATGCATGGGCAAAGCCCACACAAGATACCTGACTCGAAACGGAGAGAACACTGCAGGGGCATCATATCGAAATGAAAAAGGCACCTCAGGGGGAGGGGGAGGGAGGGCACCTCAGCCGGATGAACACACGATGCCACTACTCCACGAGGGGGCTCCATGCCCACTGCTGTATACTGGGGAGTGCAAAGCCACAGTCTCACAAGTCTTTTCAGTGGGTGGTTTGCCCACTGCTGTATCCTGGGGAGTGCAAAGCCACAGCCTCACAAGTCTTTCCAGTGGGTGGTTTACCCACTGCTCTATCCTGGGGAGAGCAAAGCCACAGTCACACAAGTCTTTCCAGTGGGTGGTTTGCCCACTGCTCTATCATGGGGAGTGCAAAGCCACAGTCTCACAAGTGGATGTATCTCTCCACTGGTCCTGGAGGGGGCTTGGTGCCCAGAGTGCTTCATCTTGTCAAGGACTGAGGAAGTGGATGTATCTCTCCACTGGTTCTGGAGGGGGCTTGGTGCCCAGAGTGCTTCATCCTGCCAAGGACTGAGGAAGTGTATGTATCTCTCCACTGGTTCTGGAGGGGGCTTGGTGCCCAGAGTTCTTCATCCTGCCAAAGACTGAGGAAGTGGATGTATCTCTCCACTGGTTCTGGAGGGGGCTTGGTTCCCAGAGTGCTTCACATGCAGTGTGGCAGGTCCCATTCCCTCACATGGGTGTGTGTGCCACGTGATTTCCTGGGAACAGGTAGCATGATACCCCATGGAGGCAGAGACACACTCCACCCTGCTGCGACTTCGCCTGCCACCTGCACGTACAAACAGTGCTGATTGTCATGCCTCATGGAGCCTGGGCAGGGTCCAGGACATCTCCTGCAGCCTCGGACGGCTGCCCACTGGGGATGATTGCCATGTCAGCTGTGGTGGCACTGTCTGAGCACGTCGCGGGGCTGGTGGTTGCGGCGGTGTCTGTGGCGGAGGTGCTGGCGGTGGTGCATGTGTCTGCCTCGGACGGCTGCCCACTGGGGATGATGCTGGGGACTGTTGCTGAGGCAGACAACGTGCAGGTGGTGGTGCTGGTGGTGGTGCAGGTGACGGTGTCCACCGCCGTACAGGTTGGTGAAGTGGTTGACAGAAGGGGTGACTCTGGTCCCTCAGTCGGAGCCACCATGCCCTGTCCTGACCTGCTCTTCGGCTTATGTCCCTTCCCCACCTTTGATGTTGCTGCTCTTGTCTTGCCACTGTCCGCTTTTGGTTTGGAGGAGCCCTTGCTTGATGGTAGGTGCGGCTTCTCCCTCCGGCATGTGGGCACCTTCTTCACCTTGGCAGGTGGCAGAATGGCCTGCTCCTTGGCCTCGCTAGGTGGCACACTGGCAGCCCTGATAGGTGGCGCACGCAATGAGACTGGAGTTGCTGGGACCACTGTGCTTGGAGATTTGGTGGCTGAGGTGCTGGGCTGGGACCTGGACAGCCTGGCCCTAGGGGAAGGACGGGAGGGAGATTTAGGGAAGAGGTCACTGTTAGCCAGGAAAAGGTTCTTAGACACACTGGGATGGGAAGATGGAGGGGGTTTGGGAGTGGAGGAAGAGGTAGTGGTTGTAGGAGGTGTACGTTTGCTGAATTTGGGTGAAGGTGCATGGGCCGGAAGCTGTTGTAAGGTGGATGGCTGTTGGGTGGGTGTGTGCCTGCGTTTGTGTACTTTGGGAGGAGGGCTCACAGACACACTGGGAGAGGACACAGGGGATGTGCGAATGGTAGTGGGGGTGGTGAGTGCACGTGAGCAGTGTGTGGTGATGGGCGTGCTGGTGATGGAGGTATTGGCTGAGGATGTAGTGCATGCAGGTGTGAGTGGAGACGAGACAGGGAGGAGGAGGACGTGGAGGAGGGGGACACAGTGGAGGCAGTGGATGTTGCTGTGTCTGTATGGGGATGGTGCTTGTGTGAGTGCCTGTGGGATGTGTGGTGCTTATGTTTGCCATGTCCACTCTTGTGTGTTGATGAGTGTGCATGCTGGTCTAATAGTGTGCTTGGGATAGGCTGAGGTATAGGGGATTGGGTCTGGGTGGAGGAAGTTGGAGGGAGGAGGCTAGACACAGGGACAATGGTTGCCATCAGTGCTGAGGCCAGAGCCTGAAATCCTCTCTGTTGGGCCGTCTGCCCAGAATAAATGCCCTCCAGATATGCATTTGTTTGCTGCAAATGCCTCTCAACACCCTGGATGGCATTCAAAATGGTAGATTGCCCAACAGAGAGGGATCTCAGGAGGTCAATAGTCTCCTCACTGAGGGCAGCAGGGCTGACTGGGGCAGGGGCTGAGGTGCCTGGGGCAAAGGAGATGCCCACCCTCCTGGGTGAGTGGGCACGGGACACACGCTGAGGGGCTGCTGGGAGGGCAGTTCTGGTAGGGGGAATGGCGGCTGTACCTGTTGATGCGGTGGGCACAGGGGTGCCCACCAACGCAAGGGAGCTTCCATCAGAGGAGGAGTCGCAGTCGCTGGTGTATGCTCCTGTCCCCGTCGTGGAGCTCCCCTCGCCCTCCGTCCCACTGGTGCCTTCAGACTCCGTTACTTCACCCTTCAGGGCCATGTGGGATGAAGCTCCCTCCTTATCCGGTACCACTGCTCCTCCGCCGGATTATGCTAATGCACACAAGAACAGGGTGACAAAATAAAAAAGGGGGGGAAAGACAGAAGATACACATGGTCAGTGCATGCAACACCACTACCGTTGGCGGACACAACACACAGGGAGCAGCCCTATGCACTAAGCCATGCACTAACAGTGCAGGGGAAAAGCACATGCCCAAGGGGGACTCTGTCTAGGCCCATTTCATGCACAGCTGGCACCCATGGGAGCCTGACTAGGTGTAGAGGATAAATTCCACCTTTGGGGTTGGACTGGGAATGAGGCTGCAAAACAATGGATCTACCTTTGTGCGTATGCCCTTGCCTAGGGGAACCCATAGGCCACCACCCCCACCCAGACACCTTGTCAAGTGTGCAGAGTCAGCTGAATGAGAGTGTACTCACCCCCTTTTGGCTGCTGTGCTGCCCTCAAGCGTCCATCCAACTCCGGATATGCCACCTCCAGGATCCGGTACATCAGGGGGGGTCATGGTGCGAAGGGCACCCCTTCCACGTTGGAAAGCCATCCCCAGCTGGGCCTCTGCCGTCTTCTTGCTCCAGCGGCGCAGGTCCTCCCATCTTTTTCGGCAGTGGGTGCTCCGTCTATTGTAGACCCCCAGTGTCCGCATTTCCTTGGCGATGGCACGCCAAATCCCCTTCTTCTGGTGGGCGCTGACCTAGAGGAAAAGTGAAGCAATAATGGATGTTACTATCCCGTACAGTTCTTCTCACGCATTGCCTAAAAACCTCCCACCCTGGCCCAGACATACATACACACACACTATCCTCACATGCTGGCCTGTCCCCCTCCCCTCCCTCTTCCATCGACGACGCTCCATACAATCATGTGCCATCCACCATGTTCACAGTGTACTCACCTGTTTGTCTGCAGGACCGTACAGTTGCGTGTACTGGGGGAGGACCCCATCCACTGGTTTCTCCAACTCCTCCGAAGTGAAGGCAGGGGCCCTTTTCCCAGACACTGTAGCCATCGTCACTTTCAGACACAGGTCACAGCAGCACTTGCAGTGTAGGTCCTCTCCTGTTGGAGGTCAGGTATCATGTGACTGAACAGTTAAAAAATGGCGGCCACGTCCGCAAAACAGCATTGTGATACCTAAGTGTTGAATGACCCTCTGCTCACCGTTCTCCTCCATAGGGCACGTCCGCTGGGGTAGGTGATGAGATGGCGGCATCCTCCGGTGTACAGACCCCTGGTGGACCTGTTGACAATGGAAGAGAGACACATCATTATCACTTACAGACTTGTATAGGGTATCCTGGCTCAGTGCATGACGCTTACATTTTGAAGAATAGCAGCATCCCTTATGTGATGGGCCAACTCCAGAGGCACCGTGTGTGGCTAATAGGTGAGCCTAAAGTCCCCACACAGTTTCATTTGGTGTCTGGGTATGGGAGATTCCCTAATATTGGAGGATGTCTAACAGTTGTCCCTCGATATTTGCAGGTGACTCTGGTTACCCCAACCTGTCATGGCTACTGACCCCAGTGAGGAATCCCAGGACAAGGGCAGAGGAACGCTACAATGAGGCACATGGGCGAACTAGGAGGATAATAGAGCGCACCTTCGGCCTCCTGAAGGCCAGATTCCGGTGCCTCCATTTGACATGTAGTTCCCTATACTACTCACCGAAGAAGGTGTGTCAGATCATCGTGGCCCGCTGTATGTTGCAGAACCTGGCTTTGCGATGCCAGGTGCCTCTTCTGTAGGAGGATGGGCCTGATGGTGGTCTTGTGGCAGCTGTGGAGCCTGTGGACAGTGAAGAAGAAGAAGATGTAGACAACTGCAACAACATCATCCCTGTAATACTTCCAGTAAGACACAGGTAAGAAGATGGAACTACTTCCCACATCTCATACTATTGTAGGACCTAGCATAAGTCTACCTTTTTCACTCCGTGTACGGACCCTGATTTGTCACTTTGGCGTTCCATTTCACAGATCTGGGTCCCAATTTGTGCCCTCTGCTATGTTTACTCCTGGCCTACAGCTGTGTAACACTGGTATGTGAACAAGTACATTGGCATTGCTATATTCCAGAGATTTTGCAATTACACATTGAGAAAGCACAGACTGGCTCGAGATTGATTTGTGATTCAAGGGTGTTTATTTCTGTGCAAATAAGTGGAGGGTGTGTGAAATGGGCTGGGGTGATGGTGGAGGAATGTCTATGGCAGAGTCCAGTCTCTTGGTCTCACAGGTGCATTGTCCAATGGGTCATAGGAAGGTGAGCTATGGCAGTTTAAGGTGGACAGGGTGACAAAGTGGGACAGAAGGGTGACATTCACGAGAGTCTTATTTCCTGGCAGGGGTCTTGGCAATGTTCTCTGTCTTGTTCCTGGATCTCAGGGACCGTTTGCGGGGTGGTTGCTGGTGGCCTGTTGTTCCTGTGGCAGTGCCTCCTGTCCACTAGCGCCGACAGGGGTGGAGGGCTGTTCATCATCCAGGCTAGTGTCAGGGGCCCGTTTGTGTGCCACTGTGTCCCTTATGGTGTTAACAAGGTCTGCCAGCACCCCTGCAATGGTGACCAGGGTGGTGTTAATGGACTTCAAGTCCTCCGTGATCCACAGGTACTGTTCCTCCTGCAGCCGCTGGGTCTCCTGAAACTTGGCCAGTACCGTGCCCATGGTCTCCTGGGAATGGTGGTATGCTCCCATTATGGTGGAGAGTGCCTCGTGGAGTGTCGGTTCCCTTGGCCTGTCCTCCCCCTGTCGCACAGCAGCCCTCCCAGCTTCCCTGTTATCCTGTGCCTCTGTCCCCTGAACCGTGTGCCCACTGCCACTGACCCCAGGTCCCTGATTTTCCTGGGTTGGTGGATTTGCCTGGGGTCCTTGTAGTGGTGGACACACTGCTGATTGATGTGTCCTGGGGACAGAGGGATGGGCCTGCTGGGTGGGTGCCGTGGCGGTGTTTTCTGAGGGGGGAGACTCAGTGTTGGTTTGGAACTATGTCAGGGGAACCGACTGTACCGAGGTCCCTGATGGGCTGGGCTGGTCATCTTGATCCAGGCGTGCAGAGCTGCTGTCATCACTGTGGGCTTCTTCTGTGGGGGGACTGGTAGGGGTGCGGTTGGGGTGTAAATGCATAGTTTTTGTATCTGTGTGTGCCATCTTGTGCATTGGGTAAGGTACCCTCTACTCCTGTGCTTGCGTCATTGTGTTAGCCCTTTTGTGATAGTTGGTTTGGGGTCTGTGTGGGTATCTGTACTGGACATGCTTTGGTGACGGTGGTCCATGCATAGGTGTTGCATGCAGGGCCTTGGTATTGAGATGTGTGGGTTGTGATAGTGGGACATATGGAGATGATGGGGTGAGGGTAAGAGTGGGAGTATGTGATGGCATGCAGGTGGGGTGGGGGGGATGAAGTAGTTAAGATATGACTTACCAGAGCCCAGTCCTGCTACTCCTGCGAGGCCCTCAGGATGCATGATTGCCAAGACTTGCGCCTCCCATGTTGTTAGTTGTGGGGGAGGAGGCGCGGGTCCACCACCAGTCCTCTGTGCAGCAATCTGGTGTCTGGATACCACGGAACGTACCTTCCCCCGTAGGTCGTTCCACCTCTTCCTGATGTCATCCCGTGTTCTTGGATGCTGTCCCACTGCGTTGACCCTGTCGACAATTCTCCACCATAGCTCCATCTTCCTTGCAATGGATGTCTGCTGCACCTGTGATCCGAATAGCTGTGGCTCTACCCAGATGATTTCCTCCACTATGACCCTGAGCTCCTCCTCAGAAAACCTGGGGTGTCTTTGAGGTGCCATGATGTGGTGTGGGTGATGTGTGAGGTGCTGTCTATTGTGATGTGTGGGGGGATGTGTTGGTGTGTGTTGTTGGAAGTGCGTGGATGTTGTATAAGTGATGGTGTTGTGGGTCTGTGGATGCTGGTGTTGTGTTAGCTAATCTCTCTCTCTGGCCTTCTTCATAATTTTTTGTTGTAAGGGTTTGTGGGTAATGTGGGTGTGTGTTTTATATTGGATTGGGTGTGGTGTGTGTATGTGTATCAGGGGTGTGTATTTTGAATTGTCCAATGTAGTTGTGGTTTGTAAGTGCATGTGTATTTTGAGCTGAGGCTGTGGGTTGTAATACCTGTAGTGGATTTCCGCCGATGCAACGGTATGTTGGTGGTCTTCAGCACGGCGGTAAGTGGGATTTACCGCCAGGGTTGTAATGAGGGCCTATGTTTCTGGGCAGAACAGGGACAACTTCTTTAATGACACCAGCACAGCGGAAAAACTCCCTGCTCACATTCGGGTGCACCTCCAATATGGCCTGGCCACCACACACAATTTGTGAACGTCTTCTTTCCCTCCATTTCGTCTGTCTTGTCCATCTCGTCTGTCCAGCAAAAGCATACAATGGAGATAAACAGGCAGCGCAGCCAGGTAGGTAAAGACTGAGAAAATAGGTTTGTATTTAATTAATCAATTTCTAAGATGCAGTGCATACAAAAGTGCAAGTACTAAAAAATGGTGACGCGTTTCAGCAATAAGCCTTCCACTGACCATACAGTGCACATGTGAAGGTGATTTACAAAGGGTCAAAGGACCCTCTCTCTTATGAAAATAGAAGAGTTACTTGTCAAATCTTTTGGATTTACAATGCAAGTTTTTGGTAGAACATCGCATGTTTGCTCATTCCTTTTAATCAACTCACCTGAGTTAAAAATATTTGCATTGTAAAATGGGATACCAAGAGAGAAAAGTTTTCAGTAAATATTCAAATTAGAGCATACCATATTCTTTCTCTCACACTAAAACAAAAGGTAGTCTCCATAATAAACACAAGCAGGTAAAGGACCCTTAATCTTAAGTCTCTGAACTGTCCATATATACTACACTATACTATATTAGTTATCTGAATAAATTAACAAAATAGAAAATTGTAATATAAACTAAAATTAATAATTGTTATAATGCTTTTTATGCTATATGTGTATATAAACTTTAACTTATACATATATATGTGTGTCTTTGTTTAAATAAGTATATATTTATACATTTTTAGCTATTACCTAAATATTTTTAATTTACATTATATTAATGTTATATGTTAAATTAATTAAGATTTACTATTTTTAACTACTACTATTACTACTATTTAAAAACAATATTTTGGTTTTCAATATTAGAGTTGAACAATGTTTTTTTCGATATTTTTATACTTACTTACAAAAATAAGTATGTTGCTGTCCAGGAGTATTTTTCACAAACGTAGGGCCTGATTACAAGTTTGACAGTCCGTGGACCACCATGGCAGTGGCGGCGGTCCGACCATCATATTACGATGCATGCCGTTCTATAGACGAAAGACTGCTCCGGTCTCACTGGCACTGCCAAGCAGTGCAGACTGCCATGGTGGCCAGAGCCAGTGTTTTCGCCAGACAGATTATGATGTTGCCTTTCATCTACCTGACTGTGGCGGTCCAACCACTGAGTCCCAGCTGGCAGAAATGGAGGCATAAAAGGCAAGACCTCACCTGGAGGCAGCTTCACATGTCCTGTGCTGCCATGAAACCGATCATACATGTCCTGCCCCCGCTGCTGCTGCTGCTGTCATACATGGAGCACAAAATCCACTCTGCCATGGACGTAACTGATGGTAATACCACACACCTACCCATGTTCCAAAACTCAACAATCGATTGACAAGCTGCAATCCAGCTGGTATATGGGTTACGCCACGTGGACCAAAGACACATTTTTGTGTCCTGGGTCAGAGTTATTCACAGGGAATGACCCATACACAGCAACATGATGCACTCCTTGGGCAGGCCACTGACACTGTACTGCCACACTTCACAAAAACACACGTCTGCTCATCCCAGTTTCAGGGACAGTGAAGTGTGCAGAATATGGTGTCACACAACAGCAACGCCACATCAACATCACACTTAATTAAACAGACCCACTTACATTACTCACATGCCATGGCCTGTCATGACATTGAAAACACACATATGTATGGATGTGTCATTTAACCCAGAAACACAACACCTTCTATGAAACATCGCTGTGATGGGCCCACAAATATCACCCACTTTGCAACACAATATAAGGTCAATGGGATGCACAATATTTTGTGAGACAGATATCCAAAGCTCACAATGTAAACAATACCTGCACAATAGGGATGGCGGCATCAGGGGCACTCCACGAAGGATTCTGCCCTGGGACACATTTTACTTTGTACATGCCCCTAAAACATAATTTGCCCAGGAACTGGCTATTCATGTATCTGAGGGACAACCAATATTGAAGCCAAGTGACATGTCAATCTTTCAATTGTGTAAGAGCAAGTCAAGAAAGCAAATACAACAGCAGCTGCATGGGTTACACATTTAGATGAAGTAGCTGGAAGGTACACATGCCCCCAGACTTTTCTGGGTAAATAGTATTATTTGTTCAAAAGTGTTTATTTCAGCTACCTGTGCCTGTTTTACTGTGGACTCTCTGTGTCTCAGGCAGCTTGGCCTTTTTCAAGTGGTGATTTTTGTAAAAAAAAAATTGCTGTGACTGTGAGAATTACCTTGTTGGTTTGTGGCACATGACTTCATAACCCCCACCATCCCTCTTTTTCTAAGTAAAAAGGCTACATAAATCTTGCAGAGTGTGTTTTAGGAGACTGTTTTAATCTGTTTCTGTGATTTAAATTGTGTTTAGAAACTGTCTGCTCCCCCTGTTTTTTGCCTCAAAAAAAGCCACATTTTCTGAGCGCGGGACCAGCAGTATTCCAGTGT
The DNA here is from genome assembly GCF_031143425.1 of Pleurodeles waltl. Lineage (NCBI taxonomy): Eukaryota > Metazoa > Chordata > Amphibia > Caudata > Salamandridae > Pleurodeles > Pleurodeles waltl. The sequence goes on along the minus strand of NC_090442.1, from coordinate 793,689,957 downwards.
TTGTCTTTAAACAATCTCTCCCTTACCTGGAAAGTAGACTCTGCTAGCTTGGAAGTGTGGATTCAGCCTGTCTGTATCCAAGGAGATTCTGAATAGAGCAGCAGCTGCCTCCTCCCTGGCCACAGGGACTGGACTTCAGTTAACTTGTTCCTCATATAAGTTCCTATTGGTTGTTGCATATGTTGTTGTGATAGGTTGTTGGGAGCTGGTCTTTCCATTGGTTGCTGACTCCAGGGCTGGTGCTGTGATTGGTGGATAGGGCTGAGATTCTGATTGGCTGTTGGTTCTAGGGCTGTGATTGGTGGATAGGGCTGAGATTCCGATTGGCTGTTGGTTCTAGGGCTGCATTCTCACAACAAACACTACTCTGTCCACTCCCACTAACACAACCTGCCAACACCCACACAACACAAAACCACACTATACATTTCTCTCAGTCTCAGCCTTCCATATACACATTCCCTGTTCATACTAACCAACAACACTATCCTCTGTTTGCTCCACACAGACCACCTTTCATCATAACAATGCCCAAACCCAGCCTTCCAACATACCATCTACAAACACCCTTCCCCTCCCTTCACCAATTACACACAACCATACAATCCCCACACTTCACTCCACCACACATATTACCTCTTCCAGTCATCACAACTAACACGAACTCCCCTGACACACATCCATCGCCTCTTACACACCGCGCACATTCATCTCCAAAACATATCAACACCCCATCTAACACTCTAATTCCACTCACCAGCACTATCTCACATACAAATCCCTCACCAAAAACAACGACATCTATATCCCCTCTTACTATTCCACAAAAACAATACAGACCACACACATCAGCACATCAAATCAACACAAACGTTCATTACACTTATCGTCACACCCACTCCCACCCTCAGGACTACACATATAATACAAGTCCCGTCCTATCTTTACCCCTACTTTCTCACTCTTCACAAACACCTACCACAAGCACCCCAACCCAGCACATTCACTCGCCTCTCCTCCATTGCACAATTTAGTGCCTTACATCACGATCCACATGCTCCTCCACCACCCCTAACCCATACTCCATCCACACTAAACAGACGCAAACAAAATAAACAACATGCCACTCTGAACAACCTCGCATCCCCTTGCTATTACATAATAAGACTACCCTACAAAAAACAGTACACTCTTCATGTCTCTCTCTGCCACCAAGTCCACCACCCACACACACAGACCCAACAAAATGCCTCCTTAACCTTCAGGAAGAGGAGCACTATATTGAAAAGCAAGACTATGGTGAGCCTCACACAGTTATCACAACTAACAACACTCCTGATTCAAGCTCATATTATACTACTTACCCTTCTCCTAAACAAAACAACACTACCACTAACACACCTTTTCTAAACTGCCAGCTCATAAATGCTCGATCACTCTAAAAAAATAAGCACCACATCTATGACCTGCTCACAGACACAAAACTTGACTTACTATTCATAACGGGATCCTGGTTGGGAGATGACATGGCCCCAGTGTTGCAGGAAGCCCTTCTCCCGGGCTATCAAACCATCACACAAAACCGTATAGGCAAGAGAGGAGGTGGACTAGCTATTATATTCAAACAGGCAATTGACCTCAGAAAAACAGACAACATTTCCATACAAGGTTGTGAAGCCCTCCTCACCAGATGCCACCCTACTCCAACTTCCTCCCGTAACTTGTTCCTCCTTTACAGACCTCCACCTAACAACTCCACATTCCCAGATGCTTTTCTAGATACAGTCTCAAACCTTATTACACTATACTCCAACCTATGCATTCTTGGGGATCTAAACATTTGGTTTGACAAACCCAATATGCCCCATCCAAAAGCTATCACCACTGGCCTAGTCGCATTGAACCTGCATCAGATTGTACACAATCCCACACACATCGCTGGACACATCCTAGATGTCATTTTAGCTAAGCCTGAACTAGTTACCGTTCATAGCATCACGCTAATCACTTGGTAAGACCACCATTTGATAACTTTCTGACATAAAACTCCACAAATCAACACACCCCACAACTACTTACATACATGCACCTATCGACCATGGAGCAAAATCAATTTTGATGACTTAGAAACACAACTAACAGCCAACACAGATCTAGATACAATTAATTCTGTGCCAAAACTTTATGAGTGGCTACAGGAGGTTTTTGATATCCTAATACCACTCAGAAAAACTAAACACGAAAAAAGAAAACCAACACCTTGGAGAAACACAGAACTTAAAAAGATAAAGCAACAAATCAGAAAGTTGCAGCAGACCTGGCTCAACACAAACAACAGTCAAGACAAACTGCAGCTACACAAACTTAACAGAATATACAAATCATCAATCAAAAAAGCTAAAAAAGGTACTAAGACAGAATTCAGAATGCTAAATCTACAACCAAGGAATTTTATAAAATTCTCAATGTATTTCGAAAACCTACATGCATGGAAGGAAGTCATCCCACTACTCAAGATTTCACAAACCAACTGGCAACTCACTACACAACCAAGGCAGACACATTGGACTCCTATTTAAAACAGAAGAAAACCATCAGCACCAACCCCTTTCCTAAAATACCCTCTAAGAATAAACCAACCCAGCCTTTACAGTCCTTCCAAGAAATATCCAAAGGTGAATTTATGGATTTGGTCAGAGCAAGCAGGCCTTCCGGTTGCCCTTCTGACCCTTGTCCACCACAAATCTTCAAGAACATTCTTCTATCTACTTCTGCTGCCACACCTGTAAGAAGAATCATCAACAACTCTTTAACTACAGGAACTTTTCCTTTAGACCTGAAAAAGGCATACATACGGCCGTTATTAAAGAAAACAAACCTAGACCCGCAAGACCCCAACAACTACAGACCAATCACAAATGGACCTTTTCTGACCAAAATGATAGAAAGAGCAGCATTGGCCCAGATGTCACAATTAATTGAAGACAATTCTATACTTTCAGACTTCCAAACTGGATTCCGCCCAGGAAGAGGCACTGAATCGGCACTCATAGCAATCTGGGATGATCTTAAAAACACAGTCGACCGCAATGGAGTTGCTGCACTACTTCTCTTGGACCTCTCGGCTGCCTTTGATACGGTTGACCATGACACCCTAATTCAAAGACTCCACGAAGCCGGCATACAAGGGACTGCTTCGACTGGATTACTTCCTATCTTCAAAAAAGATCTAATATCATCTACTCGCCCCCCTTCTCGTCCAAACTCTACCTCACAAAAGCAGGGGTCCCCTAAGGATCAATCATCTCACCTTTGCTTTTCAACATCTACATGATATCATTACCAGAACTGATCAATGATTTCCATCTCACATGCTACAACTATGCAGATGACACACAAATACTACTTAAATTACAATGCCCCAAAAACATTGAAAACTCAGAAATCTTCAGTTGCCTCAGAGCCGTTGATCAGTGGATGACCTGGAGCCATCTCAAACTAAATACCTCCAAAACAGAAATACTCATATGTGCTGACTGGAAAAATTATGACCCTCTGTGCGTCTGGCCTGACGATCTCGGACCACCTCCTCAATTATCCAAGGAAGTTAAAAACCTTGGAATCACCATGGATTCCAAGCTAACTATGAATGCCCAAGTGGACAAATTAGCACGAACAAGCTTCATCACATTGAAGACTCTACGACGCATCTTCCCCCACCTCGGATTTCCACACAAGGTGCAAGCTACTATCTCGCTTGTACTATCCAAACTGGATTATGCCAATGGCCTCTACCATGGATCACCTCTATCTATTATGAAAAAACTACAACGCATTCAGAACTCCGCAGCCAGGCTACTATTACATATAAAGCAGCAAGCCCACATCTCTCCTGCCTTGAGAGCACCACACTGGTTACCCGTTGTCAGAAGATGCACTTTCAAGCTGCTTTGTATCACCCACAAAGCTATACATGGAACAGGTCCGCTTTTTATCAGAAACAAAATAAACAAATACATCCAACAAAGAAACCTTCGCTCAAGATTGGCACCCTGCCTTAGAACACCACCATACAAGAAAAAGACTATAGGTGGTACATCCTTCTCCGTTCAAGCAGCCAAACTATAGAATTCATTACCCCCAACTATAAGAGCCACAGATAACTTTCTTGTCTTCTGAAAACTACTCAAGAGTTGGCTCTTTACTTCATAACCACCATATTCAAACAACTATGGACTGCATATGCCTATGTTGATAAATATTTTTTCTGATTATGTGTCTATTTCTATTGATGTATAGTTCTTTAGAAAATATGTATCGTTACTGTTATAACAATAAAATACACACATTCTTTAAACCTGTTTGACTAAGTATATTTACCCATGGTTCTAATTATGTATTGTGTGTACATATATGTTTGCATATGTGTGTGTATTCATGTGTGTAAGTATGTGTGTGTGTATGTGTGTGTATATATATATATATATATCTATATTTATATATATATATATATATATGTATGTGTGTATGTTGTTCTGTGCTTGGCATGTTCGTGGGTCAGTGCATGGCTCCTGGGTGGGTTGTTATACTAGATATCAATGAATCCCTGCTCTCATTTTATCACACTTATCTACCCATCATCATATGTCATGTCTCTATCAATCTATCCTCCATTCCCACTCTGACTCAACCCAAATCCATTCTACTACTTTCATCTCCTAAATAACTCTGCCTAAGATCTTCCCTCCGCTTCCACATCTAACTCACCAAACCTCACTCTACTACCATGACCTCCCAAACAACCCTACTAAATTTGCCGTCATTTATCTCACCCTGCTACTATGATCTCCCTAACCTTCCACAGACTCTTCCCTCCGCCATCCCCCTTTACTCATCCCAAGCCTTTGGGATGAGTAAATGAGGGATATACTCCCAATTTACACTTCTGGATTTCTTTCCTCCTCCACCCCTCCATTACTCCAGTCAATCTAACTAACAAACTCTCATATCCACGGCTCAAATTAACTCATAATAATACTAAAACTGTACTCATATTTCCCGAAACTAATCCATCACTAATTCTTTTTGGGTTCCGGAGTAGTGTGCTACTCGCCGAAAAGCGCTTCGACGCCTCGTCACGGGTAGTAAGCGCTATATAAATACTATTACAATTACAATTACAATCACAAAATGTATAGGAAGGTAGAACAATCGACCACCCTCCATGTGTGGACAAACAAAACTCTAGCTTGCACACATGAGATGAATGTCCATTCGACATAAGGGGGACACATTTAACACAATACATGTTGACATTGGCCAAGCCAAGATGAAATACTTTACATATCAAACAAAACACAATGCAAGGATACCCCGATCGGATTACCACACACATATCCATACACTGAACATCTACCCTTGTCCAGGGTGACACCAGCACTGACTACAAATCAGATCTTGCCAACCACAGCAAATGGATCAGCAATCAGGGTGAAACACAAACTGTAGGCACACAATGTAAATTACTCACGAACAACAAAAAGGTAGTAAAGTAATTCCAGGACAAATGTGTAACAAAAAACACCTTGGGTTTATTGTAAGAAAATAATGATGGTCAAAGGCCATTGTCCAGGTGATAGCAAAGTCCATGAACAGTAGTGTGCACCAGCTTGACTCTGAGCACTGCCAAAGATCCTACACATGAAGGGACAAAAAGTGGGCATGTAGGCACCTCAGTGATCATTCTTGGGTGGGGTGGGGTCGGATTTGGGAAGGGAGGATTTGGGTTTTTCGGAAGGGTGGTCTTCACCTTTGGAGGCATGGACTTTTTCTTAGAAGGGGTGGTCTTCTCCTTTGGAGGGGTGGCATTCTTCTTCAGGGTAGGAGGGGTGTGGCTGCTTATAGGGGGGTCAGGTGAGACAAGAGAGGACTTGGATGCTAAAAAGATGAATTGGGATGTGGGTGGGGGTGTGTTGGTTGTGGAAGGGGATCGCAGGGGTAAGGGCAAGGTCAAAAAAGAAACTTTCTTGGGCAAAAATGGTATGGTCTGCTTATAGGATTAGGGGTTTTGAGCTTGAGGGAGTGCTCGTCTTGCCTGTAGGTGTTGATACTGCTGGTGTCTGCGTGTCCAAGGAATGCTTGAGTTTGGGTGGTGTCTGTTGCATGTATAAGTGTGGGCATTTGCGTTTCTTGGGGATCTGTTAGGTGGAGGTACTGGGTAATGTGGCAGTGATGACTGAGTTTGTGGGTGTTTGGGTGATGTCTGAAGGTATGTTGGATGTGGTGGCTATGCTTGTGGGTGTTGTGGTGGTATCTGGGGATATGGTGTATGTGGTGACTGTGTTTGTGGGTGTTGGGGAGGTGTCTGGGGATATGGTGGATGTGGTGGCCATGTCGGTGGGTGTTGTGGTGGTGTCTGGGGCTTTGGTGTAAGATGTTGCTGTGTCTGTGGGTGTTTTGGTGGTGTCTGCAGATATGGTGTATGCGTTTTGTGGGTCTGTGGGTGTAGAGATGGTGTCTGGGGGTGTGGTGGGTGTGTCAGTGGGTGTTGGGGTGGTGTCTGTGGGTATGGCGGTTGTGGTGCATTGGTCGGTGGGTGTGGGGTGCTGTGTGTGGGAATGGTGGTTGTTGTGGTGTGTGTGAGTGACTATTGAGTGCTTTCGTACCGGTGTGTTTTGTGGTGCTTTTGTTTCTGTGTTCTGCATTTGTGTGTTGAAGGATGGTGCATGAGGATGTGTCTGTGTGCTTGGGACAGGTAGGGGAGTAGGGGAATTGGATGGGGAAGAGGTAGATGGTGGGGGGAACATTTTGGGGGTTGTATGGCTACCATCAGTGAGGAGACCAGAGCCTGAAAAGATCTTGGTAGGCCAGACATTGCACTGTGAATGCTTTCCATGCACGCAACCATCTGCTGGAACTGGCTACCCTGCACCTGGATGTGGATAGCAGTCTGAATCACATAGATACTTCTCAAGAGGTCAACAGACTCCTTCCACAACAGGGCAGCAGGGGAAGAGGCAGTGGGTGAGGTGCTTGGGGTGAAGGAGATGCCCACCCTTATGGGAAAGTGGGCACGGCCAACTGGCTGGGGAACAACAGGGAGGGTGGCGATGGAACTGGGGTGGTGGATGAGGATGGAACAGGAGCAGGTCCTGATGGGTCCACCACCACTAGGGAGTGGCCACTGGAGGAAGAATCTGAAGATAATGACATGAATCCTGTATCCGAGTGGCACTCCCATCACCCTCCGGGCCACTGAGTCCCTCCCTGTCAGTTGTCTCATGACTGTAGCTACTATGGCCAACTGCTTCCCCAGTTGGTTCTGCTCTCTCTCCCTCGCTTGCCTGGGATGAAGCTGAAATTACAAAGGCAAACAGGGTCACTACATGTTCCTGATCACACTTGAACATCAGCTTTGATTAATAAACATCATCATGACATACAGTAGCCCCCCAGGCACAAGCTCCAGCAAAGTGGCTCCAACACTTGCAACATCATATACATGCAAGCTATATGAACTGTCAACGGTTGCGTACAGGAAATTCAGGATCAGAGGCAACTCCAATTGCAGGGGTGAGGTTCTGCAATCACATTGCCCATTGAACAAGTATGAGACCTTAGCACCTTCAATGGTTTGCCTCAGGTAGCATCCTTCAATTACCTTTTGTCACACAATAGTAGGGCAATGCCACGTTCAGTACCACAGATCCCACACAAGGTCCTTCATACAGCTTATCTTCATATAACCAATGCCACATCATGAAGAAGTGATGGCCAAATAATCCAGCCATGTTGCTGAAAGAAGTACAGTAGCCAGAAAAAAGCGACATGGAAACTCCCATGTCACCCTGGAAAAAATCAACAGTAGTCACTTCACTATATTTACATTGTCTACATGGACTCACTGAGATTGTACTAATTTTGCTGAAATAGATAACACATCTTGCACAGAAATGTACACTAGAGACAAGTTGGGCAAAGTGTTGGGAGATGTGTCTTTGAAATCTACAACACAATGAATCTGCCAGCCCCAGGGAAGTCACCTCCCTTGATTGATAATCCTGACAATACCATACTCTGATTGCATGAGTAGAAGCCAATAGTCCTTTGAATTTTGTAGAGGCGTAGGGATTCTTAAGTACCTGTAGAAGGCACTTAACATGTTGCTCAAAGTGAAGGCATCACTGTCTCTTTTTGTCATTCAAACACAGATTCCCTTGGATGAATGGTTGTACACAATCCCATATGATTACCACATTACTGCAAGTTACTCCCTGGTGTATGTCAACACTTAAGTAATGAACCTTCACCATTTAACATGTGATAAGCACTTGCTAAATGATTCTATATCAATGGCATGGAAATGCACATTGTGTTTAAAAACTGTAGTCCTACCTGTCATGTCCTTCATTGCTATTGCAGTTGTACATGTCTGTAGCGGGGAGGCTGTACCGGCCTCAGATGATTATGGCCTGGAGGATCCTAGGTCGCCGAATCGTTCACCCAGGGGCACGAGTGGATGAATTACATTGTTAGGCATAGGGACCCGTACTGATGTACTTGAGGAAGGGAAGCAATGGAGAAAAGAGAGATGAGCACAGGAGCAGGATGCAGGACCATCGGAGAGTGAAGGAGACCCGAGGAGAAAGGCAGTGTGGCAGGGGAGCAGACTGTTAGCTGCCTGTTCCGAGGAAACAACTTGATAGTAATGCGTATCCACAAACAAGAACGACAAGGATAACAGCGTCCCCGGGACGAACACAGAGACCCGCCACATCCCAGGAGGGACGTGGCTTTTGTAGGTACATGACCGCTTACGTGGTTGGATCGTGACATGGACACAGAGGGCTGGTGATAAATGGGGAAAATGGGGGTTGGAACGAGGCACCTCACAAGCACAATCCTAACTGAAATAAGCAAGGACAACGAGGTAAAGTTAAAACAGGGATTTAAGACCACAATTGTTTTGTTACCAAAATCTTCCACTGAGGTGAACAATAGTGGCTGCACACACATAAGAGCCACAGCACCAAGGTACTCTGGGCTCTATCTTGGTTTTTTCCCTTTTCAAACCCCCACAGAACCTTTCCTTTTTGCATGCAGATAGAAAAAGATAACATTAAAAAGGAAGAATATATATATATGTATAAAAGACCACTTACCTGAACTGGGGCCTGTATTTTTTTTTTCTTCCCCATGAACCCGGTTGACTAGAGCCTTTGAGGATGGGGAAACTCCCTGTGAAGAAAAAGAGACCAAGAATAAGAAAAGGAAGAAAAAAGGGAGTGAAACCAAACCAAAAGGGACTACAGACTATATATATACCAAACATTTTTGTGTCTGTTGGAAAGTAGGGAAACACTCTGTTTGATGTCCACATACAATAAACAGAATAAAAAGACATATACCCACGTCATAATATCCTCCATGACCTCACTACTACAATGCCAAATTACATGGAATGATAGGTGAGGGTATGCGTCAGCCACAAATCAATGGTGACACACTCTTGTCTGTGGCATCTCATGAACTGTAGCCCCATCACATATGTCCAATTCAAAACACATGTTGGCATGCACACATATGTGATGGAATCAGACATCATCCCATGAAGGCAGGTAGACCATACATAAAACAACAGTGAAAATTATAAGGAAAAAATGAAAGGTACACATGCTAACATGTAGGCACAATGAATGATGGCAACAGTGATGTCACCAAAATCATTCTTACCAATGCAAATATTGATCTGAGACTTCACCCAAAGGGCAATGTATGCTCTTTCACATGTATGATGGCAACCTTCATATGAGTACTGAGGCACCAGCACTTGTCATACACTGAAGGCAAGTGGCCTGTGGCAGACAGATGACAACAGACTCACATGAGCAGACACATGGATGAGTATAGTAACTTATTACTCCATGTTGTTTGGGCTGACACACTGAAGACAAGTGGACTGTTGGGTACAAATGACACCCACAACAACAAACAATATGACATGATTGAACACTGTACTCAGCCATGTTTTGGCCCAGGAGAGTTAATCGGTTGTGAATTGTACTCTGTTGTGTCCTAGGCCACTTGGCCAATAGGCAAGACACATCAGCATGCACCATCTACCACACCTACACAAACAATCACTCATCTTGTTAGTCACACATGTCCCATCTTCTATCTTTAGGAGGAGATGACAGACTCTAACATATCAACTTGGCAATGTAACATGCAGGAATATGCACAGGAATCACCCCCTTGTAGCTGCTGTGCTCCCCTCAAACGCCCAACAAGCTCAGGATAGGCCACCACCAGAATGCGGGCATTGGGGGTTCAGGCTATGACTTGCACCCCAACCGCATTGGGAGGACAGCCCCAGCTAGACTACTGCAGTCTTTTGTGGCCAGTGTCTCAGGTCCTCCCACCTCTTCCAGCAGAGGGCACTCCACTGGCTATAGACCCCCAGGATATGCACCTTCCAAACAATGGCTCTCTAAATCCTTTCTTCTTATGGGCATTGACTTGTATAGTGCAAGAGACCAATCAAAAGGTTACAAATCAATTTTTTGGGCCAAATGGTTGTGTCACCCACATGTCAGAAACACCACGCACACATTTTTTGTAATTTTAAACACACCACAAGTGTAAAGCACACATGCTGATAAGTACAGGGACAAGACTACACACTTTTGGAGTCACCAGCAGACTAACCCACTACCCTGCTTATGGCCTACACTGCCTAAGCAAGCCTACTGACATCTGTAGCCCAGGCTCAAGCAACATACACTATTGTGGCCTTCTGAAGGGTAAACTCCTTGGGTCATACTGGACATCACATGTACATCCACCCACATTAAATCAATGCATACAGTCCCTCCAGGCCACTACCATAGTACATACTTCACCCTAATATTTAAGTGCTAATGATTGGGCGGCCATGGGTGGCATGGAAAGTCTCTTTTATGTGCATATGTGGATATGTGGGCTACTCAATGTGAACTCATACCACTTCAGGGTGGGTTTGTGTGGTATGTACTTGTAGCACACAACATACTTTTTACCATATGTGGCAATCCCACAGAGATGGCCTCAAACATACTAAGGCCCTCATTCTGACCTTGGCGGTCTTTTCGCGAGACCGCCGAGTTACCGCCGCGGTGAAGACCGCCGACCGCGGCGGTATGCCGCTGTGCGCATTCCGACCGCTGGGAGCGTTCCGCCGGGAAACCGCCAGAAGCCACACTGGCGGCCGGCGGAAAAGTGGAGACTGGTCAACCTCCACCGCCACGCCAGCAGAACACCGCCCACAGAATCACGACCCACATATCTGTGTGGCGGTCTTCTGTTGGCGGTGTTCTGTTGGCGGTCACCTCCCCATGGCTCCCGTCGCCTCCCGGAGGACCAACGCACAAGGTAAGTTGACCGTCCGTGAGGGGAGGGGGAGGGGGGGTGTTGTGTGATGTGGGCGTGCATGGGGGTGTGCGTGTGAGTGTGTAGAGGGGGTGTGTGAGTGCGTGTATGCGGGCGGGGGGTGCTGCTGTGTCTATGGGTAATGTGTGCTGTTCGGCAGGTGCGCATGTCTGCATGTATGTGTGTGGGTATGTGTCCCCGTTGTGTATGTGTGTGTAGGGGGTGTGTATATGTGCATGTTGGGGGTGTGTGCATGTCGGGGTGCATGTATGTGCATGTCGGGGTGGGGGTGGGGAGGGGGTTCGTACCACCTCTGGGGGGTGGCAGGGGGGTGGAGGGTGTGGGGGGAGGACTCGGGTGGGTAGTGGGGGGTGGGGGAGACCCCTATCAGTGCCAGGGAAGGAATTCCCTGGCCCCGATAGTGCTTACCGCCATGGTTCGCATGGCGGTTCCCGACCGCCAGAAACCGCGGCGGTAGGCAGGGTCATGATACCGTTGGCGGTCTTGGGACGACCGCCGGGCCGGAGTGCGCAAACTCCAGCCCGGCGGTCATGACCGCCGTGGCGGTCGGAGTGGGGAAGCGGCGGTCGATCGCGGCGGTGACCGCCGCGGTCAGAATGCCATTTTTCTGACCGCCGGTCTGTTCGCGGTCCGACCGCCGCCTCTCCGCCGACCGCCAAGGTCAGAATGAGGGCCTAAGTATTTTTGATCTGAATGTAACCAAGCTAATGAGTTAAATGTCATGCCCATCACAGAATTAACCATCTATTTGCAGTGTTGGTTTGGCACTTGTGCAATGCACCTGTACTGCACAAATATAACTTATGTCAAGGTGACAGCAGAGCTGTGGGAGTAAGACACCTGACACATAATGACACACATTGACACTGAGGCAAAATGAACAAACGTACTAGATCATGGAGTGACCTCAGTACCCATACCTAATGTAGTCAATTGGAAAAAGGCTTCAGGTCAAGTCTTGCAATTGGTCACATGCCAGGATCCCGGGTCTACATGGAGTGTGCCTGGTGCCACAAAAGCATAGCCACAGTAACTCTACCCCAGCCTGGCCTATATCCCATACTCTGTGATACATATGTCAGGCCCTAGTCTCTGCAGTCTGAGCATACAGAACCTACATTACACTCACATTTCCATCACTTCTATGCATGACAGTACATCATGTGCCCATCCTCTATGTGGGTTGTGGCTTGTGTGCCACTCTCAAGGGCACAGTGATTTTTAAATGATTTTCATACAACAGTTTGGCAAGGCCAGATGTGAGCTGAGTGCTCTTTGGCACTATACACATTGCTAACAAGATCCTCAAATGACTCAAGCAGTAAACACACACAGCTCATACTGTGATGCACATATATGTCATTTCACATTTACATCCACCATATCTAAAGATATGTTGTTATATGGCTGTAAAGTACCTTACCTAGATATTTGAATGCAACACAAGGAGGATCTAGGCCTTATCACACATCACACAACAAAATGTTAATCTGAAATACATAGAGGACTTTTCTCCACTACCTGCACAATGTACATCCCATGTATGGCACACAAAATGTGACAACAGGCACATTATAAAGTCTAACTGGCACACACAGGCACATTGTAGCCTACAAGGAAGGAAAGGATGGTATTGAACAGAGTCAAATATGCCTATGAAGTTCTTACCTGCTCCTCTGGTGAGTCATAGAGCTGCCCATACAGGGGAAGGACCTCCTCAATGAGCCTCTCCAGCTCCTCAAGAGAGAAGATAGGGGCCCTTTCACCTGCTTGGCCTGGCAATATTGCTCCCAAAGGCGGCACACAGCAGCTGAACTGGTGGAGGTGCTGATGGTAGCAGTGTCAGGAGTCAAGTGAGTGAATTTGCAAAACATGGCGTAGATGTGCACCATTTATGCAGTCATTACCACCGATGGCTAAAGCCATTGGCCCGTGACCATCACAGGTAACAACGTTAGCCTATAGCTGTGTTTGCTGTAGTTGGAACTGCCCACCATGCAGTCAACTTCCACCGGTGGTTCCCAACGTCCAATGAAGTAGGTCAAGCATCTGCCATTTTGCCAGTTGGAAATACAGTATTGGGCCCTGATAAGTGCATCACAACACCAATATATACGTTGGATCATAACAAACAACCAACAGCAGCCTTATAGTGTAGATTCTACTACACAATCAGCATTGTAGTGTGTTGCTGGGCATCAATGGCATATTACAGCGGTGCCCTGTCCAATGCCGCTGACAGTATTTTTGGCAGTCAGAACTGTTCATTTTCAAGGGGCATTTGAGTAACAGATAGTTGGGTGTTGCTGAAATCCATGTTGTAGACCCAGGTAGGGGCGACTCTTTCTGGTAGCCACGGTGCTGCAGGCAATGAAAACGCCAAGAGCAGGCCTTGTCCCTCAGAAGTAGTGCCAGAGGGAAAAAAACCCTGAAAGGGGAAAAAGCCTCCAAAAAGGAAAGGTTCATAAAACAGGAACAAAATGAATAGGTAAATACAGGAGCAAAAGTACAGGAAAAAACACTGGAACAGATGAGAGCCAGTATAGAATACGAGGAAGCAGGAGCGAAGACACCATCCAAACAGAAAGTGTTGCAGCGCAAGGAGAGAAAGAATCACAGCCCTTCAATACCAACAAACAAGAAGCGACCAACAGGAAGTACAAGGACACCATCTTAGATAGAGAAAAACACATAGAACCTAATGGACTAGGAGCCATAGAGAGTAGGGAACAAGGAATGCTGGGAAGAGAGGGGTAATATGGGAATAGGAAAAAACATAAAGGAAGGCACAACAAAACAACAGGAAAGGAAGAAGAAAAGAAGAACAGGTGAGTGGGGGAGGTCAGACCTGCCTGGAAGTGCGTTGCGCTAAAAAAGAACGAGGCCCCATGCCCAATTTGGGGCCTCGAAAGGTGCACAGCAGGCTGGGGACGCAGCGCGTCTTCAGACTGCGTGCCGCTACCCGAGCCGAATGTTCGGCTCATGCCGCGCGCAGTGGCACGACAGGAAGAGGTTTATTGCTGGCAGTGGTGGTTGCCTTGCCATCCGCACCTCCTAGATTCTTACATAGACGTCCTCACTTGGGGAGGGTGATCAGCTGCTACAGAGGTGCGGGTGTCTGTGGGTGGTTGTGCCTCTGGCAGGGCCTTCCTTTCTGTGGCTGGCGCTGATGTTCATGGGCTTGATGTTGTTGACCCAAAGGAAGGGGAAGATTGGGTTGGAAAAACCCTGCTCAGGGTTGTATGAATGTTCCTCCGCACCCATCTTAGCGAAGCCTAAAGCCATGTTTGAATTGTGGGCCTCCATTTGTTCACACCTGTCCCTATGCATGTCCCTCTGCAGCTGTTTCATTTCCCGAAGTTCAGTCAATACCTGGCTCAGTATGGCTTGGGGCTCCTGATAGAGCCCTGAGACTTGACTGATAGTATCCTGGTCAAGAGTGGCCCCAGTAGCCTAGCTCTGTTGGCCCACAGCATCCCTCCAACGGACCCTACCCCCATGAGCCCTTGGCACAGGGTGCCCTCTCCCACTGTGTCCTGGAAGCTTAGTGTCAGGATTGTTGTGTTGGACCTCAGGATCCAGGACTGGGGGCCAAAAGATGATGGAAACTGTGCTAGGTACACAGGTTGGTGGCACGTTATTGCCTGTGACGTTGATGCAACAGGCCTGGCAGATGTAGTTGTTGGCACAGTGAGACTCACTGTTGCCATCTGACCAGGTTGCCCAGATGTGGCAGGACCGTCCTCCACGTCCACAAGTCCAGTGTCCGATGAGTGTTGTCATCACTAACGGCTTCATCCGAGGGTGGAGTAGTAGTCTGGTCAGCAGAAGAGGTCTGCCCAGGGGCTGTGCCAGCTGTACCGGTTGGGTAAGTGAATACATTGTTATTTGTTGAAGTGTGCCATCTACCTCTAAAGGTTTTGTGTCACAGTAAGTGGAGACATAGGACATTCTTAAATTGTAGGGTTGCCCATTGTGTCACGTTACCATGGTATTGGAATACTTGACATGACATGTGAAGCTTGCATGGACTACTGGACTGAAGCAGCTCAGTAAATGTGCTGATCATTTGCAGTATGGATGAGGGAATGAAAATTACATCTGATCAACAGTGAAGCCAACACAGTGAAGAGGTAACATGTGCCTTTGTCCATTTGGAGGCCTAGTTGAGTGTGATACAGGCAAACACACACATTTGTTTTATCTGTATCTGCAGTCATCATGTGTGCAGTGGCGTGACAATGTGTTTACTGCTGCTACCAATCTGCTGATGCAGCTTACGGCCTTAGGAATACTTGATGTGCTAACTTGGTGAGGTATCATTCCTTTCCTCACTAGTTTCATTTTGAGATGCCAGGTCAAGATGGAGCTAGTTAGAAACACGGTCTCTGAGTTGAGCATGATCTATATGATGCCCACTCCCAGGTGAGTAAACTTCATTTGGAAGTATACTAACAGATGTATTTGGGCAAGTGAACACTGGGCTGGTGGTTGAGAAACAGGGCCTCCTGGGAGGTGAAGTTATGTAGCTCCCTCTACTTCTCAAAATTTGACAAATGATATACTCCCAAAAGTGTAAACTCCCTTTGAGAGTTCACTAACAGATATATTTGGGCAAGTGTACACTGGATTGGTGGTTGGAGTTACAGAAACAGGGCCTACTGTGAGTTGTAATCAGGTCACTTCCTCTACTTCCCAAAACCTGACAAATGGTACACTCCCAGATGAGTAACTTTATTTGAGAGTTCAGATGTATTTGGGCAAGTGAACACTGGGCTGGTGGTTAGAGTTAGAGTAACAGGGCCTATTGGGCCTTGCAGTAAGGTCAGTCCCCCTACTTCCCATCACTTGACAAGTGGCATACTACCAGGTGAGTAACCTTCATTTGAGGGAACACACACAGGTGTCTTTGGGTAAGTGAACACTTGGCTGGTGTTTGGAGTTCCAGTAACAGGGCCTCCTTGGAGTTGTAGTCAGGTCACTCTCTCTACTTCCCACCACTTGACAAATGTTAGGTATTGAATATCTGTTGCCAGACTGCATTTTGGTTGGAGCATACATTTACATGTTGAAACATTCAATGAGTCCTGGGATTATTTTTTGTTATTGAAACACCTACAGGCTCCTTTCCAACTTATGGCATGTGATGGGCCTTGGTAGCTGTGATGTTAGGGCCAACAATACACATTGACAGTCTAACATCTCAGATACTCTGGGTAATGAATGTTGTTAAAGTCAATGAACAACACAATGACAAAAGCTGAGCTGCAAACATGCATAACATTGCAGTTTAGTGACAATTTATGTGTTATAACCAGACTGTGTTCATTTTGTCGACGATCACTTTGCCACAGTTCCATGTTCCTACTGAGAGAAGTGTGCTGGACTTGGACTCCAAACAATTGTGTCTCTACCCTTATGATTTCATGCACCATGATTGACAACTCATCCTCTGAAAAACGGGGGATTCCTTTGATGTGACATGGTGAAAAATTAAGGTGGGTGACAGGGTGTTACTTAAAAAAGAAAAGGGATATGGGGAGTAAATGGAGAAAATCCGTGAAAGGGGTTTAATGGGATAGTGAAGAAAGGGATGCCCAATCGCTCTGAACAAAATCAAATTTCGTCTCTTGGTTGCAGTGGAGATGCAAAGGATTATGGTCTGTGAAGGGGTGTGTTTATAGTGTGATTTGCAGGTGTGTCCACTGGGCCCTTAATTGTCAGCTTTGTTGTTTTTGAATAAATCCAATGTGCACTTGTCTTATACTTTGCTGAAAATGGACCACTGTGGTCAACCGCCAGTGGCTAACCACCACAAGGTGTATATGTGATAGGCTTGGTGATTGGATGCGGCACTGAGTTCAGTGGAGGTTGGACTGCCAAGATAACCGAACGCCACACCACTGGCGGTCTATCTTTTTGCTTGGAAGGCACAGATTCTGCCTATTTACATTGTACTATGGCAGACTAAGGACTGCTGACGCAGCAGTTTTTTTTGGGTCTGACAGCCAAACTAGTAATCAGGCCCTCAATCCATGTTTACGTTCAAGATGACAATGCAAAGTTAGTGTCCCAATGTCAGGAGCTAATGAAAGGCTCAAGTCAGAAATTGAGCCATTATTAACACCTGACTAGAAGAGATGTCATATAGGTTACAGCCATGAATACCACAGAGTAAAACATTTGCAGTCTGGATGAACAATGTTATAAGCATTAACCTTGTGAAGTCAGGTAGTTTGGTTTGTGATATATGAAGAGAGGATCAGGCCGTGAAGAGTCAGTCGCCCAAGGACTTCTCCCATAGCTCCTCTTAGATCTAAAAGTGAATACATCTTACAGACATTTGAGGCACTGGGTGAGAGAAGCCTATTCCAATGTGACAATTCTTCAGTTGAGGGTCTCTGTGGTTGCTCTAGCCCATTAGGCCTAATCATTATTGGGTAAGCTGTTGTGTAGCTATTTTAGTTATAGCTCCATGCACGTTAGTTTAATACACTAGGCCGCTGTGCACCTTGACCTAGATATATTTTATTCAGCTTCGCATTGTTATTTTTACAATAACCAGTTTTACGGTCTTGTTTTAATTTCTTCTATCTAACTGTTTTGCTTAGTTCAGCATTGTGTTCTCAAACAACGCATTCTTGATCACTCTGTGCTTCAGTCAAGGCTACAGTCTGGTACATTGCCGGTAAACGTGGTAGAAGTTTAGTCTCCAACATTCATAGAGAATACACATCCTTACGTAGGGACATTTTCTTAGAACATCTGCTGTGTTAATTATAAAAACACTTTCTAGTCCCATTACACGTCAAGAGGGAGATTCCAGCCAGGGAACCACAATTGTATGCTGAATGCTTCGCTGCAGATGCTGACGCAGATTACAGGCCTTTGCTCAGGTATGAGGGTTGATGTCCTCCCAAGGGAACCTGAAAGGCAGGATTAGAGCTTAACATGCCTTGCTCAAAATCTGATTTAGACAGGAAATAGTCCATCGATTCTAGTGGCAATATGATAGCATTCACTCTCATCGTCACCATTTTAATATAGTTGTGTTGTGTTGTGTCGTTCTGGTTATTGCAGCTCACGCTTTGCTATCCAAAATGCAGTTGTTTTATTGAACCAATCTTTAAAACTTATACTGCTTTTTATTGTCATTTATATATGAGACCGAATTGTGAGTGAGAGAACCGGATGTGACCTGAGTGACCACGACTTCCCTGAGAAGTATGATATGTCATACGCTCGGCTGCCCAATCATCTCTACCTTTCAGGAGAGATGAGGCACTGCTAGTTAGCCAGAGCATAGCCTGGATTTGGAGCGACAAGTGTCACCCTCCGTGGGTCAGACTCAGTCCCCCACACTGTGGATGATCTTGCTGCTCAAAAATCCAGTAGTCTCATTACAAAAATGAGAGCCTACGCGACATGGCGCCCAACGTTTGGTCAGGCTCTAATTTTTGGGTACTCCGGAGTATTTCTGTCTCATTATATATAATGACACCTCAATGCCGTATGCGGAGACGCCCGTGGTACTGAGGATTTCCACCACAGCTGTGTAGGTAATCCTATTACAACTGGCGGTTGTTCAAGCTTGAACTTTAAAAGGAAACCCCATTTTGGCGTGCCTTCTCTGAACTCATAGTGTTACTATCATGGCGAAACCCCAAAATGTACAAATAGCTGTGAACATGAGACAACCTCTCACAGCACACGTATTAGCAAATGGCCTAACGGTCAAGGGAGGTCCAGTCACGTTCGTGGTGGACGCCCACGCTGCTTAGAGAACAGAACTTTTTTACTCTTGGGTCACATTTCCAGCAGTTGATGGGAACACAAATACATTTCACACATATACAGTTGCGAACGCGCCCGGACAATACAGAGCATACGCATATTTAGAGACACCTCTATCTTATCAAGAACATAATAATTGGATTGATGGTGCCCTACCCCGTACAATATTTCCAGTTAGGTTAGGTCCACTAAGTAATGACGGTCCTACCTCTCCTTTACTGGCCACTTATACACCACATCCTGCGGTTGGGAATTTAGCAGTAGCAGAGGTTCGTCACTTATACATTGAGTTAATAGCAAAATACAGACGATTAGTGCAATTCGTGATGCAAACATTAAATACAAACCTAGCACGAGCTGCTTCAGCACACCCACATGCAGTAACACCAGGTATAAATCCTGCGACTGTACATTCGATTATGGGTAAAGTACCCGCCAAACGAGAGGAAACTCCGTTTTGGTTAGCACAAAAAATGTATGCGCTGGAGGCAGTATTTCCCCATACGGGACCTCAGGATAAACATAGAATATTAACGATGTGCTTGCCCTTTGGGATGGTCCCTACAGTGGAAAACTGTAATACATGGGGTATGGTATTTGCCGCGCTCTATACAACCGCACACGGTACACTGACACTTGCCAACTTACCGGAAGTGCTGAAACAAATTCAAGATGAATATGGGGCTGCGCCAGCCCTAGATTTGGGGATGCAACTGATAGGCAACTTTGCCACAGTATCCTCAATCATTTTAAGTAACCTTAAAGGGGAAGCA
This sequence comes from Pleurodeles waltl, assembly GCF_031143425.1. Taxonomy (NCBI): domain Eukaryota; kingdom Metazoa; phylum Chordata; class Amphibia; order Caudata; family Salamandridae; genus Pleurodeles; species Pleurodeles waltl. The sequence continues at coordinate 793,669,963 of NC_090442.1, read as the reverse complement.
GTCGCACTTGCAGTGCGCATGCAGCTCCGTGACATTCCTCAACAAGATCAAGAACGAGAGCTGCCTAAAATAATAGCGTAAACATATTCAAGTATCGGTCGAGATATCCTAGGGGCCAGACCACAAAAACCTAAATTCCAGGGTAAATCAAATAAAGATAACTCCAAACAACAACCTGAGGGTAATAAGAAACGCTGGGATAAAAAGCAACAGACGCCTAAAAAAGAAAGGGGAGAATCTCCACGCACGGAGACCCCACAGAATAGGTATAATCTCAGAAATAGAGATAATATCAAAACGCCTGATAGATATCAATATACTGATACACGCCAATCTCGTTCCTTTCAGGACTCATCAGAAAAGAGAAATGAGAGAGGTGGGCGATCAGAGCGAAGAACAGAGTACGTGAAATCGAGACAGGAATCACAACGTTCTTCGGAGGTTTCTGTTAAAAAGGAAGAGAATCCTGCCCAACAAAAACAACAATTTAAAAAGAAAACAGTGGCAGCAGTCGCAGTTCGACATGCCACACAGGAAAGGGTCCTCTTGAAGAACAAGAACTGGGCTCTAGCATTTCTAGACAGCGAGGCAGAGGTCACAATAGTTCGCCGGAATCTTCTAGAGCATCTGGAGGTGAAAGCAACTGATGACTTTATACAAGTAGAAACAGCGAGCATGCGTGTCTCGAGGGCCTGGTAGGGTGTACAAAGTAACGCTGCAATGAGAAGGAGACATTGAATGCACAATAAACGCAATCTTCTGGAATCACATAGTAAAAGTGTATGATGTCTTGTTAGCCGAACAATATTGGCCGCCTGACTTTGTCCGTACCTGCCCATATGGAGAAGATGTCACTGAGCCTTCTTTCTCGCCCCTTGTTCCAGAGAAACTCGCTGAATCCTAGTCCATTGAATGGGCTTTAGCACAAGCACCTGCATTATACAGAAATCACGTAGGGTGGGATAAAGACTCCCCCAGCATGTAATTCCCATTAAAAGTGAACCTCAGCCACAACCGCAGTATCCTATAAAACATGATGCAAGAGCACCAGTGAGAAAAATACTCACACAATTAGAGTACCAGGGTGTAATTGAACCCTGTGTCTCGCCGATGAATAACCCTTTATTTCCTGTAGCTGAAACAGACCATTCATATAGAATAGTCTTAGACTACAGACATTTAAACAGTCATACACGCACATATGCTATACAAAATTCACATAGCACTGCACTAATGAGCAACATCGTGCGTAAACAATACAAAACAACATTAGACATTTCAAATGTGTTTTTCTGCCAGAATATAGCGCCTGAAAGCAGGGACTTAACAAGCTTTAGCGCACTAGGCTCTCAGAAAAAATTCTGTTGTTTACCTCAGGGGTATAATAACAGCCCAGGACTGTTCGCGGCTCGTGTTACTGCAATTTTACACAAGATTGACCCTGAAGCATTGTCCTATGTAGATGATATATATCTCACGGATGATGAGTTACTACAACATTTAAGACGGGAAGCCCGCATTGTTGTAAGGTTTGCCGAATTTGGCTACAGATTTAACTTCAAAAAAACAAAAATTGCCTTCCTCAGCGTCCTGTTTCTAGGATATGACCTGTCAAGCGAAGGGAAGAGCCTAGCGCCACAATTTTTAGAAAAATGCCCACAGTTACAACCACTGAATACGATTAAAAAACTCCAATCATTATTGGGTTTTTTACATTTTGGCAGAACCTACATTCCCGATTATGCCATGCGCATAAAACCTTTATATGACTTAATATGTCCCGATTTTTCAATGTAAATTCTGGACAACTGAACATACACGCATACTTAGAGAATTTCAGACAGACATGCTTGCAGCACAACATTTACACACAAGGGACAACAAAACACATTTGGTCATCAGGGTAATAGCTGGGGCCATCGGTTTCACCTATGTGACATTTAATGAGGATGAGACAGTCCCTATAGCATACAAATCACATTTGTATTCAGCAGCTGAACAACGCTTTGCTCCCACAGAGAAAATTCTCACTGCTGTGCAGATGGCTGTTATTAAAGAAAGACCTCTTGCCCAGGGAAAATGCATTATTGTCGTTTCTCCAATCCCAGCCCTAGAGGCTGTTACAAAAGCTAGCATTCCGAACGCAAAAGCATTACATCCACGTTGGATACAATGGGCTACGTCTTTAACAGCCACTGATGTAGACTACATTTTTGACCCAAAGCTACAAACTCAGGAATTCCTGCAATATGAAGTAGAATATCCAGTTCCAGGAAATACCTTGTCTATTGGTCAGTATCATAGAGTCATGTACACCGATGGCTCTGCACAACTTGCAATTGGAACTAAACATCAATATTCTGCTGCTTGCGCAGTCGTAAGTGGCTATATGGAAGGGGACAAATTCTGTCCTCTACATATCTTTACACAGACCCTAGGGGATTGTACAGCACAATTGGGTGAGCTAAAAGCTCTGCTGATGGCACTAGAACATACTGATCTGGCACAGCCTACGCTGATTGTTTGTGATTCATATTATTGTGTCCAGTCCTTTAATGAATACTTGCATTATTGGCGCCAGAATGGGTTCAGAGACTCCAAAGGCAACACCATTAAACACAGACTACTGTGGGGGAAGGTAGCGGATCTGAAAGAGACGCTACTGAAGGTCCATGTTGTGCATACACTTGGACACCAGCACGTTGGAATACACATTGCTGGAAATACATTGGCTGATGAAGCCGCAAAGTCGGCAGTGGCAGTAGCCACTGTAGCTGCAGTGACTCGCTCGAGTTCCAAACCAGACGCAGACATTTGGGCTGTCAGAAAAGCTATGGCTGATGGTACACCACATCCCAAAGGATTCCCTAACAAATATCAATCCTATATGGGAAGTATGCTGAACGCTGAAGTTAAGATACTAGGCGTAGGCGTACGGGATGTTCCTAACAAAGATATAAGACCACAATTGATCAAAGCGGCCTATGAGGGGGTGCAATATACACATGCTGGTGTGGCGGCTACAATTTCAATCTTACATGCCTGTTATTGGTGGCCCAGCCTCTACAAAGAGACTAAGCAGTATGTCCTTTGTTGTGACATCTGTCAACAAATTAAAGTTTCCACAGCCAAGCGCCCGCCGCAGACACCCCTCTTAATTTCTAACAAACCATTGCAGTGTGTGTACTTGGACCACTGTGGTCCACTACCACCTGACAGTGCATACAAATACATATTAGTCGCTGTTCATTCATGCTCCAGATTTGTATGGGTGTGGCCACAACGCTCGGCTGATGCTCGGACTGTTATTAAAGATTTGCGAGTCTTTATCAGTACATATGCAGTTGTGGCGTTCCGTTTGGACCAGAGCCCTGCTTTCGCCTCAAGGGCATTCAGGGACACAATGGCTTCATTGGGGGTCCAACTGCAATACTTGTTTCCATTTCATCCTGAGGGAAATAGTGTAGTGGAGCGATTAAACCGCGATTTAAAGCAATACTTAACAGCCAGAGTCTTAGGTACGGGTCGTAGTTGGCTTAACCTGTATGGTGTCCAGAGAGCACTAAATAATCTGCCTAGAAGGTCTCTGGGAGGTCGTACTTCATATGAGTGCCTGTTTGGAACTCAAATGTTTGTTCCGGATCTTGATGGTCCTGGCGTGGAGGCAGCAGAAACACCTTTTGACATAAATGAATGTGTCACTGTTTTACAGGAATTACAAAAGTTCTGTGATGATAATTCTTCCAAAAGTGCTGCCTCCACAGGAATTAAGGATGTGACAGTAACAAGAGTTGGGGATCTTGTACGTGAAAAAGTTGCAGTGAAAAAGGAATTTGGTCCTTCTTATCAAGCACCAGTCCCTCTACTAGGGATACACGGTACCAGAACTGTTATTCTACCACCGTTAGCAGGTGCCAAAGAAAATCATTTTGTTTCAATTGACAATGTCAAATTACACCATGTGGCCAATCCTGCACAGCCGACCAAGAGGAACATCCAGTAGTTCCCGAATCCCTCTCACTACTGGCGAAGAAGTTCCACTACAAGTTGTTTATACCAACACTGATACCTCTCCGAGCTTGGGAAGGGTGGATGAAGGTCTTGCATTAGTTCCACTAACATCAAATACTTTAGAAACATTTGACCAAGTCAACTCGACTACAAGCCAAACAGATGGTGCTGCCTATAGTGTGCCACTACAGGAAACACCAACTCCACTACTGACAACGGCTCCCCCATTTGCATGAACTGCCTCTGGTTATTTTGCCGACTTCAACAACGGTTTGTCAGACTCCTGATCTGTCAGGTGCACGTAAGCTAACACACTGGCTTAAAGAAACATACTTAATTTTTCCATGGAACTATGTATGGCGTTCTTTGACTGTTCTAGCCTTTCTACTTTGGATTGGTTATGTTATTACCTTTTTCTTATTGATACATGGTCATTTTCTTCCCGAAGGATCAGCAGTTGAACAGGTGGAGGAGGTTTTGAAACCACATTTTTCATCACATAAGGTCTGAAGAGACTTGACTTTTGTGAACATTTCCGCAGTGCCGATTCCTGATGGGATTGTTTGGGACAAAGTAATGTTCGACATATATGGTCCCACGGAAATTATTCAAATACCGTATGTGTTAAAATTATCAATGAATGATATAGTCATACCAGGCATTGCATCTGATGATTGGGATGTGAAAACAGTTGATTCTATGATAGCAGATTTGAAATATTATACTGTCTTTAAAATGAAGATGTTTACCAATTCAAAGAAAATTATGGTGATATGTTTTGCTATAATTATTTTGGGCACCACTTCATACATAGAGCGAGTAGTCCCAAAATGATATTTAATTACACGCAATGGGAACATTGTCCAACTCCACCGCAAGGGAGTTCTAAAACTTATACTGAAAAGTTTGCATATTTTTCTGGGCATAATCAAAAGAATGCTGAGTCATACTATTTTCAAGTAACTCCTACTAAGGATATACATATGTTATTGACCAATACGAAATTTATATATTCAGAATCTTTTGTTTCCTGGTTATCAATAGAAGGTTATGAATATTGGTCCACATCTATTGATTTGAAAAGTGTTTGGGGAACGAAAAATTGGCAGATCAAGGGAAGGGAGGCATTGTTTGGAGCATGTCTCATCCCTGTTCAAATGACCTTTTTAAATCAAACAGTGCAACAAACAAGTTGTGTAGGCTTAGCAACAATTAGAGAATTACATATGCCCAGTATACCTGCCCCTGCAAAATTTGACAACTGGCAAAAGTACACAAATGTAACTAAAGATGAGGTCAATGAGTGGGTCCAGAATGGTACGTTTAATGCTTCACTGACACATTCAGGCAGGTGGTTATTGTGGCCAATAGATACCAAAGGGTGTCATCAACATTTTGTTGACTCCTCAGGGGGTTTTAGGACGGGTAGGCCAGACCCTCGCTATATATCACCAAAAACATGCAGGTATAGTTACAACATATAGGTGGTCATTACAACATTGGCGGTAAAAGCCGCTTACTGCCGTGCAGAAGACCGCCAACACACCTCCGCGGCTGCGGAATTCCGCCACAGCTATTATGACCCACATCTCGGAACCTGCCAAAATTCAGACACCCACACAAGTCCGCCACACCAAAGGTCAGTGATAAACTGGTGAAAACAAAACCGACACCGTCACGCCAACAGAAATACGCCCACACTATCACAACACACGAATCCACGCGGCGGTCTTTCAACCGCGGGATTCCATTGGCGGTACACACCGCCGCGCTCAAAATACACACACATTTACAAAACACAGCCACATTGGACAATTCAAAATACACACACCTGATACACATACACACACCACTCCCACACACCCAATACAATATAAAACACACACCCACATCACCCACAAACCCCTACGACAACAGTTGAAAACGAAGCACAGAGAGAGACACCACCAGCAAGTACAACAGCATCCACAGGCACATAACACCATCACCCACACAACTTCCACGCACCTCACACAACAGACCACTACAAATCACCACACGCATCACCACACACACCACCCCACACATCACCTACGCCACCCCATGGCACGGCAAAGACACCCCAGGTTCTCGGAGGAGGAGCTCAGGGTCATGGTGGAGGAAATCGTCCGGGTAGAGCCACAGCTATTCGGAGCACAGGTGCAGCACACCTCAATTGCAAGGAAGATGGAGCTATGGCGAAAAATAGTCGACAGGGTCAACGCAGTGGGACAACACCCAAGAAATCGGGAGGACATCAGGAAAAGGTGGAACGACCTACGGGGGAAGGTGCGTTCCCGTGGTCTCAAGACACCACCTGGTGGTTCAGTGGACTGGCGGCGGACCCCCACCTCCCCACCCACAACTAACAACATGGGAGGAGCAGGTCTTGGCGATTCTGCATCCTGAGGGCCTCGCAGGAGTTGGTGGAGGAATGGACTCTGGTAAGTCAAATCTTAACTATTACATCCACCACCCTACCTGCATGCTATCACATACCCCCACCCTCGCCCTCACCCCTATCACTCCAACTCCTCACAAATGTACCAATATCACAAACCACACACCCCAACACCAAGCCCTGCATGCAACAACGAAGCATGGACACCCATCACTAAAGCATGCCCAATGCACATACCCATACACCCCCCTAAACCATCATCACACAAGCTTCCACACAGGAATGCTAGCACTGGGGTACACGGTCACCCACCCATTGCACACCATGCCACACACAGATGCCATAATCATGCCTTTCCACCCCTGCAGGACCCCTACCCAACGTCACCGGACAGGAGGGTCCAGACATGTACACTCCACCCACAGAAGAGGCCCACAGTGATGACAGCACCTCTGTCCAACTGGATCTAGATGACCAGCCCGGACCATCGGGGGCCTGGGGACAGTCGGTTCCCCTCACACAGGCACAGGCCACCACAGACCTTCCCCCCTCTGGAAACACCAGCACAGCACCCACCCAGCGGGCCCATACCTCCGTCCCCAGGACACGTCAATCAGCTCGTCAATCAGCTGTGTGTCCACCACTACAGGGAACCCAGGATAACCCACCACCCCAACAACAACAGGGACCTGGGGGCAGTGGCAGTGGGCACACGGTCCAGGGGACGGAGGCCCAGGAACACAGGGGAACTGGGAGGGCTGCTGTACCACAGGGGGTGGACAGGCCAAGGGAACCCACTCTCCACGAGGCCCTGTCCTCCATCATGGGAGCATACCACCACTCCCAGGAGACGATGGCAACGGTACTGGCCAAGTTTCAGGAGACCCAGCGCATTCAGGAGGAACAGTATATGGGCTTCAGGGAGAAACTCAGAACCATCAGCTCCACCCTGGGCACCATTGTAGGGGTGCTGAAGGAACTACTTAACACCAGGAGGGACACTGTGGCACTCCAAAGGGCCCCTGACACTAGCATGGACGATGAACTGCCCACCACCTCTGCCGGCGCTAGTGGACAGGACGCCCCGCCACAGGACCACCACACCAGCACCCCACCTCCTGCATATGGAGAACCACCCCGCAAACGGTCCCTGAGATCCAGCAACAAGACAGAGCACGATGCCAAGACCCCCGCCAAGAAATGAGACCACCCTGATTGTCATCCCACTGTCCCACTTTGTCACCCTGTCCATAATTAGACTGCCCCAGCTCCACTTCCTATGTCCATACGGGCAATGCAGCTGTGAGACTAATAGACTGGACTCTGCCATGGACATTCCTCCGCCATCACCCCTCACCATTTAACTTCCCCCTCCAATATTTTGCATTTAAATAAACACACCTAAAGCTCAAAATTATCTGGAGTCTGTCTGTGATTTCGAAATAGTGTATTTGCAATTACAGTGACAAAATGTTCTTGAAATAGTAATGTCAACATACCTATGTCACACAGCTCTAGTCCATGAGGAATCTAAGCAGATGACACTTGTTGGGACCCACATCTGTGAAACCGTAAGGGAAAGTGACAACTCAGTGACCATACACTGGGTGAAAACGACAGACAGTAGAGAGGTAGTAGTGTAAAAGTATATGTAGTAGGCAGGAATGTATTCTCACCTGTGTTTCACTGGAAATATTGCTGGATCACTGAGTCCCTGTTCTGCATGTCTTCTTCTGGTTCATCCTCATCACTGTCCACAGGCTCCACAGCTGCCACAACACCGCCATCTGGACCATCCTCCTGCAGAAAAGGCACCTGTCGTCGCAAAGCCAAGTTGTGAAGCATACAGCAGGCCACGATGATCTGGCACACCTTCTTTGGTGAGTAGAATAGGGATCCACCCGTTATTTGGAGGCACCTGAACCTGGCCTTCAGGAGGCCGAAGGTCCGCTCGATCACCCTCCTAGTTCGTCCATGGGCCTCATTGTAGCGTTCCTCTGCCCTGGTCCTGGGATTCCTCACTGGTGTCAGTAGCCATGACAGGTTGGGGTACCCAGAGTCACCTGCAAATGGCGAGGGACAACTGTTAGACACACACTAACCTGTAGGGATAACCCCAGACATCCATTCCCACTGTCTTGCTTCCAGGGGCTCACCTAATAGCCACACACGGTGCCTCTGGAGTTGTCCCATCACATAAGGGATGCTGCTATTCCGCAGGATGTAGGCGTCATGCACTGAGCCAGGGAACATGGCATTCACATGGGAGATGTACTGGTCTGCCAAACATACCATCTGTACATTCATGGAATGATAACTCTTCCGGTTTCTGTACACCTGTTCACTCCTGTGGGGGGGGACCAAAGCCACATGGGTCCCATCAATGGCACCTATGATGTTGGGGATATGTCCAAGGGCATAGAAGTCACCTTTCACTGTAGGCAAATCCTCCACCTGAGGGAAAACGATGTAGCTCCGCATGTGTTTCAGCAGGGCAGACAACACTCTGGACAATACGTTGGAAAACATAGGCTGGGACATCCCTGATGCCATGGCCACAGTTGTTTGAAATGACCCACTTGCAAGGAAATGGAGCACTGATAGCACCTGCACTTGAGGAGTGATTCCTGTGGGATGGCGGATTGCTGACGTCAGGTCTGGCTCCAACTGGGTACACAGTTCCTGGATTGTGGCACGGTCAAACCTGTAGGTGATTATCAAATGTCGCTCCTCCATTGTCGACAGGTCCACCAGCGGTTGGTACACCGGAGGATTCCGCCATCTTCTCACAAGTCCCAGCGGACGGTGCCTATGAAGGACAACAGCGACCACAGAGTCAAACAACTCAGAGGTACGTACCCACAGTTTACCCAGAACACCAATCATACACAAAAGGTGGCCTGTATGTGTGTTGAGACTAGGCCTAGGTATGTGTGACGCAGTTGGTAATTAGGCCATGTGGGCCCCTGAAATGGCGGCTGCCTGACCTCTAAAGTGGGACAATGGGATGTGAGGTAACTGCACTGGCGTTGTACACCGTCGCGGTAGGCGGTCGGAGACCGCGGCGCAATGCTGCATTGGTTAACATTGGACCCTATGGGTCCCAGGAGCCAATGACGATGTACACCACCGGTGATGGTACGCACCGCCGCGGACTTGACCGCCGCGGACGTGACCGCCATTTTCTATCACTTCAATCACTCGATACCTGATCTTCGACAGGAGAGGACCTACACTGCAAGTGCTGCTGTGACCTCAGTCTGGAAGAGACAATGGCTCGTGCGTTTGGGGAAAGGGCCCCTGCCTTCACATCGGAGGAGTTGGAGAAGCTCGTTGATGGGGTCCTCCCCCAGTACACGCTACTCTACGGTCCTCCAGACAAACAGGTAAGTACACAGGGAGCATGTTGGATGGGCTATGCCTGTGTGGAGAGGGCTGGATGTTAAAAGGAAGGGGGCAGATGTCTGCGTGCATGAAAGACGGTGGGTGCATGTGCCACATGGCAAGGGTAGGGATGGGGGCCACTCAATTTGACGGTGCAGTTGGTAATGACTTCTCTTCTTCCCCTGTACATTTCATGTAGGTCAGCGCCCACCAGAAGAAAGACATTTGGGGTGCCATCGCCAAGGACGTCCGGACCCTGGAGGTCTACCACAGACTGAGCACCCACTGCTGGAAAAGATGGGAGGACATTCGCTGCTGGAGCAAGAAGACGGCGGAGGCTCAGCTGGGGATGGCCTCCCAATGTGGGAGGGGTGCCTGTCGAACCATGACCCCCCTGATGTTCAGGATCCTGGCAGTGGCCCACACGGAGTTGGATGGGCGCTTGAGGGCATCACAGCAGACACAAGGGGGTGAGTACACTCTCATTCAGCTGACTTTGCGCGCAGTGGAGTTGTCTGGGTGGGGGAGGAGGGCTGTGGGTTTCCTTAGGCCAGGGCGAGTTCCGTAGGCTAGGCCCCTCCGTAAGGCATGGCCCTGTGGCCCCCCACCCCACCTCTGTAGAGTGCCAAGTACAGCTATTCATGCCCCTGTGTCATCTATGTGTGCAGATGTCGTCCATAGCCTTGTAGCCCATTTCCCAGGAATTGCACTGTAGAGCCCAAGAGCGCGGCGTAGTGCAGGGGGCTTCTGTGTCTGTCTTGTCCGCCAACGGTAGCGGTAATCCATGCACTCAACATGTCTTTAATCTGTTCCCCTGCCCCTTTTTGTGGTTTCCCTGTTCTTGTGTGCATTAGCATCATCAGGCGGAGGAGCAGTGGCACCGGAGCATGAGGGAGCTGCATCCCACATGGCCATGGAGGGCCACACTACGGACTCTGAATTCACCAGTGGGACGGAGGGCGAGGGGAGCTCCACGGCGGGGACTGGAGCTGACACCAGCGACACAGACTAGTCCTCTAATGGGAGCTCCCTTGTGGTGGTGGCAACATCTGTGCCCCCCGCATCTACAGGTACAGCCGCCACCCCCCCTACCAGCACTGCCCTCCCAGCAGCCCCTCAGCCTTCGCACCGTGCCCGTTCACCCTGGATGGTGAGCATCACCTTCGCCCCAGGCACCTCAGGCCCTGCCCCAGTCACCCCTGCTGCCCTCAGTGATGAGGCCATTGACGTCCTCAGGTCACTCACTGTTATGCAGTCTACCATTTTGAATGCCATCCAGGGTGTAGAAAGGCAGTTGCAACAAACTAATGCATTCCTGGAGGGCATTCATTCTGGTCAGGCGGCCCTTCACCAAGCCTTTCAAACTCTGGCCTCAGCACTGATGGCAGCCATTGTCCCTGTGTCTAGCCTCCCTCCTCCAACTTCCTCCACCCAGACCCAATCCCCTGTACCTCTGCCTATCCCAAGCACACCATCAGACCAGCCTGCACACACCTCACCACACAAGGGAAGCTCAGGCAAACATAAGCACCACACATCCCACAGGCACTCACGCAAGCATCACACACATGCAGACACACCAACATCCACTGCCTCCACTGTGTCCCCCTCCTCGTCGTCTCCCTCCCAGTCTCGTCTACACACACACCTGCATGCACTACCTCTACAGCCCCTACGTCCCTCACCAGCACACACACCAGCACACCCCGCTCACGTGCAATCACCACCCCCACTACCATTCACACATCCCCTGTGTCCTCTCCCAGTGTGTCTGTGACGCCCCCTCCCAAGATACACAAACGCTGGCACACACCCACCTAACAGCCATCCACCTCACGACAGCCTCCAGCGCATGCACCTGCACCCAAAGTCACCAAACGTACACCTCCTACTACCACCACCTCTTCCTCCACTCCCAAACCTCCTCCAGCAACCCGTCCCAGTGTGTCCAAAAAACTTTTCCTGTGCAGCCTTGACCTTTTTCCCACACCTCCCCCACCCCATCCATCTCATAGGTCCCGAACTAGCACCTCAGCCACAACATCCCAGGGACCAGTGGTGCCTGTAGTCACAGGTATGTGGAGTGCACCGGCCACCAGGACAGCCAGTGTGGCACGGAGCCACAGCACAGCCAGTCCCCCCCCTGTGAAGCATCAGAAGTTGGCCAGTGCCCGGCGGGAGAGGGGGAAGACTCCAGCCACCAAAGCCACTCCCAGGGGTCTCGGTGGGAGTGTGGACTCAGCTGTGACACCTCCCAAGGTTGGGAAGGGCCACAAGAAACCCGGCAAGTCTGGGAAGAGCAGCACAGCGGAGAAGACCGCCATCATCCCCGCTGCTCAGGAGGCCACCACCAGCCCCATCCCCACTGCCCAGGAGGCCACCGCCAGCCCCATCCCAGCTGCCCATGAGGGCCCCGCCAGCCCCAGCCCAGCTGCCTAGGAGGGCCCCACCAGCCCCAGCCCAGCTGCCCAGGAGGGCCCCGCCAGACCCAGCTGCCCAGGAGGGCCCAGCCCAGCTGCCCAGGGCCCCGCCAGCCCCAGCCCAGCTGCCCAGGAGGGCCCCGCCAGCCCCAGCCCAGCTGCCCAGGAGGGCCCCACCAGCCCCAGCCCAGATGCCCAGGAGGGCCCCGCCAGCCCCAGCCCAGCTGGGCCATGAAGGACCACCAGCACAAGACCCGCTGGGCCATGAAAGACCGCCAGCACAAGACCCGCTGGGCCATGAAGGACCGCCAGCACAAGACCCGCTGGGCCATGAAGGACCGCCAACTCAAGCACCGCTGAACAGGGCACCGCCAACTCAAGCACCGCTGAACAGGGCACCGCCAAATCAAGCACCGCAGAACAGGGCACCGCCAACTCAAGCACTGCTGACCAGGGCACTGCCAAATCAAGCACCGCTGAACAGGGCACCGCCAACTCAAGCATCGCTGAACAGGGCACCGCCAAATCAAGCACCGCTGAACAGGGCACTGCCAAATCAAGCACCGCCAGCCCATAAGCAGCAGGGGCACTGACGCAACTGGTACCGTCACGGGGTGAGTGATGCACTCTGGGCACCAGTCCCCCTCCAGAACCAGTGGAGACATGCATCCACTACCTCTGTCCTTCACAGGATGAAGCACTCTGGGCACCAGTCACCCTCCAGAACCAGTGGAGACATGCATCCACTACCTCTGTCCTTCACAGGATGAAGCACTCTGGGCACCAGTCCCCCTCCAGAACCAGTGGAGACTGTTATCCACTTGAGAGACTGTGTCTTTGCACTCCCCAGGATATGGCAGTGGGCATGCCACCCACTGTAGAGACTTGAGAGACTGTGGCTTTGCACTCCCCAGGATTTAACAGTGGCCAGGCCACCCACTGTAGAGACTTGAGAGACTGTGGCTTTGCACTCCCCAGGATTGAACAGTGGGCAAGCCACCCACTGTAGAGACTTGAGAGACTGTGGCTTTGCACTCCCCAGGATTGAACAGTGGGCAAGCCACCCACTGTAGAGACTTGAGAGACTGTGGCTTTGCACTCCCCAGGATTGAACAGTGGGCAAGCCACCCACTGTAGAGACTTGAGAGACTGTGGCTTTGCACTCCCCAGGATTGAACAGTGGGCATTGAGCCCCCTCGTGGATCTGGCATTGTGCACTCAACCGGCTGAGGAGCCCCCCTTTCCCTTCCCCCTGAGGTGCCTGTTGTATTTCTATCTGATGCCCCTGCAGTGTTCTCTCTGTTTTGATCTGGTATCGAGTGTGGGCCTCGCCCATGCATTTTGGGCCCAGTGGTCCACGGACTATAAATGGTGCAATACCTGGACTACTATTCTTGGTGTATATTTTGTTAATAGTGTATATATGTATATTTTTGCGTACTGCATTTTAATATATTACAATGGTTACACTCATTTCCTTTTGTCTTTGCATTCTTCCGGGGGGGTTGGGGGTGTAACTATAATGTATAGATGTGTATTAGTGTGTGTGTTGTAGTGGGTGAGGGTGGGGGTGGGGGTGTTGCGTGTGTGTGTCCCTGTTTTTTGCCTCCCCCTCCCCTGTGTCGTAGGTGCAGTACTCACCGTGGTCTTCGCCGCCGGCGTTCATGCTCCTGGTAGAGGAGCAGGAAGACTATCGCAGGTAGAATTTGGAGTTCCGGGTCCATGGTGTCCTCGTTCCTCGTGGAGTGTGTAGAGGTGAGCGTTTTCCCTTCGAAATTCCTGTTTCCGCCGTGTTTTTATCCGCGGTGAATCCGCCCCAAAAAAGGTGGCGGATTGTCCTGTCATAATAGTGTGGGCGGTACTTTGTCCTCCGCCTGTCTGTTGGCAGTGACCGCCGCGCTGTTTGTTTGTACCGCCGTGGCGGTCGGAGTGTTATAGTGGCCGTCTTTGTTGGCGCTTTCCGCCACGGTCGTAATTGCAAACAAATTTCCGCCGGCCTGTTGGCGGTCTTACCGCCGCTTTAACACCGTCCGCAAGGGTTGTAATGAGGGCCATAGTGTGGGAAAATTGTGCCAACAGTGGCTAAAATCATCCTCACTAGATGCGGTTAAAGCACACCTCAGTCTCTTGTCTAACACTATTGACTTACAAGATTTCTTGTCAGGCCCCAGGATACCTCGTAGGAAGCGTTTCTTATATGCAGTATACAATGAAATATAGAAGCTATCCCAACAAGATGCTGCAGCACGGTTAAGGCAAATAGATCAGGAAAATTTGAAAAAGGCATTAACTGTTGTAGATAATGGGATCAACACCTTGTCCGACAGGATATACACAATAAACAACATTGTATCCTCACCTATAGACATTATACGATCTGATATGTCTTCTTTATACCATGGGCAGATTCAGACCAGGTCCATTATGCAGTTGGGTTGGACGCTTCAAACATTGAAGGCGGGTCGCGTTCCGTGGCAGCACGTCAGTGCCAAGGAAATATTTTTCTCCTTTTAATCTAACGCAGCAACAACAACTAATGGCTAAGAAAGAAGCGACTTATGTCATGCTTAACATCGAATAAATAGAAAGATTGCCTTTCACCGTGGCCGAAATACCTTTGGCAGAGTGGTTAATACACAGGATTACTAATCTGCCTATTTCAACATTACAATTCACTTCCTGTTTGAAACACATTCCAGTAGGCAGATATGAAAAGCTGGGAGATAGTTACATCCATGAGGTGTGGGAGCTTCCCTTCTCGTACAAATGCTTCAATGGCATGAAAGAGGTGTTTCTTAGCGGTAGTGAATGCGAGACCTCAGTCAGCCATTCGATGATTTGTAAACAGCTGTCCTTGCACGGGGCGTGTAACGCCTCAGTTGCAAACTTGGCCTGTTATCTTAAGGGAGTTCCAGTCCCCTTGATTAGACCTACGTTTCAGGTGCTTTCAAACAGCAGCTACGTTCTTCTCAATAGTGAAGACTGTTGTGGCATGCGAGCCGGAATAGTTTACGTTGTTTTGGTCTCTAAGGTCGTTACATGCTGCAGGAATGTATTGTTTCCCCCCACTAAATTGAAGGAGGTAGCAGATATCTGGCCTCGCATTGCTACTTCAAACGTGAATTTTGACAAGTTAAGTAGACTCAAGGCTTGATTGTTTCAAAAGCATGTGGCCCTTACATCTGCATGCGAGACCTACGCACTTCAGGTGGCAAGGTCATCGGCAGAAATACAGTCCCTGTTGAATACGAACTTTCTGAGACACTTTGGTGAACTCGTGGGACAAATATTTAATGCGTCCAGCATGACTGGATTGGCACATTTTTTCAAAGCTGTCGGTTCTTGTTTTGTTCACACCTTCTCCTCCATATTCGGTTCGATACCTTCAGCTATCCACTCAATTTTCTGTAGTATTTTTAGGGGATTTCCGATAACTTTGGCTTTATTAGCCGGCATCCTGCTGTTGCTGTTGTTTATGCGCAATGGCTGTCCCGCCGCAACAAGGACAAATGACGGCGCTCCCATCAGCGCAGCTGTGTTGTGAACGTATGATGCAGCATTTCGGAGCAACAGTCCTGGAACATTTGGAGTGTGACTGGTCTTTGTCATTCAGACCGGTTTTGTATTGTGTGCAGCCCGTGTTCCGGTGCCTTTGGTGCTCTTTTGAACATGCACTGGAAGTTTGTCTTTCATAGCAGAGCCCCCCATCAATAGATGCTGATCTGTTGATGTTCTCGTTGAGGGTACATTACCAGACATGCGCACTGAGGCTGCGTTTGCTACGTGAAGCTAATTATGAACTACCCTCCTGGAGGACGTTGCCATCAACTCATCAATGGGCACTGCACGGGATGCCACCTTGGATGATACTGGGGCTTTGGAAAACACCTGCTCCTTGGTCGTTTTTGGCGTGGACTTTCCGGCTTTGTCATCTGCCGAAGTGGAAGATCTCTTGCTTTCCATGACTTGATTTTGAACTATTCTAAATTGACATTTTTCATTGAATTCGGTTCTAAGCCGCATGCTCATTTTTTTAATTGCCAAGTAGTATGCTTGTGTGTCCTTTTAACTTGTCAAACTTGTGAAAATTAAGTAGGATTTTAGGTATATCTTAGGTTGAGATATTTTAATTTTGGCTTGAACCACTTTCTACCGACAAGGGGAGGGGGTGGTGTAGCCATTTTAGTTATAGCTCCATGCACGTTAGTTTAATGCACTAGGCCTCTGTGCACCTTGACCTAGATATATTTTATTCAGCTTCGCATTGTTATTTTTACAATAACCAGTTTTACGGTCTTGTTTTAATTTCTTCTATCTAACTGTTTTGCTTAGTTCAGCATTGTGTTCTCAAACAACGCATTCTTGATCACTCTGTGCTTCAGTCAAAGCTACAGTCTGGTACAATGCCGGTAAACGTAGTAGAAGTTTAGTCTCCAACATTCGTAGAAAATACACATCCTTACGTAGGGAAATTTTCTTAGAACATCTGCTGTGTTAATTATAAAAACACTTTCTAGTCCCATTACACGTCAAGAGGGAGATTCCAGCCAGGGAACCACAACTGTATGCTGAATGCTTCGCTGCAGATGCTGACGCAGATTACAGGCCTTTGCTCAGGTATGAGGGTTGATGTCCTCCCAAGGGAACCTGAAAGGCAGGATTAGAGCTTAACATGTTGTGCTCAAAATATGATTTAGAAAGGAAATAGTCCATCGATTCTAGTGGCAATATGATAGCATTATTCTTATGCTTCACTCTCATCGTCACCAATTTAATATTGTTGTTTTGTGTCATTCTGGTTATTGCAGCTCACGCTTTGCTATCCAAAATGCAGTTGTTTTATTAAACCAATCTTTAAAACATATACTGCTTTTTATTGTCATTTATATATGAGACCGAATTGTGAGTGAGAGAACCGGATGTGACCTGAGTGACCACGACTTGCCTGAGAAGTATGATATGTCATGCACTCGGCTGCCCAATCATCTCTACCTTTCGGGAGAGATGAGGCACTGCTAGTTAGCCGGAGCAAAGCCCGGATTTGGAGCGACAAGTGTCACCCGCCGTGGGTCAGACTCAGTCCCCCACACTGTGGCCGATCTTGCTGCTCAAAAATCCAGTAGTCTCATTACAATAATGAGAGCCTATGCGACACAGCTTTAAATCACTGGCAGGTTTGGGTGCATGAATTGGGCTTGGTAGAATATACAATTCGCAAGTTAATTCACTGTGGGGCAGATGTACGACCCAGAGTTTTGCAACTTGCAGTTTGTGACTCATTTGCGAGTCGCAAAATCATATGTACAACAGTGTACTTCGCACTGTTTGTGATTCCCAATGGGGTCGCAAATGACCTACCTCATTAATATTCATAAAATTGCGACCTCATTGGGAATTGCTGCACTCACAGGGATGGTGGCCTGCTGAAGCTGAAGGTGACATTTAAACAAGTGATTTTCAGTTTTTCTCCGCTTATCACAGGTTGAATAGAGAAAATGTTATATGCTTTACAAGCATGCATTATATCAGTGGTGTTGTTAGCAGTATACACTCTGTGATTCGGTGCTATTAGTGACAACTTAACATCACAGTAATTTGTAGTGGCATTTAATGATGCTACTGCAGACCTTCCTATGATGATTACTTTTATAAACTCTGGCTTCTGTCTCATAAGGACTAGGATATCATGTGTTCTGTGCGTGGATGATGTTGAATTCTTTGAAAAAATTAATTGAAGAAATTAACCCTCAAGATTTTTGTAAGACAATGGCAATATTCAGAATTTTTTAATGAATACACCAGATAAAGAGGAAAGTTCTAAAACCTAAAACCTACACAAATGCTTTGCCAATGTATCACAAATCTACTTCTCCTCGACCACAACGAGTGTAAGGGGGAAGCAGCCCCGTCCTCCTTGCTGTAATTAAATTATAGGGATTGTTTTAAAGTAATGATCAATGTGTTCCTGTTGAGTGGGAAGCTGAGAGTATGCAGAATGAATAGATGTGGAGAGAATAGGGAGTAAAATAAACAAAAATTATATCTCTTGCTGTACCATTTTATTCATTATTGTGATCATTTGGACATTTATTTTATAAGAGAATTACATGTACTTTTCTTGATTCTTTTATCTCCTGTGGCAGTCAACTGTCAGAATTAAAATGAATTGGATTAGACAATTACATAGCAATAATTAGTGAGGACACCAGAAACATTTACCTGTGCTTTGTAAAGCTTCCTGACAATGTGCCTCAGTGCTCTGTGAAGGCTAGCAGCAGCGGGCATAGCACAGGGTGCTCTCTTCTTCATGTGCTGTCCAGCTACTGCCCTAACAGATGATAGATGTCAGACAGCCACACACTCCACAAGATCTGGTAGCCAATTCCTGTTAAAAATACACTCTCCACTGTCATTGCTAGCCCTCTCCTCTCTCTGCTCTGATCTAAACAGTTTCCTTGACTTAGGGCTAGATGTACTAAGATTACAGTTTGCAATTTCCTAATTGCAAATCTTTGCGATTCGCAATTAGGAAGTCGCAAACTGAAATGTACAACAGTATCTCAGACACAGATTGGGATTCCCAAATGGGTCGCAAGGGACCTGCCTCATCAATATTCATGAGGCAGGTCGCAATTTGGGAGCCATTGGGAATCACCACAATCACAGGGATG
This sequence comes from Pleurodeles waltl, assembly GCF_031143425.1. Lineage (NCBI taxonomy): Eukaryota > Metazoa > Chordata > Amphibia > Caudata > Salamandridae > Pleurodeles > Pleurodeles waltl. The sequence continues at coordinate 793,651,058 of NC_090442.1, read as the reverse complement.
GTGGTCTGCAGGGAGTCAGCAGACCACCATGTCTGTGTTTGCTTTTTAACTAAAGCTATTTTTTTTTGTAATGTAGCCCATTTTCCTGAAATGAAATCAGAATGCATTACAAAAACAAAAATGAAAGGTTTTCTTTTCATTTTTTAAGAGTAGGCAGGTGTGGGAGAAGGCATGGGACCACTGCCTGCTCTTAAAATTTTTTGGCGCCCACATTCACATAGGGGAATGGGTCCCCTGGGGATGCTTTCCTGTTTGCGAATAGGTTATGACCTCCTCTACGAAGTCGGTAAAATATGAATGTTCTGCGACTGCATTCTGGTCGTGAAACATTCATTTATACCAATGCTATTCGGTATTAGGAAGGGACCCCCTAAACTCGCCCCTTCACTAACAAGTTACAGAGTCGCATTTTGCCTTTGGTCCATGGCAAAAAGCATTTTTCTGGGAGCAATCAGCTCGATGGGCCATTTGTGACTCAAAAATGCTTTGTACATCTGCCCCTTTATCTTCAGTTCCTTATTCCGCCACCACCAACATATCCCAAAAGTCTTCCATGTGAACAGTGCTCGCCATATGTTTCTCCCTCTTTTAAATGTTCTTGGTGAGGTGAGCAATTCCTCATCTGTGAAATTATTCTTCTGGTCACGAGATGATCATTTTCACAAACTGTGACTTTCCAGAGAACCAAGAAGGACAGCAGCCATTCAGTCCTTACCAGTGCATTTCGAAGACAGATTTTGGTAAGGTGGGTTATGTGGTTGACTGCATCAACCAAAGTCACTCACTAGCAACAAGGCACTGCCCATATCAAAGGTTTTCAGAGTGTCATCCAACACTTGGAACTCAACGTTTCTGTGATGCCCCTGCTTCCTGCACAAACTTGTGACTGAGATGTGACCAAGTAGCTGTGTAAAAACTTTATTTTTCAGTTAGTACCTCAAGAAAGGGGAGCCTAATTAGTGAGCATAACTCCTGAACACTAGTAGGGCCGAGGTTAGGGTTCTTGACAAGAAATGCAACCTGCACTTATTTCACAGACGTTGGGATATACTTAGAGTGAGGTACGCTTTTATTATTTTGAGGAACATAGGTGGTGCATAAGATACACTTCTTCACATTATATATTCAATCCTGATGTATGTCACTGTCTTTGTAATGTATAATAAAAAACAATGGGGGAATTCAGATTTGCTACTTCTTGAAATTAATAAACATTCCTTATTGTATGCCTGGAAAGCTGTACATGTTTCAGAGGATAACAGTTCCCTAATGAGAAATTATTTATCAGCCTTCTCCTACCAGTAGCTCGTAAGCTACAGGTAGCTCTCCTGCTATCTGCAAGTAGCTTTCCTATGTGCTGCCTAGCCTACTACGTTAGAAGTTTTTCCTAGTTAAATTATTTTGTTTATACCAACATTGAAAAGCATGTAATTGAAATGAAAATGTGTGTATTTTCAAATCTCAGAAACTAGTGTTTAAAGAAAATTAGTATTACTCACATAGAGGCATTCCACATTGACAAAGCCTCCTTTACATTACTGCTGGCTAACATTCCTGATGTATTCAGGTGATCACTGCTGAGAATCCTGCATATGGTGACCATTAAAGTAATCTTTTCTAAGGTCACAATTGCAAATCTAACAATATTAGTAGCTCAGGTTGAATTCCATTGAATGTAAGTAGCTCTTATTACAGAAAAGGTTGGAGACCCTTGTTCTCTGTACTGCAAAGTTATGCACTAGGGAAAAGGTGAGCAAATGCATTTTTTCTTTCCTTTTTTGCCACTGAGAAAGCATTTTTCCGAAGTAGTAACCTAATTTATGCCTGCCATGATCACTTTTATGATTTCCTGGCAGGAGTAAATAAGGGCATTTTTGCCTTAAAATGCATGCTTGCAGCCACAAATCCCTTTTGTATATTGCCCTACTGCCTTATGCATACATGCCAACATTTTAGAAAAGAAAAGTGTAAGATTTTTTTAAAAAAATCAGGAGAATGTACTTCCCCCATTGACTTCTATTGGGGCCTGAATCGGGTTACTGTTATGTATGGGATTTCCAAGTCAGTTGTTTCAGGATTGGATATTAGATATGCAAATGTATGATTTTTCCCTTACCTATCAGGACCACATAGAAAGCGCTAGGGCAGGCAGAAAGAGCGTGATGCAAGTGCTGTACACTGGCCTGGATGAACAGGTTACTGGAAGTGCATACTCTGAGTTACACAAAACCAGGCCTTGTCAGCTTAAGCCCGCAGAGGAATTGGGCTTTTACATGCAGGGATCGGGAAGCAAGAGACTAGCCTTGAAATCAGTAGTTTTCCGCGACTGAATTTGGAGGGTTGGCATGTATGCTCATGCAAAGGGCATATCGCCATTTCTGGTCTTTCCTAAAGTCATTGGCAACCTGAACAGTTTGTTTCCAGTAAAGAGTTGCTACTTTTGGGTTACTAGTTTGTAAAATAAGTGTATGTTGTTGGATCCTTGCTTGCACTATTCTTACAGTTTGAATGTAATACATAAAGTGTTTTCATCATGACCTAAACAAACTACTCCTGCTATATAATTCACAATTGTTTGGAGAAACATATCCCTGCCCAAGCATGCTTGCTTAATACAAGTTGCAGTTATATCTCTCTAGTTTCTTTATCTATTCCGTCATTAATTATTTTAACACAAAGAGTTTTTTTCACTTGAATTCCCAGGCATGAGGGCACTAAAGAGCATGTACACCTAACTGCTTCATTCTTCAACAGCTAATTATCTTTGACGGGATGACAGCTAAACTGAGGCTTGATCTTCAGTAATTACAACATTGGTCTCATTTTCCACTCTGGTACATCTAAATCATTTCTGAAATCTCTGCAATTGAAATGGATTATCAATAATCCTACCTCAAATGCGCGTAAGAGAGTTTGCTCAATGCACTGTAAGATTCACGGAAATACTGTTGTAAAATACACGTTATTCAAATAACTATGGGAAATTATTTTAATCACACATTCACGGGTTAATATATAGGGCAGGACCTCAGTTCAAAATAAAATTACAAAAGCCTTTATTATGAATGTGTGATGATAACAATATGTTACTTGCAGAATTAATATAAACTATTTTACTTGAGTTGTTTATATAAGCACAACCCTAGATGTAATTTCTAGGGCTCTGCAGGTCATGGAAGGCTAGACTCCGACCTTTTACAGGATTTGCAGGAAACAATGCACAGTAGGAGCAAGGGAGGAGGTAGAAAATTAAAATAACCCCAACTTTGAATTAAAGCTCTGGTGGCACCAATTGGGCGAGTCCAACCCTCCTAGAAGATCTCCCCTGTCTCTTCCATCCATGCATCGATTCATTCGTCCTTTAAGCCTTCCATCCACCTGCTGATGTCCACTATTTCACATTTATGTTTTGTCATCCCTTCATTTTTCACCTATCTTTAAATCTTTCCCCTTTCCATCCATCCATCCATTCACGCTGTCATTCATTTATCCACCCATCCACTCTGCCATCTTTCCATTCATTATTCCTCTGTGCCACCCATCCAGTCATCCATCCACTCTTCCATCCAAACATCCATCCACACTGTCATCCATCTAGCCACTCTGCCATTCAGTCACTCATTCTTTCACCCACTCATCCATCTCTTTACTCGGACATCTTTTCACCTTTCTCTCCACCTATTAATTTATTTACTGTACTATCCTTTCACCTCTCCATCCACCTATCCACTCACTCACTCATTCATCTATAACTTTACTCTGTCATCCTTTCACCTGTCAACCCACCTATCCATTCACTAACCCTTTCACCCACTTATCTATCTGCCCACTCATTTATCTGCCACCTCAACCATCCTTCCTTGTACTCGTCCTTCTAGACAGTATTCCTTCCTTTCATCTATTTACCCATCTTTCCTTCGTTCTTTCTTCTCCCTGTCCTTCTATTGACAATATATTCCTTTATAGTGTTAATTATAAAGTTTTGTCTGCACATTTACAGACAGAAGAGGACAGTTAAGGAACTTCACCCTATTGTAGTGCCCGTGAGTAGGGCTGAAGGACGTCGCTGTGGAGTAACTCGAGTCATTGCCGGGTTAAGCTAAACCCAGTGCGGAGGGCTTTATTTAGAGATTTGTCAGGAGATTACGTCTAGATCAGAAGTGACGGGACGCAGATGAATGGTGGCGTGCTACCCTCTCCCCTCGCTGAGAGGCACTTTTAGCATTTTCCTTTTTCCAATTATGTTTTTTGTGAAGTTTAAAAACAATTTTAGTTATTTTAGAAAGCAATTGACTGATTCATCATTTTCACTTTCCCAAACTTCAGAGTCAGCGACATACGTACTAAAAAACCCCATTGCCTCAAACTAATTCCCTGAAGTATTGACGCATTCATAATTTATTCGAGTGTTAAACATTAGTACTCTACTCATTGCCCTAAACTCAGAAGGATTATACAATTCCCTTTCCTGTCAGGTTTTGTATTTGTGATCACAGAGATACAAAATGTATATCCCATAGTTTACAGAGCTTTGTACAGAGGTCTGTGACGGAATTTACTCACTGAAATAAGTTTCTGAAGAGAGTTTATAACGTAAAATGGACTTTTGTTGATTTTTTCTCACCATCTTTGAAAAGATAGTAAACCTTGCAGTTTTAAAGAAACTTTTCCAAAGTTTGCAGAGAAAACCCCTCACACACTCCTTTGGGAGCAACATGTTATGCACATTCTTCTTCTGCAGCAGAGCCTATAGAGAAACCTAGAGCTGTAGAGGAGCGAGTCATATTTGCTGCAGCTAACTTGGAGTACAAGTTCGGGAAAAATCCTCAGTGAGTTTGATGCTCCTCTAAAAATGGTAGCCCCGTCAATACTCTCGAGAGCCGGAGTATCGAGCACTAATATTGAATCCATGCGCAGAATGCCAGGACCACCTCAGGTGATGTCGATTCAACACTTATGGAGTCTATGGGACTCTGCCGCTAATTTTGAACAGTGTTTTGTGTACAATGAATGGCTTTCCCTTTTTCACCTGGTCATTTAGTAGTAGGGCCAAAACTAGTAACAACAACTTGTGTTAAAATCCAAGGGGCATATTTATACTCCGTTTGCGCCGAATTTGCGTCGTTTTTTTCGACGCAAATTCGACGCAAAACTAACTCCATATTTATACTTTGGCGTTAGACGCGTCTAGCGCCAAAGTTCATGGAGTTAGCGTCATTTTTTTGCGTGAACACCTTCCTTGCGTTAATGATATGCAAGGTAGGCGTTCCCGTCTTAAAAAATGACTCCAATGCATATGCGTCGGATTTATACTCCCAGGCAAAAATGACGCCCGGGAGTGGGCGGGTCTTAAAAACCTGCATTAGCGCCGGATTGTAGCGCCTGGGTCAGGGCAGGCGTTAAGGGACCTGTGGGCTCAGAATGAGCCCAGAGGTGCCCTCCCCTGCCCCCAGGGACACCCCCTGCCACCCTTGCCCACCCCAGGAGGACACCCAAGGATGGAGGGACCCACCCCAGGGACATTAAGGTAAGTCCAGGTAGGTATTTTTTTAAATTTTTTTTTGTGGCATAGGGGGGCCTGATTTGTGCCCCCCTACATGCCACTATGCCCAATGAACATGCCCAGGGGACAGAAGTCCCCTGGGCATGGCCATTGGGCAAGGGGGCATGACTCCTGTCTTTGCTAAGACAGGAGTCATTTCAATGGGGGATGGGCGTCGTAAAAAAATGGCGCAAATCGGGTTGTGGCGACTTTTTTGCCTCAGCCTAACTTGCACCATTTGTGGACGCCCATACGCCATTTCCCCCCTACGCCGGCACTGCCTGGTGTACGTCATTTTTTTTAACGCACACCAGACAGCGCCGGCGGCTAACGCCGGCTAACGTCATTCAATAAATACGGCGCCCGCATGGCGCTTCAGAATGGCGTTAGCCGGCGCTAATTCTTTTGACGCAAAACTGCGTTGGCCCCAGTGTCACCCAAAGAATCATCTTAATGCAGGAGAGTGATAAGTATGTAGTATATAGCTGGTGGCGCATTCTGGAGCATACTGTCACAAATATATTTATAAAGTATACTGTAGTAGTGCACTGTCATTTATAGACAGCGCCATTTCCACTGAAATGCCCTCTAAATTTGCACAGACACACAGGCCCGTATTTATACTCCGTTTGCGCCGAATTTGCGTCGTTTTTTTCTACGCAAATTCGGCGCAAAACTAACGCCATATTTATACTTTGGCGTTAGACGCGTCTAGCGCCAAAGTATGAAGTAAGAGCGTCATTTTTTAGCGTGAATGCCTTCCTTGCGTTAATGAGATGCAAGGAAGGCGTTCCCGTCTAAAAAAATGACGGCGACGCAAATGCGTCGTATTTATACTCCCGGGCAAAAATCACGCCCGGGAGGTGGCGGGTCAAAAAAACCCGCATTTGCGCCTGAATTTAACGCCTGGGTCAGGGTAGGCGTTAAGGGACCTGTGGGCTCAGAATGAGCCCACAGGTGCCCTCCCCTGCCCCCAGGGACCCCCCCTGCCACCCCTGCCCACCCCAGGAGGACACCCAAGGATGGAGGGACCCATCCCAGTGAAGTACAGGTAAGTTCAGGTAAGTATAATTTTTTTAAATTTTTTGATTTTTTTTGTGGCATAGGGGGGCCTTATTTGTGCCCCCCTACATGCCACTATGCCCAATGACCATGCCCAGGGGACACAAGTCCCCTGGGCATGGCCATTGGGCAAGGGGGCATGACTCCTGTCTTTACTAAGACAGGAGTCATGAAATGGCGTCTGGGCGTCGAAAAAATGGCGCAAATCGGGTTAAGACGATTTTTTAGCGTCAACCTGACTTGCGCCATTTTAAGACGCCCTAACGTCATTTTTTCCCAACGCCGGCGCTGCCTGGTCTAAGTTGTTTTTTTTCCACGCACACCAGGCAGCGCCGGTCTGATTGCGCCGTCTAACGCCATTCCATAAATACGGCGCCCGCATGGCGCTTCAGAATGGCGTTAAACGGCGCAAAATTTTTTGACGCTAAACTGCGTTAGCGCAGTTTAGTGACAAAAAGTATAAATATGGGCCACAGTTATACTGATAAAACTTTACAGGGCACAAATGATAACGTGGAAATCTGGTTTCTGCAAATATTTCACTTGTGTATTGCCAAGTATATTTGTTTTGATCCTATTCAAATCTTTTCTTCCATCACACCTCAGTATTACAAAAAGGTGTTTCATTGTGCTTTCCCAACTGCAGATGTGAAACAAAAGATTTGTACAGTCCATTTACAGTTATTTAAATTTTGTTGTGTGTTAGGAAGAAAGTGACACCCTACAGCCTTTCCTTTCACACTCTCTGTACTCAGCAAGATTATGACATGGTTCATATTACAAAATTCTCTAACTTTGCAGTCACAGAAAAAAAACTAAACACAAATTTTCCTTATAAAAAACATAAGCAGCAATTAGTCAGAAAAACTATACAGACATTTGACCTCTGTCTTTGAAAGAACTGCAAATGTGACAAGATACAAAATAATTTTAAAGGCATTTATATTACTCAGTCACTTTCCGAACTCCATCATGGTTATTTATTTTGGGGGTGCTTCAGAGCACGCAGCATTCCTACATCCAGTGCCTTTGGCTTAAAGTCAAAAAGCCCCAATTAACCATTGTAGGTGAGATTCTTTGATTTGTCCAGGACTCGAAGAATTCCAATAATATCGCAACAATTGGACTATAATTGTCATAAGTAACACATCCAAAGCACCATCACACATTTTTCAAAAGCTATCTCTCATAAAGTAGGCCTTAGGAGTGAAGATGTGTCTTGTTCGCTAAAAAAATGACAACAAAACAACTTTGTTTAATTCTCCATCTTTGTTCCTGCAAGGCACCAAGGATTTTCGTTCATTTTTGGCTGCCAAACTTTCCTCAGAAAAGGCAACACTAGTTGAAAGTATAAGTACAGGCAGTATGAACTGCTAAATAAGCAAGCCTGGAAAATATTGAGAGTACTTGCCGATGAAGAACATTAGGGCCTCGTTAGGAATAACTTCTTAATAGTGAAGGAATTTACTAGCCTAATTATAATTATGATATCGGCGATGTGTCTTTCACTCAACACTTCATCTGCTAAAAGCAGGGGAAGCCTCTGGGAGAAATCCTGCAGTCATCAGGCAATGGGCAACTACCATGGGAATAAAGAACAGAATTTCCAATATCGCCAGTACTTCCTCATTATTAGAGAGACCCTCAGTGTCCCGCTCATAATACTCAGTAACTCCATCTCCTGAAGTTACTAATGTCACCAGTATCAATAACTCAAGGGAAACAGATCTATCAGTTCAAACAACTTGGAGCTCCTAATGAGGCCATAAGACCTTGTGAATTTAAACCTTCAATAAAGCATATTATAATCATGGATAGTTCAGAGATAGAACTCTGTAAGAAGAAAATTATATGAAAGCATCAGAACTGTGGACACCCGAGCCACAATTTTTGAAAATTCTGATTAATTGAGACTGAAAAGAGAAAAAGGTTCCACTGTAAAACTCGAACTACAAAGGTTCCACTAACACTTGTCTCTATGAACAGAGCCATGTCTTTGACTATAAACATCTGGATCCAAGATGCAAGGAGAGATCTCTGTCAGAGCAACTTAGGCCCATATTTATTCTTTTTTAGTGCCACATTTGCATCATATTTTGACGCAAAAGCAGTGCAAACGTACAAAATACAATTGTATTTTGTGAGTTTACGCTGCTTTTTCATCAAAAAGAGGCACAATAAGTATAAATATGGGACTTACTATGCAATGATTTCTCCGTGAAGAAGGATAATTGAGCTACTATTTAGCTGTAAGCAATGAATTATAAAATTACTGCTGTTCTTTGTACATACTTGTATTAAAAAAGACAGACCCATTTCAGCAAGACAAATTGTCGCAAGAAGAAGAGGATTCCACACCAGATTCAATAATATTTCCTTTTCACCAAAGTTCATAGATGACCTCACTAAGTAAAATTCCAGTAAAACTCAATAGGCTTTCAAAACTCAGAATCAATTTTCTGCCTATGGATCAAAACGTTATGCCACATAATTGCCTCAAATAGAATAAGCATTCATACACCTACTGACCAGACATCATAAACAGTACAATTAGCACTTACAGAGCTTTTTACTGTGGGACTTTTGGAGAGGTAGAAAATCACTATTATTGGTATCGTTCCGCAAGAGCAGTTTATATACATCTGCATGTGGTTCAGGAGGACCTGTGTCAACAGTGCCAAGGGGCAAGCAGCACAGAGACAGATAAACATTGGCTGCATTGGCTGGGGTATCGGCCCACTGGAAGGATAGTGTAGAAAAAAGCTTAGACACCTACGGACCTGGTCTAGTGAAAGGTGCATGCTCACTGCCAGGGCCACAGTGATGTGGCCTGTTCTTGCTAAATTGCTCAACAGCCATAAGCTTCTGTGGTCTGGGTTCAAGTGATTTGGATGTACAGCATACTTTGTTGCAAATCTGCAAGGAATTTCGCCTGACTGGTAGAGATGGAAAGGGATGAGAAAACATTGGTTGGCTAGGAGTGGTTGTCAGAGGTCCACAACAACTCCATAACACTCTCTCAGCAGTTGGGAGGGCCGCATACTGAAATTATTTGCTTTTTTCTCTGGCACATTGCTGCTTGTGACTCCATGGCAAGTCATCTCCTTGCCTCAAGCGTGCTCCCAAAGTGGCATGCTGATTGGCAGCTTATAGAGGGAAATTGCAAGAGATTATACAGCTATTCTGGTGCTCCAGATACCACAGCAAAGTGACAGCTCAGGCATGTCTGTGGTAGGGGCCTCACACTCGAGCAGGAGTCTACTCATGTTAAGACAGCTCTACTAGGCTGAAAGAGAGAATAGGGAAATCAAAGTCTCAGTAGCTTCCAGGGTCTCCAGTAGCTGTGGTTGTGTGATTCAGAGTATAGATGTTGTTTAGAACAAGACTGGATAAAAAGCTCTCCAGTTTTCCAATTCTTCACTAATCAAAGGCTGCATAGCCACTGAATGATCAGACCATGCCAGTGCGATGTACAACTGGAGCCATCATGAGTTGTTTCTAACTTGCCCAGGCCAAGATGTTTACTGGACCCAGAGAACTAGCTAAATGAAGTCTCTTGGGCAGCCCTGCATCAAGCCCTCCAAAAGTTTAGATTTCTGCGATACATATGACAAAGCCAAATTAGATTCCACCATGCATGCACCTTACACACATACATCTCACAGACAGGAGTAAACGACCCATTAAGAAACTATCAGAACCTTTACACAGGGAAGGCGAAGGTGCGTCTCCACCTGATGGAGCATGTTGGGGAAAGAGCCCTGTCCATTGACACTAAATCACATTGCAACCACAACTAGCACCACAAAGCTGAGGTATCGAGGACAGTAGCCACTCTTAAAGAGGGGTACACTTTGGATCACCCCTTTACTTCCAAATAAAGCTTTTAGTTCCAGTGACAAGGGGAATTCTCAGTAAGTTTGCATGATTGCCTGTCTCAATTGTTGAGGGAGGGTGAAAAAGTTGACTGAGTTTGTAAAGGAAAACAATGTACTGCAAAGGGCACTACACTCTTGAGACTCATAGAGGGGACTTTCCTTCTCAACAGCTTCTCATATTGATACAGCTACAGCCGTCTTTGATATTGTCAAAGGATTACACTTCAAGACCAGTATGATCCTATAGGATACTGGAAACCCCTTCAATAGTTTTTGTCTAATTTTCTTTTGCTTAAGGAGAGTAAGACTGGTTTGAGACTCACCTGTTTAGGCCAAATGCAGGCACTCTGCAAGAAGTCTACAACTACAGTGGTGAGTATAAGCTCCAGTCCAAGAAAATAATGATCATGGTGGGTACATAAAAGGGCGGTCCTCTATCTCGATAGTTATTCTTTGAGTCATACTTGAGTAGCATTATGGGCTAGGTTAGCATAGCACCTCTTCATTTTTTTATGGTTAAGTAATTAAGATCAACTATGCCAATGATGTGGCAGTATGCTCCACAGATGTGGAATCCATGATTAGGGCTACTGAATTTTAGGGTGAACTGCTTGGTCCAGTGTCTGTGTATCAATCTAATCTGAATAAAATGTAACAAATACTTGGGGGTCACAAGTGCAACCAAAGAAGTTACAAGACTGATTTAAAGTAATGTTTACAAACTCTCCAAGTTTAATACAGAGGTGAGATATCTCTTTGTTGGTTTTATGAGTGTTTGCAACATGGGTAAATGTCTCTTCTAGCCAAGTATTATATCCTTAATTATACCTAATTTTTGTCAGATGCTTGGGCGTTGTCATTGGTGATTTCTAAATACTGCTATGCTCTTCTATACTTAATCACCAACTGCACAAGGAAAATGGGCACTCCTGATTTTTAACTGTAATTGTTGGGCAGTGCCAGGAAAAAGAGATGGTTACCTAGTGGCGATTGGAGGATAGAATCTGTCCATGTTTCACCCGATGCTGCAGTGGAGGCAGAATAGATTTTGCTTTGTTACACTGAACCAAACTAATCCAAATAGGTCAATTGAAGACTTTCTCTTGGTTTTTAAGCTTCTGGAATACTGGCTAGTGGGGTTTACAGTCCTTCTATTAACTCAGTACACACTACTGTGGAAAAACCCTTGATCACCTGACCCTTTGCAGGGCTCTGGTGGTAAACTGTGATTTTAAAATGTACTTAGCAATAAGAAAACTGTATTATCAGAGGATGTTTTGTGAATTTGGAGGTCTGCAGAAGGTGTAGCATAATCTGAAAAATGGTCCTTTCAAATATTTACAGATTAGAAATTCTTCACCCATTTGAGTTATGGTTTGGTGGATCTGGTTCAAGTACCCTTGATGGAGAGAGTGCCTTTGGCTGGCACAGCTGCAAGGATAAAAGGGCTTTTACATCTGTTTTAGCTTTGCTGGAATTGCACAGCCCACTCAATGATGGGACTTTGGGCATTATGCCTGTTCACTGATGCTTTCATTCATATGGGATCCAGAATTTAGCAATTCTGAAAATATTTTTAATTGAATTTATACTTATGTGTCCCTAAAGAGGCAACATAAATTGTTAAACATTTGTTGGCCTGGTTTTCTTATGGAAATTTAAATTAAGGAATTTGCATGTTTTATGCCCTTCACTTCTTCTATGTTGGAAGATAGGTTATATGTGTAGTTAAGAAGCAGGTCAGACATGATTGGCATAGAGGTTGATATTCAGGGCATTGAATGAAGAATTAGCTACATCTTAAAAAGCAACACTTTGATCTAGGTCACTGTTTCTAATATACAATACAAAACCCTGTGTAAATGGATATGTAGGAAGGTGCAGGAGGTGTGGAGTGGATAATGCAGGTGTCTTTCATATGTTTGCCCAATTCCACGAGTTGGTCAGCTTTTGGGTAGGAGTGTTTAGTTAGTTCAGAAAATTAAAATAAGCAGTTCCATAATGGAAACTAAATATTTTTAGATTAGGAATGGAGGTGACAGAGAAACATAAGGGTATTGTCCTTACAGATGTGCTTATCATGAGATTGCATCTAGAGAGATGGTCTGGGTAAGTGTAGTCAGAAAAAGGGTTTGGTTAAGGTCTTTTTAAGGCCATCTGGGTAGTGACGGCTTCATTTTGAAAAACAACTTTAGGGATGCCATGGAGATGGTGGATTGTAACATTAACAAACAAATGTATTTTTTCCTTTTTATGTGTTAACATAGCATTCTGTTTTGTAGGTTGGTTTCTTCTGCTTTCTCTGACCTAACAACACTAAATATATTTCGAAAAAGCTATTCAATCTGTATATGCTGTGCCAGCAAACCTTTTGCTTTTGGACATGCATTATTTTTTCTGGTAGGAAGCCTGTCTGTTGACTAGGTTTTAGTACTAACATCCTCTCATTATACCTCTTTTTGGAGAGGAATAGTCTGACAATTTGATACGTTACAAGGTGGACACTGGGGGTAGAATTAGTAAGATATCTTGAGATGTGCGACCAAGGTTGCTGTGCTGCTTTGCGTGAGAGGGAGAGAGGAGGACTGTGCCATATCTAATAAGGTATGGTGCACTTTCCTAGCTCTGGTGGACAATCAGTCTGACTAACACCACACACATTCAGACACCTTTGCATTATAGTGCAAAGGTACCTGTATAAAGTCAATCTTAGGATTTGTCCTGGAAGGTATACTCCTAGTAAAAAATACTGTGTGTAGACAAGCTTTAAAACGTTTCCCTCTTTGAATGTGCATCATGGCGTGCAGCAAACCTGCAAGGACAGAATGTTTGGAGAAATAAAAACTATTACAACTTGCAAAATCAGAATGTTTTGCAGAAATAAAAGCATTTCTCCTTTTTAACTTCTTCCTCAGAGGTGTTATTCGTTGGCAAAAACCCTGTCTGCTATTGTTGGTAGATGGGGCTCTTCATTAAACCCCATGGTGTGTTACATGGCAATGCATATGTACTGCTCATGGAATGTATCACCCATTGAACCATCCTAAAACACAAAGTAACAGCGATTACAATGTAGGCTAACTGAAGTGCAGCACACCATATGTGTTTGCTCACCTGTATAAATAGGTTATGTGCCACTGGAGCATGTACTAGCTTCTCAACAGCCAAACATATTTCACAGTCTCTTTTGTGCCACAGAGAACGCTGAGAGACTGCCACCTGCAGCATCTCCTCTTCTAAATGAAATACCCAGGGGCATATTTACACAGAAGTGGTGCAGCGCGGCGCTGTGCCAAAATTGTCAGCGCCGCGCTGTGCCACTTCTGAAACACAGGAATGCACAATATTTACACAAATAAGGTGCACCCCTGTGTTTCCCCTAGCGCTGGCACTAAATTTAGCTGCCAGTGCCAATGCAGACATCCTTGCACCATCGTTCAAGGGTGTCTGAGTTGAAGGTAATGATTGTTTATGTGCAGGAATGTGTCCCTTGCTCCATATAAACAATCAACAATGGTGATTTGTTACTTTTATGTGTGCTGCAGAATGCAGCCCGCATAGAAGTAGTAAATCGTCATTATTGAATGATTGTTTAAGTGCAGGAAGGAACACCTTCCTACACATAAACAATCATTCATGGCATTTATTTATTTTTATGTGTGCTGCACACATAGAAAATGCAAAAATGAGGAGAAATAAAAGTATTTCTCCTTGTTGCGCCATGCTAACGCCACTCCTGGTGTTAGTTTTTTGCACTGTCACAGATTTACTAATTATTGGAAATCTGAGGTAGCATCAAAAGCATGTGTGTGTGTTGCTGTCGAATGTCCACAGCAACACCCATTGCACACCCCTTTGCCGCAGAAAACAGAGTCAGACAGGCCCATATTTACAAGGCGGAGTTAAGCAACAAAAATTGGCTCAGTGCCTCCTTGTAAATGTAGCGCAGTGCACAGCTCCACCAGAGCATCACAAAAAGTGAAGCTCCGGTGATGCTAGGGGCATGTAAATATGCCCCCCCCAGTGCATTGGCATTTTTTAGATTAGTGTTATAGTGGTAGCTCGTATATATTTGGGAGGATATTTAGATTTTGCACTAAAGTCCTTTGTTCTGAAATCAAATGTCAGCTAATACAATCCAATCAAAAGGTGCAATAGAAATCCATTTGATAATTTTATCCAACTACTGATAATTAAAGGTTTAACTTCACACTTGGACCAGGGAGAAAACTTAATTAAAAGTTTAAGTAAACCTTCCTCTGGCCCATCGGCCTACTACAGCTGCAGATGATCCTTAAACAACAAAAGAATTTGTGGGAAGAAACCCCTGCTTAATTTGAAAATAAAAACGTGCCAGTTCCCAAAGCTCTCCTTTGAAACACAATTAAAGGTGCAAGCACAGACTATTGAGGCAGCGTAATCCTAAAGTCATCTCGGGCCTCTTTAATCCATATACAGCCTGTCTCTGTCCCTTCAGCTCACCCTTACAGCTTTCTGCTTTCTCCCTTTGTAATGCTTTTCATTTTTCTCTTTCTCCGTCTCTCCCATATGGGTCTTTTGCTCACAGTAAATGCCTGATGCAGAAAAATAAGTGGTGGCCTTCACAAATAAGTTCCAGTGCCCCCACCAGAAACCACTAGCTCAAATTAAGGACAGAAAGAAACTCTATGGAAAGTGTCTATTACCGTGCCGGGTTTGAAAGGCATGGGACTGAGACATGAGAAACAGCTTATTTTGTTATAGGAGTACCCAACGGTCCCATTTAAAAACACATTTTGAAGCTTAGGCACTGACCTTGTGTTGAACATCGAGGTAGAGGAAGTTAGAAGAAATTCTGCCTCACCTAGTGCAGAATGTAATAGGTGTTTTACTATGACCTCACGTGGTAAGAATGGCCCCAGCACCCCTAAAGACAACCTCCTGATTTGACTGTTAAGTATAGAAGAGTGTTGGGCTGCTGTGGGACCCTGCAACTTGCTTTTATTACTTCTACTTGCCCTTTGAAGCCTGGAGCTAAAAAACGTGTAAAACACGTAGCCATTTGACTATGGGAAGGAGTGCCATTCACTGGGTTTGCCGTAGGACTTTTGGAACAATGTTCCAGTTTGTGGAGACATCGTCCTGTACTGGACTGGGTCCGTTGGAACCAGTCCCGATGACCGGCAGGAAACCCAATTTGATGAGTTGCATTTATATTGTTTTACTGCTGGCTGCACCTGAGTTTTAATTTTAATGTCCGTGAAAAACGTGTGATTGTACTTGAGTTACAGAGCCTCTGAAACTATTCCCTCCTCCCCCTGAAGATCCTGCCTCCTTGTTCGAACCTTTGGTTTCAAGGTTCTTCTATAGCACAAACCCTTGCCCAACTTTAGTTTGCCCACATACACCTGCAGATAATGGTCACTTTTTCCTTAATTGTCACAGAAGTTCCGCAATTTCATTTTCTCAACTTTTGAAGAGTTTTTACCTATTCCGTTCCTTTTAATTTAAGGGCTGATTTCCTATGGAAATATATATAGAATTTTAATGTCATTGGTGTCCCAACCCGGACTTTCTTTACGTTTCTAGTATTTGCATAATACAACGTTGCTGTTTTTAATACATTTAGACTTCATTTCTTTAACTGTATAGTTGTGGTGTTGATCAATTACACCTCAAGCCCCATACTCTTTTCTCTACATATTTAGTTCGCAGTTCTAATGAAATTACCAAAAGTGAACAAGGAAAGCTTGTTTACACTTGTAGCTTCATCTGTTCAGATAGTGTGGAAACACAGTCACAGCTCACATATTTTAGTAAATCTGAATCGTATCAAAATGGAGAGCTTTATTCCCCCATAGTGTATCAGCCTAACCTTATCCAGTTATCTCTTGTAAATTTTCTCTCAGTGGAAAGTGAATGTTCCCCTTTAGGTTTTCTCTGTCTCTAAGCCAGTGCTTCCCAACCTTTTCAGTACCATGACCCTGTTTTCAGAACAACAACCCTTTGTAACCCTTCCAGTTATAATGGGCATGAGGCGGTCGATTTTTAAAATGCACCTAAGCAATCGTGTGGTAGCGCAATAATCATTTGCAGGCAGCACATTTTCCATTAAAAATGCCCACTAACCTTGCAGAAACACACAGTTTTACTGATAAAACTAAATTGCCCACAAATTATAATAAGTAGAATGGAGTTTCAATTAATATTTATTATTTGTGCATCACCAGAAAAAGTGTCTTGATTTGCTTTGACCCTATTAAAATCTCTGTTTCCATCACCATTCAGAATTTTCAAAAAAATTGCTTTCGTTTTGTTTTCCTAACTGGTAAATATGCACAGCTCATTCACAAGTATTTACATTTTGTTCCGTATTTAAAAAAATGACAAACTACAGCCTTTCCTTTCGCAATCCCTGCAATCCAGCAAGACTGTCACATGATGCATTTTACTTTTCTTTCTCTCATTGCACAGTGAGAGGAGTTTGTAAACACCAATCCTCATGTTAAAAATATAGGCAGCAATTTGTCAGAAGACCCAGCCTGTCATTTGACCTATGTCTTTGAAGACCAGCAAATGTAACAAGATAAATACAGAATTTAAAGGCATCATTATGTATTGCTTAGGCGTTTCACTACCCACCAAATATTGGCCACTGACCCACCGGTGGCTTGAGACTCACAATCTGGGAAACACTGCTCTGTGCGATAAGTAAAGTCTGGGTGAGTATTTAGAAACGTGTAGTATGGACTTTCTGCTGGAAACTCATGAAAAATAAAAGTAAGCAAAATGTAGAATGTGGATACAAATTAACCAAATACTTTTGCTAAACATATACAGGCTACATAGATGGCTCCAATAGAAATAGGTGTGCCTCAAATTTCATGTGTGTATGATATAAGTATATAAAAATGGACAGATTGTTCTCCAGTACCATCACAGTGGCATATTCCAAACCTTCCCAATGCATCTTTGTTTTTATCTGGTGTTATCCTGAATAGACAGAAGACATATCCCCAAACAGACACCTTAATGTTTTCAGTCACTTCATATTTAAGATACTCCTGTTGCCACTGAAAGTATTCTCTGTAAAACACTCTCCAGATCCTTGCAGCTCTTTCAGTTCTTTTTCCTGGTATGTTCTTTGTGGTAAAGGAAGTGACATCACAGGTGACTCTAATGACCTCATGGTCCGTGACACCACATGACCTTTATCCCAGATTTTGAACCAGTACACTTTTCAGATAGTTCCAGTTTTCCGTATGTTAAGAAACATAATTTGATAACAGCAACCATCAAGCATCTTTAGAAATAACATGTCTTTTAACTGTTGACAGCTATTAGGTAAGTAGTCAACTTGATGAAATAACAGGAGTATTAAAGCAGTCCTCATAAACTACATTGGATTACATAATATAAAAGCTGTCCTCCTAATTATATCAGTTGTGACACATTTGTAGGGATACAGATGCCAGGATTGTTACTCTGTAGGGTGAGAGATGATCTCACTAGTGGCTAATAAAACTCCAATAGGACGTAGCATTGTACTAGTTTGTCCGCCTCTGGCCTTATTCCTGCTTGCTTGTCACAGTCATTTACCTTCTGACCTTGACTCCCTTTGCCCTCCCCTCAATTTAACAGCTAATGTTAACTTGAGGCACTCTAAGGACCCATAAACCAGCACATGACGAGGCTCCCCATTCAAACACATGACAAAGCGGGAAGACATTTACCCTAAAATCTGTCTTCCCTGTCACAGGCAATACTTTGTTAGGCGTCTCACGTCCTCAACAGAACTCATTACGCAATAAATCTTTTTTATGCTCTATGCAGAATACCCTCCCTTTTCCCTACAACTAGACCCCCTCCTCATGTTAGACTGCTTTACTGTCCTCGATCTTCAGTGATACATTGTCAGTTTGGGATGCGTGAAAGACACCATCCAGAGGCGAACTGAGTTACAAACTGAGCTACAAACTGATTCAGGAGGCTGTCTCTATTAAGCTAACTGAGTCTGCTACTAAGAAGTAGCAGATGGAGTAATCTAATGATAAGGAGCATGAGGCAGGCCCTAAAGGGAAGAATGCACAAGGGGCTAATTTCCAACAAATGCTGGAATGTAAGAGGGCAAAGACCCTGAGGCAATGTTAGGAAACATGGAGTTGTTGGCAAACTTTTCTATCAGATGTAACTTTTGACTCATTATGGTTTTCTTCAATGGCGGAAATAGCATCAGTGGCAGCCAGGAGACTGCTGAGGGTGAAGGAGTGAAAATTAGATCCTGCACCATCGTCTTTAATTTGCATCCTGCTCTTCACTAATTAAATGCATTTTGGGGCAGAGCTGAAAGGTTTAATCCAAAAAACAGTAAAGGATCAATAAACCTTCAATCATTTCAGACTTTTTGTTAAAGAATAATGGTGCGGTCTGAACACCAGCCTTCTTATCTCTTTTGAGGCTGGGCCCATAGTTGGAGAGCTGCTTGAGGGGAGAAATCCTGGCCACAAGTACCTCAATTGCAGAATGTAAACTCATGACTATCAAGGCAAATTGATTGGTGCAAGACTGCCGAACTGGCATGAAATGTGGAGGCTACTAATTTGAGGAGAGAGAGCTGGTGGAATATATGGACATCTTGGAACAGGCCTCCTCATTTAAGAACTCACAGAATAGGACTGAGGCGGCGTCTTCACTGGTACCGCCACAAGATCATGATCAGACGGACCAACCAGTGATTCCATGTGCCAGAGCCGACTCCATCATCGTATTCCCACCCGATCCGGTCCCTCCTATAGCCAAGGAGATTTACCCCAGCTCAAGTACTCAGAAAGTGGGAGAAAGTTTCAGAGGGGATAATGCCCTTGCTGGGCATACGGAGTTACCGAACTGCCTGGAGTTCTTGACTATATTTGATTCAAACCTATGCTTAAATCATCCCTTCCTACTGTCATGCTTTGTGGGAATAGACTAACTCAATTTAATTGAGAGTTCTGATATTGTGAGGGTTTTTCTTGAACACAGTTCAGGGAGGCGCAAGGCAAAGGTCTGGCTTTCTTTAAAAATTATTGTGAAATTAATTTTGGTTAACTGTGCCCAGTTACAACGTAGGGCTATAGATGTTATCCCAGTCCAGGAGAGGTCAAAGTACCTTGTTGGGTAGCCTACTACTCATGGTTTAGACTCTACAAATTCAATCGTGAATTGGGGGGGTAAAACATTCTCTCACCTCAGGAGAAACTGTGCAAGTCTCCCTATCTCAAGGTACAAGGGTAGTGAAGGTCTTGGAAGGTCCCAAATATCAGGGCTCTGGCCCCAAACAAGAAAACTGGAATTGGTTAGCTGGGGCACTGAATAGATCTAAGCCAAAGGATAAGCTGATACAGTCAGATTACTAGCACTGACCTTTCTTTGGTTTCTTGGAATGCTGCAGGATTAGGGAAAGACCGATGTAAATTATATGTTTTGTGTTCAATGAAGATCGACTTGATCTGCATTCAAGAGACCTGGGCCCATATTTATACTTTTTTAGCGCCGCATTTGCGTAGTTTTTTGATGCAAAATCGGCGCAAACGTACAAAATACAGTTGTATTTTGTAAGTTTGCGCTGCTTTTGTGTCAAACAATGATGGAAATGTGAGACTAAAAAAGTATAAATATGGGCCCTGGTGTTTAAATGATTTCTCATGCCCGTTACACGGTTTTAAGTAAAAAAGCACTCCCTTAAAAAAAAGGGCGTGCTAAAAGGGACATAGCCATGCTTTTAAGTAACAGATATAACTGGGAATTTGACAGTGTCTCCAAAACTAAAAACTTCTATACAAGTTAGGGGGGAGAAGTTTGGGCACCTGCCCCTGACTATTGTAAACGCATATATCGCCCCCAAAAAGGAATTTGACAATGTCTAACAACAACTGTTTATACAAGCTTGTGGTATGAGAAATTCTGCCAACCTAATTATAATGGGGGACTTAAATTGTAAAGTTTCTAATACTACACTTTATTCCTTCAGTGATCCAGATAGAGAAAAAGCGCTGAATATTCCATCTATCACGTTCCCTCCTAGAATTAGAGGTTTAATCTTTTTGAAAGGTCTGAGGTCCAGCAGTTGTATTATTCTGAATGGGCCCTTTAGTTCAGATTCACCCGCAGCCTACACACATAAGTCCGCTAAGAATGACTCCATTATGGACTATATTTGTACTTTATACAACATCGCTCAAAAAGCTGAGCATATGGCAATATCAGACACCCTATATAGTGACCACAAAATTTTAAGGCTTATTTTGAATTTGAAGCTTGGGGCCACAGATTCATGGTCTATCAAAGGTGCAATCCTTAGAATTAATGAAAAAAATAGGAGAATGTCTTGGACGACAGCTAAAATTATTTCGATCAAGCCATTGCTGGAAAATATAGTGGCAAACATTGAAGTTTGGGGGAAAGATGTTTTAACAAATTTTTCCAACTTAATAAAATACATTACTTCGTGTAAGCAGTTTGACCGTAATATAATTAGAGTGAAAAAAACTCAGCTTCCTATCTTGAATTTGAACAGAGTAATAAATAAGCTAATAAGGTGACAAATGGAGCTCAAAACTAAGGAAATGAATAGGATAATAACAAAACTCAAGAGAAGAAGATCGCAGCTGAAACTGACAATCCAAAGAAAAGAAGAGGACCATAAGTGGATTGCATTGAAGGAAGCAGCCGTAAAGAGAAACGCCAGAAAATTTGGGGCAATCATCTCAGAGGGGTGCGGAAACTGTAAAACCTTAGCCGCCCCCGATAGCAGAGGAAGATTGGAAGTTGTATATTCAAGACCTTTACGCTGAAAACCAGGGCGCTGACCCTGGGAGAAAGGTGATTGTTTCAAACGGAGAAGGAGAAATGGATAATACGGAAGCTCCAACTGTGGCAGAAATAGACTGGATTATAACTTCAATGCGATCTTCGGGCGCTATGGGCCTCAACGAGGTTCTGATGACTCTGATTAAAAGGGAGCCTTTGCTTTGGGCAAAACTACTTCAACCTGTATTTGGCTCCTGTTATGCCCGAGGCAATGTCCTGGAATCATGGACGGGTAGTATAATACTTCCTTTACATAAAAAGGGAGACAGAACAGTACCGTCAAATTACAGATAAATATCTCTATTAGATGCAACTGGAAAGATATTTGCGAAAAGCATCTTACTGCAATTAACTGATTGGGTTGAGGAATATGGTATTTTACCACTGGAACAGGCAAACTTTAGAAAGGCCCATAATACCTTAGATAACATCCTTATTATGCAAACTATAATTGATAAATACGTCCAGAATAGGGGAGGTGTACTGTATGCGGCATTTATCGATTAGTCTACAGCATTTGACAGAGTGGATAGGGGAATACTGTGGAAGAACGTGTTTTGTCTAAGGGGAATAGCCCCAAAGACTTTCTCAGGGCTGATAGAATAATCGAAGATCACATTTATGATCCAAAATAGAGAACAGTGCTGTATAGGCACTCTTTTAGTACCGGTAACCACCAATGTCGAGCGTCAACACCAACTGCATGTAGAGTATCTGGCAGCGGGTTGTCAAGATGTAAAGATCCCATCAATAGTGGGCTGTGTTTACTGGAACTGTATCTACATTGTACAGGGGGAATATTGTGAGGTGCATCATATGGATTTGACGCATTCTTCTGAAGAAGCTTCACCAATATTTGGATTCTAAATTACTTTGTGAATAAATCGAAAAAGACTGACTAACTTTCTCAAGAGTTGTTCTTGCAATATTCAGACTTTTATGAATATATCAAGCCTATAAACAAATGTGGTATTCATTTCTTATACATATTTTCCATTAGATTGTTTGATAATCATTTGTTAACGAGTGCCTTACATTGGTTGTTTTTTTTAAATGTTTGTTTACCATGTAAACTAGAGGGGCACCGTATTTGCACTTTGTGCCTTACTCAGTCCTTGAGCACCGGTCTTGTTTCCCTTTTTCTACAACCTCTGCATTATTTGAATATTGTGGAAGAAACTCCAAGATTTAGGGGTCCCTCCTTGTCTCCTGCGATTGGTGATTGCCCTGCACTCATCGACCTGGTGTAAAATCCTTATGAGTGGAGAGCAGGGATTGTCTTCAAAGGTTTCAACCAAAAATGGCCTGAAACAGGGCTGTTTACTGGTCCCATTGCTTTTCTCCCTTTACATTCATGACCTTCCCATTAGTCTTAGGAACACTTCTGGCTATGCCCCTGTGGTGGGGGGCCGGCCAATTGTGCGCTTGTTAAATGCGGATGACATAGTGGTGTACGATCTTACCCCAAAAGGCCTAAATCGAAGCTTGGACACCCTACATATTTATTCGGAGAAGCACTACCTAAAAATCAATACAGGAAAGTCTCAGGTGGCATTCTTCTCTGGGAAAAAAGCAGAGGGAAATCCTCTTCCCTTTGGGTTCTGGGTCAATACAAGCTGGAACAGCAAAATTCATACCAGTTTCTGGGTAAGATCTTTTCAGCTTCAATAAATGAGCAAGAGCACATTCGCCGTAACACTAACAAGGCTATTACACATGCCCAAGGTTTGGTGGCCTTTTATAATGCAAATGGTAAATGTCATGTGTTACACTTATCTGCCTACCAGATCAAGATTCCAGCGACTCTCTTATACATGACTGAATGCATAGACATAAACAAATGGGATTTTCTTGACAAGACAGAAGGCCGTATTCTAAGACGCATTGCCTCCTGTAATCATACAGTCCCAGGGGCAGCATTACGACTTGAATATTGCATTAAGAATATCTTTGTGCAAGGTCTTGCGGCAGTGATAAGAAGGGCGCATAGCCTTATGCATAGCGAGGAATTTACGCTGAGAAACCTGCCCTATAATGAAATCTTTAACAACTTGAGAGAAGAATCCGGGTTTTTCAGAAACTACATCAAGGCTATTGGTCTCTTAGAGATGGACTCAGACCTCTGTCCTTCGATAACCTATGTATTTCTAAAAAAATCCCTGAAGGAAGCAACATAGTCCAAAGGTTTTTTGAGGGACCTGGAAGCGAGTCGCCATAGAAAAGGTCTTGAGATGTTAACCAACTCGGTAAGTATGAAAGTGGTGCAACCCTATTTGACCTGGAATCTAGCGCATGGGGTGAGGCGATTTTGTATTCTGATTAGACTTAATAGAATACTCCTGAGCGATCTTATTTTTAAGTGGGTGGCCTCACTAACTCCTGCGACTTGTGCCAAGGTGGGGTATAGAATTTTAAACATGTTTTATTTGTCTGTCCTGCTTTAGCTGTACCAAGGAAAATATGGTTGAAACCCCTTTTTCTGCGGTCAACATTAGAACTTATAGAGAGGCCCTAGATTTATGTTATACCCCCCCCCCATGAAAGATTTTGTTACAGGATTTTACAATTTTTCAATCTTTTTTGCAACTATTTAGATTTTATGCGTTTTAGAAGTGTATCATTGTTTTTTTATGGTGAATTAATATGACTTTGTATCATTACTCATGTAGATCTCTTAGGTGTTCCAAACCATGATAATAAAATATTGCATTGTATTTGGAGGCTACTAATCACAGAGAAATGGGTCCATACAATAGTCATAAGTGGTTATCTGAAAGAACTAAAGGGAAAAACACGATCTTGGTTTTAAGAAGCATCTATCCCATCAGATGAAGTAAAGAAGGAATATCGGATGAAAGGGGTTGCAAATCATCGGGTGAAAGGGGCAATAGTGGATGTTCCGTTCCACAAAGAAATCAAGGTTTTTTTTAAATGTAGTTGTTGGATCCCAAAACAGACTGCTCTTATTGTCCTGTTCTGGATTCAAAATTACCAAATCAGTGTATCCAGAGTGGTCCTTTCAGGATGACATCCCTACTAGAGGCAATTCCGTTGCTCACAAAAGGAGATTACTTAAGCATGAATCACCAAGATGCTTACATTTATGGTCTAGTACATCATTCCATCTTGTGGTTTGCAGTGGTGGGAATCATTTCCAGTTCAAGGCCCTCTCTTTTGGTTGGTTGATGTCCCCAAGGATCTTCATGAAGGTATTAGCACTAGTGGTCGTACTTTTACACTTAGCGGGTATTCAAGTAATGCCCTACCTAGATGACTGAATAATTTTTCCCCTTCTTTTTCTAAGGCATTGAACAAGGTGAACTTAGTATCTGTGTGTCTCTGCAGCCTAAGGTTAATCTTACCCCTAACAAAATCTAATCTGGTGCCATCTCAAATTGGACTCATGACTGTGGGACTGTTCTGTACAACAAAGGCTCAGGTATTCTTACTAGAAGCAGGGGCTTAGGGCCTGGTTACGACCTTGGTGGATAAGATACTCCATCACAAACCTGATAGATATTCTACCGGTTGTTTTAAAAGTTCCACAGGATATAATGGAACTTGTAATAAGGTGGATGGGATATCTGTCCCGTTTTTGATGGAGTGTCCAATCCGCCAACGTCGTAATCAGACCCTTAGTCTTTGGGGGTCATTCCCGCCAGAAGACCGTACCGCGGTCAAATGACCGCGGCGGTCATTCTGACTTTCCCGCTGGGCCGGCGGGCGAACGCCAGAAGGCCGCCCGCCGGCCCAGCGGGAAAGCCCCTTCAACAATGAAGTCGGCTCCGAATGGAGCCGGCGGAGTTGAAGGGGTGCGACGGGTGCAGTGGCACCCGTCGCGATTTTCAGTGTCTGCAAAGCAGACACTGAAAATCTTTATGGGGCCCTGTTAGGGGGCCCCTGCACTGCCCATGCCAGTGGCATGGGCAGTGCAGGGGCCCCCAGGGGCCCCACAAAACCCTTTCCCGCCATCCTGTTCCTGGCGGTAAGAACCGCCAGGAACAGGATGGCGGGAAGGGGGTCGGAATCCCCATGGCGGCGCTGCTTGCAGCGCCGCCATGGAGGATTCCTATGGCCAGGGGAAAACCGGCGGGAAACCGCCGGTTTCCCTTTTCTGACCGCGGCTTTACCGCCGCGGTCAGAATTGGCCAGGAAGCACCGCCAGCCTGTTGGCGGTGCTTCCGCGGTCGTTGGCCCTGGCGGTCGATGACCACCAGGGTCAGAATGACCCCCTTTGTCTCTTTCTGTCCTTTCAGGAAGCTCCTGCCAGCAGAATATTCTTGAAAGTACAAGGGTTAATGATAGCAAAAATGGTAGTGGCTTTATAGGCTTGTCTCCTTCTCAAACCTATTCTTCGCCACCTTCTAACCCGTTGGTTGCCAATCTTTCACAGGATTACAAAGTCATGGTAGATGCTGCTTAGTCCCTAATTCAAGACCTTGTTGTTTGGTTGGACATCTTCTCAAAGGGGTAGTCTGATTCCACTACTCCAATAATTAAGAAATAATAATGCTAGCCACTGGGATTGAAGAGCAATTCTAACAGACAGGGAAGTAAAAGAAAAGTGGCCCCCTATAGAAGTAAAGTTTATCTGAAATTAGAAGGAATTATCAGCCATATAAAAGGCCCTGCAGTTGTTTGATGCCCTTCTGAATGAAAAGGCAGTGGTAGTCAGAACAGACAACCATGTAGCCAAAAGCTACATAAACTGACATGGTGGAACCAAAGTAAACTCACTGTGGGAGTTAGCAGAGCCAATTTATCTGTGGGCTGAAGCTCCTCTACTCTTGCTCTGAGCAATATATTTTCTGGGTGAGGACAATTTCCTTGGGGACTTAGTAAGCAGTAATGTTCTGTCATCAGTGAACCTTCAGTTTGAGAAGGAAGAGTTTCAGCTGGTCATGTGATTTGGCCATCCATGGTTGGATCTTTTTGCCTCTCCAACCAATGCTATCCTAAAGCATTACTTCAAGGAAGAAGCTAGTCAAGCTTGGGCAGTGGTTGGTCTGTCCTTCAAGTGGCCAACAGGTCTCCTGTATGTCTTAAATCCCTGTAGGAAATCCACCTTTTGTGCATGGTCATCCCTGTTGCTGGACCCAATATATTGCTGACTTCAAAACTCTGTGTACTTTACCTTAGCTAACCAGGAGCAAAAGTGCATGTGCTTCCACTTTAAATATTGTTGAATTGGAGTATTCTTATGCCATATTCACTGTGCATATAAATCCATAGTGTATGTAATAGAAAGTACGGCCAGGGCCTGAAAGTAAAATGCCACTAGTACACTGCAGAGCTTACTGTACCATCAAGTACAGAAGCAGTTCAAACATGGCTTCAGGCCTACTATTTTAGCCTGACTGGAGCAGTGTAAAAATTGCACTTTCACCCAACATAATAAACACTATTTTACACGTCACAACTGTTTTAAATAAATAAATTAATAAGTCACCTATAAGTAAGCATTGTAGTCCACAAGACAGCATGTCTGGTACACTAAAAGTAGGACATGTAGAAAATTAATGTTAGCATCTCCCTACAGTCACAATGCCCAAAAGCTATGTTCAGTGTGTCAGATCTATCTGTCCTACACAGAAAAACACAGAACAGATTAAGGTGCTAATACTCTTTCTTAGGAGTGGGAGAAGCTGGAAAAATAATTTACTACTACTGTTTGTAATAGTTAAAAAATCAAATTCAATGGTGAAGTCAGATTTTTTATAAATATTAAGGAAAAGTATATTTTTAGAAAATTACCTTTCACCTTCCTGAACTGTCAGAAGGCTAATTAGCACAAGCCTCTGCCAGTTCTCCACCTATGCTCATTCTTAAATAGAGCGTGATACATTAATAAACAACTTCAGTACTGAATCCATGAAATTTATTTTAGCATTTTAGAAATACTTAAGTTACTTTAAGTAAGGGTACCATTGTAAAATGCCAAACAAAAGAAACAGGCTTTCACTTTACACACATTTAGGTACAACATTGCCGTAAATATTAAGACAAATTGATTCTTATGAAATTAAAAAAGCAAAGGGTATTCAAAATGAAATTTAAAATATTTAAAATGCTTACCTTAATGCATTTCTGAACATTCACAATGAAAACATTTTTTGTGTCTGATTTGGATTTTTGTAGATGGGATACTCCAGGATATTTACAATGGAATTTCCCTCCCTCAAAGTCCAAATGCATTGTAAAATATTGACCCTGGAATAACTAGAACAAAATGCCTGTTTTCTATGTGACGGAACATTACATCTGCAAAAGTCCCTTTTAGGAATTTATTTTTCATCATCAATGATATTTCAACTCTGTATAACAAGGGACATTAAACTGATGTGTTTTAGCTATTTGTTACTCTATCACAAATGTGTTCACATTCCTGTCATTTATTTAGAAAAAATTAAGCCTGTAAAATACATTTTTCTAAAAACAGACAAGCTTATATGCACATTGGTCAATGAGTAAGACATCATGGACAATTGTCACATTTTACAAAAACATACATTTTTTTCTTCATTAAAACACATTTTTAATATGCTGACCTTCATATTTAAACCATTTACTCTGATGTCTTTGATCATTTTGGCACACAATATTAATATTGATTGTTCAAAATACTGACTTACAATTGTGAATTTTGAAATATCCATTGTATCATAGGTGCATTTTATGCTAGATCACTTGCAATAGAGGGAACGTAACCACCCTACAATTGTGAAGGAGTATCACACCTGATGTACCTGATGCAAAATATATTTTTGCCCTCTTTGGTACAACTGTTCTGTTGGCAATAGCCATCTCTACACCTCTCCTAACCAGCACTAAAGTGCTCGTGCTGACTCCCATAAACATGGTTTGATTGGCATATACCTGATTGACATATTTAAGTTTATATGTAGGTCACTTGTCGAGTAGTATAGCACATACCCAGGGCCTGTAATTTGAATGCTACCACTGGGCCAGCAGCACTTATTCTACTACCCATCTAAGTAGCACTTTGAAACATGTCCCAGGCCTGCATTGCTGCTTTAAAGTGTTGTCCCATTGGCATGTTGAATTGGCATTTAAACCCCTTGCGAAGCCTTAAACTCTCCTTTTTATTACACATGTCACCCCTAGGTAGGCCCTAGGTAGCCAATAGGGAGGTTACAGTTTAAGTACATCTAGCTTTTACATGTCCTAGTAGTGAAAAACTCCCAAATTCGATTTTCACTACTGTGAGGACTATCTCTCCAACAGGATAACAGTGGGGATTACCTATTACATTTAATAAGGTGTAATTCCTAAACCGGGGTGGTAAACATGTCATTTTTGGTACCTATGAACTTGTAATGATAAACATTCTTTAATAGTAAAGTCTGATTTATCATTACAAGTTTGAAATGGCACTTTTAGAAAGTTGGAATTTTCCTGCCCTTAGCCCTCTGTGCCTACAGACTGCCTTAGGTTACATGAATGGGTGTAACTGACAGTCGAGACTTTGTGAATTGACTCCACACAGTCATACAATACTGGTATTAGCATAGCCTGATTGGGCTGTTAACTGACAAGGGGGCGGAGCTAAGCACAGCCCCACTTGTCCCTAAATAGTCTGGGCTCTGGCACCACACAATAGACTTAACAACGCTGTATTATCAGTGCTGCCAGCTAGGAGCCAGGGCATGAAATGACTGGAACTTCAAAGAACCTTTCTGGAAATTTCTCTAAACGTCTAGAAGCACGGAACCAGGGTATAAAAATAGAGCTCTCAGAACCCCCTCATCAGTTCACTATTGGACCTATGGAAGGACTTTCAGAAGACTACCTGCTACTGTGACCTGCTGTGCACTCTGACAGACTGCTGCTGTACCTGGAAGGACTGCTTTGCTTCCTGAAGTCTGTCTTGAATGTTCAGAGGCCAGCCCTGCTGTAGAGCCCTGTATCTTCACCTGCACCCAGGACTTCCAGAAGTGATTCTAAGTGCTAGTTTGCTGGCCTCTTGTTCAGAGCCACAGGGACATAACAGGATTCCACCATCTTGAACCTGCAACTGGATCCAGTGTGAGTGAGCCTTGAATCTCCAAGGTTTCGATCCACTCGTGGACCCTTGGTGTGGTGCGAAAGGTGCCCAGGTGGCCATTTTCCAAAACTTTGAACTTGCTATTTTGTAACTTTAACTTTAAAAAAATCATAACTCTGGTTCTAATAATTGGATTTTGATGGTTTAGGTGGCAAATACATTATTTAAATTGGTTTGGGACTTTTCTTGTTTTGTGTTATCACTTCATTACTGTTTGTGTGCGGCGAAATACTTTACACATTGCCACTCCATTTAGCCTGACTGCTTTTGGTGCCAAGCTACCCAGGGTTAAGCACACGTTAATTTAGTGACTTTCTGTGAGTCATCTACAAGGGATAGTTGCTGTTGTTTGACCAAGGCTCACACCACAGTCAAACAACAACCCAATTTCACACATGTCCTTTATGAAATGTTTTGTTGCTGTAACAAGCATTAGTTATTTGAAGAGAAAATTGAAAAGTTAACTTACTCCCTTCATGCTGCTGTCTGGCCTGCAACTGCCCATTAAAAAGGAGATAGGCATTGTCAAGTATGATGATCAAAAGGGGCGACAGGGTGCAGCACACGTGCTTCCCATGTTGGGAAGACTGGCCGAGCTGGAATTCAGCTGACTTTTTGGTCCAGCATCATAGTTCCTCTCAGCATTTCCTGCAGTGAATGCTGTTGCCGCTTGTAGGCCCCCAGGGTCCACACCGTCTTTGTGATGGCCTTAAAGTTGTCCTTTCTCTGATGGGACTTGACATGTATGGATACAAAAATAGGAAGAGCAAAAACATTTACCAACTTCTATTCCTTTATGTTTTTATGTAACACAAATTAGAAAAATCAGTCACAAACATTCTTGTACATTGCACCACCATTTTTTTTTCTGCAGTTTGATTTGTGTTTTCATTATGTTACAAAATGAAAAAACACAGATTTGTAGTAACCTATTGAGTAACCTTATCCCTTGTTATGTCCTCATCTTACTAATCCAGCCCATTGACATCATCTAGACCGAGTCATCTCTAAAAATTAAATTTTTTTGTATGTAAAAGTATATATGTTAATTCAGATAATAAATATATATTCATGTTTGAATTAACATTTTTCAATTTTTCAAAAATGAAATTACTTTGAAATACATACATATCGTAATACACACCAAAATAAACAAATCAGTCAATATTAATGTTATGGTGCTGTATTTTTAAAATGTGTTTAAGAATGCACACTATAATTTACTACTGAATTAAAAATAAACAGAAACTTCATTTCAATAACAACACTTTACTCAGGAACTAAACAGGAC
This sequence comes from Pleurodeles waltl, assembly GCF_031143425.1. Lineage (NCBI taxonomy): Eukaryota > Metazoa > Chordata > Amphibia > Caudata > Salamandridae > Pleurodeles > Pleurodeles waltl. The sequence goes on along the minus strand of NC_090442.1, from coordinate 793,620,393 downwards.
ATCTAGCCTGTGCTTAAAAAAATATAATAAAGTTACTCACAATTATATTGCCATTTTAAACATGTACCTGTTCCTCTTGTAAACCATACAGCTTGCTGTACAGGAACAGGACCTCATCAGCCAGCATCTCCAGCTCCTTTGGTGAAAAGGTTGGGGCCCAGTCTCCTGAATTACAGGGCATTGTAGCTGCCAGAGTCAGTAAGCAGCAGCAAAAGTAGAGGAGGTGTTGGTCTTGGTACTGTTAGGAGGCAAGTGAGCTTTTATTTGGATGCTGTGTACATGTACACAATGTGCAAGACTGACAACGGAAACAGGCATTTCCATTGGCTTTCATACATTGCATTCGTACTAAGGGTGGGTGGAGCTTGTGGAGCTTTACTCTGCGGAATTCCGCAGGGTTCTATAAAACTCTGTGAGATTCAGTGGCGTCCTGTCCACCCGATGGTGTGTGACTTCTAAGACTGCTCTGGCAGCGAACAGACTCCCAATACAAGAGCAGATCACTGTGAATGGTGCTTTTTAAGTGCTGGATAAACTTCTTAAGTATCAATAGAATAAGGCCCCAGTGTTCCATATGCCATGTAAGCCATGGATACTCTAATGTAAAGCAGTTTATTTCTCTGTTTGCTCCTATGTCTGCTGATATGAAATGCATTGAAAACCTCTTAGGGGAATAGTGAACCCACCCCACTCCTCTGGTGGTTAAGCAGCAAATGTGACTCCAATATTAAGAGAGCACAGAAAAGACACATCACTGCAGAGCCCCAAGTTCAGAGCCAACAATGCAGAGTCCTCATGGCAAGGGAAGATGTCTCACTGCAGATCCCACAGGACACGAGAAGATATCTCACTGCGGAGCCCTTCAGTACAAGTGAAAGAACAAACATACAAGTGTTTTAGAGGGAGTGTGCCCTTGCCTAAAACACAAAGAGCCCCCTTACAAGACCTTGGTGTTCCATGGTTTCTTCAAACACCAGCCATGCACCCAAAGTCCCCCCTTAAATGTCTACTACTGACTAAATCACTTACAGCCACTGGATGACTCCACTGATCTGGATGCAGTGCAAGAGGAGGGTGGCAGTGATAAACAGGGGACTTCTGGTTCCGAGGGCCATAGTCCGGTGTCCGTATCTGGGGCTCAATCAGCAGGGAAGAAAAGGTCCCGCAGGAAGGAGAGACAGCCCACTGTAGTCCTTGGTAAAAGAGAAACCTCCTCTGAAAAGTTCCAAAAGTCTCATTTGCTGGCCTGGGCACTGCTTGCTGGGTATTAAGTTAACCCTTGTTCCTACCCAATGGGTTCTTGATCGCCACAGACATTCCCTCTGACTCACTCTGTTGTGTTGTAGTTCATGAGCCACCACTAAGCTATAGGTTTGTTGCCTTTGCATCACGGCGCAATCTTAATTTTAATGCTAGTTTTGAAATTCACTCTCTAGCCAATCAGCACCCTTCATTAACAACGGGACATGCTGCAACAAGAAAGGAAAAGTTGACCAATAAATGCTGGTCTTGCTAAAAAAAGGAGAAAATTGGAGCATGGAAAGAAAAAAGGACTAGGGACACTGCATAGCATAGCAAAGCTACTGCAGTGCCACACAATGTAATACGTTGTTGTAAATTGGCATGGTGGCCATTACAGAAAGGGGAAGAATGCATTGTTTCTCCTTTTATAACTGATAATCAATCCCGCTGGTGGAGCAGCAGAATTTCTTAGTAATTCTGCGTTACAGGGGTAATGCAGAGTTACTAAATTCCTCCACATCTACTGGCAGAATAATAGTTCCACCCACCTCTAATTCACACATGTTAGCCTGTGGCTGTGTCCGTTGTGGAGTTGCACATCCACTACCTGGTCAATTTCCTCTACTTGCAAATGTCCTGATGGTGAGGTCAGGTGCCCACCATTTTAAATAGGTAACTAGTGTAGTTGTCAATGTTAAGTGTGTCACCACCACTCAAAATGGTGCCTATTTTTCATAAATATGCAAAAAGTTAAAATGATGATTTCTTTAAAGAATGTATTGGTAAAATGCGATATTTGTAAAAAAATTTACACTTCCGTTGATGGAATTATAAACAAGAACAAAATTAAAATATTAAATGTGTAATTAATTAATTAAGCATGTCTAATTTACTACATTTAAAAAAATTATTATACATGTCAAACATTACATGTAGAAAAAGATATTCACAAATAAGTGTTGTACAAAGTTTTGCTGAAAAAATGTAATTAAACATGTATTAATGTTGGGTTCATTGGAAAAATGTGTTTTATAAAACAATTTACCCTATCTAATGCAGATATATGAACCCAGGGGAAGTGAGAAAATGACAGCCTCAAGTCATCGGACCATTTCCAGACATTACCACCAAAGAAGAACAGAATCCCACATCAATAACACCAATAGTGAAAATAATGGCAATACTCCAATTTGCAGCCATAGGGTCATTCCAATACACTGTTGCAGTATCTGGTGGAATGTCACAATCAACTTTCAGTGGTGTGCTACAAGAAGTATTGCCGTCAATGATGAGACATATCTACAGCTTCATACATTTTCCTACAAAATGGGATTTTAGCTAATGTGAAGGTAGATTTATCTGCTTTGGCTCGCCTAACACAAGTGGTCAGAGCAATTTAAACAGCACATATTGCCTTGGTGACAACATTCTACATAAATCAAGTGTAATGCAATCTTCAAAACTTAAATTCAATCCCCGTGCAAGTGTTCTTCACACAAGATATGTACATCCAAAGTGCACTTCTGTCTTTTCCAGGAACACTCCATGTTCGCATATGGTGGGCACAGGAAGTGGGGGTATCGAAGGACTCAGATGTTGTAACAGCTGGAGTGGGATGTAATGGTGTGGGCTGAGTGAAACTCACTGGAGCTGTCTGCCCAGGCACACCAGATGGACAAGGCTGCTCCTCATCATCTGGACTTGCAGGGGTAGAATTCTCACTGAGGGCTTTTTCCTGGTCTGGAGTGGAGTTGTGGCAGATGGTTGTCCACATTCTCTTGGTGTTGGACCTATGATTAATTAGAAATAAAAATGTTGTTAGAAGTCTGGATTCTACATCAAATCGGTTTGAGTGAAAAAATGAAGCAGCAGCCTAAAAGGTAAAAGACAATATAATTATTACAGTTTTCAGTTGTTTGTTAGTAAGTTACATATCTGTTTAAATTACACACAAAATCACTTCAGAAAAGCATGAAAAATGATGGTCTAAAAATGTAAGGAAAAAATTAAGTATACATTAAATATACCAATTGCAGCACAACACAATAGAGTGGAGTAAATTAAGAAAAACATTCAAAGGCTTACCAGGGTAATGGTCTGAGGATTAAACACCTTTGTAAGATACATAGAATAAGTCATATTATTTAAAGATCTTGTATTCTGCAAACAATGTAACATACATTGAACATTTAGAGATAAAAACTTTAATAAGATAGAAACAATCAAATCAATTAAGTATCATGTAAATGAGAACAAACAAAATTAATCAGCATCACATTTGCCAACATAGCATAATATAGAGACTGATAGATACATTACACTTTAACTTATGTGAAAATATGTAAAACAAGAGAGATTGATCAGGATAACACTGCAATATCATTTGAACAAATCAAAAATAAAGGCATCACTATCCCTAGAGCAGCAGCGCTGGTTGAATAGACCTATCACTTCAGGCAAAATTATAGCTATCTTGAGAGGTATTAAGGGGGGGAAGGCTCCAGGCCCAGATGGTCTCCCGGGTAAAGTGTATAAAGTCTTGGAGCAGGCATTAGTGCCTTTTTTATTAAGATTGTTTTCCGACGTTTTTGCAAAGGACTCCCCCATTCCGGCTTCCTGGAATGAGGCCGTCATTTCACTGATTTTGAAACTGAGTAAAAATCTAGTTAGGTGTGAGTCATACAAACCCATTTCGCTGCTAAACTCGGATTACAAGTTATTTGCAAAGATCTTAGCGGATTGATTAAATGTTGTGGAGAGGGATATGATTAATATAGATCAGAAAGGCTTTGTTAAAGGCAGGTATTTACACGAGCTTACGCACACTTTAATTGGGGCAATTGATGGGGCAACTGTTTATAAGATCTTGGGGGTCATAGCTTTGAATGCTTCGAAAGCCTTTGACAAGGCTAATTGGGGTTACTTAGCTTTGATTTTGAGTAGCCACAATTTGGGTGATAATTTTTGTAGGGCTATAAAATGGATCTATCACGATCCCTCTGCTAGAATTCTAATCAATGGGAAACTCACAAACTCCTTTAGGATATCGAGAGGTACTAGGCAGGGATGTCAGTTATCTCCACTTTTGTTTGATTTGTATATCGAGCCTTTCACTAGAAGAATAAGACAGCATCCTGAAATAGCTCCTTTTAAATGGAAGCAGTGGGAGAGGAAAGTAGCACTTTATGCAGATGATTTAATGGTATTCACCGCAGATGTGTCGACCGCTCTCCCAGCCCTGCTACGGCTAGCCGAGGACTTTGGCTCTGTTTCTGGCTATCAGGTTAACTCAGAAAAGACTGAAATAATAGCATGGAACCAAGAAGGGGAGAGCTGGCATGGGAAGGCTGAAATGCGGTATTTAGGTTTATTAATTACACAAGATATTGAGAAATTGGCTGTGAAAAACCAGGAAATGGTGTTTAATGAGGGGCTGAGTCCATCTCCCGTTGAAGTTATTGGGTAGGGTGAACCTGGTTAAAATGATTCTTCTCCCAAAGATCAACTTTATTCAGAATGCTATTCCGCTACAAATGAATGGTAGATAGCTTAACAAGCTCCAACAGGCTATTACTTCATTTATTTGGGCATGTAAGGGCGCCAGAATCGCGTGGAAAAAATTGCAGAGGAGGAGAGAGAAGGGAGGACTATCATTGCCGGACTTGCAGTTGTATGGATGGGCCTTCCTGTTGAGAAATTCGAGGTTGTTATTTACCTCTCTGGATGGTACAGTAATGGGCGCTATGTTCAAGGCTATGACACAATCTATCCAGGGGGCGGCAAATCACTTTCTTTTTAAATTTGGTGATCCAAATTTTTTAAAGAAAATAAGATTACAAATGTTGAGGGATGCAGCAATGTGTTGGCACCAGGTGAAATCCATCATTAAGATAGATTATTATAATCAGTGAGCTCCGATCTGGGACTCTCCGGGTACCCCAGAATGCTTGAAAGAGGCTTTGGCCAAACCAATAAGGGCAGCCGGCTTGGAATACTGGGGAGATCTTTTACAAGAGGCGGTGTCACTCCCATGGGATGAACTGAGAGATAGAACAACTGTCTAGTTTTAAATGCATTCAATTGGCAGCCTGGGTACAGTTTTCTTGACGAAGCCAGCAGGGAGAAAACCCCTTAGCAGAAGATCTTTTCAATGGCTCCCCCAATGGTAGCAAGGTTGCAAGGTGGTATTGGGAGATTCTGGAGTCGATTGATGGTGACTTTAAATTGCCAGAGCAGTTGTGGCAAGGAACTATGATGAAAGAAACAGCGCAGTTAGGATGGCAAGAATCCATAAGAATGTGCTTGGAGGTAGTAAAGGCTGCCCCGCTGAGGAAAAACCATCTGTATGTGATACATCGAGCTTATATCACCCCAGCAAAATTAACGAAAATAAAAAAAGGGGAAGTGGTGAATTGCGTTAAATGTGGAGTTCCAAATGCCACGGATGTCCACATGTTTATGTAGTGTCCAGGAGTTGCTACTTTTCGGACTGAGGTGGTGGGAACGCTGTTGCAGATTACAGGTAATGAAGTTATCGTAAATCTCCCCCTTATTATCTTTGGCAAACAGAATGATTTGGTGGGGTGGTCGAGAAACTGTAGGAGTCTGCTGTTCTTCGCTATTCTATTAGCCAGAAGGGATATTTGCTTGAAATGGGTGATGGCAGCCCCCCCTGTACACAGGAGCTGGCTTGATATGCTTGTGAATACAGCTATATTAGATCTTAAGGTGGGTGGCCCTGAGCAGAGGTTGAAAAAAAGAAAGCTATGGGCTCCCCTCTTGCAATGGGCCCCTCTCTAGGGGAGTATTGTCCTATGATTTAAAATCCCTTTTTCATCCGTGCCAGCCACCTGGGGGCAACCCCAGGAAGGCTGAGCAGGTGACACTGGAGCCTCCTTGGGTGGTGTGTCCACTTTTGTTTTGGTTACAGAAGCAAGAACCCGGTGGAGTTAAGGTGTAACAAACCTGTGAGGTGTATGAGGACATAAAAAAATAAAAAATAAAAATAAGACATCATGTAGTTTTAGTCATTTCAAATAAGCTGTATCAACACCTGCAAAATAGTAAGTGAAACATGCCTATTCAAAATAAACTGAAATTTCCAGCATTTCCAGTATGGAACACATATGAGAAATTGGTTCAGAGGTGAAGAAACACTTACCTGTACCATAAAATATTGTAAAAGTTGATGGTGATTGCAACCTGTAATCTTAAATTAAGCAGAATACATTCATACTAAGAAACAAACAAACAAGGGAAAAAGAAGTGTGAAACATAGAGAAAAAACAATATTGACAAAACATTTTGACTATTGATGAGATAAACAACATGGAGACTAGGAGGTTTTACTATAAAGCAAAGTTAAATAATAAATTCTAGGTGTATATGTATTAATAAGGTAAAAACACATTATCAACAGCTACATTAAAAGGAAACATTTTGGGGGGGTTTAGTGATACATTCAAAAGTATAACTTACCAGTCTCCATTCCACCAGGGATTCCTGTCAAGCCTTCCGGATGTAGGATCTGCAAGACCTTCTCCTCCCACGGAACTAGTTGTAAGGAGGGGCTGGGATAACCACCACCAGTCCTCTGGGCCTCCAGGTGGCTCTTGGAGACCAAGGAACACACTCTCCCCTGCAGGTCATTCCACCTCTTCCTAATTTCTTCCTGTATGCACAGGTTGTTTGCTACAGCATTGACTCTGTCAACTATTCTGGACCACATTTGCCTCTTCTGTGCTACAGTTGTATTTTGTACTTTTGCTCCAGACAATTATGGCTCTACTTTAATAATTTCTTCAACCATGACTGACAATTCTCTCTCGGTGAAATAGTGATTTCTCCTTCCTTCCATTATAAGAAAATTAAAGGAAATTAATTTGGTAACTAACAAGTTATAGTATTTATAAAAAGTAAGAAACAGAGGGAGCAAAAAAAAATGCATTTCTCTGTCAAAAATTCAGTTGAAAATGTTGTGTTCATGGTCTGAAATGGAGTGTGTTTTATAGTTTGGTATGCAGGTCACAAACAATTCAGGTGTGTGATGCTAGCATCCATCCAAAAGCCACAAGCATAGCACAATGTTTAATGTGTCCCGCCACAGAATCCTGCCATCAAGAATCGGCCACTAGAACAATGTCAGCACAACTGTGAAATCTAAATATGCTGCTCGGTGCAATCTCGCCAGAGATGGAGAATGTTAGCCAGCAGAGGAGTCCGCCGTGTCATTATCGGTGCACCGCTTACGCTGCGGAAACCACTCTGTCAATGCAGATGGAGGTTCAGCCGGCAGACATCTAAATAGGGCGGGCAGAAATCTGTCAGCTTGATGGAGTACTTGTAAACGCTGCCACGGAGGAACGGCGGCATTCCTGCCAAAATGTAAACAAGGCCCTAAGTCAGAAGGTAAAACTTATGACAAGAACGAACCTCGTTGGTGTATCCAACCCATACTCCAAATCGTTCAGCCTGAAATTGTCCCCAAGTCCCAATCTACTATGACCGTAGACTATTATTGGTGCCTAGTGCTTCCTGTTGCTATTTGTATTTAAAACTTTAAAAATGCATATCTGTGGTCCCTTGTATTGGATTTTTGCAATCCAGATATTATACCTAAATAATTTGGTTTGTGATTTTTATTGTTTTGCATTTTGATGCTATTACTGTTTTAGTATAAGTACCTTAGACATTTCCTTAAATTAAGTCTGACTACTATGTCCTATAGCTACCAGGGGGTTGAGCTGAGGTTAATTTATTGACTTGGAGGGTTCTCCCTGGCAAGGGTTGTGATTACTACTTGATGTGGGCAGTTGCACACCTCTGATAATAATTCAAAGCCTTACGCTACCATTTTCCTTTAAAATACTTGCACCTCATAGTTGCATGCTGGGAAGGTGTGGTCAGAACAATGCAGAGGATGCTGAGGAATGAGGAGCCGAGCACGCTGAGCAAGGAGTCAGTCGTCGGCCATGGCAAGGTCCCACCTGAGGTAGACAGGAACACCGGTGACCACAGCAGAGTAGAGAGAGGAGAGCAGAGAGCAGCGGCACCCAGGCACTCATGTGGTCTGGGTGGCAAGCTGTGGAGAGATGCTGCATGTGACCGGCAAGTGGCAGCTATAAGCAGCAAGCCATAAGGGAGCATGCTAAGAGCTGTGAAGGAGAGAAGTAGCAGAATAAGTGCTTGGCAGCTGTTTCTGGGATGATTTTGGCGAGGCCCTAGGTGGCTGGGGGTTACTGCTGGTGGGTGCGGAAGTGCTTTTAATTAGTTCAGTGCTGCTTGCTCTCATCCTGCATTGTACCACCCCATTCCTCTTCAATCTTCTTCAACCAGCTCAACTAGTAAAGCAGCATATTTGAGACAACACAGGAGAGTTTACTGCTTATCAGGGGGGCTACCAGGTACCATAAAACCTACTGGACCTTACTTTGAATAAAACAGTGTCACAGCATTATGCAATCTGGGAAAACCTGAGGTCTAGTGGTGACCCAGAAGCAGAGGAGAAGGCAAACCCAAGTGCTGCCAGGGTAGTCAGGACATACTTTATCATTAGTTCTGGTAACGCCCCAGCTTTTCCAGACAGGATAATTTGGGGCTTTTATGATAACAAACAACACAACTAAGTTTAATTTCTTAAAGGACGCAGGGACAGTAATATTTTCAAGCCATACTAACATTAAGGGGCTACCTGTTCCTTAAGCCCTACAGTGGTAGTAGACAATTATTGAGGGGAGCTGGACACCCAATTGCAGGCAAAGGGTCTTGGAAACAGCACTGAGCTAGAGAGTCCTTGTGTAACCAAAGGTCACCCACCACCAAGCACATAACTTCAGCGAGGGAAAGGAGGTGGTTTTCCCAAATTGCCGAAGCACCAACCTGAGTTCATTGTATAAAGTGCTATTAGATGCAACAGAGAAGAGGATTGATTCTAAACCTTGGGGCCGATAAGGTCTGTGAAAGACCTGTCACTGCAATTGCTCAGCTCGTTGCTGGGAGGGGATGACCTGTCTTTTTTAATAAATCAACTAGAGGAAGAAGAAATAGAACAACAACTCTCTGACAATGGGCAGCCCTGGCTAATGGAGAGGGATCCTATTATGTGAGCCCTATCAGGCATGGAAGGCTTGTAGGTGAGACACTGCCTTCTAATGAAATCAATCAGAAGGAATGCAAACAGACCCAAGAAACAGATGGAAAACAGACAGGCCTAACTGATGAGAACTCCAGAGATCAGGAGAAAGACCTTTCATATCTCTGCTCCAAGGAATGGTAGAACATGCTTGCTTTATATGGTAATGAAGCTCCATCAATTTCCAGTCCTATTACAAAAGGCAGCAACCAGCCCCAAGGTGAACCATGCTCAGAACTTAACAGAGTTATGTGGAGGCTATGAACTTTCAGGCAAATAAAATGGACATACAGATCAACCTCCTGAACACCCTAGCAATGTATGTAGCAGGAATTGATGAGAAAATTGCTAATTTAAATAATTTGATAAGAAGACCACAAGTAGACACACAGGTTATTGGAAAAGATTGCAATTGGTCCCCTGTTTTGGACAAACTGTCAGCTCTTCCTGAGACAATGTCACAGTTATTAAATGACCAGGAGAGTATGGCTGAGGAAAGGCTCTATAAGGGCCTAGACACACACAGATGAAGTAACAAAGGCTTGCATCCTCGCAATGGAGCATGATTCCGCCAAAAGGAAGGTAACGTCAAGGAAGGTTATGAACCTGCAGTGCAGAAACTCTTGGGATGGAATCAATGAAGGTATGAACTGCAGTGTGGTAGCCACTGGAGCTGACACCGCGGATACACAAGCACTAACAACACTCAAACAAGAGTTCAGCAGTGATCATCAGAAGGTGGGTGGCACATCAAAGTCTAAGAGCGCTATAAAAAGGAAGAGTCATAACAAAAAAACTCTTCTGGCAAGCAGTTTGGCAGCCTACCCAATTTTCAACACAAGAAACAGGTGACCCCCCCACCTACCCAACCACAAAAATCCTCCATGGATATGGGGGGAACCCAGAAGCAGCTGGCGCAACACAGTGAGATTAAAATGTTCAGCGGTGCAGGAACTGCCCAGGAAGCAGCCTCACTGGATATCCTGAATCCAGTTATGGTTAATAACTGGCCTCTACACTCCAACCATTACTTGGCCATCTGCCCGAATGAGTCAGTTAGAACACAGACTGACACTGTAATGGAGATTCATCAGACTCCTAGGGATGAACACTGCAATGAAGAAGAGGCTGTTGTCATGGACATCAGGCCTGAGATCGACTCCATCAAACCACAAATGGGTTAAACCAGTTCTGGTCCTAATCCCAACCCCACAAAGGAAAGGGGAGCAGAGAACAATTGCTGTCAATGTCATGTGTTGGGCCTGAGAAAGAATTAAAACACATGAAGCAGTCTGCATGTTACTATACCCAGAATATATATTGACGGGCCCATTTGACATTTTAAACAGGAGCAACCTTCTCAAGATTATTCACTCTATCGATACGCTTGGAGAGGTCACTTCAAAGGATATTGTTCAATAGAATGTATCAATCCAGGCCCAGGACAGCGTAGTGAATCCACCAAAGTCACTTGGGGCTCAGTCGAATGGGCTCAGAAGGTTTGAAAGAAGCTGAAACTTTTAGAAGTTGGGAAATTATAATTACCCCATTAAAGATTATGGAATATTCGCATGTCCTGGAGGCTACAAGGAAGGACGGAACAACACTGAGTCAACCTAGAAATGTCTATTCTGTTTTAAGAAATGCATTGAGTAAATCACAAGGCCCTCCAATGCAACATGCTAGAAAGCCTCCAGAAAAGCCTGTTTCAGGTTTCAAGATATTAGCAGATTGGAGCTGGCTGTCAGGACTTTGAACACGACCAGACTATTAAGATAACAAAACATCCATCCAACCCTTCATAAAGACACAGGGCTCAGAATTTGTTCTTGGAATATCAGTGGATTGGTTCACAAGTTGAAAAAACCCAAAACCCTTCAATATCTCTATTCATTTCAAGCAGTGCTTTCACACAAGGCTTGGTCACAAGTGGCACTCCATCTGGAGGGCTTCGTCTATTTCTTTGTCCCTGCAATCAAAGCTCATAAGCATGAGCACTGTAAGGGATGACTTGCAATGTATGTATCAGCTACTGTGCAATTGAATAATTTGAGCAGGAACGCAATGAGGATGGCCTACGTGTACTAGAAATGGCCCTCAAAACATCAAGGCTTGGTTGAGATAACCACAGTGTTGTGTGTTTATATCCACCCAAGCAGAAGAACAAGGACAGAGTTAACTGATACATTGATAGACCTGATTATGGGTAATGGAGGGAGAGAAACAACAAAGAACTGTTTGTCTCAGGTGACTTTAGCATGTGGCTAATGAGCACACTTTCTTCAAATGAAGTCACAGAGGCCCAAGACATATTTTGGATGTCACCCAACCAAGCAAAAGCACTATTGGCATAAAGAAGATAAAAGAGGTCAGATACTGCAAGGTAATTTGGAACATCTTGGCCTCAAAGCTGTAAATGGTTTTATAACCCCCGATAAACCATCTGGTCTTTCATACTTAACTAAATCTGGGCATCCCTGATCGACTGTACCTTCCTGAGCCTTCCATTGTTCGAGTTTGTCATATAACCCCAGATAAACCACCTAGTCTTTTCTACTTAACTAAATCTGGGGCATCCCTGATTGACTATGCCTTCCTGAGCCTTCCATTGTTGCAGTTTGTTATCGCTTTTGGCTTTTGGGAGAGATCAAAAAGTGACCACCACCGACCCCCAAGAGATAAATCTGGAAATAGAAATTGAAGATCACAAACCTGCAGCTGACCAGATCATTTCAGGCCATACAATTGATCTTAAACATGTCAAATATATAGCTACCTCCCTTCTAAAACTGGTGCATGGAGCCAAGCAAGTAGTGGCATCTGCGCAGACAGTGGGAGAAAATGCTTTGACTTACTGGGAAAAATTCATCACACATTTTGTAAATCAATATTTAAACCAGTTCTGGAAGACAGGAAAAATTATGATTCTAAGGATGATTTTCATCAGGTGTGGGGGTCGTAATCCTTTGATCAGTAGTTCTAAAAAGAAAGCAAACAAACTTTGGTGGGCTTTTAAATGGACCCCAAAGGAACCCCAAAAGACCCGGAGATCCTTCATAATCTGAGGGACATCAGGAAAGAACTAAAAAGAGTAAAACAGACATTTCAAGGGTAGCGCCTTGACTCCTTCTGGCCAAAATTGCTGTACGATATGAGGTAAAATAACTCTGCTAGTTTTGGGGGAACTGTGAATGGAACTGGCAGTGCTCTCCCAAGAGTGGTAACCTCTAATATCTCGGAGGCAACCTGTATTACTTCCTGTCCAGCCACTTTAATCCTGAGGAGCAGGAGAAACACAAGTAATCACTCAGAAGACTCAGAATTATTCAAATCTTTGCCTACTACACACAGTGAAAGGGTCCATAAACCTACTGGGTGCACTATTCCCACATATGTCATCCAGAGGCAAATTGCTAAGGGAAGAAGAGAAGGAGTGCCGGGAATGAATGGAATCCTGACAGCTATGTATAAGGACGACCCATCATTCTGTACAGCTCGTCAAACTCTGTCTTTTAATTTCATCATTCAGCACCATTGCATCCCATCTTCATGGTGTGGTTCAGTTATTTCACCAAATTTCAGGAGACAAAGGGGACCCTGGAAATTATCACGTGGTGGCTTTAATAGACAATGATGTGAAATACTTTGCAGGAGTATTGCTGGAAGAACTGCAGCACTGGTTGAATGACTCTGCAATGACTAACAACCATCTGCTTTATTTGTGCTTTAAAGGTTATAAGTCAGCATTTGACAGGGTTGACCGGGAGAGGTTTTGGAGGAAACTGGCCAACTGGAATATTCTGGACATCTTCCTAAGGGCCTTTCAACTACTGCACACTGATTCATGGGACAGAGTTAAACCAGGATATGGCTCTGACTTTTCAAGTGCAACAACACTAGGCCTGAAGCAGGATTGTGTGCTGGATTATGTGCTGGCCCCCAACTTTGTTTAATTTGTGTTTTTCTGATCTTTCACCTGTCTTCAATGCAGGTAATTCCCATGATCACAAATTGGGGGGATATTCGGCTCCCAAACCTTCTGTATGCAGATGATTTAGTCCTCATCAGCAGAACCAAGGTCAGGCTACAGGGGCTACTTGAAGCAACCTTGGCCTATTCACCAAGTAATGATCTGACTATTAATAGGAAGAAAACCAAAATATTAGTACTTCAACGCAAAAGGACACAGAAGCAGTCCTGGATTTTAGGAAGTAAAAAATAGAATTGGTAAAAAGCAAGTACCTTGGGGTTTATTTCAACACCAATGGAAGGCACAGTGATCAACTGGAGGAAATAAGAAAGAAAGGTAAAACATTGGTAAAACATTGGTCTCAGTACCCTTTATAATAAATTGAAAGGCTCAAACCTTACACCGATTTTGCAGGTGGCTCAAGCAAAAGTCCTTCTATCACTGACCTATGGAAGTGAAGCCCCGATGGGTCGGGACAGTGTCATTTTGGATAAAATGATACTCAAAGTGCACAGGTCAATCTTCCAATTTCCATTATATATGTTACCAACCCAAATTAGATTGGAGTTCGGTATTGTCATTCAATCAGTGGTTTGAAAAGTGGCCTTCATGAATTGCTGTCACAGGCTAAAACTGGTGTCGGAGGGTTACCTGGGCTATCATCTGTGGTCCGAAAGAGAAGATAGGCTGAGCCTTCCGGCGCAAGACTACCTGCATCATAGTTTATGCACCCTTGGACTATCTAGTGCCTGGTATTCATCTCTGAGCCACTCAGAGTAAAAAAAATGGCTAAATCTAGCAACCAGTTGTTATCAGTGGTTGAGGATAAAGCCTGTCTGTTTAAATGTAGCCATGGGTGGATGAACCTCTACAGTTACACTAGGCTTAAATTACAGTGCTACTTAAGTGAACTCTTAGTCATTAGGTAAGGAAACCGGTCCTGAAATACAGGCGGGATACTACTTGTTTTAGGACATTAATCTCCACGGAAGGGAAAGAGAGGAGATCTACTGGCTATGTGACTAAGGGATGGAGGACATTTTTCTTGTACTATGTTTGTGCCGTTCTGTTATGGGGGAAAGATGAATGCTTTTGTCCAAGAAATTGAAAAATCAAGGAATACGGTTATGCAGGGAGGTGGTTATGGCCTGTTTTGAACCAACTGATCCCAAACTGTACTGTGCAACAGTGAAATTTCTTTATAAGTTTGGGAAAAAGGCTGTGGCTAAGGAACCTGCAGAAGTAGTGGAGGAGGGAACAGGTTTAAGCAGCTAGTTTGCGCTGTTTAGTGATCTGTAGCAGTATTGAGGACTTATATTCTGTAATGCCAAAGGGTCCCTTTAACTCAATGTTAACTGGCTTAGGGGAACATTTTGTGGAGGGAGTTGGGTAGGCACAAGCACTAGAAGATACTTCTTGCTTTCAACCTTTAGGAAGGTCTATTAGAAAGTTTGTCTTGCAGCCATTCTAGATCCTGCAATGAGCATTTGCACTTCAATCTCCATATTGTCCAACGCACCTTAACTGTCGCACTTGCACTTAAAACCCTACACTGTCCAATGCATCTTTTATGTGAGGAGGGTTTAAGACACACCGTCTTTCAATTCTAAGGAAGGCTTATTATAATGCATTTTCTTTGGCCAACTCATAAATTGTAATGAGCACTTTCACTTTAACTCTCCCATTGCCCTGTGCAACATAACAGGCACGCTTGCACTTTGGTTCCTTAACTGTCCTAGACACTTTATGGGGGTGTGCGCATGTTGTGAAGACACAAGCACTTTAAGACAGTTTTCTTTCCGATCCTAAGGAAGGTTTATTAGAATAGTTGTCTTGTGGCCAACTTAGAACTTATCATGAGCACATGGACTTTAACTCCCATTTTGCCCTATGTACCTTAAACCCCATGCATTAGCTGCCATACCCCAGGGCATATATGTTATTTAGGGACATCAATATTGAGTATGTCAGAGTACACAAGACCTTGGGTTAGTAGGATAGGTAGAGGGGTCCCTCTCTCCACTTTTGTTTAACTTATTCATGGACAAGAGGTTTATAAGTCTTGAATGTGTTATTTTAAATGAAATTAGAGTCAGAAAATTTTGAAATGCATTTTTAATGAGGACAGACTTGGATGTGAATGTTTTATGAGTCATTTGATATGTTTTGTTGAGCATCATATTGCAATGGTTTTCATTAATCAAGCAATAAATATATTTGATTTGATTTGATCCTTCTTCACAGGGTGCTGCAGAAGATTCAGGAGGAGAGGGTACTAGTGATTTTGGTATCACAATTGTGACTTAGGATGACATGAGTTCCCAGCAATAATGCAATTGGCAGAGCAGTAGTATATTTATTTTCCACTGTCTCTCACCTTATCAATTTTCAACAACTATCTCACAAGGCCTTGCAGGTTTTATACTGTCAACCTGGTTGTTGAGAGGAGGGGATTGCAGACCTTAAGATGTTTTATGGAGATGGTTATCTTTACTCAGGAGTCTTGAAAGTCATCTACATTAGCTGCCTATTTGAAATATTGGGGCAATTTTGAAAAATGGTGTTTGCTGCTTTGGTTGCTGCATCATGTGATTCCTTTAACATTTGAGAGCTTTTGATAGAGGTTCTTCAGAAAGGCCTATTTCCCTCACGTCTGTCTTCACAATAGGTGGCCATTAGTGGATTTAGTAATACATTTGTTGACTAGCCAAGGGTGCTTCTATAGTTGAGGTTGCTGAAAAGTTGTAAAATTAAAAGACTGGTCCAGACATGCACGGTTCACCTTGGTGTTTGCCTACAGTCCTAAAGGGTCTGCAGGTCCTACGGTTCTACGGTTTGAACCTTTAGAGTCAGCATCCTAATTTGGTTGATGGCCAGTTTCTTTGTGTCTCTTACTTTGGCCAAGAGGCTAGGAGAACTTGGAGCCCTATTGGCTTCTTATCCTGACATCACATTCTTCCCTGTTAGAGTAATTCTCAAACTAGACCCAAAATGTAAGTCCACAATACTGTCTCAGTTCCAAGGAGGCAAAGAAATGGTTCTGCTGGTAGTACCATTAGGGCTAAGTGATGGGATTCCTTTGGTATTATATGTAAGTATGCTCTTCTGGTTTATGTAGACAGAACAAAGATTTCAGAAAGTCCAATTCTTTTTTTGTTTCTTTTGGCCCAGCAAATAAAGAAAGAAAGCCTGCTACTATGATTGTTAGTAGGTGGGTGCAGCAGGCTATTTTAAAAGCATATTCTTCCATGCACCTGCAGGTTCCAAGGTATATCCAGTAAACACAACTTTAAGGGGTATTGCTGCAACCTGGGTGGGAGTGAACTGTGTCCCTCTATTTGAAACTATCAAAACAGCAACATGTCTTCTGTAGACACTTTTGTTAAACTTTATTGTCTTGAGCTAGGGACTGTGTTAGTTTTGCTTCTTGAGCTTTGAATGCTGTTATGAGGTGGATAGCAGTATTCTGAATTGTTACTATTATTACTCCTTTCCTTATGCAGCAGAACACCGTGGTGTAATTAATTTGAAAAAAAAGGAATAAGCACACCAAACAATACATTATTTTTTTATTATAATAGTCCATTTGTGAACAGTATTCTGCCAAAATGTGTTTCTATTTTCAAGTTCCAAATTGATAATCTGGACTAAGGGCCTGATTTAGAACTCAGCAGACAGGTAACTCCGTCACAATGGTCACGGATGTTCTGTCTGCCAAAATCTTAATCCTATTATAGCCTATGGGACTTAGATTTCAGCATACAGGACATCCTTCATTGTTGTGACGGAGTAACCCATCTGAAGACATCAAAATCCCATAGGCTACAATAGGATTTAGATTTCCTCGGACGGGATATCCGTCATTGTGGCAGAGTTACCTGTCCGTCGAGTTCTAAATCAGGCCCCAAGTCTTTGTGGTAGGTAAAAAATTAGTAAAGAAATCTTCATAGTTAAATCCTTAATTCAGAACAGCCACACACTGCAACAGCAGCAGTAAATCCAATACAATAACTGACTGAGAACATGGAATCTTACTTATGCAGCAGCAAGGTATGGACCAATGACTACAGACATAATTCAAGCGTATGTAAGATAACTATGAAGATTCAACCCTTATATGTAAAGAACTATAACTTAACTATACTCTAATAACTTACTAAAAACATAACTCAAATACGCTACTATTGTCTTGTCTTCTTTTGACACTTTATTGAAGGAATACATCTAAAATTCACTTGATCAGCCCAGCCAACATATCTTGTTGTGTCATCACAACTTCATCAAGGCTATTGTATTACTCCCATGTTGTGAAACTTATTTTTTGGTGAACAGGTAGAAAACTTCTTGGGGAGCCCTCTATAATCCGAAAGTATCGACTCTGATGTCACAAACAACATACTTAATGAAATAGTTCACTCAAAAATCTATATAATGTTTCCAATTTGTTCAGACCCCATTCTAAAATGTTGCTGTTAAAGACTGCCTTTCTTTTCCTGAATATAGTTCTGGCAGCATGTACCAGAATGCTGCTAGAACTAGATGTAGGACAAACTCAGGGCCACTAGAATTATGCAGCAGTAGAGAGACAAATTATGTGGCAGGTTTGAGTAAATTATGCAGCAAGGAAAATTATACGGTGAAGTGTGCACATTTTTTTATAGTCTTGCTTCATTATTTTGGCCTTTTTACACTTAACACAGATGCATGGCGCAAACTGCGAAATTTGCGTTTGCGCCACGCAAAACGCGCATCGCGATGCACAATCCCATTTTGCGAGTCGATTCCGACTCGCAAAATGGGAATGCGATTCGCAAATAGGAAGGGGTGTTCCCTTCCTATTTGCTATTCGCACGGCGATGCAAAGCAATTCGCAGTTAGCACCCATGTCAAGTGGGTGCTAACTCATTTGCAAAAGGGAAGGGGTCCCCAGGGGACCCCTTCTCCTTTGTGAATGTTGCCAAAAATATTTTTTCAGAGCAGGCAGTGGTCCAATGGACCACTGCCAACTCTGAAAAAACGAAACCAAATGGTTTCATTTTTTCTTTTGTATTGCAACTCGTTTTCCTTTCATGGAAACGGGCTGCAATACAAAAAAAACAAAAAACTGCTTTATTAAAAAAGCAGTCACAGACATGGAGGTCTGCGGTCTCCAGCAGGCCACCATCCCTGTGAGTGCAGGGAATCGCAAGGGGGTTGCAAATTGCGACCCACCTCATTAATATTAATGAGGTGGTGTTTGCAACCCCATTGCGATTCGCAGAAGGTGTCTGAGACACCATTCTGCATATGATTTTGCGATTCGGAAATTGCGAGTCGCACCGACTCGCAATTTCCGAGTCGCAAAGTCGTATCTTGCTACATCTGGCCCCTAGTTACTACCAGTGTAACACCTAAATATAGCAATAAGCAATAGAAAGGTGACCAATCAACCTTTGCAAAGGGACTTCCATTGCACAGAAACACGTGTTGCTGCATTTTAGTAACTTTTGAACCGTTTGAGCGAGAAACAATTCTTTTTTGTAAAATCTACAGATTATGCAGCAGATGATGGATTCTGCGGCATAAACAATCTATAATTCTGCAAAAACACCACAGCCACACTATTGCATAATTTCAGTGGACCGGAACGTATTCCAAGACATAAGTGATTATTACTTATGAGAGTGGCTTTGGCTTGCATATTTACACACATAAAATTCGAAATCGTGACAAAATAGGAGGTTTTATGAAGGAATTTTATTGTGATATCAATGTGGATACTTCCAGAAATTACAGGACTTCCTAATGGTTTTGCTACCGATTAAACAAAAAAAGGTCTGTAGCATGGGAATAATATAATATTCCTGATGAATTTCTGGTGACAGAATAAAATGCAATGGCTGGGTTACCTTGGCCGATCAGTCGAATTTTAAATACATTTCTTCTATCAAGTGCCAAAAGAAGAAAATACTTTGTTCAGGTTATTATTTTAGAACTATCATAATACAATAATTTAATCTCGGGTGTGCTTTTTCCTCTTTTTTTAAATATGTTTAGGAATGTTTGGGCAACATGCTCAACATGAGCTATAATTGGTATAGCGCCCTAAATTCAATTTACTGAGTAGTTGCATGTACAAAGCTAAAAGCACCGTTAGCTATTTGGGCTTTTCTACATCTACACCATATATGGTGGTGTTATAGTTTTGTCATTGAAGCATTGCAGAAATAATCTTATGTATATTCTATTAATGTCTTGTCTATGACGAGGAGAACTGGTTTAGGGACAATTAATGTTCTAATGACTAATAATCCTTATTACCGTAACCACAGACCTCCCCCCAACAATTAGAGTTCCCTCTCTTCATTCCATAATTTTAAATTCCTTAATGAAGCTTTGGGATGAAGCACTGTAGCAGAGAGGAGAGGCTTTTTCTATGGGAAGGGAAGAATATTCTGTATAGAGCAGTATACTGTAGAGCATTAAAAAACGACAGCAATTGTGCAGCGTGTTCTGTTCAGGAGTCGAGATTCCCTAGAAGGTATGACGCCCCTCTATTTGAGAACTTGGGTAAGTTACTTTAATTCTCTAAAATCAGACACGTGAAAAAAGAAAGGAAATACACAAGGCATCTGAGCTCTTTGAGTATTTGAATAAATTACACTACGAGCGCAGACAGCCAATTTTGCCCAGTGAAAGGTTCTCTCAAAATTGACTTGCTGTACTACCCACAAGGCAGTTTCACCTGGCGTGCAGCAGCTCTGCAAAAGCGGTAATATCTGGATGTTTAAAATGATCCATACTCCATTTTTGAAACCTCTAAGTTAATGTAGCGTAGATATTGTAAATGGTGGAAAATTCTGAGCAATTGGAAAACTGATTTTTTAGTTATACCAGTCACTGAAAAATCGATTTCTGTCCACATCAGTGATGTACATTTTGCTGTGTAAGTAAAGTATAATTTAAAATAGCTATAAACCGACCCATTCGCCAAGAAGAAACGGTTACTCTGAAGAGAAATTGTAAAGTTAATAAGCGTCCCAGAAGTAAACCACCAAAATAACATATTAAAGGTCAGATTTAAAAGCCCCTTGCGCCTCTTTGCACCACATTAGGGTAATTTTTGTACGCTATTTTAGCCCAACAAGGCCAAAGCTTCCGCACCAAGGGGCTTTGCAGGATTAGGGTGAAAATTGTTGACGCTAATCCTGCAAAGCCCATTGAGGCCCATTGAAAATAATTGTGTGCTTCATTTAAATGCCTGCTCTGAGCAGTTGTTAAAAGTGCAGAAAAAAATGACACAAAGAAATCACTTAAATTTCTTTGCGCCATTTTTTTGTCCCCCACTAACGGGGGAAAGTCCCCTTTGCATACATTATGCCTAGCACAGGCAGAACGTAGCACAAAGGGTTACAAAGTAGCGCAATGCACGATTTTGGCCTTGTTGGTCCACATTAGCGTAAAGAAAATGACGCTAATGTGGCACAAGGAGGCACTAGGGGCACTAAAATCTGCCCCGAAATGTAAATATAAAAGCTTCAATCAATCCAAGCCTTTTGAAGAGAAGCAGGATAATCTGGGCTAGAAGGCAAAATCCTGTCAGCTTGAGCAGACTACTTCAATCATCTATTAACATATCTTTACTTAAAGAGAAGGCTGATGTGCATTAAGGTTTCAAAGGCATTTTCTGTAGAGGATCAGATTGTGTTGAGGCATGTGGTTTGTGTGTGGGTTTCTTACAAGTGCACGGTAAAATAAATATCATATACCCATTCACAGCTGTGCTGGCACATGCATTCCTACTTTTATCAAAAGCCTAACTTTAATAACCAAAATTAAAACCGTGACCTTAGTGTCACATGTGGACGACTTACTTAAGATGGATTTTTTTTTCAAGTGTAAATGGATCTCACGTGAGCAAGGCATGAAGCTATGTTAAAGGCTCCAAGTAAAAGCAAGTACTCGAAGACATATTAATTGTATGACAGTTTTATTTTTAAAGCATATAAGAGAGTGGTGCAACAGGAAATACGAGCGGAGAATGATATCTCCGAAGTTCCTGCTTAAAGAAATATATCAGTCATGTTCATTTATCATAGATGCAGACATTGATCAAACGCTCTGGAAAGGGCATCAAACCAAGACCCAGATTTATGGTGGCCTAGCACAATTCCAAAGCCACATTAGCGTCACTTTTTTTTATGTTACTGTGGTGTTGGAAGGGCAAAAACACTGTGCCATATTTACAAAGTTGCACAATGCTTCCACAGGGAAAATGACCACTAGCTCCCACCAGATAAAGCTAAGACTCTTTCAGTCCTGCGTACCTGCAGTCCTTATCACATTTCACATGACGGAAGAGAGAGAGAGAGAAAGTGGGAGATTGAGACAGAGAGAGGTGTAGGAGAATGGCCCTCTATGTAGTGCACAAAAACGTTGGGCACTGTAGAGAGGGTCTGAGCAACCACATGTTGGTTCACAGAGGTAAACAACTAGGCTACCTAATGCTCTAGTTTTTGTGGTAGCTTGGTCTAGCAGTTAGACGAATCTTGGAGAAGAGCAAAGCTTTTCTTGTACTCACCACATCAATAAATCAAGACACACACTCAAAAGAATAACTCAGAACCAATTTATAAAAATACTTAGGATTTTTACAAAATTTGTAAGACCAAGATCAACCGAATTGGGTAAGTACTTTTTAAGTTATGAATTTTCAAAGTTTAGAAAATGTCTCAGTTCTGTGCATAATTACATACCTTAGGAATCAATGGAGAAAAACTTTAAAAATGCATATAAAATCAGGCAATGCATTTACCAATGTCTCCTCATGGTTTTAGGTTGAGGTCATCGGTTTTGGCCCTGTGGACCAGCTGTAGGAGTTTGGGTTCTGGAGGAAGTGACTCCTGAAAAGTCTCTGGAGCTGGTGCAAGGTTATTGTGGCGGACCACTTGGAAAAGCACTGCACAGGTGGACTTCAAGGTGAGTCCAGTGATTCCTCTCAGAGTGTCGAGGTCGCAAGGGGTGGGGAACCCCAAGAACACAGCTGGATCTTCGTTGCAGAGCACAGGGCGACCAGGTGCAGAGGGAATCGGTGAGCCGAGTGGTGTGCGCTAAGGTGCCCTTGGAAGTAGGATGTAGGTCACTTTGAGGATCGCTTGCAGGTCAGCTGGGGCACTCTGGTGAGAGGTCGTGGTGTTTCCAGAAGTTTCCCGAATGGGGCTTCCTCCTGGTCCTTTTTCAGTCCAGATTGGACAGTCCTTCTAGGTGTCCGATGATGAGGGTCCAGTACCCCTGGCTATTTCACGGTTCAGCCACTGGAGGTTACAGTGACACCAAACATTGCACACTTGCAGGGTCTGTCCTCTGGTTCCATCAGATAAAATGTGGTCCAGCTGCAGTGTCTGGTTCTTTGGTCAGCAGTTGGCCAATGAACTGGATTCACTGGCTTTTGGGTATTTGATTAAAATTCTGAATGGAGATCTCCAGTGATTTTCAGAAGAGTGGAGGTCGTCTGGTCCTCTGGTGGTTTGTAGAGTCTGTCTGATGTCTGAGCAGTCCCTCAGCAGTAACTGTCAAGTACTGGGTGCAGCAGGCAGGGTTTGGCGCCTTTTTCTTGATGCAGCAGGACTTCAGTTCTTAAGCCCTTGGTCTTCTTTGTTGCTGTTCTTCTTGTATCCTTGGAATCCGAACCTCTGGTCTAAGGGTGCCCACTAAATACCATATTTAGTAGGCATTTAGGGGCGTGCCTAGTAGTGACCAACGGGCCATCTACCTTAGGGTGGCTACACCCACAAAGTGACCACTTCCTGTGGGCAGAGGTCACTTCCCTACACCTGATTGGCTGCTTTCCTCCCATGCAAGATGCAGGAAAATTAAATGGAGGGGTCACCTCGCATGCAACACCTTAGGGATGGTGCAAACTGGGGCTGACCACTCCTCCCGTACTTTGTGTGTTTTTCTGCCTCTGCTCCCACCAAAAGTGGGAGTTTGCAACAAGGGTGGCTATCTGCTAGCAGAAGGCCTGGGGTGTGAGTTTCAAAAGTGGTAAGCCCGCTGAAGCGCGCTAGCAGAGCAGTGCACAATCCTGAGGCAGACAGTGTGACACAGAGCAGGAACAGGAGCTCTCACCCCAGGGTTCCAAAATCTTGTCTGGTGGTGGCAGATTGGTTGTGACTGGCCAGTAACCATGCCAGTGTTAGTTAGCTTTTCAGGGGTCACCTCTAAGGTGGCCCTTGGGTAAATTTTGCAATAAATCCAAAACTGGTACCGGTTTGGATTTATTATTCTGTGGTGTTTGATACCAAACAACCCAGGGTTCAGAGTGGCCATCATTTAGCTGTGAAACTCGTACTGACCAGTGTCCAGCACATGCATTGAAAATGGCTGCTATGTTCACTTACTATGTCCCCGGTTTGGCAAGGACACAGTAAGGGCATATTGCTCATGCATCTATGCCCACACATGCATTATAGTGTAACCTACCTTAGGGATGTAAGGCCTGCCAGAGGTGTGAATTACCCATATTGCATGCAGTGTATAGTGGACAGGGTTCACAGGCTGTATGCCATGTCGAGTTTGCATTTTAGAATTGCACCAGTACACTGACACTGCAAGGGTAGTGCAGGGTGCAGCTGGATGCATGGCCCTTGAAGGTTGCACAATCTGTGCCGTTGCCCTCAGGGGCCTATACCTATTACCCCATGCCCTGGGTACCTAAGTACCATTTACTAGGGACTTGTAGTCATAGCTAGAGGTGTTCCCAATTGTGCCAATGTATCACAACAGTTTTGGGAAAGAGATTTGGCCCAGGGAACCTGGATAGCAGGGGCCCTGAGAACTAACAACTTTGAGACCACATCAAATACCAGGCAAAAATGGGGGGCTAACCATGACAAAAGAGGACGTTTCTCACGCACAAACAACATCTTGTTTGTTGTACCTAGTGATGGAACATTTACATCCTTTTGCCATACAAAATGTGGGTTGAATGCCACAGTGATATCTGGAGAGTGGTGATTGACAGTCACCTGTGGGCTAATAATTAATGCCTTAGATCCTTAAACTGACAGTTTGGGGTTCTAGTCTAGATGTGGGGGTGGTCATTTGTCTTTTTTGTTTCTTTTTAACTTTAAATATTTTAGGTACTTACAGAGAGGTGATCTCACTCTTTTTATGTGACTCATATATTTTTCTTTCAATTAGTCTGTAAATATCTCATGCTAAGTTTATCATTCATAAATGCCGAACCCCCACATCGCTCTCTCTCTATCTCTCTCTCTCTCTCTTTTTTTCTGTGTCCCTGCCTCTTTCTGTCTCTCTATCTCAATTTCTGTCTCTTTCAATATATTTCTCTAAATGTCTCTCTCTGTCTCAATCTCTCAAGGTTCAAGTCTTGTTTTCTCCTTGCAGTATACTGCTTATTTACTCATCTTTTGAATGTTAACTGTGCCTAGTAATGGAACACTTATGTCTTTTTCCCATCAAATACTTTGGGTTGAATGCCATAGTGATGTCTAGAGAGCTCTCAATTGATATTCTCCTGTGGGCTAGAGGTTAAGGACTCAGACTCTTAAGATTGAGGGTTCTTTGCTCAATGTTTCAATGGACAATTCTCTCTTTCATTTACTTTTCAACTTCAAATATTTAAGGTACATACAGAAGTACATTCAATTCATCTGGAAATATCTCATTCTCAGTATATCATTCATAAATGCCTAACCCCCACTCCTCTCTCTTTCTCTCTCTCTCTCTTTCTCTGAATTTTTTTCTCTGTCAATCTCTTTTGCTAAATGCCTCTCTCTGTCTCAATCTCTCACTTTCTCTCTCTTTCTCTCTCTCTTCCATCCCATAACGGGATGGGAGAGAGAAAAATTGGTACTGCAATGTTCTCTCCATACAATGACTTCAAAGTGTCACACCAGCAAGATGTTTGTTTCAAACGTTATAATTATGTTTTGATGAATATCAAGACTGAGTCACTTTTAGCCTGTTGGTAAAGCTTTCTGACTGCTGTTCAGTAAGTTGAGCGTTCAAGTCTTGGTTTCTTCTGACAATGTATCTGTTTAGTTACTCGTCTTTTGAATGCTAAATGTGCCTAGTGATGGAATATTTACATCTTTTTGCCATGAAAAATTTTGGGTTGAATGCCATAGCGATGTCTGGACAGTGTATGATAGACAGTGAGCAGAGGCCCAGTGGGTAAGACCCTTAAACTGAAGGTTGAGGGTTACAGTTTAGATGTGTGTAAGCAAAGGCCTCTTTTTCTCATGTTTAGCCCTCCACGTTTCATCTGGTATTGATGTGGTCCCAAAGTTGTTAGTGCTCATGGCCCCTGCTAACCAGCTTCACTGGGCCAGATCTTTTTCCCTAAAACTGTTGTGCTGCATTGGCACCACCTTTAGCTGCCACTATAAGTCCCTAGTAAATGGTACTTAGGTACCCAGGGCATGGGGTTCTAAAGGTAGGCCTCTGAGGGGTGCATCACAGATTGTGCCACCCTCAAGGGCAATGCATTTAGATACACTGGGCACTGCCATTGCAGGCCTGGTGCAAACCTAAAAAACAAACTCGAAATGGCACACAGCCTGTGTGCCCTGTCCACTATACACTGCATGCAAAATGTGTAAGCCACCCCTATGGCAGGCCTTCCAACTCTAAGGCTGGGTGCACTATATTTTATGTATGGGCATAGATGCATGAGCAATATGCCCCTACTCTGTCCTTGCCAAACCTTGGACATAGTAAGTGAACAGAGTACCTTTTTAAATGCATGTGCTTGACACTGGACAGTACAAGTTTAACAGATACAGGATGGCTACTCTAAACTCTGGGTTGTTTGGTATCAAACACCTCAGAATGATCAATCCAAACTGGTACCAGTATTGGATTCATTTAAAAATGTACCCAGGAGCCACCTTAGAGGTGACCAATGCAAAGGTAACTAAAACTGTCATGGTTGCTGGCCGGTCGCAACCAGCCTGCCACCACAAGCAGACACAATTCTTGAACCCTGGGATGAGAGATCCTGCCCTCTGGGTCCCAGGACAAAGCCTTTCCTGGGTGGAGTTGTAACACTACCCTCCTCAGGAATGAGCACTGCTCTGCTAGCGAGCTTCAAAGGGCTTACCACCTTTGAAACTTGACTCCCAGCCCTGCTGCTAGCAGCAGATGGCCGCCCCTGTTGCAAACTCCTACTTTTGGCCAGGCGTACAGAACAAATTTAACATGGGGGGTCACCCGAACCCCCTCGGATCCCCAGGGACTGCCACCTCCCCGGTGTTTAAATCAATTTGGAGGCCAGCCTGAGGACCTCCACCTCCCCGTGGCCTTCACCAAATCTAATTTGGAGTGGCCGCCTGGCCCCCGCAGGCTCTGGGACTGCCACCTCCCCAGGGCACAGAAGGAATATAATGTGGGGCAGCCCGACCCCTACACAGCCCCAGGGATCACACCTCCCTGGGGTTTGAAACTATTTGGAGGGGGGCCACCTTGGGCCTTCATGAAACTTAACGCAGGGGCAGGTTGGATCCCTTGCAGCCCTGGGGACCACCACCTCACTGGGGCATTAAAGAAATTTGGTGCAGTGGGGGCCGTGTGACCCCTCCCCACAGCCCCAGGGACCACAACCTCCCTGGGGCAACTCCTAAAAAATAGAAAGGGGGTTCGTTTCGGACCCCCTGCAGCCCCAGGAACCACCACTTTTCCGGGGATATATTTGTGGGAGGGGAGCAACGCGGCCACTCTCAAGGAGCCACTGATGGCCCTAGGGACTGCCACCCCTCAGGGCTAGTTCTTGCTATGTGGCGGGGTGCCAACCGCTAGGACACTGCTGTGGCTTGGTGGCAGTTTTGAAGCTGCCGCCAAGTTACAGAAAAAACTCTGGTCTGATGAAGGGAGAGAAGTTCTCCGTTCATCGGAGCTGAGGTTTCCTCTGTTTGCTTGTCTGTGGAGAGTCAGACAGACAAAGGAAACAATTGCTCCCACAGAGAGGGAGCTACTTTAGCAGCTCCCTCTCTGTGACAGCAATGCTGGCTCAGGGGGCCTTCAGATCGGCTTGGGGAGTGGAGGCCACATGGCCCCCTTCACCCCTAAAATAATAATTAGTTTATGCAGCCTCCCTCACCCAAAGAAATTAAGGCCAGAATTTAAGAGAATTGGTGCTGCATCCAATGCAGCGCCCCTTTTCTTGCGCCCCCTACCACCACCATCTGTGTGCTGTATTTTATATGTGGCGCACTATGGCGCAAGGCAGGGGAAATAGTGTCAAAGGTTTTATGCTATTGATGTACTGCTAATCCTGCAGAGTACATAAGGGCCCATTGAAAATAATGGTATGACCCCCTTTAAGGCCTGCTCTGTGCAGGCATTAAAAAAAGCTGTTAAAAATGGCGCAGTGGAATCTTTTAGATTTCACTGTGCCATTTTTGTGGTTCCCCTAACGAGGGACTGCCTCCCTTGCATACATTATGCTGGTGCAGGCATAATGTGGAGCAAGGGATTACAAAGTGGCACAATGCATGCATTGCAGAAGTCTATAATTATGGCACGGTGAATTTGGCCTTGTTGGGCCACATAAGTGTCATAAAGAATTATGCTAATGTGGCGCAAAGAGGCACTAGGCCCTCTTAAATCTGGGCCTAAATGTTTATGCCGTGCTGCAAGGGATGGGGTCCCCGGAGCAAGATAGGACTGGGAAGGAGGGCCGTGGCCCCCACAAAAATAAATCTTTAGTCTAGGCCCTGGGGGATGGGATCCCCGGAGCTGAGATCAGCCTGGGGGGCATGCAGCCTCACTCCCGCCTGCCCAAAAAAATTTACGCTGGGCCCTGGGGGTCGAGGTCCCCGAGGCTGAGATTGGCCTGAAGCGGAGGACTGAGTGGGGTTGGGTTGTTATATGGGTTGACTGCAGGGCCTTGCTGCAGGCCGAGCTCTGTGGCCAACCCCCGCTACACACAGCCAGAGGCTGTGTGCAGCACAATGTTGGGTGGTTATAGGGTTGGCCGCAGGGACTGGCCGCAGGTGGTTGGATTAATGTATAGTAATGAAAATTACTTTACGTTAGAAAAAAAAAGAAATTCACTGAAAAATCATAAGGTAACTGAACTCATGCCCTCGCCATGCACTGCTAATTACCCCAAAAATGACGGCACTCATGACATCTTTGATAACATCAATTGTCCTTTCGGGGCCTCGAGTTATAATTACCTTAGGGCACTAGTCATAGTTACTTGAGATAACTCTAACAGGTGAATTTCTATTGTTTTGTATGTTTAAATATGAGCCTAACTATAACATCCCTGCAACCTTTAGGGGTGTATTTATGCAAAGTAGAGCTGCACCTAGTGCACTTATTGTGCCACTTTGTAGATACGGCGCAGGGAAAATGCCACGTTAGCGCCACCTTAGCTTTAAAAAAATGATGCTATGATGGCATTAAGGTGGCGCTAAGGTGGCGCTAGGGGCTCTTAAATATGCCCCTTCATTTTCTAAGTGAATGTATATCCCTGTACCCTTTGGTATTTCTAGTGAAAACAAATATATATACATAACATGTTGGGGGACCCCCTCTTTTTCTCGATCCCCACTTGAAGAATCACCCGGAAACTCGACAAACAGAAGCTGAACTTAGCAAAGTTTAAGTTTTGAAAATTTCATGAAAATTCATCAAACGATGCCAAAGTTATAGGCAAAACAAAAAGCACTTATCCTGTGGAACCTAGGTCCTAACTATAACTACCTAGTGGCAACCGCCACTATGTAATATATATATATATATATATATATATATATATATATATATATATATATATATATATATGCATATGTTCACTGAAAAAAACAAAGGTTACATGGAGGTTATAGTTAGGTTCAGAATTTACTCGAACAAAATCATAGAAATTTGCAAGTTATGGTTAGAGTTCTTTCAAGTAACTATAACTTGCCCCCTAAAATAACTATAACTCTCGCCCTTGTCATGCACAGTTTTCTTATCAATAATTTTATTGCAAATGTTGCAGTGATAACATCAAAGATGTCATACAAAATCTCATCAATGATATAACATATGGAGTAATTAGCTGTGCATGGCGAAGGTGTGAGTCATAGTAAGTAGACGTATCTACAGGTCCTAAGGGAATTAACATGGGAAACAACTTTTTTCACCACCTCTTTTTCTCACCTGAAACTTTCTGTGATAACAAGAATCACCACGACACTTTTTGGGAAAATGTTTGTGAAGATTGGTCAAATGGCGCCAAAGATATAGGCAAGACAAAAAATTATTTTTCTATGAAATCTTGGTTCTAACTATAACTACCCAGTGGTGACCACTGCTAGGTTCTATAACTATATATATATTTGTATATATATGAAGTGCACATTTAATAGTGGAGGCCTGCGATTGGTCGCGAGATCTGTTTTTGCCATGAGCTTACGCTGCTGTGGGAGCTAGAGGCTCCTGCGAGTCTTACAAGCACTCTGATTGGCTGGCTGTTGGAAATTTAGAAACAAAATGGCGGTCATTACTGTTAACTGAGAAAAATTCAAGGTGTTGTGGAAATTAAATTGAAAAAAGCTTTATAAGGGGGAAGCAGTAAGACATGCTGTCCGCCAGATCTAGAGAGGAGTTGTCTAAGAAAAGCATACTGTGAAGAAAATAAATGTTTACTGTTTTAACTAATGTTTATGATCTCGTGGGACTCTCAAGATCGTAAATAGTAAAAAGGGGTAGATGAGTTCTGAATGCACTCTATTAGTATGGATGCATATTGTGGTCATTGTGTTTGAGAGTAAGTGTGTAAGAGATAAGTACTGTGTGGCTTATTCCTATTTTCCAAAAAAAGCTATGATCTTGTGGGTCTCTCCTGGGATAGTGTACAGTAGGGGTGGGCAGTGAACTCCGCTCCACTGGGGGAGTTCACTGAGTTTTTGGCACTCCGCGCTCCGAGTTTGGTGAAAAAAACTCTGGCAGCGGAGCGGAGGTCACTGGAGTCCTGCTGTGGCCATTCTGAAATGACAGTACATGTGCATGAAAGGGAGCCATTCTCAGGAAGACTGTGCACTTCAGAGCCCTCACATTAACAAATGTGTGTCCTACTCCCCCAAGAGGTCCACTTACTGACTGCTGCCTCCCTTAGATGGTGGCTCAGGCTCCTTCACCCGCCGCTATTTCTTTGTGCAGAGACCCTACCTCAGCCAATCCCCGCCTTACCCACAAAAGAACACACGTACAACTCCAATAATAATCAAGGAGTACTAAAGTCAGCCAATGGCTGTCTTACCACCTGTGAAAGGTCAACCATTCGGAGACTGTAGAATTTGCCCCACCTTTCCACTACAGCCTTCTGTAAAAAGTAAGATGATGGGTGTGGCACAAGAACTTTTAACCTGCTGGGCTCCACTTGGCTGCCTCCCTACGTTGGCACGACTGAAATGGCCAAATTATAATAATTAGGCCCTCATTCTGACCCTGGCGGTCTTTGACCGCCAGGGCGGAGGACCGCGGGAGCACCGCCGACAGGCCGGCGGTGCTCCAATGGGGATTCCGACCGCGGCGGTAAAGCCGCGGTCGGACCGGCACCACTGGCGGGCTCCCGCCAGTGTACCGCCGCCCCATTGAATCCTCCACGGCGGCGCAGCTTGCTGCACCGCCGCGGGGATTCCGACCCCCCCTACCGCCATCCAGATCCCGGCGGTCCGACCGCTGGGATCCGGATGGCGGTAGGGGGGGTCGCGGGGCCCCTGGGGGCCCCTGCAGTGCCCATGCCACTGGCATGGGCATTGCAGGGGCCCCCGTAAGAGGGCCCCTACATGTATTTCACTGTCTGCTGCGCAGACAGTGAAATACGCGACGGGTGCAACTGCACCCGTCGCACAGCTTCCACTCCGCCGGCTCGATTCCGAGCCGGCTTCATCGTGGAAGCCTCTTTCCCGCTGGGCTGGCGGGCGGTCTGAAGGCGACCGCCCGCCAGCCCAGCGGGAAAGTCAGAATTACCGCCGCGGTCTTTCGACCGCGGAACGGTAATCTGACGGCGGGACTTTGGCGGGCGGCCTCCGCCACCCGCCAAGGTCAGAATGAGGGCCTTAGTCTTGTCTCACCTGCCAAGTGGTATCACCCATTCTTGAGCTGCATCACGCGTTTTAGACATAAACTTATGTCACAATCGGGCCATGTTTGCTGAGGAGTTGTGATATAGTTTGCCTTTGTGTGTACGAAAAGAGCAGAAGGGAAGGTGCTTTGTTGGCTTTTTTGGGGTGCATTGTGACACAGTTAAAATTATTTAAACTGGGTGGCATCACGCCACGGAACTTCACCAAGTGTTTAGATAACTTTGCGGGATTCCACGGAGTATAACTTTGCAAGCTCTGCCCACTACTAGTGTACAGGAGAAAGGAATAGGTGATCTTTGGATAGACATATGTATATGTCATTGAATAGACATTTGCATGTTTGCTACTGTAGGAATGAGTATTACTGGAGATGGTGTTTATGAGAGTGTACTATATACGTCCATTGGCTTTATAAGAGTTGTGAGTAGGGTATAGTCTCTTCGCACACCCTACTATACATGTCCATTATCAGCAAGAGGAATGTTAGCAGGTAGGACAGTCCCTGGACAGAGCATACTACGTACACCTATCATCCAAGAGAGAGGTCTCAGTGGAGAGGCCAGTCTCCACACAATCTACTACGTACACCCATCTAAGAGAGAGGTTTATCAAGCAATACTAGTCCATGTACGCACTCTACTATGCCCAGCAACATCTGAGACAGAAGTCTGACAGAGGAAGCTAGTCCATGTATACTCCCTACTAAGCACACTTGTTGTCTGAGACAGAGGTCTCATTGGACCTGCCAGCCTTTCTCCATACAGCCTACTATGCATATGCATCATCTGAGAGAGAGATTTGGAAAGAGAGGATAGTCCATGTACACATCCTACAATGCACAGCCATCATCTGATAAGAGGTCTGATTGAAGAGGCCACTCCAAGGACACACCCTTATACATATACCTGTAATCTGAGAGAGGAGTTAGTGGAGAGGTAGTCTCTCACCATACACCCTAGTATGCAAACCTGTCATCTGAAAGAGAGGTTTGGAAGGAGAGGGCAGTCCAGGTACACACCTTAATATGCCCTCCTGTTACCTGAGAGAGAGGTGTGGAAAGGGAGGGCAGTCCATGCACATGCCCTACTTTGCACACCTTTCAAGTGAGAGAGAGGTCTGAGGGAAGAGGCCAGTCTCTCCCCACACCCTGCCAGGCATGCCCATCATCCAAGAGAAGGGTCTCACTACAGAGGCCAGTCCCTCCATACACACTACTATGTACGCCTGACATATGAGAGAGAGGTCTGTGTGGAGAAGCCAGTCTCTCCCCACATCCTAATACACATACCTGCCATGTAAGAGTGAACTCTCAGTGGACAGGATGCTCTATCCCACATACTACTATTGCCCAGCAATTTTATTGTGATCCTGCAATACCCTTGCAAGAGTAGTGAAGTTGTTGCATGAACAAGCTAAATCATAAGAAGCTTGTGAGACCGGAGGGGAAATTACTGGGCCTGTCATGAGGTGTTCTACGATAACATGAGCCTTTCACAAGACCCACATGTAAAATTACTGGGCCTTCCATGAGGTGTTTTACGATCCCGCAAGTGTCTTGCAAGATCTCATAGGGGTAGTAAAAAACAAAAGGACCAAGGCTCAACTATTAGTTAGAATTCTTGTTGTATAGTTGAAGAAATGCTGTGATGTGATTGGGTTCAGAACCAGGGATAGCTCAGATTATCCTTGGCGATTTGGAGGAGAAGGAAGCATGTTGGAGTTGTGCTCAGCAGAAGTGACTGAATTTGGAACTGATACAGACTGATGTCTTCAGCTGTATATAAGAAAGTTCTGAAAGCTCAGGTAATTAGAAATATAATTTAGGAGCTTTTTTGAGAAGTGTCAGTAAGTGCACTACTTCAAATCTATTCTATAGAAGGTTTACTGAGCCAAATTAATTGGTTTTAGAACAGAACAAAGTGCTGAGACTGCCTTAGTAGCAGCCTCAGAAGTAATTAGACTCATATCAATATGGATAATTATGGGAGGGCTAAGGTGCTCCTTTTAGACCTTTCTCAAGCCTTCAATACTGTCAGTCACGTGGTGCTTCGAAGGGGCTAATAGAAATAGGAGTATCTGGCTTAGCTCTCGATCTTTTATCATCATTTTTGGAAGGCTGTGTAGCAAGAGTAGCTTTCAGTGAGTTCAGCTCGGAAGCTTTCTTTCTTCCGTGTGGTGAACCTCAAGGGTCTTCTCGTAGACCCACTTTATTTACTATCTATGTGGCTCCCATGTTGAAATTGATTGATTCTTTCAGCTTTGATACTATAGCTTATGCCGATGATACACAGATTGTGGTGTATGTTTCTAGTAATATTGATGAAGTCGCAGGCTGCTTTCACAGATGTATGCAAGGAATTGCTAACTGGATGAGTAATTACTTTTGAAAGTTGAAATCTAAAAAAACTGAAGTTCTACTTTTTGGGACAGATCCCACATTCAGGAATCAATCCTGGTGGCCTCTTTCTCTTTCTTGGACCTACTCCTATACCAGTAAAGAAAGTTAGAAATGTAGGGGTTATGTTTGACGCTGAACTTTCTTTTGTGGAGCAGACTAACAAATTAGTTCATCATGCTTTTTTATTTTAAAAATGCTCAAGAAGGTTTAACTGTTTATTCCTCCTGACTTGCAAAGTTTGGTGGTTATTGTGCCAGTCTTATCTAGACTAGATTGTTGTAATGTGGTATATGTTGTTGAAATAGAGACACCTTACCAAGCTGCAGATGTTGCAAAACACTGCCTGTCATTTACTTTAAAAGATTCCAAAATATCAAACTGTAAAGACACCTTAATGGAGCTTCATTGACTGCCTGCCCAAAAAATTATTATTTTTAAGGCATTACGCCTGGCACATAAAGCTTTCCATGGACGTGGGCCAGAGTTCTTTAGGAAGAATTTTAGTTGGAATCGGCCAAAAGTATTTTTGGTCAGCATCATCAAGAACTGTGAAGGTTCCTAGATTTAGGAAGGCGAACTGGGACGGCTGAAGTTTTGTGCACTCTACCAGTATACTCTGGAATAAGATGCCATTTACTCTCAAAACCCAAGATAATTGTCTCTGCTTTCGTAAGATGGTAAGGACCTGGCTGTTTATGATGTCTATTCAATATTTAATGACATACTTTGATCAACTCTCTGCTTAGGGTATCAGTGAGAGGTTCTTCCAACTTCTGTTATTGTCAAGATGCTTTTGGGCATTCATGCGCTGGATAAAGAATCAAATTACCTCACTGTGCACATATTTTACCCTTATGAGATGTCTGAGTGCAGATATTGCCTTTTCTAGAGAAAACACCATGCTCACTGCTAGGAAAGGTGTGTAAAGAAGAATGTGTTACTTTTCAACTTATTGCTGAACCATGTTTGAAGGCATGTTATAACTTAATTGTGGATACAAAATGCAGTGCTTGAGGCTATGGCATTTTTTAACAGAAAGGAAAATGTAATTAGTGGTGCAGTACGTATAAATATGTGATTGTACACATTTGTGACTGTGGGTGAAAATATAGAAATATTCAGTGAATGTAGTGATGGATCATTGTTATCAGTTACTGATCAGTCTGTAACTTTATATAAATATATATTTTTGTCTTTTTTTAGGGAGAAAATGGAAAACAGAAGCTCTGAAAAACAGAAGTACCATGTCACCTAATATATGGAGGAGTAAGACATTTTTTTTTACTTTGGAAGAAAGTTGGAACATTAACTGTAAAGAGTTGAAAAAAAATATTTGCACAAATGATGTTGTTCTTCCTGTCTACAGTGACATTTATACCCTTGGAGAAGCTTGCTCTGTGTAGCTCTACTTGTTTTTGATATCAAAATAAGCTGCTTACTTAAGCAGCAAAATGTGCTTTATTTATATAAGGAAGGTTGTTATCTGCCTCAGCAGTGAATACCTTTGGGAAAGGTTGTATCTGCCATTTGAAAGAATGTCTAGATAGGCATCTGAAGAACTGTGTTGTTTGGACGCATAAGCTAAGTTTTTCATAGCTACACTTTTATAGTGACTGCACCTACACTACTATGCTCCACTAAAGGATGTAATACACTGGTTGTTTCTAGTTTCCCAGCTGGACTAATATTTGAATATATTTTTTATAGACTGTTTTGCCACCTAGCCTGCCAGAAAAAGACTATTAAATGAGATATTGTTTGTGATGCTGAGTTGGCTCAAATAAAGGAAAAGAAGATCTATGTATATCAAAATCCAGTAGGCAAATGAAGCATAAGGGGAGGAGGTATTACTGCTTAGAAATGAGAGGGAAGAAAAATGTAAAAAGTTTGTAAAGTTTTTTTTTTTTTTACTGTTGCTGTTGTAGTTTACTAATCTTGTTATTGTTTGTTATGTTGTTAAACAGTTTTTATTTAATATAATGTTTAAAGTTAATACTGATTTCTTTCTTTGATAGTTTTCAAAGATTAGAAAATTACTGCAGTTTTCTAGTGTTGACTTGAATTGTCAGTTAATTCTTCAAGAACTGTAACTGTTCTGCTGCATGTATATTCATGTTTAAAAACCTATGTAGAGATTAGTGCTTGTTCCCACTGATTTGCATGCCAGAGGTAGGTTTTGGCACAGAAGCGAATGCATTCTCATAGTACATATGTTTGTCATTCTGGAGAGAAGTTTCAGCACACATCCTGGCTTTGTGTACACCGTACTATACATGCCATAAAGAGATGTCTGAGAGAGAGGTGAATGTGTCCTTACACTCAAATGTGCACACTGGTTGTCAAAAACACAGTTGTCAACAGAGAGGATACTCCATTTTACACTCTACTAATGACATTCATTATCATGGAGAAAGGTATGACCAGACATAGCAGTCTCTATACACATTATTTTTGGCACATGTGTCACTCTGTGGGGATGACTCAGCTGAGAGAGCAGTGTGTCTTCCTATCATAGTCTCTATAGTTGTTATGCAAGGTATACTTATGAGCATAAAGGTAATTTCAACTCCATACTTTACTTGGGGAGAGGTGTGACCACAAAGGTAAGCCACTTTACACAACCTAATTGGCATAAGCATTATCCAAGAGACATTAGCACCCTTCAAGGTTTATTGTTTATTTTTTGAAGCCATATGTGAGGACCTTGCCCTCCTTTATCCAAGATACAGAGAAT
This sequence comes from Pleurodeles waltl, assembly GCF_031143425.1. Classification (NCBI taxonomy): domain Eukaryota; kingdom Metazoa; phylum Chordata; class Amphibia; order Caudata; family Salamandridae; genus Pleurodeles; species Pleurodeles waltl. The sequence goes on along the minus strand of NC_090442.1, from coordinate 793,583,832 downwards.
TTCCTCAGGAGAGTTATACCATTGGGTGGGAGGATGATTTTGTGTTGATGGTTTAAGGCCTTTTAGACATTGCAACAGCTCGAACCGCTCGACTGAATTACACCAAATTTGGCTTATTGGGTGTAAATCCATTCAGTAGTTTATGAGATATTAAAGGGAAAACAAATTTGTATATCTAACTTCCCTTTACACTAACATAAAGCATGAAAATGGTTTGAGGGCATTACAAAACCTTTTGACCACAAGACGTATCTGTCTGTATAAACATCACCAGATGTTGTTAGAAATGGCACACTGGTGCCTGGAAAATAACAATTTCCTATTTTGGAAAAAGATTTATAAGCAGCTGAGAGGCACAGCGATGGGCACCTGCTTCACCCCCATCTATGCTAATTTGCATATGGGCTGTTGGGAGGAGCAGGTGCTCGTGGTGGAGTGTGAACAAGAAAGTGCAGACAACATTGTCTTATGAATGCACTTCATCAACAACATTTTTGTCATAAGGAAGGGGAATGAGCATTCAGCCCACTGCTTCACTCAGCGAATTAATCACAATACTTTGAATTGTCATTTTACTCCCCATATAAGTAAGACAATTTTATATTTTTTAGACCTTGCAATATTTGTGAGGCAGGGTAGAATTCACACTGAAATGTTCCGCAAAGCTACAGCAGGAAATGCCACACTACGGGAAAGCAGTTTCGCAGTAATTTGTGACATGATACACGATAGGCCATTAGTCACCTTTTGGGAAGCCAAGTCTATGAGGCAGGACCTTGAAGTTAATAGTCTGGAGCTTACAAGAAAGGGCACTTGGATTTTGCACAACTCTGGATTTCAGAAATGTCACAAGTGTAAGGCTTGTACCTTAGATGTTAACACATATCATGTGCCATTACCATTATTGGACTACCCTATTCCTATTAAAAAAATGTCTGAACTGTAAAACTGAATTTGCAGTTTTTGTCCTTAAATGCTCCTGTCCAAAAATATATGCAGGGAGTAAAATGATGAAAGTCCATCTTCGCATCTTAGAACACATCAGAGCCATCCAAAACAGGGACCAGAATTTCCCAGTAGCCCGTCATTTTAAAGAATTCCATGATGGACGAGAGAGTGAACTTTATGCTTGAGGTGGTGCCAAAAAGAGTGCGAGGTGGCAATAGAGAACAGCAGTTGAGGAGACTAGAGTCTAGGTACATCCTCATGCTGTATACCAATACCTTGAGGGGCCTTGACATTAATGATGATTTACATGTCCATCTGTAGGCAGGGAACATGCTTTAAACATTCTCTGGGACTGACTTAGGGTCAGGCATTTTGGATTTGTTATTTTGGTATTGTATATGTCTCACAATAAAAAATCTTACATATGATTCACAGTCTGTTGAATTAATTAACCACTTTGGTGTATCTGTATATCCAATTTTATTTTATTTTTATACTTAGTTTTGGTTTCACTTTTGTTTGTATTGTTACATAGACCCATTTACAGGAAAATTGCACTTTATCATGCATGCAACGTATTGATTATGTATTAAAGGGTACCCGTTAGGCCACCTTTTCAGGACCCTTTGTGTCCCTGATATTGAATAAGGATTTTACTTTCATTGTTTTCCCACTGGGGTTACTAGATAGGGTGATACCACAGGTGAGGATATTTTGTGGACTAATTATGAAAATGTGAATTCATTTTACTATTAGTCATTATGGTGAGAGACTGGTGCCCAATAAAATGAGCAGAATCTGTGAATATGGCATTTTTTTAGAAAGGCCACTTAGTTGGCTGAAACGCGTCAAGCCTAAATTTGTAATTTCACAATGAACTGGAAATAAAGCTGTGCTTTGATGATCCTGATTATGTTGGTGCTTGTTTGTTATTCATGATAGTGAGCGTTTCAAGGAATATATATATTTATATCTATTGATCTATCTATCTATCTATCTATCTATCTATCTATCTATCTATCTATCTATCTATCTATCTATCTATCTATCTATATATATAACCTAGTGGTGGCCGCCATTAGGTAGTTATAGTTAGGACCATGTTTCCATATAAAAAGCGTTTTTTTACTTGCCTATACCTTTGGCACCGTTTGATGAATCTTCACAAAATGTTTCCAAAACGTGTACCGGTGATTCTTGTTGTGCACATGAAGTTTCGGTGTGATCCGTCCAGTAGGGGCCTAGAAAAATGAGGGGGTCAAAAAACATGGGTTTCCCATGTTCATTCCCATAGGCCTTTTAGACATTGCAACAGCTCGAACCGCTCGACTGAATTACACCAAATTTGGCTTATTGGGTGTAAATCCATTCAGTAGTTTATGAGATATTAAAGGGAAAACAAATTTGTATATCTCTGCCCGCGACGACTTCGCGAATATTAAGAACCTGTGCATGGCAAATGCACATCTCTGATTGGCTGCCAACAAATCAAACCAGGAAGTGTTGGCAGCCATCTTGGGACTTGGCTCCCATGCTTCTTTATTCTGAAGCCCTCGGGTGGCCCAAGTCCCAGGGGCATTGATAATTTAATGTGTGGGGCCACCCGGGGACCACAATCTTCGTGGGGCTTTTCACATATTGAGTGTGGAGTGCTACACAGACTTGGGGACCACCATCTCCCTGGAGCTTACCTTTAAATGTGTGCAGGGAGCCTGTGTGCCCCTCCCCCACAGCCCCAGGGACCGCCACCTCTCCAGGACTTAACTTTAAATCTCTGTAGGGGGCTGCACAGCCCTCCACAACCCTGGGGACCGCCACCTCCCCAGGGCTTTACATTTCATGAGGATGGGGGGACCCCTGCTCTCCAAACCCCAGGGACCACCACCTCCCCAGGGTTATAATAAAAGAGTGAAGTGGGGCTGTTGTGGACCTCTGAATCCTGGGGAGCACCACCCCAGGGCTACATTATGTTGGAGGGGGGCTCTTGTGGAGCCAATAATGGCCCTAGGGACAGCCACCCACCAGGCCTGGCTCCTGCTATGTCCCGGGGTACAAACAAAGTCCACTTTCAGAAATGAGAGTTGTCAAACAGCTTTCACTTGCAGAAAGCGGAGTTTTTATCTGTCTTCCCTGTACACGAAAATGAGTGCAGGGAAGACAGATGAAAACATTGCAGTGATGACTTCCCGGACATTAAGAGCTCATTCACAGCAAATGCGCAGGAAGTGTTGGAAAAAACATTTATTTTTAAAACAGGACCAGGATAGTGACACCCTGACTCTAGGTAGTTTAGTTAGGACCATGTTTTCATAGAAAAAGCATTTTTTGACTTGCCTATACCTTTGGTGCCATTTGTCGAATCTTCACAAATTTTTTCACAAAAAGTGTTACAGTGATTCTTGTTAGGCACTGAAAGTTTTGGGGGGATCCGTCAAGCGGGGGCTGAGAAAAAGGGGGGTGACAAAAGTTGCATTTCCTGTGTTAATTCCATTAGGACCTTCAGACACGTCTACAGCCCAAACCACTGGACGGAATGTCACCAAATTTGGCAGAAAGGTATTTTTTGATTCGCAGAACACACTTTCACCTATTGGGTGTAAATCCATTCAGTAGTTTTTGAGAAATTCAGGGAAATCCAAATTTGTATAAATCTGGCGGCAGCGACTTTGTGATTATTTCATGAATAATTTGCGAACATTAGTGAATAATTTGCGGATATGTGTGCTGTAAATGGCTGACTGCAACCTGACTATAAAGTTGCAGCTGCCTTTTATTTCATGGGACACAGTCCCTTGAGGATGAAATTCCGAAAGTGACATAAGTGGTCAGGGTGAAGGCACCCTGACCCAAGGAGCGGGATATTGTGTGTTTTAGGGAAAATTATGGGTTTGAAATAATCTTTTGATGCAATGCATGATATTCATAAAATATTCGCAAACATGGAGAAAATTAGAAGAAAAACCACAGACTCAATCATGCACTAATTCATTCACTTACACAAGCACTTAAAGACTCAGGCGCCTACTCACACACCCACTCAGACACTCATGCACTCACTCAGACCCACTCATAGACTAACACACCCACTTTCAAACCCACTCAGAAACTCATGCATCCACACACAGACTCACTGACAGATTCAAGCCCTGTGGCCAAAACGCCCTGTGCATGGCCAAAGGCCGTGCATGGGGCAGGATTGGGTGGTTATAAAGGCTTGGCTGCAAGGCAGTGAATTATACACATATATATATATATGAAACATCAAGACCTTCAGCTAGTATGTAATCAAGGGCCACGTACTATACCACAAGGCTATTATAGATACACTTATACTGAGAATCAAATCCCAATTGACTACTTTTAATAAAATATACTATTTCTTCAGAAAAAAGACAACATAAACTAGCACAGCAAGAGCGAGGTGGCAACTTATGAAAGAAAAGCCATCAGTAAGAATTCTGCACTGTCCGGAAAAATCACTGAAAATGCACAAACTTTCAGCAAGTCTCCTTTTGTGTGGTTTATATTATTTTCCATCCCAGATACAACCCAATTTGTCAATAGGTACAGTACAATACAATAAGGTATAAGATGAAAAGGTCCCAAACAGCCTTACTATCCCCACGATTTTTTCCGTGTCTTCCTACAGAATGCAGTGTTTTATTATTTTGGTAACCATTTCAGAGGCCTGTGATGCATAGTGGCCCCTCAAATTACACCTGTGGTGCTCCTCATGAACACTTTTTAATGTGTCTGAAGATAGGGGGTCCTTCATTGGTCTCCTTTCTCTAACTTCAAGGGGGAGCCCCTTTCGACCCCTTCCAAGCATAGGCCCTGGGTGATGTGGCAATTATACATTTTGGGGTGTAGTAGCTTGTTGCATGGAGTGAAACCAAATGGTTTCCTTCTTGAAAAGTAGGTGCAGTGTCCCAGGAATACTTGCTTAGTTTTATCACATTTAGAAATGTCTGCAAACAAAAATGATTGCAAACATTGGAAGATAGTTAACGGTTACAAGCAATATACCTGTTAGAATTCGACGTACTGGACTGTGAACATTTTTATATTTGTAAGAATAGTGTTTGTAAGATAGAGATGGAGACTTCCCACAGAACACAACAAGGACAGCGCACTGCTAATTACTCTTCTTCTCCTGTTGTTTTGTTTCTAGGACACATAGGATGGGATACACAATGGGCCAGGTGTATGTAGCTTTTTATTGGTCGCAAATGGCCCGATTCACAGCATCGGGCTGTTTGCTACCTAAAAGAAAGCATTTTCTAATATACAAAACCAATTTTGCGATTCTGTAATCTATTAACCGAATCACAAAGTGGGTTTGCGGGTCGCTATTAGGAAGGGGTGTGCAAAGGGCATCCTTTCCTAATTGTGAGTTGCAGAGGTATGTATGATTGTTTTGTGACCGTGATTGTGTTTGTAAAACAATAGCAGCTAATATCAATTTCAAATTGGTGGTAACTGATTCACAAACAGGAAAGGGTCCCCATAGGAAGGGTGTGCCAACATTTTTTCCTACTGACCACTGCATACTCTTAAAAAATTAAAAGGAAACTTTCAACTTTTTTTTTTGTAATATGTCCCGTTTTCCTTTAAGGAAAATGGGCTGCATAAAAAAAAAAAAAAAAAAACTGCTTTATTTAAAAAGCAGTCACAGGCATGGTGGTCTGCTGACTACCACAGACCACCATCTCTGTGAGTGCGGCCATGGGACATAATTGAGACCTGCCTTATGAATATTAATGAGACAGGTCCCTTACAACCTATTTGGGAATCACAAACAGTGCCTGAGACACTGCTGTGCATCAGGTTTTGTGACTTGTAAACTACGAGTCATGAAATCTTGCACTTTGCAATCGCATGGAAAGATGCACAGAGGTAGTGATGACCAAAATGCATTCTGCAGTGAGAGCAAAGGATGTCCTTTTAGAAAGTCCTTGAAGAGGGAAACTCCTCCAAACTGGTTTGCTGGATTTTGAACTTTGAATGTTCTCTGATTGGTAAAGGGCTGCTGCTTCGCTTCTAAAGCATGCAACTAAAAATAATAATTTTCACTACTTGAGATATTTGCTGGAACTCTCCTACAGCTTATTGAATTCTCTTTTGAGGGTCACCTATTCCAGGATATGGAGCTAGATTTGTCTCTTTCCTTTGGGCTGAGGACAACTCCAAAGGTCCTTCTGCTGAAGCTCTTATGGCTTAGGCTGCAGCTGACCTTACCTACGTGCAAGCCCAGGAAGACAAGACCTGTGAAGGAATCTGTCACTCATGAGAGATCACTGGCAGAAGGATTCCAAAGCAACTGCTACAATCATAGGTGAGCTGAGCGGCGACCCTGATTTTATTTGAAAATGCATAAAGGGTTCTGTTACCCTTTGGAGAGTCCTGGCTATTAGTTAGTGGAGAACGTATGAGGCATAGATCTAGGATTTTAAAAGTTGATTAACATACTCAATCCCTGCACGGCTGATGTTTTTTACTTCTTTTGACACTGCTGTTTGAGCAGAGGTAGAGCACCAGCTTGGTTCCTCTGCCAGCCAGAATGCGAAGGACTTAAGTAGTCTAATTTAAGTTTTTTTTTGCATGTGAGCATTTACGCAATTGTCCTTGTGGATCAGGCTGGTGCATGACCCCTTTTATCATCAAGGTCGATCCCTGTTGAATAAGGAACAACATATCTGTATTCCCTAGATCCCAAGGTCGTGAAATATCCCAAGAATATGGAAGTGACACCACCTAACCCTGTCAGATAGATAGGGTTATCTTTCTGGCTTATGTTACAGCACTGCTGAAACTTCTAGACGCTAACTATTTCACTTCCAGTTTGCTAATGCATTGGATTTCGATTGCCACTGTCTTTCTCTTTATCTAAGTGTGTTTTGTAGTGCTCGGTTAGAGTAGGATGGCAAATGGAGAAGGTTAGCGAATCATAATTAAGTAGCTCAGTTTAGGCAGCAGGATTGAAATCCTGCAGTTAACAGCTCTGTTTGCATTGGTATTGCTGTGTGTTTTGCATTTTCTGTAGTGTTCTAGTATTCAGATTCTAATAATGCTAGTGAGCTGCATATAGTGTTAAGGGGTCAAGGGTTCTAGGTAGTTTTGCATTGAATCCATTAATGTCTGTTGTGTATTGGTTTCTGTGCTTTTTACCATTTCACCATTATTTCTCCTGTAAGCTTATTTATACGTTTTAACATATTTATGAAACCTCTTTCCTTTGTCTACATATTCACATTGTATACCAACTGTGACGACCGTATTTCGCTCACCCCTTTGTCACTTTATTTTAAATAGGTCTTCACTATTCATCCTGGTTCAGGGATGCTTGGGTAGTCAACTTTGTGTTGCAAATTAATTACCCAGTGTTTTGATCAGTGTGGAACAGCAGGACACTAATCTTTGATAGTGTTTTCTTGCCGCTGCAACTGTAAGCGTTGACTGAGTGCAGATTTACTAAGATTCTGAGTCAGGGTTGCATCACTTTTGTGGGCAACTCTCTAGGAAAATTCTTTCTGGCATTTACTAAGCCATGCAAAGTCAATTTGTGTGGCTGTGTGTGGTTTGGTAAATACATAGTAACTTGGAGCATAGCACTGCCTTGTATAACTTTGTGCCAGGTAGGTATTAAATGAGTGGAGCATGGGAATTACCATGCATTCACCCATGTATTATGATGCAAATACATATTTACAAAGATTTGTAATCCTGGGTTTGAGCCAAATAGTGTGTCTACCTAACAGAGGTGTAACCAGGAGAAATATATTTAGTTCATCTTGTTACTTCCTCTTTGCATATCTGAATGAATGAGCTTGTAGTGAGTGAGGCTCCTCAGAGTGTGTCCCGGCGCTGAACAGATAGGTGAAATCCCAGTTCTCATATTCAGTGTAGCATAAAGTATGTTGTTAGCATTTTCCGAAAGCACAATTCATTCTGCATCTCCCTGAGCTTAAGAGGAAGGGGATTCCAGGCCTGCACCACTAAAACAGTAAAAAAGGAACCACCTCTCCTAACCTGTTTAAAGCGTAGGACAACCATCAGACAGGCATCGGTAGAGTAGAGAGCTCTTACTGGCTGATATGGCGACATCATCTCAGAGAGATACCAAGAGACTGTTAGACCCATTCCATGCTATACCTCCAACCCCAATATCTGACAGGTGATGAAGAAAAATGGTATGGGAGACAATATCCAATGCAGCAGAGATATCCAATAGTATCAGAGCAGCATTTGGCCATGGAGCTCAGTTTCTGTGCTGTGCCAGGGCCAAGAACCTGATTATGAGGGAAGCAACAGCTTACATTTCTCCAGATACTCAGAAACATGAGGGTTGACAATTTTTTTCCAGCATTTTTTCCAGCACCATAGTGCAAGGGTGCTTGTGCTGGGGCTAGGCAGCACACAGTGCGCCAATACAGGGTGAGAGCAGATGTGTGCCATTTGGTGCATTACTGTTCTCCCCGTTCCCAGCGCAATGCAGCTCAGCAAGTTGTCTTTCTGTAATGTGTTGTGAGAGAAGGAAAAGTAAATATGGCCCATTTTAGGCAGGGAAATGTAAATAAGGCATCAGTCTATCAAATATGTGCCATTTGTTCCTGTGAATTTCTTTCTTTGATAATTCTCAAACTACGGCTTATATGAACATTTTAACAGATGAAAATAAATTTAAAAAAAACAACAAGGTTATGATATGAATATTTTATCCACAGCAATAGAGACAATGTTATGAAACAATGTTATCAAATATTTTTTATATATGAATCCTAGGTTTGTGGAGCCAGCATTCATAGCGATTTATCTTAACAAATCTATATTGTATGAAACCTCCTACTGTATTGCCCTTAAGGATTTTACTTTAAATGCAAGGTCTAGGAATTCAGAAGACTCAGCCCCAGCAAATATGGAAATTGAAGAGGATTAGCTGGATTACCAATACCGCACACCAGGCTCCACCAGTTCCAACACAAATCACTGTTGTTTTGAGGGTGGCATTGGAGCTGCTTGTCCGCAACTCCACAAAACGTCCTAATTTTTGAAAGCTCTGTAACTCCACCTTAATATATGATGGCACCCAGCTCATCCTCACTGTGTTATCACATTCATTCACTTTGTTCTGCCCCTTTGCTTAACATGTGATTACTTTCACTTTTACTGAGGGTGGGTACCATAGTATTGAGGAAATCCTGAGTTCCACTTTTCAAGATGGAGCCACCTCTGTTATTCTTTTATGAAAGTAAAAATATTTTTTCCTTTAATATTCACTTTTGGATGTGTGACTTGTGGCATTTTGCTTTTACAATTTGTCCAGTGACAGAAATTTCATCTGACAGTATTTTAAATGTTACTTGTGAATGGTGTTTACTTTTATCTTGAAAACTGAGTGTAACATGTAAATAGAGATGTCTGATTTGATATAACGCCTTTCTCTGCTATTACTGCATTATCTACTGGTGGTTGCCAGGAGGTAATTATTGTTAGGACCATGCTTCCACAGAAAAAGTTTTTTTGACTTGCCTATATTATTGACACCGTTTGACAAATCTTTGCTAATTTTTCCCCAAAAGGTGCCCTGGTGATTCTTGTTGGGCACAGAAAGATTTGGGGTGATCTGTCAAGCGGGGGCAGAGAAAAAAGGGGGGTCAAAAAAGTTGCGCTTCCATTGTTATTTCCCATGGGACCTCGGAACACGACTACAGCCCAAACCACCGGATGGAATTACACACAATTTGGCAAAAAGCTAGCTGTCAGTACTCAGATTCTGCTTTTGGTTATTTGGTGTAAATCGGTTTAGTAGTTTTCAAGAAATTAAAAGGAAAATACATTTGGATATCTCTGCCTGTGATAACTTTACAAATAATGAGCTCGTGCAAGGAAATGCACAGCTCTGATTGGCTGCCAACACTTGATCCAGGAAGTGTTGGCAGCCACCTTGGGACTAGGCTTCAGCCAAATCCCAACAAAAAATGCAAAAAAAAGGAAAAGTGGCCAGGGTAGGCACACCCTGACCCCTTAACTCTGGTGTTGGGGTCCCAGAGGGACCTCGCCAGAGCAAAAAAAGCATTTAAAAAAAAAAGATTGCTGCAAATTTGTAGCGAATCTGCAAATCTGTGGCAAAAATGTAAAACAAATAACAAGTGTGCACTTGTTTTTTTAATGCCCCGGGGTGTAGCAGGGGGCATATGAAAAAAAAGGAGGGGCGCACAGGGCTCCACTCCTGGGCTTATTGTTGCCCGGGGGACCGCCACCTCACTGGGGCTTATCAATTGTAATATATTCGGGAAGGGAGCACGGCCCCCGCACTCGAGGGACTGCCACTTCCCCAGGGCTTTAATAAAAGATAATGCGGGGTGGCAGTGGACTCCCCCCTGCAGGCCCAGGGACCGCCACCGCCTCTGAAATCAAATTAAATCTAATGCGGGGGTGTGGCCCCCACAGCCCTAGGGACTGCCACCTCCTCTGGACTAAATAGAAAATGCATGCGGGGGCACCCGGATGCCCCGCAGGCCCTGAAACCTCCATCTCCCTGTGGCCTTATTAAAATTTAGTGCAAGGTTTGCTGGGCTCCTCTCACAGCCCCAGGGACACCACCTCCCTGGGGCTTTAATGAAATAGAATGCAGAGGCCGCGCAGCCCTCTGGACCACCACCTCCCTGGGGTGATATAGAAAATGGATAAGGGGGGTCGTCTGGCCCCCCGCAACCTCGGGACTTGCCACCTCCCCCAGGCTTAAATATGATAATGAAGAGGGCAGTTTTGGACCCCCTAGCCCTGGGGACCATCACCTCCCAGGGTCAATAGTCTCCTCTTGTGGAGTCAATCATGGCCCTGGAGGCTGCCGTCCCTCAGGGCCATCTCCTGCTACGTTCCAGGGTGCCCAGCCCCGGGCCATAGCTGTTTGCTTTTGCTTGGTGGGACCTGGCAGCTACCACCAAGCAAAAGCAAACAAAGACTGTTTTCTGCCAGCAGGAGCTGCCAAACAGCTCCCACTGGCAGAAAGCAAAGTTTTCATCTGTTTCCATGCACGCAAATATGCAGACAGGGAAACATATGAAAGCATTGCTTCCACATGCAGAGACCTGCTATTTAAACGAGCTCCCTGTTTGTGGAAGGACTGCTGGCTCCCACAGGACGTGGGGAGCTGGCTAGGACTGCAGGGGCCTTCAGACTCCCCTCACTGTCCTGTCACTCTCTCTCTCTCTCTTCCATCCCATAAAGGGATGGAAGAGAGAGATTGTCATTGCAATGGTTTCTCCATGCAAGGACTTCACAGTGTCAGACTAGTAATTGTTTGGTTCGTTATAGTTAAGTTTGGATGCAGACGGAAACATAGTCACTTCTTGCCTAATGGTCAATGTCTTGTGCTGTCACTCAGTAGGCTCAATGGTCAAATTTTAGTATCCCTTCTCACTGTGTTTGTTTATTTACTAGTGTTTTGACTGTTAAACCCTCCTACTGATGGAGCATTCACATTTCTTTTCAGTCACATTCGTGGGTTGACTGTCATAGGTGTGTCTGGAATCATCACAGTAGGGAGTTACTCATGGCCTAAAGTTTAAGGTCACAGATCTTCCCACTGAAAGTTGAGGGTTCTCGTCTGGGTGTACCCCTGGTCATTTTCCTTGTTTAATTTCTTTTAAGATTGAAAAGTTTAAGGTTCATAGTGAAAGGTGATCTCACTCTTTTTTATTGACAAATTTTCTTTTCAATTTGTCCAGCAATATTTCATTCTAAGTATATCATTCATCAAAGCCTAAAAACTCTCTATCTCCCTCCCTCTCACTATCTTTCTCTCTTTCTCTCACTTGCAGACCCACTCAAACCCTTACGCACCCACTCACAGATCCACTCAGACCCTTACGCATCCACTCACAGACCCACTAAGACACTCACACACCAAATCAGAGAACCACTCAAACCCAGGTGCACCCACAAACAGCCACACTCAGACCCTCATTCACCCACTCACAGACCCACTGATACCCTCATGCACCCATGCACAGACTCACACAGACACTGAAACACTCACTCACAGCCAACTCCTGCCGGGCATGGCCAAAGGGCATGCGCAGTGTGGGGTTGGGCAATAAGGGGAGTTGGCCGCAGCACCTAGCCATGCGCTGTGCTGGTTTGGGTGGGTATAGGGACCAACCCTTGCTGCGCACAGGCAAAAGCCGTGTGCAGAGTGAGGTTGGGTTGTTATAGGGGTTGGCTGCAGGGTCTGACCCCTGGCCCTGTGGCCAACCCCTCCGGTGCATGGCTGAAGGGCATGTACAACGTGGGGTTGGGTTGTTGCAGGAGTTTGCCACATGGTGAGGCCCTGCGTGCAACCAGGTGCAGGGCCATGGTCCATGCATGGCATGGTTTTGAGTTGAAATAGGGGTTGGCCGCAGGGCGTGGGCTGTAGGCCAGGCCCTGAGGCAACCGCATACAGCCGAAGGCCATGTGTGGCGGTGTTTGGAATAATGTATTGTAATGAAAATTACTTTGGTTACAGGGATGTTATAGCTAGGAAATAGAATTTACAAAAACATAGAAATTCACTGAAAAAACAAAGGTTACAGGGAAGTTATAGTTAGGAAATAGAATTTAAAAAAACATAGAAATTCACTTAAAAAAGTAAAGGTTACAGAAACATTATAGTTAGGCTCACATTTTAAACGTAAAAGCCACATAAATTCACTTGTTATAGTTAGAGTTAGAGTGCACTGCTCAGTACCCTGCAAATTAAGGCACTCATGACATCTTTGATAACATCATTGATAATATCAATGTAACATTTGCAGTAAACATTTTGATGAAAAACTGTGCATGGCAGGAGCACAAGTTATAGTTACCTTAGGGCACGTGTTTTAGTTACTTGCAATAACTCTAACTATAACAAGTGAAATTTCTATGGTTGTGTACGTTTAAAATGTGAGCCTAACCATAACATCCCTGTAACCACTGATTTTTTAAGTGAATATATATGTATATACATATTGAATATATAGGAGTAAGTAGGTACCCATAGAAATTGGAATTTGGAAATAAGGGCCTCTTCTCATAGGTCCTAGACACAGATTGTATTATCTAGTTTCCCTGTTGGTTGCATGTCCGAGTATTTTATACAGAAATATTGTCTGACATAAATATCATGTCATACTTGTGGACATAAATGTCATCCCATTGGGCGTAGATTGACTATTATTAACTGTAATAGGGCAATACTTTTGTCCACAATATTTAGAACACAGTAGTAATATCAGGCGATATTCTGAGAATGATATTTTGATGTCCCACATCAGAAAATAGGATGGAGAATCCTGTACATAGTTATCTTACCCTTAAGATAAATACTAAGCATGCATTTTAATATGGAATTAATGATCTCAAAATGCCCTGTGAAAAAAGAAGATATTTGCTTATTGCTCCTAAATACTGTATTGGGTCAAACTCATTTGTTTGCAGTGCAATGAGAGTGAAAAGTGACCCATACACCCATTTTTTTTCCGACTCCGTAAGAAAATGCACTAGTTTCAATAAAAATGTATTGCATTTAAAGGAAATAATAACTGAGGATACCAGACGTCAATAAAAGTTCACATTTACCCGAGATATATGCATGGCGATTTTCTGCATCGTGGGAGCTTTTTATCTTATAACATTTGCTTCGCATTCCAAGACATATCAAGCAATATCTTCTGAGAAATTGCTGCTATTTTTTTTCTTTTTAACATGGAGATTGATGTTTACTTTCTTCTTCCCTTCCTGAAAAGTGAGTAAATTTTGCAACCAAGTAACAATCTTTCTTAGGTGCAGAGAGTATGAAATGTCAAAGCTAGCATGTTGTCAATTTTTTTAAAAAACGCAATTGAATTACTTTTAAGATAATTTTACAAATATTTCAATACATATCAGTAGCAAATAAAGGGCAAAAGTACCACTGAAAATACCTGTGGTTGAAAATGAGTCATGTTCATTCTCTTTTTTAATTCTGTACTATGATAAAATGAAGATTTAATTAATGGAATCAGAGCAAACCAAGAGACTTTACTTGCCGGATAAATATGCACAGAAAACACGTTTCCACTTGTTATTGTTTATGGGCAATATAGATTTAGCAGTAAAACTGTACGCCTCGCGCAAATTTAATGGCCATTTTAACAGGGCGTTTGAATGCCATATGTCCTCTTCGTGCATGGCAGCACCCTTCCACTCCACGCTTTACTCCTACGTGTGGGACAATGTGCTTCAAAACGCAATGTTGGACCCGAACTACAACATTACCATTCTCCTACTGAATGGACATGGCTAATTTGCTACTTTGTTGTAGTGCATTGAATTACAACAAAGTTAACTTCAGTCAATTAACACTGATGGGAGTACACCAGCTCTGAAAATGTTTCAGCGCCACCGTACTCCGGAATCTCAGAGTTAGGGTTGAGGGTTTTATTTCAGGGAAACTGATCAAAGTCTTAGTTTTCCCTCAAGCACACTTGTCAGTGTGATGAATCAGCACCTGGGGCCCATTAGAAAGACAACTCAGCTGTGACAGCGTTCATTGCCTGTCCGAACCACTCACTCATCACCAGCTACCTTGCTACATCAACTCATGCAGGACACCGGCATACGGCCCCATGCGAGGAGTGCGCAAAGGAAAATGATTTTGGAGAAAACCACCAGCACAGAAGATATGGAGAGGTTAGGAAAGCCACAGATGAACACGAGGATGGCAATAGCCTTAGCAGAAACAGGCAGAACATGGCATCATAAAATGACCTGCTGCAGCACCCAACAGCCATACCCTGCCCTGAGTCAAACGCATCAGGAGCCCATATAAGAGAAACCCACAGAAAACCAGCACAATATGCTTGGCCTCCATCACCACAACCAGCTGTGCGATGTGCATAACTGCCCAGCATCAGGGGCTTGCACTATGCAGGTCTGAATCATTGCATATGCTGGCTACCACAAATATACCAAAAAGCCCAGGTCCAAATTTAGGAAAACTGACGCTGCCTTTTCCTTGCGCCATCCATGAGCTGCATTTAGAAAACGATACACCATGGTGCTAGGGAAAGATTAGGGTAAAAAAATGAAGCTAACCTTTGCGACACGTCATAAGGAAGAATGACGCTAATGCTGCAATGAGGCATTAGCATGATTAGCGGCATGCTTTTTACGCTAATCTTGATAGCGCCATATTTTGCAGCATTAGTGAAAAAAAAGCCAGCGTGAAAGAAAAATAAATAAAAGGACCCAAGATGGAGAATGCAGGACAGGAGAGACCCCAGAGAGACCTCAATCAGCCCAGTACAAGCCAGGATGGACCAGCAAAATAGCAGGAGAAAGAGAAAAGGAAGCAGAAGTGTTGCTTCAATGAAGAGGATGACATCTTGGTCAGAGAGGTGATGGAGCAAAAACTCCAACTCTTTGACACCTCTAATTTGTCAATAGGTAGGAAGGAGGCCATATGGCAGTCAATTGTCAATAATGTCAACAATGTGGCAGAGGTGAAGAGGACTGTCATTGATGTGAAGTGCTGGCACGATTTCAAGTGCAGAACTAAAGAGAAATTGGCCAGGAACTGAAAACTGAAAGGCAGCACTGCAGACTGGAGGAGAAAGACCTGCACCCGGGAGGACCTGGATGACTTGGAGGAGATGTGTCAGTGGTCATCCCGGAGGAGCTGGTTATCTGAGTCTCAGGACAGAGCAGATTTTAAAGACCTACCACAAAGCAGGGTAAGTTGCAGTGGGGTGCAATTTTGAAACTAACAAATGGCAGAAGGAGGAGCACATAGGGCACACTGAATGCATGCAAAAGTGTTGCATCAGGACACAATAATGGCCAAACACTTCTACTGCGCTCACACTTTAGGCCCTATATGCACAGACCATTACCCAACCCTCACATTAATCCCTACAGTGTTGCAACTGAACCACCTGCCCATGTGTAACACCAATTGGGCAACATGTGCAATGCTTGTTGCACAGGGTGGGCCAACAAGAACTGCAAGACACCTCCATGCACTATTGGGAATGGCCACAAAAGTGATCAGACACAACATATGGGGCGTGTCTGTGATCATCATCTGTGCTACTGTACAAGTAGCTTCCATGTCACTAAATAGCAAGGTTGACTGTGTCCTGGGAATGGTTGGTGTAATACACAAAGGGACACCTTCATGCAAAACATCATCTACAAGTGATCTCACTGTCTCACTAGGGTCACATATTTACAAGCCCTTACTGCAACATTAGCATCATATCAAATGATGCCAATGTGACCCAAGCCACCCATTCTCCTTGTGCTACCTTAACAAAGTCACACAATGCATGCATAGATCCACTTTGTACATCCTTGCACCACAATATACCTGTGCTATATATGATGTATGCAAGGAAATATTTCTTAAGCAGGGGGGGAAGAACAAATTGGACAGACATTCCATAAAGATTGCACTGTGCTATCTGTAAACCTAATATGTGAGGTGTGCCAAAGGCACATATGAAAGTGACGCAAGCATTGTAAGCAATGGACCTCCCTGTGCTTTGCTGTACTAGTGACATCATCTATGGTGCCAATGCAGTAAAGCACCACAATAGTGAAGAACCTCAGGAGGCTACTGGGAAAATGTCCACCATGGTGACCAGTAATGTAAATAAGGTGCTTCCATGGTGTTGTTGGCTGGGGCAAGGGAACTGCTAGGATAATGGTGGCCTGGGATCAATGTACCAAATACACAGAAACTGTGCCCTAGGTGTGATGCACAATGCAACACACAATGAACAACTACAATCTTTGGAAATACAAACTTGTCACACACCCACTTGCCACTCACACACCACCCTTGAGTCCCTGGACTACACTGAATCAAATACAGATGTGCACTATTTGTAAAGGCATCAGAAGCTTGGTGGGTCACACATGTCACATAGGAAGATCCCAAATATACACATGAAATGCCTAGTACATGCAGTGTCAGGTGTGAGAGGGGGACATGTGATTTAGGACAGGATAAGGTATGCAAGGTGCCTTACCTTGGCATGGTAATAATGAGCTATATACTGTCCACCACTGGAGTGTACGATAACACAAATATGCATTGGTAGAGCACTATGATGTCTGTGTCCGGATATTGTGGCACATATGTACCCATTTATGAAGAAAGATGCAGCTTGTTGTCCTGTGCTGCATCATTTTTCAAATGTGCAGGGATGTGTAGTTGTAACAGATAGTCAATGCATAACTTTATAAACCATGTTTATGTCAAAACATATGATGGACAAAGTCAACTTTGCCACACAAACTGCACAAACTGCATGGTGTAGGGGTGTCCCTATTGCCATTCCTAATGCCCATGTGCAGGAAGGTACACATCCTCAAATTCAACTAACAGGACTGCTGTCTGCCACTTATAATGATTGATGATTATTTCAACACACATTGAAAGTAGTCCACAATTGGATTGCAAGAATGTCATTTACTAGTACTACAACTACATGATGCGGTGTCCCAACATGATGCTTCCACACAAGCCTCAAAATGTGCCACTTCATGTGTGGTGTGTTAGTGATGGAAGTTAGTGGACTTTCCACAAGCATCCCCCTAGCCACTTTGAGGTATGTCTTCAGCATCCTGCACCACACAATGTAATGGTGGACCACCACATACATATGTGTGCAAACAGGAACCTTCTAGCAAAACAACACTTATTTCAGAGATGCAGGCATCCCTGCAGCTCCGCAACAAGGAAACCTGTGATGCATGGATGAATGTTGTTATGCAAGAAGGGAGGCATTCTTGTTTGCAAACATGCACACAAGGTGGCTGAATATCACAATAGGTAGTGCAGGATGCTGGACACATGACTCAAAAGCCAGGAGGATGCATATTGACAGCTCAGACCCTTCCATCACTCCAACACATGCCGGGTGGCAGAGGAGTCAGTTACTTACTGAAATATCTCGAAAACCAAATGCATCCAAATGCAAAATATTCTCCACATCTCCATTTGTGGTGTGTGCACAAATCCATTCAATACAAGGAAAGGACAGGGAGATTACTGGTCCAGTGTACGGTCTCCCAAAACTACCTGTTATATAGAAAGGTACACTGTTCCAAAAAAGAACACTTAATAGATGCAGGTACAGAGAGTGTCAGGGATATCTATGACATCAGGAGAGCCCTCAAGCACCCAAGGGGTGACAAGTATCATCACTGGGCTATCTCCTCGTCAGACCGGTGCTGCAATGTCTGGCGGACCACCCCAGCAATGGGGGTGGTGCTAAACCGGAGGCAATTTGCCAGAAAAAGGTCTTGAGACTAATACTGACTTAGTGGAAAGACAGGGTGTAAGTGTGTAGGAGAGAGTGAGAAAATAAAAATTAGCTCTGTGCCTCTAACATCACTTTAACGAATCAGGGAAAAGGCGCAGGCCAAGATTAAAAATAATCCAGAGCGTTGGTGGGGATAATGTCCCACCGAACTCTATGGGGAAGAAAAGGTAGAGTGCCTAATCCTGCTAATTTTTGGTAACTAATTTTGGTTTACCGTCACTTTTGGGACGGATTTACACCTCCTCCAAAGTTGTAATAACCCCCATAGTCACTCATGTAAATCAATATTAACTGCACACCCAAAGGCATTTGTCTACTGTGGCTGGTGCAGAAATGATAACACCCAGACAGTCAATCATCATGGACACCATACTGTAGAAAACTAACAAGATTTATTTATACTAAAAAGACACGACCTATCAAAAACCTGAACTACCCTCTACCCTCTAACCTACAGTAACCTAACCTATACTAACTTGTCTTAACTTATCCCTACAGCTAACTATCCTATTCCAAATGTATCTTATACATGTAACACCACACAATAAACATTGGCCTCCCACCCCCTTCAAAGACAATAGACGAGAAGGACGACATGAACTAAAGCTAAAGCTAGATTCACTAAACCTATTGTCTATACAAATATTTATTTATTTTTTTGTATTTTTTTTACTTTCGTTTTTTTAATTTTTTGTTTTAATTTTTTAACATATACCCCGATACAGAACTACTCAACACCTCTAAAAAAAAAAATGCAAAAACCCATCCCCTAACTATACTAATTAGGTCCTAATTATGTCCTAAAACTATCCTACTCTATGCTACCTAACTGATGCCTGCCTTTACAATGAAAATTAGTTGAAGGGAAGGAACTTGGAAGAGGAAACTGTCCAAAGCTAGAGTTTCTTCAGCTTCTTCTTAATGAATTTCAACAGTTTGTAGTTGTGCTCATTCGCCTCCTCCAGTGTGGCCAACTTTGATTTAATCTCTGCCATGTCCTTGCGCATCTCATCCTCAAATTTTGAGCCAGTGGCAGCTGGTGGTGGCTGTTGCTGGGATGCCATTTTGGTAGGTGCTGTGGATGTGGAGGGGCAGAACCTGCAGACCCACCCCTGACCCTCTGCATTGAGGGAACACTCTTTTTGATGCTTTTTGCAGGCAGTTTGGCTGGTCCTCAATGCGTAAATGTCTGCCACCGCCCCAATATTTTCTCCCATCTGTATGGTTTGGCCATCCTGCGGTGCCCTCTCTGGACCTCACTGATGAGCTTATATCCCTCTGCCCTCTTTTCAAAGGCACGTTTCTGTGCTGGAGTCATCGATGCCGCTAAAACATGAGGAGAACATGTCATCAAAAACTGCATTGGGCAGAGGAAGAACAGGTGTGCAATGGAAACAGCATCTTCATATGACACATGTTGTTCACCAAACATCCTAAAACAACGTCAAGCCCCAAGTCTATACCAATCTGGCTCCCAAGATATTGTTCATGTTGCAGGGATAATGGCTAATGAATGTTGCACGCTATCTGTGCACAAGCTTCGAACATCTAAGTACTAAGTAAACACTCAGCATGCACATCTCATACACACATGATGTGACAATGCTCGCTAACACTCATCATGATCGGTAGATCACATAGGTTCATCTGCACACACCTTGTTTGCTACAATCCATAGACATGTCCCACATCCATTTGGAGAAGATCTGAAATCTCTGTGTGTACCCAACTGACTGTTGGCCTTCTCAAAAAACCTCCTTGCATGGCTGGTGCCTTGCTTCATTTCTGTGAAGCACCCGTGTAGCAAATGTCTCATCGAAAAGCTCCTTGGAGACCTCAACATTTGTACATAACTTGTACCATGTCCAGAGTAAATTTGTGCAA
This sequence comes from Pleurodeles waltl, assembly GCF_031143425.1. Classification (NCBI taxonomy): domain Eukaryota; kingdom Metazoa; phylum Chordata; class Amphibia; order Caudata; family Salamandridae; genus Pleurodeles; species Pleurodeles waltl. The sequence goes on along the minus strand of NC_090442.1, from coordinate 793,563,664 downwards.
CGTGTGCCCACACAGTGCATTACATGTGCTGTGTTAAATATGTTGGCAACATCCACACATTTCAGAAAGCCAGTACCTCCGGCACATATCTTGACTGCCATCACTGTGTTTGTGTGCATATTCACCTTTCGAAAAGGCTCTCAAATCAGTTGCAGCACATGTTGGCACCTGTGCATCATTTAACTCATTCCACACCCTCAACATTACATCAGACATGATGTTGATACCGAAATAGATGATGGTGTTTTAATTGACACACATGCCATTTCAACATGGCATTGCACACATCATACTCTCTCACACACAACACTTGAGCTACACATTTGACATACAAGGTAACTCTTACTGGTTGCATCGTGGTCTTCAAAATGGGAAACCTCGCCAATGGCGTAGGGTGGAGGTCCACCTGCAAGAAAGGACATGAAAACATAGCCTTGTGATTGTTGAACAAAGAAAAGCATGGACAACTGTTACACATTCCACTTGTTTAGCTGAGTGACCTGGTCAACTTAGTTTTAGAAATGACTAACTGGCATCTATAACATGTCATCTACACAGACATTGTAAGCCCAAGAAAAAATGTATAGATATGGGGCTCACCCATACATACATGTCTCAAATACATACATAACAATGATATGGGGACAGGACACTGTCAATCGTCAGAAGCTTAGTACATTGTGGTACATCCATGTGAAAAGCGAGCATCAACTCAGATGCTCCACTTTTTCTGCTGGCCCCTACCACCACATAACTCCACCATGTGTGTGCCGTATTAGACATACGGCATATCATGGCGCATGTCAGGACACTAATGGTGGCACTTAGCATGCTTTGCACCATACATGAAGGTGCTAAACCTGCTAAGCAAAATTAGGCACATTTGAAACAATGGGAGTGTCATTAAATCAACCCGCCTTAGGCATGTATTCAAGTCAACTCCAAAAATGGCACAGTGGAACCTAGTAGATTTACCTGATCAGGCAATGTGTGCTTCCTATCACAGCAATACACCCCTTGAATTCATCATTCCTGGTGAAGGCACAATGTGTGGCACCAAGATAGAAAAGTGCCACAATGCTTGCATTGCACAACATTTGACATATGGTGTGGCATTACTTGCCTCCATCAGCCACATTACCTTAAACAACTATGACATTAATGTTGCAGTCGAAGCCACTAAGTCCTTCTTACACTTGAATCCTTGTGTCACTCTGCACATACATGACTCAAGGAACACACACATCCTTGACTACCAATACTCCAGTGTCATGTTTGTCATCACTTAAATATTACTTTGCAAAATTCCACAGTTGTCAAGCCCATGATGGACATGAACATGTGTGCCTGGGAAACATGAACCCTTGCAACATTGTACATGTGTGTTTTGATTTCAGCACTTCAATATGAAAAAGTGATACACAAAGTACAAAGAGAGGAATGGGCTAATTGTCTGCAATCCGTGCATTGCTGACCTATAATAAATGCACAAAACTTGCTGTCCTCAGGCTTTGCCATGCCATGCTGAAGTAATCCTTGTGTCCTACTGTCATGCACATGCACATAAGAATGTTGCTATGTAGAAGGGCTTACCAACAGTACGAATGACCAGGTGATGGAAGAGATCTCTTTCACGGTTGATGAAGTCTGCCTATCCAGTGCTTCAATTGGTGGTTGGTGCGATGAACGAGAAGATACGTCGAAGCTGTAACAGCACCTTGCCCCAGCGCATCTTCCTTGCCTCTGTTAGGTAGCCCATGATCACATGGCCACCCATAGCCACCATGTTGGGGAGGTAGTGGCACACTAACTAGATAAACCCTCCCAGTTCATCCCCAGTCATCCTCTGCACCCTTCCCTTCCCAGACATGTGGCAGTTTCCCTCCACTGCAACCTAAATACCCCACAAAAAATAATAAAACTATTCCTCAACTACCCCAACAAACTTAACTACCCCAAGACAGATGCCCGACAATTCTTACACAATAATAGGACACTAATGTACAATAATATGACAAAAGTTACAAGGTGGAAAAGACACAGACAGGACACAGCACAAAAGACTCCAAATCCAACACTCCTCACACCAGCACAAGCGCCACACAACCTCTCTCAAGCAAAGACTACAAGACTGTAAAGTGAAAGTAAGTTAACTTTTCCATGTGTGCGGCAAAGAAGTCCTATTCCATCACTTCCTGGGCGTCTGCATCATGTTTTCAGATATATATATATATTTTTTTTATGCATGACGACCATGCGTGGATTTTTATATGAAGGCTGACAAGTCATTACCATTTAGCTTAGCTGCACAGGTATGAGGGGTAATTTTCTGTATTTGCGCTGTTTGAAGGACTACGGTATGAGTTGTTTTGATTTTACACATGACGGCCATGTGTGGTTTTTGGTATGAAGGCTGACAAGGCATAACTATTTAGTTTAGACATGCAGGTGCGAGGCATCATTTTTGGTATTTGAGATGTATGTAGAACAACCGTATGAGTCATTGTTTTTGACCTATGACAGGCATTCGTGAATTTTACAGTGAAGGCTGTCGGGGCACCCAGATTCATTTATTTACAGGGGCTATGCATCTTTGTTGTTTGTAATGTAGGCCAACATGTGTATGCATGAGTATTTCACTGTGTACCTGTAACATAGGAAGGTGCTTCCATATGTTTGTATGTATGAGTGATGTATTTGAGGAATTATACTGTTTGAAAATGTGCATGTTTATGAAGACTCCAAATGCAAGTTTCCACATGTGTACACACTGTGTACTGTGAGTGTACATATGTGATGGAACTCATATTGTAAGTCAACCACATTGTTATGTTTGTTTCACAACACAACATAAGATAGGATGGACCATGTGCAAAACAAGGTCATGCACAGGATACCCTTGACAAATCTTTAGCAAAGGATGCTGTTGACAAAGGCTGGGTTAAGATCTGGTAACCCATGGCAATGTAAGTGCAAGTATGCCTCATACTCTGGTGTGTTGTAAGGGCCAGACTTCATGATGCAAAGCAACACATGTGATGTATAGTTCCCCATGCATGCAAAATGTTGGAGATGGTGTGCTGACATGTGTCATTGTTGGTATGTATGTGATATGTTTGTGTGTGAAAAGATGTGTTTCATGTATGAAAAGTAATGCATACTACTGCAGTGTGCTTAGGGATGTAACAAATACAAATTTTCCATCCCAGCATGGATATATGTAGGGCATTGTGTCAAGGTTGTGTACTCACATCTGTGTTAACTATGCTTCCCTATGTGGAAACATTTGCACTGTTCATATAAGTTTGTAGGTACATATGTGGCACATACCCATTTTCATACGTAAATTGCACCCTTTTGTGTATATGCAAATAGACTACATCAAGCCTGGTCCACCTAGGTGGGACATGTGTCCTAGGATTTAGGAATTATATGTTTAGCACATACCTGTCAACATCAGGACAGTGCGTGTTCTACGGGCGACGTAAATGCAAAAACCCAGTCCTTATGCAAAGGCATATTTCATGCATTGTGTCACTATGCAGTATGTTAACTTTTTGCATTGCAGAGCTTCTACCTTGAAAAGTCATTAATGCTGTTTGTAATTCATTGTTCATTTGCAAGGCTTGTTTGCAGTACTACAGGGTTCTTTATTCTAAGACCTTCTAGAAGTCTTTCTTGTAGCATGGTTGGGTGTGGCTCGTGGGGGGGGCTTTGCTCTATGTAAGGGAGCCAGCCCAGCTCCACATGCTCACTATTCAGAGGTCTCGGTGCAGAGCAGCAGCATTTTCCAGAGTTCCTGTCCCAGAGGCCTTTCCAGTCATTTCCAGGCCTGCTCTCATTTTTTTGGTGATATTCCAGCAGGGCGGTAAGGCAGAGGTCGGGTTAGGCCCCCGACTCTGTTTTCAATGACACTCGAGTTTTGGGCCTAAAGTTGACATTGCGTGTGCGATTGTTTTTCTGGAATTTACTTCTTGGCATTCATATCAGCAGTGCGCACGATCATTTCATGGCATTTGTATTGTGAATTCCGAATCGGCAACAGTGTGCGCAATTCATTCCTAGCATTTACTTCTAGGCATTCAGATCGGCAGTGCGCGCGATCATTCCATGGCATTTGTATTGTGAATTCAGAATCGGCAACAGTGTGCGCAATTCATTCCTAGCATTTACTTCTTAGCATTCAGATCGGCAGTGCGCGCTATCATTTCATGGCATTTGTATCGTGAATTCCGAATCGGCAACAGTGTGCGCGATTCAATCCTGGTATTTACTTACTGGCATTCAGATCGGCAGAGCGTGCGATCACTTCATGGCATTTGGTTCTTGATAATCGAATCGGCAACAGTGTGCACGATTCTTTCCAGGCATTAAACATTTGAAATACAGATCGGCAGAGTGCACAATAATTTCTAGACATTGAAATTTAGAAGTGCAAGTTTGATTAAGGTGCATAATATTTCCTGAACATTTGAGTCTTGGAATTCTTAATCAGAGAGTGACGTAGTCACGTTATTCATGAAACCAGTACAGTTCATTCATGCAGAGAAATAACCATGTGTTCTTTGATTCTTGTTACAATGCAATGACTACTCTAAGAACTATTTGGAGAGCGTTTATTGTGTAAGAATATAATATGTTAATTCTGGAATGTTCATCTAAAAACCTTGTGTAACCTTTTCTTGATTTCCAGGTACCTAGATTCTTGAGGCCTAGTTATAGTGAAGCCTTAGGCCTTTCATGTTTTCAGTATAAGTGTTTATTAGCAACAAAACTTATTGAAAGTCATTGTGATTAATCTTGCAATTGTGTTGTTTAACTCTTGCTTCCACAGGTCTCCTTCCCCACTGTTCCCAACCCAAAACCCATTCCCCCACTTGGCCATTCTTTAATTCTGTGCTATATTACTAGTGGAGTTTGGAGCTGCCAAGAGGTGGACATGTTGGGAACATGCGCAAGCCCCGAGGATCTGGTCTCCCTGACAGAATAGTGAGCCCACAAATTTGTAATCCTCCTGGTTTGCGCTAAGGTCTCAATATGGCCACATTGGATGAGTTAGTTAAAGTTATCACGCAGCTCCAATCGGATGTGGTAGCATCCAAAGACATAGCAACCAGTTTAGCTGAGAGAGTCAGTTACAAGACCAAGTAGAAAAGAAGGAACAAGGCTTGGTACTCCTCCTCAAAGTTCAGGAGGTAATCCTCCAACTAACATTTCCCTCAACGTTCCCTCTGCCATTCCTCTGGCCCCTCCAGAACGGTTTTCAGGTGAACATCTGAAAACGCAATCCTTTTTGACTCAAGTAGAATTGCACTTTACCTGTCGACCACACACTTTTCCTGACACCCAATCCAGGGTGGCTTTCCTGTTATCTTACCTGACTGGAGACGCGGCCACTTGGGCAAAACCTTAACCGTAACTGGTCTCTGGGGGGATCTCTCAGGGGATTTCCGATATCATAAAGTGTGCGTGAGGGGGTGCGTGGGTACATCAGTGGTTCAAGCCATTCCAAGATTTCAGAGCTAGCATCCGTTGTATGGATTTTCAAGCTCTCTCTCTATGTCTGTTGTGGTTGAGTCCACGTCGCCCCCACTAGACTAACTGTAATCTGATACCATGACACCTCCCAGGCACTCCCAGCTCTCCAGGACCTCAGACCATAGCTCTCTCGTGGGCTGTCATTGTACCCAACGCAGGACACTCTCCTCTGCTCTGGACTATTGGGTAACATCTCTGGCCCAAACCTCTATGGATGGTCCCAGTTTCACCTTCTAGTGTATTGCGATTCTGCGCCTTGAGAAGGCGAGGGCCAGATCAAAGAATCTGGAGCCAGCCCTATGCTTCTTGGGTCAGGGGAATTCACCTAGGAGGCACACCTCGAGGGTGCAGGGGAGAGCTCAGCCCAGTGTCTCCTTAAGACAGAGCGTCACAGCCTCTCAGTATATTTATAGGGTGGGACACTCCCATAACATATGGCCAAAATCTGAATCTGGTCGGCAACATCTGGGGCACATCACAGGCTCCCCTCCATAAATCACACTCAGCCTATGCGGGGTCACGTATGTCATGTGCAAGATATTGAATTACATGTATTTGAGTCTTGTGTATCGGAATAGGTTGTGTGAGTATGCTAATATCCTGGACCAGTCCCTACCTGTTGTTTCACATTTCAGGAGAGCGTTCCATCTACTTTTGAGGGAAGTTAGGGGTTTCTGACTAATTTCTAGTAAGGATCTATATAGCCAGGTTACCTGGTGTCGAGCTGAACCGTATATAAACAATAAGTGAAGCACTGCATGCGGAGGGGTTCATCCCTACCGCTCCCCTACAGGTCCACACAGGTCCTCGTATGTCAGGAATTTACCCGGGGGCAGAGCACACTGTTCCACCAAGTCAGCCAAAGGCATAAGAACCCCAGAGGAGTAACAATCTCCAACAGTAATTATCCCAGTCTCTGTCCAGTCCTGCAACTGGGCCGACATTAAGCAGGTCACAGGCAAATTCAGGGCATACAGCAGCACCCCGTGCGTCCTCGATTTGCAGAGGAGCCAACTGTATAGGACACCGGGCTTCGCAATTGGTATGTCCAGGCCCAGCATCTTAGCCAGTAATAGCCCACGATATGGCATCAGGCCAATAAGGTCAGGAAAGCTCCTGCATGCTCCATCAAGCCACTTGGTCACCCACTGGAGCTGTGCAGCCAAGTAGAAGGGCTCAAAATCTGGTATGTCGAGTCCACCCCTCATGGGCCCAGTGCAGCATTGCCAGCGACACTCTATGGTGTTGACCATCCCATATAAGCTCACATATGAGTGTGTCTATTTGTCGGAACCATGGTGTTGGGATGGTAACTGGGAGAGTAACAAAGAACTACAGTAGCCATGGTAACATTATCTTCTTAGTGAGTGATATGCATGCCATGAGAGGCACATATAGGGACCTCCAAAGGCACGCAGGAGTAGAGGGAGCGCAGTGTGCATCCCAGGTTTCCCTCACACATGTTGTTTATATCATGGTAAACTTGTATATCTAGATACTTAAAGTCATGGGCACCCATGTTATCTCCATCAGGAGATTGGGCAGTTGAGGGGTGTCCGGGACACATGGGAACATGCATGTCTTCGTCCGATTAACCCACTGGCCAGCCAATTCCCTAAAATGTTCCAGATGACACATCGCCTCTCCAGCTCTAGTCGAACCTCTGACCAGGTATAAAAGAAGATCATCAGTGGACAATGAAAATGAGCGAGGGTGTCCATCCACTATTATCCCATCATCTCCACCCTCCTTTCTGAAGAGAGGTGCTAGGGGCTCAATCGCCAGCGCGAACAGTAAGGGTGACAATTGACACCCCTGTTGCGTGCTCCTAAACACCCCATAAATCACAGAGATGACATTCCCAGTATTTACTTTTGCAGTCGGGCCAGAATATAGAAGGGTAATCTATTTTATCCAGTCTTTCCCCATGCCCTTTTCGCCGCATCACCTTCAAAAGAAAATCCCATCTACGGGAGTTAAAGGTCTTTTGAAGGTCTACTGCCATTAGCATTGTATCTGGGGTGTTCTGGATGTCTGGATGATAGAGAATATGATATAACCGCCTATGATTATGGGACGTGCACCATTGTGGTATGAAACCATTTTGGTCTGGAAGCACGACGATTTGCATATGTGGGAGAAGTTGTGTAGCTAGAACCTTATTTAGCATTTTAAAGTCCATGTGTAGCTTAGACAAGGGGCAAAATGCTGTTACAGATGCCCCTGATGTAGAGGATTTTGGGAGAGGGATTACAGTCACACTTGTAGTGTATTCCGGGAGGAATGCCCTCTCCAACGATGCTGCATATATTGTCACCAATCTCAGGACCAGAAGGTCCACAAGGGTCCTGTAGACCTCGGCAGGGAGTCCATCCAGCCCTGGTGTTTCCCCCAAAGCCATTTTCTTAATGGCTTGTCTAACTTCCTGTGCCATTACTGGTCCCCCAATGTTTTATCATGCCTCCTGTGCCAGTGTTGGCAGGGAGAGGGAGGCTAAGAAGTCATCCTGTTCACCCTCTGTAAGGGGCTCCAGGACACTGTATAATTTTGTGTAATAAGTGCAGAATTCATCATTAATGTGTTCCGGGGCCAATATATTTTGCCCTGTTGCTGTAGTTATGTGTGTAATCAGGGTGTACCTTACTTCTGGGTGGATAAGCCAAGTCAGCATCCTTCCCAGCCTACCTTCATGTCATGTAATTTAGTTATGTAGGTTTAGTAGACATGACATCTCAATATTTCTAGGGTAGTATTATATTGATCCTTCGCTTCAAGGAGGGGTCTATACTAAGTAGGATTTGCCCCTGGGGAATTTTCAAGTGAATGTAATTTGGCATCTATGGAGCAAACTTCTGTCCGCAATACCCTACTAATACCCACAGATTGCCCCATGCAGTGACCCTGGATCACTATGTTGAAGGCTTCCCATTCAGTGAGTACCGACTGCGTCGTGCCCTGGTTTTATGCAAAATAGTCAGTAATGGTTGTGCATAATTTGTCCCTGTGTGAGGAATCTTCCAAGGCTGTCGGCTGCAATTGCCAGGTAGGGATGGCGGGTCTGCGTTCCATAAGTTTCAGGCTCAAGAGCAGGGGGTTGTGTGTGATCAGATATCCCCCGGCCCAGGTAGCCTGTGGAGGATATGGCTTGGCACAGCCCACCCAAACACAGAGTAGTTATGCTCTGTGCCATGTTGTGTCTGCCAAACATCTATAAGATCCCAATGGTGTTGCCAGTCTCTAAAGCCAAGTGTCAGCCTGTGGGCATATGTCCCTGGTAAAGGAGGCATGGATCAGTCTAAGTGGATGTCCGTAACACAATTAAAATCCCCGCGCATCAGTAGGTCACCTTCTGTTAGTCGTCTCATAGTTGTTGAGAAAGTATGGAGGAAGGTGAGTTGGTCATGGTTAGGTGCATATATGCTGCCCAGTATGATTTCCCGTTCTACCAGTCTACCGCTAATCAGGACATAATGACCTCCACTATCAACCCAGGATCGTACGTGTTCAAAGGGTGTGCCTGCCCTGATCCAGATCATTGCCCCCAGGCATAAGCAGAGTAGGTGGTGGAGTAGAGCTGGCCTCGCAATCTATGTCTAAGTCTCTCTGCCTCAACCGTTGTGTGATGGGTTTCTTGTAGCATAGCAATCTGTGCCCTTCTATGTGTGAAATATCTGTGTATACTATGGCCCTCATTAGAACATTGGCGGTAAATCCCGCTTACCGCCGTGCAGAATACCATCAACACACCTCGCGGCTGCGGAAATCTGCTACAGCTATTATGACCCACAGCTCAGAATCCGCCAAAATCTAGACACCCACACAAGTCCACCACACCAAAGGTCAGTGATAAACTGGCGATAACAAAACCAACACCGTCACGCCAACAGGAATACGTCCACACTATCACGACCCACGAATCCACGCGGTGGTCTTTCAACCGCGGTATTCCATTGGCGGTACACACCGCCGCACTCAAAATACACACACATTTACAAAACACTACCACATTGGAGAATTCCAAAGACACACACCTGATACACATACACACACCACTCCCACACACCCAATACAATATAAAACACACACCCATATTACCCACAAACCCTTACAACCAAAAATTTGGCAGAAGCAGAGAGACAGCAAAGCAAAGACCACACCAGCATACAGAGGCACAGAACACCATCACACATACACATCCTCGCACAAAACACCACACACCCCTAAACATCACCCCACACACCACAACACACACCACCTCACGCATCACCCACACCACCCCATGGCACCGCAAAGACACCCCAGGTTTTCTGAGGAGGAGCTCAGGGCCATGGTGGAGGAAATCATCCAGGTAGACCCACAGCTATTCGGATCACAGGTGCAGCACACCACCATAGCTAGGAAGATGGGGCTATGGCGCAGAATCGTGGACAGGGTCAACACAGTGGGACAGCACCCAAGAACACGGGATGACATCAGGAAGAGGTGGAACGACCTTCGGGGGAAGGTGCATTGTGAGGTCTCAAGACACCACATTGCGTTCAGAGGACTGGCGGCGGACCCCCAACTCCTCCCCCACAACTAACAACATGGGAGGAGCAGGTCTTGGCTATACTGCATCCTAAGGGCCTCGCAGGAGTAGCTGGAGGAATGGACTCTGGTAAGTTAAATCTTTCACTACTTCATCCCCCACCCTACCTGCATGCTATCACATACACTCACTCTCACCCTCACCCCCATCACTCCAACTCCTCACATATGTCCCACTATCACAAACCACACATCCCAGCACCAAGCCCTGCACGCAACAACAAAGCATGGACCCCCATCACCAATGCATGTCCACTACACATACCCACACCGACCCCTAAACAATTAACACACAAGGTTCTAAACAAGAATGTAAGCACTGGGGTACAGGGTCACCCACCCATTGCACACAGATGCAATAATCATGCCTTTACACCCCTGCAGGACTCCTACCCAACGTCACTGGACAGGAGGTTCCAGACATGTCCACTCCACCCACAGAAGAGGCCCACAGTGATGACAGCAGCTCTGTCCAACTGGATCTAGATGACCAGCCCAGCCCATCTGGGACCTCGGGACAGTCGGTTCCCCTCACACAGTCACAGGCCACCACAGAGCCTCATCTCCTCAGGAAACACCAGCACAGCACCCACCCAGTGGGCCCATACCTCTGTCCCCAGGACACGTCAAGCAGCAGTGTGTCCACCACTACAGGGAACCCAGGCTAACCGACCACCCCAAGAACAGCTGGGACCTGGGGGCAGTGGCAGTGGGCACACGGTTCAGGGGACAGAGGCCCAGGAAAAACGGGGAACTAGGAGGTCTGCTGTGTGACAGGGGGAGGACAGGCCCAGGGAACCCACTCTCCACGAGGCCCTCTCCAAAATCATGGGAGTGTACCATCATTCCCAAGAGACGATGGCAACGGTACTGACCAAGTTTCAGGAGACCCAGCGGCTGCAGGAGGAACAGTATTTGGGGTTCAGGGAGGAACTCAAATCCATCAATACCACCCTGGGCACCATTGTAGTGGTGCTGAAGGACCTCGTGAACACCATGAGGGACACTGTGGAACAACAAGGGGCCCCTGACACTAGCCTGAACGATGAACTGCCCACCACCTCCGCCGGCGCTAGTGGACAGGAGGCACCGCCACAGGACCACGACACCAGCACCCCACCCCCTGAAGATGGAGAACCAACCCGCAAGTGGTCCCTGAGATCCAGGACAAAGACAGAGAACAATGCCAAGATCCCCGCCAAGAAATGAGACCACCCTGAATGTCATCCTTCTGTCCCACTTTGTCACCCTGTCCATCCTTAAACTGCCCTAGCTCCACTATGCCCCTTTGGACAATGCACCTGTGAGACCAATAGACTGGACTCTGCCATGGACATTCTTCCACCATCACCCCTGACCATTTTACAACCCCCTGCACTATTTAGCACTTAAATAAACACCCTTGAACCACAAAACAATCTGGAGTCAGTCTGTGCTTTCACAAATGTGTATTTGCAATAACAGCGGGAAACAGCAAAGTCCATTCTATTGTCAACCTACCTATGTCACACAGCTCTAGTCCATGAGGTAACATAGCAGAGGTCACACAGTGGGACCCACATCTGTGAAATCGAAAGGGAAAGTGACAAATTAGGGTCCATACACTGGTTGAAAGTGACAGACAGATGAGAGGTCGAACAATTTTATCAGATATAGGAGGCAGTGATGTCTTCTTACCTGTGTCTCACTGGAAGTATTGTTGGATCACGGTGTTTCTGTTGTCTATGTCCTCTTCTTCTGCCTCCTCTTCTTCACTGTCCACAGGCTCCACAGCTGCCACAACACCTCCTTCAGGACCATCCTCCTGCAGAAAAGGCACCTGTCGTCGCAAAGAAAAGTTGTGCAGCATACAGCAGGCCACAATTATCTGGCACACCTTCTTTGGTGAGTAGTAAAGGGAACCACCTGTCATATGGAGTCACCGGAACCCGGCCTTCATGAGGCTGAAGGTCCTCTCTATAACTCTCCTAGTTCGCCCATGTGCCTCATTGTAGCGTTCCTCTGCCCTTGTCCTGGGATTCCTCACTGGGGTCAGTAGCCATGACAGGTTGGAGTAGCCAGAGTCACCTGCAAATGTCGAGAGACAACTGTTAGACACACAGTAACCCTTAGGGACAACCCCAGACAACTATTCACAATGTATAGGGTCCTTGTCCTCACATAATAGCCACACACGGTGCCTCTAGAGTTTCCCCATCACATAAGGGATGCTGCTATTCCTCAGAATGTAAGCTTCATGCACTGAGCCAGGAAACTTGGCGTTCATATGGGAGATGTACTGGTCAGCCAAACCCACCATCTGCACATTCATAGAATGGTAGCTCTTCCGGTTTCTGTACACCTGTTCACTCCTGCGGGGGGTACCAAGGCCACATGTGTCCCATCAATGGCACCTATGATGTTGGGGATATGTCCCAGGGCATAGAAGTCACCTTTCACTGTAGGCAAATCCTCCACCTGAGGGAAAACGATGTAGCTGCGCATGTGTTTCAGCAGGGCAGACAACACTCTGGACAACATGTTTGAGAACATAGGCTGGGACATCCCTGATGCTATGGCCACTGTAGTTTGAAAAGACCCACTTGCCAGGAAATGGAGTACTGACAGGACCTGCACTAGAGGGGGGATTCCTGTGGGATGGCGGATAGCTGACATCAGGTCAGGCTCCAACTGGGCACACAGTTCCTATATTGTGGCACGATCAAGTCTGTAGGTGACTATTACATGTCGCTCTTCCATTGTCGACAGGTCCACCAGCGGTCTGTACACCGGAGGATGCCGCCATCTCCTCACCTGCCCCAGCGGACGTGCTCTATGGATGAGAACAGCGATCAGAGGGTCAGCCAACACTGAGGTACAAAAAAAACAACTTTATTGCACACAATTGTCAATCCGCTATGTGCCTGTCTTAGTGTGTATGCAAGGCCTAGATCTGTGTGACGCATTTAAAATTAATGCCATGTGGCCCCGTCAAATGGCGGCTGTATGACCTGTAAGGTGGGACAATGGGATGTGAGGTAATTGCGCTGGCGTTGTACACCGTCGCGTAAGGCGGTCGAAGACCGCGGTGCAATCCTTCATTGGTTAACATTAGACCCTATGGGCCGCAGGAGCCAATGACGATGTACGTCGGCGGTGACGGTATGCACCGCCGCGGACGTGACTGCCATTTTCTCTCTGTTCACTCACTTGATACCTGATCTTCGACAGGAGAGGACCTACACTGCAAGTGCTGCTGTGACCTCAGTCTGGAAGCAGCAATGGCTCAAGTGTCTGGGGAAAGGGCCCCTGCCTTCACATTGGAGAAGTTGGGGAAACTAGTGGATGGGGTCTTCCCCCAGTACACGCTGCTCTACGGTTCTCCAGACAAACAGGTAAGTACACTGAGCATGCTGTACACCCAATCACTCACACTGGCATACATGCACTCATACACACATACTTCCAGACATGCTTGCACACATTCTTACACACAGTCACACTGACATGCAAACACACACTCACTTCACCATTCTTGCACGCATTCACTCAACGCATACAACACAACACACACAGACACATTCACACACACACACTCACACATTCATGCACACACTCAGACACACACACAACACCCCCGACTCCCCTCCTCTGTTGGAAGCCCGACTTACCTTTGTTGAGGGGGCAATGCTACCACCAGCAGCACCCTGCCAGCAGAACACCGCCAGGCCATATCACAGGTCATGATATGGCTGGCGGTGTTCAACTGGCGTGGCAGTGCTGGTGGTAGCAGCGTCAGCTTACCACCGTCAACCAGTATGATCACTGCCGGATTTCCACCCTTCTTGTGGCAGAAGTCAGGCAGTGATCATAATATGGTGGACGCGGTGACGGTATTTTGACGGCTGTCACTGTGGCGCTAGGCGATATTCACCGCCATTGTTATAATGAGGACCTTAGTGTCTTTGGTAAAAGGATTGGCTCTGAATTAGTCTTTGGTGGTCATTACAACCCTGGCGGTCGGTGTTAAAGCGGCGGTAAGACCGCCAACAGGCCGGCGGTAAAAAAATTGCAATTACGACCGTGGCGGAAACCGCCAACAAAGACAGCCACTTTAACACTCCTACCGCCACGGCGGTACAAACAAATAGCGCGGCGGTCACCGCCAACAGACAGGCGGGAGACAATGTGCCGCCCACACTATTATGACAGGCCAATCCGCTACCTTTTCCGGGGCGGATTCACCGCGGATAAAAACACAGCCAAAACAGGAACCCGAAGGGAAAACGCTCACCTCTACACACCCCACGAGAAACGAGGACGCCATGGACCCGGAACTTCAAATTCTACCTGCAATAGTCTTCCTGCTCCTCTACCAGGAGCACGAACGCCAGTGGCGAAGACCACAGTGAGTACTGCACCTACGACACAGGGGAGGGGGGAGGCAAAAAACAGGGACACACACATGCAACACCCCCACCCTCACCCACTACAACACACACACTAATGCATATCAATACATTACAGTTACACCCGCCAAGCGCCTCGGAAGAATGCAAAGACAATAGAAAATGAGTGCAACCATTGTAATATATTAAAAGCAAGTAGGCAGAAATATATATATACACCATGTACAAAATATATACCAAGCATAGTAGTCCAGTTAGTGCACTAAGAAAGTCCGTGGAACACTGGGACCACACGGTATGGGCGAGGCGGCCCACACAAGATCCCTGACCATGATGGAGAGAACACTGCAGGGGCATCAGAGAGCAACTAAACAGGCACCTCAGGGGGAGGGAAAGGGGGGGCACCTCAGCCACTTGAGTGCACGATGCCAAATCCACGAGGGGGCCACATGCCCTCTGTTCAATCCAGGGGAGTGCAAAGCGAATGTCTCTCAAGTCTCTACAGTGGGTGGCTTGCCCACTGTTCAATCCTGGGGAGTGCAAAGCCACAGTCTCACAAGTCTCTACAGTGGGTGGCATGCCCACTGTTCCATCCTGGGGAGTGCAAAGCCACAGTCTCACAAGTCTCTACAGTGGGTGGGTTGCCCACTGTTCCATCCTGGGGAGTGCAAAGCCACAGTCTCACAAGTCTCTACAGTGGGTGGGTTGCCCACTGTTCCATCCTGGGGAGTGCAAAGCCACAGTCTCACAAGTCTCTACAGTGGGTGGGTTGCCCACTGTTCCATCCTGGGGAGTGCAAAGCCACAGTCTCATAAGTCTCTACAGTGGGTGGGTTGCCCACTGTTCAATCCTGGGGAGTGCAAAGCCACAGTCTCACAAGTGGATGACAGTCTCCACTGGTCCTGGAGGGGGCATGGTGCCCAGAGTGCTTCATCCTGCTAAGGACAGAGGTAGTGGATGGATCTCTCCACTGGTTCTGCAGGGGGCATGGTGCCCAGAGTGCTTCATCCTGCTAAGGACAGAGGTTGTGGATGACAGTCTCCACTGGTTCTGGAGGGGGCATGGTGCCCAGAGTGCATCATTCACCCCGTGACGGACTCAGTCGCGTCAGTGCCCCTGCCGCTTATGGGCTAGCGGTGCTTGAGACGCGGTGCCCTGTTCAGTGGTGCTTGAGATGGCGGTGCCCTGTTCAGCGGTGCTTGAGATGGCGATGCCCTGTGCAGCGGTGCTTGAGACGGCGGTGCCCTGTTCAGCGGTGCTTGAGATGGCGGTGCCCTGTTCAGCGGTGCTTGAGACGGCGGTGCCCTGTGCAGCGGTGCTTGAGACGGCGGTGCCCTGTTCAGCGGTGCTTGAGACGGCGGTGCCCTGTGCAGCGGTGCTTGAGACGGCGGTGCCCTGTGCAGCGGTGCTTGAGGCGGCGGTGCCCTGTTCAGCTGTGCTTGAGACGGCGGTGCCCTGTTCAGCGGTGCTTGAGACGGCGGTGCCCTGTTCAGCGGTGCTTGAGATGGCGGTGCCCTGTTCAGCGGTGCTTGAGACGGTGGTCTCCATTGCAGGGTATCAGCTGCTGGCGGTCCTTCATGGGCTAGCGGGGCTTTTGCTGGCGGTCCTTCATGGCCCATCAGGGCTTTTGCTGGCGGTCCTTCATGGCCCAGTGGGGCTGGTGCTGGCGGTGGCCTCCTGGGCAGCTGGGATGATGCTAGTGGTGGCCTCCTGGGCAGCTGGGCTGATGCTGGCGGTGGCCTCCTGGGCAGGTGGGCTGATGCTGGCGGTGGCCTCCTGGGCAGCTGGGCTGATGCTGGCGGTGGCCTCCTGGGCAGCTGGGCTGATGCTGGCGGTGGCCTCCTGGGCATCGGGGATGATAGCGGTCTTCTCCGCCGTGCTGCTTTTCCCAGACCTGCCGGGTTTCTTGTAGGCCCTTCCCCACCTTGGAAGGTGTCACTGCTGACTCCACACTCCCAACGGGACCACTGGGAGCAGCTTTGGTGGCTGGATTCATCCCCTTCTCCCGCCGGGCACTGGCCAACTTCTGATGCTTGACAGGTGGGGGACTGTCTGTGCTGTGGCTCCGTGCCACACTGGCTGCCCTGGTGGCCGGTGCGCTCCAGATTCCGGTGACTACAGGCACCACTGGTCCCAGAGATGTTGTGGCTGAGGTGCTAGTTCGGGACCTATGAGACGGACGGGGTGGGGGAGGTGTGGGAAAGAGGTCAAGGTTGGACAGGAAAAGTTTTTGGGACACACTGGGACGGGTAGTTGGAGGGGGTTTGGGAGTGGAGGAAGAGGTGGTGGTTGTAGGAGGTGTACGTTTGCTGACTTTGGGTGAAGGTGCATGCGCTGGAGGCTGTCGTGAAGTGGATGACTGTTGGGTGGGTGTGTGCCTGCGTTTGTGCATCTTGGGAGGGGGCGTCACAGACACACTGGGAGAGGACACAGGGGATGTGTGAATGTTAGTGGGGGTGGTGACTGCACATGAGCGGGGTGTGGTGGTGGGTGTGCTGGAGAGGGACGTAGTGGCTGTAGAGGTAGTGCATGCAGGTTTGAGTGTAGACGAGACTGGGAGGGAGGAGGGAGACGACGAGGAGGGGGACACAGTGGAGGCAGTGGATGTTGGTGTGTCTGCATGTGTGTGATGCTTGCGTGAGTGCCTGTGGGATGTGTGGTGCTTATGTTTGCCTGAGCTTCCCTTGGGTGTTGAGGTGTGTGCATGTTGGTCTGTAGGTGTGCTCGGGATAGGCTGAGGTACAGGGGATGGGGTCGGGGTGGAAGAAGTTGGAGGGGGGAGGCTAGAGACGGGTACAATGGCTGCCATCAGTGCTGAGGCCAGAGTCTGAAAAGCTCGCTGAAGGGCCGCCTGACCAGAATGAATGCCCTCCAGGAATGCATTGGTTTGTTGCAACTGCCTCTCTACACCCTGGATGGCATTCAAAATGGTAGACTGCCTAACAGTGAGGGACCTGAGGAGGTCAATGGCCTCCTCACTGAGGGCAGCAGAGGTGACTGGGGCAGGACCTGAGGTGCCTGGGGCGAAGGTAATGCCCACCCTCCTGGGTGAGCGGGCACGGGGCAAAGGCTGAGGGGCTGCTGGGAGGGCGGTGCTGGTAGGGGGGTGGCAGCTGTACCTGTAGATGCGGGGGGCACAGATGTTGCCGCCGCCACAAGGGAGCTCCCATCAGAGGTCGAGTCTGTGTCGCTGGTGTCAGCTTCTGTCCCCGCCGTGGAGCTCCCCTCGCCCTCCGTCCCACTGGTGAATTCAGACTCCGTAGTGTCGCCCTCCAGGGCCATGTGGGATGCAGCTCCCTCGTGCTCCGGTGCCATTGCTCCTCCGCCTGATGATGCTAATGCACAAAAGAACAGGGAGACCACAAAAAGGGGGGGCGACAGAAGAAAGACATGTTGAGTGCATGCATTACCTCTACTGTTGGCGGACACGACAGACACAGAAGCCCCCTGCACTACGCCACGCTCTTGGGCTCCACTGTTCAATTCCTGGGAAATGGCCTACAAGGCTATGGACGACATCTGCACACATAGATGACACAGGGGCATGACTAGGTGTACTTGGCACTCTACAGAGGTGGGCTGGGGTGCAACATGGCCTGCCTTATGGAGGGGCCTTGCCTACGGAACTCGCCCTGGCCTAGGGAAACCAACAGCCCACCTCCCCCACCCAGACCCCTCCACTGCGCGCAAAGTCAGCAGAATGAGAGTGTACTCACCCCCTTGTGGCTGCTGTGATGCCCTCAAATGCCCATCCAACTCTGGGTAGGCCACTGCCAGGATCCTGAACATCAGGGGGGTCATGGTGCAACGGGCACCCCTCCCACGTTGGGAGGCCATCCCCAGCTGAGCCTCCGCCGTCTTCTTGCTCCAGCGGCGAATGTCCTCCCATCTTTTCCGGCAGTGGGTGCTCCGTCTGTGGTAGACCCCCCGGGTCCAGACATCCTTGGCGATGGCACGCCAAATATCTTTTTTCTGGTGGGCGCTGACCTACATGAAATGTACAGTGGAAAATGAGAAGTTATTACCAACTGCACCGTCAAAGTGATTGTCCCCCATCCCTACCCTTGCCAAGTGGCACATGCATTCACCGTCATTCATGCACGCAGCACTCTCCCCCCTTCCTTCTTACATCTAGCCCTCTCCACACAGGCATAGCCCATACAACATGCTCCCTGTGTACTTACCTGTTTGTCTGGAGGACCGTAGAGTAGCGTGTACTGGGGGAGGACCCCATCCACGAGCTTCTCCAACTCCTCCGATGTGAAGGCAGGGGCCCTTTCCCCAGACACTCGAGCCATTGTCTCTTCCAGACCGAGGTCACAGCAGCATTTGCAGTGTAGGTCCTCTCCTGTCGAGATCAGGTATTGAGTGATTGAACAGATAGAAAATGGCGGTCACGTCCGCGGCAGTGCGTACCGTCACCGCCGGCGTACATCGTCATTGGCTCCTGGGACCCATAGGGTCCAATATTAACCAATGCAGCATTGAGCCGCGGTCTTCGACTGCCTACCGCGACGGTGTACAACGCCAGAGCAGTTACCTCACATCCCATTGTCCCACTTTTCAGGTCAGGCAGCCGCCATTTCAGGGGCCCACATGGCTTCATTTTCAACTGCGTCACACATACCTAGGCCTAGACTCAACACACATACAGGCCACCTTTTGTGTATGGCTGGTGTTCTGGGTAAACTGTGGGTACGTACCTCTGAGTTGTTTGACTCTGTGCTCGCTGTTGTCCTTCATAGGCACTGTACGCTGGGACATATGAGGAGATGGCGGCATCCCCCGGTGTACCGACCGTTGGTGGACCTGTCGACAATGGAGGAGAGACATTTGATTATCACATACAGGCTTGACCGTGCCACAATCCAGGAACTGTGTTGGAGCCAGACCTGATGTCAGCAATCCGCCATCCCACAGGAATCCCCCCTCAAGTGCAGGTGCTGTCAGTGCTCCATTTCCTTGCAAGTGGGTCTTTTCAAACAACAGTGGCCATAGCATCAGGGATGTCCCAGCCTATGTTCTCAAACATGTTGTCCAGAGTGTTGTCTGCCCTTCTGAAACACATGCGGAGGTACATCATTACCCCTCAGGTGGAGGATTTGCCTACAGTGAAAGGGGATTTCTATGCCCTGGGACACATCCCCAACATCATAGGTGCCATTGATGGGACCCATGTGGCTTTGGTCCCCCCCCCCCCACAGGAGTGAACAGGTGTACAGAAACCGGAAGAGTTATCATTCTATGAATGTACAGTGGTATGTTTGGCAGACCAGTACATCTCCCATGTGAATGCCAAGTTCCCTGGCTCAGTGCATGATGCCTACATCCTGCGGAATAGCAGCATCCCTTATGTGATGGGTCAACTCCAGAGGCACCGTGTGTGGCTATTAGGTGAGCACCTGGAGGCAAGTCAATGGGAATGGTTGTCTGGGTCTGGGGATATCCCTCCAGGTTAGTGCGTGTCTAACATTTGTCCCTCCCCATTTGCAGGTGACTCTGGTTACCCCAACCGTTCATGGCTACTGACCCCAGTGAGGAATCCCAGGGCAAGGGCAGAGGAACGCTACAATGAGGCCCATGGGTGAACTAGGAGGGTGATAGAACGGACCTTCGGCCTCCTGAAGGCCAGGTTCAGGTGCCTCCATATGACAGGTGGATCCCCATTCTACTCACCAAAGAAGGTGTGCCAGATCATCGTGGCCTGCTGTATGCTTCATAACTTGGCTTGGCGACGACAGGTGCCTTTTCTGCAGGAGGATGGTCCAGATGATGGTGTTGTTGCAGCTGTGGAGCCTGTGGACAGTGAAGACGAGGAAGCAGAGGAAGAAGACATGAACAACAGGGACTCAGTGATCCAGCAATATTTCCAGTGAGACACAGGTAAGAGTACAGACCTGCCTACTACATGTACTTTAACACTACTACCTCTCCACTGTCTGTCGTTTTCACCCAGTGTATGGTTACTGAGTTGTCACTTTCCCTTACGATTTCACAGATGTGGGTCCCACTGTGTGACATCTGGTTAGATTCCTCATGGACTAGAGCTGTGTGACATTGGTATGTTGACATTACAATTGAAAGAGCATTTTGTCACTGTAATTGCTAATACACTATTTCGAAATCACAGACAGACTCCCGATTGTTTTGTGCTTTAAGTGTGTTTATTTAAGTGCTCAATATTGGAGGGGGTAGTGAAATGGTGAGGGGTGATGGCGGAGGAATGTCCATGGCAGACTCCAGTCTATTAGTCTCACAGGTGCATTGGAAGGAAGTGGAGCTGGGGCAGTTAAAGTATGGACAGGGTGACAAAGTGGGCCAGTAGGATGACAATCAGGGTGGTCTCATTTCTTGGCGGGGGTCTTGGCATCGTGCTCTGTCTTTGTTCTGGATCTCAGGGACCGTTTGCGGGGTGGTTCTCCCTCTGCAGGGGGTGGGGTGCTGGTGTGGTGGTCCTGTGGCAGGGCGTCCTGTCCACTAGCGCCGGCAGAGGTGGTGGGCAGTTCATCGTCCATGCTAGTGCCAGGGGCCCCTTGTAGTGCCACAGTGTCCCTCCTGGTGTTGAGTACTTCCTTCAGCACCCCTACGATGGTGCCCAGGGTGGAGCTGATGGTTCCAAGTTCCTCCCTGAACCCCAAATACTGTTCCTCCTGCAGCCGCTGGGTCTCCTGAAACTTGGCCAGTACCATTGCCATCGTCTCCTGGGAGTGGTGGTATGCTCCCATGATGGAGGAGAGGGCCTTGTGGAGAGTGGGTTCCCTTGGCCTGTCCGCCCCCTGTCGCACAGCAGCCCTCCCAGTTCCCCTGTGTTCCTGGGCCTCCGGCCCCTGAACCGTGTGCCCACTACCACTGCCCCCAGGTCCCTGTTGTTGTTGGGGTGGTGGGTTATCCTGGGTTCCCTGTAGTGGTGGACACACTGCTGATTGACGTGTCCTGGGGACAGAGGTATGGGCCCGCTGAGTGGGTGCTGTTCTGGTGTTTCCAGAGGGGGGAAGGTCTGTGGTGGCCTGTGACTGGGTGAGGGGAACCAACTGTCCTGAGGTCCCCGATGGGCCGGGCTGGTCAACTAGATCCAGTTGGACAGAGCTGCTGTCATCACTGTGGGCCTCTTCTGTTGGTGGTGTGGACATGTGTGGACCCTCCTGTCCGGTGACGTTGGGTAGGGGTCCTGCAGGGGTATAAAAGTATGGTTATTACATCTGTGTGTGTCCTGGTGTGCAATGGGTGGGTGACCATGTACCCCAGTGCTTGCATTCCTGTGTGGGACCTTGTGTGAGGATGGTTTAGGGGGTTGTATGGGTATGTGCAGTGGGCATGCTTTAGTAATGGGTATCCATGCTTTGTTGTTGCATGCAGGGCTTGGTGTTGGGATGGGTGGTTTGTGATGTTGGGACATATGTGAGGAGTTGGGGTGCTGGGTTGAGGGTGAGGGTGGGGGTATGTGATGGCATGCAGGTAGGGTGGGGATTGTAATAATTAAGATTTGTCTTACCAGAGTCCATTCCTCCAGCTACTCCTGCGAGGCCCTCAGGATGCAGAATCGCCAAGACCTGCTCCTCCCATGTTGTTAGTTGTGGGGGAGGAGGTGGGGGTCCACCGCGAGTCCTCTGAACCGCCAGGTGGTGTCTTGAGACCACGGAACGCACATTCCCCCGTAGGTCGTTCCACCTCTTCCTGATGGACTCCCGATTTCTTGGGTGCTGTCCCACTGCGTTGACCCTGTCCACTATTCTTCGCCACAGCTCCATCTTCCTTGCAATTGAGGTGTGCTGCACCTGTGATCCGAATAGCTGTGGCTCTACCCGGACGATTTCCTCCACCATGACCCTGAGCTCCTCCTCAGAAAACCTGGGGTGTCTTTGCGGTGCCATGGGGTGGTGTGGGTGATGTGTGAGGTGGTGTGTGTTGTGATAAGTGTGCTGATATGTAGTGGTGTGTTGTGTGAGGTGCGTGGAAGTTCTGTGGGTGATGGTGTTGTGTGCCTGTGGATGCTGTTGTTCTTGCTGGTGCTCTCTCTCTGGCCTTCTTTTGGAATTTTTTGTCGTGGGGGTTTGTGGGTGATGTGGGTGTGTGTTTTATATTGTAATGGGTGTGTGGGAGTGGTGTGTGTATGTGTATCAGGTGTGTGTATTTCGATTTGTCCAATGTGGCTGTGTTTTGTAAGAGTGTGTGTGTATTTTGAGCGCAGCGGTGTGTACTGCCAATGGAATACCGCGGTTGAAAGACCGCCACGTGGATTTGTGTGTCGTGATAGTGTGGGCGTATTTCTGTTGGCGTGACGGTGGAGGTTTTGTTTTCGCCAGTTTATCACTGACCTTTGGTGTGGCGGACTTGTGTGGGTGTCTGAATTTTGGCGGATTCCGACATGTGGGTCATAATAGCTGTGGTGGAATTCCGCTGCCGCGGCTGTGTGTTGGCGGTCTTCTGCACGGCGGTAAGTGGCTTTTACCGCCAATGTTGTAATGACCGCCTGTGTGTTTATGATGTGTAGATGATAACTACACATAAACAAGGATGCAGTTTTTCAAGTTGTTGAGGAACACACTTTTGCCTTTCTCTGTCAAGTGAACGCCATCATTTCTATGTATACCATCCCTATCAAAGCATAAATTATTGTGGTATGTGGAGCCCATGTTGTGGTCTCTGAGGAATGCAGAAACAGTTGTATTAACATGTTTCCTGAATTTGTCTATCTGTAGACAGAATTCACTTGACCACTTCTGTCTTTGGCAAATATTGGAGAATACCAAGGCAGTATGTGGAAAAAGTGCCATTTATTTTCCAAAGGTATATTTCATTAGGACTTCCAATCCTACCCCAGTAACTGTGCCCAGTTCATTGCGATCACATTGCATAATCATGAGGTATGGATGTTGGCAATCCATAATGCTTGCAACCAAAGGCAGCAATTGATGCCACTTTAACCCTCTCTGGCCAATCCTAGTAATGTCCACATTAGGTAAGCCCAGGTCCATGTCAATACCACTATTTTTATCTCTCTCTATGGCTGAAAACCCAAAGCTATGACCCACATTTTGGAGGGAATCTGGAGTACCACACCGAAGGCTGCAGCTAAATGAGACAGATTTGAAATGAAAGGTTGTTAAAATGGAGACTAGCACCTAAAATGTAAAGGAACACATTTGATTGGATGGTGTAAATATGCTAGTGCTTAAAATTAGGTAGTGTTATTAAGATAAATGTAAGTACACATGAGATGGGCATTAGAGAAATAATAAAAAAGTATTGATGCTTAGGATATGTTTATAATTCCAAACACTCAAACACACCTGCTACAGTTGGTTTAGAAGTAAGCATGCTGCTTTCTGAAAGTGATATGTACATGTGACCTACTGCTAGCAAAGAATGTTTCAATATTGGTCACCATGGCAGCAGTGCTACAGGAGCATGGGTGAAAGGTAGATGAAAGAATTTGAATGTGAAGGCACAGTGGTAAAAGCAGTGATAAAAGAAAAAATGCTCAAGACGGAGTGTTTAGGTGCAAATGTAGCCATTTATAAAAAGTGGAGTATAGCTGACATTATTTTATAACATATTATAAGAATGATTCTCGGGTTCCTGCGCGGATCCACAGACCCTCTGTGAAATTACATGGGGGGCTGCCCTGAGCGCCGTGGCGGATCTGCCCAAAACCCCTACCAAATTGGACTTTCTGTAGAGGAATGTTAGAAAGGCTAGTCATTCATAAGTGGTATAACATAGGTTAAATATGAAAGGAGGGTTGTAATTTGCTTTCTGACTGATTAACCATCAATGCTAATTTGAAAGGTTTGCCATTAATGGTTTCCCTGTATGAGCGTGGTGTACCATTCGTCTGCTTGGTTTTTCACATTTTCAGTGTGTGAAGAAATTTTACATTACGTACATTGCCACAACACTCTAATGATATAGCTATCTGAAAACAACCAGCAAACATAGAAAAATTATATTTTTTTTTTTTACTGGTATACAAAATATATATACAACAAGAACACTTGCATATCAGCAATTTCTCAATCTTTAGCATTGTATCAGGGACCACATTTTGTTTAAATCATTCAGCCCATATCGAGCTGTGCCATATTTCTCAATAAATCTGCCTTCCACTTTATCTAGAATGAAAGTCAACCCAATTCCTGGGTACTTTGTCTCTGCCACAAATAATACTGACCACCAAATGTCGTCCTCTTCATGATTTCTATTCATATAGTGTTCTACAAGGGGGGCTCGTCATACAGATCATCTAATTTTGGACCTATGTTGAAAAAAGCGTGATTTGACTGGTTGTACAGTTTGACCAATGTATGTTAACAAACTTTCCCACTGGGCTGACTGGCAGAATCCTTAGATTCAACAGGAGGAAACAATTGCTGCAGAGATAGCTGAGGACAGTTCACAAAGCAATCTAAGTTCAGGATCTCTAAGTCAAGATCCTTTAGGACACCCAATTTTTCAACATGGAGCTGCTGTTGCTATGAATGAGGTGGAGACTGCAATGGAACAAGCAAGACAAGAAAGTGTCGATTTGGAGCAGTTAACACTGACAGACAACTGAACAATAAGGAGAAAGAAATATTTATGGAGGTAAAAGAGAAAAAGTAGCATTGATTCCTGCACGAAAAGAATGAATGTAAATGCTTATCATTTAAACAAATACTATTATACATCAGTGGTCATGTTGGCACTGGGAAAAGCTTTTTCATTTAAGTTCTTACTGTTTAGCTACAGAGGACTACAGATTTGAATTTGTTATATGCAGTAACAACACCAACTGGATTAGCTGCACACGACATTAGAGAAATAAATTTACATTGACTACTTATGTTACCTGTAGACCATGACAATGAACTGGATTACCAAAAGTTATCTGGTGAAGCTTGTTATGAAGTCTCAACGGTGCTGAAGAAATTCAGACTTTTAATCATTGATGAGGTGAGCATGGTCTCAAACTTAATGCTTGCCTTTGTACACTTGAGAATGTAAAAGATTCTGAAGACTGACTTTGATGTACTGTTTGGAGGAAAGCACTTAATTGTGTTCGGCTATCTACTACGACTTACTCTAGTCAAAGGACTGCTTGTGTTCAAGATGCTTCTCCATGATAAAACTCAGAATTCCTTGGGAAGTATTGGAAATGTAAACATTTGGCTACACTTCCAATACAATGAGCTACTTATGAATATAGGTCAAGCATTTGACATGAAATGCAGAAATATCCTGAAGGATATTAGAGCAGGAGTTCTCACAAAAGAGGGAAAATGTTGCCTAGAAAGTCAACTTATAAAGAAACTATTTCCTACAAAGAAGTCAGCAGCACAGCTAATGTTCAATTTTATTGAACAAGGGAATTCTAATGTCTGACCAATGCCTACACTTCAGAAGAGCTCCTGTGTCAATGAACAAATACTAAAACTGGAGGAAGAAGACATTTTAGAACTTACAGCAATCAAAAAAATGGATCACCAGGGGGTGACAGCAGTGTTAAGTGAAAAACTAGAAGCAACATTGGATTAATTAGAGAAACCTTTTTCCAGAACTGCAGGATTAGAAGTGTTTATGTGTTTGCAAAAACTATAGGGTAATTTTGCAGCATAATTTAAATGTTGAGGAAGAATTAGTTAATGGTGTCATGGGGAAGGTAAATTATTTCATTTTGTTTCATTACAGGAATGACGTTGAATATTTAGTGATTAAATTTGGTCAAGTTGAAGATATAAAACAGATTGGAAGGTCTGTCGCGCATTTCTTGCTTGTAAAAGACATGTATGTTTGGAGGAAGCAGTTCCCAGTGTCTCTAGCAGATGCTGTAACAATTCATAAATCTCAAGGTTTAAGTGTAGATGCTGCATTCATTGATAATGGTACTACTGTGTTTAAGGAACATATGTCATATACAGCCTTCCTTATAATGGGCTAGAACATTGACCGGTTTGTATCTGGTAGACTTTGGCTGCAGCAAAGGAAATGCTGATTCATGTTGTGTTAAAGAATACAACCAATTGAGAAGTTTGTCCTCATTTAGGACAGTATCTTGTTTATGAAAAAACTACAGTTTGCCTGACATTAAAGCTTTCAAAGGATTGTAGTGATGTTGTTGAGAAGAAGTGTAAGAAAGAGAACACGGAACTTCTTAAGAAAAAGAAACTGGACAGTTGTCAGGGCACTCATGAACGTATAATTGAAGGTTAGTAATTATTAGAATCTTCAGTGTGGAGTAACACCATAGAGAGTTCATATATTATTTATTTCTTGACATACAAAGTCCACCTTGATACAAGAAAAGCGTCCTTGAATTTCAATAATGTATACAGCACACAAAGCCAACACGTGTTTCGTCTTATGAGAATGTATTCTCACAGACTTCATCAGGGCTGCAAAAAATATGCAAGAAGAAAAACCATGGCTGTAGTACATATTTAGACGTTCAGAGCAGATCTTAAACTAACTTATCGTGATATTTGTGAGAATCAAAACATGCCATATGCAAGTTAGAGTGCCAAATAATACAATAGAAACTGTTCTATTTATAACTAATGACCCATTAGAAAGTTAACCAAACTGTGGGATAATCGTTTGTTTTCAATAGTGAGAAAGTAGGATTTGAAACAAAAAGTGAAGTTTCCATGCGTAAAAAACTATCCTAACCCGAGTGTGAAAATATCCCAAGTAAAAGAATAGAAAAATAGACAGAAAAGGAGAAATCACCCCAAAATCTAAGAGTATACGAAACTTACAAAAAACCAAAATAAGTGTGAAAGACGGGGGATATCTCCAACTATGCCCCCATGCTAGTGGAACAACCTAAGTACCAATATTGTAGCACATCTAAAACAAAACAGCATACCTTAAATCAAGTATGTCTTATATGAAACCTACTCATTTCCAAGCATTATCTAGTAGAATCTGCAGAAATAACCATAAGATATATTAAATAGTGATTCAAGTGTTTTAGCAAAGTCAGAAAGCGAAAACACTCTATGACTGACTAACATAATAACAGAATAGCTTCAGATACTGGGAAAGCCGTAGGATACATTCGCACCACGGAGTTCTCCTTTGGATTTTTAGACTTTCTGGTTGATAGGTGAGTGTTGCGGTTGGGCTGAATTTACGGAGATTACCTTAGGATATTATGGGCATTTGTTAAGAATGCATACGTATACTCAGTTTATTTAATTACTCTTTTTTCCCCGCATTCTCGCATATAGGGAATACAAGAAGATTCCTTAATTAGATGACTTAATGTAGGACTATATACACTTAATTAAGGTCAGTCTTGCCCCGAGGGCTATACTTATTCTGTTATTATGTTAGTCAGTCATAGAGTGTTTTCGCTTTCTGACTTTGCTAAAACACTTGAATCACTATTTAATATATCTTATGGTTATTTCTGCAGATTCTACTAGATAATGCTTGGAAATGAGTAGGTTTCATATAAGACATACTTGATTTAAGGTATGCTGTTTTGTTTTAGATGTGCTACAATATTGGTACTTAGGTTGTTCCACTAGCATGGGGGCATAGTTGGAGATATCCCCCGTCTTTCACACTTATTTTGGTTTTTTGTAAGTTTCGTATACTCTTAGATTTTGGGGTGATTTCTCCTTTTCTGTCTATTTTTCTATTCTTTTACTTGGGATATTTTCACACTCGGGTTAGGATAGTTTTTTACGCATGGAAACTTCACTTTTTGTTTCAAATCCTACTTTCTCACTATTGAAAACAAACGATTATCCCACAGTTTGGTTAACTTTCTAATGGGTCATTAGTTATAAATAGAACAGTTTCTATTGTATTATTTGGCACTCTAACTTGCATATGGCATGTTTTGATTCTCACAAATATCACGATAAGTTAGTTTAAGATCTGCTCTGAACGTCTAAATATGTACTACAGCCATGGTTTTTCTTCTTGCATATTTTTTGCAGCCCTGATGAAGTCTGTGAGAATACATTCTCATAAGACGAAACACGTGTTGGCTTTGTGTGCTGTATACATTATTGAAATTCAAGGACGCTTTTCTTGTATCAAGGTGGACTTTGTATGTCAAGAAATAAATAATATATGAACTCTCTATGGTGTTACTCCACACTGAAGATTCTAATAATTACTAACCTTCAATTATACGTTCATGAGTGCCCTGACAACTGTCCAGTTCATTGTTAGTTTCCCTTGAAACATTGGAGGATTGGGGAGGATCCTCTTGCCAGGAGCACCGTGCCACATTTGGACTGTTAATGTGATTTTATGGACTCACTGTGAGCGCCCATATCCTATGACTTGCTTCCTATGTGCTTTTGTCTTGAACTTAAGAAAAATAAATACTGACAATGCTGGTGATATTGTTGGTTCCCGTAGTCAAAACCCTCTGGTGTCAACTGCTATGCCAATGTGGTTCTCAATGCACTGTTCTCTTTACCTCATGTTGTTCATACAATTGA
Source organism: Pleurodeles waltl (assembly GCF_031143425.1). NCBI lineage: Eukaryota > Metazoa > Chordata > Amphibia > Caudata > Salamandridae > Pleurodeles > Pleurodeles waltl. The sequence goes on along the minus strand of NC_090442.1, from coordinate 793,534,710 downwards.
ACAGAGAAAAGACAAAAGACTGTGCTCTGCACTCTTTGCTTGGTTAGAATGCCTGTGCAGTGATAGAACTAAAATATATTCTGCATCTCACATTCGAGACCTTGTAGAAGTGTACGCTGGATGTGTATACTTTACTGACGGCACTCAATAAAATGCACAATAATGTTTGATGGTAGTGTTTGGTATCTTAGAAGAAGAGATTGTAACTATTGATAACTTGTTTGAACTTAGCTACTCATAGTACCATGAGTGTGAAAATGGTTATTTTTTATCAAAAACATAAATAGATTCAGAGCTATTTATTTACCTAACTCTACTGGACTGCAAAACTGTCAATTTTGACTGGTTGTTTAAAGAAGCTTCACAGACTAATACCTGCAGAAATTGTCAATCAGATCTTCTATCAACTTTGCATATACAAAGAAGTGGCAAATATCTTATCCTAATGCATTGCAAATGTCAAAGCAGGAAAAATCTCTATTTCTGGAAAAAGCATATTCCACTATGGCTATTATTTTCTATAAATAAATAATCATTACATCTGGAAACTACACAAGCTATTTAAAAACTGCAACTAGTTGGACATAATGTAACAACAGCAACCTCGCATTCAAGCAAAGACTGCCTTATAAACTACCAAATTTCTATCTTCTGTTTCTTTATCTTAGTTCACTAAGTATATCTACACCTATTGGTTAATTAAATTGTAGTGAGTGCAATGGATAGTGTTGCTAATTTAAAGTTACATATTGTGCAGTTTTGGACTTTATTTGTGCAGTTTTGGACTTTCTTTGTACAATCTATGTGATTGTTTTCCCCACTGTTCAATGATGATTCTTTAGAAAACACCTCGTTTGTGGTGTAAAAGAAAGGAAACTGGTAACAGTAAAAAATTGAAAATGTTTAAATGAAATGCATGCTTGCTTTACACTGTTACAAATGTGTACTGTATTATTATTATTATTAACATGAACTTTTGCATTGCAGATACTTAAACTTTATTGTGCATATGTATAATATTTAACATTAACATATTTGTTTTCTCTCTTTTTACACAGATCACAGGAACCATTTGTTGCAGTAATGTAGATGACTAATTACATCTTTACCATTTGTATTGCACTCACTCATGCATACAGTGACATACCCAGACACACACTGATGCATACACTAATACACCTAGCCACAAGCTACTGTATACATTAGGACACCCAGACACACACTGATACATACACTAATATACCCAGTCACACGCAAATGCATTCACTAACACATCCAAGCACACATTTATGCGTACATCGACACACCCAGGCACACACACTCATCCATTAACTAACATACCCAAACACATACTCATGCATACACTCAGAAACCCAAGCACACACTGATGCATACTGTGACAAACCCAGGTGTACTCTTGTGCATACAGTGACACATCAGGAAACATCCTGATTCATTCATTGAGACATCCAAGCACACACTGATGCATACACTGACACCCCCAGGCACACACTTATATATACACTAACACACCCAGGCACACAATGATACATACGCTAAAACAGGTAGCCACACATTCAGGCATACGATGACACACTCAGTAATACACTACTGCATAGAATAATACACCTATGCACAATGATACACACCCTAATACACCCAGGTACACACTCATGTATACACTGATTCACCCAGGCACACAGTCATATATATTCTAACACACCAAGCCACACACTCATGCATATGCTGACACACCCAAACACACTCATGCATACACTGACACACTAAGGCACACACTTGTGCATACACTAGCATACCCAGCCACACACTCATGCAAACACTATGACCTCATGCACACACTAATAAATTCATTAACACATCCAAGGATACATTCATACATACTCTGACACACCTAGGCATACATTCATCTACACACTAACATACAGAGACACTAACATACAGAGACATACAGAGACATACAGAGACATACACTGACATAGCCAGGAATTCACTCAGACATGCATTGACAAACCCCAAACTAAACTGATGCATACACTGATATACCTAGGCACACTCTCATATATACACTGACACGGCCAGAAATACACTTATGCATACACTTACATTCCCAGGTACACACTGATTCATACTTTGCCATATTCATGCACACACTGGTACAGGCACTAACACACATAGGGACACCCTCATGCATACACTGACATAGACAGGAACACATTAATGCATACACTTACATACCCAGATACACACTCATGTATAGACTGACAAACCCAGGCACACAATCATGCGTCACTGACACAGCTAGACACACACTGATGCATAGACTGAGACACACAGACATATACTTACACATACACTCACAAACCCAAGTACACAATCATGCATACACCGAAAGAGCAAGGCATACACTGAAGCATACACTAACACACCCAGGCAAACACTTAGACATACACTGACAAACCCATGCACGCAATCATGCATACAATGAGACATCCAGGCATGTACTCATGTAAACATTGACACACCCAGGCACACACTCACACACACACTGACATACCCAGGCAGATTCTCATGCATACACTGACACACTCAGAAACACACTCATGCAAACATTGACACAGCCAGGCACACACTCATACATACACTAACACACCCAGGCAGGCACTCATTCACACAGTGACATACCCAGGAATACACTGATACATACACTAACAAACCCAAATACACAATCATGCATACTCTGACACAGGAAGGAACACACTAATACAAACACTGACACACCCAAGCACACACTGATACATACACTTACATACCCAGAGAAACACTGATGCATACAATAAAACTTCTATGCACACACTGATACCTACATTCATGAATGTGCTAACACACACAGGCACACTGACACATACACTGACACTCCCTGGCATATCCTGACTCATACGCTGACACACTCAGGCACACTCATGCATACATTGATACTTCTAATAACATACGCTTAACCATACCATACTAATAAAGACACAGAGTTCCCTCTTTTATTGATCAATTGTGGTTCTAGGAAGAACTTTTTTTTTTTAAAAACACGTTTTTAGAACAAGTATTTTGTTTGTTGTTTTTATTATTTTTAAGGTAAAAACTAAACAGCTTGCAAAAAATGCAAAAAAACGAACTGGAAACAATCAACTTCCATCAGTCTCCAAAAGCATTAGAACAGGAGGAACAAAAACTAAGGGGGAAAAACTAACACCGGTGCTAAGCTTGTGGCACTTTACACATTGTGTAATCATGCCTTGCAGCTCCGGACAGCAGGCAGGTATGGTGACTTCTGGAGCACATGTTGATCCTCCAGAAGTTGAGGCACATGCGCTGTCTCCGGATGTCCCAGCTGTCTCTCTCGCAGCATGCGATGAGAGACACACTCATGTAAGGTCTTGAATGCCTTCTCATTGTTTTCCTTTCGATCTCACTGTTTTCACCTTGCTTTTTACCCTGTAGTTTCACTACCTTCTCCTTGGTTTTCCCTCATTCTCACTGCTTTCTCCTTGCTTTCCTCCCATATTTTGTGCACCTTGTCTTTGCTTTTCCCCTGTTTTTATTGGCTTTTCCTTGCTTTTCCTCCTGTTTTTTCAGTGTCTTCTCTTTGTTTTTTCCTTCATGGCCTGGGGTTGGAAGCATGCAGAGGGCTCGCTGCATTCTCCTCTGCTTTTAAAAAACTGTAGAAATTCACTCAAAAGACCAAAGGCGACAGAGACGTTATAATTAGGAAATAGAATAAATAAAAAAACAAACTTAGAAATTCATTTGTTATAGTGAGGCTGGCATTTGAAACATACAAAACCATAGAAATTCACCATTTATATTTACCTCACCTAACTATAACTTACACCCCACAGTGCAATGCTTATGACCTCAGATGACATGGTCAGTGACATCACTGATGACATCTCAAATGACATCACTGATGACATCATCCACAGAACTACTCACACACCATCTCACAACCAGATAACCACTCACACACACAGTAATATACCTATACATCCACTCACAAATCCACTCTCAGACCCATACAACCACTGTCACACCCACTCACACACCCACAAAAACACCCACTGACACACCCACGTATGCATTTGCACACTCATACAACCACTTACACACCCACTGATACACTTACATAACCAGTCACACACCCACTTACACACTTAAAGAACCACTCTCACACCCACTCAAACATCCATTTAATCTCTAAGACACACTATAACACACTCATACAACCACTTACATACTCACACACCTACACACCTACTGAACTCACACACCAATCCATATACTTACATACCCACTCACACACTAATATACAACTCACACACCCATTCGCACACCCATACATTCACACACTCATTTACCACTGACACATGAACTCACAAACACAAAAAACACTTACACACCCATACACAGACCAACCAAGCCACTTACACACCCACAACCAGACCCGTACAGCTGCTCACATACTCACTCACACACCCATACAACCACACAGACATACACTCACACACTCATGCAGAAAGTCACACAGCCAACATTACAACAAATGTTACAATTAGTATCACACATTAGTATTATAGAACAAATAGTAATTTCACTTATAAAGCAGTTTATTATATATCTTAAAGTCTCATAAATATTTACACAATATTCACACTCACTGGATGATGGATGATGTCATCAGTGATGTTATTTAAGATGTCATTAGTAATGTCATCAGCTATGTCACTGACCATGTCATGAGTGATGTAATATGTGAGGTCCTAAGCAGTGCATTGCGGGAGTGTAAGTTATAGTTAGGTGAGGTAACTATTACTGCAAAATTTCTATGGTTTTGTAAGTTGAAAATGTCAGTCGCACCATAACGTTCTTGTAACCTTTGTTTTTTCAGTGAATATATATTTTTATTTTACTAATAACTTTGGTGGATCTCCACAAAACATTGACAAAAATGTCTCTTTTTTGCCTACTTTGTGCATGGAAAGCTTTGGGGTCATCCTTCAAGTGGGGGCTGAGAAAAGTGGGGGTCCCAAAATGCAATATCCCCATGCATTTTTCATATATTTTTTGGAAAGCTACTTTGCAAAAAAATGCTGAATGGAATAACACCAAATTTGGCAGGAAGCTAGATCGTGGTCTGGAAAGCTTGCTTTTTGCGATTTGGTTTAAAATGGGTCAGTAGTTTTAAGCTCTGGACAGTTGGGTTTAATGAACTCTCAATGGATCACAGTAAAAAACAGGAAATGGCCACCTACCATTTGTTTCTCAAATTTTGGGGAGGGTGTGATCAGTGGGGCCCACCTCCCTGAGTTGATTTGAGGTTCTGGGAACTACTTTCTCACGGACCAACTTATAAAAAGTTAAATAAAAGGGGATAGGGCCTGTTGAAGTCCCAGGGACCCCACACTGGGGCCAAACTCTTTATTTGTAGGGGAGTGGATGCTGCCCCCCTTCCTAGACTTACAAACCCCCGGGTCCCCTTCCCCCGGGGCTCATACTTGACCTGTGTCCTGGGAGCACACCCCTGGGACACACTGATTTTGCCTGACCACCCTCAGAAATCTGTTCACACTCTGCAGAAGCTTTGAAAATGCTCCTACCGGGTGGGAGCACACTTCTGTTTCCGTGCTCACACTCATTTGGGCAGGAAAACTGTGATTGCTCTGGTTCAGCAGAAGCATGCACAAATTGCTGTACCTGTTGGACAGGAGCAATTCTGGCTCCTTTGTAGGAGCCAACTCGGGTCTCAAAGGCTCTTGGGCTCACCCCGCAACCCTCATCATTGTGTTTTTTGACTGCCCCCACTGGGCATCGGGACACCCACCGCTAATTAATTGAACCCCAGTAGATAAGGTCCCCAGATCCTCTTAAGGCTGGGGGAGGAGGATACGCTGGAACACAAAAGGTTAAACTGACCTCATAGTTAGGAATGGCAATGAGAGCTTCACTTATGGTAAAAAAACTGAAATTCACAGAAAAAACAAAGAATGAAATGACACTATAATTAGGTGTTTCATGAGATAAAACATAACCTTCAAAAAATAAAAAGATATTGAAATTCTCGTTACATTTTAATGAGTAACTATAAATTGCACCCCGTCCAAGCAAAGCTTCCGACCTTGCTCCATGCACTACTCATGACATGTTAAATGACATAATTTATGACAACGCTGATGACATCTAAACTGACATTATTGATTGCTTCACTCAGTCACTGTGACAGCATTCTGTAGTGTTGGTGAAGTAATTCAACATACTACATCTGTGGCCAATTTTCTATCCCCAATCACATGATAATGGACATAGCATTTGAACACATGCCAGACACATAGTACATCTATCGAGTCACCCACATTTGGTGGACACTAACCTTTTTTAGGTCTCACCCAGGACAGCGCATGTGCTGTTGCTTGTTAGACTATTGTTACCTTACAGAGAGCTTAAAGCCCTTGCTTGCCTTCATTGCCACTCTTATTTTCTTGCTACTCTTTCGTCAGAGCATGCCAGCTTCAATACCTCTTTGTGTATTTGTCTCTCCCTGAACCATGGCCCAAGTATTTCCTTCATGGCTGATGTTTGTCCTTACAGTGCTCATGCTTGGACTGAGGTATGATTTTTTTCTTTTTGCTTCACAAGTCATTGTTGTCTGTTGTTGCTTTCCCCTTGTTTTTGCTTCTCCTTTCGTGGTTGCCCTGTTGTAGTTGCTTCCTCCCCCCACATTGTTGTCCCATCATTGTTGCTTGCCCCTCCAACTCCCATGTTTTTGCTCGGCCAATTTTCCATCTCTCCTGTCATTGTTTGTCCCGCATACCCATCCCCTCCACTTTTGTTGCTCGCCTCATTCTCACAGCCCCCTTCCCCATTAATGTTTGCCCCTGCACAGTAACGTGATCACTCCATTAAAGGTTTCACATGACCCACAATGTTTAGTCAAGTGGTTGACAGGTATACCTTTGCAACTGGCAAGACATCTTCCTCCAGGTCCATGGAAAATCCTATAAGTTTGCTAAAATATGCTACACACTTTTCTGAGATGAGCACAATGTCATCCAACCTTAAAGCAAAGCTGGCAACTCCAGTGTGAGTAAATCCACTTCTTGGAAAATCAGCCTTGCTTTCTGTTATACTCTACATTATTCAACAATAGGTAATGCCTCAAAATCATTAGCAAAATCTTGAAAATAAACATCCACACCTTATAAACACCCTTGTTATATAACATTTGTCTATAGCAACTACTTATCAGGGTAAGGTGCCCAAATATACTTTGGTGGATAACCTATTGTCAAAAGAAGATTTTGTCAGAAGCTTTGCCTCTTCACATATACATTTTGCAGCAGGCTTTGGCCTTAAGACACAGCCTACTTTTAAACATGCTTCTGCGGCCGATATCAGGTGCACTGTGCCTTTAACTTGCTTAATATGGATTACTACTTACACTCAAATATTTACTTGTTTGAAAAAGGTGCACAATAGGACATTGAATATGCATGTTCTGTACTCTGAACACCCCATGGGCAACAAAAACCCACTATGTCTGTCGTTAGCAGCCAATCTCCCTATGGATGATCCTTTCAAACCACCCCCTCCACAATGTGGCCCTGAGTGTCAGGGTATGTATGTTTTTTTCATATTTTTTTCAGGCCTTGGGAATTGAGTTCCTGAGTCCTGTAATGACAGCTGCTCCATTTTTTCTGAGTTGTGGGCAGCCAATCAGATCAATCGGTACTTGGATACTGAAATGGCAGAGAAGAAAACTTCTTCAGCCAATCAGAAGGCTCTATTTGAATTTTTTGGTACTCTGGGACCAAATGTCCAGATATACCTAACCCTTTCAAAGTGATAGTCCATTCATGCCCAACCTAAGACACTCTGGGGGTCATTACAACCCTGGCGGACGGTGTTAAAGCGGCGGTAAGACCTCCAACAGGCTGGCGGTCTTTTTTTCAGCATTATGACCATGGCGGTTACCGCCATGGTCATCCGCCGCTTCTCCGTTCCGCCCGCCAGGGCGTAGACGACCGCTGGGCTGGAGACCTGGCTCTCCAGCCCGGCGGCCGTCAAAATACCGCCGCCGGTATTTTGACCCGGCTTACCGCCGTGGATTTCCAGCGGTAGGAACCGCCAACCCCCCACCCCCACCGACTCCCTCCCCTACACCCCCCACCACCCCTGCCACCCCCCAAAGGTGGCAGGGCCCCCCTCCCCACCCAGACCCCCAACATCACATAACTCACACACACATGACACGCACGCAGGCACCATCAAAACACACACGCACACACACCGACATACATGCCTACATCCACACACACACAGTCAGACACGCACACCCATGTACAGACATACACACACACATCCATACAGACATCCATACAGACATACACGCACTCATTCCCAAAACACGCAACACCCCCGCAAGCATACACGCACTCACACCCCCCCTCTACATACACAGACGCACATCCCCATGCACCCACACAACACACAACCCCCCCACCTCCCTCCCCTAACGGACGATCGACTTACCTGTTACGTCGATCCTCCGGGAGGGGACGGGAGCCATGGGGGCTGCTCCGCCGACACCACACCGCCAACAGAACACTGCCGCGCAGAATCACAGGATGTGTATCGCTGGGCGGTGTTCTGTTGGCGTGGCGGTGGAGGTGGAGCAACCTCCACTTCCCCGCCGCCCGCCAGTATGGCTGTTGGCGGCTCTCCGTCCTAAAAAGGATGGAGAGCAGCCAACAGTCATAATACGCCGAGCGGCAAACCGCCACTACTGGCGGTCTTCCACACGGCAGTCCCTCGGTGGTCTTGTTAAAAGACCGCCGAGGTTGTAATGACCCCCTCTTTAAACACTAAGTACCAATAAAACAGCTGAATTAATTTACACTAGAACATAAAAGCATGCTTTCTGATTACAGTTCTAACATTTTACCATATTTGTTGTAATTCCATTCCGTCATTTTTTCTGTTTCAAAGAGCAAGTTCCCCTATAGAAATTAACATGGAATTGACATTTTTGGAGTCCCCACTCTTTCTTGGCTCCTGGTTGATGGATCAGTGGGAAACTTTCCATCAGGAAGTCACAGTGGATGAAATTCTTTTGGAACGTTTCCACTGATTAGAACTGGAATGTTCCATCTTTCTTTATCTTTCTTGAATACACTGTTCAAACAATGAGCAAGGTTGAAGGCCAGTGGATCTAGGCAATTATGTGGCTGCGTTGTTTACTAAATGTTGGAAATGTGGTCGTCTAACACTAAATAAGTCTGGATTTACTGCATTTGCAATGTAGTTTGGCATGTGATTTTAAAAATTAGCAGACTTCAGCAACAAATGTTGTTCCTATCGCAAATGGATATAAATGATATTGACAGAGCATGTGCAGCATCATTTCTACTTTTGCTGCAACATTTAGATAGCTTTGGCACATAGTTTGGCCCTTCATGGTGGATAATCTTGGTAGCAATGATAAAGTGACACACTGCAGAGTGGTTTGGGGACTCCCACAGGCAACTGTAAAATATTTGCTGCATTCCATAGTTCCCGGTAAAATATAGGTCTCGTATCACTGCAGTTTGCGCAATGAAAGCACCACACCACATTATACAGAATATTTTTATGTGACTGAAATTACATTGTCACTTTCTCAAAACGGAAAATTAGAAGCTAATATAGTTGTATGTCACTTCCAAGTCAACTATGCAGTCGCACACATACTTGAAACCTGCCTATCGTGGTTGAATCCAGGAAGACACAACAGCGCTGGTCGCAATATGGACCGACAAAGGGACACATTTCTTGATGCATATATCACTCATGTGGTCCAGCAATGAATGTGCTCCATGCATAATGACATTTTCCTCCTCTTTCTTGTACAAACTATTATATGATATTTTAAAATATGGTTTTACACTAATATTAAAAGGTTATATGCTAATGTTCTGCTAATAAATCATTAGGCCTTAGTTAGCATTAGTCAAGGCCCACCTGCCTGACTCTCATATTAAATGTGTTTTTCTAACGTACAGTGCGCTTACTTGCTGAAGGACATGAACTCTTGTTTTCCTAAAAGCTAGAAGATGAATGTAACTGTAGTAGATCCGTTCTCATGAAATTCGACTTGCTTAAAGAAACTTTTTATCTGAATGCAACAGTGTAGACTACTCACAGGTACAAGGTCGCCAGAACCGGTACAGACAATGGAGCCACTGACTGAAGATGTGCAAAGGACCACGAGAGTATGAAATCATACCGGACATTCTACCCGCGGAAGACGTCAATCATAAGGACTAATAAACTACGTGTGAACTGTTATGGGGTGACAAATTTGATGAGCTAATTGGAAACCTATTGGATGGAGATAGTGGGGTGCAAACCCTCATCCAATGGGAAATTAGGGGACTGTACAACAGAAAACGGATAAAAACCTATGACACGGGGAGCCATTTAGACAGAGGAGGGGGAGATGCTGTTGCCATTGCTATGATCCAGACACTTTGTCACTCTGCATAGAGACTTTGCAGTTTGGTTGTTAAAAACCATCCTTGCTTTATATTGCCCGTTTATATTTTACCTCCTTATGAAGGAAGTACCTTTTACCATTTTGCCCGACTTGCTGAGTTCCTGATCGATGGCGAATCGACTGATGTCCTGAGGACGAAGACTAAATCTGAATGCTGACCCAATACGGAGGGTAACTATATGACAATGAAATTGTGATTGTCTGTTTGCTTTTCCTCTCTAGGTACCAACTGCTTCTTTTGACAGAGACCATAGTTAGAGGTTTTCTAAATTGATGTTGCTAAATTGTTTTGCATGAAGCCCAACATGCCAATGCTAATTCGAGGTTAGTTAAGGGGCACCCTAAATGACGGAGATAGACAAATGACTGAATCTATGCTTTGTTGAAGAAGTGTGCTAATGATACTCTGCTTAGGATAACCCATGTTGGCGTCGTGTTATGTTCTAATAATTGTGATTCTTGCTTTGATCAAGTCTTATTCGAGTTGCCAAATTATGACAATGTTGATGAGCTTTTCACTATTGAAATTAATAAACTTGCTATTAGAATTGTAATCATTAGGGAATAAATATCACAAAATCTTACTAAACTGGTGTGGTTATTCATGACTGAAAGGTCATGGTGGTTTCTAAGTTTTATTAATGACTTTTACTAATGTGAAGTGTCTTGTTATGATAAATATTGATGACATTATTGACATATTGATTGACATGTTGATTAGCTATCTCGTCCTAAGGTGTCTTCAATCAGGGTCAAAAGATTCATCGGCCTAAAAGGAGTCCCAGAGTGTATAAATTAGTCATACAGGGACGCGTTAACACTATCAAATCACTACCTTATATTTGTGCCAACACATTTTCAAAATAAGAATCAGTTTTGGGACAGGGAATTCCCAATTTCACTGTAAAAATTTGTGTATGGCAGAGTCATGATTTTGAGGTATGAAAGGAACCACACATAATGCAACAGTTAAACACCTCTGAATAAAAGGGCTTCGAACAAGGTAAAACCTAGATTTCTACTGTAATCTCACATTTCCAAATGAAAAACTCTAAATGCTCAGAAATCCTCCTCCTTGACATTATTGTTCTCTGGTGTGTTATCAATTCCGGGTGTGGCACTACTGAAGTAATTTTCTTACACCTACGATAATGAGGACCCAGGTGAATTAGATGGCCATTCTTTATTATTATTATTTCGTTATTTATTTGTCAGTGTGTTTGGTTAATTAAAACCATTACACAAAAGGCCATAAAATACAATGGTAAAATCAGTTTTGAGTTAAAAATATTCAGCTGAGTTGTGGAGTATTACGAAATTCTTGCTGGCTAGTTGTGCGCGCTTGTCTTGCTTGTTCGGTCTCTTGGAGATGGCGCCCTAGTTTGTCCAAGAATTTAGCCAGTCTGCAGCTGAGCTGCACAATGTCCCCTTTGAACCCTTCCAGAATCGTTGGTCTGCACCTACACAGCCCCCTTTGAAGCCAGACTGGTTGTAAGAGCCTATTATGATCCGTTGTGGTGCTTTTGCACAGGCATATCTGATGGATCAGTGTTTCCAGAGCCAGCCCACAAAGTCGACAGGTGCCTGTCATATTGACTTGCGTCAACCTAGGGAGAGGGGCGTATGTTGGAAGGCAGCTCATACGGTATTTCGTAAAGGCTGCTTTGGTCCATGGATTAACTGCTGCTCCCAGATAGAGTTGCGGGGTTGGACTGCCATGTGATAACAAAACCAGCCAGGCTTGGCTTTGTTTCAATAAAGTCTCTTTAGCCTGGAGATGCAAGAGAGACTTGACACTTGCTTTTGTTGCACGTTTGACAAGCTGGTGTGAGCTGAGTTGGGGTAGTTGGTCTACCAGGCCCAGTGTTGTGAAAGAGGACTCAATGTAGAGACGAAAGGGGGAATTGGGGTCCGTAGTCATTTCCACCCAAATAAGAGAGCTTAGAGAGCCTTCCCTTGCTGCCTTAAGTTTATGGCTTAGGTTGATAAATGCCCCTTTCCTTGCTAGAGGCTGCCTAACCAGGCCAAATTCTAGACGGGCTTGGGCCGGTGAAACATGGTTCGGTAAACTGAACAGTCTCTTGAAGAGCTTGGCGATCATTTTGTCCAGGTGCTTGTCACCACAGCCTCTTAGAGCTTCGCTGCCATATGTGATTGTTGGAATTAGTTTGGCTTGGATGACCTTTAATAGCTGCAGACAGGTTGAATAACCAGTTGCTTTTTCAACACTGTTGAGCAAATGCAAGCAAGATGGATTTCCGACTGAGGGACTCCAGGTGGGGCTTGAAAGAGCCATTGCTGTCAAGAAGAACCCTTAGGTACTTATGTTTGCGCACTATTTCAACCTTGTTGTTGCCCAAATACCACTGGTATCTCAGCTGCACGGTCGTCTTGAAGGGCATGATTTTTTATTTATTCAGGTTGAAGAGGAGAGCATTTGTTCTGAGAATTCAGCTGTTGCGTTGAGTAGCATCTGTAGGCCTATTCTAGTGTGACTGAAAAGGATGAGATCGTCGGCGTACATCAAGCATGTCATAGCAGTTTGCCCCAACCTTGGTGAATGCAAATTCACCTTGTCCAGTTCCACAGGTAAATGACCCAAAAACAGATTAAAAAGAAGGGGTGCAAGTACACATCCCTGGCGTAGACCCTGGAGGGTGGGAATTTTCCTAGAGAGGTGCGTCCTGCCACCCATTTTGACCCTCACCCAGGTAACTGTTTGGAGAAGGACTATTGCTTTTAACAGCTGGGGCGGAATGCCCCAGTTTGCAAGTTTAGACCATAGTTTGCCTCTTTCTACTCAATCAAATGCAGCTTCGTAGTCTATGAATGAAAGAAAGAGGGACTTCTTGGCACGTTCACATTGATCAAATAATAGTGCGACGGCCATGAGGTTGGCAGCCATACCCACACCTTAAGAGAATCCAGTTTGGTTTAACGGGATCAGATTACTGACAGCAGCCCAGGTTTCAAGCTCCTCCAAGAGAATCCCTGTAAACATTTTAGATTCGACATCTAGAAGTGCAATTAGTCAGTAGTTTGCTGGGTCGCTGATCATGCCCCCTTTGAAGATAGGGGTGATGGTTGAGCCTCTCCATGCTTGCGGAATGATGTTAGTAGCTAGAATACAGAGTGTTGAGAGGTGCTTTGCCCAAAAGTCTGGGTCCTCTTTGTACAGGGCGGGAGGGATAGCATTGATTCCCAGTGCTCCCTCATTCTGGCATTTAATAATTCTCTTCCTCGCTGTTTCTGAGAGAATCGGAAAGCAGCTGTGTTGTTGTTTTGAAGAGCCAGTGGAGCTGCAAGCTAGAACTTTTGCCTGGGGGTGGACGCCCTCGCCTATGGGGCCCTTGGTTGGGAAGCCAAAATGGCAGGAGCGGTACTGATACCAGATGGGCTCAGAGATGTTAATTTTGGTGTGTGTGTGTTGCAGAGCTTAGGCTACTTATATGCCTCCAAAAATGTGCGTGCTGATTTGTCTATGATGCGTGCAGGAGTTTTCCTGCTAGCCCGGCGGCCTTGTCTCTTTGGTGTGCCCATAGGTGGCCTCTGTAGGCCAGTCTGGAGGTGGAGACCAGCGCTCTCAGGGCCTCGTTTCTAGGTTCTTTCTGAAGACGGCGAAGGCCGATGTTTAAGTTCTGTTTAAGTGTCTTTGTGCACCTTCTGGATGGGGGGCTTTGTGGGCTATAGGGTCTTGTGCTTTGTGACTGCTGCTGGCAGGATGCCAGGAGCTCTGCTACAAACTCGTCCCAGGCTGCTTGTGGTGTTTGCTTGGGGCCTGCAAGGATCAATTTAAGGGACCACATTCACTTGGCTATTTCTGCCAGTGCAGGAGTGGTCTTTGAGGACCACTTAATTCGTCTCCCGTTAGTTGTATATGTGGCTCGCTGCAATGCGTCTGTAGGTTCATGATGTTCAATTGGGTGAATAAAATGCAGCTCTTGCGCTAGTGATCGCTCTCCCCTCTGCATCCTACCTGGAATGTCATAATTCAGCCAAACAGGATAAGAGATAAGATCGTATAGTCTATTATCTTTCACACCTTTTGGTTAAAAAATGTAAATGAAGGGGGCTGATCTATGCTGTAGCAGCCATTGGCGGATCAAAGGCCCTTTGCTTCAAGATCTTTTATAAGTTGTTTCCCTAGCCTGTCCACTTTGCTTCATCAGAGAGCTCAGTTCCCAGTAGGTTCTTGTTGAAATCACCGCTAAGAATTAGTTGGGGACATGGAACATTATTAAGTAGTTCTTCAATATTCTCTTTCAGCAGTCGTGCAGCTTTTATTTTGCAGATTTTCCCTGTTGGGATATAGGTGTCCATCAGGGCTAGATGGAGGGTCGAGGAGCCTGAGTCTCAGAGAGAAAAACTGTCCACAGCTTTTTGCACATGACTGGGGGCATGTGATGGTGCCCCTTCATTGTTGAGCTGAGATATGTGATGAGCCTGCCACACAGGCACCCAAAATGAGCCCTCCTTATTGCCGGAACATGAGAACTCACAAATCCTGAGATTGTAGGTGGAGATTCCGTCCAGGTCTCTTGCAGCATTATTATCTGGAATGACGTTAGGTAGTTAAGTAAGCACTTGTCCTCCAATTTGTCCAGCAGCCCATTAATGTCAAGGAGCATATTGCAAAAATGGATTTGTCCTCTTGGTTGCTGGTTTGTGGCCTGTCCCATCATGATTGCCCTGGTCCTATGCTCAGGGTGCTGCGTAGCCAGCTCCAGTCATTAGGGAAGGCTGAGGCTCTGGAGCTTGGTGGGGGTGCTGTACTAGGCCGAGCTTCCTGAGGAGAGAACATCCTACCATGAGAATTCCTTGAATTCCTTTAAGTCTTATTGAAGGCGCTGGGGGTTGGTTGAGACCCTCTGGCACCCTGTCGGTTTACTAGAAGGTGTGAATAAGCAGGGTGTACTGCAGGGGTTATGTGTATCGTCCCCCTCCTGAGGGTTGCACCTACTCCAAGCACTTGCTCTGCTACCTCTGCTGAGTTCCAGGTCACTTTGGTTACTTCATTCATAGGGGATGCCGAAGGTGGGATAAATTCCACTGAAACCATGTCAGCTGAGGTAAGATTTGCAGTCTCGGGAAACTGTCCTAGCAGCCATAGAATGCTCCCTCGGTTCAGAAGGTCAAATGTACCTCTAGATTTGTATTCTGGATGCAACAAAGTTGCTGTATAACTTGGGCCACAGTTGCAAAGGATCAGCGGTGAGCTCGTAGGGGCTGCTTGAGGCAGGGGCGTTGTGCGGCTGGTCCTGTTTTGAGGTCCGGTTGCCTCGAGACTTATTGGCACTGTTGGTCTGAGGTTGCTCTCCTGCGCTCTCGCCCTGAGCCTTTCTTGACTTGCCAAGTTCTGGAACAGTTGATCCAGGTGAGATCTTTTGTTAAAGTTTGCTGTAACAGTGAGAGGCACACTTGATGAAGCACATTTGTCGGTTCCCAGAGAGGCAGTCCGGAAAATGCCTCCTTTGGCGGTGGTGTTACTACTGAATTCTCCGACAGAGGCGCCTCCTCAAGATTAGTTTAGTTAGGAGACGGAACTAGGACAAATCACCGGTTTGAAAGGGCTAGGTGTTCCACCCTTAGTTTCTGATGGAGATGTGTGTGCTTGGGTCTGGAGCCCTGAAGGAGAACAGCTCAATATTTTGGGACCCCCCTGCCTGGTTGCTGAAGAAGGAGTTAATCGTCGTCTTCTTGAGTGCTCTTAGCCTGTGCTTCCTCCCTTTTCGTTGGCATTTCTTCCGGGTCGGGGTGGCAAATGATTTTTGGCTGGGGTGCCAATTGTGGTAGGAGGAGGGGGGACCCCAGGGCTGGGAGCAGGCCCTGAGTTCTGGCTCCCAAGGAGGCAGCTTGGTGAGTCTAGGTTTTGCAAGAAAGTTTCGGGGAGCTGTACTGCTTGGTTTTTCACTTGAGTTCGATGTCCATGTGTGGATTCCTGTGCGTAGGTCTCGGAAGGCTCTGAGGGCGTATCCTGCAGACGTGTTGTTAAAGGCTGCAGAGGGTTGTCGCTCGTGGGGTTGGTGGCAAGTCTGAGAGTAGCAGCCTCATTTTGAACCAGAGCTCTTTTTAAATCCTCAAAGACACGGCTTACGGTTCCTGGTAAAGATCCTAGTTTATCCAAGATAGAAGAACATGTAAAAGGACAGGCAGGTTGCCAGGAATCTGCAGAGTTCTGGGCTCTAACTATCAGATTGTTGAGATCTGCAATTTTTGAATCAATTCCTGAGGTGATGTTTTGCTTTATTGCTGACTGAGCCAAAATACACACACTGAGAGCCTGTATAGCCAAAAGTGTAATTTTAAAATGTGCAACAATAAAGTAAGACCATATACAAAGAATCTTAAATCTATAAACAGCAAACATATACATGCAAGGATACAAACACCTTTATTGATATATGTATATATACTCATACACATTGCAAAGCAAATAATTAATAAAAATGCATCTCCGTAGGGCCTGTCTGGTGCTTCATCTTTCTCCTGCCAGCAAGTCGTTGACCCCAGTTTGACCGCAACGAGAAAGAGAGAGCTCTACCCTCATGGGAAATATATCAGGCATTTGACGTCTAAATCCTGATTGAGGTCTCTAAATCTCCCACTATTGACCTGGGTCTCTTTTATACCTTGAACAAACTAGGAAAGGGCTTTCTGGAAAAACTGCTCCCGCTCTGTCAGAAGTATTAAAAAAAGCTGACTATTTTAGGTAAGCTTTGAAAGAAACACGTCGGAACTTGGCCAAAATCCCAAGGTGTCTTTCCCAAAACTAAACCATTCCCTGCTGTACCATAAACATTAGTCTAGCACATCCTTATCTTGCTGACTGACTCCTCCACTTTATGTCCTAGAGTCCTAGCCCTTCAGTGAGAAAAGAACACGCAGAATAGAAAACATGGTGCATAACATGTTTTGTGAGGGAAAACTACTCGCACTTTTAGCGTGGCAGTTAAGCTAAGGCTAAGCTGAACACAAAATGGAAAACAGAGAGAGGGTGAAACATAAAAGAGTGAAAAGGCGCTCAAGCTCACAAAATAAACTCCCAATATCATAAATGAACGGTGCCCAAAACTAGGGTTACACCCTCAATAAACCCCACATGATAACTCAAAAAAGTTATCTAATAATAACAACAAGTGATGGCTGGGGGAATCCTCCATGGCGGCGCTGCTTGCAGCGCCGCCATGGGGATTCCGACCCCCTTCCCGCCAGCCTGTTTCTGGCGGTTTTCACCGCCAGAAACAGGATGGCGGGAACGGGTGTCGTGGGGCCCCTGGGGGCCCCTGCACTGCCCATGCCACTGGCATGGGCAGTGCAGGGGCCCCTTAACAGGGCCCCATAAAGATTTTCACTGTCTGCTTAGCAGACAGTGAAAATCGCGACGGGAGCAACTGCACCCGTCGCACCCCTGCTACTCCGCTGGCTCCATTCGGAGCCGGCTTCATTGTTGCAGGGCCTTTCCCGCTGGGCCGGCAGGCGCTCCGTTGGCGGGCGCCCGCCGGCCCAGCGGGAAAGCCAGAATGGCCTCCGCGGTCTTTTGACCGCGGAGCGGCCAAGTGGCGGTTCCCGCCCGGCGGGCGGTGCCCGCCCCCCGCCGAAGTTAGAATGAGGCCCTAAGTGTTATGAAAGACTTTCATATAACCCGATATCAGCGTTAACAGGGAACATAAATAGACTATTGAAAAGTTGGAGGGACAAGAATCTACTTGATGAAGAGGAATACTTATATCTACAGGTGCATCGTCACAAATTTCCATGCATGTATACTCTGCCTAAGATACATAAACAGTCGAAATTTCCACCAGGGAGACGAATAGTTTCAGGTATGGGGGGTCCCACTGAGAGACTGTCGGAGTATGCAACCGTTTGTATGTAATTTGCCTTCATATATCAAAGATACCAAACACATATTGAGTCTGCTATCAGATATACAGTGGGAACCATTTATGATGATGGTCACTTTGGATGTGGTAGCGTTATACACTAGTATACAACATGAATATGGAATGAAAGCAATCGAATATATCCTTAATAGAAGATCAGCCAGTCTGTTGGAACACACGCAAATGGTATTATGTATGATTGATCTCATTTTGAATAACAACTATTTTCTACTCAAGAAAGATTGGTATAAACAAAAACAGGAAGTTGTAATGGGCTCAAGATTTCCCCCCTTATACGCAAATTTGTTTATGGGGTGGTTTGAGGACAAATGGGTGTGGGGCCCGGAAGCAACGGTTTGGCATACACATATCTTATATTGGGGGCGATACATCTATGATTGTTTTATGTTATGGACAGGAGATGTGGAAACATTAGAGAGCTTTTGTTACCATCTTAACAAGAATGACGTTAACATAAAATTTACATATAAATATAGTATGACGTGTATAGAATTCTTAGATGTCGAATTGTTTGTAGATAAAAACAGAATAGAGAGTAGATTATATCGAAAGCCAACGTCATGCAACACTTTATTGCATGCAACTAGTGCGCACCCTAAACATCAGATAGATTCCATACCGTTACGGGAAATGGTTAGAGCAAGAAGAAATTGCAGCAGAAATTGTGATTTTCATGAGGCTATTGAGGATATTGGACATAGATTTCCAGTCAGGGGCTACTCGGAGGGAGTTATACGTAAATCGCGACAGAAAGGTTTGAAGATTTCTCGTTCACAGACTCTATTGCCCACTGCACAGGTAGAGAGTAAGAACAAAGAGAGTGATATTCAGAGGGTAAGGATCATTCTGGATTATACAGAGAACTCTCAGAGACTATTGAAAATTATGAGGAAGCATTGGCATATACTTACTCAGGACACGGCATTAAAGAAGTATATTGGTGACAAACCGGAGGTCTCATGTAGAAGAGGAAATATACTCAGTAATATTCTTAGTCCTAGTTATTTGTCCGATATAACTAAATCAAGTTGGCTCAGTGTACACAACCTGGGCTTCTATAAATGTGGCTCTTGTGCAATGTGCAGGTGAGCATGGCAGGCCAAAAAAGATTTCTATGGTATAGGTGGTAGTAAATATGAAATAAAATCACATATAGATTGCAACACGAAGTATGTGGTATATATGCTAGTTTGCAAATGCGATAAAATGTATGTGGGCAGTAAGATATGCCCACTTAAAGTTAGAATATCTGAACACTGGAGAGCGATAAAGCAGGAGGATGAACGGTATCCCATAGCCTCCCATATAAAGATATGTGGTGCACAGGGAATTCACAAAGAATTCAGGTTCTTTGGTTTAGATTTTTGTAAACTAAACCCACTAGGTGGCAATAGAGAATTGGCTTTAAGGAGGATGGAATCTACGTGGATTATACGATTAGGAACCGTAGAGTTAGGTCTGAACTCAGATTATGAGATGGAGTATTTTCTTGGAGCTAAATAGAGGATATCGGCAACATAGAACTGGGTTTTAAGTGGGAAGGGAACCCGTAAGGATATCAGATTTGGTTGTTCTAGACCCAGGTTAGAACTTAGTCTAAAGAGATGAAAACAATCTTTTGCTGGATGCAGGTTTAGTATCTAACTGTGAACATGCTTAGCATTTATCAAAGCCTTATTTTGGCTTTATATACATTATATTAACGTTAGGATTTGAGTATAATTATCGTCTAATACTAGATTTTCTATGGCTAATATCTTTAGTTTAATATAACTCAGTAATATGTGTGTCATAATATTGTCTACGCCAGTGGTAATAATGAAGATACTGTTGGTGAAATATCGGGAGGCATTCCTCTATCGAGCTTCCATTTGTTCTAATATTGCAGTGGGGTAGTACGTTTTCTATTTCTCCCCCATTCTACGTAGGCACAAATATATTTGTAGTCCTATCTCTATTACTAATATTATACCAAAGCATTCCTCTATCGAGCTTCTATCTGCTCTAGTATTGTAGTGGGGTAGTCCATTTTCTATTTCTTCCCCATTCTACATAGATACAATTATATTTGTAGTCCTTTCTCTATTACTATTATTATACCGCAGCTTTTAAAAGACGTGGAAGCAGTGATTTATTTTCTGATTGTTTGGAGGTTGGCGTACTCGTCGCATACGGGTTTTCGGGCATTTTACACGGGTAAGAGATGAAGCGGAACATTGAATATCTGTTTCTCTATGAGGAGAACCCTATTCATATAATTTACAAATGGCTTTCCAATCTAATTGACTGTAGGATACTCTGGCTGCAATACTTGTGAGACAACATGTTGGGACTGAGCTAGATAGCTGTGATAAATTGGGAAAGGTGAGCGATATGAATGATGTAAATAACTACAGTACACACATTCTTGAACAAATTATGTGGCTTGACTGGATACTATATACTTATTATATACTAAATATATTTTAGCTTTCTCTCAGAATAACGGATACGAGTTGTAGTTTTCAAATTAGGATTTAATTACCAATGTTTGGAAATATAAGGTACATCATTTTTGCTACATATTAAATGTACACCTATGGCTTGGATATATGATTTATGTTGGGTTTACATACGATGTATAACACATTTGTGGTGAATACTTTAGCAACTCTGTGAGCATGTATATATATGGAGCACTATTTTCAACACATATACAACTCAAATAGTGTTAGTATTACACCCTATGAAAGGGTTCAGATGTCCAATACACTATCTATTTTGATTATTGTATGCATGAAAATATCTATTACAACATGATTGGACATTATTAAGTGTTATAATGTAGATTCAATTTTGTGCACGGTTTCCACTAGAAAGTATGTATTTTTGTGTTCACCATTAAGGGTGGGATTGTGAGTGTATTATATGAATTTTATACTGACGTATTACCCATGGGAATATTGTTTTAGGAGGTCCTGAAGAAGTCCTGGGGCACTCCACGGATAAAACACGTGTTGACAATCAAGTGAAATCCTAAGAATGCTTTTGAGAATTGTCAGTATGGAATTCTATTGAATAACAAGTGGAATCTGAAATCATGTTGGAATCATTGGATCTGTGAATATACTTTGAAATACAGGATTACATCTTTCTTTTGGAGCTTGCAGATGCAGATATTATTTGGATCATAACAATTTATTTGAAATAAATGTTCTTTTAAAACTGGGAATGGACATAATCTGGACTGTACTCTGACTTGCAGTATGTAATCACATTTATTTTTTTATATTAACGTATGCCATCACTTGTTGTTATGAACACAAAATGGAGCCTGTAACTGGTGACCACTAATGTAACGGTGGACAGCTAAGCCAAGTGCAAAGTGATGCGACATGAAGTGAGTGGTCAAAACACAAATATCACTACATTCCGCCCTTTGATCAGTGACTTGTGTAGCCTATAGGTTTAAAATCAACTTTTTTGGGTCTAAACATTGCAAGCAGATTAGGAATACATTGTACACAGCAACATAATGATATAATAAGAGCTAATACCACAGAAATTCTACCAAAAACTTTGAGTTATTGTCCCAAATCAGGTGACCACTGAAATAACCAGTCCCACCATCCCTGATTCATATCGTGTTTAATCCCTTTCACTAATGTATGTAGTGTATCAATGTGGGCCTGGATAGATTTAGGCCCATATTTATACCCTGTTTACGCCGGATTAGTGTCATTTTTTTTACCCAAATCCGGAGCAAACTTAACACCATATTTATATTTTGACGCTAGACCCGTCTAGCATCAACATTTCCGAGTTTGCGTCATTTTCTGGATATGTGAAACCACCTTGAATCAATGATATGCAAGGACGGCTTTCCCGTCTAAATCACCTGTACGCCATATTTATCCATCCGGGCAAAAATGATGCACAGCTGGGAAGCGGATCCAAAAAATGAAACAAACCCCGATTTGTGTCAAATTTTAATGCCTGGGTCAGGGCAGGCGTTAAAATGGGGCAAACACACCACTACGGAAGGAAAACACACACAAGCAACATCATTGCTCAAGAAGGACAACATGGAGGTGCTACTCATGCAGCATGCCAGACGACGTAGAGCACATGACCAACAGCAGCAGCTACCACCACACCAATGTGGACCCCAAAGGACACGCAGAAGGCAGGACAGGCTCTTCAGGAAGAGAACAACCCTCCAGGGCCTCAGGGAACTGGATTTCATCCGGAGATACAGACTCAACTGGCAAGCCATACAGCAGCTGCTGCGCCAAATTGAGCCGCAGATAATAGCCAGCCTGCAGACACCTGTGAGAGAACAGGGCTGATTGCAGAGGCACCCTAACTTTTTGCCCCCATTTTCCACTTTTTGCTGGTGTTTTCCTGACTCTGATGGTGCCCTGGGCACTGCTAACCAGTCCCAGGGCCTGTGTTTTGTGTAAAATCAGTATGCAAATTAGGCTAATTATAATTGGGTAAGTCAATCTACCTATAAGTCCCTAGTACATGGTAGGACATGTAGGTTTAGGGACCCCAGCATAGGTAGTGCCCCCATAGGTGCACTGCTGAGGTACCCAGTGTTATTTTGAAGGCAGGCCTGTCTTGCTGGCTGCTTTTAAATTACAGTTATATGCAAATTCGACTTTGGAATTAAAAGTAGTTCCAAAGTCTTAAACTACCTTAATTTTACATATAAGTCACCACTAAGGTGTGCCCTATGTGCCCCTAGGGCTGGGTGCCATGTAACTATAAGCAGGAACCTTATAAAAATAGTTTTATAAGCCCTGGGGAGGTAAAACAGCCAAATTTGTGTTTCCCTCATTGTAGTGAATGGCCTCCATAGGCTAGAATGGGGAGACTTTATTTAAATTTTAAAAGTCCCCTTAAGTAACAGATATAAAGCGTTTGGTATCAAATTAATTGTTATAATAAATCCCACAACGTCCAGTTGTTGGGTTCAATATAACTTGTTCAGGTAAAGAGTTTTAAACTTTACCTGAAAAGTTGCCAACTTCAGCCCTGCAGTGTTTTTGCCGCTGTGCTCTGATTGGCCAGCCTCTGGCAGCCTGGCCAGGCTGACTTGATGAGGTGTGAAATGGCCTGGCTTCACACGAAGAGATGTGCCTGTGGGAGGAGATCTCCCCTCAGCAGATGGTGAGGCAGGAAGGGGGAGGGCTGCCAAACTGGTCTTCAAAGGCAGAGAAGGACATTTGGAGCAACCCAACAACACCCCCACATCCTGCAAACCCAGACAATTAGGTGCCCCCTTGATTAGATTAGGAGAGGGCAGGAGAGGGGTGTGTTTAGGATTTTTAGATACACCTGGGGGTGGGATCAGCCAGATGTAACCTCCAAAAATCACTTTCAGCCATGATGGACTTTATAGGAATGTTGCTCCCTGGGATTGATTTTTGCCACACTTCCCAGGAAGTGGTCATTGCAGGGGGAAGGACCCTGCACCTGATTGGAGAACCAGGACCCCCTGTTTTCACCCAGGAGCAGGGATACAACTGGCAGACCTGCACCCACACCTCAGATCCCCATCAGATTCCAACAAGGAAGAACTACAGGAGAAGAAGGACTGCCTTGCTGGACCCCTGGCCTGCACCTGTACCCTGCACTCTGAAGGACTGCACCACCTGTACACTTGGGCTTCACCACTAGAAGGACGTTGCCTGGCTTCAACTGGTTCAAGGAGGGACTCCCTGCTTGCTACAGGTTAAAAATTGCTAACCAGAGTCCCCTGCACCAACTCCTGAAGAAACCAACCAGCTGACCACTGTCCAGTGGCCAAAAAGGAGTTTGCGCCAGGTGCATCTGGAAGTTGTAGTCCACACCCCCAAGGATCATCTCAGAGCTTCTGGAACCTTGGGGTGAGCCGTGGACCCCAAAAGAACCTTAAAGGAACATCTGGAAGAAGATCTAGAAGTTTGGAGAAGTTTGGAGAGCTTTTGACCGACCCGCTGCAGCAACTCTAGTTGGCTTGCCTCAACCGCAACCCGGCCTGACTTGCAGGTTCGTCCCGGTGAAGAAAATCTCCAAAAAAGAGACTGAATCCGAACGTAGGAAGTTGACCGGGACCTCCCAGCCAGCGTGTCCGAGGATGGCTCCAAGGACGTCAGATCAAGATCCAAGTTTGCCCCGGTCAAAAGGTTTTCACCCCGAAAAAATGACTAAGTCCGAAGGTAAAAATCTCCACCGAGAGCTCCCGCAACGCGTATCCAAAGAAGGGTTCCAGGAGGTCGGATTGGACAGGCAGGTTCGTCCCGTTGAAGAAAACCTTCATAAAAACAACTAAGTCCGAAGGTAAACTTTTGACCAAGGCCTCCCGCGGGCTGTAGCCGAGCCAGGCTCCATCGCGGTCGGCCTTAAACTTTGACTTGGCCCTGGTCGAGTTGCGACCGGATGACCAGATCGGCACTTTTTGTTTCTAGGTGCTAGAAAACAATAATTGTTTAAAAATTCATATCTCCGGTTCCCCTTATACGATTTTATTCATTTTTGTGTCATTTTAAAGATAAAAACATAATCTATTTTTATAAATTGTTTTGGGATTTTTAATCTGTTTCCTGTGTTTTATTTAATTACTGTTTTGTGGTATTTGAATGCTTTACACTCTGTCTCCTAAGTTAAGCCTTGTCGCTCGTTGCCAAGCTACCAAGGGTTTAGCTGGGTTTAATTTACTGAGACGTAACTGGACCTAACTGGAGGTTAGTGGCCTATTGCTAAGTGTAGGTACTTACCTGCCCTTACCAATAACCCATTTTCCAACAACACCACACAATATTCCACCGGAGACCAAGCTGCTAGCTGTCCTGCACATGTTGGCAAGTGGCTCATTCCAAACTATGGGTGCCCTGGTTGCTGGGGTATCACAGCCCTCATACTCCGCCTTCCTTCCCAAGGTCCTTGATGCCATCATCTCCCTCACACCCAGCACATCAGCTTCCCCAACACACAGCAGAAGCAGCAGGAGACCAAACAGGGGCTTTACCAAATACATGGCTTCCCGCACGTGCTTGGTGCTATTGACTGCAGCCATGTCCAGATTGTACCACCTGCTGCAACCGAGCATCTATACCGCAACAGAAAGCACACCCACTCCATAAATGTGCAGTCCGTTGTTGATCACCAGGGATTGTTCACCAACATCTTCGCAAAGTATCCTGGGAGTGTACATGATTCCTTCATCTTTCGCCACAGCACCATTAATCAGCACATCCAGGATGGACGATATGACAATGGCTTTCTTGTCGGTAAGTCCATAAACCTAGTAATATACACACGGCACAGCAACCTTGTAGGACACATAATACATACACCACTACATCGACACGTGGCCCGGAAGACACTGAGATGTGACACATGTACTTATGTTGCACACCCTGACACAATGGGATACACACCTATGGACAAATGACGGCTGCCAATAACAATAGATGCCACTCTAGAGCTACAAGGGACCAATTTCAAACCACACAGTGACAATGACACGGCCTGCATTGGAAGTACAACTTGGAAGATTAACCATTTACTATTACATAAGACCACATAGTCAATCCCACACCCTCCCAAGCAATAAGTACTGTGGAAGGGGTGTGAAATGTGTGTTACTGCAGGTCAAACACCATGAGACACATAGCATGATGATGCTGACTCACAAGTAGGTGACATGGATATACTGAGGCAGTACCAACATCACACAACACTCCTGGGGTAACGTTGCCAGCTAGCAATAAGGAAGAGGACTGTGCTACGAACACATATTGATGTGACACTAATGCAAACTGCACAATGCTGCACATACTGAAAGAGCCAATTCTCCATCTAAATAACAGATATAAAGGGAGATGGCCCTTCCTGCTCAGATACCTCCACCTCCACAAGCCAGTCAGCCAGCTTACCTGGAGCAAGTTTGGTAGTGTAGATGCACAGATGCACATGAGCCACTGGCAGAGGAAACCACAAAGGTCTACATAGAACCAAGTCACACATGGGACAATTGTGCATTGTCAATACTGAACACCTCCGTGCTGCCAACTTAGGGAGATGTGTTGGGCATTGCCACCAAGCCCAATCAAATGGCCTCCACTCTGGTTTTCATCAGCAATTACATATGTACAAGTGGATGGGATGCCCAGGCCATGTAGTGCAACCATGTTACCACCACATTGGAATCTATTGTGTGTGTGGAAGTATCATGTCCCCTCCAGTGAACGCACGCTAAAACATGTAGCTCACTACACAAAGCATGGAAGATACACACTGAACTGCAATTTAGAAACTAAACCATAGATATCAGGTCAATGAGCCAAACACAAGTTGTCAAGTCAAACAGCCCAATGCAGAAAGAACCTCACAGAAGCCCAGGATACCACAAAATGCCACAAACACATATGAGTCACAGACGACACAAGATATAAACTGCCATGCTACATGACATTCCTGGTGCAAGCAACAACAAAATACTTACTCCTATTTTCTTTTTCAGCTGATCAGAGTTACGGGATCCAGCCATGGATCATGACCCCATTCTCCAACCCAAGCACAGCAGCAGAGCGTGCCTATAATGAGGCACATCGGAGGACATGCACCGTTGTTGAATGGACTTTTGGCATCCTGAAGTCCAGATTCAGGTGCCTGGACATCACTAGAGGCAGCCTCCTATACTCCCCAGAAATGGTCTGCAAGATCAAATTGACTTGTGCCATCCTGTGTTAGGAGGAACATCCCCCTATATGAACCTGAGCAAGAACTGCCTGAGGAGGAGGAGGAGACAGATGGTGCCAGGGAAAATGAGGGGGAACATCCAAACACAGCTGCAGGAATGCGTCACAGACAGCAGATAGTTCAAAACTTTTTTCAACAATAGTCAATATAAACACATTGTTATGATATGGAATTAGACACCACACTTTATCACTGAATCCTGCTTTGGGTACTTATTTATGCATCACATGTTCTTTAGGAATTTGAGTATTACATCACACACAGTTTGTGAGAAAACCATCTTTTCTATTTCACATAAGAAGGGCAAAATCATAGGACCACAGCTATGACAGACATTCATGTTGCCAACATGGTCTACTGTAGCACATGACATACAACTATGACATCTTCAATCATAAGGTAAATAAGCGCATCATACATGAGGTAGTGGATGTGAAATAGCATTGGCAACAGGAATGTATGAACAGACCCTTGACATTAGTAAGTGTGACATTTTCTATCTCTGCAATGAGCTTGTGTGACAAGAGGTGCAACAATCCTGAAAATGGATAGCATAAGTGTCCCAGGTATGACAAGCAATGGTTACAAGACATGTCCTGCGCAGTCCATCCCTGGTACTAAGCCCTGCCACAGCCATGTTTAAAGTCCCTGCCCCCCCTTCTCTAGGGGGTGCTGTAAATGGACAATCTCTACCCTGGGAATCATCATCAACACTCAACCAGATTCCCATTCTGACTCCTGTTTGCTTCCCCTTTCTATATGGCAAACCATAGTACAACTATATTAGCCTGCATGGACTTCAGGTCCCATAATGCACTGCCTGGTAGTCGGTAAGACCTGTAATCTTCTATCCATAGCTTCCCATGGGAAAATCCAGTTAAGCCCTTGTACTGGATTCTCTGCTCCAGGACTTGTGAGAGACTGAAGCTGCACACACCTGTGAGGAGTTTGTGTGACAAGAGGTGCATCAATCCTGAAAATGGATATCTTGCGTGTCCCAGGTATGACAAGCAATGGTCACACGACATGCCCTGTGCAGTCCATCCCTGGTAAGAAGTCCTGCCACAGCCATCTTTTAAGTCTCTGCCCCCCCTTCTCTAGGGGCGCTGTAAATAGACTATCTCTACCCTGGGAATTACCATCAACAGTCACCCAGACTCCCATTCTGATGCCTGTTGGCTTCCCTTTTCTATATGGCATGCCATAGTGCAACTACATTAGCCTGCATGGACTTCAGGTCCCATAATGCACTGCCTGGTAGTTGGTAAGACCTGTAATCTTCTGTCCATAGCTTTCCATGGGAAAAGTCTGGTTGTCCCCTTATACTGGATTCTCTCCTCCTGGACTTGTGAGAGACTGAAGCTGCACATACCTGTGAGCTCTCTAGTGAAGCCCAGCCATTTGACTCTGCCCTGGCCTTGCTGCTGCCTGGAACTGCTTAGAAGCTGCCATTCCTTGAAGCTCCTCATTGTGCATTGTAGTACAATTCATTTGTGTACCAGTACCCTTGTTGGATTGTGTTACAGTTCTGATTACCCCTGAAACTGCTCTCTGTTTCCACAGTGTTGTTCCTGCTTGTTCCAGTCAGACTCTGCTCCCTATTTTACATTCTTGTTCATGTTGGTTCCTGACAGAACCTGCTTCCTGTTAGCCAGACCTGTTCCAGTCTTTGCGTCAACCACAGCCTGTTCCCTGTGCCTGCATTTGCCTCCTGGTTGGGTCCCTTGCCCTCCGTTTAATCTTGGGACATTGTGTCTGGTAAGTGTACTATCAGCCCTCAACTGTACAGAATTGTTTAATTTTGTGTTTGTACTGGCACATTGTTTCCAGGGGGCTAATCCAGCCCCCATCCTTTGTCTAGTTTTGAATGTATTCATGAGTGCCAAACAGTGACAGTGTGCTATGGCTGTATTCCTTGATTTGTTACTGTGCCTCCAGCCCAACAAACAAGGGCTAGTTTGTGTATGTAATGACAATCCATGTTTGTGCCCTGAGGGTCCAGACACAGATTCATCCATTTTCGATGGGGCTTGGCTGGTGACTAGCTGTTGCTGTGGGAATTTCAGAGCCCTACCCTGTGTACAAACGTAGTGATAAGCCCTGCGTGTTTGTCCATTACTGATAGGTAATTTACATTAGTCAAACTGACGTGTACATGACAATTTTATGATTGGAATTGAGGCTCTGTGTCACAAACACTGTACCTACCAAACCTGTTCAAATGCCTGACTTATGGGTAGTTTACACACAAGACACCATGAAGTGGTAGGGAACACTTAATGACATGTGATGGGTAACATATCCGACATAGCCTTCATCAGCCATCCTCGATCTTCCTTGAGTATAGTTTGTCGTGGAAATGTATTGTCCCCAAAGTCAAACAACTACACACAGCAAATAAGTTGACACATATTACAAACACATATCATGGCTGTTGTACCTCATTGATTGTCATCTGATGTGATGTTCATACCCATTTGTAACACATTCATACATGAACATCATGCCAAATGTATTGCATGCCGTTCCAACAGAAGCACACAAATAGTTGTAACAGTCAATTCACACACAAAACACACAGGCCATGATTTATATTTTTGTAGCGCAGCTATGTCGTCATTTATTGACGCAAAATCTGCGCAAACTTACAAATTCCATTTAAATTTCCTAACTGTGTGCTTCTTTTGCGTCAGTAAAAAAAAAAGGGAATCCTGCACAAAGATAGTAGAAATGTGGGCCGCATTTGCATGGTCACCACATATGGCCAAACACTTGAACACACACTGCAGGCCATACCATCCTATCTTCGTCTAGATATAGGCTGCATGCATGCTAAATAATGAAAAATCACACAAACACCGTTTGAGTCAGAAATGTTTACGCAAATGCATCGAAAAAACACGCAAACGCACACTAAACATCAATGGGTCCCTAGCATTAATTCCACCAGCTCATCCCACGCATGCGGATATCGATAAAAATAATAGTTTCCCGGTAATGCATGGGATTTTGACGCACATGTAGCTTATGCGTCAAAAATATTCACACAAACTACGTATGAGTTTAAAAAATGACACGCAAGACGGAAACCGGGGCGCAAGGGGACAGGAAGTGATGTAATAGGAAATCCTGTTTGCAGACATGGTACAGTGGGTGTACTCTCACTTTCACTTTGCAGTCTGTGATTTTTCTTGACTGTGTGGTTGTGTGTTGGTCTTGCTCTCTTGTGGATTGTGTATATTGTCTCTTGTGTGGTCTATCTTTTGTCTTTTGGTGTATCCTTATTGTATTTTGTACCTTTGTAAGTGTTTTTGTGTCTATTGTTATCTGAATTGTATTTGTATTGTCAGGTGTCTGTTTGTGGGTTAGATTAGTTGGGGTAGTTAGGGGCTGTCATTGGGGTTTGTAAGTTTCCTTTTTTCTACTTTCTTGTCCTTTATTTTTCATTTTATTGTCAAAATACTGTACTGTACCATGTCAGGAAGGGGCGAGGCTGGGGCGCATGGGTGAGGAGGCGCTTGGGGCATTTGTGTGATTGGTGTGCCACTTCCTTCCAATGATGCTGGAGGCAGAAGGGCTGTGTGATACAGCGGTATCACACAGAGGCAAGACGGCTGCGTTGGGCGAAAGTGCTCTTCAACTTAAACGAGTATTCAACACCTCCCGGAACGAGCACCAGCTGAAGCATCGCTAGGCTGACCTGGTGGCCTGAGAACAGGACCTGCTGGACCACCTGGGTGTGGTGATCGGTGGCCCTGTTGGTGAGTATCACATTGACAAATGTGTACAGTAGAATGGTCCTGAGTGACAGTAGCAGATGTTGTGACGTGCTGCATGCATTGTTTGTGGCCATGTGGAATGCAAGTTGAACAAACTGTTAGTGTACCAGTAATGAGATGTATTAAACATGTTAATACATGGTAACAATGCAGGCCATATGTACCAAGCTATTTATAACTTTCACTAACAGCTAAGTTTACTGAATTTTTGTGTTTCCATAAGGACAAATATTCATTCTAATGAACAAACCAAAATTTGCCATTTTGCTATCAGATTGCACAAACACAAAACAGGGTTTTCTAGTAGCATTTAGGACTAGGTGTTCCAATCCAATCATTGAGTCGCAAGTGCCTATTTGTTTTATTTTTGGGCACAAATGCCGGCACTAAGCTATTGCAGTTACCATCCGTTTCAACTTGGTGCTAACCCATTTTCAAAAGAGGAAGGGTCCTCAGGGGATCCCTTCCTCTTTGTGAATGCATGGTCCAAAACCTTTTTCTGAGCATGAAGTTGTGCCATGGACCACTGACTGCTTCCAAAAATTTCTTTCAGTAATGAAATAGGTTGTTAAAATACTTTCTGTTCACCCATGCTGAAAAATTGCTGCATTTCAATGAATATTTACATCCCAATTTGAAAGCAGTCACAGACATGGTGGTCTGCTGAGCTCAGCAGGCCAGCATCCCTGTGAGTGCCACCATTCCCAAGGGGTTTGCAAAATGAGACCTACCTCATCATTATTTAGGAGGTAGGTCATTTGCTACCCCATTTTTGAATTGCCAACAGTGCCATTTCAAGTGTTCTATCTCTGATCATCCAACTTGCTAATTGCTAGTTGCTAAGTCTCGCAATGTGTGAATCACAATACCTCGTATAGGTACTTATGGCCCTGAGTGACAAATTTCAGGTGCAATGACTACGCCTGCGCCCATGCATTCTGTCAAAGATGATCAGCTAAGTTAGTGTCAGCATATCATATTCGCAGTTTTGGGACAGCAAAGTGGGCAATCCATGTTTAGCGCTACATTATCATCATTACACACACATGATCCCTGCCATCATGTTGTTATAAGGGGAATGTACTGCTTAGGGGACATTGCCAATGGGGCATTTGTTACCTACATACAACTGTGCCACATCTGTTATGGACCACTGAAAGCATAATAATTGCTGACTGAAAATTGACCCACATGTCCAACACACAGTTACTCATTGTCCCTTGATGCACAAGCCACAATACTTGAGTCACTTGTATTGCAGTGCACCAGGGAAGTGCCATTGCAATTGTCATCCAATTTCAAATAATGAAATGGAGTACCAACTGAAATGGATTTGCCACAAAAGTGTGTAGTCAGGTTTAGCACCACATGATTGTTAGGGCCACTGCATGTGTACATACGTGTGGCTATCACTCACTGGAGTGCCAGTGCCAATGCAAGTTAGCAGTGGTATGTCTGTTGGAGTGTCTACATGCCTGATCTGCAGCTCAATCACATAACATGTCACACACTGTGATATGTTGTTCCCACGTTTGTAGTGATCAGACATTAAGCATATACTTCCTTTCCATGTCTTACAGGGGGACCGGCCCCCTATACCATCGTGGAAGTGGCTCGATTCAATTCGAGGACCCAGACGTATCCAGTAAGTGTGAAAATGTCTGTCCTATGTTGTGATTGCAGCTGTTGTGTGTTTAACTCTTGTGTGTTGAACTCATTGCAAGATATGAGGAGCTTGCACGTGATCTGATATGTGACTTGACTGGAGGTTGTTCCATGCAAGGGTCAGACATTCACTGGCAGAGAGTCATATCTAGGGAGTCTTGTGCCGCGCAATAGGCAGCAGCAGGTGAACAAGGTGATTGGTAGCCACATGTAGGCCCACATTTGATTTGGAGGTGGTCCAGTGTCAGAATAGTGACAACAAGTTATACCCTAATTTACACAAGACAGTGATGCATCAGTTTTCCACACAAAATTGCGCATCCCTGTATTATAATGTAGATGTAGGACTGTATGGGTGACTGTTCCCCAGCATCTAGCCCCAAATGTTGTACTCCATTTACGTGGAACTTTAGTGGTATGTTATAGGCATGCATGCAGGTCAAGGCCAGATGTTTGCTTGCATCAGTATGGGTGATATAGGAAATGGGTCAGTGAGATCCGATGTTGATGGTTGTCCACAAATGGAAACATGAATGTAGCTGTGATTGACCAATGGATATCTCACTCTTAGTTGGCAGGCCTCCTTACATGTGTTCCACTCACTAAATCCATGTAAAGCTGAACAAGGCTTCGTGGTTTTCCTTGACGGTTGTGATGATGTATTGCATCAGGGGTAGGGGGAGAAAATATATGTAGGTAGGTGTGATGGTCACAGTGTAGATGACTGACATCTAATTCAAGCATGCATGTGTCCCAAACAACACTGACCCCTTATGATTGGTAACTGCATACCATCCTGCCAATTACATGTACAAGTCACAGGTCTTGTGTGCCTTGATGTTGATCCAGCTGATAGGGATTAGTCAGCCTGGCACATGTTGAGTACTTGCTGCATTTGCATTGTGACATATTGCACTACATAAATGCACAGATCACGTAATTTGGTACACACCTTGTTGTGCTTTGCTATGCTGTTAAATACTTGATGGGTAGGCCGCGTTGGCATGTCATTCCTCAGGGACAATTTATCCTATGTACTGTGATTTGGACTGCATGTGCAATTTGAGGGAGAGTGTTAGATCATCATCTGTACATGCATCACACAATGTTGACAGTAATGTTTGCCTGTCTCTTTTTTTTACAGCTGCCAACATGAATGCCGCAGAGATTAGAGAGTTGCAGAGGCAGGTAGTGCGATACAGGCATGTCCTGGATGTGGAGCCTGGCTTTCGAATGATCATCGGGAGAGACCCACTGGAGCATGACAGGCTTTTAGCTAAGGGGACCCGGCATTGGCCACAACAGGTGTCGCCACCACCCCGACTGCAGGCAGTGGCACATTGGCCACCAGTATATCAGCCACACCTGCTGCATCCTCAACCTCGGGAGCTACTGCCACAACACCTGCTGCACCGTCACTTCCAGCACCCCCGACCACGGCACCTGCAGTTGCTACAACATCAGGGACACAGACCACCACAGCAGATGCTTTGGACATGGCTGCGATCAGGCAGCTACAGAGGGACATGCAGAAGGTCCTGAAGAAAATGGACAGTCTCAAGCGGGACGTTGATCGGAATAGCCAGAGGTTCAAATCAATTCAGAAAACTCTGAGGAGGGCAAACCTCTAAGTCCTGCATTGCCTCACCCCTAATTCCATCCCCTCCCTCCTCTTTCTGTATCCTGTTTATTAGTGGATTTAGGGGGTTTAGTGATAGGTTAGAGTAGGCTATTAGTTTAGAGAGGATAAGTAGGTTGGGGGGTGGGTGGGGTTATATTATTACATGTTAGTTTGTGGGTGGGTGGGGGTTGATGTTGGGGCTTTTGTGTATTCTATCATTAAAAAAACAATAAAAAATATTTTAAAAATATACAAATAAATAAATATTTGTTTAGAATTAGTTAGTATCTGTTTAGGTTAGTGTATGTTGTCCTACATATGTCCAGTCATTTACAGGGGGTGGAGGGTTAATGGGTTAATGCTTAGAGTATTTAGTTACATGTGGTAAGTACGTTTAGTATAGGGTAGTTAGGGTCGGTTGTGGGTAATGTATAGTTAGGATATGTTAGGTTAGTATAGGTGTGTGACATAGTTTTAAGTTTTCTTTTAGACATAGGGGGTTATTACAACTTTGGAGGAGGTGTTAATCCGTCCCAAATGTGACGGATATACCACCAGCCGTATTACGAGTTCCATAGGATATAATGGACTTGTAATACGGCTGGTGGTATATCCGTCACTTTACCGTCACTTTTGGGACGGATTAACACCTCCTCCAAAGTTGTAATAACCCCCATAGTTAATAAAGTTTAGGTACTCCTTTACGGTATGTGTCATATGCTTGGGGATCTGGGCCTTTGCATGAGGGTACAGTGCCAAATTTGTGTTGGCCTGTGTATTCCATCCTGCATCCACATCCCACTCTTCACATGTTAATTCTCACTTAAAACTGAGCTGTCACATTGGCAGCTACAACAAAGCTACTTCTCTTAAGCTGTCATCGTTTGGGTCCTGTGTTGGAATCTTGGGCACTGTGGGACGTCTACCTGCAACCTGATGTTCATGTGAACCCTGATAAACTGAGGGGTGCCAATTTCTTATGAGGTTAAGTATAAAAAATTCTCGCCGATGGGTTTAAATTGTACTCCCACGTGATGTTATTGGCCAAACACTCTTACACAGCCATTCCTGCTGTATGTTGTGGTTGTGGCATTTATGTTTTGAGTCAAATGTCACATACAGAATGGTTGTCTTGTAGGGGATGTGGCCAGCATTGAGTTTAATCTTGTAGATACCTTGGGCCTGACATATACTATTTTTACACAGCATGTGACTAATTTTTTAACGCAACAGCAGTACAAACTTAAAAACTGCAATTATATTTTGTGAGTTAGTGCTGCTTTTACTTCAGAAATGAGCCACAAGCAGGACAGATGATTTTAAAATCCAGACCCTTTTGCATAGATATCAGCCCACATTATTTCTACGCTCTTGAATTGACATTCTGTGGCCATTGACATGTTACATGCATCACAAATCACCAGCACATTACACGGAGACAAAGTGGTTGTGTAGGTGCTGTTTATTTTAAAGTTCTGTAGTGCAATATTTACATAGTCCAGGTTTGTGAGTCCATTAGTGTAAAGCATTATATTGTGACGCAGCACAAGTGCAATGTTGAGGGACATGTCATTGGACATGCTGCGATGGAGTGTCATTCAGTGCAGAAGAGCATGAAATGCCAATTGGGTAGTGAGAGACAATTGCAGTCCATAGTGCTAAGGTTAACAGTGTGTCGGAGAAGAGTGCATGTCACCAACTGTAGCAAGACTGGCATGTTGTCAAGCACAGGACAAAGGAAAAATAGTGCCCATGTGGCATGGGTTGGTGCTACCAGGTACTCCTACGGGTGAAGGTGACCTGTTCCACGTCTTCATCCTCTGATGCGTGTGTCGTCTCCTCTGCCCTTAATGGTGGTGGTGGTGAGTTTGAGGGGGCAACCTGGTAGCTGCCAACTGTGGAACTATTAAGGGTATAACTGCAGCAAGGAGGAGCTGCTGGTTATTGAGTATGGCAGCAACATCCCTCTGGTAGGCAGCCATGTCTGCCCTGAGGGAGTCCAGAATGTTGTCATGCATGCAGCTAAAAGATTGGGAGGCCAGCTGTTGTGGCAACTCCCTCACTGCAGTGGTGAGGTCCCTCACACACTGTTGGAGTTCTTGCAGTAGTGATTGTTGGTCTTGCATGGGTGCCGACTTTTCTGCGGATGTCATCATGCACATGCTCATCTCCTCAAGGCTGGCTACCATAGTTTGCATCCCAACCCTTGGCCAGCTCCCGCTGTACTCCCACAACAGTCCTCTCAAAGGTGGTCCCAGTGTCATCAGAGTCCTCAGCTGTGTTGGAGCTGGCAGGTTGTACTATTGGGGTGGTGGGTGGGTCCTCTGGGATGACTGCTACATGTATGCTCCTCCTAGAGACTGGAGGTGGTGTCTGGAGGGTTCCCAGAACATCTTGGAGGGTTTCCTGGCTGATAGTTGTCAGCTCGTCATCCATGTCTTCAGGGTAGTCCAGGACAGGTAGATCCACAGGAGAGCCATCGCCCTCTGCAATGAGATATTGTACAATTAGTATGTCTTTGTTGTGGCAGTTGTAATGTGACGTCACTGACTTCATATTGGTGGAACATTATAATCTGGGTTCCCGTTCATTGTTCCTGTCATTAATATCTGCATTCTCTCAGGCCTATGCCCCACCTGCATGTCAGATGTAGTGTGGGCAGTTTGGGGAATTGTCTGCGTCACATCCTCTAGGTGTAGGTTCTGTCCAAATTGTGGCTTGCCACCTTCTTGTCCCAATCAACCCTTCCTCTGCTACCATCAGCATGGTGAGGCCTTGAAATGCTTGTTGGTGTGTTGATGCCACATGCACCACACATAACAATATGGCACTGACCCAGTCTATCATTTTTCACATACAC
Organism: Pleurodeles waltl; assembly: GCF_031143425.1. Classification (NCBI taxonomy): domain Eukaryota; kingdom Metazoa; phylum Chordata; class Amphibia; order Caudata; family Salamandridae; genus Pleurodeles; species Pleurodeles waltl. Next base: position 793,497,554 of record NC_090442.1, on the reverse strand, counting down.
CTCTACAGTGCTGAGACCTAGCACCATACCATGTATTGCATTGGCATGACACAATACAGGTGTCAGCATTGGTAGTTTCTCATGTTGATGTTTGTGTTTGTGTGCTACATTGCATTGCACTGATGGGCCTGGCAGAGTTCCATTTCCTGGAATGGGCAGCATGAGTATGATATTACTTCTGTGTACTCCATAATGTAAGTGACAGTGCCTGACGTTTATTGAGTCTATGGACATGAGCATTTGACAGGAGTTGCACTTGAATAGGGATTGAAGGGGATTGATCACGTAGTCATACTGAACCCTCATTTTGAGTGTGTTTGTTCCATGGGAACATAACTGCCATTTCCTAATTGACCAGCACACACAGCACAGGTAGCAGTGCCAAGTGTTGTCAATGGTAAATGCCGCTTGAGCCAATGTCCTGATACTTGACATTGTCCTCTAGTTTACATTCTGACAATACTGGCTGTCCTGTGACTGCAGCCCAGTTTTATGTTCAACCTTACCCTCCTGGACTGCTACAGCATTTCCAGCAGCCATGGCATGGCGGTGTACCCCCATGCAAAGGTTGTTGGTGTTGTGTTGTTCTGTGCCCCTGGATGTCCCTGCACAGCCCATGCATCTGTGCCGTGCCCCTTTGCCCTTTCCACTGCCTGATTTCAAGGGCTGACATGCATTGTTTGGTAGGTGTGTACCTCCCCCTTCTTGCCCGTGCCATTCAGGCATTTTGGTCTCCCATGTAACTTACCCTGCATATGTGTTGTTTCCTGGAAGTCTAGGCTGTCCTGTCCTGCGATTCCTGTGACGATCTCCTCCGGGATGACGGCTGCCACCATCTCCTCCATCTCATCCAGGGCCTTCTGCGGTGTTGGACTCCCAACTCCGGTCTGCAGTGCTGCCTTCCTGTTCCTTGCCATTTTCTCCTTTGTCCTGCACTTCCAGTCATGCCAGCGTTTTTTACACTCAGTGACAGTTCTCCTGACCTCTGCCACACTATTAATGTTGTCCACAATTTGTTGCCAAATTGCCTCTCTCCTCCCAATTGGCAATTTAGAGGTGATGAAGAGTTGATGCTGGTGCTCCGTCACCTCTCTGACCAGTATTTCATGCTCCTCTGTGCTGAAACGATACTTTCTCTTCTTCTTGTCTCTCACCTAGGTCTTGTCTGTGTCTGTGTCCTCCTGGCTGGTTCCTTGTAGATTGAGGTCTCCCTGGGGTTCCTCCTGGCTTCTGGGATCCATTTTGGGGCTCCTTAGCACTGTTTTCTGCGTTTGTATCACTTTTTGACGCTATTGAGTTGAAAAATGGCACATATCCCATTGCGTTGTTTTCCATGTCGCAAACCGGATTAGAGTAATTTTTCCTGCATTAACGTTATTTTGCTTTATGACACAAAGCAATGTTTAGCGTACAAAAAAATGACTCTAACCTCTTCTTAGCGCCACAATGCATCAAAGTATAAATTTGCCGCACTGATGGCGCTAAGAAATGGCGTTAGCATGCGTTAAATGTTTCGATGCAAAACTGCGTTAGCGCAGTTTTGCGTCAAAAAGTATAAATCTGGCCTTTAGAGTGGTCAGAAAGGTTAAAACAACACATTCCTTCAAATTCAGAACAGCCATGATTATGTTTTAGCAAAAGGTAGTCTATTGCAGCCCTGTTTGTAATGCAGCTTTTCTAGTACAACACATATCTAATAAAAATTCTGATAAAGCAATAGAAGTATGGTTAATATTTTTAACTATTAGACAAGCTAATTTGTTTATCACCCTAGTATTTGTATACAGCTAAACCAGGCACACCTACAATAGAAAGACTTAAGCTTAGATACTCTGATTGGGATAATAATTGAATATCTGAATCACAATTTTCATCTATTTGCATAGTGTCTCTAGGATAACAAGTATGTATAGAGTTAGATGGAAACATCATAAGTCCCAGGCATGTGAAAGTACACAGCCCGCCTGTTATGTTAGCTGGAATGTAGGTAAAAGTGAGGTTTTCACACGAGAACAGCCAGCAAACTGGTAACTTGACATGTTTAATGTGACTGGCAGCAGTCATGAGATGATAACAAGCAATGTGATTTGACATATTTTTGCAATGTCTGTCTGTTCGGTAAAAGCTCAAAACTCTGTGATCCCATGGTATGCTTTGGGAGGTTGATGTTTTCTTTTCTAAATGCAATTGAATGCATTTTCCTACGTCACGAGAATTGCAGGACATGTAATAACACACGTCACTGGTAGTAATGTTGTATGTAATTATCTGAGTGAGATTGTCCCACTTCTCATCGATTGTTTATTGACAGTCCGTGCAATACTTATAAGGACTGAAGTGGGTTTCCACATCATGTTCTTGCACATCTTTATCCTGATTAGTGGCATTGAAATTTTTCGAACAAGATGCTTGTTGGTGTTGTTATGGCAATCAAACACATTGACAAAACATCCACAGTGCTTTTCATGGCACCCATACAGACGTTGAATCTGTTGAGCATGGTCTGCACCAAATGAATCCAAATGTTCTCATTCAGATATAGCAAAGGTGTTGCACAAAGTGGTCAATCAATCAAGCTGAGGTTGGGGGTCTTAGGTCTTTCCAGACCCACACAGTCAAGCCAAAAAGGAGACCACACGGCACACTCACGGCAAAGACAAGCTGTAGTATGATCTGTAAAAGAAACAAGTATGATCATTCTCGCAAATAACATTTATCAGCTGGAATATGTTCCCATTTTTCCTTTCCTGGTTTCATGATTACCAGTACATTATTGGGGCCCTTTGATATAATTTCTGCAGGTTCTGGAGGGCCATTTGGGGATTCTACCCACACTTTAGTACCAGGGTTTTTGTCAGTTGAACCAAAACCTCCCTCCCTACGTACAGTGAGAAGGCCTGGGACAGTCCCCTTCCTCACCAATCCTCCATACACTGGAATTATGACAAGCTGGGCAATTCTGTCTCTGATTTGTATGAATAAATCAGCCACTATTTAACAGAATAGCTTTGATTTCTCCTTGGTAATCTGCATCTACCACTCCCCCTAAAATCTGAATACCTTTGAGGGCCAATTGGGCTTTCAGTAAGCCATTCATCCTCTCAATCAGTCCTGAGGCTTGTGGATAAAAAAGGATATGATATATCCACTCAATATTGTGCTGTGAACAGTAGTCCTGCACCAATTTGCCTTTGACGTGTGACCCATTGTCACTCTAGACCTGGAGTGGTACTCCATAGTATAATATTAACAAGTCCAAAGTTCTGATAGTATTGTGCTGAGTAGCACATTTGCAAAGGACAGCAATCAGGTACCCAGAGTAAGTGTCCACTAACGTGAAGGCGTATTGACACCCGCAACTAATCTGCAGTGGTCCAATGTAATCGTGTTGCCATGTCTGTCCTGGTAACTTTCCTCTCCCCAATTGACCTTTGATTGTTTGCAGGACAGATCTCTGTTGTGTATGCTGACAAATAGGACATTGCAAAATCACAGTTTTTATCACATCTAAGGAATGTGTATCCCTCTAATCTCTGCCTACCTGTAAGTGGCTTTTTCTCCCAGATGTCCACATTTTGGTGCGCCTTAGCCATCCCCACCAGGTCTGAATCCTGTGTTGCCACTTCTACCTCTGAAATTTTGGCTTTGTTGTCTGCAAGGGAATTGAACCAGTGTTCTAGTGAGTCAATGGGACTATGAGCATCCATGTGATATACAGTAATGGTGCTTTGTTCTAACATTTCCCAAATTTCCTGCCACACTCTTTGCCCCACACCTCCTTTGAGTGTATAAACCAATTATGTGCATGCCATGTGGGAAGCCAAGTGTCTAACCCTTTGGCATTGGACCAAGAATCAGTATAAATATGACCAGTCCCAGGCAGCTCTTGCTTTAGGGCCTGATGCACAGCATACAACTCTGCATATTGGCTACTTTTCCCTTCTCCTGTGGTGGTCAACAACTTTTTGGTAACTGGATTGTATGACACTGGTTTCCAATGTCTTTTGGTACACACGTATTTGGATGAACCATCAGTAAACCATCCATGCTTCCTATCCTCAGGGGACAAGGATTCAAATGGCGCACCCCATCTCACTGGTGACTCTTTTACCAGTAGTACCTCCTGCACCATCTCCTCATCCTGTACAGGGGCTTGTGACACCTGTTCATGTCGGCCTGCAGTGCCTGCCAGTCCTACTCGAGCCCTGTCTTCTATGTACCATTTCCAGCGTATGATACTAGCCTCTTTTGCATGTTCTATAAGGTGAGATATAGGTGAACTCATCACCCACTGCATGATTGGCATTTCAGGTTTCAGAATTACACTATGACATGGTGTTATTTGCTCTGTAACCACTAGAGCCCAACAACAAACAAAAAGCTTTTTTTCAAAAGGAGTGTAGCGCTCCCAGAGTCAGGTCGTTTTCTAGTCCAAAACCCCAGGGGCACCCTCGTCCTTCCTTGTTTTAGCCACATACTCCAATTTGCATATTGTCCCTGAACAGTTACATGTAACTCAATGTCTCCCTCCTTCACTAGCCACAAGTCTAAAGCCTGTTGATTTGCTTCCTTTGCAAACACAAAAGCACACTGCTGCTCTTTACCCCATTCAAACCCATGTTTCTTCCTTTACACTTTGTTGAGAGAGGCCAAGATCTGACTCAAATGAGGGATGTGCTGTCTCCAAAATCCAAACAATCCAATACATCTCTGTGTCTCCTGCTTAGTGCGGGTTGTGGCAAACTCGAGAATCTTTTGCTTTGCTTGTGATAACACCTCCCTGTGTCCCTGATTCCACTGAATGCCTAGAAACTTAGGCCCTCATTCTGACCTTGGCGGGCGGCGGAGGCCGCCCGCCAAAGTCCCGCCGTCAGGTTACCGTTCCGCGGTCGAAAGACCGCGGCGGTAATTCTGACTTTCCCGCTGGGCTGGCGGGCGGTCGCCTTCAGGCCGCCCGCCAGCCCAGCGGGAAAGAGGCTTCCACGATGAAGCCGGCTCGGAATCGAGCCGGCGGAGTGGAAGCTGTGCGACGGGTGCAGTTGCACCCGTCGCGTATTTCACTGTCTGCGCAGCAGACAGTGAAATACATTTAGGGGCCCTCTTACGGGGGCCCCTGCAATGCCCATGCCAGTGGCATGGGCACTGCAGGGGCCCCCAGGGGCCCTGCGACCCCCCCTACCGCCATCCGGATCCCGGCGGTCGGACCGCCGGGATCTGGATGGCGGTAGGGGGGGTCGGAATCCCCTCGGCGGCGCAGCAAGCTGCGCCGCCTTGGAGGATTCAATGGGGCGGCGGTACACTGGCGGGAGCCCGCCAGTGTTGCCGGTCCGACCGCGGCTTTACCGCCGCGGTCGGAATCCCCATTGGAGCACCGCCGGCCTGTCGGCGGTGCTCCCGCGGTCCTCCGCCCTGGCGGTCTTTGACCGCCAGGGTCAGAATGACCGCCTTAATATTTTGAGATGTTCCTTGTGTCTTATCTGTGTTAATCCTCCACCCCTTACTCTGCAAGAGTTCCACCACTCTCTCCAACTGAATCAGCACCTGTTCTTCTGTCTCTCCCGGAATCATCACATCATCAATGTAATGGGTCAATTGCATACCGGGAATGACAGATACTTCATCCAGGTGCTCTGCCACCAGCCGGTGACAGATAGTAACACTATGTATGTACCCTTGAGGCAAAGATAACATTCAATACTGTCTTCTAGAGTGAGAAAATTAAAATTGCTCTTGTCATTCTGGCACCAAGGTTATAGAGGATAACGTGTTGTCAATTTCGATGGTGGTATACCATGTCCCTGTATGTTTCTGTATTTGTTCAATCAAAGTGATGGTATCTGGGACCGTGTCTGTCAGCTCGCGGTAATCAACTGTCATTCTCTACCGCCCGTCAGGTCGTTTAACCGGCGATAGGGGATTGCTCCATTCGGTAGTAGTTGGAGCTATCACATCAGCCTCAATTATGTCTTTTATAGTTCCACTTAATTCATCATGCCCTCCAGGAATGCCGGACTGTCAAATCAAAAAAGGAGAACAGGGGCATCATTACTGAGGGAATTTTTGAACGACCCACTCTCATGGCTGCCACTAAAATGCATCTTTTTGTTCCAACCTGATAACAACCATCATTCAGATTCAATGTTATTCTTTTCAAAATGTCAATTCCAAGTATGTATTCCAAAAGAGGCACAATCAGCACAGTATATTCTCTTTTTACTGTTCTCCCTATTTTAATTTGTACTGTAGTTTGCACAGTGGGGGGGGTCTGCCTTCCCTCCAACTCTATGATGGTGTAATGTGGTCCGTTAAACTTCCTAGGGTTGCCAAAAATCAAAGAGGCCTTCACCCCAGTGTCAACTAAGGCTCGAACGTTTTGCACATTTTTGTGTTTCCAATGTACTTCTAAATCAACGTGAGGTCTGTTATATCGACGAGCCCAATTTGGTACTGAAGCTTGGCCAGTTTCCTAGTCTGATTTAAACCTGTCAACATTTTCCCAAGTGAGGTCTGGATATATACTTTCATATTTGTGAGCAGGCTCGTCCCCGTCCCTGTTATCAAAAGGTAACCAGTCACTGTCCAGGTTTTCCTCTCTCTCTCGTGAGGAAACATTTTTCTCCCTTTCTTTTCCTTCCCTTGAAAACTGTGACTGGCTCTGCGTTTCACGCTTGTTATCCTGCTTATTTACCTTTCTGCTGCCTTCCTTTCGATCCAAACCTCGTTTACAGTACATTTCACGCAAGCTTTTAGTATCTATTCCATCAATATGTTGTTTCTTGACACCATCTTTTAGTAGCGCTGTAAACATGTCTTTCCTGGAAACTCTGTCGTTATCTGTGTGACCCTCAGACCTTGAAGATCTCTCGGGTTTATCCCAAATTCCTAATTTACTTAACTCTCTGACCACCTCTAGTACATCTTTCAAAGCCTGCCCTGTCTGATTGATTATTAAAGTCATAATTACTTGCTTATAGGCAGCTGGAGCAAGGCAAATTATTTTGTTTCTTATTGGCACAGTAAGCGGCCCATCTAACAATTGGTGTGCATTGCCCAAGAAAATGGCAGATTTTGTTGCCTCCTCCTTAATTCTTTGCATTGCATTTCGTAAGGTATACCAGGGTTTCTCATTGGGAGGCCACTCTCAATCAGTGGGGTACTTCAGATTACATCCATCAACAACTATTTGTAACAAAGTGGTCTGGTGTTGTCCTTGGAAACCTCTGAACTAGTCCTGTATTACTGGGTCAGAACTTAGAGTACAGAACTTGCGAGAGTCTATAATATCTAACATAACACCATAAGCACCTGTTTCAAACAACCTCATGACCCAAGCAAGGGGAGACTCTCCTTTTCTCCTGATTAAAACGATCCATAATGTCATTTGCTTCTTGCTGAGTGTAATCTTCTACAGCATGTAGTGCAACTCCTGCTGGATCTTGTGGTGTGTGCTGCAATTTTTGTCTAAATATTGGGTGTGCACGCACTACATTTTGCTCTTCTAATCCCCCCTGCTCCCCACCTTTTTTACTCTCTTCATCACTAGAGTTTGACAGATCACTGCTGGTCCAAACGATACTATCGCAAGACGAATCTGTGCACCAGTCCAAACCACTATTAGCAATGACCAAATGAACCTTTTTTCTTATTTATCCTTCTTCTACATTTATGATATTTGTTTTGAGCTACTTTGATTGCAGCACGTTCTGCAATGGTTTGATATGTGTCTGCCTTATCTTGCAATAATTTATTCTGACAAGACAATATGGTGACACTATTCTTTGAATCCAAAAGCTGCTCTTCCAATTGTTCATTCACCCTTTCTAACTGTTTACATTTGTCATGCATTTTTCTGTAGGCAGACAAAAGTATCCGCCCCCGTCTGCCAAGAACTGAAAGATCATTCCCTTCAACTGGTACTTTTCTTAAGCAAGACAAAACGTCTGCTGGACCTGCGTCATTCAAGCATTCATCCCCACTCGCCAATAAACCAGCCAAATGTGAAAATTCATTAGCTAATAAATCATAGGGTGCCTGGCACCATCCAGGAATTTGAAAAACACTCTGTTCACACATGTTTTTAGAAGTAAATGTTTTAGTCTTCTTGCTAAACATATTTTCACTTTTAAACGTACACTTTCAACCTAAAATACCTTCCCCCTGACAACTACGCCAAAGTGTTTTGCTTTACTGCTGACTGAGCCAAAATACACACACCGAGAGCCTGTATAGCCAAAAGTGTACTTTTAAAGTGTGCAACAATGAAGTACATGTAAGGATAAAAACACCTATATCGATATATGTATATTTATTCATACATAATGCAAAGCAAATAATTAATCAAAATGCATCCCCGTAGGGTCTGTCTGGTACTTCATCTTTTTCCTGCCAGCAAGTCATTGACCCCGGTTGGACCGCAACGAGAAAGAGAGATCTCTACCCTCACAGGAAATATATCAGGCATTCGACATCTAAATCCCGATTGAGGTCTCTGAATCTCCCACTATCGACCTGGGTCTCTTTTATACCTTAAACATGAGGAAAGGGCTTTCTGGAAAAACCCCTCCCACTCAGTAAGATGTATTAAAAAATGCTGGCTATTTTAGGTAAGCTTTGAAAGAAACACGTCGGAACTTGGCCAAAATCCCAAGGTGTCTTTCCCAAAACTAAATCGTTCCCTGCTGTACCATAAACATCAGTCTAGTACATCCTTATCTTGCTTGCTGACTCCTCCAGGTTATGTCCTATCCCTTTGGTGAGAAAAGAACACGCAGAATAGAAAACACGTTGCATAACATGTTTTGTATGGAAAACTACTCGCACTTTTAACGAGGCAGTGAAGCTAAGGCTAAGCTGAATACAATATGGAGTATGGAACTGGTGACCACTAATGTGACGTTGGCCAGCTAAGCCAACTGCAAAGTGGTGCGACACGAAGTCAGTGGTGAAAACACAAATATCACTAATGGTGAAAACTGCTAATGTATTTAGCAGCTTAATTTGAGTGTCCATTTTAGTAGACTGGAGGTTTAGGGCTTCGGCGGTAAGCTGGAGGGTGCTCTGTATGATGTTCAAGACTGTTGGTATGTCTGGGTCTGTGGCAATCTCAAAAGGTGCATCGGTGCCCAGTTAGAGCCTAGTGTTGGAGCAGGACCCTGCGGGTGAGCACGGGGTGGAGCAGGATTGGGTCTGCCCAAGGGCGCCGTCTCCATCTCCGTCTCCGTATATTGCCACCATTGCCTCCCTTTCTAGAGAGGTAAGTGATGACGGATTCTACTGTGAGCAGCTTGCTGATTTGTCCTGAAGTGCAGAGCTGTTGGGGGGTGGGCTGACGCAGGATCTGTTCATTGAGTGCTTTGGGTGCTTTGATGAGTGCTGGCCTAAGATTGGGTCTCCTTGCACTCTGCTAGGCAGACTGTCGCAGGCTCTTGGAAGATAGTTCGGGCTCAAGCCTGGTGAGTCCAATCAACATGAATGGACTAAGCTGGCATGTTGGGATGGCTGCCTTGGTGGCGATGACAGCAGAGAGGGGGAGAGAAGATAGTTTGGGTCCACTAAGTTATGTTTGTCTGTGCAGTCATCGCTGCTGCCTGTTTCACCTGCGGGCGCGGACTCCATCCCGGGGCCGTGCGAATGGACATGTGCCACTATAAAGGATTTAGTTATCGTTTGTAGGGGAGATGGCCCCGGAGGCAGGGGGGCTGATGGGCTTGATGGATGCTGAACAGTGTTAGGGGTGCACACTGGATTTGGAGCTAAACCAAAGGCAGCTACTTGGCTGATGATAGTTGGTTCCAGGGGGGATGGTAAACCTGGAATTCTTGGGTTTGCCGTGTAGATAGTTGAAACTGGATCCTTAAGAAGAAGACATTTTGCATCACTTTTGGACTGGTGTTTTGCAGCTCTAAGAATGTCTTGCACAGTCCTCGGGCCTCCTGGGTTGATCCTGCTGTGGGACCCTGTCTGGTTGGTTGAGTTGATCGAGTTAGAGCAGCTTTTCTGTGGGGGCAGTGACTGATCAATGGTATGAATGACACTGGCTAGAGTCTCTTGTACGTCAGTCCTCCCTCCCGACTTGGCTTCTTCCTTTGGCGAGAAGCGGGAGGAGGCCTAGTTCTTCCGGAGTGCATTTTTAGACTTACAACTCTCTCACCCTCTTGCTTTCCTGCTACACTCTTGCTGCACTCTTGGCCTTGGCAACTTCCTTTATGTACAAAAAAAATTGCAGATGATAGGAGGTAGGCGGCAGGGTTCACTGCAGGTGAGGCAGTAAGTGCTTCACACTGTGATGTGAATCAAAGGCCAGATATGATGGAGACTGGTCTGGGTGGGGGTGGGATGGCACATGAAGGGTGCATGCCTGGGTGTTGGCAACATCTGCTTGTGATGGGTTAGGCCTCTTTGAAGTTACTCAAGCCCTGGGGCCCAGCCCACAGGCCCTTCTGTCAAAGGCACAACAACAAATCCCTACATCCAAGGCCTTTTGGCCCTGTCTGGGGACCAAGTTCACACCTCATTCAAACCTGTTGAAATGTTAAATACTGGCTGGTGGAAGAGGGAGCTCAAATGCAGATTTAGCTACAGGCAGGGCTAAGGTAACTTTAAAAAAAACATGCATTAGAAATATGACTTCATCAGTGAATTGAGTGTGTAATAAGTATTTAAAAAATGAACCTTGTAGCTGTTTCCTAGGCAGCGATAACATTTATGGAACTTAAAATATCCCAGTGCTTTCCTATAAAACAGCAAATCCTACAACAGTGAAAATAGCTTTTAGGGCTTTTTCACTGTAAGCACCTGTTTAACATTAATCGTTTATATGCCCTACTATTAAATACCATGTGCACTGCCTTGTGGGCAATAAGGCCTACTAAGGGGTGTTTTAATAATATTTAAAAGGAAGGTGTAGGCCTGTCAAAAGGGGTCAATTTGACAGGTTTCATTTGCAGTTTTATAACTGCAAAGCCAGGCTACAATGGTAGGCCTTTAGACGTCCTTTACTGTGCCACTGCAGTGGATGGCACAATGTGTGCTGCACTTCACTTTTATCATTTTATTTATGAGTCCTGGTTACACCGTGTACCATATACTAGAACTTATGAGTAAACTGAATGTGGCAAAAGGGAATGTAATTTTTTTCCATGTAGGAGCACAAGCACTTTACCTCTGGTTAGCAGGGATAAAGCACACAGAGTTCTATAGCAAGAAAAATTAGGGTTCAGCAAAGTTCCAGGGAGACCCTCCAGAAAGGGCAAATTTCCAAAATGAGCTTTCAAGCATTATGTATATGAGTATAATACTGGTGTTTTGCACAGGTGGGTGTGATGATTTTACATTTCCTTGAGTTTAACAATCTGCAGGTGGCCCTGGCTTGTTTCACATGAAAATCAAAATGTGGAACAGAAGCATGATAACCCAAGGCTTGCTAAACTGCACTTTGATGAATAATCAAATTGAGAAAACCGTTTTCCTGAAATAATTTGACAAATTCCACAAAAGCAGCATAAAATGGGGACCCAGGTGAGAAGAATGCCGGTAAGGAGTAAAAGGGAGATGGGAGGCAATAGAAATACCTGGGTGGGTTACAGGTACTAGGGTACAGGCATGGATTGTAGCCCCTATGTTTGTTTTAGGGAGGTATAGCAATACTAGCATACCTGTAGAAGTACAGAGATATAAAGAGGGTAAAGATAGATGTACTATGCATGGATAGGATAAAAGTAGGAAGGTATAGGAAAGAGCAGATGTTCTGAGATATAAGTATGAGAGAGGTATTAGGGTACACTTGGGAAAGGGCACGGCGTAAAGCTAGGCCTAGAGCTACTAGCGGAAAAATAGAGCTAGAGGCATAAGTATAGGTACTAGGATTTACAAATGGGAAGAAGCACTTGGGTATAGACATTTGAAAATAGAGGTACTTAGGTGCAGGTTAAGTCAAGGTACTAGAGTATAGGTACTACAGCCTATTGGAAAGTCCAGAACTGCTAGTCTACAGGGGCACAGGTTCTGGTGTATAGGTAGTGGCAGACATTCTGAGGTATAGGGTTGACTTACAGCTATTAGAAAGTAGCGGTGAAAGGGTATAGGAAGAGGTGGTAGAGATACTAGAGTAACGTTTAGTGATATTAGGATGTGAAGTAGGACTAGGCAAGTATAGGCAGGATCATCAATATAAGAGTAGGGGTACTTTACTACAGGTAGTGTAGGCGTACTAGCATAGAGGTACGGGTGAAGGTGAAGGTACTAGATTAAAGGATAAGATGAGGGAGCTATAGATGAACTATGGTGAAAGTAGGGGTAGGTAGATGTGGAGGTACTAAGATATGGGTATACATGGTAGGGTGTAGTTGCTTATAAAGTCACTAGTATATAGGAAATGGTAGGGATGCTATGGTATAAGTAAGGGTGAAGGTACAATGGTACAGATAAGAAAAGGATAGTAGTACACGGAAAAACAGATTTCAGGGAGAAGTTGGCAGAAAGAGTTCAGGGTTTAGGGGAAAGAAGGAAAGAAGAACAGAGTAAAGAGGACGGTGGGATCTCCACTCCTCCTCCCACAAAAAGAAAAAGAGAGGACAAAGAGGTAGGGAAAAAAGGAGAACAAGGTATTCTTCTATAAAACAGAAAAGTTTGACCTTTGTGATACTGGAAAAACAGAAGGCAGTGATTTTTCGAGGGCTAGGAGGTCACTCACTGAAGTGGATCTGACACTTTGGGAGAGATAATAATTTGTAAAAATTCAAAGGCACAATGGTTTGTAAAGAAAATATTTACAGAAAAGTTCCCTTAAAGTGTTTCTTCACAATCACAAGCCTGTAAGACTCTTTAGTACAGTTATTTTAAAGAATTGCTCAGGGATATGAGAGATAGTGCAATTGTGTTTATTTAACACTTACTACCCCTGATGAGTCGTTGAAGTGCTCTAGTTGTGGATTAGTATAGGAAAATATAAATTGTTAACTGGAGCAGTGGACTTGTGAGTCTGTTAGTTGAATTGAACAGGATAAAGGAGGGCTAGAGGTGGGAAAAGTCTGGAAAGTATTATTTGGGAGCTCATAATAGTAAAATGAGGTTTGGGATAAATAACATGATGGAAGAGTCTAGAAAGGGTTATTTGGGAGATCATGGTATTAAAATGAGGATAGGGATGAGTCAGAGAGTAGAGATAGGGGATATTTTGAAAGAGGTATGGGATGAGACATAGAGTAGTGAATTGGAGAAGTTTTTTTTCTCTACAGTGGGAGTGAAGTAATAAGTAGGTACATAACTACATAAAAAGGTATGCATGCTTATAGAAAATAATAAAGATATAATAATATACATGTATGGGTGCATATTTAGAAACTCAGAATTTCAAATGTTGCTGTACATAAAACTAATTTATTTATCCATTTATTTATTTATTTATGTATCTATTTATCTATGCAAACCTCCAGTGGCTATACCGTACAATAGCCCCAGATACATCTATTTATTGGTTATGTGGTACTTTTATGTTTTTTCTATTTATTTGTTTCTATGTATTTACTTTTTAAAAATATTTTTCCCCCATTATATCAGTGGTGAAGCACTTTTAGATAAAATTGTTATGAACACATTTACACAATGTGATAGAATAAAAAAAGAGATCCATAAGCATATAAGCAAATAACTTTTGTAACTTACCATACATTGTGATAGATAAAATAAAATAAAAACAGAGACCCATAGGCATATAATCAAATAACTTACATGTAAACTAGGTAAACATGTGTAAACTATACTGTGACTTACATACACATTGAAATATGTATATATCTCATAAGTAATATATACATATTTCTTAATCAGACCTACAAGAATATCTATTTTTAAATCACAAGTAGTATATATATTTGTACAAAGAAATGCACATGTCTAAAAACATACATATAACCAAATTATGCATGTTTACATACACAAGCATATGCTGTACATTTGTATTTTGAGGATTGTGGTCATGAAAGAAAAAGTCAACTCTTAAGTAATCTCCTGCAGATAAAATAGTTATCTGTGGATCTTATGTTTGGGGTGTAATGAATACCATAGTTTCATTGCTTGAACAGAGAAAGATGTGCCACCCATGTTTCTTTCTTGTATCCTGGGGTTTTGTGGTCTTGTTCAATGTATTGCTTTGTGAGTGATACAAAGAAGCTTGAAGGTGGATCTTCTAGCAACCAGTAACCAAGGTAGGCCCCTCAAGGCAAAACAGATGTGGGCTTGTGGGTTTAAAATGTAGAATTAGTCTGGCAGCAGACTTCTGAATTTGTTGTAGTCTTTTTGTGAGGAAATGCTCCTTTTGACATGGATACCCCCCCCAATTTTTGCCTGGTAAATGATGTAGCCTAAAAGGTATTAGTGTCCATGACACCTGCTAACCAGGTTTCCTGGGCCAGATATCTTCCCCAAAACTGTTGTGATGCATTGGCACAATTGGAGCACCATTAGCTGCTACTAGAAGTCCCTAGTAAATGGTACTTAAGTACCCAGGGCATAGGCTAGTAGGGATAAGGCCCCTGAGGGCAGCAGCACTGATTGTGCCACCCTCTAAACCCATGCATTCAGATGCACCCAGCACGGCCATTGAAGGGCGAGTGCCCTGACGCAATCCCAAAAGTCAAACTCAACATGGCACACTACCTGTATGCCCTGTCCACTACCCACTGCATGCAGAATAGGTAAGACACCCCTCTGGCAGGCCTTCCAGCCCTAAGGCAAGGTGCACTACACTGCATGTGAGCGCTCTGTCCTTGCCAACCTGGGACATTGTGAGTGAACAAAGCAGCCATTTTAAGTGCATGTGCTGGACACTGGTCAATACGGGTTTCACAGCTACATGATGGCCACTCTGAACCCAGAACTCACAATGATAAATCCATGCTGGTACCAGCATTGTATTTATTGCAACATGTACCCAGGGTAACCTTAGAGGTGCCCCCTACAAAAGCTAACTACCCTGGCATAGTTGCTGTCCAGTCACAACCAGCCTGTCACCTCCAGATAAGAGTCCGAATCCCTGGGGTGAGAGATCCTGCTCTCTGGGATTCAGAAAAAAGCCCTTCCTGGGTGGAGGTGCTAACACACCCTTCCTCAGGAATGTGCACTGCTCTGCTAGCGAGTTTTAAAGGGCTTACCGCTCTTGAAACTCTACCCCCAGAACTGCTGCTAGGAGCAGATGGATGTCCCCATGCAAACCCGCACTTTTGGTGGGAGCAATGGCGGGAAACCAGACGAAGGGCAGGAGGAGCGGTCTGTCCTGGCTTGTGCCACCCATAAGGTGTCGCATGCAAGGTGACCCCTCCATTTCATTCTCTCCCATCTTGCATGGGAGGAGAATAACC
This sequence comes from Pleurodeles waltl, assembly GCF_031143425.1. Classification (NCBI taxonomy): domain Eukaryota; kingdom Metazoa; phylum Chordata; class Amphibia; order Caudata; family Salamandridae; genus Pleurodeles; species Pleurodeles waltl. The sequence goes on along the minus strand of NC_090442.1, from coordinate 793,482,198 downwards.
AATCAGGTATAGGGAAGTGACCTCTGCCCACAGGAAGTGGTCACTCAGTGGGTGTAGCCACCCTAAGGTAGATGACCAATTGGTCACTACTGTGTTCCCCCTTAAAACGCCGACTAAATACAATATTTAGTGGCCATTCTTAGACCAAGAAATCAGATTCCATGGACAAAAGAATACCAGCAAAAAAGAAGGCTTGAGAACTCAAGTCCTGCTGCTCCAAGAAAAGGCACGAAACCCTGCTTGCTGCACCCAGGACTCGACAATCGCCGGTGAAGGGTTGCTTGGATGTCAGATGGACTCTACAAAATCCCAGAGGACCTCCACTCTTTGAAAAATGCCAAAGATCTACCTCCAGAGTGAAGGCATCTCTCTGCAACCCCTAGGAACCAAAGACCCAGTGAAGCCCACTTTACTGACAGGCTGCTTACCAAAGAACCAGAAACCGCAGCCAGACCAAACTTCACCCTTTGGACCATGAGGAAAAAACCTACCAGGGTGCCATGTCTAGTGGCATGGCAACCTCCAGTGGCTAGACCGTACAATAGCCCCAGATACAGGTCACCTCACGTCAGACACCCAGAAGGACAGTTCACTCTGGACTGAAGAAAGACCAGGCAGAAGCCCTCTTTGAGGGACTTCAGAAGCCACATGGACATCCCACCAGAGTGCTCCAGCTGACCTGCAAGCGACCCTTAAAGTAACATACCTCCTGCTTTCAATGGCACCTTTGCACACAGCTCCTGGCTCACCAATTCCCTATGCACCCGGCCACCCTGTGTCCTGCACTGTGTGCCCTAAGGGTCTCACACCCTTTGCAACCTCGACACTCCAAGGGGACCCACTGGACTTACCTTTAAATCCACCTATGCAGTGCTTTTCCAAGTGGTCTCCCGCAGTGGCTAGGGCACCAGCTCCATTGATTTTCTGCAGCTGCTCCCGCCAGAACTGGGAGTCGCCTGAACTTCTCCATCTGGTCCAGGGTACCCAATGATGACCTCGACCTACCTGCAAAAGGAGACATTGGTAAACGCATTGTCTGATTTGCTGTGAATTTTCAAAGTATTCTTCCATTGATTCCTATGGTGTGTAATTATGCACAGAAAGACTAACTTTATTAAAACTTTACAAATTCCTAACTTAAAAAGTACTTACCCAATTTTGATGCTCTTGGTCTTAAAAAAATTATTAAAATCTGAAGTATTTCTGTAAATTGGTCTCAAGTTAATTCTTGTGAATGAGTGCCTCAATTTATTGATACTGTGAGTGCAACAAATGTTTTAAAATTCTCCAAGATTAGCCTAACCGCTCGACCAAGCTAACATCAAAATTAGAGCATTAGGTGGTCTAGTTTTTACCTCTGTAAACCAATGTGTGGTTGCCTGGACCCCCTGCACAGTGTGCCTAGCTTTGCACGCTACATAAAGGGCCAGCTTCCTACACTTCTCTTAGTTGATAAAAATGATCCATGGTATAGTCCATTGGCATAATCAAGTTTAGTCAGTAAAAGAGGTGGGGAAGATGTGTTGCAGAGTTTTTATAGTAATAAAGCTTGATCTTGCTAACTTACCCAACTGGGCATTCATTGATAACTTTTAGTACATAGAGATTCCAAGGTTTCTTACTTCCTTGGATAGGTAGACCCAGATCGTCAGGCCAGGTGCAGAGTAGGTCAAAATCTTTTCTATCACCACATGTAAGTATTTCAGTCTTGGATGCACTCAATTTGAGATTGCTCCATGTCATTCATTAATCAACGGCCAGAGGCAACTGAAGATTTTTGAATTTCCAATGTCTTTGGGGCTTTTTAGTTTAAGAAAAATTTGGGTGTCATCTGTGTTGTTATAGCATGTGAGCTTAAATTCAGTGATCATTGCCTGTAAAGACTATGCCTGTCATGGTGGTCTTCAGACTACTGCCCTGGTGGTCTTCAGAGTACTAGGGCTGCGGTGGCGGTCTGACCGCCACCAAAGCAGTGGTCAGACCGATTTGGCAGTGGTCAGACCGGCATATTATGACTGTGGCGCTTGGGCCACTGTCAGACCGCCTGGACCGCCAGTTTCCCTCCACTGGAGGGACTTGCAGGGCTGGCGGTCCTAATCCGCCAGGGCAGCTCTGCATGCGTCGCCACCCTGGGGATGCCGACCCCACTCTCTGTCAGCTTTTGCATGGCGGTTGCACCACCATGTAATAGTTGGCAGAGACAGGGTGCAGGGGGGCACATGGGGGCCCCTGCCCTGCCCATGTGCTTGGCATGGGCAGTGCAGGGGCCCCCATGGATAGTCTTTTAAGTTTGTGCAGGTGACGTTTCTCTTGATTGTTTTTTTTTGAGCCAGGTGTGTTTCAGCTTTGCAATTTGTTGATTAATTTTGTTTTAGTTTTGCATTCATCCAAGGTGCTTGCTTTCTTTTAGCCTGTGTTGCTGATTTAGTGGTATCAGCATATCAAAACCTTCCTGGAGCCGCTCAGAGTTTTTGAATTGCATTTATTGTGTCTAGATCTGTCAACACCAGGACAGTGCGCGCTCTACGGGCAACATAATGCAAAGAGGCAAACCTTATGCAATGTACTAATTCCTGCATTGTGTGCTGATATTGCATATTAACTTTTTGCATTGCAGGTATTTACCCTGAAATGTCTTTATCTTGAAATGTCTTTAATACTGTTTGCAATGCATTGTTCACTTTCAAGCCTTACATGCAGCCTGGCTGGGTGTGGCTGGGTGTGGCAGGTGGGTGGGGCTTGGGTCTATTTAAGGAACCCAGCCCAGCTCCACGTGCTCACTATTCAGAGGTCCCGGTGCAGAGCAGCAGCATTTTCCAGAGCTCCTGCTCCGGAGGCCTACTTGGACATTTCCAGGCCCTGTCCTCATTACCTTGGTGAACCTCAAGCAGGGCGGTAAGGCAGAGGTCGGGGTGGGCTCCCCGACTCTGTTTCCAGAGATTTTCAAGTTTTGGTCTTTTGATTAAATTGCGTGTGCAATTGTTTCTTGGCAATTGGCGCTTGCAGTTCAGATCGGCAGAGTGTGCAATCATTTCCTGCCATTTGAATCTTGATGGTTGAATCGGCAGCAGTGTGCGCGATTCATTCTTGGCAATTAACCCTTGCAGTTCAGATCGACAGAGTGAGCGATCATTTCCTGGCATTTGAATCTTGATGGTTGAATTGGCAGTAGTGTGCGCGATTTATTCTTGGCAGTTAACCCTTGCAGTTTAGATCGGCAGAGTGCGCGATCATTTTCTGGCATTTGAATCTTGATGGTTGAATCGGCAGCAGTGTGCGCGATTCATTCTTGGCAATAAACCCTTGCACTTCGGATCGGCAGAGTTGCGCGATCATTTCAGGTATTGGAATCTTGATATACAGTTTGACAATAAGATGCATAGTCATTTCTGGCCAATTGAATCCTAAAACTCAAATCAAAACAGAATGTGACTTGATAGTATCATTCATGATTCTTTTGCAGTTCATGTTTTGGGAATTAATATGTTAAATGATTCTTGTCATGACGTAGTTTCTATTCCAAGAACTAACTTGAGAGAGTTCCATGTCCAGTGCATAAGATGTTATTCTAGAAACACTTATATGAAAGTCTGAGTAATCCTTCTTTTACTTCCAGGTATCCAGATCTAAAAAGTCATGTTATTGAAAAGCTCTTGATCTCTCATGTTATCAAAGTATAGCTAGTTATAACAAAGTTCAGGAAGATTAATGTGAATGACTTTGCTATTGTGTTCTTAACTCTTGTTTCCACAGGTCTCCTTCCCCGCTGTTCCCAACCTAAACCCCATCCCCCACTTGGCCATTCTTTAACTCTGTGCTATAGCGGCTATTAGAGTTTGGAGCTGCCAAGAGGTGGACATATTGGGAACAAGCGCAAACCCCGAGGATCCGGTCTCGCTGACAAGATCTATGTTGGATGTTACTTGTGTTTCTAAGTATTCAAACTTTCATTTGTTCCACTCTCGATATGTGGTTGCATGTGGTTGCATGAAAGGTGGTCTTAGGTGTGGTGAACTGTAGTGTTTTACATTGGAAAGCTACCAGATGGTAGCCTGACCATGTGACTGGAGTAATTCTTTCAAAGGTAACTAGCTTGGGATTTTCAAAAATAACTAGCGATGTATGTGGGTTTATGGATGATCTGATGTAGGTTCAGTGTGTCTAGGCCGTGATGATAGTTTTTGGATGGGGCATTTTGGGTTTGTCAAACCATGCATTTTAGTCACTAAACATACATAGGTTGGAATGTAGTGTCATAAGGTCTGACAAAAAGTGCCTAGAATGGTGACTGGGAATGTTGCATTGCTAGGTAGTGGTCGGTAAAGAAGGAGGAAGTTAGAGGAAGAAGTTGGTGAAGTGTTCCATCTGGTGATGAGGCCCTCACAACCTTGAATGGAAATGTCATCAGCTTTGGTGAGATGTATTGTTTTCTTGAATGTAATAGCTAGTCCACCTCCTCTTTTGCTTATGAGATTTTGTGTGACAGTTTGAAAGCCTAGATGAACAGCTTCATGCAGCACTGGAGCCATATCACCAGGTGTATTATTTGTGCTATTTGTGTTGATATTAACTGTATCAGGATAGCAATAGGGTTGTTTGTCTATATTTCGTAATCCTCATCCAGCAGGCTTAGAAAGCATTTTGTTGGGTCTTTGTGTGCACGTGGTGGAGAAGGTGGTTGAGAGTGAGTTGTTGGGTTGTATTAATTTTGTAGTGTAGTCTTGTTGTGTAATAGACAAGCAGATGCAAAGTTGTGAAGAGTAGTATGTTGTTTATTTCGTATCAGTATATTTAGGGTGAAAGGTGTATGGGTTAGGGGTGGTGGTGGATCATGCAGATATTGTTTTAAGGCTCAAAATTATGCATTGGATGAGAGGCAAGTAAAGGAGTGTTGTTGTCTTGGGGTGTTTGTGATAGGTGTTGATGAAGACAGAAAATCCCAGTGTAAATTTTTCTTAGGATCTCTATTATTTTTGTAGTCATGAAAGTGGGAGTGAGAGTTTGTTTCTATTTTGTGATGGAATGTATGAAATTGTGTGTGAGATTTTTATGTGCTGGTGTGCTGATGTAGCAACTGGATTTAAAGTGCTGTTGATGAGCGGAAGCTGCATGGTGATGGGGTGGAAATGTGTATTGGAGGAGAGTGTATGTGGTCTTTGAGAAGAGATGGCAAGGGATATGAGTGTTTGTATTAGATTAGGTAACAGAAATCTGAACTTTGTGCACTTTTGTGTTCCAGAGTATGACCCCTAAGTGTCATGCAAATGTAATGTTAGCAACTAAAATGTACCTCACATATTCTTTCCTATTCTTTATATTGCATTCTCCTTACATGTTCATTCTATAGGATCTTTGTCTTTATATTGCTATTATGCTCATGTTAAATTGCAGGTTCTATTCAGTGATTCCATTTTGTAATCAAAATGCCACCGCTCGATTACCTAAGCTAGCTTTAGGAATCCTACTCTGAATAAAGGTATGTATGGTTCAGATATCTATTATAACATTGTATAGTTTTATAGAAACTCTGCAAAAAAATTTTTTTCAGTTTATTAACTCAGAGTCCAACTATACATATGTTAATCATACGGTGCGCAAATGTAATAGATGATTCCAGTGGATTTGTTATGTCACAATACCTGCTGCTAGAGCCAGCAGACAATGTGCTAGGCAAGTCATGGAGGAAAATGCATTTGATGTTTTAATAGTAAATGGACCATCCAGTGTAGATAAAAGAACAGTTATTTTTTCCTTGACTTGCTTTAGTAATAATCAACAACAATAGGTATTCTAGAATGCATCTTTGTTCAATGATTTCTGCTTGAAGTTTGACACATATTGTGCCCGTGTTCACCGGATGGCTCCCTTAAAACCACACATGGCTTTTCAGGTGTTCTGAACTAAAATGATCAGTCATTTGCAGAATAGAGCTATTTATGGCAACTTGTTTAATTTTAGTTGATTTAAAAAGCAGTAATAGCTCTGCATGTTACAAACATAGATGACAGGACTTACATCAAACATCCTCGGTTAGGCCTTTACAACATTGTTAGCTCTATATTTTTGTCTTTAATTTTGCACAACAGAATTCATATGTATTCTACACATTTGTAACCATGCTCATTTATATGAAGGCAAAAGAGACCAAGGAATTAGGCTTTCTGGGGAGAGGATAATGGTGTGTTTGTTTGTTTTAAGGAATAACATACCTTCCATTAAAGAGATATTATAAGTCAAATCAGACTTCAATGGCTTTATAAAAATAACTCTGCCTTCAGCCTTATTTCTCTGTATGGTCATGGAACTCCCCGGTACTTGCAATATCCATGTAATATACAGCAAATGATACTTTATCCCACACACCAATGGCATTTGCTTGTTATCTGGCAATCCTAGTGGTGGTGCCAAAAGGCCCCTGCATTAGCTGACCTTATGAAATTGCCACGAAAGTTAGTAATCAATAAAGAATTACTCCTGAAAATGGTGTTCAGATTTCAAGTCTATAACCTTAAACACAAGCATTATTTTAAAATACTTCTCTGACTCAAGTTCAGTCTTTCATTGACTTCCAAAGCAACAGTCTGTAAGATTTCAAAAACACCAACAAAGCCCTAGCTGTAGCAAATGTGTACCTAAGTTTCCAAGCAAGGGTGCTATAGACCATAAGGAACTTGTACTCTAATCATTCAAGATGGCTGCCACCATTTGCGACTCTGGTGAGAGACGTGTGATTATATGGGAGGTGTAGTCCTTGTTTTCTTTCACATGTATAGCGCACCGATCGGAGAAGTGAAGCTTTCTTCCCAGGCAGCGACCACATTCTGGGCACCCAGCCACATCTTCTGCTCCTGAATACGTGTGTGTTCAATCCGTTTGGAGTAACGCATCTGCACGTGACCACTGAGTGAAGGCAACATCATGACAGATCGTAGATGTGGATAATAATAAAGCACTGCTGCAAATATATGTGTATGCTCGTGTGCGTGTGTAAAAACGTTCCTAAATACTTTTCTTGTGGATATGCACACGTTTGATGTGACTTGGCCAATGGGTTCGACTATATAACTTAGTTGGCTTTGCAGTTTTTTTCTGGGAGGTCTTCCCTCTTCTTTTTCCTTTACTTCATGCATGAGTGAGAACCTCCATTCAAACCTTGATGTTTCGGTCAATTATTTAAGTTTACTCGTTATAGTCAGTGAGGCAAATTCCAGGTTCGGAACAACCTGTTCAAAAGGGAAATCACTCCATTAAACAATAAAACAGGCAATAATTCCACAAAGATGAAACGAATAAAAAAAATCAACGCAGTAGACTTTATACACTGCAATATATATCCACCATGTACGTTCATGCGCCGACATGATTTTTTTCAAAACGTTGTAAGCGTCCTAATGTCGAGGGTTGGTAACTGTGCCTTTGACAAAGTGTGTGCGCGAGGCTTGGGACTTTAAGTGCCTTTTCCAGACAGCGTTTACATGAGAAAGGGAAAGGTGAGCTGTCATTAAAACAAAATGATTTATTGTGCATGTTCTTTTGGAAGTGAGCTTGCCAAGCCACAGGCCTGTTTCCCAGTCTGGTTCTTGTCGGTGTGACCGAACTTGTTCTAATTAGTTACCCATGCCTGTTAACAGTAGGCCTTCTTGAACTGCACACAATGGAAACACCAGGGGCCAGATGTAGCAAAGGTTTTTACCCATTCCGTGTCCAAGGGAAAAAGTGTTTGTACTAATGGCCCCAGGTTACACAAGTAATGTCTTTAAATGTCAGGTTAGTGTTGTCTTTAAAAAAGACCTATACCTCTATGAAGTGTGCTGAGAATAAATTCAACTTAATCTGTACTTATAAATATAGCTTTTACTTACTGCTGTTTAATGTTTGTTAGATCCATTCAAACAAGCGAGATGGAAGCTAGAGTGATCCAAGACTGACAAGCAAAGGCAAAACCAATAGATTTGGCTTTTGTTACTGCTCTGGCACAAACAGGCACACATAGTTGCTACTAGCTGATAAGTTATGCGTAGTGCCTCATTAAACTGATAAAGTCTGTTTTCTTCCACTAGTGAGGTCAAGTAATTCACCAATCTGTTCATCTGGAGGGGGAGTCTGTAAGGTCCAGGGATGAGCAATTTTCTTGGCCAATGTTTGCCCCAGATCCACAGTGAACAGTTTTAAGGGCGGAAGCAGGATGCAGCACAGCCTGACCAACCCTTTAGAAATAGAGAGGGGCCTTGCGTGTTCCTAGTTTTGTCTAACCAGATACTAACCAAGGTACTGCTAAGCAGTGTGATAAGGGACAAGAGCTCTTGTGTTCACCCCAGACCCGAGTTCTAACCAGAGGTGGTTTCGACTGAAAGAAACTAATGTTATTTGCAGTTTGGAAAAAATATGGAATAAGAGTCCTGTTCTCATAGTTGCAGACTTGGTGGTCTGGTGGCTGAGTGGACAAACCTATCATCTGCTGACACCTATTTGACACAATAGTACTAGGGTCAAACTCTGATGGAATCACTCAGCCTTCCATACTTCTGAGGTTGGTAAATTGAGTATCATTGAGCAGCAATAAATATGTGTAATGCTAGTATCAGCAAGATACTTGCTGATGAGAATGCGCTCTACAATAAACCAAAAGCAAGCCAAAAGCATGCTGATCTTCGCAGTTGTGGTCAAGGTAGACTTTTTCGTGGGTTTTCTTGGTCTTTTCACTGAAGTTTTTATGAACTGCCTACTGGATCGTGAGCCGCATGATTTTGCCACTGATCAATTGCCTTTCAGTGGACTTTGAGGATTTGCCTTAGGGTACACTGGCCTGAGTGAATCATGGGCTCTGCTTCCTTCTCTTTAGAGTTGATGTTTGTGGATAAATCTGGCCCAAATGAGAACCCTAGGTAGTCATTTATTGTTTTGCTCACTGAAGGCCATACTCCAGTTCTGAGGTGCACTTGGCCTGCCCTAACTGGGCAGCTAATTATTAGACCCTCTTGATGCTCAAATGAGAGTGAATATCCATGTGTGTGTGTATTTTTCCATGGTGTCCTAAGTTGTTAGTCAGGACTTGGGGCCTCTATGATTGAAACTATATTGAGACTTACAATATTTAACCATGTCACAAGGGAAAGCTGATAGTTTTCTGCTCTTGGAATGGCCTCAAATACTTCAAATGCGTCGGTGTAAGCCAAGTTTTAAGACATAATTAAAGGTATATTTTGCAGTTGCCCTCTGGAATGTGTAACCGAGTCCAATTTGAATCGCTCATTTAGGTGCCCTCTCTGTCCAGTAATTCATGAAGAAATTACAGCACCCTTCCTTCTGTGTGCCTGCGTGACACATGTAGGAGAGGGTATTCTCCATAGAAGATCAATAACTAGATTTTTCATTTTGGTTGTTCCTTAACTTGAAGCCTTCAGTTGAGATCTGCCACCAGGTTGGTTAGATGATTGGAGGCACAGTGGTGGAATGTAATCCAGTGCTAATGCCAGGTGATACAGATGTACCTGGTATTTCTCGTTTGGCGAGGCAGGTAAGCAGTGAGAGTGATGGTTTAACCACCTGTTGTGAATTCACTCCTGTTATCAGATGGTTGAGGCTTGTCTTGATTACAGTGATTCATGGAAAGAGCATGGATTGGATATACTTTACCAGCCCTACTTTGCCACGATGCCATCAAGTTTGGATGGCTGAGTTATGGTGTATGGTGAATCCACTTATGTCTACTGAGACGGTTGTCTATGGCTCCTGGAACCAAGCAACTTGGGTGCGGTTAGTAACAAAAGTCAATGTGCATTTCATAAGGTCTGGTGCACGATGCCATGTTTAATGTCATAATTAATGGGATTTACATGGGATGTGTGAGGTGATGATGTTCATCGGCCTGGGGCTGAAACAGGACTATTTGTGTCTTTTAGAGCCAGTGTAGTTTTGATGTTTTACATCATCTTGGATTTACCCATCAACATCTCATAATAGAGGTTGAATGATGTGAGATTCTAAAGCCTGTCTATTGGTGACTAAATGGTAGTGGGGAATCCATCCTGCTAAAGTGCAGCCAATATAGAAGAGCCTGGTGGCTTCCTTATGTGTTTCCAGTGGAGCAAAGAATCATGGGGTGTTTGTACAGTTGGGTCAAAGCTTCCCATTTCTGTGAGAGAAACGAAAGCGCATGTTGTCTTAGGCCTGAAAAGTTACAATAATTGCAAGAGGTATTCTATAGCTAATTTGGAGCTCTAGAAATATGAGTTCCTGCTTGGCTTCTTAAATGATATGTATGACTTCTGGGGAGGTTTATGTCCCATCTAGTGAGGTTTAGTGAGAGTTTATGTCTAGTGAGTACACAGCTACCTTGAATGTTGAGTGGGGTACAGTGTTGGTATCGCCACTCATAAGGGACTTGAAAGAGCTTAGGGTTAGTGAGTTATGGCAAGTCCCCATCACAGGTAGTGGCAGGCAGTGGCGTGCATGGTCTGAGGCATGCTCGATATGCTTTGGCTGAAGAAGAAATCCAGAAAAACACGACTGTTTGCTACAGGGCTTGGGTAGGTGCCTTTGAAGAGATTCAAAGGTAGGAATTTCACGGGTAATTCCATGGTTGTGCCTATTACTAAAGGAGACAGAGTAAAAGGTTTGCTCCATTGCCAGCAGGCAAATTGCCACTACTGACAGTTCTACAAAACCTAGATAGGGAGAGCAATAGTCACTTTCTTAAACAGGGGTGCGCAGTGGATCCCCAATGAAAGAGTCTGTAGTATCAGTCCAGTCACCAGGGAGAATACTCAGTGTGTTCTCATTATTTTACTGGCTAACTAGGAAAATTGAAAAACTGATATTATGTACAGGAAGTCATCTCACAAGAGTGTAGCATGCTATCTAGAGCCATGTACTGTCCCTTCAATCCCAATATTTATGTTACGCTATGTTATGTTGTGCTATCATGTTGTGCCTGCTATTCTTTGTATTCTCAAGGTTAAAAGATGTAAATATACCTACTGAGATCACCGTTGTTGGACAGGCTTAGGCCCTCATTACAAGTGGCCTGGAAAATGGGCTGGATTTTCCCCACTCTGGATTCTGAGGTAGCAGAAGCTCCCGGGGGTTGGGGAAGCCTGAGTCAATACAAATTGGACTCTGATGGTCCCCTTAGAAATTAGGATTTATTGGGCAAATATCAAATCCCAGGTCAGAGTAAATTTTCACATCCGTCATCTCTGTGTGATCATAAACAGATCCTTAGAAACACTATGGATCTCATAATTCCTATAGGGCCAGTTACTGCTGTTGCTGGCTTCATTGTAATTAAAAAACTATGCGTAATCAGGGCCTTAATGCTAGTCTTAACATAAGATAGGGAGACTATTTTGATCTTGGTAAATATCCTTTGAGAAAAAAACTGAGGCAGTATTTTATGGTTCTTGAGGGCCTGATTTATAAGGCCCTAGCGCAACCTTAGCACCACCCTAGTGTTATTTTTTTTATGCTAAGGCGGAGCTAAAGTGGCTTTTTCCAAACACCATATTTACAAAGTGGCATTGATTGCACCACTTTGTAAACCCTTGCGCCACAGTTTGCCTGTGCCAGGCATAATGTATGCAAGGGAGCAGTTAGGGGCCGTAAATATGGTGCCTTGCCTTGCGCCATTTTTGGGCACTTTTAACACCAGCTCAGAGCAGGCGTTAAAAGGGGTATGCCATTAAATGCAATGGGCCTCTATGTACTCTGCAGGAGTAGTGCCAAAGTTTTGGCGCTACTCCTGCCAAGTACATAAAAAAGGACAGGAATTCTGATGCTATTGCCCCCTACCCTGCGCCATGGTGTGCCGTATTTTAAATACGGTGCACACATGGTGGTGGTAGGGGGGTGCTAAGGGGCACAAGGAAAGTGGCGCTACACTGGGTGCAGCACCACTTTTATCAAATCAGCCTCTAAAAGCTTCAGTTGAAGTATTGCAGCACTAAATTTAAAATTACAACTCGCGATCAAGTCATTTGCAGCAGCAGTTACATTAATAGCCTTGAGGCGAGCGTGTTCGTAGAAACCTAAATTTGCAGAAACCTTTTTTATTGAGCTGTAGCAATCAATAGATGCAGTGTAGTAAAGTACACACAGCTGGGATCCATGTCATTAAATAGCCCACATTTCAAGCAGGGCACGCTTGCATGATTCTTATTAAATTCACTAGGCTAAAGCCATTCATGCAAACTAGAGTTTTTTTCAGATTTTCTGGGAAGTGAAGGACAGATATATACTTCATGTTCTTGGCATTAATTGTAACTATCAGAAACGATTCTCATCCTCTAGTTGCTATGTGTATTGATAGCACATGTAGTTTTCTGAGGAATATAGGAAAAAATGTCTATTAGTTTGTATTCAGTATTGATGCATGGTAAAAGAAGTCAGGGTAATACACTAGCACAGCGGTTCTTAACCTTTTGACTTCTGTGGACCCCAGCTCACCCACTGAATCATTACTGGAATCCGGAGACACCCCACTGAGTCATTATTGGAAATCTAGGGTTTGAACCTCAAAACAATGCACAAAAATACAAAAACAAGTATACACCCAACAGATTCTCAAATATTTAAATATTATGTTCAATTCACAATCAAATGTATTTAAATTTGCTTCTTTATTTAAATATATCCGTTATTAATTACAATGTATTAATTTTATTTCATTTTGTAAAATAATTGTGGTCCTCAGAGTATAAATTAGGAACCAATGCTCTAGAGCACACATGCCACCAAGGAACATTCAAGGGAAAATGCTCACTGCTACCTACTTTTCAACAAAGATTTATTTCCCTTTCAGTGACAGGAAATGAAGCAGAAGTTTGGTTGTGAATAAGGTAAATTATTTTTGCAGGATTGCAGATGGGTTATTTTTCTTAATTTACAATCCCCTGAGTGGTGCATGAAACCTAGCTTTGCTTCTGATGGCTTCTGATAGTGCTTGCTGGTGGGAAGATACCATTACAGTTTCTAAAAACCCATGCTTCTTCAGGCATCCAGCTGAGCTCCTCCACGTACTCAGTTGACATCCTACAAGGAATGAGCTGAGCATCTCTAGGCACTGATTGAAAATATCTACTGAACAATCTGAGATCCTGCAGGCACCCAGCTTCTGAATACATCCACTGGAGTTTCTAAAGTAATCCAACCATGCTTCTTCGGGGTTCCAGCTAAACAGCAAGAATCTCTCTTACTTTAAAGGAATTAACTGAGCTTCAACAGGGATTGACTGAGCCCTTGTAATAAACATTGGACCAGATGTACGACCTTTTGTTTTATGACTCGCACTTTGTGATCCATTTGGGAATCGCAAATTGTGAGTCACAAAACAAAATGTACAACAGTGTTAAGCACACTGTTTGCGATTCCCAATAGGGTCACAAATGACCTACCTCTTCAATAGTTATGAGATAGGTCGCAATTTGCGACCCCATTGGGAATGGCCAGCACTCACAGGGATGGTGTCCTACTTGGCTCAGCAGACCACCATGTCTGTGACTTCTTTATTGAACAATAAAGCAGTTTTTTAAAAAATGTATCCAATTTTCCTCAGAGGAAAATGGGATGCATTTTTAAAAAGAAAATTGGTCCATGGGGCAACTGCATGCCCTGAAAAAATATTTCTGCTAAAATTCATAAAGGAGAAGGAGTCCTATGGGGACCAATTCCCATTTGCAAATGGGTTAACACCAATTTGAAATTGGTGTTAACTGTGATTGTTTTGTGACCACATTCACGGTCACAAAACAATTATACATACCACTGTGAGTCACAATTAGGACACAAAACCCTCAGGATACCCCTTCGTTATTGCAAGTCACAATCCCTATTTTGAGAGTTGGCAATTGCGTACCGGCTTTCAAAAATAGTGATGATACATCGTACCTGCCCATTTTGCGGTTGCAAACTGAAACTTTCTCTGTTTTCGACTGCAAAAAGTTATCGTACATCAAGCCCAAACTACACTCTGGTAGGCCTCCAGAGGACTTTCTGAAGGCATTTCATGAAGATGCTAAAGTAACCCATCCATGCTTCTTCAGGGACCCGGCTGAACTCCTGCAAGCATTTCTATGACTGCTTTAAGGGAAGGAGCTGAGCTTCTACGGGGATTGACTGAGCTCCTGCAATGAATAAACTGGGCTCCTTTAGGCCTCTAGAGGTCCTTCTGAAGGCATTTAATGAAATGCTAAAGTAACTCAACCATACTTCTTCAGGTATCTAGCTAAACTGCTGCAAGCACCACTCTGACTACCAGCAAAGAACAAGATGAGCTTCTGCAGGCGTCTACTAAGCTCCTCTATTGAACAATCTGAGTTCACAAGCAACTGATGGAATTCCTGCCCACACCTGGATGAAATGAAAATATCAAACTCAGCCATTGCTGGTGGCCAACAAGCATCATGCTCACACACAACTGAGCTAATAATGCCTGCCTAGACCACAGGGTTCCCACTAGCATATCAGTGAGCTCCTGTTGGGACCCTACTGAGATCCTGTGTCACCACACTATCAATCATACAGAGATTCTGCTGAGACATCAATGAAACATCTTGCATGTACCATTTAATTTTTTTTCTTTATTGCCATTTTCAAGGTACAAACATACACACAGTAGATGGCAATAGTTTGTATATCCAAAGGATGAACAGTACTGAGCAAACATACCTTAGAGATTGGGGCACTCATCGATTTAGAATAGACAGGTTTTTACATGAAGATTGAAGTATCCCATCATGCAATATAATGTGAATACCAGGAGAGATCAACAATAACAATAACATCTACATCACTGGCTAGCGAAGAGGAAACATCAAAAGGAATAACATAGGGGGCAAAGTACATAGTAAGGACAATCCTGAAGGAGCACGAGGAGGGTCTACCGATCTGCACATATCATAATGAGCTACCCCTTTGAGGTTCTGCAGTAATGCCATCCTCCCTTGCTGGATTCAGCTGTAATCCTCCAGACATTTATTGAAGTTCCTGTTGGTACTCCTATGAGCTCCTGCAGGTACCGCATTGTGTGTATGTGTAGATTTCTAAACTGTCATTTGCACCAAGATACATCCTGCATGTCCAAGAAATGCTTCTGCAGCACCCCTGACCTTTCTGCAGGCATGTCATCCTAACTCATGTTAAAGTTCAGCTGTACTCTTCCAGACATTCAATGAAGTTCCTGTTGCTACTCAGGTGAACTCTTGCAGGTGCTCACCTGAGCCGTTGCAGAGAGCCCAGTGGGAACCTGAAGGCACAACACTAACTACACCTATGAAATTTATGAAGACTTCATCTGAGCTCTTGTAGACACTTAATCAAACTCCTGCATCTACCCTAATAGAAATTCTGCAGGCATCACACTGTGGTATTGCAAGCTTGGAGGCTAGTTTCACCCTCTGCCATGTACCCAGCAATTTATTTTTAGCGTCCTTGCGTTCTTGTTGGGGTATGAAAATCATTACATATTTCTTTTTAAAATGGGAGCTCGCTAAATGAAGAAAAAGGCATGATCTGGGCTTTTTACACAAATGGAAAACGTACTGGCTGCTGGACGGGGCTCCTTGAAGCAATAAAGAGGCTAGCATTCTCCTGCACCCAGCCCAACCCTGCTCCTTCCCCTGCTGCACCCACCATTTACTGCTTACATTCTTGCAATCCATGAATTCATGCCACATGATGTTCTGCCCATAGGACATCCCAGAAGAGGAAATTAATACAGAGGAGGCAGACTAGTAGGTTTTTTGGTTCTTGTAAACTATGGATTGCAATTTCGGTGAAATAGGGACTTTTTGGTAGACTTTTATCAAAATGTGCCAGTTTCATCTCACTGCATGAGAGCAATAAAACCGTAGCCCATTAGCACATCTTCCTTCATTTTAAGCATCTTACTCTTTTTCCCTTCCTCACTCCCTTTGCTCCTTTTCTGAGTCCCTCTATTCCTGCTTCCAACCCTTCACTCGTTCTTCCCTAGCTCCATTTTCTTTTCCTTCCTGTCTGTCTACTCTATCTAGTAAGGATTTCCTCTTGAACTTGATTGCTTCTAATGTTTGTTGTTCCTCGTCCATCTCAATGATTCTTTTTTTTCACAATTTACATGTTATTGTTAATCTCTGTTTTATACTTGTATTCCTTCATATTCTTCCTTTTCATATTTACCATACTCTCTCCAGTCCAGAAATCTTTCACCACCAACAGCTCTTCTTCCGTAATTGCATTCTCCCTTAATTATTTTCTTTTCTTTTCTACTTTGTGCCCTGCCACTTCTTTGCATTCCCTTTACTTTACCATTATTATTCTTAGATGTTGGTGTAAATTTTTCATATATTGCTCAACAATGTATTCCTGCATCTACAAAAGCTGGACTCAAACCTCTTGTTAGACCTGACAGCCTTAGGGTGGTCACCCATAACTTTTTGCCTGCCTCCCTCCACTTTGGAGATACTGTTTTTGCTGGTTTTTAGACCTGGCACACTTTACCACTGCTAACCAGTGCTAAAGTGTATATGCTCTCTCCCGTTAAACATGGTAACATTGGACCACACCCCACTGGGCTATTTAATTGACTTATAAGTCCCTAGTGAAGTGCACTATATGTGCCCAGGGCCTGTAGATTAAAAGCTACTTGTGGGCCTGCAGGACTGATTGTGCCACCCACTTCAGTAGCCCCTTAACCTTGTCTCAGGCCTGCCATTGCAAGGCCTGTGTGTCCAGTTCACTGCCAATTCGACTTGGCATTTAAAAGTACTTGCCAAAGCCTAAAACTCCCCTTTTTCTACATATAAGTCACCCCTAAGGTGTGCCCTAGGTAACCCCTAGAGCAGAGTGCTGTGTAGGTAAGAGGCAGGACATGTACCTGTGTAGTTTCCATGTCCTGGTAGTGTAAACCTCCTAAATTCGTTTTTACACTACTGCGAGGCCTGCTCCCTTCATAGGCTAACATTGGGGTGCCCTCATACATTGTTTGAGTGGTAGCTGCTGATATGAAAGGAGTAGGAAGGTCATATTTAGTATGGCCAGAAAGGTAATACAAAATCCTGCTGACTGGTGAAGTTGGATTTAATATTACTATTTTAGAAATTCCACTTTTAGAAAGTGAGCATTTCTCTGCACTTACATTTATCTGCGCCTTACAATCCACGTCTGGCTGGGTTTAGTTGACAGCTCCTTGTGCATTCACTCAGACACACCCCAAACACAGGATACTCAGTTCACTTGCATGCATCTGCATTTTGAATGGGTTTTCCTTGCCTAGGATGGTGGAGGGCCTGCTCTCACACAAAGGACTGCCACACCCCCTACTGGGACCCTGGCAGACAGGGTTGAGCTGAAAGGGGACCTGGTGCACTTCTAAGCCACTCTTTGAAGTCTCCCCCACTTCAAAGGCACATTTGGGTATAAAAACAGGGCTTCTGCCCTACCACCTCAGACACTTCCTGGAGAAGAAACTTGAACCAGAACCTGCACCCTTACAAGAAGAACTGCTGGCTGCCTAAAGGACTTACCTGACTGCTTTCTGAAGAGAACTGCTGCTTTGCTGGTGCCCTGCTGTCTTGCTGCTCTCTTGCCCTGCTGCAGACGTTTTCTCCAAGAGCTTGGATAGAGCTTGCCCCCTGTTCCCTGAAGTCTCAGGACCAAAAAGACTTCTCTCCTACAGCTGAAATCCCAGTGCGGAGAAAATTCGACGCACCGCCTGCCAAGAATGACGCACAGCCTGCTCGCGGTGAAAATTTCACCGCACGCCGAGTCCAGAACGACGCGGTCTGACTTCGCGACCGAAGATCGATGCAGCGCCAGCGATGCAACTGGAACTTCAACGCACAGCCCTACTGGACCGACGCGAGCCGACTCATAACGACGCTGCCCGACTTCCTGAGAGGAATCAATGCAGCGCCTGCCGTGCAGAAGAAAATTCAACGCATCACCCACCAGAATTGACGCAACCGCTGTGACTTCGCTCCAAAAGCCCAGGATTCAACGCATCATCCCCGGGGCGTCTGAAAACCCCGCAACCCGAAGAGAATCCAAGTCTGTGTGCCGGAAATCGACGCAACCTCTTCCCCATGTGGAAAATAACTACGCAAGTCCATTTGCGAAGGGGCGAAACCGACACACACTCACCGTTTTCCACGCATCTCCTCCTCTGCGGTCCCTTGCGAGGATCTTTCACCGCAAACCAGGTACTTTGCCCTGCAAGAGACACTTGTTGTTTCTAGGAGAACTTAAGACACTTCATATTGTTTTTACAATAATCTTTTAACTCTAAAGACACCTAATATCACCTTCAGTGATATCATTACATTTGCTTATTTCATTTTTAAACGTTTTGACCTGCATTTATTTAGATAAATATTATATATTTTTCTAAACACTGTGTGGTGTATTTTTGTGGTGTTATATTGTGGTATTGTTTGACTTATTGCACAAATACTTTACACATTGCCTTCTGAGTTAAGTCTGACTGCTCAGTACCAAGCTACCAGAGAGTGGACACAGGATAATTTGGATTGTGTGTGACTAACCCGGACTAGAGTGAGGGTCCTTGCTTGGACAGGGGGTAACCTGACTGCCAACCAAAGACCCCATTTCTAACATTGGTGATCAGCGGTGAGGATAGGATTTGTAGTTGTGCAGTGACATACATTAGCTATGTGTACACTACCAACCCACAGTTGAAGGTCAACTTGATTTTTATCTCTTTTTGCAAATTTGTTTTTCCTGACAATTTTCTAAACCTAAATCCTCACTCAACATGTCTCAGGCTGGGTCTCAAGCAGGAGATTTTGACCTAGCTCTGTTGGAGACATATACTGTCAAATAACTAAAAGGGTTCGGCAAAGAGATGAGTGTGCCCACCCAAGGGCCCACCAGAAAGGAGGACTTTCAAGTGGCGCTGAGGGCCTGGGCAGAAGCCCATTTAGAGGATGATGCTGAGGATGAGGAGCCAGAAGATGGCCCCTCAGAGGAATTCTTGCCATCAGTGGATGAAGTTACCACTGCAATTATGTCCCCTGCCAGACCAGGTAGCAGTGTCTCTGATCAAGGCCTGACCGCAGAGGAAAGGAGAGAGGAGAGGGAGTTCCAATTACAAATGGCAAGACTGAAAATTGAGGCTCAACACGAGGAAAGGAGGGCAGAGAGAGAAGCGCAAGCAGCTGAGAGAGTCTTGACTGAAAAGAAACTTTTGTTGGCTCATGAACTGAGTCTCAAGGATCTGGATCTTAAGGCAAAGCAGTCTGAATCCAGCAATAATGGTGGTAGCATACAGGCAGGACCTGCTGGAGAAAAGAAGGTTCGTATACCCCATATTTACAAAGTGGCATAGATTGCACCACTTTGTAAACCCTTGCGCCACAGTTTGCCTGTGCCAGGCATAATGTATGCAAGGGAGCAGTTAGGGGCCGTAAATATGGTGCCTTGCCTTGCGCCATTTTTGGGCACTTTTAACACCAACTCAGAGCAGGCGTTAAAAGGGGTATGCCATTAAATGCAATGGGCCTCTATGTACTCTGCAGGAGTAGTGCCAAAGTTTTGGCGCTACTCCTGCCAAGTACATAAAAAAGGACAGGAATTCTGATGCTATTGCCCCCTACCCTGCGCCATGGTGTGCCGTATTTTAAATACGGTGCACACATGGTGGTGGTAGGGGGGTGCTAAGGGGCACAAGGAAAGTGGCGCTACACTGGGTGCAGCACCACTTTTATCAAATCAGCCTCTAAAAGCTTCAGTTGAAGTATTGCAGCACTAAATTTAAAATTACAACTCGCGATCAAGTCATTTGCAGCAGCAGTTACATTAATAGCCTTGAGGCGAGCGTGTTCGTAGAAACCTAAATTTGCAGAAACCTTTTTTATTGAGCTGTAGCAATCAATAGATGCAGTGTAGTAAAGTACACACAGCTGGGATCCATGTCATTAAATAGCCCACATTTCAAGCAGGGCACGCTTGCATGATTCTTATTAAATTCACTAGGCTAAAGCCATTCATGCAAACTAGAGTTTTTTTCAGATTTTCTGTGAAGTGAAGGACAGATATATACTTCATGTTCTTGGCATTAATTGTAACTATCAGAAACGATTCTCATCCTCTAGTTGCTATGTGTATTGATAGCACATGTAGTTTTCTGAGGAATATAGGAAAAAATGTCTATTAGTTTGTATTCAGTATTGATGCATGGTAAAAGAAGTCAGGGTAATACACTAGCACAGCGGTTCTTAACCTTTTGACTTCTGTGGACCCCAGCTCACCCACTGAATCATTACTGGAATCCGGAGACACCCCACTGAGTCATTATTGGAAATCTAGGGTTTGAACCTCAAAACAATGCACAAAAATACAAAAACAAGTATACACCCAACAGATTCTCAAATATTTAAATATTATGTTCAATTCACAATCAAATGTATTTAAATTTGCTTCTTTATTTAAATATATCCGTTATTAATTACAATGTATTAATTTTATTTCATTTTGTAAAATAATTGTGGTCCTCAGAGTATAAATTAGGAACCAATGCTCTAGAGCACACATGCCACCAAGGAACATTCAAGGGAAAATGCTCACTACTACCTACTTTTCAACAAAGATTTATTTCCCTTTCAGTGACAGGAAATGAAGCAGAAGTTTGGTTGTGAATAAGGTAAATTATTTTTGCAGGATTGCAGATGGGTTATTTTTCTTAATTTACAATCCCCTGAGTGGTGCATGAAACCTAGCTTTGCTTCTGATGGCTTCTGATAGTGCTTGCTGGTGGGAAGATACCATTACAGTTTCTAAAAACCCATGCTTCTTCAGGCATCCAGCTGAGCTCCTCCACGTACTCAGTTGACATCCTACAAGGAATGAGCTGAGCATCTCTAGGCACTGATTGAAAATATCTACTGAACAATCTGAGATCCTGCAGGCACCCAGCTTCTGAATACATCCACTGGAGTTTCTAAAGTAATCCAACCATGCTTCTTCGGGGTTCCAGCTAAACAGCAAGCATCTCTCTTACTTTAAAGGAATTAACTGAGCTTCAACAGGGATTGACTGAGCCCTTGTAATAAACATTGGACCAGATGTACGACCTTTTGTTTTATGACTCGCACTTTGTGATCCATTTGGGAATCGCAAATTGTGAGTCACAAAACAAAATGTACAACAGTGTTAAGCACACTGTTTGCGATTCCCAATAGGGTCACAAATGACCTACCTCTTCAATAGTTATGAGATAGGTCGCAATTTGCGACCCCATTGGGAATGGCCAGCACTCACAGGGATGGTGTCCTACTTGGCTCAGCAGACCACCATGTCTGTGACTTCTTTATTGAACAATAAAGCAGTTTTTTAAAAAATGTATCCAATTTTCCTCAGAGGAAAATGGGATGCATTCTTAAAAAGAAAATTGGTCCATGGGGCAACTGCCTGCCCTGAAAAAATATTTCTGCTAAAATTCATAAAGGAGAAGGAGTCCTATGGGGACCAATTCCCATTTGCAAATGGGTTAACACCAATTTGAAATTGGTGTTAACTGTGATTGTTTTGTGACCACATTCACGGTCACAAAACAATTATACATACCACTGTGAGTCACAATTAGGACACAAAACCCTCAGGATACCCCTTCGTTATTGCAAGTCACAATCCCTATTTTGAGAGTTGGCAATTGCGTACCGGCTTTCAAAAATAGTGATGATACATCGTACCTGCCCATTTTGCGGTTGCAAACTGAAACTTTCTCTGTTTTCGACTGCAAAAAGTTATCGTACATCAAGCCCAAACTACACTCTGGTAGGCCTCCAGAGGACTTTCTGAAGGCATTTCATGAAGATGCTAAAGTAACCCATCCATGCTTCTTCAGGGACCCGGCTGAACTCCTGCAAGCATTTCTATGACTGCTTTAAGGGAAGGAGCTGAGCTTCTACGGGGATTGACTGAGCTCCTGCAATGAATAAACTGGGCTCCTTTAGGCCTCTAGAGGTCCTTCTGAAGGCATTTAATGAAATGCTAAAGTAACTCAACCATACTTCTTCAGGTATCTAGCTAAACTGCTGCAAGCACCACTCTGACTACCAGCAAAGAACAAGATGAGCTTCTGCAGGCGTCTACTAAGCTCCTCTATTGAACAATCTGAGTTCACAAGCAACTGATGGATTTCCTGCCCACACCTGGATGAAATGAAAATATCAAACTCAGCCATTGCTGGTGGCCAACAAGCATCATGCTCACACACAACTGAGCTAATAATGCCTGCCTAGACCACAGGGTTCCCACTAGCATATCAGTGAGCTCCTGTTGGGACCCTACTGAGATCCTGTGTCACCACACTATCAATCATACAGAGATTCTGCTGAGACATCAATGAAACATCTTGCATGTACCATTTAATTTTTTTTTCTTTATTGCCATTTTCAAGGTACAAACATACACACAGTAGATGGCAATAGTTTGTATATCCAAAGGATGAACAGTACTGAGCAAACATACCTTAGAGATTGGGGCACTCATCGATTTAGAATAGACAGGTTTTTACATGAAGATTGAAGTATCCCATCATGCAATATAATGTGAATACCAGGAGAGATCAACAATAACAATAACATCTACATCACTGGCTAGCGAAGAGGAAACATCAAAAGGAATAACATAGGGGGCAAAGTACATAGTAAGGACAATCCTGAAGGAGCACGAGGAGGGTGGGAGGGTCTACCGATCTGCACATATCATAATGAGCTACCCCTTTGAGGTTCTGCAGTAATGCCATCCTCCCTTGCTGGATTCAGCTGTAATCCTCCAGACATTTATTGAAGTTCCTGTTGGTACTCCTATGAGCTCCTGCAGGTACCGCATTGTGTGTATGTGTAGATTTCTAAACTGTCATTTGCACCAAGAGACATCCTGCATGTCCAAGAAATGCTTCTGCAGCACCCCTGACCTTTCTGCAGGCATGTCATCCTAACTCATGTTAAAGTTCAGCTGTACTCTTCCAGACATTCAATGAAGTTCCTGTTGCTACTCAGGTGAACTCTTGCAGGTGCTCACCTGAGCCGTTGCAGAGAGCCCAGTGGGAACCTGAAGGCACAACACTAATTACACCTATGAAATTTATGAAGACTTCATCTGAGCTCTTGTAGACACTTAATCAAACTCCTGCATCTACCCTAATAGAAATTCTGCAGGCATCACACTGTGGTATTGCAAGCTTGGAGGCTAGTTTCACCCTCTGCCATGTACCCAGCAATTTATTTTTAGCGTCCTTGCGTTCTTGTTGGGGTATGAAAATCATTACATATTTCTTTTTAAAATGGGAGCTCGCTAAATGAAGAAAAAGGCATGATCTGGGCTTTTTACACAAATGGAAAACGTACTGGCTGCTGGACGGGGCTCCTTGAAGCAATAAAGAGGCTAGCATTCTCCTGCACCCAGCCCAACCCTGCTCCTTCCCCTGCTGCACCCACCATTTACTGCTTACATTCTTGCAATCCATGAATTCATGCCACATGATGTTCTGCCCATAGGACATCCCAGAAGAGGAAATTAATACAGAGGAGGCAGACGAGTAGGTTTTTTGGTTCTTGTAAACTATGGATTGCAATTTCGGTGAAATAGGGACTTTTTGGTAGACTTTTATCAAAATGTGCCAGTTTCATCTCAGTGCATGAGAGCAATAAAACCGTAGCCCATTAGCACATCTTCCTTCATTTTAAGCATCTTACTCTTTTTCCCTTCCTCACTCCCTTTGCTCCTTTTCTGAGTCCCTCTATTCCTGCTTCCAACCCTTCACTCGTTCTTCCCTAGCTCCATTTTCTTTTCCTTCCTGTCTGTCTACTCTATCTAGTAAGGATTTCCTCTTGAACTTGATTGCTTCTAATGTTTGTTGTTCCTCGTCCATCTCAATGATTCTTTTTTTTCACAACTTACATGTTATTGTTAATCTCTGTTTTATACTTCTATTCCTTCATATTCTTCCTTTTCATATTTACCATACTCTCTCCAGTCCAGAAATCTTTCACCACCAACAGCTCTTCTTCCGTAATTGCATTCTCCCTTAATTATTTTCTTTTCTTTTCTACTTTGTGCCCTGCCACTTCTTTGCATTCCCTTTACTTTACCATTATTATTCTTAGATGTTGGTGTACATTTTTCATATATTGCTCAACAATGTATTCCTGCATCTACAAAAGCTGGACTCAAACCTCTTGTTAGACCTGACAGCCTTAGGGTGGTCACCCATAACTTTTTGCCTGCCTCCCTCCACTTTGGAGATACTGTTTTTGCTGGTTTTTAGACCTGGCACACTTTACCACTGCTAACCAGTGCTAAAGTGTATATGCTCTCTCCCGTTAAACATGGTAACATTGGACCACACCCCACTGGGCTATTTAATTGACTTATAAGTCCCTAGTGAAGTGCACTATATGTGCCCAGGGCCTGTAGATTAAAAGCTACTTGTGGGCCTGCAGGACTGATTGTGCCACCCACTTCAGTAGCCCCTTAACCTTGTCTCAGGCCTGCCATTGCAAGGCCTGTGTGTGCAGTTCACTGCCAATTCGACTTGGCATTTAAAAGTACTTGCCAAAGCCTAAAACTCCCCTTTTTCTACATATAAGTCACCCCTAAGGTGTGCCCTAGGTAACCCCTAGAGCAGAGTGCTGTGTAGGTAAGAGGCAGGACATGTACCTGTGTAGTTTTCATGTACTGGTAGTGTAAACCTCCTAAATTCGTTTTTACACTACTGCGAGGCCTGCTCCCTTCATAGGCTAACATTGGGGTGCCCTCATACATTGTTTGAGTGGTAGCTGCTGATATGAAAGGAGTAGGAAGGTCATATTTAGTATGGCCAGAAAGGTAATACAAAATCCTGCTGACTGGTGAAGTTGGATTTAATATTACTATTTTAGAAATTCCACTTTTAGAAAGTGAGCATTTCTCTGCACTTACATTTATCTGTGCCTTACAATCCACGTCTGGCTGGGTTTAGTTGACAGCTCCTTGTGCATTCACTCAGACACACCCCAAACACAGGATACTCAGTTCACTTGCATGCATCTGCATTTTGAATGGGTTTTCCTTGGCTAGGATGGTGGAGGGCCTGCTCTCACACAAAGGACTGCCACACCCCCTACTGGGACCCTGGCAGACAGGGTTGAGCTGAAAGGGGACCTGGTGCACTTCTAAGCCACTCTTTGAAGTCTCCCCCACTTCAAAGGCACATTTGGGTATAAAAATAGGGCTTCTGCCCTACCACCTCAGACACTTCCTGGAGAAGAAACCTGAACCAGAACCTGCACCCTTACAAGAAGAACTGCTGGCTGCCTAAAGGACTTACCTGACTGCTTTCTGAAGAGAACTGCTGCTTTGCTGGTGCCCTGCTGTCTTGCTGCTCTCTTGCCCTGCTGCAGACGTTTTCTCCAAGAGCTTGGATAGAGCTTGCCCCCTGTTCCCTGAAGTCTGAGGACCAAAAAGACTTCTCTCCTACAGCTGAAATCCCAGTGCGGAGAAAATTCGACGCACCGCCTGCCAAGAACGACGCACAGCCTGCTCGCGGTGAAAATTTCACAGCACGCCGAGTCCAGAACGACGCAGTCTGACTTCGCGACCGAAGATCGATGCAGCGCCAGCGATGCGACTGGAACTTCAACGCACAGCCCTACTGGACCGACGCGAGCCGACTCATAACGACGCTGCCCGACTTCCTGAGAGGAATCAATGCAGCGCCTGCCGTGCAGAAGAAAATTCAACGCATCACCCACCAGAATTGACGCAACCGCTGTGACTTCGCTCCGAAAGCCCAGGATTCCACGCATCATCCCCGGGGCGTCTGAAAACCCCGCAACCCGAAGAGAATCCAAGTCTGTGTGCCGGAAATCGACGCAACCTCTTCCCCATGTGGAAAATAACTACGCAAGTCCATTTGCGAAGGGGCGAAACCGACACACACTCACCGTTTTCCACGCATCTCCTCCTCTGCGCTCCCTTGCGAGGATCTTTCACCGCAAACCAGGTACTTTGCCCTGCAAGAGACACTTGTTGTTTCTAGGAGAACTTAAGACACTTCATATTGCTTTTACAATAATCTTTTAACTCTAAAGACACCTAATATCACTTTCAGTGATATCATTACATTTGCTTATTTCATTTTTAAACGTTTTGACCTGCATTTATTTAGATAAATATTATATATTTTTCTAAACACTGTGTGGTGTATTTTTGTGGTGTTATATTGTGGTATTGTTTGACTTATTGCACAAATACTTTACACATTGCCTTCTGAGTTAAGTCTGACTGCTCAGTACCAAGCTACCAGAGAGTGGGCACAGGATAATTTGGATTGTGTGTGACTAACCCGGACTAGAGTGAGGGTCCTTGCTTGGACAGGGGGTAACCTGACTGCCAACCAAAGACCCCATTTCTAACATTGGTGATCAGCGGTGAGGATAGGATTTGTAGTTGTGCAGTGACATACATTAGCTATGTGTACACTACCAACCCACAGTTGAAGGTCAACTTGATTTTTATCTCTTTTTGCAAATTTGTTTTTCCTGACAATTTTCTAAACCTAAATCCTCACTCAACATGTCTCAGGCTGGGTCTCAAGCAGGAGATTTTGACCTAGCTCTGTTGGAGACATATACTGTCAAATAACTAAAAGGGTTCTGCAAGGAGATGAGTGTGCCCACCCAAGGGCCCTCCAGAAAGGAGGACTTTCAAGTGGCGCTGAGGGCCTGGGCAGAAGCCCATTTAGAGGATGATGCTGAGGATGAGGAGCCAGAAGATGGCCCCTCAGAGGAATTCTTGCCATCAGTGGATGAAGTTACCACTGCAATTATGTCCCCTGCCAGACCAGGTAGCAGTGTCTCTGATCAAGGCCTGACCGCAGAGGAAAGGAGAGAGGAGAGGGAGTTCCAATTACAAATGGCAAGACTGAAAATTGAGGCTCAACACGAGGAAAGGAGGGCAGAGAGAGAAGCGCAAGCAGCTGAGAGAGTCTTGACTGAAAAGAAACTTTTGTTGGCTCATGAACTGAGTCTCAAGGATCTGGATCTTAAGGCAAAGCAGTCTGAATCCAGCAGTAATGGTGGTAGCATACAGGCAGGACCTGCTGGAGAAAAGAAGGTTTGTATACCCCAAAATGTGGTGCCCAGTTTTGTGGTGGGAGATGACATAGATAAATGGCTAGCTGCTTATGAAGTTGCACGAAGGGCTCATGAGGTTCCTGAAGGGCAATGGGGTACAGCTATGTGGAGTTATGTGCCAGCACTGGAGAGGGACACACTTCTTACATTAGACCCCAAGGATCAAAACACATACCCACTTCAGAAAGCCATTTTACTTGCCAAGTTTGGGCTGACCCCTGAGAAATACCGTCAGAGGTTCAGGGACAGCACCAAACACTACACAAACATGGGTAGATTTCTTTGACTTTTCCAGTAAGGCACTGAATGGATGAGTGCGGAGCTGCAAAGTAGATGATTACACAGGATTGTATTATTTGATTCTGAGAGAGCATATGCTCAGTATTTGTTTTACAGAGTTGCGCCAGCAGCTAGTAGACAGTAAGCTGACTGATCCCAGGAAGCTTGCAGAGGAGGCGGACCTCTGGATTAGCACCAGAGTGTCCAGAAAGGTATCTGGAGGGGGACACCCACAAAGGTGGTCAGGGTTCCCATCAGAGGAAACAGAGGGAGAAAAACGTAAAAACCAGGAGTTCTCAAAAGGCCCCCAAAATAGTTCCCAAGGAATTAGTGGTAACCAGTCCCAGTCTGATTCCAAAAGGAGAGGTTTTACTGACCATAAGACAGGGAGGTTTGTACCCCAATGTGCAGAGTGCGATAAGTATGGGCACTCTGAGGGCGACTCCAAGTGTCCCAAGAGGGCACATCCCCCCAAAAGAGGGCAGACACCTGGGTTAGCTAGCGTATTGGTCTTGGAGGAGATGGTCCCAGACAGTTGTGGGGAGCAGATAGAGGTAATCCTAGTGTCCCAGGGGGATGCAGACATGGTGCCAAAAACCCACATGCATGCCAATACTTCCAAGTATAGGCAGTGGGTCACCATCAATGGGCAAAGGGTGGAGGCTCTGCGTGACACAGGAGCCAGCATGACTAGTGTCAAGGGTCAGCTGGTGTCAGCAGAGAAAGTCCTACCAAATATATTCCACCAAGTCATAGTCGCCAACAATCGTGAGAGCCACCTACTGGTAGCTCTGGTTCACTTTGAGTGGAGGGGGGTCTCTGGTACTCCAAAAGTAGCTGTGAGTCCTGTCATGCCTGTAGATTGTCTGTTAGGCAACGACCTTGAGCACACTACCTGGAAGGAGGTAGAGCTAAGGTCTCACTTTGAGATGTTAGGATTGCCTGAGTGGGTCTGCATGACCACACAGTCCATTGCTGCCTGGGAGGGAAGTCAAGGGCGTCAGGAGCCTGGAACAATGGCCCAGACAACTGCCAAGAGGAGGGGCAAGGGGCGTGGGAAACCGGTCCCAGAAGTACCCACAGTGGTTGACGGGGTTCCTGAGGAGGAGAACCCCGAGCCAACTGGGCAAGACATTGCCGCCCTAGGTGACCTACCTGAGCTTGCTGGCTGGCAAGTTGAGGGTGGGCCCACCACGGAGGAATTCTGCAAGGCGCAGAAAGAATGTCCCACTCTAGAAGGCATGAGGAAGCAAGCCTCAGCCCAGGCAGCAGGTGAAGCCTCTGGCGATCACCACATATATTGGGAGAATGATCTCCTCTACAGTGAGCCTAAGGTTCTGGCTATTGGGGCAGCGCGTGCGCTGGTGGTCCCCCAGTGTTACCAAACCTTCCTACTGGGTCTGGCTCACGACATTCCCCTGCGAGGACATTTCTAGGGCAAGACAAGATCTTTGCCAGGCTTGTTACCCACTTCTATTGGCCCAAATGAGGACAAACTCAGATGGATTCTGTAGGTCCAGTCCTACCTGCCAGGCCAGTGGTAAAATAGGAAAAAGGGTTAAGGCCCCCTGATTCCACTTCCTGTCAATGGCACCCCCTTTGAAAGGGTGGGCATCGACATTGTTGGTCCATTGGACCCCAAAACTGCCCTAGGCAACAGGTTCATCCTGGTTTTGGTGGACCATGCCACCCGTTACCCAGAGACAATCCCTCTGAGGACCGTAACTGCACCGGTGGTGACCAGAACTTTGAAGGGGATATTTACCCGTGTGTGATTCCCAAAGGAGATAGTGTCTGACAGAGGCACTAACTTCATGTCTGCATACATGAAGTCTATATGGAATGCATGTGGTGTACCTACAAGTTCACCACACCCTATCACCCCCAATCTAATGGTCTTGTGGAGAGATTCAACAAGACCCTGAAAGGCATGATCACAGGCCTCCCTGAGGCCCTGAGGCATAAGTGGGACATCATCTTACCATGCCTTCTCTTTGCTTACAGAGAGGTACCCCAGAAGGGGGTAGGGTTCAGTTCCTTTGAGCTTCTCTATGGGTACCCTGTCAGGGGACCATTAAGCATTGTCAAGGAGGGGTTGGAGAAATCTCCAAAGGCACCCCCTCAGGATGTGGTCAGTTACATGCTGGCCCTCCACAACCAGATGCACCGCTTCTGCAAAACGGCCAAAAGTAACCTTGAGGCCAGTCAAGAGGTAATGAAGTGCTGGTATGACCAGAAGGCCACCCTGGTAGAGTTTCAACCTGGAGACAAAGTGTGAGTAATGGAGCCAGTATAGCCTAGAGCTCTCCAGGACCGCTGGTCTGGCCCATTTGAAGTGAAAGAGCGGAAAGGGGAGGCGACTTACCTAGTGCACCTCCAATCCCCTAGGAACCCCCTAAGGGTGCTCCATGTCAACCGACTGCAGCCTCACTTTAAGAGGTCTGAAGTCAACATGCTTCTGGTGACAGATGAGGGTATGGAGGAAGAGAACCTCTTCCTGACCTCCTCGCTGCCAAGGAAGGTGATGGGTCAGTGGAGGGTGTCATTCTCTCTGACTCCCTGACCCTAGACCAGAGAGGGGGCTGCTACCAGTTACTCGAACAGTACTCCTCCCTGTTTTCTCTCACCCCTGGACTCACACACTTGTGTGTCCATGACATTGACACAGGAGACAGTCCCCCTGTAAAGAACAAAGTTTACATGTTGTCAGACAAGGTGAAGGCCAGCATCAAAGAGGAAGTCTCCAAGATGTTCGCTCCTGGGGTTATTGAGAAGTCTAGTGGTCCCTGGGCCAGCCCAAGGCTGCTGCCTCCGGTGCCAAGCCAGAACTTCGGTTCTGCGTGGACTACCGGGGTCTCAATTCAGTCACACGGACTGACGCTCACTCCATCCCCAGAGCTGATGAGCTCGTAGACAGACTAGGTGCTGCCATGTTCCTCAGTATTTTTGATCTCACATCAGGGTACTGGCAGATCACCTTGACTGAGGGGGCTAAAGAGAGATCAGCATTTTTCACACCTGAGGGCCATTACCAATTCGGGTGATGCCCTTTGGGTTGAAAAATGGCCCACTACCTTCCAACGGTTGGTTAACGGGGTCATAGCTGGCAAGAATGCCTTCTGCGCAGCCTACCTGGACGACATTGCCGTCTACAGTGACAGCTGGGAGGAACACCTGCTCCATCTCAAGGAGATGCTTCAGGCTCTGCAACAGGCAGGCCTGACCATCAAGGCCAATAAATGTCAGATTGGGCAGGGTTCCGTGGTGTACCTGTGACACCAAGTAGGTGGTGGCAAGGTGTAGCCACTCCAGGCCAAGATTGAAACTATCAAGGCCTGGCAACCACCTAGAACCCAAACAGAGGTAAGAGCCTTCTTAGGCCTCACTGGGTATTACCGCAGATTTGTCAAGGGCTATGGAACCATGGTGACACCCTTGACAGAACTCACATCCAAAAAGCAACCTAAGTTGGTGAATTGGACAGAGGCTTGTCAGAAAGCCTTTGACTCCCTGAAGGAAGCCATGTGTTCAAAGCTTCTGACTACTCCAAGGAACTTATTTTGCAGACAGACACTTTAGAGCATGGTATAGGGGCGGTCCTAGCACAGCTAAATGAGGAGGGCCTGGACCAACCAGTAGTCTTTATTAGCAGAAGACAATTACCACGGGAACAGAGGTGGAGTGCTATTGAAAGAGAAGCATTTGCTGTGGTCTGGGCACTGAAGGATCTGAGACCGTACCTGTTTGGGACTCACTTCCGGGTTCAGACAGTCCACAGGCCCCTCAGATGGCTCATGCAGATGAGGGGTGAGAATCCTAAACTCTTGAGGTGGTCCATTTCCCTACAGGGGATGGACTTTATGGTGGAGCATTGCCCGGGGATTGACCATGCCAGAGCTGATGATCTTTTCAGATACTTCCACCTTAGCGATGAAAGCTCCCAGGAGGTTGGGTAGCTCTCCCCACTTTCAGCTGGGGGACACACATGTTAGACCTGACAGCCTTAGGGTGGTCACCCCTACCTTTTTGCCTGCCTGCCTCCCTCCACTTTGGAGATACTGTTTTTGCTGGTTTTTAGACTCTGCGCACTTTACCAGTGCTAACCAGTGCTAAAGTGCATATGTGCTCTCCCTTTAAACATGGTAACATTGGATCACACCCAATCGGGCTATTTAATTTACTTATAAGTCCCTAGTAGAGTGCACTATATGTGCCCAGGGCCTGTAGATTAAAAGCTACTCGCGGGCCTGCAGCGCTGATTGTGCCACCCACTTCAGTAGCCCCTTAACCTTGTTGTGTGCAGTCCACTGCCAATTCGACTTGACATTTAAAAGTACTTGCCAAGCCTAAAACTCCCCTTTTTCTACATATAAGTCACCCCTAAGGTGTGCCCTAGGTGACCCCTAGAGCAGGGTGCTGTGTAGGTAAAAGGCAGGACATGTACCTGTGTAGGTTTCATGTCCTGGTAGTGTAAACCTCCTAAATTCGTTTTTACACTACTGTGAGGCCTGCTCCATTCAGAGGCTAACATTGGGGCTGCCCTCATACATTGTTTTTACAAATACACATGTTATGTTATGTTATGTTTGAGTGGTAGCTGCTGATTTGAAAGGAGTAGGAAGGTCATAGTTAGTATGGCCAGAATGGTAATACAAAATCCTGCTGACTGGTGAAGTTAGATTTAATATTACTATTTTAGAATTCCACATTTAGAAAATTAGCATTTCTCTGCACTGAAATCTTTCTGTGCCTTACAATCCACATCTGGCTGGGTTTAGTTGGAGAAAAATCTGAACCAGAACCTGCACCCTGACAAGAAGAACTGCTGGCTGCCTAAAGGACTCGCCTGACTGCTTTCTGAAGAGGACTGCTGCCTTGCTGTTGCCCTGCTGTCTTGCTGCTCTCTTGCCCTGTTGCAGAAGTGCTCTCCAAGGGCTTGGATAGAGCTTGCCCCCTGTTCCCTGAAGTCTCAGGACTAAAAAGACTTCTCTCTTGCAGCTGAAATCCCCGTGCAGCGAAAATTCGATGCACCGCCTGCCAAGAACGACACACAGCCTGCTCGCGGTGAAAATGTCACCGCACGCCAAGACCGGAACAACGCAGCCCGACTTCACGACCGAACATCGACGCGGTGCCAGCGACACAACTGGAACTTCAACGCACAGCCCTAGTGGACCGACGCGAGCCAACTCAGAACGACGCAGCCTGACTTCCTGAGAGGAATCGACGCAGCACCTGCTGTGCGGATGAAAATTCCATGCATCGCCTACATGAATTGACGCAGCTGCTGTGACTTTGCTCCGAAAGCCCAGGATTCCACGCATCATCGCCGGGGCATCTAAAAATCCTGCAACCCGAAGGGGATTCAAATCCGTGCGCCAGAAATCGACGCAACGTGGAAAAAAACTACGCAAGTCCGTGTGCGAAGGGGCGAAACCACACTCACCGTTTTCCACGCATCTCCTCCTCTGCGGTCCCTTGTGAAAAATTTTCAACGCAAACCAGGTACTTTGCCCTGCAAGAGACACTTGTTCTTTCTAGGAGAACTTAAGACACTTTATATTGCTTTTACAATAATCTTTTAAATCTAAAGACACTTAATATCACTTTCAGTGATATCCCTACATTTGCTTATTTAATCTTTAATCGTTTTGACCTGCATTTATTCAAATAAATATTATATATTTTTCTAAACACTGTGTGGTGTATTTTTGTGGTGTTATATTGTGGTATTGTTTGACTTATTGCACAAATACTTTATACATTGCCTTCTGAGTTAAGCCTGACTGCTCAGTGCCAAGCTACCAGAGGGTTGGCACAGGATAATTTGGATTGTGTGTGACTTACCCTGACTAGAGTGAGGGTCCTTGCTTGGACAGGGGGTAACCTGACTGCCAACCAAAAACTCAATTTCTAACACCTCTAGTTTGGAAGGATGAAAAGAATTAACAACACAGAAGGTCACCCTTCAGGTGATGTCAGTGAGCAGTAAATTCATAGAGCCATCCTATTTACACGTGTATTTATCTCATTTAGGGAATTATATTTGCACTCTGTTTAATTAATCTGTGACATTCTGTTTTCATAATTTGGTGACTGAATCAGGTCCGAGTCAGCATTTCACTGCCCTTTGAGGACAATTGAAATTCCTCTTTCATAAATTTCACAATTTAGGAGTCACTTGCTGTGTACTGTTAGCAGCTAGCTAAAATGGAAATCTGGATGAATGATAATGCATTTTTCGATGCTGTATTAAGGGTGAATTATTATCAAGGGAACTCAATACCAATGGGGTCGCATATTGCGACCTACCTCATGAATATTGATGAGGTAGGTAATTTGCAACCCCATTGGGAATCACTTAACACTGTTGTACATTTTGTTTTGTTACTTATTATTTCCGATTTTCCGAACAGATCGCAAAGTGCAAGTCGCAAAACAAAAGGTCACACATCTGGCACTTAGAGTACAACTTGCTAGGGGTCCACAGTATGCACCACGAACGTTTATAGACATTTGTCAGGTTAGGTCTTTCATCAGGTTTTACAAGGCGAAAGGCAAAGGGAGGTCATAAGCGAAAGGCAAAGGGAGGTCATAAATGGGAACTGCGATGATTGTCTTTGATGCATTCTCGTTTTTAATAATTGAAAGGTAAGACAGATGTAGGTTTTGTACATGTTTATGGTTTTTATCAACTAATAAACTACTTTTTTTTATCTCTTACACCTTGGCAACCATAAATAATCTGATTTTGAGATCTGGTAAGAAAGAGAAAAAGATATGTAGATTGTTCTTATGATGTAGGAACCGTTTTGCATGTTTGCGCCATGCAAAACGGGAATCACGATGCACATTCCCATTTTGCGAGTCGGTACTGACTCGCAAAATGGGAATGTGACTCGCAAATAGGAAGGGGTGTTCCCTTCCTATTTGCGATTCGCACCGCAATGCAGAATTGCTTCGTGACCGCGAATGTCAATTCGTCAATTCGCAGTTAGCACCCATGTGAAGTAAGTGCTAACTCATTCGCAAAAGGGAAGGGGTCCCCATTGGACCCCTTCCCCTTTGTGAATGTCGGCAAAAATATTTTTTCAGAGCAGGCAGTGGTCCAACGGACCACTGCCTACTCTGAAAAAATGAAACCAAATGGTTTCATTTTTTCGTTTGTATTGCAACTTGTTTTCCTTTAAGGAAAACGGGCTGCAATACAAAAAAAAAAAACTGCTTTATTAAAAAAGCAGTCACAGACATGGTGGTCTGCTGTCTCCAGAAGGCCACCATCCCTGTGAGTGCAGGGAATCGCAAGGAGGTCACAAATTGCGACCCACCTCATTAATATTAATGAGGTGGGTCTTTGCGACCCCCTTGCAATTCGCAGATGGTGTCATTTGGTTTTGTGACTCACAAATTGCGAGTCGCTCCGACTCGCAATTTGCGAGTCGCAAAACCATTGCTACCTACATCTGGCCCTTAATGATCTTTCCCCATCCTAATCTACATTTAGGTTAAAAGTAAAAACCCTACAATACACACAAAACAAATTGGGGCAGATGTACAACTGTTTTTAGAGGTCACAAACGGAGATTCGGTCTGTTTGTGACAGCTAAATCAGCCTTTGGCATGTACAAACCCTATTTTGTGAGCCGGTAACCTATTACTGAGTCGCAAAATGGGGTTTGCAAGTCACTATTAGGAAGGGGCATGCCAAAGGCGTCTCTTCCTAATAGCGAGTCACTTTGGGATGTACGATTGTTTTGCAACCGGAGTGCGGTTGCAAAACATTTGCAGTTTACCGCCTACTTCAGGTAGGTGCTAAGCCAGTTGAAAACGGGAAGGGGCCCAGGGGACCCCTTCACCTTTGTGAATGGTAGCAAATATATTTTTTAAGAGCAGGCAAATGACACAGAAACGTTTAATTTTTATTTTTTAAATGCATATCGTTTTCCTTTAAGGATAACGGGCTGCATTTAGAAAAAATGACTTTATTTAGAAAGCAGTCCCAGACACGGTAGTCTGCTGTCTCCAGCAGACCACCATCCCTGTGAGTGCCGGCCATTCTCATGAATATTAATGAGGCAAGTCCCTTACGACACATTTAGGAATCGCAAGCTCTGTCTGAGACACTGTTGTACATCAGCTTTTGTGGGTTGCAAATTGCAAGTTGCTAAAAATTGCAATTTGTGGGTCGCAAGAGCTAACTGTCTTACATCTGGCCCATCACCTTATCAAATACATTTATTATAAAGTTTTCATGTTGCATTAACCTGTAATAAAGAGCCAACAAAAATAAATTTTGAAATGAAAGCGAGAAAAAATAACTAGCACATTTACCTCGAATCCTTGTCAATCACTATAATGAGATAATCAGAAATGAATTAAAATCTCGATGTAGCTTGGGGAGGTAATTTCCAGGTAACTGTTAATACAATCAGATGCGTTCCATTTCAGAACATTAAAATGCTTTGAAAGCCAGTGTGCATGGATGCGCCTAGCGAGTTGTGTAGGAAATTACCCAAATAAGAAATAGATGCAAACTTTTTTACTGGTCCCCTGCCCCTCTTTAAGGTTCACTTTAACACTCCATGAAGTCAGAGGATTCAAATAAAGAAGACTGAATCCTGATTACTGCAAAGAAACTTCTCGGAAGCCTACAGTGCATGTGCAACCCGTGCCAAAACGTAGCCCTATGTAGCGTTTTGCCGAACCACATCCCTACCCCATGCTGCCAGCATTCAGCTCAGAATGCGAGTCTTTGAAATGTGGTCGGCATTAACGTAAAATGAAACATAATGGCAGCAAAGGGAACATGAGGTTAGGCTAAGTATTTTTCCTTAAATTCACAAAAGGCAAAAGCAAAAGTTGTAAATTTGCCAAAAGTGCCACAGTAAATAGGGATATTGTGTCAATCTGGCAACACTAGACAGTCCCAGGAGGTATAACTAAGCATAAACTAAACAATATGTCAAGCAAGACCAGATTCTTGCTTAAATTGTAATAAAACTGCCACACATTTGTGTTTTCTATTACAAATTCAGGAAATCCAACAAGATAATTTTTCTGTTATCGAAAAGGGAAATCCTGTGCACATCTGTGTTTTGTGCATTTCTTTAGAAACATACACGCCCTCCCATGGATATTAATGATGGAAAGGGATTTCCAGGCAAATGGACCCTCGTCATGTGCCTGATATTTGTAAAACTGCAATCTGCACTGGACATCGAGTTCAAAATGACAGGGTTAGCGGAAGTGACATCACATATATTTTGAGCCCCCATGACATCTCAGGAAAGGCTGAGAGCATCTGATGTGTGTTGCAGAGATATGGTTCAAAGAAGGTTGTGTCTTAAAACCATCGCCTTTTGCAAAAAATCGCTAAGAAAGCTCTAAGTGTATGTTTGACAAAAAATTATCCAGAAGTAGAGAGATATCTGGATATTTGCCCTTGTTAAATAGTTAAAAAACAGTGGCATGGACAAACTCCAGGTAACTAGTTGTGGACGCCTATTTCACTGAAGATTTTGATGTATTGCAGGTGAACAGTTTAGAATGTATGGTTGCCCCTATCAGAGGTGATTTATCTCACACTAGGGTAGTAAGCATGGCTCTACGGTTGTATGCCATTGTGCCCAACTCAGGAGTGTGCAGTGTATTTTACCAAACAGCAGAGGATTTCCATGGAGCCTGGCAGAAGGTATCTTTTCAGTGGCAAATGCACACCTGAAAATTTCTTGACTTAAATTGTGGGTCATGTGGAGTTTTTAAGTGGGTAATCTTGTTAATGCAGATAGAGGACAAACTGTTTTTTTAGGGTGTTCAAGGTTTCATAAAAAGGGGTTGACCCCATTAAAGTCTATAGAGACATATTGTTTGTTAGTTGGGTGAATACCAGTATAAAGAAGGTAACATCCACAAAATATGGGTGGCTTGACACATATGCTATGTATCCAGCATGTGTTCTAAGGGTTTGTCTATCTATCACATAATTAGTGAGAAAATATTGACCCCAGGTGTAGCATGTTGAATTGCTTCAAGTCTACAAACCCATAGGAAGCTGTCACAATTACTGGATGATGTCATCAGTCATATCATCAATGATGTCCTCTATGATGTCATTTATCATGCCATGAGTGATGAAATATGTGATGTCATAAGCAGTGCATGGCAGAAGTGCAATCTAGCTCGGTAACTATAACTTATGAATTTTAGTGTTTTTGTAAACATTACTTTTTGTCTTATTTCATCACCTAAGTGAACTGCCACTTTAACCTTTGATTTTTCACTGAATTTCTGGGATTTTTTGATCATATTCAAACTTGAGCATGCATCCAAACCCCTCGGGCAACCTGTAATCAATGATCCTGCTGCACATGGCCTTCAGCTGTGTGCAGCTGGGGTTATTTCCGGGCCTGGTCTCTGGCGAGGCCCTTTACCAATGCCACTGTGGCCGCCTTACCCACCCCTCTGCTGTGCACAGGCTTTGGCATGCGGCCCAGGCCCTAGGGCAAATTCTCCATCTTTGGCTATATGCAGCAGGAGGCTTGGCCAGTGTCTGGCCTTTGGCCATGCCCTGTACCTGATCCCCCACCTTGCCGCAAACTCCCACTACACACTGCTTTTAGCCATACGCAGAGAACTGGGCCACAGGCTCTATGCCCACCCCACCACTTACATCCAAGGCCCACTCTGAACAACCTTTGCCTGTGCACGTTGGTGGTTGGCCTTAGGGCCGGATCTTTGGCAATGCCCTATGCCAGATTCATCCCCCACTATACCCAACATCCACTGCGCACAGCCTACAACCTTAAACCACCGTTTTGGCTGCTATATTTGGCCTTTGGCACCCGCTGCTTACAGCTCCTTCCTGCAGTTAGCCCTCCACCACACAGCTTTTGACCATTCTCAAATTGGAGGACTTTGACCTTATCTTGTGCCCAACCTCCCACATTTGGCCAGCTTCCAGCTTGTATATGTTTTTTAGCCATGCATGCCCAATTCACATTCTCATTTTTTTGTCATGTGAGAGTTTCCATAGGAATAACATTTTTTGTTTTGTTAATAACTATGATGCCATTTGACAAGTCTGCACAAAATGTACCAAAAGAAAAAACAAGTTCTTCCACCTCAGGTTCATCCTAGAAAGTTTTGTGCCAATCTGTCAAGTTGAGGCCAAGAGAAAGGGGGTCCCAAAACATTGATTCTCTATGTTAATTCTCGCAAGGAAATGTTTCTCTTGATACAGAAAAAATGGCTGTGCTGAATTATAATCAACTTTGGCAAAAAGTTAGCACTTTGCTCAGAAAGCATGCTTTCTGAAGTTTTGTGTAAATCCAACCAGATGTTTTCACGAAACTCACATTTAAAGAGGTGGTCAGGTTGGGATTGACAGGTTGAAAAGTAGGGTATGTCTGGATGTCTGGTTCCGTCGGAGTCTCGCGGTACCAAAAATGTAACAAAAAAAGTAAAGCCCTATGAATGGCCTTGAGGGCTTTTTCACAATTTGGCTATTTTGATTCAGTGGCACCAAGACCATGTGAAGTCATGTTGTAGTCTTTAAGATGGCCACCCTGTTAAGTTGAACTGAAAATTGTCCAGCGGAATTGCATGTTGAATTACTTCAAGTCCACAAACCTATATGATGGTGTCATAATGATTGTATGATGTCATCAGTGATGTCATAATTGATGTCACTTGAACTGTCATCAGTGATGTAATATGTGAGGTCATAAGCAGGGCATTGTGAGGGTGCAAGTTACAGTTAGATCAGTAAACCTTACAGATTTATCTTTTTTTTACACCTACAACACCTATCTATAATGCCACTGTAACCTTTGTTTTTTAGTGAACTCTATATACATATATATATATATATTAAAAAAAAAAAAAATACATATATACTACCTAGTGATGGTAACCACTAGGTAGTTATAGTTCGGACCTAGTTTCTATAGAAAAAACTTTTTTTGTTTTGCTAATAACTTTGGCTCCGTTTGATGAATCTTCACAAAGTTTTCCAAAACACAATGCTGGTCACTTTAGCTGCTGTCGGGAAAGTTTCACAGTGGTCCATTGAGCGTGGCCCGAGAAAAAAGGAGGGGTCCCAAAACATGTTTTACCCATTCATTTTTCCATAGTGATTTTGAACAGTGATGTCACTTAAACCACTGGACGAAATTACACCAAATTTTGGCAGAAAGGTAGCTCTTGGTCCACAAAGAGGCCTTTATGTTATTTGGTGTACATCCGTTCAGTAGTTTTATAATTATTAAATGAAAACCAAATTTGTATATATAGGGACGTGGATCCTTCTTGGATCCTCAACAGATTCAAAAGAAAAGCAAGACCCTGATTGGCTGGTCACAACCTGACAGAAAAGTTGTGGCCACCATTTTGTTTCTCACAATGCTTAGGGTGGGTGTGAGAAAAAAGAGTGTAAAAACATATAAGGGGTCAGGATACAGGTATCCTGACCCCATAGGACACATGGAGGGGTGCCTTAGGGACCCCTCATGGGCAAAGAAATGTCAATTTTTTATTTTGGCCGTTCCATGGATTTGAGGATCCGTCTCAGATTCTCCTTGGATCCTGGGGAAAACCAAGGTCCATATTGGCTTGCCACAACCTTACACAAATATTATTGTGTGCGTTAACAAAAACATAGAAATTCACTGAAAAAACAAAGGCTACCGGGACATTGTAGTTACGTAAACCAGAGAAATTCAGTAGTTATAGTTATACTTATCTGAAGAAACTATAACTTGTGCCAGAAAGTAACTTTGGGCAACGAGTGATAGTTTCTTAACACAAGTATAACTATAATTGTAACTATAACTGGTGAATTTCTATGGTTTTGTAGGGTAAAATGTGAGCCTAACTATAACAACCTTGTAGCCTTTGTTTTTTTCAGTGAATATATATATGTATATATATATATATATATATATTTTTATTTTTATTTTTAATTATTATTATTTTTTTCACTGAAAAACCCAAAGGTTACATGGACATTATAGTTAGGCTCACATTTTAAATGTACAAAACCATAGAAATTCACCAGTTAGAGTTATCTCAAGTAACTATAACTCAGGCCCTAAGGTAACTATAACTCGCGCCACTGCCGTGCTGTTTTTCCGTCAAAGAGTTTACTGCAAATATTACAGTGGTATTATCAATGATGTTATCAAAGATATCATGAGTGCTGTACTTTGTGGGGTAATAAGCAGTGCATGGCGAGGGCACGAGTTATAGTTACCTTAGGACACAAGATAACTCTAACTATAACTGGTGAATTTCTATGGTTTCATATGTTTAAAATGTGAAGCTAACTTTAACATCCCTGTAACCTTTGTTTTTTTAAGTGAATTTCTATGTTTTTTTAACATATACTAATTTTCATTACTATACTTTGATCTAACCTCTGCTGCACATGGCCCCTAACCACCCAACCCCACACTGTGCACGACCCTTTGGCCATGTGTGGTGGGAGTTGGCTGCAGCCTGTCTCTCTGGCTGTAAGAATTGATTTAAGAGGGTGTATCTGGGGATGAGAGTAGCTGTGAGATCCTCTATCTGGGTGTGAGAGGGCTTGCATGAGTGTTTTAGTGAGTGCGTCAGTGTCGCAGGTCTGTGAGTTGGTGCATGAGGGTGTCAGTGGGTCTGTGAGTGGGTGTGTGAGAGTCTGAGTGAGTCTGGGTTTGGAAGCGTGAGTGTCTGAGTGGATCTATCAGTGGGTGCATGAGGGTCTGAGTGGGACTGTGAGTGGGTGCACATGGGTCTGAGTGGGGCTGTGAGTGGGTGTGTGAGTGTCTGCATAAGGGTCTGAGTGAGTGTGTGTGAGAGAGAAAGAGAGTGAGAGGGAGATAGAGAGATTTTAGGCTTTGATGTATGATGTATTTAGATTGAGATATTTCTGCCTAAATTGAAAAGAAAAATGTATTTGTCAATTAAAAAGAGTAAGATTACCTTTCAGTGTGAGCCTTGAACATTTGCAGTTGAAAAAAAATAAAGGAGGGAAATGACTACGGATACACCTGGAGTCAAACACTGAACTCTCAGTGTCAAGGACTGTGAACTTCTCCATTATGCTATTGCTCTTTTGTTTTTTTAATGCCCCATTTTTAAGCCCTTTATGGGCTATCTAGGACCACAGGCGGAGCCTGAAGGCCTCCACTGCCGTCCCACCCAAATGTTTAGTTATTTATTTTTTTGCCATTTATGGGCTATTTGGTACCCATGGGGGAGCCTCAAGTCCTCCCCCACGGTCCCAGCTGGCTCCCACTTCCTGCATGAGCTTGCATTGCTACAACAAGCAAGGAGCTGCTTTTAATAGAAGCTCCCTGCTTGCTGGAGCAATGTTTTAATCTGTCTTCCCTGCATGCATATATGCGTAGGTTTTTAAAAAACGAGAGCCCGGTTCATTATAATGGAGGTGCCCCATCTCAGCATATGCGTCAAACTACATGTCATGACAATAGAAATGGGATTCCCTCGAACACAAAGTGTAAACCATAAATCAAGTGGTGCATCAATGGTTGCCATAATAGAATGTGGTAACAAAATGCAGGGCAAAAACAAGGTCCAATTCGAAGTAAACACATAATAGTAGGCCCCAAAAAATAGAGATGTTACATACAAATGTACCCAAAATGGGATGGGATTTCAATGTGTATAAAGAAAGGACCACAGTATTAAATCTATACAAATATATGACATGAGCCTATGTTAATGGCCCCCGGACCGGTAGACAAAATGTAAGTATGTGCATAACAATGCCAAATTTTATTGCAACAAAGAAAAGAAAATATAAAATTTCTTTTGGGCAGCAACATACAGGAGTGATAGAAAAGGATAGCTAAATTACTTAAAATAGTAGTAATCCAAGTGATTAGAAAATAGGCACAAAAGCAAATGTTGACATATCTTTTTAACAAATAAAGCAAGTATTTTTGTTCATCCGCGTCATTCCCCATCAAATATTACCAAATAAGCAAGTAATACATTGCAGAAGAAAGAGGGAAAATCAGAATTGCTTTAGATTCAAAATATTCTGCTTGTATTGTGACATCCTAATCCTTATTGAGCTGTCTACACCCCACTGATTTGTGTATGGAGTGACAGGGCAAGTCATTATGATAATACACATGAATACAGTGATACTGCAAAACATCATTATGCTTGTGTAATTTTCTCTTATATGGCAATAGATGCCCACACCTGTTGTTACAGTACCTATGTAAATTACTGAACAAAAATGTGATCCACAGATCTAAAAATATCTAGTCCATCGTACCCTGTTCTACATTAAAGGAAATGGTATAGCTCATTGTCATGATTTATTCACAAATCAAGCACCCTAAGCCTAATGATCCAAAGTGCTTCATTTCTTCTTAGATTCAGTTCCTGGTTTCTTCCTCTAGGGGTCATACATGTCTGTCTTGTGCCCATGTAATTAAAGACTGCGATCTCCAAATTCCTATGTGTTGCCTGAACATGTTTGACCATTGGTGATGTAGAGTCATTATTGCGTAAGGCCCGCAAGTGTTCCTGAATTCGTTCTTTGAGTGGGCGAATTATGCTACCCAATAGATTACCTTACATACACACACCATTAAGTAAACAACATATTTCGTATTACAGTTAATAAATGTTTAAATTCTATGCCTGCTGCTATCATTGAAGTGAAGCCAAACTCAAATGTCCTGTGTAAAGCAAACGTACACACTCTACAACTGCCACATCTATAACAACCCCTAGGAGGCTCTGGTAACCATGTCAATGTTTTAGTAGGTAGAGGTGGTAAAAAACTATTGCAAACTATATCCCTAACCATTTTTCCTCTTCTGTGAACCATTCTGGGTCGGGAAGGGTTGACACTTTTCAAAGATTTATGCATGCACAGGAGATGCCAATGTTTCAAAATAATCCTATAGATATTGTTACTTTCACTGCTGTATGGTATACAGAAAGGAATCATAATATCCAAATCTGCCATTTTGAAAGATGTGTTGCTGCTTTTCAGTAGTTCACACCTAGAGACTTTAGATATCCTACCTCTAGCCTTTCTAAGGGCCTGTTTATCATACCTCTCCTGCATCAACCAAATTATCCAACTCCCTCTCACATATCTCAGTTTCATTACAGTTTCTTTTAATACATGACATTTTCCAATAAGGTATGGCTGTTAATTCAGACTGTAGATGTGCACTACAGACATGTAACAAGGCATTA
Organism: Pleurodeles waltl; assembly: GCF_031143425.1. Taxonomy (NCBI): domain Eukaryota; kingdom Metazoa; phylum Chordata; class Amphibia; order Caudata; family Salamandridae; genus Pleurodeles; species Pleurodeles waltl. The sequence goes on along the minus strand of NC_090442.1, from coordinate 793,438,585 downwards.
TATGCCGTAGGTTTACAATAAAGTTTTGTGTGGACCTGTCTTTGATTGATATACATTTTGATGTCCAGGAAACATATGGACCCCCTGTCATGTTCTGATATCATCTTTAAGTTAAATTTGTTGCTATTGAGGTAAACATAGAACTTGTGGAGTGAATCTGACCCTGTCCATATCATGAGGATATCATCGATGTAACATCCCCAGAATGAAATATGTTTTGTCATGTGTCTGGGAGCATCCTGCCAAATCTGCTTTTGCTCATAAAATCCCATGTATAAATTTGCATATGAAGGAGAAACTTTTGAGCCCATGGCCACACCCTGAGCCTGTTTAAACCACTGACCTTCATGCAAAAAACATTTTTATCTAAAATGAAAGTGATCATATCCAAAATCATGTCCATAAAGGAAACAAATATTTCAGATACAAAATGTCTGATTGCTTGTAAACCTTTGTACTTTGGTACACTGGTATAAAGTGAAGCCACATTCAGTTTAACCCACATCAAGTCAGAGGTCCATTGTATATCCTCTAGTTTGTTAATGGCATCCTTAGTGTCCTGTAGGAATGTTGGAAGATTCCTAACAAATGGTTGCAAAAATGTATCAATATATTCAGACAGGTTTTCTATAGGTGAGCCGATATGTGATATACTCGGTCGGCCCAGTGGCTGGAACTCGTTGTTATGAATTTTGGACAATATGTAAATACAAGGAGCTACCGGATCTGGATTGTAAATTAATTTACATTCTAATTCTTTAAGAAGACATTTTTCCAACCAAATTGTCAGTAAGCGTTTTAGATGTACAGTTATGTTTTGCAGAGGATTGCCACTCAGTTTTATATGAGCAGTAATATCCCCCAATTGTCTGTCAATTTCCCCCACATATTTCACTCTGTCCATCACAACAATATTTCCACCCTACTCAGCCTCTTTGATGGCAATTGATTTATTGAAAAGAAGCCCCCGCAATGCTCTTTTCTCCTGAATAGTAATGTTATGTTGCTTCTGATGGAAAACATTGGGGTTTCTGTTTCCCAGTTTGGAAAAATACTGTGTCACTGCCCTACTGAAGATATCAATTACATTATAACTTTGGCAAGAACACAGACCTGGATTTAAACCCAAAATCCAAAGTAACATCCTAGACAATGTTCAAATCCTGGACAAAAATGGACGAAAGTGTGTGAACATCCTGCATGTCTTTTATTGTATGTTCACTAATAGGTAACTGTTGTGTTAAAGTAGAGTATGTATCCTGCTTTTCTGCAACAAAATCTCAAGTTTAGAATTACGAGTGAATAAAAAAACATCCAGATGGATCCGTGCTATGTCACCATGCTGGGATGGACAGAAACCCAGACCTTTTCTCAATACATTTATTTAATCTCTCGTAAGTGTGTGACTAGACAGGTTAACAATTGATATAGTTTGATTAGAGTCATGCTGAGTGGATACACTGCCATCGTGTGTACACTTATTATTCATTGGTTCTGCACTTTGGTCTTGGCTCTTGTTTGGACCCCCTGTGTATTTTTTACGGCCTCTGCCCCTCCTCCCAGCCCTTCTTGTGGGTTTGCTTGTTTTTGTAAATTCTTGTTCGTATTTTGACTGAGATTTCCCAGATGATATATTTTTGCCTCCCGTAAAAAATGGGATGAAGCCAAATCATTGACACTGGAGCTTGTACTAGCACTGTCACTGGGGATATCATTATTTTCAGTGTCTCCCGATGTGATCAATAATTTAGACCAACTGCATGAGGCCTGTCATTCCACACTTGCAATAGTGCGCTTGACAGTAATGCCATCATATTTGTGGACGAAAGTATATATATGCCCGCTTTCGTAATCTTTATCATTGCTACATATCTTAGTTAGCTTTTTGTTTTCAACATATTCTTGATGTTTATCTAGTACTTCTTTCAAGATACAATCATTTTTCTCCTTCACCTCAATTAGATTCAAAGCTATGATCTCCTGTTCCAATTCCTTAATTTTGAAGTTTTTCCCTCCTTTAATTCTGCATGTTCAATCAGAATGAACATCATTCCCTTTGAGGCTCCAAACAATACCTCTTCTCACGCCAATAAGTGTTTGGGGAAGAGATCATCAAATGAGGGAAAAACAACCGCCCTCAATCCCCTTGGTACTTTCTTTTCATCTATATAGCGTTTAAGAACCGTGGCGTCACAGCCGGATAATTCTTGTTTCCTGAGTCTCTCCAATCAAATGTATTTTTCTTTTATACCCTCAGGTAACTTGGGGAGTTTGCTTGTCATGGGTGTAGTTTCCCTCTACTTAGAAAACATTTCTTGAAAATGTTTATCCCTATCATCTCCAAAAGGGTCCGTTATGTTAGTTAGTCAAGATCCCCAGATATAGAACCAAAGAATTCCGAATATATATATAAGCTCCGGGAGTGCAGACACCGCTTGAAAGATACAAAATACAAAGCAACAAAGGTTATATGTTGCACAACCTCTAATGAGTCTTGTATATGAAACAATGCCGTGCTCAAGGCACTACTGCACATTTGCTGCCGTTGTGCAAATGACCAAACCCTTAGGGACTGGCGTGAATTGACAAATAATTAGTATTTAGCAGAGCACTCATATAATTTTAAACAATAAAGTTGGTAAACTTGTTTAGTCCATCCACATGGTCAGAGTGCCAATCATATCATATATTGGAGTATTTCAACAAAAAAGCACTGTACAAAATTCAATACTTTTTATTTCACTTTATTGCACAACATGGTGCTAATTGCCTCTTGGATGTCATAATTATTGTGTCTAGCCCATTTTATACAATCCCCAACAACCTTATTCATTCTTTCGACCAAACCATTAGTTTGGGGATGATATAATGAGCTTCTCAAATGTCTAATGTCAGTTTGCTGTAAGAAGAGTTCCATTTCAGAATTAACAAACTGTACCCCATTGTCAGAAATAATAGTTTTCGGGAAACCCTCGCGCATAAAAACCTCTTTAAGAAAATTGACCGCATTGGTCGCTGACGAAGCGGCACAAAAATAAACCTCTGGCCATCTGCTGTGATAATCCATGGGAACAAAGGCATAACGCAAATTATGAGGAAGAAAATTAAATGGCCCAATCATATCAGTACCAAGTTTAGACCAAGGTCTTTCCGGAACCTGAATAGGGTGTAAAGGCGGGGTACAAACTTTCAATCCCTTCTCAGCAGAATTGCAAATGAAATAACCCTTAACCACAACATCTACATCTTTATCCATAGATGGCCACCAATAACTCTCTCTTAACCTCCTCGTGGTCATAGTAGCTCCAAAATGACCTTCATGTGCTGAATTAATCAACCCAGAACGAATACCAAACGGTGGAATGCACCTCTCACCCCTCAAAATGATCTGATCTTCAATTGAGATCTCATCCGCAACCTTACAAAACGGTTTTCTCTTTCGGCCAACCATTAGTCACAAATTCTTTAACTTGAACTAAAATCGGATCATCCCGGACTGCTATCTCCCAATCAGTTTTGCTAAAAGTCTTGAATACTGGAAGATCCACGCTGGCAACGAAACAATCCTCTCTATCATCCTCAGAATCAAAATCATCCAAGTCCTCAATGGGTAATCTAGAGAAAAAATCAGCCCTTACATTAAGTTTACCCGGTAAAAACTTAACCTCAACATTGTATTGCAACAATTTTGTAGTAAGACGTGCAATGCGCGGGGTAGTATAATTAGTTTTGTCACCACTCAAAATATAAAGCAGCGGTTTGTGATCGTCACAATCACAAACTTCCTTCCCCAAACATAACTTCTAAACTTTTCACTTGCCCAGACACACGCCAATAACTCTTTTTCAATAGCAGAGTAATTCAACTCTGCCTCTCTCAACACTCTAGAGGCATAACCGATAGTTACTTCTCCTTGTTCAGTATCTTGAACAGCCCCCAACCCATATTTGCTGGCATCAACCATTATTTTACACGTTAACAGGGGATCGTAAGGACATAGGGCTTTAGCATTGGTCATTTCATACTTCACTAAATCAAAAGTGTCTTGACAACCTTTGTCCCAAACAAACGCAACACTATTTTTCATTATGTTAGACAAACACTTCATCATAGAGGCATAATTAGGAATAAACCTGGAATAAAACTTGCATAAGCCCATAAAGAGCGCAACTCGTCTTTATTTTTAGGGGGAGGACAATTCCTAACTGCATCGACTACACCAGGTCTTGGTTTGACACCCTCTGATGAAACAACATGTCCCAAAAACTCAATCTTCCTCTTCCAAAATTCACACTTCTCATCTTTTACAACAACCCCACTCTCCTCAAAAACTTGTAATACTAATTTAAGTATTGCGTCGTGTTCTGTCAATTGCTTAGAAAAAATAAGTGCATCATCCTGGAACACCAGGACCCCTTCAATATCCCTCAATAGTTGTGACATGATGCGCTGGAAAACTGAAGCTGCGGACGCAAGACCGAAAGGCATCCTGCGAAACTGAAAAGTACCAAAAGGAGTGTTGAAAGCAGTACAATGTTTAGAGTCTTCTTCAAGAACAACTTGGTGGTACGCTGAAGCCAAGTCAATCTTGGAAAACCATTCTGCACCATTGAGTTTACCCAGCAAGTCGTTAATACTGGGCAACGGAAAAGAGTCGACCCATATTTCCTTGTTTAAACTCCTTAAGTCAACGCATAAGCGCATTTCGCCACTGCGTTTGCGAGCAACCACAATGGGAGACAACCACAAACTAGACTCCACCGGTTCAATTACCCCAGCCAATTGTAATTTATCCAACTCTAATCTAAGATCCTCTCTCAAGCTGAAAGGAATTGCTCTCAATTTGTGCTTAATGGGAATGGCGCCCTGTTTGATTTTGATCCTATGTTTGAAACCCTTGATACATCCCAGTTCTTTTTTAAACACACCGGGGAATGTCTTATGCAAGATTTGCAGATTTAGACCACCACAATCTTTAACCACCATTACTTGCTCACTGGTACCCGGTCTGAGTACCATACCAAAGAGGCCTTGGTGGAACCACCCTAATATGTTAAGACCCTTTACAGCAACATACACTTTTCCCCGGATTTTGCACCCCTTGAACTCCAAAATATCTTCAATGAAACCTTCAAGTTCTATCCTCCTACCTTCGTAGGAGACAGGAGCTCTGTCAGGTGGAAATAATTTCCTAGAACCCCACGTCTTCTTAAATAAGTCTGATGTCACCATGGTGATACGTGCACCAGAATCAACGAGCAAATGAAGAATCTTGCCCCAGCAATGTCCACGTATGGGTCAACACACTCTTCAGGATTGCCTGAAACAGCCTGTTCATCCGTGACCACAACAATCATATCATGGAACTGACTTTCCAAACTTTGTTCTGATACTTCACTGGCTTCACACACACTGTTAACTTTGATATTCTTGCTCACACTACTCTGACACACCTTAGCGAAGTGGCCTATGCGACCACATTTATGACACACAACGCTCTTGGCTGGACAACCTTTAGAGTCTGTTGCATGTGGAAAATTCCCACATCTAAAGCAAGTATTTGTTCGTTTGAAAAATTGATTGGTCACAGATTTAAGTTCTTTACGCGCAGAGACAACATTGATATTGACTTTCTCTTCTTCCTTGCGCTGAGCTGATAGTTCTTTAAGAGATGCTTGAGCCAATTCAATACTCTTTGCTTGCTTAATCACATCTTCGAGTGAAGGGTCCCCCATTGTAAGTAGTCTTTGCTGGATGTGTTTGTCAACACAATGTCCTATCAGCTGATCCCTGACAAGTTGATCCCGAAATGTGCCAAACTGGCATTGTGCGCATAATTTATGAAGTGCACTGACAAATTTATCAATGGATTCATTTTGCAACTAGGCCCTCTTGAAAAATTTGTGTCGTAAAACAACGGTGCTTGGTTGCTTATCAAATCTCAGAACCAGTTATTTTACTGTTTCTTGATATTCATCCAATTCTTCGCCTTCTGCAATCCCGATATCTGGGAGATGTTTCAGAATTTCACGGCCTTCAAAACCTAGAGAGTGTAACAACATAAACGTTTTCCTCTCAGGTCTATAACGTGAGGCCCCAATTGCCCCTAAATAAGTTTCAAAAGCGTCAAACCACTGAGACCATAACACAGGTGGTTCTCCAGGTGTTTCCAAGAATGGCGGGGGAGCAATAACAGATTGCATAATAGAAAACAAATAGACCTTTAATTTATGAAGAACAAAACGTGGTGAATAAGAACCAGTCAATCCTAGAACTTTGATTGATTTTAGACACTGAGCAGTGAAAAGGAAACAGACAATTACTGTCTAATTCCTTTCTAACCGCACCACACCTTTTAAAGTACAAATATCAAGTTAATATTAAGCCGCCACAACTTCCATAAGGTAAAATCTGCCGTTTTTGTAAGCCTTGTATATATTTTTTTTTTATATAAAAAAAAACTTTAACAGTAACGTGAAAATCCTCCGGCAAAGAAAACAGTCCGTTGCCTAGCAATAGTTCCGCAGACGAAGGCTCATCCAAATGAGCTATCCGATTGCTAGGAAACAAAGTAAACTTGAATCATCTGATCGGCGAATAGACGGACGCGCGCACACCCTGCTCATGCGCTCGTTGGTCGTAGTACGGGCTCGTGCAAGTTTGTATCAAGGCGTAGTAAAAAAAAAATAAGAAAATACGACCTTCGTGTCCAGCGATTGTAGGATTGCGGCTTACTGACAGAGAACGTCTTCAGCTTTGTAGATGGAAACAGGAAGGTACGCCGAAGCAGTATGAACCCCTCGTCGCCAAAATTATGTTGTGATCCAGGAACGCGATGAAGCGAGGTAAGAGCGGAAAATGAGTTTATTCATAAATCAAATACAGGAGCCACCACAACGCGTGTTGTTGGCAACATGCCAACCGCCGATCTCATTCCCCACGAGCTTCCCCAAGCTCTCTGTTCCAAATTCCACCACCCCGAGCCCTGTATTCTAAATTCCAACTACACAGTAAACATAACATGTATGCTACGCAAGATAGAGCAAGACTGACTGACTTATGTACTGAAAAAGGGCAGTGACATCACAGGAAAGGGAAAAGACACCATCTTGAATTGGGAAAAGCCCATAGACAAGAATAGGAAAAAGAAGGCAGTATATAAAACAAAGAGAGCATGCTGGGACAGAAACAGGAAGAAGACAAGATGGAAACAAGCATGGCAAGGCAAGAAGGAAAACGACCAGAAAACCCACCACCAGCAAAAAAGGAAGAAAAAATGACTACCGGTAAGGGTAACGAGACCAGGAGCGTAATACACGCTTCCCAGGACGTGCTACCAAAAAATGCGGGGAACGGCGCTCCGAGTGTCGGTAGCGCGTTCTTGCCGCAAGGCAGAAAGAGGCACTGCGTCAAGGCACGGCGTTACATATAGTTATTGAGTGAAATCACCTCCCATGAGCACTTAATTTAGTTTTTTACAAAACCTATTATCTAACAGTAAATTTTGTTTTAAAGTCTTTTCTCTGCTCAGATCACTGTCAGGGACACCTTTTTCGGACCAGCCCCCCAGAGGATTCTGTTTCAACAACGAGGTCACAGGCCAATTCTAATAATTTCTGTACTGCTTTGCTTATCTCTCTTTTCACCATATTCCGTCTTGCAACCTCATCCAGAAATCTCCCAGTAAAAGTTTGTAAATTTACTACTCACATGCGAGCTGCCAGGGCACCAATACCTAAACCCGCAGGGCCCCTGCCACAGAACATATGCTTCATTGTTCAGTGAGTTCATGGGGCAGGAGTTAACCAATCCTCAGGCGTCCAAAAGCACATGAGCACCATCCCTCAACCAGCCCCTAAAAGCAAAAGTTTTAGCCTCGTCCTTTCAGGGCAGCGGTAACTGGAAAGTTGAATCATGACTCAAAGCCATGAAATCCAGTCTCATCCAACATACGGGGCCGGTGCCAAGTTGCGTTTGCGAGACCGCCATAAATCAAGGAAAGCTGTGTCACACGACATTGGCAGAGAACCGCTTGCACTCCCTGCTGTGATTTGAAAAGCAGTGTATTCAGCAACGTGTTTTGACTGGAACGGTCATCTTCATGGACAATTACACACAGGAAGTGCACCATCACCTTTAAAAAGACATACACATTATACATAGACTTAGTAAAAGTACTACATTAATTATTCTCCGTGTCGGCAATAATGAACTCAGTTCATCCTCCACAGAAAAATAATGCATATTGGCTTTGCCCACTTTAAGTAAAGATTCCACCTTTGTGATTAAACCAGCAGACAAAGGGGGTTATGTGGTCGTATTGGGCATGAATAAATGTCAGCGAGAAGTAAATAGGCAATTGCAATTATCTGGCAGCTATGAAAAAACTACTGCAGAAACATATAAACAATCTGAATTTGCATGTAAGGCGTTACTAAGGGAGTGGCATGAAAAGGGTATTCTTAGGGGAGAGGAATATCAGTTTCTGCATGTCAACAAACCTGCAACACCGTGTTTTAACATGTTGCCAAATGTTCATAAAAATAAAGAGGCCCCTCCTGGCAGACCTATCACTTCTGCCAACAATAGTTTGCTGGAGAATACCTCCATATATCTTGACCATTTTCTTTTGCCATATGTCCTTGGGTTACCCTCGGACTGGAGCAACAGTACTGATTTTATTAATAAATTGAGGGAATCCCTTTGGAATCTAAGTAAATCATGGTGACCATAGATGTTGTGTCCCTCTATACTTGTATTGACCATTGTTGGACTTTTTTCCTTACGCAGGGTCATCCCCAGTCTTTTTGCCTCCTTCCTCCTGGTTTTTCTGACCTCTCGCTGTTGGCTCTAGGACTCTGAGCATGTTATCACTGCTGACCAGTGCTAAAGTGCAGCTGCTCTCTCATCTAAAGTTGGTATGATTGGCTTATACCTAATTGACATATTTAATTTACCTATAAGTCCCTTATACAGTGGTATCTCTATACCCAGGGCCTGTAAATTAAATACTACTAGTGGGCCTGCAGCACTGCTTGCGCCACCCACTGAAGTAGACTTTCAAACCTGTCTCAGGCCTGCTAGTGCAGGGCCTGTGTGCGCAGTTTTCTCCCACAGGGACCTGGCATCTAAAGTTACTTGCCAGGCCCAGAACTCCCCTTTTACTACATGTAAGTCACCCCTAAGGTACGCCCTAGCTAGCCCTATGGGTAGGGTGCCATGTATGTAGAAAGGCAGGACATGTGCCAGGTTGCGTGGCCTGTCCTGTTAGTGACAAACAGCCTAACTTGGTGTCTCACTGCTGTGAGTGTTGCCTTCTCATAGGATTGCATTAGAAATGCCCTGCCTTATGTGAAAGGGGTATTGTCTGATTTATGAGGGGTAGCGTAGGCGTATTTGGTATGGTTGTGATGTTGATAATAAATGCTGCTTACTGGTGTGGGTGTATTTTTTATTACTATCACAGAAATGCCACTTCTAGAAAGTGTGCATTTATCTGTGCAAATGACTATGGTGTTTTGCAGCTTGACTCTAATCCACGTCTGGGCAGAGTGAAAGTTGGGGCTTTGTGCATACTTTTCAGACAGCCTGAACACAGGGAGGGTGGAGGTGTCACAGAGGTGCATCTGCATACTGAATAGTCTTCCTGTGGTGAGAGAAGGGAGAGGCGGGGCACACCTACATTTGTAAAGGCTGTGCCCTGGACTCACACAATAGTGTCGTTAACCCCCCACTGATGTTTGGAGCCTGTGCTGAATGGAGAGAGGGGGCATTCCCAGAACCAGTTGTAACTGGCTGGAACCTCCTCTCCCTACCATTGCAAAACATTGTAAGGACTGAGTAAAAGTATAGGGGAATTTTCCCCACAATTTGGAGACTCTTGGAATCATCTTAGAATTGGACACCAAAGGCTGAAAGGACTCACCAGGAACCACCATGGACTGCTGCTTCTGTGCTGACCTGTGACCTGCTTGGTCACTGAAAGGACTTGCCCCCTGCTTGCATCCTCTATGTGGCAGATTTAGCGCTTTGGAAAGCGCTGTAGCTATAATGAATTTATCGCTGTGCCAGGGAAAGCGCTGCTTCCCTTGAACTAATAGCGCTTGAAAAGCGCTTTCTTTGGCTGTGGGGGCATCACCGCTGCGACCCGGGCCGTGTTTCATGCAGCGCAGGAGTCGCACTGCCGTTTTGTGCCCCTGGGGCACAAGAAAACTGAGTTAGCAGAACACCGGAGCAAGTGTGCTCCTATCGGTGCCCCCAGGCCGAGGTCTGCTCTGTGGAGCACCCCCGGGGCACCAGAAGGCCCTGACTTAAGGGCCTCCACCGCCGCAGCCCAGGGAAGGAAAACACAGTCGCCTGCCGACCGGGCAGGATATTCTGGGCGCGGCAGGGCCCGTTGTGAGCCTTCCGCAGGCTCAGTACTCGCTCCGGGAGGAGCGCGACGAATTCCAGCTGCTAAGGCCTGAGGGGCCTCGCCGGAGGGGGACCAAGGCTCGCTGGGCCTCCCTCCCTCCTTATTGGGCCACCGCTTCGGAGCGGGTGGGGTGGAAGCCTTGTCAGAGGCTCCCCGCGCCGCCGGGCCCTTTTGTTTGTGGCAGGTCCCAGGAGGGGCCTGTCCTTATGCAGAGGGGGAGCGTGCCGCCCCCCTCTTTCCCATAAAACTATTGGGTGACCTTGGCCCCCCACATAAGGGCCGGTGGAGGCCCGGGGAGGCCCCCAGTGATCGCAGGCCCCAGGACGGGCCCGTCAGTAGTGCAGAGGGGGTGCGTGCTGCCCCCGCTTCCCCAGAATTTTAAGGAGGCCCCCACATTGCACAGAGGAGCGCCGGGGGCCCCTTTCTTCTTTGTCTTCTAGGCACTGGAGGTGCCGTTATCATCAACCAGGTATTTCTAAGTGACGATGTATATACCAAAAGTTATTATTAGAGACTTTATTGTATTATATGTTGCCTACCTGTTTTATGATGTTTTTATCATGTGTGCAAATATTCCTTTTATGGACATGCTTGCTAATATGTTTTTTTTAACTTGCCATATGTTTTCCAATGTTCCTACTATGGGCATTTTATGATATTCATATGACAGGTGCTTTGGTGTAATAGTGTTTCCTGACCACTGCTTATGTTGCAGAATACTGAGTAACCTGTGTGTTATGTGTAACTACTGCTAGTTTGCACAGTAACTAATGTGTAACATTCTGACAACTGCTAAGGTAGCAGGATAGTACTGATATGTGATGTTCGGTCTAATAATTGTGTTGTGTACAATACAGTATATTTTCATATAACCTGGTGTTGTGTTTTCTTTGTGGTGGGGATATTGCATCACATGTGTTGTGTGTGTTGTGGAAACGCTTTACACATTGCCTTTGGGATAAGCCTGACTGCTCGTGCCAAGCTACCAAGGGGGTGAGCAGGGGTTATCTTGGACGTATAACTCCCTTGCCCTCACTAGAGTGGGTAGGTTCTGCCTGGCTGAGGTGCACACCCTAGCCAACCAGAAACCCCATTTCTAACAACCTTATTTTGGGTGTACGAGCCAGTAAATATTTTTTTAGGGACCAACCACTCTACTAGTATGACCGTTCCATGATGCTGCTAGAAATGCTGCGATTTTGCCTGGTAAATTTCCAGACACAATGGTACAGTCAATTAACTGCACCAGTTATGCTGCATTTTCACGGGGTGGAGGGAGGTGGAACATATATAGACAGGATTAAATGAGAAACGGACGAAGTATATGGACAAGGTACATAGATGACCTTTTTGTAATTTGGGATGGCCCCCTGGTTGATCCAGAAAGAGTTTCTATCCTATATGGCTTTAAATGATTGAATGCAAAAAGAACAAGTGATGGACAGAATGATGAACAATGTCAAACATTCACCCCCCTACAGAGATCTGGTCCTAAAACCATTGTTTATTTGCTACCCATGCCATTCTAGTTTGGACCCAGCCATATGCAAATCAGACTTGACCCTGTTCCCCTGTCCAGCTCGAACTGCCAAGCCAGGTCCTCCCTGGACTGGAAACAAGCATCCTGGGACCGGTTTCACTGTATCACTCTTCATCATCCAGGCTAGCTTGACTCCAGTGGCATGGGGGAGCAAGGGACCCACGTCTGGGCATACCCTTTCCACCGAAGGTAACAAATGCAAAAAGAAAGAATGATTTAAATCTCTGTTTCATTTCCCGTGAAATAAAATGGTGGCCTCATCTTTCTAGTCAGGCTGTGGGCAGCAATTGCAACGCCTCTTTTTGCATGCATATTCGTGAAAATTCATGAATTTTCGCAAATTATTTGCAAGCCCAGATATACAAATGTGGATTTTCTTTAATTTATTGTACACTACTGAATGGATTTACACCAAATAGGCGAAAGCGTAATCTGCCTACTGGAAGATAGGTTTCTGCCAGATTTGGTGTAATTCCGTCCAGTGGTTTGGGCTGTACTCGTGTCTAAAAGTCCAAATGGAATTCACAATGGAAACTCAGCTTCCCCCCGCCTCCTTTTTCTCACCCCCCACCCGATTGACTTATCACTCATATCACCAAGGCATTAAAAAAAAAAAAGAAATGTGTAGATTCGTCAAATGGTGCTAAAGATATAGGCAAGTCAAAAAAATGCCTTTTCTATTGAAACATGGTCCTAACTATAACTACCTAGTCGTGATATATATATATATACATATAAATATATATATATTTACCTTCTACCGTCAGTAGGTAGTTATAGTTAGAACCCAGTTTCCATAGGAAAATAGTTTTTTGTTTTGCCAATAACTTTGCCACCGCTTGATGAATCTTCATGAAATTTTCAAAATGTGGCAGAAAGCTAGCTCTTGGTCCAGAAAGCATGATTTTTGTGATTTGGTGTAAATCCATTCAGTAGTTTTGGAGTAGTTAGAGATAAAAAAAATACATAGATATCTAGGGACGTGGATCCTCTGTTCATCCATCTGTCCCCTTGGATGTGGCAGTTGTGACCCCTGACTTGCCTCTTGCGACAACTGGCACCACCTTTGCGACCCCTGGCCTCAGAGGTAGAAACATCAGTGCCTGGAACACAGCAGCTGGTCATCCTTATGGACGTGGCCTATGGCTACAGTCTCCTTGCTTTCTGTCAATTTGTTAATACCCTAATAGTGAATAATGGATTATTCACTATTAGTGTAAAAAATTGGGGTACAACTAGCTGCATACAACTTTCGCTGGCAGCTAAGGTAAGTCAAAAATGCTTTAAAATGTAGGTTAAACGGGTGCTTGCCAGTGAGAGTATATTTATGTGAGAGATAATCTGTATGTGTAAACATGTCTCTGTGAGTGAAAATAAATGTCAATGGGTGTGAGATGTCACTTCCGCTACCCCAGGCATTTTGGCAAATTGACGTCCATGACTGTGCCCCTGTTGATATTTGTCTGGCTGCCAACACTTCAACATGGAAGTGTTGGCAGCCATCTTGGGAGTCGGCTTCAGCCGAGTCCCACAAAAAGTTAAAAAGAAAAGAAAAGGGGCCAGGCTAGGCTCACCCCGAGTCCCTAGCCTTGGTCTAGTGGTTGCTCCCGGACCCCGCCAGGGCTAAAAAGTTTTTTTTTTTTTTATCTCAGAAAAATCCATTTATCCTGATTCACATATTTGTCAGATTTTTCTGACTTTTTTAAAATAACAAGGGTGGTCTCCCGCCCTTTATTTTTTCCTCGGGTGGGCCACCTCCCATGGGCATTGGGGGATTGAGAAAGTAGAGCGTATAAGGGGCCCCCTTCCTGGGCTTATATTAGGCCCCAGGGACAATGAACCTCCTGGGGGCAAATTCTTTATTCTATATGGGAGGGCCTGTACGGCCTCCACCAAAGCCCCAGGGATCAATACTTCCCCAGGGTTAAATAACAAGTTTGTGTTGGAGGCCAGTGTGGACCCCCTTCAGCCCCAGGGACCACCACCTCCCTGGGCCTGAAAAAAAGATAAAGAAGGAGGTCCTTTGTGGGCACTTGGGATCACCACCTTCCCTGGCAAAGCTTAGCCCTGGGCTACCTCCTGCTATGTCCTGGGGTACCCAACCCCAGGACATAGCTGTTTGCTCTGACTTGGTGGGAGCTATGAAAGCTCCCATCAAGTCAGAGCAAACACTTCAGTACCAGCAAGCAAGAGCTGTCCAACAGCTTTTGCGTTCTGGGAGCCGAGGCTTCCTCTGCTTCCCTGCGTGTAGACATGTGGTCAGGGAAACATAGGAAATAATCGCTCTGCCAGGGAAAGCGCTGCCTCCCTTGAACTAATAGCGCTTGAAAAGTGCTTTCTTTGGCTGTGGGGGTATCACCGCTGCGACCCGGGCCGTGTTTCATGTAGCGGCGGAGTTCAACTGCCGTTTTGTGCCCCCGGGGCACAAGAAAACTGAGTTAGCAGAACACCGGAGCAAGTGTGCTCCTATCGGTGCCCCCGGGCCGAGGTCTGCTCCGTGGAGCACCCCCGGGGCACCAGAAGGCCCTGACTTAAGGGCCTCCACCGCCGCAGCCCAGGGAAGGAAAACACAGTCGCCTGCCGGCCGGGCAGGATATTCTGGGCGCGGCAGGGCCCGTTGTGAGCCTTCCGCAGGCTCAGTACTCGCTCCTGGAGGAGCACGATGAATTCCAGCTGCTATGGCCCGAGGGGCCTCGCCGGAGGGGGACCGAAGCTCGCTGGGCCTCCCTCCCTCCTTATTGGGCCACCGCTTCGGAGCGGGCGGGGTGGAAGCCTCGTCAGAGGCTCCCTGCGCCGCCGGGCCCTTTTGTTTGTGGCAGGTCCCAGGAGGGGCCTGTCCTTATGCAGAGGGGGTGCGTGCCGCCCCCCTCTTTCCCATAAAAGTATTGGGTGACCTTGGCCCCCCACGTGAGGGCCGGTGGAGGCCCGGGGGGAGCCCCCAATGATCGCGGGCCCCAGGACGGCCCGTCAGTAGTGCAGAGGGGGTGCGTGCTGCCCCCGCTTCCCCAGAATTTTAAGGAGGCCCCCACATTGCACAGAGGAGCGCCGGGGGCCCCTTTCTTCTTTGTCTTCTAGGCACTGGAGGTGCCGTTATCATCAACCAGGTATTTCTAAGTGACAATGTATATACCAAAAGTTATTATTAGAGACTTTATTGTATTATATGTTGCCTACCTGTTTTATGATGTTTTTATCATGTGTGCAAATGTTCCTTTTATGGACATGCTTGCTAATATGTTTTTTTTAACTTGCCATATGTTTTCCAATGTTCCTACTATGGCCATTTTATGATATTCATATGACAGGTGCTTTGGTGTAATAGTGTTTCCTGACTACTGCTTATGTTGCAGAATACTGAGTAACCTGTGTGTTATGTGTAACTACTGCTAGTTTGCAGAGTAACTAATGTGTAACATTCTGACAACTGCTAAGGTAGCAGGATAGTACTGATATGTGATGTTTGGTCTAATAATTGTGTTGTGTACAATACAGTATATTTTCATATAATCTGGTGTTGTGTTTTCTTTGTGGTGGGGATATTGCGTCACATGTGTTGTGTGTGTTGTGCAAACGCTTTACACATTGCCTTTGGGATAAGCCTGACTGCTCGTGCCAAGCTACCAAGGGGGTGAGCAGGGGTTATCTTGGACGTATAACTCCCTTGCCCTCACTAGAGTGGGTAGGTTCTGCCTGGCTGAGGTGCATACCCTAGCCAACCAGAAACCCCATTTCTAACAACCTTATTTTGGGTGTACGAGCCAGTAAATATTTTTTTAGGGACCAACCACTCTACTAGTATGACCGTTCCATGATGCTGCTAGAAATGCTGCGATTTTGCCTGGTAAATAATGTTTTCTTATTCCAGACACAATGGTACAGTCAATTAACTGCACAAGTTATGCTGCATTTTCACGGGGTGGAGGGAGGTGGAACATATATAGACAGGATCAAATGAGAAACGGACGAAGTATATGGACAAAGTACATAGATTACCTATTTGTAATTTGGGATGGCCCCCTGGTTGATCTAGAAAGAGTTTCTCTCCTTTATGGCTTTAAATGATTGAATGCAAAAAGAACAAGTGATGGACAGAATGCTGAACAATGTCAAACATTCACCCCCCTACAGAGATCTGGTCCTAAAACCATTGTTTATTTGCTACCCACGCCATTCTAGTTTGGACCCAGCCATGTGCAAATCAGACTTGACCCTGTTCCCCTGTCCAGCTCGAACTGCCAAGCCAGGTCCTCCCTGGACTGGAAACAAGCATCCTGGGACCGGTTTCACGGTATCACTCTTCATCAGCCAGGCTAGCTTGACTCCAGTGGCATGGGGGAGCAAGGGACCCACGTCTGGGCATACCCTTTCCACCGAAGGTAACAAATGCAAAAAGAAAGAATGATTTAAATCTCTGTTTAATTTCCCGTGAAATAAAATGGTGGCCTCATCTTTCTAGTCAGGCTGTGGGCAGCAATTGCAACGCCTCTTTTTGCATGCATATTCGTGAAAATTCATGAATTTTCGCAAATTATTTGCAAGCCCAGATATACAAATGTGAATTTTCTTTAATTTATTGTACACTACTGAATGGATTTACACCAAATAGGCGAAAGCGTAATCTGCCTACTGGAAGATAGCTTTCTGCCAGATTTGGTGTAATTCCGTCCAGTGGTTTGGGCTGTACTCGTGTCTAAAAGTCCAAATGGAATTCACAATGGAAACTCAGCTTCCCCCGCCTCCTTTTTCTCACCCCCCACCCGATTGACTTATCACTCATATCACCAAGGCATAAAAAAAAAAAAAGAAATGTGTAGATTCGTCAAATGGTGCTAAAGATATAGGCAAGTCAAAAAAATGCCTTTTCTATTGAAACATGGTCCTAACTATAACTACCTAGTGGTGATATATATATATATACATATAAATATATATATATTTACCTTCTACCGTCAGTAGGTAGTTATAGTTAGAACCCAGTTTCCATAGGAAAATAGTTTTTTGTTTTGCCAATAACTTTGCCACCGCTTGATGAATCTTCATGAAATTTTCAAAATGTGGCAGAAAGCTAGCTCTTGGTCCAGAAAGCATGATTTTTGTGATTTGGTGTAAATCCATTCAGTAGTTTTGGAGTAATTAGAGATAAAAAAAATACATAGATATCTAGGGACGTGGATCCTCTGTTGATCCAACTGTCCCCTTGGATGTGGCAGTTGTGACCCCTGACTTGCCTCTTGCGACAACTGGCAGCACCTTTGCGACCCCTGGCCTCAGAGGTAGAAACATCAGTGCCTGGAACACAGCAGCTGGTCATCCTTATGGACGTGGCCTATGGCTACAGTCTCCTTGCTTTCTGTCAATTTGTTAATACCCTAATATTGAATAATGGATTATTCACTATTAGTGTAAAAAATTGGGGTACAACTAGCTGCATACAACTTTCGCTGGCAGCTAAGGTAAGTCAAAAATGCTTTAAAATGTAGGTTAAACGGGTGCTTGCCAGTGAGAGTATATTTATGTGAGAGATAATCTGTATGTGTAAACATGTCTCTGTGAGTGAAAATAAATGTCAATGGGTGTGAAATGTCACTTCCGCTACCCCAGGCATTTTGGCAAATTGACGTCCATGACTGTGCCCCTGTTGATATTTGTCTGGCTGCCAACACTTCAACATGGAAGTGTTGGCAGCCATCTTGGGAGTCGGCTTCAGCCGAGTCCCACAAAAAGTTAAAAAGAAAAGAAAAGGGGCCAGGCTAGGCTCACCCCGAGTCCCTAGCCTTGGTCTAGTGGTTGCTCCCGGACTCCGCCAGGGCTAAAAAGTGTTTTTTTTTTTTTATCTCAGAAAAATCCATGGATCCTGATTCACATATTTGTCAGATTTTTCTGACTTTTTTAAAATAACAAGGGTGGTCTCCCGCCCTTTATTTTTTCCTCGGGTGGGCCACTTCCCATGGGCATTGGGGGATTGAGAAAGGAGAGCGTATAAGGGGCCCCCTTCCTGGGCTTATATTAGGCCCCAGGGACAATGAACCTCCTGGGGGCAAATTCTTTATTCTATATGGGAGGGCCTGTACGGCCTCCACCAAAGCCCCAGGGATCAAGACTTCCCCAGGGTTAAATAACAAGTTTGTGTTGGAGGCCAGTGTGGACCCCCTTCAGCCCCAGGGACCACCACCTCCCTGGGCCTGAAAAAAAGATAAAGAAGGAGGTCCTTTGTGGGCACTTGGGATCACCACCTTCCCTGGCAAAGCTTAGCCCTGGGCTACCTCCTGCTATGTCCTGGGGTACCCAACCCCAGGACATAGCTGTGTGCTCTGACTTGGTGGGAGCTATGAAAGCTCCCATCAAGTCAGAGCAAACACTTCAGTACCAGCAAGCAAGAGCTGTCCAACAGCTTTTGCGTTCTGGGAGCCGAGGCTTCCTCTGCTTCCTTGCGTGTAGACATGTGGTCAGGGAAACATAGGAAATAATCGCTCTGCCAGGGAAAGCGCTGCTTCCCTTGAACTAATAGCGCTTGAAAAGTGCTTTCTTTGGCTGTGGAGGTATCACCGCTGCGACCCGGGCCGTGTTTCATGTAGCGGCGGAGTTCAACTGCCGTTTTGTGCCCCCGGGGCACAAGAAAACTGAGTTAGCAGAACACCGGAGCAAGTGTGCTCCTATCGGTGCCCCTGGGCCGAGGTCTGCTCCGTGGAGCACCCCCGGGGCACCAGAAGGCCCTGACTTAAGGGCCTCCACCGCCGCAGCCCAGGGAAGGAAAACACAGTCGCCTGCCGGCCGGGCAGGATATTCTGGGTGCGGCAGGTCCCGTTGTGAGCCTTCCGCAGGCTCAGTACTCGCTCCTGGAGGAGCACGACGAATTCCAGCTGCTAAGGCCCGAGGGGCCTCGCCGGAGGGGGACCGAAGCTCGCTGGGCCTCCCTCCCTCCTTATTGGGCCACCGCTTCGGAGCGGGCGGGGTGGAAGCCTCGTCAGAGGCTCCCTGCGCCGCCGGGCCCTTTTGTTTGTGGCAGGTCCCAGGAGGGGCCTGTCCTTATGCAGAGGGGGTGCGTGCCGCCCCCCTCTTTCCCATAAAAGTATTGGGTGACCTTGGCCCCCCACGTGAGGGCCGGTGGAGGCCCGGGGGGAGCCCCCAATGATCGCGGGCCCCAGGACGGCCCGTCAGTAGTGCAGAGGGGGTGCGTGCTGCCCCCGCTTCCCCAGAATTTTAAGGAGGCCCCCACATTGCACAGAGGAGCGCCGGGGGCCCCTTTCTTCTTTGTCTTCTAGGCACTGGAGGTGCCGTTATCATCAACCAGGTATTTCTAAGTGACAATGTATATACCAAAAGTTATTATTAGAGACTTTATTGTATTATATGTTGCCTACCTGTTTTATGATGTTTTTATCATGTGTGCAAATGTTCCTTTTATGGACATGCTTGCTAATATGTTTTTTTTAACTTGCCATATGTTTTCCAATGTTCCTACTATGGCCATTTTATGATATTCATATGACAGGTGCTTTGGTGTAATAGTGTTTCCTGACTACTGCTTATGTTGCAGAATACTGAGTAACCTGTGTGTTATGTGTAACTACTGCTAGTTTGCAGAGTAACTAATGTGTAACATTCTGACAACTGCTAAGGTAGCAGGATAGTACTGATATGTGATGTTTGGTCTAATAATTGTGTTGTGTACAATACAGTATATTTTCATATAATCTGGTGTTGTGTTTTCTTTGTGGTGGGGATATTGCGTCACATGTGTTGTGTGTGTTGTGCAAACGCTTTACACATTGCCTTTGGGATAAGCCTGACTGCTCGTGCCAAGCTACCAAGGGGGTGAGCAGGGGTTATCTTGGACGTATAACTCCCTTGCCCTCACTAGAGTGGGTAGGTTCTGCCTGGCTGAGGTGCATACCCTAGCCAACCAGAAACCCCATTTCTAACAACCTTATTTTGGGTGTACGAGCCAGTAAATATTTTTTTAGGGACCAACCACTCTACTAGTATGACCGTTCCATGATGCTGCTAGAAATGCTGCGATTTTGCCTGGTAAATAATGTTTTCTTATTCCAGACACAATGGTACAGTCAATTAACTGCACCAGTTATGCTGCATTTTCACGGGGTGGAGGGAGGTGGAACATATATAGACAGGATCAAATGAGAAACGGACGAAGTATATGGACAAAGTACATAGATTACCTATTTGTAATTTGGGATGGCCCCCTGGTTGATCTAGAAAGAGTTTCTCTCCTTTATGGCTTTAAATGATTGAATGCAAAAAGAACAAGTGATGGACAGAATGCTGAACAATGTCAAACATTCACCCCCCTACAGAGATCTGGTCCTAAAACCATTGTTTATTTGCTACCCACGCCATTCTAGTTTGGACCCAGCCATGTGCAAATCAGACTTGACCCTGTTCCCCTGTCCAGCTCGAACTGCCAAGCCAGGTCCTCCCTGGACTGGAAACAAGCATCCTGGGACCGGTTTCACGGTATCACTCTTCATCAGCCAGGCTAGCTTGACTCCAGTGGCATGGGGGAGCAAGGGACCCACGTCTGGGCATACCCTTTCCACCAAAGGTAACAAATGCAAAAAGAAAGAATGATTTAAATCTCTGTTTCATTTCCCGTGAAATAAAATGGTGGCCTCAACTTTTTAGTCAGGCTGTGGGCAGCAATTGCAACGCCTCTTTTCGCATGCATATTCGTGAAAATTCATGAATTTTCGCAAATGTTTTGCAAGCCCAGATATACAAATGTGGATTTTCTTTAATTTATTGTACACTACTGAATGGATTTATACCAAATAGGCAAAAGCGTAATCTGCCTACTGAAAGCTAGCTTTCTGCCAAATTTGGTGTAATTCCGTCCAGTGGTTTGGGCTGTACTCGTGTCTAAAAGTCCAAATGGAATTCACAATGGAAACTCAGCTTCCCCCCGCCTCCTTTTTCTCACCCCCCACCCGATTGACTTATCACTCAAATCACCAGGGCATTAAAAAAAAAAAGAAATGTGTAGATTCGTCAAATGGTGCTAAAGATATAGGCAAGTAAAAAAAATGCCTTTTCTATGGAAACATGGTCCTAACTATGACTACCTAGTGGTGATATATATATATATATATATATATATATATATATATATATATATATATATATATATATATATATATATATATTTACCTTCTACCGTCAGTAGGTAGTTATAGTTAGAACCCAGTTTCCATAGGAAAATAGTTTTTTGTTTTGCCAATAACTTTGGCACCGCTTGATGAATCTTCATGAAATTTTCAAAATGTGGCAGAAAGCTAGCTCTTGGTCCAGAAAGCATGATTTTTGTGATTTGGTGTAAATCCATTCAGTAGTTTTAGAGTAATTAGAGATAAAAAAAAATACATAGATATCTAGGGACGTGGATCCTCTGTTGATCCAACTGTCCCCTTGGATGTGGCAGTTGTGACCCCTGACTTGCCTCTTGCGACCCCTGGCAGCACCTTTGCGACCCCTGGCCTTAGAGGTAGAAAAATCAGTGCCTGGAACACAGCAGCTGGTCATCCTTATGGACGTGGCCTATGGCTACAGTCTCCTTGCTTTCTGTCAATTTGTTAATACCCTAATATTGAATAATGGATTATTCACTATTAGTGTAAAAAAGTGGGGTACAACTAGCTGCAATACAACTTTCGCTGGCAGCTAAGGTAAGTCAAAAATACTTTAAAATGTAGGTTGAACGGGTGCTTGCCAGTGAGAGTATATTTATGTGAGAGATAATCTGTATGTGTAAACATGTCTCTGTGAGTGAAAATAAATGTCAATGGGTGTTAGATGTCACTTCCGCTACTCCGGGCATTTTGGCAAATTGACGTCCATGACTGTTCCCCTGTTGATATTTGTCTGGCTGCCAACACTTGAACATGGAAGTGTTGGCAGCCATCTTGGGAGTTGGCTTCAGCCGAGTCCCACAAAAAGTTAAAAAGAAAAGGAAAGGGGCCAGGGTAGGCTCACCCTGAGTCCCTAGCCTTGGTCTAGTGGTTGCTCCCGGAACCCGCCAGGGCTAAAAAGTATATTTTTTTTATCTCAGAAAAATTCATGGATCCTGATTCACATATTGGTCAGATTTTTCTGACTTTTTTAAAATAACAAGGGTGGTCTCCCGTCCTTTATTTTGTCCTCGGGTGGGCCACTCCCCATGGGCATTGGGGGGATTGAGAAAGGAGGGGGTATAAGGGGCCCCCTTCCTGGGCTTATATTAGGCCCCAGGGACAACAAACCTCCTGGGGGCAAATTCTTTATTCTATATGGGAGGGCCTGTATGGCCTCCACCAAAGCCCCAGGGATCAAGACTTCCCCAGGGTTAAATAACAAGCTTGTGTTGGAGGCCAGTGTGGACCCCCTTCAGCCCCAGGGAGCACCACCTCCCTGGGCCCTAAAAAAAGATAAAGAAGGGGGTCCTTTGTGGGCACTTGTGATCACCACCTTCCCGGGCAAAGGTTAGCTCTGGGCTACCTCCTGCTATATCCTGGGGTACCCAACCCCATGACATAGCTGTTCGCTCTGACTTGGTGGGAGCTATGAAAGCTCCCATCAAGTCAGAGCAAACACTTCAGTACCAGCAAGCAAGAGCTGTCAAACAGCTCTTGCATTCTGGGAGCCGAGGCTTCCTCTGCTTCCCTGCGTGTAGACATGTGGTCAGGGAAACATAGGAAATAATTGCTCTAACAGTCAGGGAGCCGCATGTTTAGCAGCTCAATGTCTGTGACAGCAATGCTGGCTCCTGCAGGAGGCGGGGATCCGGCTGGAACCATAGGGGCATTCAACGGTCGTGACTGGGTGCCCTGGGGTGCACCAAGGTAAAATGACGATGCCCCGAGGGATAGGGCCCCCAGGGCTGAGATCAGTCCGAGGGGGGCTGCGTGGCCCCTCTCTTCTATTAAGTGTTTGTACTAAGTGATTCCATATTAAAAAATGATCTGAAATCCTTTGAGAAGGTGAATACATCATTGATCTATTAGAGCGCAATCTTTATGAGACTGAGACAAGTGGTTTCTTTCTTGTCCTCTTCTGGTAGAAGCAGAGTCCATGGTTCTCCCTTTAAATTGCTATGAGTATGCAAATGTGCAAATTACCTGCAAGCTCCGCCCACTTGGCCCCTCCCAATCCACCTTAGTGGTATGCAAAGGTCTTCCCGCCTTTTACCAGGATGATGTACAGCCGATCTTGGTTGTGCTTTCTTGATGCCGAGGAATATGAGGACATCTCCACAAAACAAAGAAGCACTTACATCATATAGATAAGAGAAAGGACCCTAGTTTGGTGGACAGGTACATCTTTGCAGTCTCAAGGACCTCTTTGTAGGAGGATTCATGTTATCACAGGATTTTGGAGATAGACACATGAGTCGCAATCACATTTCCAAACACACCCAAGTTTGCTGGAGACACTTCCTCATGGTCCACTATGCAGCTGTAGTGTAGAATATGCACTGAACATTTACCCAAGGAGGCAGAAAGAACTCTACTTGAATAGATATTTTGTGCAAAACTGTGGACTCTTGTTGGATAAAAGGACAGGTGAGATTCCTTTTTGGCCGAGTCTCTCACGCAGCTGCTGACACACCCACAGAGACACTCACACACTCCCTCACAGATGCACTCAGACACTAACTCAGACATTCATGCACCTACTCACAGACCCACTCAGAGAGCCAACTATACTCTCATGCACAAATTCCTGGACCTACTCAGACAACTCCACTCTCATGCACCCATTCATGGACCTACTCAGACATCCACACACCCAATCGCAGACCCTCTCAGACAATCATGTACCTACTCACAGACCCACTTAGACAGTCATGTATCTTGAGGACCTACTCAAAGAGTCATGCATCCACTCACACAATCACTCAGAGTCTCATGAACCCACTCATAGACCACTGAGGTACTCATGCATACACTCACAGATCCACTCAGAAACTTATGCATGTGGGGTTGGGAGGTTATATGGGGTTGGCTGCAGGGCCTAGCCACAGGACACTCGTGCTAAAGCATTTCTCCTCTGATCACGTGGAGGGGGCGAGAGAGGCATCAAAGTAAAGGAAAGGCCTTTCCTTTCCTTTGATGTTTCTCTCAGCATTTCTGGGGGGCAAATTATTTCAAGGTCATTTCTGGCCCCCCTGGGGGCAGCTAGCCTTTTCTAAGTAGGCTGATCTGCCCCCGGGTTGCAGAATCCACTAGACACCAGGAATCATTTTTTTTTTCTTTTTTTTTATATTTATACGTGGGGAGCGACTCATTAGGCAAGGGTCACTCCCCGGTGGGGGGGAATTATCCTTAGGCCATTTCTGCCCCCATCTGCCTATTTTTATTAGGCCAATCTGCCATCGAGGGGGGCAGAAACCAATAGACACCAGGGATTTTTTTTGTGGTTAACTGCATGCAAGGGGAGTGACCCATTTGGGGCAGATCGGCCTATTTTTGGAAGGCCCATCTGCCCTCAAAGGGGTCAGAAAGCCCACTAGAGACCAGATAAGATTTTGTTTTTCAAAAACAGAGGGTGGGGGTATGGCCATACCCCACTCCAAATAAATGGGGCCAAAGTTGTCCTGCCCACCGGTGGGCAGATGGGGCAATTACCTCCAATCCACTCCCGGGGGGGGACAGAAAGCCTACTAGATGCCAGGGAATTAAAAAAATACAAAACAGTGGGGTGGTGGCTACCAACCAATATGGGCATGGTTATCCCCCCACCCCAACTGAATGGGTCTTTCAGCTCTTCCCCGCACACTAAAACATCTTATCCCACGGCAAGCAAGAAGACATTTGATTATTTTGGGTTTTGGTTTCACATTTGGGCCAAGAGAGCGTATCTAACTCTCAAAATCATCCCACTTGGAATGGTGTGGGCTGCACTTTTTGGACTTTGGGACGCTGCCATGTAGAAAAATCCAAAAGACCTAGACACATCTGAAAACTAAACATCTGGGTGAGTCCAGGGTGGTGTGCTTCAAATGCACCCTGCACCATTTTCTTACCCACAATACCCTGAAAACCTCCATCTTTGCTGGAAATCACACATTTTTCCCACATTTATGTGATGGAAACTTCCGGAATCTACAGGAATCCACATAATTCCTACCAACCAGCATTGTCGCATGTATACCGATAAACAATCTGCCCCACGTGTCAGCCTAAAAATGTTTTTTTTCAAACTGCCCTTTGGACCCGCTTTAGTTCCCCCTCATTTTTGACATGTTTTTGGTTCTTCCCTGTCACTGGCATTTGGCCCACCTATACAAGTGAGGTATCATTTTTACCGGGAGACTGGGGGAATGTTGGGTGGTAGGAAATTTGTGCAAAAATATCATTTTTTAGATAAATTTGAGGTTTGCTGAGGATTCTGGGTAAGACAACACCAGGGGATCCACGCAAGTCACACCTCCCTGGATTCCCTTGTGTGTCTATTTTTCAGAAATGTTTGGGTTTGGTATGTTTCCCTAGATGGCTGCTGAGCCAAGGACCAATAAAGCAGGTGCCCCCCTCCCCGGCAAAAACAGGTAGTTTTGCATTCGATAATTTTGATGTGTCCACATAGTGTTTTGGGGCATTTCCTGCCGTTTGCACACTAGTCGTAAACCATTTCTATCGGGAGACCTGGGGGAACACTGGGTAGAAGGAAGTGTGTGGTTCCCCTCAGATTTCAGAACTTTGCAGCACCGAAATGTGAGGAAAAAGTTTTTTTTTTGCCTCATTTTGAGGTTTGCTAAGGATTCTGGGTAGCAGAACCTGGTGAGAGTACCACAAGTTACCCCATCCTGGGTTTGCCTAGGTGTCTAGTTTTCAGAAATGTTCAGGTTTGCTAGGTTTTCATAGGTGCCGGATGAGCTAGAGCCCAAACTCCACTGCTAGGCACGTTGCAAAAAACAGGTCTGTTTTCTTTGGGAAGATGTGATGTGTCCACATTGTGTTTTGGGGCATTTCCTGTTGCGGGCACTAGGCCTACCCACACACGTGAGGTACCATTTTTATCAGGAGACTTGGGGGAATGCTGGATGGAAGGATATTTGTGGCTCCTCTCAGATTCCAGAACTCTCTGTCACCGAAATTTGAGGAAAAAGTGTTTTTTGGGCCACATTTTGAGGTTTGCAGAGGATTCTGGGTAACAGAACCTGGTGAGAACCCTACAAGTCACCCCATCTTGGATTTCCCTAGGTGTCTAGTTTTAAAAAATGTGCAGGTTTGGTAGGTTTCCCTAGGTGCCTGCTGAGCCAAAATCCACAGCAAGGCACTTTGTAAAAAACATGTAAATCTCAATGTAAAACTGTGATGTGTCCATGTTGCGTTTCCTGTCTCAGGTACTAGGACTACCCACACAAGTGAGGTACCATTTTTATCGGGAGACTTGGGGGAAAACAGAATAGAAGAATACATGTTATTGGCCCTTGTCTTTCTCAACTTTTTTTCCTTCCAAATGTTAGACAGTGTGTAAAAAAGACGTCTATTTGAGAAATGCTTCTCAACACCTTATCTTGTGCCCATTTTGGAAATGCAAAGGTTTTCTTGATACCTATTTTTCACCCTTTATATTTCAGCAAATGAATTGCTGTATACCCAGTATAGAATGGAAACCCATTGCAAGGTGAGGCTCATTTATTGGCTCTGGGAACCTAGCGTTCTTGATGAACCTATAAGCCTATATACCCTCACAACCCGAAGAGTCCAGCAGACGTAACGGTATACTGTTTTAAAAAATCTGACATTGCAGGCAAAAGTTACAGAGTAAAATGTGGAGCAAAATGGCTGTTTTTTTACCTCAATTTCAATATTTTCCTATTTCAGCTGTTATTTTTTGTAGGAAAGCCTTGTAGGATCTACACAAATGATCCTACAATGATCCTTGGTGAATTCAGAATGTTGTCTACATTTCAGAAATGTATAGCTTTCGGGATCTAGCATTGGTTTTACACCCATTTCTGTCACTAACTGGAAGGAGGCTAAAAGCACAAAAAATAGTAATAATGGGGTATGTCCCAGTAAAATGCCAAAATTGTGTTGAAAAATGTGGTTTTCTGATTCAAGTCTGCCTCTTCCTGAAAGCTGGGAAGATGGTGATTTTAGCACTGCAAACCCTTTGTTGATACCATTTTCAAGGGAAAAAAACACAAGCCTTCTACTGCAGCCCTTGTTTCCCTTTTTGTTTTAAAAAACAAAGGCCCTCATTACAACCCTGGTGGTAAAAGGCGGTTGCCGCCGTGCAGAAGACCGCCAAAAAACCGCCGCGGGCGGGGAATCCCGCTACAGCTATTATGACCCACATCTCGGAATCCGCCGAAATTCAGACACCCACACAACTCCGCCACATCAAAGGTCAGTGTTAAACTGGCGAAAACAAAACCTCCACCGTCACGCCAACAGAAATACGCCCACACTATCACGACACACGAATCCACGCGGCGGTCTTTCAACCGCGGTATTCCATTGGCGGTACACACCGCCGCGCTCGAAATACACACACATCTCCAAAACACCGCAACATTTGATAATTCCAAATACACACCTGATACACATACAAACACCACTCCCACACACCCAACACTATATAAAACACACACCCACATCACCCACAAACCCCTACGACCACAATTCATGGACGAAGGCCAGATAGACAGAGAGCACAGCAACTGAGAACCCCACCACACAGAGGCACACAACACCATCACCCATACAACATTACACGCAAAAAACACCACACACCACTACACATCAAAACACACATCAACACTTACACCACCCCACACATCACCCACACCACCCCAAGTCACGCCAAAGACATCCCCGGTTTACAGAGGAGGAGCTCAGGGTCATGGTGGAGGAAATCCTACGGGTAGAGCCACAGCTATTTGGCTCACAGGTGCAGCACACATCCATACCCAGGAAGATGGAGCTACGGCAAAGAATCGTGGACAGGGTCAACTCTGTGGGACAGCATCCAAGAAATCGGGAGGACATCAGGAAGAGGTGGAACGACCTACGGGTGAAGGTGCGTTCAGTGGTCTCCAGGCACAACATCGCGGTACAGCGGACTGGTGGCGGACCCCCACCTCCTCCCCCACAACTAACAACATGGGAGGAGCAAGTCTTGACCATCATGCATCCAGAGGGCCTCGGAGGAGTCGGTGGAGGAATGGACACTGGTAAGTCAAATCTCAACTATCATATCCCCCACCCTACCTGCATGCTATCACACACCCCCACCCTCACCCCCTCCCCTAACACTTACACTCCTCACTAATGTCCTAATAACACAATCCACTCATCCCAACACCAAGCCCTGTATGACACAACTAAGCATGGTCACCCCTCACCAAAGCATGCTCACTGCACATACCCAGAACAATCCCCTAACCATCATCACACAAACCCACACACAGGAATGCTTGCACTGGGGTACACAAACATCCACCCATTGCACACCATTACACACACACATGCAATAATCATGCTCTTATATCCCTGCAGGACCACTAAGGAACGTCACCACACCGGAGGGTCCAGACAACCCCAAACCACCCACAGAAGAGGCCCAGAGTGACAACAGCAGCTCTGCCCTACTGGATCCTGATGACCAGCCCGGACCATCGTGGGCCTCTGGACAGTCGGTTTCCCCTTGCACAGGCACAGCCCAACACTGACTTTCCACCCTCGGGTAACACCAGCACAGCACCCACCCAGCGGGCCCATACCTCCATACCCAGGACACGTCAATCAGCGGTGTGTCCACCACTACAGGGAACCCAGGATAACCCACCACCCCAACAACAACAGGGACCTGGGGGCAGTGGTAGTGGGCACACGGTCCAGGGGACGAAGGCACAGGAACACAGGGGAACTGGGAGGGCTGCTGTGCGACAGGGGGCGGACAGGCCAAGGGAACCCACTCTCCACGAGGCCCTCTCCTCCATCATGAGAGCATACCACCACTCCCAGGAGACGATGGCGACGGTCCTGGACAAGTTTCAGGACACCCAGCGCCTGCAGGAGGAGCAGTATTTGGGGTTCAGGGAGGAGCTCAGAACCATCAGCTCCGCTCTGTGCACCATCGTAGGGGTGCTGAAGGACATACAAAAGACCATGAGGGACACCGTGGTACTCCAAGGGGCCCCTGACACTAGCCAGGACGATGAAATGCCCACCACCTCCTCCGGTGCTAGTGGACAGGACGCCCCGCCACAGGACCACCACACCAGCACCGCACCCCCTGCAGACGGACAACCACCACGCAAGCGGTCCCTGAGATCCAGGAACAGGACAGAGCAAGATAGCAAGACCCCCGCCAGGAAATGAGACCACCCTGATTGTCCTCCCACTGTCCCACTTTGTTACCCTGTCCATACTGAAACTGCCCCAGCTCCACTTCCTATGCCCATATGGGCAGTGCACCTGTGAGACTAATAGACTGGACTCTGCCATGGACATTCCTCCACCGTCCCCCATCACCATATTACTACCCCCTCCATATTTGGGCACTTAAATAAACACCCTTGAACCACAAAACAATCTGGAGTCAGTCTGTGATTTGGTAAATATGTATAATCAATGACAGTGTCAAAATGCGTTTCCAATTGTAAAGCCAACATACCTATGTCACACATCACAAGTCCTTGAAGGATGCAAGCAGATGACACACGTTGCTAACCACACCTGTGAAACCATAATGGAAAGGTACAACTCAGTGACCAAATACTGCTATGAAATGACAGACAGGATAGAGGTAGAAGTGCGAAAGTGAATGTAATGGTAAAAAGAAAACTGTTCTCACCTGTGTGTCACTGGAAATATTGCTGTATGACTGACTCTCTGTTGTCTATGTCTTCTTCCTCAGCGTCCTCCTCATCACTGTCCACAGGCTCCGCAGGCTCCACAGCTGCCACAACACCGTCATCTGGACCATCTTCCTGCAGAAAAGGCACCCGGCGTCGCAAAGCAAGATTGTGAAGCATCGAGCAGGCTATGATGATCTGGCACACCTTCTTCGTGAGTAGAATAGGGAAACACCTGTCATATGGAGGCACCTGAACCTGGCCTTCAGGAGGCCGAAGGTGCGTTCGATCACCCTCCTAGTCCGCCCATGGGCCTCATTGTAGCGTTCCTCTGCCCTGGGATTCCTCACTGGGGTCAATAGCCAGGACAGGTTGGGGTTACCAGAGTCCCCTAATAGCCACACACGGTGCCTCTAGAGTTGACCCACCATATAAGGGATGCTGCTATTCCGCAGGATGTAGGCGTCATGCACTGAGCCAGGGAACATAGCATTTACCTGCGAGATGTACTGGTCTGCCAAACATACTATCTGTACATTCATCGAATTATAACTCTTCCTGTTCCTGTACACCTGTTCACTCCTGTGGGGGGGGACCAAAGCTACATGGGTCCCATCAATAGCACCTATGATGTTGGGGATATGTCCAAGGGCATAGAAGTCACCTTTAACAGTAGCCAAATCCTCCACCTGAGGGAAAACGATGTAGCTCCTTACGTGTTTCAGCAGGGCAGACAACACTCTGGACAACACGTTGGAAAACATAAGCTGGGACATCCCTGATGCCATGGCCACTGTTGTCTGAAAATACCCACTTGCAAGGAAATGGAGCACTGACAGCACCTGCACGTCAGGGGGGATTCCTGTGGGATGGCGGATTGGTGAAATCAGGTCTGGCTCCAACTGGGTACATAGTTCCTGGATAGTGACACGGTCAAACCTGCAGGTGATGATCAAATGTCGCTCCTCCATTGTCAACAGGACCACCAGCGGTCGGTACACCGGAGGATTCTACCATCTTCTCAAATGTCCCAGCTGACGGTGCCTAGGAAGGACAACAGCGACCACAGACTCAACAAAATCCCAGGTATGTACCCACAGATACACAGAACACGACACCAAAGACAAAAATCTTCCTGTATGTGTGTCGAGTGTAGGCCTAGGTATGTGTGACGCAGTAGTAAATGAAGCCATGTGGGCCCCTGAAATGGCGGCTGCCTGACCTCTAAACTGGGACAATGGGGTGTGAGGTAACTTCGCTGGCGTTGTACACCATCGCGGTAGGCGGTCGTAGACCGCGGCGCAATGCTGCATTGGTTAACATTGGACCCTATGGGTCCCAGGAGCCAATGATGAATTGCGCCGGCGGTGATGATACGCACCGCCGCGGACGTCACCGCCGCGGACGTGACCGCCATTTTCTATCTGTTCAATCACTCGATACTTGATCTTCGACAGGAGAGTACCTACACTGCAAGTGCTGCTGTGACCTCGGTCTGGAAGAGACAATGGCTGCTGCGTCTGGGGAAAGGGCCCCTGCCTTCAATGCTCAGGAGTTGGAGAAGCTAGTAGACGGGGTCCTCCCCCAGTACACGCTACTCTATGGTCCTCCAGACCAACAGGTAAGTACACAGGGAGTACGTTGTATGGGCTATGCCTGTGTGGAGAGGGCTGGTTGTAAGAGGGAAGGGGGCAGAGTTCAGGGAACATGAATGAGTGTGAATGCATGTGCCACATGGCAAGGGCAGGGATGTAGGCCACTCACTTTGACGGCGCAGTTGGTAATGACTTCTCCTCTTCCCCTGTGCATGTCATGTAGGTCAGCGCCCACCAGAAGAAGGACATTTGGCGTGCCATCGCCAAGGACGTACGGACCCTGGGGGTCCACCAGAGACGGGGCACCCACTGCCGTAAAAGATGGGAGGACATTCACAGCTGGAGCAAGAAGACGGTGGAGGCTCAGCTGGGGATGGTTCCCAACGTGGGAGGGGTGCCCGTCGCACCATGACCCCCCTGATGTTCCGGATCCTGGCGGTGGCCTACCCGGAGTTGGATGGGCGCTTGAGGGCATCACAGCAGACACAAGGGGGTGAGTACACCCTCATTCTGGGGACTTTGCGCGCAGTTGAGGGGTCTGGGTGAGGGAGGAGGGCTGTGGGTTACCCTAGGCCAGGGCGACATCCGTAGGCTAGGCCCCTCCGTAATGCATGCCATGTGCCACTCCACCCCACCTCAGTAGAGTGCCAAGTACAGGTATACATGCCCCTGTGGCATCCATGTGTGCAGATGTCCACCATAGCGATGTAGGCCAGATCCCAGGAATTGCAGCTGCAGAGGCCTAGAGCGCGGCGTAGTGCAGGGGGCTGCTGTGTCTGTATTGTCTGCCAGCGGTAAGCCATGCACTCAACCTCTTTTTCTTCTGTCGTCCCTCCCCTTTTTGTGCTCTCCCTGTTCTTTTGTGCATCAGCATCATCAGGCGGAGGTACAGTGGCACCGGAGCACGAGGGAGCTGCATCCCACATGGCCATGGAGGGCCACACCACGGACTCAGAATGCACCAGTGGGACGGAGGGCGAGGGGAGCTTCACGTCGGTCACCGGATCACCAAACAGTGACACGGACTCGTCCGCCGATGGGAGCTCCCTTGTGGTGGCGGCACCATCTGTGCCCACCACTTCTACAGGTACAGCCGCCACCTCCCCTACCAGCACCGCCCTCCCAGCAGCCCCTCAGCGTTTGCCCCGTGCCCGCTCACCCAGGAGGGTGGGCATCACCTTCGCCCCAGGCACCTCAGCCCCTGCCCCTGTCACCCCTGCTGCCCTCAGTGAGGAGGCCATTGACCTCCTCAGGTCACTCACTGTTGGGCAGTCTACCATTGTGAATGCCATCCAGGGTATAGAAAGGGAGTTGCAACATGGTAATGCATTCCTGGAGGGCATTCATTCTGGTCAGGCTGCCGTTCATCGAACCCTGCAATCTCTGGCCTCAGCACTGATGGCAGCCATTGTCCCTGTGTCTAGCCTCCCCCCTCTAACTTCCTCCCCCCAGACCCAATCCCCTGTACTTCAGCCTATCCCAAGCACACCATCAGACAAGCATGCATATACCTCAACACACAAAAGTAGCACAGGTAAACATAGGCACCACACATCCCACAGGCACTCACACAAGCATTACCCAGATACAGACACAGCAACATCTACTGCCTCCACTGTGTCCCCCTCCTCGTTGTCTCCCTCCTCCCTCCCAGTCTCGTCTACACTCTCACCTGCATGCAGTACATCTACAGGCACTAGGACTCGCACCAGAACACCCAGTACCACACCCCGCTCACCTGCACTCACCACCCCCACTACCATTTACACGTCCCCTGTGTCTTCTCCCAGTGTGTCTGTGAAGCCCCCTCCCAAAGTACACAAACGCGGGCACCCACACACCCAACATCCATCCACCTCACGACAGCCTCCAGTACCTGCACCTGCACCCAAAACACCTAAAGTGACACCTCCTACAACCACCTCCTCTTCCTCCACTCCCAGTCCCCCTCCAGCTACCCATCCCAGTGTTCGTCAGAAACTCTCCCTCAGCAACGTTGACCTCTTTGCCCTCACCCCCACCCCTCCAATTCTTAAGTCACGTAGTAGCGCCTCAGCCAAAAAGACTCCAGTACCAGTGGTGGTGTTCAAGGTGTGTGGAGTGCACCGGTCACCAGTGCAGGCAGTGTGACACGGAGCCAAAGCACTGCCAGTCCACCCCCTGTAAAGCATCTCAAGTTGGAAAGTGGCAGACGTGACAGGGTGAAGACTCCTGGCGGAAAAACTGCTCACAAGGGTCCCAGGGGGATTGCAGAGTCAGCTGTGACTCCTCCAAAGGTGGTGAAGTGCCAAAAGAAGTCTGCGCAGTCTGGTAAGAGCAGCACGACGGAGAAGAGCGCCATCCTCCCCGCCAGCACCGTCATCACTGGTCAGGAGACCACCGCCGAAGTCAGTGCCCAGGAGGGCAGGAGTATCGTCACTGGTCAGGAGACCACCGCCGGAGTCAGTGCCCAGGAGGGCCCCGGCAGCCACAGCCCCGCTGGGCAATGAGGGACCGTTATGACACACACCAATGCACAGGTCAGAGATCGCCATGGCAAAGCACCGCTGAACAAGGAACTCACCGCCATGGTGAAGACCGCTGAACAGGGCAGAGCACCGCCATGGCAAAGCACCGCTGAACAAGGAACTCACCGCCATGGTGAAGACCGCTAAACAGGGCAAAGCACCGCT
This sequence comes from Pleurodeles waltl, assembly GCF_031143425.1. NCBI lineage: Eukaryota > Metazoa > Chordata > Amphibia > Caudata > Salamandridae > Pleurodeles > Pleurodeles waltl. The sequence goes on along the minus strand of NC_090442.1, from coordinate 793,404,564 downwards.
GAACAGGGCAGAGAACCGCTGAACAGGTCAGAGACCGCCATGGCAAAGCACCGCTGAACAAGGAACTCACCGCCATGGTGAAGACCGCTGAACAGGGCAGAGCACCGCCATGGTGAAGACCGCTGAACAGGGCAGAGCACCGCTGAAGAATGAAAACACCGCCACATCAAGCATCGTTATCCCATGTACAGCTGGGACAGTGACGGAACAGGAAGCGTCACGGGGAGCCTGATGCAGTGTGGGCACCATTCCCCCTCCAGAACCAGTGGAGACTGTTATCCACTTGAGTGACTGTGGCTTTGCACTCCCTAGGATGGAACAGTGGGCAAACCACCCACTGTAGAGACTTGAGAGACTGTGGCTTTGCACTCCCCAGGATGGAACAGTGGGCAAACCAACCACTGTAGAGACTTGAGAGGCTGTGGCTTTGCACTCCCCAGGATGGAACAGTGGGCAAACCAACCACTGTAGAGACTTGAGAGACTGTGGCTTTGCACTCCCCAGGATGGAACAGTGGGCAAACCACCCACTGTAGAGACTTGAGAGACTGTGGCTTTGCACTCCCCAGGATGGAACAGTGGGCAACCCACCCACTGTAGAGACTTGAGAGACTGTGACTTTGCACTCCCCAGGATGTAACAGTGGGCAAACCACCCACTGTAGAGACTTGAGAGACTGTGGCTTTGCACTCCCCAGGATGGAACAGTGGGCATGGAGCCCTGTTGTGGATCTGGCGTGGTATTGTCATCCGGCTGAGGTGCCCCCCCCTTACCTTCCCCCTGAGGTGCCTTTTGTATTTCTATCTGATGCCCCAGCAGTGTTCTCTCCGTTTGTGGACAGGTATCTAATGTGGGCCTCGCCCATGCATTTTTGGCCCAGTGGTGCACGGACATTGATATGTGCATACCTGCACTACTTCTCGTAATGTATAAGAGCTGGAATGTGTATATATATCTGTGTATATTTGGTAACTGTATTTTGATACATTACAATTTTTGAACTGATTTCCTTTGGTCTTTGCATTCTTCCGGGGGGGTTGTGGGTTGTTCCTGTGATTTTGGAAATACATTGGTGTGTGTGTTGTAATGTGCGAGGGTGAGGGTGGGGGTGTGGGTGTTGCGTGTGTTCGTGGCTTTTGCCTCCCCCTCCCCTGTGTCGTAGGTGCAGTACTCACCGTTGTCTTCGCCGCCGCCGTTGCTGGTGTTCGTAAATGAGCAGGAAGACAAGGGCAGGTAGGATTTGTAATTCCGGCTCCATGGTGTCCTCCTTCCTCATGGGATGTGTAGAAGGTGAGCGTTTTCCCATTGCAAAAGCTGTTTCCGCCGTGTTTTTATCCACGGTGAATCCGCCCCGGAAAAGGTGGCGGATTGGCGGGTTGTGATACTGTGGGCGGTACATTGTCTCCCGCCTGTCTGTTGGCGGTGACCGCCGCGCTGCTTGTCTGTACCGCTGTGGCGGTCGGAGTGTTAAAGTGGCTGTCTATGTTGGCGGTTTCCGCCACGGTCATAATTCCCTTTTTTTGTCCGCCGGCCTGTTTGCGGAATTAACACACCTTTAACACCGTCCGCCAGGGTTGTAATGACCCCCAAAATGTTTGCTGTATTTTGGCTGATTTCTTTGTCTCCTCCAGGGGAACCCACAAACTCTGGGTACCTCTAGAATCCCTAGGATGTTGGAAAAAAAGAATGCAAATTTGGCGTGGGTAGCTTATGTGGACAAAACGTTCTGAGGGCCTAAGCATGAACTGCCCCAAATATCCAAAAAAAAGCCTGGCACCTAAGGGGGAAAGCCTGGTTAACCTAATGTTGCAAAACTGATTCATTTGAGTAGAAAGCAATTCTTATTATTAACTAGAACCCCCAACCACGGTGTTACATTTTAAATATTGAGTTGGTGCTTCTCCAGACCAAGCTCTCCTAAACTACACTGCCTATCAGTATGGATGATGTGACCTTGTCTTCTGGCCCATGTAACATTTAATATACACTGATTTACACACCTATGATTGATTGTCTCTGTGAAATGTGTGTGTGATGTAAACTGCTCTGACATCCTACACTGGAATGAGTGGCGCTATAACAATAATGAATTGCATCTCAGAGAGAGTGGTTATGGAGAGTTGAAGGGCACTGTTAACGGAGGGTAGTTGAGGAAATCTGTGGCAAAAATTGTCATTTTAGGTTGCCAACAAACATTGTTGCACATGGTGCCACCAGCGCTAAAGCTGGCCCTGTATGTAATTTATCTAATCCAACCGATTTCAGCCGTGGGGACTCTATCCCCCGTGGCCCAGGCTCAAAATATGTGCTTCTCCATTTGAGGGGGCAGCAGGGTCTTCCTGGGATGATTTGTGCCTTAGGCACCCCATCCCACGGGGTATTGTCTCAAAAAAAAAAATTATGTGGGAGAGGAGCTGCGTGGCCCACCTTGGCCACATTCAGTCCCATAGACATCAGCCTCCTGGGCCCGGCCTTAACATATATTCTTTCAGGGCACCCAGTCACCACCATTGGGGGCTATGGGGGAAGTCTGAATGCCCGTGGTCCCAGCCGGCCCCCCACCTTCTCTGGGAGCTGGCATTGCTGTCACAGACAGGGAGTTACTAAATATGAAGTTCCCTGTCTGTGAGAGCAGTTGTTTCCTCTGTTTCCCTGCCGGCATGTCTGTTAGCAGGGAAATAGAGGAAATCTCCACTCCCAGCAAACAAAAGCTGTTTGACAACTCTTGCTTGCTGGGAGCGGAGTTGTATTTGCTCTGACCGCCAAGTCAGAGCAAACAGTTATGTCCTGGGGGAGCGTACCGTGGTACATAGCAGAAGCTGGCCTTGCGGGGATGCAGTCCCCAGGGCCATTACCGGCTTCATGAGGGGGACCCGTGCAGCCCCCATCCAATGTTTAAACAGTGCCAGGGAGGCAGTGAACCCCAGGATTGGTGGTCTGCAATGGTACCCCTTCATTCTTTCAATTCAGCCCTGGGGAGGTGGCAACCGCCAGGGCTTCAGGGGGGCTGCGCACACACTGCATATAATCAAAACAGTCCTGGGAAGGTGGTGGACTCCGGGGGGTGCAAGGAGGCAAATGGCACTCTTTATCATGAAACAATTAATCCAGGGAGGTGGCGGTCCCTGGAGCTGCGGGGGGAGGTCCACAGGACACCACCATTATAATTAAAAAAGATATGGCCATAGGGAGGTGGTGGTCCCCAGGGCTGTGAGGGGCTGCATGGCTCCCACCTACTATTTAACTTGAGCCCCAGGAAGGTGACAGTCCATTAAAAAGTCCAGGAGGGGGCGCATGTGCCCCATCCTCCATTGTTAATATGCCCCCAGGACCAGGGGTTGTTAAGCCTTCATGTCCCTATATATATATATATATATATATACAAATCTGTATTTTCTTTAATATCTTAAAAACTACTGAACAGATTTACACCAAATAGCAAAAAGGGCGCTTTTTGGGCCAAGAGCTACCTTTCTGCCATATTTTGCGAAATTCCGTCCAGCAGTTCGGGATGCAGACCTGTTTAGAATCCATATTAGAATTAACATAGTGAAAACATGCTTTGGGACCCTTTTTCTCGGTCTCCGCTTGTTGGATCACCCCAAAACTTTCCAGAAAGCAGCTGATGTGAGCATCAAACATTTAGGGAAAATATCATCAAAGATTCATCAACCGGTGCCAAAGACACAGAGAAACTGTGTGTTTGGATGTTTGGATATATCTATATATCTATAGTACACAAACATGTTATACAATAATATTTACAAATACTTCTCTGTAATTTACTGCCCCTTATGAAGTATTGATGTTGTGACATCATATGTTGTGCCTGTGCAGTAATGACTCCTCATTGTAATGGGGATGTACCATTTTTCTGTAGGTAATGTTAGTATGAGTTTGGTTATAGAGTTTCATATATATGAACAGGTGCATTTGATGATTATTAGACTTGTACTTAGTTGAATTTTGATAAGGTTTATGGTTTCATTTATATATGAGGACTTTATTCAAAAGATAACTATGTTATAACTTACAAGGTAAATTCAGAGCCATTACGAGATGGTGGGGTACTATATTAAGGAGCCTTCTTTTTCAATGGTTCATGTTGAGGTGGAAGGTGAAGAGGGTGACTCAGGGAACAAGAAGCATAGAAATTGTTTTAAAAAAACTGGGCTTTTGGAGGGATATGTAAAGAGTCAAGCAAAGAAATTTCTCTAACTGAGTGGATTGGACCTTGGACCATGACAGCCAAGAATATCCTTCATGAATCACAGAAGAAAGGTGTGAAAGGAATTAAAAAAGAGGCTTTTCAAACAACTGAAGGAACACCTGAGGGTTGTGATGGAACTTTTAGGTTTTGGGATAAACAGTGAGAAATCAGTTTTAGAGTGTTTCCTGTTTCTAGCTTTTTAAGGGGGTCCAAGTGTGGAAGATAAAGGAGATTCACATTTCTTAAGCAGTGTTTTTTTACTCTGAGGGCTTTGGCTTATGTGGCTGGTCTGCTTTCAATTTCCATTGAGACTGTGCTATAAGGACTGCTACACTAGGGAGCTCTTCAAAGCTTTTAGGTGTCAATTTCTAGGTGGTGTTTTTTGGTACAGAGACAAAATAATTGTGGCACAGGAGGCTAGAGAAGAGATTGACTGGTTTTGGGAGAGTTTAGATGACTGAAATGGGTGGGTTATTTTTGGCACTCTGGGGGTCATTCTGACCCCGGCGGTCAGAGACCGCCGGGGTCGGCTGGCACCGCCGGGGCCAGGGCCGGCGGGAGCACCTCCGACAGACCGGCGGTGCCCCACAGGGCATTCTGACCGCGGCGGTTCGGCCGCGGTCAGATGCGGGAAACCGGCGGTCTCCCGCCGGTTTCCCGCTGCCCTGCAGAATCCTCCATGGCGGCGGAGCACGCTCCGCCGCCATGGGGATTCTGACACCCCCTACCGCCATTCTGTTCCTGGCGGGTCTCCCGCCAGGAACAGGATGGCGGTAGGGGGTGCCGCGGGGCCCCTGGGGGCCCCTGCAGTGCCCATGCCAATGGCATGGGCACTGCAGGGGCCCCCGTAAGAGGGCCCCACAAAGTATTTCAGTGTCTGCTATGCAGACACTGAAATACGCGACGGGTGCCACTGCACCCGTCGCACCTTCCCACTACGCCGGCTCAATTCTGAGCCGGCATCCTCGTGGGAAGGTTGATTTGCCCTGGGCTGGCGGGTGGCCTTTTGGCGGCCGCCCGCCAGCCCAGGGCAAATCCCAAAATACCCTCAGCGGTCTTTCGACCGCGGAGCGGTATTTTGGTGGGGGAACTTTGGCGGGCGGCCTCCGCCGCCCGCCGAAGTTAGAATCACCCCCTGTGTCTGATTATGAGACAGAATCTGAGGCTAGCAACCAAGATTGAGGAACACACAAGAAAAAGTAGGAAACTGAGTCAGTGGTGTGTTTTGGACGAGCATTATCTCAAGTTCGATATAAAACAGTGGTTCAGCAATGTGCTATGGAAATCACTTGAGAGGAGGCAGATCAAATCGTATTTTAGAGAAGATGAGGCAACTTTGGATTATTGATAAATCTGGAAAAATTACTTAGGGCAGAATACTTTCTAGGTCAGGGGGATTGGATGGTTCATAGTAATTCAAGGTATCTCTGCAATGTCAGTGAATGGATGTTGAATTTGAAGAGCTTTGTGTTGGTTCAGTTAGTATGGAGACCAGTAAAAGTCAACAGAGGTGACAGAGTGACAGCAGTAGATGTGCTTCAGCAGTATTGGACAATGTGGAGAGTTTTTTTTTTTTTTGTAGTGCACCAGCATATAATTTTCATGTTTGCACACAAAAGGTTTGCTTAATGTTGATGACTACTTTCTTTTTGGATTTAACAACCTTCATATTTAAGAGATATGGAGCTGGATTTCACTGGAATTCAGGTCAGGGCCTGCAATGCTAAAATAATTTATTTCCCATTCAGTCAATTAAGATCTGGAATGAATTCCAGAATCTGAAGTGACTATACAGTGGAGAAAAGGGCAAGGGAGGTAGAGAGAAAAAGAACACTCCATAAGTGTTTTCATAAGCTGAGTTCAGAAGCACAGCTGAAAGAAAGCATGCAGCTAGAACACTCAGGGCCTCATTATGAGTTTGGAGGAGGGGATTACTCCGTCCCAAAAGTGACGGATATCCCGTCCGCCGTTTTACAAGTTCCATAGGACATAATGGAACTTGTAATACGGCGGACGGGATATTTGTTACTTTTGGGATAGGGTAATCCCCTCCGCCAAATTTGTAATGAGGCACTCAGGGGGTTATTACAACTTTGGAGGAGGTGTTAATCCGTCCCAAAAGTGACGGTAAAGTGACGGATATACCACCAGCCGTATTACGAGTCCATTATATCCTATGGAACTCGTAATATGGCTGGTGGTATATCCGTCACTTTACCGTCACTTTTGGGACGGATTACCACCTCCTCCAAAGTTGTAATAACCCCCTCAGTCTGTAATGGACTGACAGGTAACCCTCTAATCATAGAAAACAAGTTCCTCTTTATTCAAATGTATTGGATCCTTCGCTGAATCTACCATGGTGGCACTGTCCTACCGGGATGAAGAAAGGAAGCTGATAATGAAGCATGACACTATTAGGTTTGATTTGACACAAGCTTTATTCGATCAAATAGATCATCAAAGCGAACATACAATAAATAATAAAATCGAAAAAGTATAAAATGCAATTCAATAAAACCCATACAAGCAATACACAATAAAAGGACTTATCCACTCATATTTAAAACTCATTGCTGACAGCAGAGTTACGTATGCGCCATGCTGCTATCAAATACTTGCTAACAGCATGTATTAAAACAGTAGAATGATGACTTTTTAAGATCCTCAGAGCAGAGGCGCAGTCTCTAATTCCCAATTCCTGGCACATGTTACGGATCCACCTTGACCTGGGAGAAGAATAGGCAGGGCAGAAAAACATGAAATGTTCGACTGTTTCAGATGTTGTGCCACATACGGGACATATATCAGTTACTGTTTTTGTACCCCATCTACACATCAAAGACTTCAGTGGCAACGACCCGAAGCGGAATCTGGCATATAGACTTTTGCCTAAGATATCGGGTATAGTGTCTAGATATGATTCAGATTGCGGGTACCACTTAAGATCTAAGAAGAGATTTGTTAGACAGCTGTGGGATCTACGAATAATGTAATCATTCCATACATAGGACCAGTATACGCGCTTCAACACTTTGGAATGGGCTTTCTCAAGTTTGTGGGGTTTTTCCCAGAAATCTCCAAGACCCAGGTTGCTAAACCATCTGGATACATGTTTTACCCAGGGAATAGAAGTTGAGTTGGGGCACTTTAGCAGATCTAAAAGTGAGGACTTGTAAACATCCAGTTCTGGTACAGTCCATAGCCTAACCCAATATAGAAGTGGTCTTAAAATAATTAGTTCAGCAATCCGTCTCAGGCCCAGATCTAAAAACAATGGAATCAGCGGAGTGCTTGGAGGGCAGGCACATAGAGCCCTCGCGAAGCTATTCTCTCCAATAGTTAACCTATTGCAGTCAGAAAAGCCCCAGACCTCCGCTCCATAGACGGCAGCTCCCTGTGCTCTGGCAATGTAGATCTTAATTGCCGGGGAGACAGTTTTTGCTGTTGTACCCCGAAAAAACCACAGGATAGATGCTGCGTTGTGTTGCAAGCGGCCAGCACTTTTGTTGACCTGATCTGCCCAGTGCATATTATCGGTGATCCTGATACCCAAGTAATCAATGGAGCTGACCTTATCCAAGGGGTCGCCTTCTAGGCATTTCTTCCGTACTCCAAGGCGGAGTGCCATTAACTTGGTTTTCTTGTGATTCAACTCTAGGCCGTAATCATGGGAGAAGGAATTAAGGGGGTCATTCTGACCTCAGCGGTAAAAGGCGCTTACCGCCGGTCAGAAGGCCGCCACAACACCGCTCCGGTCGCGGTAAACCGCCACGGTCATTCTGACCCTCAAGAGGCAAACCGCCAAAAACCCGACATCCACAAAAGTCCGCCACACCAACGGCCAGCGTTAAACTGGCGAAGACCAAACCTCCACCGTCACGCCAACAGAAATACGCCCATGCCATTACGACCCACGAATCCACGCAGCGGTCTTTCAACCGCGGTATTCCATTGGCGGTACACACCGCCGCGCTCAAAATACACATACAGCTCCAAAACACAGCCACATTGGACAATTTGAAATACACACACCTGAGACACATACACACAACACTCCCACACACCCAATTAACTATAAAACACACACCCACATCACCCACAAACCCCTACGACCACAAATCAGAGACGAAGCCCAGAGAGAGACAGCACAGAATAGAGAACACCATCACACAGAGGCACACTACACCATCACCCACACAACAACCACGCACAAAACACCACACACCACTACACTCACCACATTCATCACCGCAAACACCACCCCACACCTCATCCACACCACCCCATGGCACCCCCAAGACACCCCAGGTTCTCAGACGCAGAACTCAGGGTCATGGTGGAGGAAATAGTTCGGGTAGAGCCCCAGCTCTTCGGGGCACAGGTGCAGCACACCACCATTGCCAGGAAGATGGAGCTATGGCACAGAATAGTGGACAGGGTCAACGCTGTGGGACAGCATCCACGAAATCGGGACGACATCAGGAAGCAGTGGAACGACCTACGGGGGAAGGTGCGTTCCATGGTATCCAGGCACAACATCGCGATGCAGAAGACTGGTGGCGGACCCCCACCTCAACCCCCAGAATTTACAACATGGGAGGAACAGGTCTTGAACATCCTGCATCCTGAGGGCCTCGCAGGAGTATCTGGAGGAATGGACTCTGGTAAGTCTAATCTCAACTACTTCTTCCCCCCCACCCACCAGCATGCCACCTCATACCCCCCCTCCCCCCCATCCCCATCACACATCCTCCCTGCTAATGTCTCACCATCACAACCCACCCATCCCAACACCAAACCCTGCATGCCACCACAAACCATCAACACCCATCACCTAAGCATGCCCGCTGCACATACCCATCTCCCCCACAAACCGCCGTCACAACAGCCCCCACAAAGGAATGCCAGCACTGGGGTACACGGGCACCCACCCATTGCACGCTATGGCACACACAGAAGCAATAACCATACTCTTATACCCCTGCAGGACCCGAACGCCACCACACCGCCCAGGAGGGTCCAGAAATGTCCATCCCACCCCCAGAAGAGGCCCCCAGTGATGACAGCAGCTCTGTCTCCCTGGACCCAGATGACCAGCCCGGCCCATCGGGGACCTCGGGACAGTCGGTTCCCCTCAGACAGCCACAGGCCACAGCAGACCTACCCCCCTCTGGGAACACCAGCACAGCACCCACCCAGCGGGCCCATGCCTCTGTCTCCAGGACACGTCAATCAGCGGTGTGTCCACCACTACAGGGCACCCAGGTTAACCCACCACCCCAACAACAACAGGGACCTGGGGGCAGTGGTAGTGGGCACACGGTCCAGGGGACAGAGGCCCAGGGAAACAGGGGAACTGGGAGGGCTGCTGTGCGACAGGGGGGGTCAGGCCCAGGGAACCCACTCTCCACGAGGCCCTCACCTCCATCATGGGAGCATACCACCACTCCCAGGAGACGATAGCGACGGTCCTGGCCAGGTTCCAGGAGATCCAGGTACTGCAGGAGGAACAGTTTATGGGGTTCAGGGAAGAACAGAGAAACATTAGTTCCGCAATGGGCACCATCGTTGTGGCTCTCAACCAGATTGTCACCACATTGCGGGACCATGTGGCACCACAAAGGGCCCCTGTCATTAGCATGGACCAGGAACAGGCTACCACCTCCGCCGGCGCTAGTAGACAGAAGGCCCCGACACAAGAACAACCGGCCACCAGAACCCCACCTCCTGCAGAAGAAGAACCACCCCGCAAGCGGGGCCTGAGATCTAGGAAGAAGACAGAGTAGGATGCCAAGACCCCCGCCAGGAAAGGATACCCCCTGATGTCATCCCACTGTCCCACATTGTCACCCTTTCCAACCTTAAACTGCCCCTGCTCCACCTTCCACAGGCATATGGACAATGCACCTGTGAGACTGAAAATCTGGACTCTGCCATGGACATTCCTCCACCATCACCCATCACCGATTTTCAACCATGTCCCAAAATTGAGCACTTTAATAAACACACTTATTGCACACAAATAATCTGGAGTCTGCCTGTATTTTTGAAAATATGTATTAGACATAAACGTGCCAAAATGACCAGTTACATTGTGATGACAACATACCACTGTCACACAGCTGTAGTCCATGGGCAAACAAAGCAGAGGTCACGCAGTGGGGCCCACATCTCTGAAATTGGAAGGGAAAGTCATAACTCTGTTAGCATACACTGGGTGAAAAGGACAGACAGTAGAGAGGCAGGAGACTGTAAGTAAATGTAAAATGCCGGTGTTGATTCTTACCTGTGTGTTATTGAAAATACTGTTGTATCACTGTGTCCCTGTTGTCTGTGTCGTCCTCTTCGTCTTACTCCTCTTCACTCTCCACAGGCTCCACAGCTGCTACAACACCACCATCTGGACCATCCTCCTGCAGAAAAGGCACCTTGCGTCGCAAAGCCAGGTTGTGAAGCATACAGCAGGCCACGATGATCTGGCACACCTTCTTTGGTGAGTACATTAGGGATCCACCTGTCATATGCAGGCACCTAAACCTGGCCTTCAGGAGGCCGAAGGTCCGCTCGATCACCCTCCTAGTACGCCCATGTGTCTCATTGTACTGTTCCTCTGCCCTTGTCCTGGGATTCCTCACTGGGGTCAGTAACCACGACAGGTTGGGGTAACCTGAGTCACCAATTAGCCACACACAGTGTCTCTGTAGTTGTTCCATCACATAAGGGATGCTGCTATTTCGCATGATGTACGCGTCATGCACTGACCCAGGGAACTTGGCATTTACATGGGAGATGTACTGGTCAGCCAAACAGACCACCTGGACATTTATGGAATGATAACTTTTTCTGTTCCTGTACACCTGTTCACTTTCTCTGGGGGGTACCAAAGCCACAAGTGTCCCATCAATGGCACCAATGATGTTGGGAATATGTCCAAGGGCATAGAAATCACCCTTCACTGTGGGCAAATCCCCCACCTCAAGGAAAACGATGTACCTCCGCATGTGTTTGAGCAGGGCAGACAACACTCTGGACAACACCTTTGAAAACATAGGCGGAGACATCCCTGATGAAATGGCCACTGTTGTTTGAAATGACCCACTTGCCAAAAAATGGAGTACTGACAGCACCTGCACTAGAGGTGCACGATGAACTCTGGGCACCATGCCTCCTCCAGTACCAGTGGAGTCTGTAATCCACTTGAGAGACTGTGGCTTTGCACTCCCCAGGATGGTACAGTGGGCAAGCCACCCACTGTAGACACTTGGGAGACTGTGGCTTTGCACTCCCCAGGATTGCACAGTGGGCAACCCACCCACTGTAGAGACTTGTGAGACTGTGGCTTTGCACTCCCCAGGATGTAACAGTGGGCAAGCCACCCACTGTAGAGACTTGTGAGACTGTGGCTTTGCACTCCCCAGTATGTAACAGTGGGCAAGCCACCCACTGTAGAGACTTGTGAGACTGTGGCTTTGCACTCCCCAGGATGGCACAGTGGCCATGGAGGCCCCTCGTGGATCTGGCGTCGTGGACTCATGTGGCTGAGGTGCCTCCCCTTCCCTTCCCCCTGAGGTGCCTGTAGTTTTTGTATCTGATGCCCCTGCAGTGTTCTCTCCAATGGATTCGGGTCTCCTGTGTGGGCTTTGCCCATGTATTGAGGCCCATTGGCCCACATACAATGACTGAAACCCAATTTGGACAGGACAATTTACATATGTGTATATAGTTATAGATGTTGGAAATAATTTTTTACTTAGCCTTACAATATATTTGAATTTCATGATCATTTTATTTTGCCTTGGCATTCTTCTGGGGGGTTTGGGGGGTGTCACTCTGAGTTGTTGCTCTGCATTGATGTGTAGGTAGTTGTGGGTGAGGGTGGGTGTGTCGCGTATGTGTGTGCCTGTAATCTTTTCTCCTCCCCCCTCCCCTGTGTCGTAGGTGCAGTACTCACCGTTGTCTTCTGCGCCGGCGTTCGTGCTCCTGGTAGAGGAGCAGGTAGACAATAGCTGGTAGGATGTGTAGTTCTGGTTCCATGTAGTCCAGATTCCTCGTGGAGTGTGTAGAGGTGAGCGTTTTCCCGTTCGTAGTCTGTTTCCGCCGTGTTTTTATCGGCGGGGCTCCGGCCCCGGAAAAGGTGGCGGATTGGTGAGTTGTGATAGGGTGGGCGGTACATTGTCTCCCGCCTGTCTGTTGGCGGTGACCGCCGCGCTGTTTGTTTGTCCCGCCGTGGCGGTCGGAGTGTTAAAGTGGCGGTCTGTGTTGGCGGTTTCCGCCAGGGTCAGAATTCCATTTTTTTTACCGCCTGCCTGTTGGCAGGTTGGCCGCCGCTTTAACACCGACCGCCAGGGTTGGAATGACCCCCTAAATCTATTAATAAGAATTTGTAGGCCCATTGGGGATTTAGAAATGGGAAGGGAATCATCTACAAAAAGAAGAATCGGGATTTTCTGAGAGCACAAGGTGGGAGCATCATTCTGGCATGCCATTAATACCTGTACCACATCATTAATAAAAATAGAAAATAAAAACGGTGCCAGCACACAACCCTGGCGAACACCTCTATTTATGGTGATTTTGTCTGTTAGTTCGCCTAGGTTGCCCCATCTCACTTGCGCATAAGTGTCTTCATGCAGTCTCTTCAAAAGTTGGATTATATTAGCTGGAGTCCCTATTCTGTGTAGCACCTCCCATAACTTCTCCCTTGGAACCAGGTCGAAGGATGATCTCAAATCAACAAAGGCAATGTATAAAGGTTGTTTTGCAAGAGCTGTATATTTCCAGTACAGCACGGCTAGCCTAAAGACCTGATCCACTGTGCTGATCCTAGATTGAAACCCTGCTTGGAGGGGAGAAAGGATCTGATGATCTGTGGCCCAATTAGTTAATCTGCCTAAAAGCTGCTTGGCGAAAATCTTTTGAAGGTTGTCTATGAGACTAATCGGCCTATAGTTTGTTGGGAGGTTTGCATTGCCCTTTTTGTGGGTGGGAATAATTTCGGCACCCTTCCATGTCGTAGGGATCTGTCCCCCTTCAGTGATTTTATTGGAAAGTGCATTGATATACCAGGTCCAAATAGCTGGCTCAGATATATAGAGATCCCCCGGAATTTTGTCTGGACCTGGAGCTTTTCCAGATTTTAGCGAGCGGATAGCCTCAGCAGTTTCTTCAATGGAAAAACGGATGTGGCCCTCAAAAATCTGTGGGCCCCCTTCTATAGATACTAGGCTGGGGGTCACATCCGGGATGGAGGGAAGATCTTGCCCCATTTCCCTGCTAGTGGGGGTTATGGGGGTATCACTTTTATCATAAAGGCATGAGAAGTGTTCAACCCATTTTTCTGGCTGTATATGATTTCTTAGGCTAGTTCTACCCTCTTTCCCTCGCTTGCTCAACAGTTCCCAGAATAACTTGTTATTGTTGGATTGTGTGGCGTCCAGCAGCTCCTGCCAGATTGTTTCTTCCCAGGATTTTTTAGCTCGAGAGATGGATTCCTTATAAGTGCGTTTAGCTAGTTGTGTCTCCCCGGAGTTCCCTTTCATAATGGCATTTTTTAATCCTGTCTTGGCCCTATAGCAGGATTCGTCGTACTATGAAATACTGGCCGAGATGCCTCCTTGCTGTCTTACTCCGACCTTCCTGTAAAAGATACTTTGCAGTCTGGTGACCATGTTTTCATGTATGGATAAAAGTGGGATATCATTAAAATCACAGTTATAGTATGAGGCCAAATTGTCAATAAAAGCTAAATAAATCTCACGTAACAAATAAGTATTCGACTGCACCCTCGGCCACCTGACCTTTGTGGACAGATTGTTCAAGATAGGAGTAGGGACTATAGTAACTTGGTTGTTTGAAGTTCTACCAAAGACATCCCCTGATATGGAAAGTAACAAAGGATAATGGTCACTTTCGCTTCTTACATCCACCTTCATATCTCTCAACAGGGGCCACAGTCTTACGTCCACTAAAAAATAGTCTATTACACTAGTGGATGTCCCTCGTTTGAAAGTGGGAGCAGTATCCAAATCGGAGGGCATACGTCCATTGCAGGCCCTAAGGCCGTGCTTCAAGCAAAAAGAAGCCAGCTGGGAGGCTACACAAGAGTTAGGACAAAAATGATCACTGGACAGCTGTGCAATTCCCCATGTTCGATCTTCTCGGTGAGGCCATTTAATAATACAGAAGGTTCAAATGTGCAATTTACGTCCCAAGCTATTATCAAATGAGATGTTGGTTGTAGAGTATCTAAAAAGTCAAGTAACTGATTTAAAATCTGGGATTCTACTCCTCGAGGTACAGATCAAGCATAAACATTGATAAGAATTACATTAAAACTCTGTTGAAACGTGATTTGTAGCCCCATCAAATCTGGACAATCAAACTTTAAAATCTTGTATTCACGTTGCACATTTTTGTTTAATAACATCAAGAGACCCCCTTTTGCTTGCCCTGTTGCCTTTGTAGATGGTTGGGCAGCCAAATTGAAGGAAAGAAACCCATCTATGATGATCTTCTCCTCAGCCCATGTTTCTTGAAAGAGGCATATGTCTTGGGAGTTTATATATGAACACCAGTCAGCAACATCTAGTTTCCTCCCAAGGCCGGCTAGATTCCATGTCATTATTGATAAGCCTTTCCTATCAGAGGCAGCACTAGGTGTCTGGAGGTTGGTCTTTTCCGGAATTGGCACGTTAGTGATAATTCCTTCGAAATCTGTCAAAAATGGATCCACTGGATTATCCCCTAGGGTTACTACCTGAGCTGTGGCCAGTCATACAGGGTTGATCTCAATAGAATCGCCACCCCCTAGTTGATCACTTGCAACATTGCAGCATGGATGTCTTTTGACTGGAGCCTGGCCTCCATCCTCTAATACTGACTCTAGAGTGATACATCCCTTTCTTTGTTCCATATAAGAGCGAGTACGATCATTAAATGCAATAAGGCTCTCAACCAAAGTTCTGTTGTGGAACTCGATTGAGATTACATCATGATTCAGCCCTAGGGGGCTCCACCATTTGACTTTGAGAATATCTGAGCGTATGACCGATAGACAGTTCCGTTGGTATCGTAGCCAGTGAGTGACCTTATTGACCCTAGACTCGTGGTCCTCAATAAGCCCCGGTATCAGCTTCGGGACTTGTTTCAGAAAGAGAGTAGTTGACCCGAACTTGGGGCCTTGGACATTTGGCAGTGTCACTGAGCGACAAGGGGCTCTCTGAGAGGGAGTATCACAAATGGAGAATAACGGAGCAAGTGGCCTGCTGACACTAGAGGGAACGCAGACCCCCTTACGTGGAAAATTATCAATCACTTTACACCTCTTAGTTGGCAAGTAGTTTGAGAAGTCTAGGGGGTGGCCGTTGGGGGCAGGGTAGTTTATCATGTTAGCCCCCTCAATAGATACATTTTTGGTACCTGATTGCTTTTGTATGAAATTATCTGCAGGGCATATTGTGTTCACATCTGGGCCAGCCCTGAATGCCTTCTTCCTTTGGTGGTCGATAACTTGGCCCCCTTGTACGGGCCAGGTGGTTGAAATGGAGTCAGATGCTATATGACCACCCTTTGCCCCTTCATCTCTTGAGTAGCATTTGCATCCACACACTGGCTTTTCCTGCAGAAACTTTTGCCAATTGCAACACCAGGGACCTGACTTCCTCAACTCTCTGAAGTATGAGGAAAGCATTGGGCTCAGTAGAAGGATGCACCAAAGGAGGAGGAGAGATGGGAACGAGGGTACGGGGAGGATTCTCTTTGTTACGGTCAGCTGTAGGGGGTTCGAGAGCCCTAGGTATTTCATCCTCCTCAACTAGGACCTCAAACCGGTTCCTGCAGACTATATTTGGAATCACTTTTACCACGGGGCTCAAAGGAATGACTGGAGTAGATGTACTTCCCTCCTCTTCTACTTGATGGGACCCATGTCTGGATAAAGGATCACTAGCCGTGGTCGTTAAACCATTGAAAGGGAAGGGAGTGTTATTATGAGTTATTGGTGAAACCACTCTGCTATTAATCAAAACTGGGTTTGGAACTTGATCCTTCATCCTTTTTTTAAAGAAGTCTCAACATAAAATAATAATTCTTTAACTTTTAGAAAGGAGAATTGGGATTTTATTATTGTGGAGGCTATCGTTATCACTCCTGAAACTACCAGTTATAGGTTTTGTTTTTGTCTGTTACAGAAAAAAAAGAAAGAAATGTAAATTATTTTTGGGTCTTTGCTCACGTGAAATTTACATGCACAAATTTTATTCTGTTTTTTTTGTCCACTATTTATTTATACTTCATATTATTATTAACCTTCTTCATATACTATTGTGATAATTTTGGTTCTGACTGCCTCCTTTTAGAGTTACAGTCACAAAGTACTTGTAATATAGAAACAAAGCTGGTTTTGGAAGAAGGCTTGCAAATTTACTTTTACGATAAAGTACCTAAGATTGGTGAAATTTCGGTCTTCAAAGCTTTGAAGAGGAAGAATCTAGAATGTAAGTGACAGTTATAGTGCCATAGACGTTCTATTTCACTGCTTCAATATATGGCCTTTCAATGAAAACTCTATTGATTGGCATTAAAGAGTTTGATTCATAATGTTTGTCTTTAATAAAATCTTGATTCGCTCACATATTTGGTAACTCGGTATCTTTCAATAGCTTAGAAAACTCCAATAAGAATTCTTAGATTGGTGAAAAGCTGCTTGTGATTATGAGAAAGTTAGTGTACATATGGAATTGCTGGTTACATGAATTGGTATGTGAAAAGGATAATATCTAATTTGTGGAAGTTTTGTCATAAGCCCATTAGAATGCAAGAGTTAATGATTGACTGCAACGTTATTCGGTATAGGTAACTCAAGGGTCTACCTAAGAAAATATAAACAAAGAAATGGATCACCGCCCTAAATGGTTATCTTACCTCTTTCCAGGTGGTCTTTCAAAAAAGGTGGAATGCAGTTTCCAGGATCAATAAGTCACTACTTGAATTGGGGCCAAAACAGGATTTTAAAAAGTAGATAGTCAATCGTTCCTAATAAGAATCGTACAACGATCATTTTAGAGCAAAGTATTAAATTTGGATTTTCCAGCACCAACTAAAATGACATTTTCAATTTACGTGCTCCCACAACCCCTGCAGAAAGGTCATTTTGACACAATTTGCTGTGATCTGATACCCGCTGGTGGTGGCACCAACTGGAAGCTGCCTAGACTGGCCTTACAGATGAATGAGCCCTGCAGATGATTGGCCGCCATCCAAGACTCTGAACAAAACTTATTAGCCACGTTGACATTTTCTAATACGCTAAAGTACAGTAATAACTTATTATCCAAGCGAGAAAGAGTGCTTTAAGAATCAACTGTTTGCCAAGTAATTTAGCAGCATCACAAAACAATTATCACAGTCTCAGTCATCACGGCCATGATGAAATATTTATGCAAGTTAATCATTCAAAAAGACCAGTGATCTAACTCCGCCTCGACTTCTACCGACATGACCCTGGAAAATTAATATGAAAGTTGGCTCTGCTACATTGCGTTGAACTGGGGTGCAATCATTGCTGGGCGAGGACTGAGAAATACAGAGAGAACCAAAGCGAGAATAAAACTGCAGATTTAAAATGCTTTTCCACTGCAGATTGTACGTTAACTGCTACAAATGGGCAAACATTAAAACATGTTCTTTTCCACAAGGCTGGATGTGGCCAACACTTAAAACTATAATAATTGAGAATAAACATCTACAATCGCATTAGCTAAAAAAATGTATGGTAGTGGTATAACCGTGTTTCTACTTAATGCTCCAGAGAACATAACCTCAGTTCATATGGAGACAAGGAGAGGTGGAGAAGCTCCAAGCAGCGGTAAGCACACAAAAAAAGAACAAGCACTGGAATAAAAAAAAGGTAAATTGGTATTTTCTGAAAAGGAACATTCTATAAATTGCACTAAAAGAGCCAAGCATCATAGAAATAAGCCTACAGGCACAAAGTAACATGAGTGAGAATAAATGGAAGATCCGACAGTGGCATTTTGACTTTTGAACAATGTTCCAACTTTACAAACTATGGAATGGAGACATTTTCATATGGGAGTTCTGTCCTTTTTTCTGTGCTGTTTGTAAACATTCTGTTTATTTTGAGGTCAACTTTTTTCAATAGAAAGAAAAAAGTACCACTATGCTGTTAAAATCCACTAATGGGTTTGAACTCAAACTAATATTTTGGATAACTTATCCTTAGAGGTAAGAGCAGTTTGATTGCTGTAAGGCAGTTGCACATCTCAGGTTTCTGACAAAAACAAAACCCTAATAACTATCATTCCTATACTACTAGCGAGCCAGGAAATCTGAGAAGTGAGCTTTTTGCAACATTAACATGAAGACATAACAAACAAAAAAATGAGGAAATCAAGGATGCAGAAGAATAGCAAGAATCTCTATGTGCAAGTTGTAGGTCATTCAAATCATTGTTGGAGTGTCTATCGCAATGAGGGCAAGCAACAATACAAATCAATAAAGCATAAACCCCAGCAGCAAACATTTACTTGGGTTCAACCCTCCTACATATCTGAAACGAAAAGTAAAAACAAAATAGAAGAACAGCCTCCATAGAATCAATGTTCCATAAACCAGTTCTTCCTTATTTTCAAATGATCCAACAACCAAAAATAATTTCAAATTGAGACATGCCTATTCTTATCACCAGGTGATTTGGTGTAGGTGGAGGGTTGTGTGGATTTCCTGTTTTGCTGACAGCTTCAGCTAGGCTGAGTGACAGTTAAAGCTTTACCGACATACTAACAAACAACCTTTGAGGTCTGTATTGTGCTGGTTCAAAGCCGCAGTTGCAGTAAAACTCAGAGGTTTGATTTGGAAACCTACTGATCATTTGCCTATGGTACAAAATTGATTAATGTTTTACTGTGACTTTTTGGTCTTGATAAGGACGAGTTGCCAATTTCCTTTCATTACATAGATTTCGAATCACATGAAACCTGACTAAGAGAACAGCATATAATTCAGTATTAAGCAGCCTGGAGAGCCCCAAAAACTGTTTAACAGCAGGTTAGCCAGTGATTAGACGATGCTAAATAACAGTACAGCATTGCCCAGTGAGACAATAATGTAAGCAATTATACACTAATGCTGTTATATACCTTGATAAATAAAAGTCTTGATGGTTTATCTAAATGATAGCTACATTGTTTTTCCACCTCAGGAAAGATTGTATCATGCTGTTAGTTTAATTTCAGTATTTTCAGATCTCATATTTGATAGGGCATTTGGTCTGTCCATTCAACCCCGTCACCATGGGCATCAGTGAATTTCTTAATGTGTGGCTAATGATATTGCACACAATGTTGTAGTGCTAAAATCCATAAATCACAGATATTAACATATTTCCATGATATACTTATTTCCCAAAATTAATCACAATTACCAAATCCCATTGTTACAACAGGGTAAAAAAATAATGGAACCATACAGCAAGGGAAAATAAATAACAATAATGGAACTTATTTGTACTTCTAGACGCCCTGATTTGTACACTTTTGCAGTTCTTCGCATTTGATCCATCAGGATTTTTTGCTTTTGATCACATGATTTTTTGACCTTCACTCTGGGTGAGTCTTACTACCAGAGTCTCATTCATGGTAATTTCACAATTATTGGACTGAGCATGTTTCACACCGGCACCTGCTTTTTAACATAAAGTTTCTGTGGTGCAGCAAAGATAAGGCACACCGGGAAAGGTTACACATGAACATCTGTGCTCAAGCATTTGTGGGCTGCAAATTTGAGACCACCATTGTATGCAGCCCGGCGATGCACACAGGAAGCCAGGTGCAGAAGGGACTCTGCAAGCATAGATGCTGACCCGGGGTGGGAAACATTCTGAACAACTAGGTCTAAACCACTACTTGCCTGAACCACTACTGCTAAACAACTAAAAAGTCTCTACAACTAAGTACTGAACAACTACTGTCTAAACAACAATTGTGCCTGAATAACAATTGCCTGAACAACTAATTTTAAGGTAAGGTTTTCCTTTTGTTTTTTATGGTTTATTAGTTGTTTAGAATATATATATATATTAGTTGTTCAGACAATTGTTATTCAGACACAATAGTTGTTCAGACAGTAGTTGTTCAGTACTTAGTTGTAGAGACTTTTTAGTTGTTTAGCAGTAGTGGTTTAGGCTATAGTTGTTTAGGACCTAGTTGTTCTGTCACATATTCACCTGGGGTAGACATTATGATATTAGTGGGCATTCATAGATAGGCTCCTATGGTTTACTGAAAAGATCTATATTGTTTTCACTGTATTACATGTAGGTGCAATCTGCCTAAAAATCCAGCTTTGCTCCACCTGGGTCTACACAGTCCAGCAACATGTCAAACTGGGCTGAAATATGCACTTTGAGTTTGATTTTGCAGGTTCCAATGAAACACATGTATATCTAATGGGATATGAGTAATTGTCATATTTCTCTGGCTCAGCTAAAAATCAGATTTCAGGTCTTTGTCCCACCTGCTGGGCCAAGCTAATTACTCTGCTCCCCAGCACAGGGAACATAGACCTCCTCAGAAAAAGGGAATAATTCTTAGTGAATTACCCAATTCCTAGGAGAGGAAATGGGTGTGGGGGAGTCCTGCATCTGATAATTAGCTTTCACACTCCACCTGTGCTAGGTGAGCCCAAGCCCACTGTGCAAAGGAAGAAGCCCAGGCATCAGTAGCCAACACAGGAGGAGCTTCCCTTTGCACTTTTGGTGGGAAGGGATGCGATAGTGATGTCAGCTGGGGCGGAGCTGAGACCCACAGAGAAGCTTTTTACAGAGAAAACGTGATGGTGCCATATTGGATCGTTACAAAATGCTGTGCAGTAGGGGTGTAGGGATATTGTGGCATCTTAGAATTGGCCTGGAGTGCCTGGCATCTAGAACACCAATCCCAACCTATAAGCCTTTGCATAGAGGGGAGACAAGGAAGAAGATTCTGGATGTGGCAGCAATGACAGCAGAAGAATGGGCAGCTGGAAAGAGGAGCTATCTGGTGCCCTGCAAGGTGGACTAAGGACATTGTCACCAGCTGACTGCCAGTACCAGGATGAGTCTGTCCAAGACCATTGGTGCTGGCTCCCTCACATCCCCTGAGGAGCAGTTGGGGAATAATTTGACTCCACGGGCCTCACTTGTAGCCCTTTAATGTGGCCAGGAGGCTAGGGAGCCTTAGACAGTTGGCCTGAGGGTGCTCTGCAGCCAGGTAGCAGAGGGCCTGCACAGGATGCCTCCAACAGCAGGTGAGGAGCACCTGGAGCAAGTCAGTGGAGAAGGCTGGCACAGGGAGCCAGAAAACCAAGCTCCCAGCAAAGCGTGGCATGAGGATGCCTGTTGGGGTTGCTACAGGTGGCTAGAGCTGAACGCCAGGAGTAAAATGAGGCAAAGATGAAGAAAATGGCCCCATATGGGCCGGAGGCATGCTCAGTTACAGATTTGGCCTGTGACTCCCAACAATAAATGAAGCACATGGGTCGCCGCCACTATTTAGAAACCCTCCGGTTGGTTCAGGGACTGGAGGTTGACACATCTTTACTTTGTGATCCTTATGGGGAGGGTGCCTATATGAGGCTTCCTCTCTGTTCCTTCTTTTGCCCCAGGATGAACCAAAACCAGGAGCAGTACAGAATAGGCCTGGGACCCCATTTTGGGCCCTGATACCTGGAGAAAGAATACAAGCCAACAATGCCCCTTCCACAATCTACATGGGAAAGAAAACAAGAACCTTGTTCTCTATTATGATTTCATCAAAATATGTTTTCAAAGTTATTTATTTTTTCACATAGAACTCTAAGTGGTGGACACCATGTCAACCACATTTCAGACATGCAAGTTTTACATTTCTAGCATGATTTTCTATAATTAGGCCTTTAAGTGCACGTCCTTTATGCAATTTGTTTACTCCTATTTTATTAATAATTTTTGCTCTCTAACAATACCTCCTCTGATGCCAATATGTGCTGTCAAAAGAATATTTCATTAATGAGGCAATTCTAAGCTTATTTTGTTAAATATATCTATAGTTAGTTTTTCACCATTCTTCAAAATTTCTCAAATCACAAAAGTATCCACGTTTTATCCTTTCCATTTCTATTTCTTCCCTCTTCTGTTTATTTCTCATCCTTTGTATTTACATCAATCTGTACAGTTTGTAAAATCACACAATCACTATTAATAATGATTTCAGTACCATTCCCACAAACCCTGAGCAAGATTTCCCAACCAATTTCCTATTTTTGTAAAACGTTTACCTATATTTTCTCCCACACTTGGTTGTTTTTCAGTTTCTTTAAGTCAGAAATTAAATTTGTCGAATATCTAAGGTAGCTTCTAATTTCTGTAGTCTGGGATGAAAGTGCAACAATGTTGCTCCTAAAGCATTCCACAGACTCTGCCCTATTTTGCCAAAACAATGTCTAATGCAAGGCGGTTTTGAAGAACCATCAAAGGGACCACAACCATTTCTGTATCCATGAGAAGCATTGCTCCAGAAAAATCTGTTAACGTTCTCTCCACGACGGTTGACAATTTTAGAATTTTCATATCATTCAGAAGGAATAATTGCTCCAAATATATCTCCAATTATCTCTGAAAAGCTTTCCCTTTTTAATGTTGGTCTTGATTTGTCATGAGTATCATTTATGTTTTCAATCTGGTACATTTTAGGGAAAACCACTCCCAGATAACCAGTCCCATACCATCCCCTAGGGAGACGATAATAGGCATTTTACTACAAATATAATACACACCAGCAATCTCAGGATCTTGTCCATTTAGCATAAGGTCCCATATATTCCTAAACACAAAAAAATACATGTTGGCATTCACTCTTCCCCTCAAACTAAGTATCAGTTTTGGATTAAGAGCCTGTATATACAAAGCGTTCCTACATGTTGATAATCTAAAGCAAGCTTTCCTTTCGTGCTTTGTTAATTTTTATAATTGCATTTTCTTAAGCCCTTTTCTATTTTCGCCATAATTGCTTTTCTTCTATCATCAGCCTCATTCAGGAAACCTTTCTAAATTGGTGAAAGTATACATGTCAAATTATTCCAGTGAGCATAGACCGTAGCAAATGCCAGTGTAGGCTCAAAGAAATGCCCTATCATATCTATATTTCTAGCTTTAGCAACACTAATCAAGTATTGATGAACTGGAACAAAAGAAAAGACCAGATCGAAATTCAAATAAAAATACTGTATGTATTCTTGATTATAGAACCTTTTTAATAACAGACTACAACTGATCCCATACGTTAATGGCAAGCTATGAAATGTAATTCCTTCTTTCACCAAGAAAGGAATCTGTGTACACTTATAACACCCTCCCACATCCATAGTCTCAACATATTCATACAGCAAACTATAGTAAACATTAGGAGAAAGATCTCCTAAGTGTAAGTAATTCTCATGTTTATAGAACTTAACTAACACAGAAAGTGTAGTAATTTCTTGTATGGAGAAGGTGTGTAAGTAGTTTCAGCTTTATCATGCTTACGATCAACAACAAACTTAACAACACACATCCAACAGCCAAGCCAACACACACATATTTGCACTCATTGTTTCTATTGTGGTTGATATTCATGGCTTATAAAAAATCTAAAAGTGGAAGGAAGAAAAAAATTGACTTATTTATGCAGTCACAATAAAAAAATCAAACATAATCTTCAGTTTTCTCTGTGATTATATACAGCAACTTTCAGGCTCCCCAGAATTCATCAAAATCGATTTAGCATCACTGTCAAAAACGGTTTTGAATGACTTTTTTAGTAAATCACAATCTGCTGACCACTGACCATTATTTCTAATATATAATATCTTTCTTGGTCAAATGACAATGTAATTTCAAAACTAAGTTCAAATACAATTTCAGTATCCGAAATGCTGAACTGGATTTTCACGATCAAAACAAAAGGACATAAACTTGTGTTCCCAGTCATCGGCTGCAACGTACGTCCATTCAGGACCTGACTATCTTTGACTTAAAACTCTTCTTTTTTTACTTTCAATTTGTACTTATTTCTCCTTCACTCATTTCTGTTCCGTCTGCTGTTTCTGCTTCCTCATTTATGCTTGACAACTTTTCAAGCTGCAGGCGAAGAAGGTCACTTATCTCTTTTTACAGTTGTTCTAGACAGTGATGATACAACTGGACCTGCGATTCTTCTTGGTCTATCAGGGATCTGATGAGTTCTTCTTTGGCTTTGACTTGTTTAATCTGCTCCACTAGCCACTTCAGGTGAAGTCAAATCTATAAGAATTTGATGAAACTCAACTCCACTTTCAGCTACTTCGGGAAACCATATTTGTTTTATCTCTTTTTCCCAATCATCTGCTTCTGGGAGAGTCCTCCTAGCTCAGACTTGACTCTCCTGCTACATCCACTTCTGTTTCTGCTGATAGAGAAGTGTCAGGATTGTCCTCAATTTCAGCTGTCAGAGGAGTACTTGGATTTGAATCTTCAACAGTTGGCACTGTCTTTACCTCTGCAGTTTCTTGCTCTGTTTTTGTTACTTGCTCCTTTTGAGACCATACAGTTTCTGCTGGTGCTCTCAGGAACACTGGATCATCATCATTCAGTGGATATGACACATTACGAGTATAGTTCGCCTGAATCCAGTTTTGATTTCCAGCACGTTTCACAGCAGTCATCATCACTGGGCTGCACGCAAGTGTTCAGCATGTGCTTCTTGTTCAGTATCCAATCACCAGCCCGTAGACTGTGACACTGGTCTTGGGATGGTGGCACGGCTGTTGCTTCCACCTGGTGAGACAAAGAGTGAACCACATCAGCTAGACCCTGGCAGGCAATAATCCAGTACCAAATCATCTGTTATGCTTACAATCGCATTTGCAGGAACAGCTGACAATCTCATGGCTCTGCCCATCAGTATTTCATGTGGTGAGAGTCCAGTCTTTCCTTTCTGTCAGGTGTACTTTGCAAGCTCTTCAGAACCAAAGGAAAAGCATCAGGTCATTTCAGAGAAGTAGATGCACATATTTTTGCTAATCGAGCTTTCAGAGTACCATTCTGGTGCCCCACGAATCAGAAGCTTCAGGACGGTAACTACAGTGCAGCTTCTGTTCAATGTTTAAGGCTGAACATAGCATTTATATCATCTCATTATTGATGTGACTTCCTCTATCTGATTCTAAAGAGGCCAGGAACCCGAACCTTGAGATCAGCTCCATAAGTAACAGCTTTGCTTCCGTGAGGCTATCATTTCTATGTGTAAAGTAGGCTTTAATCCAATGACTAAATATACAGACATTCACCAACACATATCACAAGCCAGCACACACAGGAATCTCAATTAAATCCATCTGAATCTTTTCCCAAGTGTCAACCACCGTCAACAGAAAACTTTGACTTGTTTCATCATCAGTACCTGTTACATTTTTCCACTCTTCATTAAAAGCGTCACAATGAAGTGCATAATATCTAGCAATTTGATCAGCATATGTATTACCCATAGAGATAAAATCATTTGCTTTGAGATGATCAGTGCACTTTACAACTGCGACTTTCTCAGGGAAGGGCAAAACTTTTAGCAATTCATGAATCCTATCACCATTTCTGATTGGTGAGCCAGAGGGGGTCATGAAACTTCTTTGGGACCACAACTGCCCAAAGGCATGTACTGCACCAAACCCATATTGGCTATCTGTAAAAATCATGATGAAATCCAGCATGCTCAAGTGAAAGCAGCCAATTCAGCCATTTGTGCAGAAAATACTCCTTGAAGCCGTGAAGCTTTGAGTACGCCAGAGATGGAACACACAGCATAACCAGCTCCTAATGTTCTTGCTTTGTCTCTTAAATAGGCACCAACAACATAAATTATTTGTTCATTTTTCTTTAATGGTGTATCCTGAATATTAGGTCTGGGTTTAGAGCACAGTTCAGTAACATCCAGGCAGTTATGTTCCGCTTCATTTGTATTTTCAAATTAAGCAGTGTCTATAGGTAACAAAGTAGTGGGGTTAAGTACTCCACACCTTTTCAAGGTAATATTTGGAGAACCCAGAATTATCAACTCATAATGAGTCAACCAAGCATTTGCTATGTATTGAGTCTTAGTCCTGGTAAGCAAGACCTCAACAGAGTGAGGGACCCGAACAGTTAAAAAATGTCTCATCACAATGCTCTCACTCTGGGCAAGGATAAAACCAACCACAGCCACCTGTTTCAAGTAGTGTGGTAAAGCAGCAGCAACTGGATCCAATGTAGCTGAAACATATACTACAAGACAATTTACGCCACCATGTGCCTGTGTTAGGGGAGAAAGGGCACAACAATTGCATTCATGACAAAACAGTGAATATGATTTAATGTAATCAGGCATTGCCAGAGCTGGTGCTCTACACAAAGGGCCTGATTACAACTTTGGAGGAGGTGTTAATCCCTCCCAAAAGTGATGGTAAAGTGACGGATATACCACCAGCCGTATTACGAGTCCATTATATCCTATGGAACTCGTAATACGTCTGGTGGTATATCCGTCACATTTGGGACGGATTAACACCTCCTCCAAAGTTGTAATCAGGCCCAAAATCTCTCTCAGCTCAGTAAAAGCTTTTATACACGCTTCATCAAGGGGTACTGGATCTGTAATATTTTTGTGGGTCAATCTTTGCAAAGGCTTGATAATAATAGAGAAATTGGGAATTCATTGGTGACAATAAATCACCATTCCAAAAAACATCCTGACATCTCTTTGAGTAATAGGAGTGTTCATTTACAATATAGCTGTAACTCTTTCTCTGGATACGTTCCTTGCACCTTTCTCTATTTGAGGTTCCGATATATTTCACTTCTTTTTGACAGGGCGTAGTTTTGCTGGAGACATTTTGTGTCCATTTCCATTCAGGTGAGTCAATAAGGCAATAGTATTGTGCCTGCATGCTTCTTGTGTCTTTGAAGCAATCATTAAGTCATCAATGTACAGAATCAGTGTAGATTGAAAAGGCATTTCCATAGATTCTAAATTATTTTTCAACACCTGATTAAAAATTGATGGGGATTCTGAAAATCCTTGTGGAGTTCTAAACCAGGAATACACAGGATTGCAGAATTTAAAACAAAAGAGAAAATGGCTATCATCATGTAGAGGCACTGAGAAAAATGCTTGCGATTAGTCCACTACTGTGAACCATTCTGTGTCACATGGTATTTGGAATAAAATCACTGCTGGATTAAGTACCACTGGACAACATTCAACCACTGTTTCATTTATCTTACTCAAATCCTGAACTATGTGAAATTTCCCACTAGGATTTCACAAACACATAATAGGTGAATTACATGGGCTGCTCAGCACTTCTTTCACAGACCCTTGCTCAATCAAATCTCCAATAACCATAGTAACTCCTTCAATTACATCTAGTGCCATGTGATATTGGGGTGTTTTTGAAAAAAACTGTATTAGGTTTAACTGTAACTTTAACTGGTTTCACTCCTTTAATTAGACCAATATCTCATCCCATACTTTTAGAATAACTGTATTTTGTAGTTCGCTTGGCAGGTCATATATTGTAAATGGGGGGAAAATGAGTAATTAATGGGAATTCTTCATTAATTAGATAACAGGTAACTGGTATGTATGATTCCTCATCATCACTATTTGTTTGAATGGCTATTCCATAATTTGTGCAAGTAATCGAACATCTTAATTTGCACAAAAACTCTCTTCCCGGCAGACATACTGCACTTGAGTCGCAGACTACAAATTTGTGCTTGCCTTCAAAAGTACCAATATTAACAGGAATCAATTCAATAATCAGATTTGTCAGGTATTGATTTGTTACTCCTACAACCTGTACTGTTCTCCCAGAAAGTGACACATTGGGAATTTCTGCTGTTCATTCTTTCAGAAATTTCATGACCCATAACTGTTCTATTTACAAACAGCTGCTCTGATCTACCTCGAATGAATCAGCTAACACACATTCTTCCTCATCCAAACTCTCACTCATGATTCCATCATCATTGTATAATGGGTACTGTGTAATTAGTTGTTGACCATTTTGACTTAAACTTTGACCAATGTTCTGCTGAGGAACAACTACCTGCTGCTGTGCCATTTGAGGTTGAGGTATTTGCATGTGTTGCTGCTATGGTATTATTTGCATCTGTTGCATTTGCTGTTGTGGCACCTGAAAACGTGGCACCTGCTGTTGGGGAATTTGTATTTTCGGAATCTGCATTTGAGTATTTATATACTGGGCATTTGCATTAGGATTCTGATTTCTCGGTCCTCTCAAATTTGGATAAGGATTGTGTTCATTCAACTGAACAACACCTTCCTGTACCATCAAAGGACATTCTCGCTTCCAGTGTCCAAAATTCCCCCACTCATGACGAGGTAACATTTTCTTCATTGCCTGCACATCACCTGGATTAGCATTAGTATTCGGATCAACACGATTTCCATTTCCACCATTACCATGTCCTCTTCCTCTCGCCTGTCTCTGACCCTGAAACACTTGAATATTTCCCTTTTGCTGTTGTGCTCCCTGAATCACTGATTGTGCTGCTCTACTCTGCATCACTATTGTGTTTTCTCTCAATTATTTCTGTTTCATGTCAATTTCGTCACTGATATATTTAGTAAACTGCAATACTTCATCAATTGGTTTTGCTTGTCAACAAATCAAATGGTTCTTAAGCATGTTAACAACTTCAGGCCTCAACCCCTGCACAAACCTGAACACAAAATGAATCATGTTTTTGGCCTCAATTGTCTATGTACCACTGTAATGCTTGAATGCCTTCAACAACCTTTCATAATATGCATGTATTGACTCTTTTGCTTCCTGAACTGTCCTAACAATTCTCTGCCAATCAATATCTTTAGGGAAAATTCTCGATTTTAAAAATTAAATCACTTTGTAATAACTTTTAATTACTTCAGGAGATGATGCACCTGTAACTGGATCTCGTGGAGACTCTTTTGTCAGCCAGTCAACACTCTTCTTGTATTCAATCCATAAATCGGCTGGGATCACTATTTCTAAAAGAGGATTTAAATCTTCCCACAAGCATTTTGCAAGTTTCACAAACATATTTGTTTGTTGATACCATTCCACTAGTTTCTCTCTCAATCTCGGATAATTATTTGTTAATGACAAAATATCCCTCCTCCTCCAAGGGACATGAATATAATTCACTCCAGGAATTTCTCTCATTAATAATATGTTTAATGCACTCTCAGTTTGCTGAGTCTCAGTAGAGTTCCAAGTTGCAGACTCTCTTTTATTTTGCTTTCTTTTCTTTGTCCATCTGCCTTCTCATTTATCTAATGCTCCCCATGTTTGAATACTTTGGATTAACTCTCTAATATGAATTTTAGTTCCAGGAAATCTCATGTTTGCAATGTCTTTAGGACTGAATTCTAATCTGTAACTCCTCTTTAATGGTTCGGATTTCTCAATATCCACTTCATATTTTTCTGCAAGCTCTGATAATTTCTCATATGCCAGTCCTGCTCTGTTAGTGATGTCTTTACACATGAAACGTAGCTCATCCTCATTATATGAGTCAATTCTATTTCATTCAAGTGTTCCCTAAATCATTTCATTTCATTCTAATGTTAATCTTGCCAGATTCAGTGTACTTTCCCCTTCAGCAATTCTTTTCACTCACTTTCTTCAACCAGTCTGTTGATTGCTGGGTTGTCAAGCCTTGCAAGGAAACATTATTATTCACTTCAAGCACCTACTGTGGAGTATTACATGGCAGACCTATCACTCTTTCAGGTGATACTAGAACCAAATATAGAGACACCAAAGTTTGTGAGATCACAGGGCATGCTATATCTATTAGCGGACCTGTTTTGTCAAAAGTCTGATTTATTGGAGACATAACTCCTGCAGTAGCATTGAGTTTCTCCATTTCTCCATTTGAATTAAAAGATGAAAACCTTGTCGCATTAACTGAGTAAGAAATCTGCATATTGCTTTCTATATTTCCCTGGGCACACAATGGAACAACTTGGATAGGAACTGTGACAGGAACTGTTAATGCTTCTGGACCTGGTGAAGTATTCTGATTTTTCAAGAACTTTTTCAGTACTCTGACTTGTAAATACTGAGGAACTCAATTGCTATACTGTGACAGGGGTATATATTGACATTGTCTGGGCTTGATTAACAACTTGTACAGGAGTTATTGACTTAGGTGTAGACTCCACCGGAACCATCACTGGTTTCTGAATAATCTGTGGTGCCACCAGGACTGTAATACATGGTGCAGAACTAACAACAGGAACTGTAGAATATATTACAGGCAGAGCTACAGTTTGAATCACAGGAGTGTGAGTTACTGTAATGGTGGGAACATTAGTTGTGACTTGAACTTGACTCTGTGGTACTACAACTGGAGGTGCACTTGCACTTGCACTTGCACTAGCACCTTGATTTGCCTCTTCTGCTGCATATGGAAGAGGAAGATTTCTCAATAATTGTGTTATAAATTCATCGTCATCTTCATCACTATCAGAAGTCAGTGATTTTTTAGCATCACCTGACTTCAGCTCAATTTCTTCAGGACTCTTTTTCTTTGTCTTTGATCCAACACTGTCCCCTTTTTCTTACAACATTGTAGGGAAATTCTAATACCTTGTAAGGTTTCTGTTCTCCAAAACATTTGCTCAGTATCCCACTTAGCTTCTAACAATGTTTTCTCAGCTTTTCGCATTTGTCTTTCAAATTTAGCCAAGGCTTCAAATTGTGCTCGGAGGGTTCTTTAATTCCTAAAGTACTCTTCTGAAATTTTCTAAAATATTCATATCAACACTTCCATAAACAGGAAAAGCTAAGCACCCTTCTTTCGCAGTTATTTTGCTCCATTGTTTTACCCAAATACATTCTGATGCACCCTCTTCAATTACTATGTATGCTGGTGTACCTTCTGGCGGGGCAATTTCTCCTATTCTAACTGGAATGAAAGCATCTCCTCTCATCGCACTCTTAAATGCTTAGGAAAATCTCATTTTTACCTTTAATATGGCTCAAACTACAAATTAAATCCTAAAAACAGGAAGTATTTCAAATCCAAAATCCTTTTTGCTTGCTACTCTCAGCCAATAGCTGTTCACGGTTGTCTACCAATCAGTGTGCTACTCCTTTCACCAACTAACCAATCCCAGCGCAGACCCAGTGACATCACACTCACTCACACAGCGGCTGACAAAGCCTTGTGGCTCGTCCTTCAAATCTCATCCCACACAACTAAATGCAAAATATTGCAAGCACAAAATTCAACTTATCTGATAACTACAGGTAGGACTCAATTGCTTTCCTGTGCGGGTTACGCTTCTGACTGTTGCTTTCTCTCATGCGCAAGTAAAATTTGGCCTTCAAATTTCACACTTGACCAATACCAGATCCTACTTATGCACTCAGGAATCACCTGGTAATTGTCAAACTAGCACCCACTTAAAACACATTCTAGGAATCTATATAACTATTCAACTATACTTAGTGTTATCAATGGCACACCCAAATTGATCAACACCAACACTGCAGACAAGTAAACAACAACAAACAAGTGTCTCATACACTTGTACAATTCTCAGGAGTCTTAGACCTCACAGGGCCCATCACAATAACAACCACATGGGCAATTGTTTAGCACAAAGTGCCACATTCACTTGGAGTATGCAAACTCCCTTACTTTCATCCCTACTCTCACCCTTTGGAGTATGCAAACTCCCTACTCAACTACCTTGAAGTACACAAACTCCCTATCTCACTCATACATCACACTTCACTGTGATTTGCCAAAGCATTGCAAGCGCAAACCCTACTTAGAACTCAAACAACACTGGGAACAAACCAACCTCAGCTAAACAAGCATTGGCAAAACCGATTGTGACAAAACCAGAATAATCTCTCTCCTATTGAGAAGAAACCAGAATGGTCCCTCTCCTAGTGAGAAGAAACCATCATGATCTCTCTTCTATTGATACAAAACCATCCTTTGCTACCAAATTCTGTGTGCGAGTTACCTCTTGAATTAGGTTTAGGTGACACATAGTAGGGCAGTGATTTCTACTACCCTCAGAGGTTGACTCAAATCTTTTGACTCAGACAGGAGTAATAAGAGCATCAAATGAAACAATATGAACCAATAGCAAGAAACAACAACAATATACAATAAAGATTCATATATTTATACACACTGTGACCTGTGTGGCCATGAATCACGACACCAATTTAGTAAAGGTTAAACATTTATTGCCCTTGCATTAACAATGCTAGAGTCACATAAATAATATGCAAAACCATATGAGAACAATACAGAAACAACACAGGCTGTCCAAAACATCTGAAGCATCTTAGGCTGACAAGAGCAATTACCATTAAACACTTCAAAAGAATTATAAAGAATAACAACATAATTATTTGAGAAATAGCAACAGATTTCATTATTTGTGCAGTTGAATCAATCATAATCAACTAATAAACACTCAGTTCAATTATTGGGTCGGATATCCCTACTTCTACTTCTTATTCAAAAAGCATGTGTTGGGACTGGGCTTTGGCACATGCAAAAATTAAAATAAGGCAAAAATTAATTCGTAAAACATCTTTACTACAGCGCTAGCAAACATTTCAGTTGGATTTCTAAAGGAAACCTACAAAGGAAACAAATGCACATTGGTTATACCTCTCCTAAAAGAGACAGCAGTTAGCAGAGTTTTCATCAGCAGAGCAGAAGAACAGCAGGTCTTCAGCGATCGGTATCAGGAAGATTAAAAGGGCAATAGTTCAGTATAGTGGAGGTTAAGGTATATTATCTGTTAGAATCATAAACATATAAGCTATCTGTAGAACTGAACAAATGACCAACTACTGAATGAACAGAACATCTGAACTCAAGTCCTCCACATCATGTGGAACTTTGCGTAATTAAAGCCCCAACAATTACTAGCCAGATTCCTATTGGACAAGACTATGTGGTGTGACAAATGAGCAACAAATTGAATTCTTCAATTTTGACTTCTCCACATTTCCTAGAGATAGGCCCATGTTGACACTCTTCTCCGGAAGGCAGTTTCCTCAAAATATTAACACTGTAGAAAACAGCACAGAGCATAACATTTTAACTAGCATTATTTCCTTCCAGAAACTACGACCCATTGTTAAAACTTACAATAGTTATCACAAGGAAGTACAGAATTAACAGAGTGAAAATGGAAGTAGATTTCCACTGGGAGCTTTCAATGGGATAGCTATTAGACAAAGTTTGCAAAAGGATTTCAACGAAATCAGCATAACATCTCAACACTGTACTGTGGAAAAATAATAATGCTTAGGCCTTTTGACTAATGTTAGTACATGATAAATAATAATCAAACCATATAAATCTTATAATTAATTTTTCATGACTCTTAATTAAATTATTATCATGCATTTCAAACACATTAAGTACATTATTAATCAGTCAATAATATATTTAAAACATTTGATTTATTTTTCGATATTAATCATCATTTTGTCAGTGCAAATGGTTATGATTTCATCAAAAAATGTTTTTAAAATTATTTATTATTTCACATAGAACTCTAAGTGGTGGACACCATGTCAACCACATTTCAAACATGCATGTTTTACATTTCTAGCATGATTTTCTCCAATTAGGCCTTTTAGTACACGTCATTTATACAATTTGTTTACTCATATTTTATTAATAATGTTTGCTCTCTAACACTGCCCCAAAGTAAAGCAACCCATAATCCCTTTATGGCAAGGGTTTTATTTCTGCTAGTTACTTCTTCATGATGCTCCAAGAAGGGGCTGGGGCACCACCAGCATAGTTTTAAAGTGATATTGGGGGCTGTAGGAGGCGCAGCAGCTCCTGCAGCCCCCTAGAAATGTTTACAGAATGGCCTTAAGTTTTTGTGGGTATTTAGTTATTGGCTCCCTGGAGGGAGTTTCATGCCTTCAGAGTTGGAGTACAAGAATTCAGCTCAGGAGTACAAGAATTCCTTGTGGTTGATTCTATAGCTGCATTATATGGTCTGTGAAAAGAAGTAGAACAACTAATATGTTTGAGATTGATTTTATTTAAAATGCATTTTTGATCAACATTGACATTCGTATTTCAATGATGAATGCATTTAAACAAGATTATCCATTCCAATGGGTTTAATGGTGATTCCTAACATGTGATTGCTGATTTTATTAATATAGTGACCCCTGGACAGAGCCAGTAGGCTTGCCTTATATATTTTAAAGTGGTCGCCCCCTTGACCAAGCCAGTAGGCCTGCCATATTTAAAATGACACACCCCTTATATTGTGATGTTGCATCTGCAGCTGGTATATAGGGGGAGAGGGGTATTTTTATTATAGACTTCAAGGCACACTAGGGGTAAAATGTGATATGAGGGTGTCACCAAAAATATTCTATTTTCCTAACGTATAAATTTGTATTTTAATGTGTAGCATTTAGTAGTGTGTGTGTTCCCTGTACCCTCTTACCTAGTTATATTCTGCTTTTGTTCCTTTTATTATTTTAGTAAGCTTCCTTTTAGTGGAGAAGTTTTTAGTTTTTTTATCAATTACCCTTCCACGCAGGATTTGTTATTAATTTCTGTGCACAACATTTTCTTCCTGTGCTCAACACAAGGCTGTACACAATATTTACTGGGTATTGCCAGTTCAAAGAGTACATTGTCTACCCTACATAGAAAAATATGTTTTTTCGCGTCAGGGCAGTTCTTAGTAGAACAGATATGTTATTATAAAACATCACACTGCCCACACCAAGGTAGAGGTGACATTCCAGCCAGCTTGTCGTTGCATGTCATTACACTTTCTGCAGAAACCTTTTGGCTTCTCTTTGTCTACTTTGGGTGACTCCCATCAGACTAACAGACCTCTTCTTCACGTCTGAACACAACTTTGGAGGTTGAGCCTTCTTCCTGGGACCAGAAGGGTGGATTAGGGATACAGAATTTAGCACATTGGAAGCAGTATTTCCCCTTACGGAGGCTAAGATAAACATAAAAGTCTCACAATTTGCTTGCCATTTGTGATGGTTCCCTTAGTGCACCACTTAGAGTGCAGTATTTGCTGTACTCTACACTGCATTGTGCGGCCCTACAACACTAGTGAATCTTCCAGAAGTGTTAAAACAAATTCAGGATGAATACAGGCCTACCCTGGATCTGGGGTTGCAATTAATGGGCAATTTTGCCATTGTATCCTCGATCATATTAAGTAATCTTAAAGGGGAAGCAGTAGCATAGGTGGTACACCAGAAGCTCCAGGATGTTCCTGTACAGGATCAGGAGCACAAGCTGCCAAAGATTATCACTGTAACCTATTCAAATATAGGTCGGGATAGTCGGGGGCCAGGCCAAGTAAACCACAGCTATACAAGGTAAGTCCAATAAGGATCCTAAGGAGCGAGCAGCAGAGGGTTCTAAAAAAATCTCTGTGCTCAGAGACCTCTGAGAAAAGCGACACTTTTAAAAATGGAGATAGTTTAAAAACTCCTGATAGATACCAATATATTGATACATGCCAATCTCGTTCCTTTCTGGTCTCACTGGATAAACGCAGTGAGAGAGGCAGGTGTTCCGAACAATGAAACAAGCACATAAAACAAAGAAAAGATTCACAACACTCATCTGAACCTTCCATAAAAAAGAAAGAGAAACTTTCACAACAGAAAAGCACAATTTAAAAAGAAAAAGGTGGCAGCAATTTTGGCTAGAAATGCAACACATAATGAGAACTTTACTGAAGAATAGAACGTGGGCACTAACTCTGCTAGACAGCATGGCAGAGATCACAGTACTTCACCGGAATCTTCAAGAGCTTCTAGAGATGTCAGCAACGAATGACTTTTTGGAAGTTGAAACCACGGACATGGGAGCCTCCCCCCCAGAGAGGGTTTACAAAATGAAAATACAAATTGATTGAGACATATGCCCTCATTACAACCCTGGCGGTCGGTGTTAAAGCGGCAGTAAGACCACCAACAGGCCGGCGGGAAAAAAAAATGGAATCACGACCATTCTGGAAACCGCCCACACAGACAGCCACTTTAACACTCCGACTGCCACGGCGGTAGAAACAAACACCGCAGCGGTAACCGCCAACAGACAGGCAGAGGACAAAGTACTGCCGACACTATTACAAGAGGCCTATCCACCACCTTTTCCGAGGCGGTACCAACACTATTAAAAGCATAGCGGAAGCAGTCCACAGAAGGGAAACCACTCACCTCTCGACACCCAATGAGGAACCAGGATGCCATGGAGCCCGGACTGCAGGTGTTACCAATGCTGCTCTTCCTCCTGCTCTATCAGGAGCAGGACAGATGCTGTCGACAACCATGTGAGTACTTCACCTACAACACAGGGGAGGGGGGAGGGAAAAGAGAGTGACACACACACGCAACACGCAATACACCCACCCCCACCCTCACCCACAACAACATTCACACAAATACATGCAGCAACATTACATATACACCCCATCACCCCCTGGAAGAACACAAGGACAAAAGGAAATGATTGTAACGATTGTAATCATGAAAAATCTGATAGTCAAAAATCAAAATTCAGTATATACAAATACGTACACCAACTACACAAGTCCGGATAGTGTACCAATCATTGTCCGTGGAGCAGTGGGCCCAAAATGCATGGGCGAAGCCCACACAAGATACCTGACTCGAAACGGAGAGAACACTGCTGGGGCATCAGATCGAAAATATACAGGCACCTCAGGGGGAGGGGAAGCACCTCAGCCAGATGAACGCACATCGCCACTGCTGCACGAGGGTGCTCTATGCCCATTGCTGTATCCTGGGGAGTGCAAAGCCACAGTCTCTCAAGTCTCTCCAGTGGGTGGTTTACTCACTGCTTTATCCTGAGGAGTGCAAAACCAAGTGGATGTATCTCTCCACTGGTTCTGGAGGGGGCCTGGTGCCCAGAGTGCTTTATCCTGCCAAGGACTGAGGTAGTGGATGTCAATCTCCACTGGTTCTGGAGGGGGCATGGTGCCCAGAGTGCTTCACGTGCAGTGTGGCCGGTACAATTCCCTCACCTGGGTGTGTGTGCCACGGGATTACCGACGTACAGGTTGCATGATACGCCATGGAGACAGCGACATACCCCACACTGCTGCGGCTTCGCATTCCACCTGCAGGTGCAAACAGTGATGGAAGTCATGCCTCATGGAAGCTGGCCAGGGTCCAGGAAGTTTCCTCCAGCCTGGGCGACTGACCACTGGGGATGGTGCCACTGTCCAAGCACGTCGCGGGGCTGGTGGCGATGCTTGCGGCGGTGTCTGTGGCAGCAGTGCTGGTGGTGGTGCATGGGTCAGCACCTGCTGAGGGACACAGCAGGATGTCTCCTGCAGCCTCAGACGGCTGCCCACTGGGGAAGAGGCTGCGACTGTCGCTGAGGCTGTAGACGTGCCGGTGGCTGTGAAGGTGGCTGTTCAGGTGGCTATGCAGGTGGCGGTGCAGGTGGCAGGGCAGGTGGCCGTTGTGGTGGCGGGGCAGCTTGCGTTGTTCGCAGCCGTACAGGTTGGTGTGGTCGTGGACAGAAGGTGTGACACTGGTCCCTCAGTCGGTGCCACTGTGCCCTCTCCTGACCTGCTCTTGTGCTTTTGTCCCTTCCCCACCTTTAATGGTGCCGCAGTTGTCTTGCCACTATCCCCTTTTGTTTTTGCTGAACCCTTGGTGGCTGGTAGGTGCGGCTTCTCCCTCCGGGATGTGGGCCCCTTTTTCACCTTGGCAGGTGGCGGAATGTCCTTGCCCTCGCTACGTGGCACACTGGCAGCTCTGATGGGTGGCACACTCGATGACCCCGCAGTTGCTGGCACCACTGTGCCTGGGGATTTTGGTGGCTGAGGTGCTGGGCTGGGACCTGGAAAGCCTGGCCCTAGGGGAAGGACGGTGGGGAGGGGGTGTAGGGAAGAGGTCAATGTTAGCCAGGAAGAGTTTTTAGACACACTGGGACGGGAAGAAAGAGGGGGTTTGGGAGTGGAGGAAGAGGTAGTGGTTGTAGGAGCTGTACGTCTGCTGAATTTGGGTGAAGGAGCATGGGCCGGAGGCTGTTGTGAAGTGGATGGCTGTTGGGTGGGTGTGTGCCTGCGTTTGTGTACTTTGGGAGGAGGGCTCACAGACACACTGGGAGAGGACACTGGGGATGTGTGAATGGTAGTGGGGGTGGTGATTGCACGTGAGCAGTGTGTGGTGATGGGCGTGCTGGTGATGGAGGTAGTGGCTGAGGATGTAGTGCATGCAGGTGTGAGTGGAGACGAGACAGGGAGGTAGGAGGAGGACGTGGAGGAGGGGGACACAGTGGAGGCAGTGGATGTTGCTGTGTCTGCATGGGGATGGTGCTTGAGTGAGTGCCTGTGGGATGTGTGGTGCTTATGTTTGACATGTTCACTCTTGTGTGTTGATGTGTGTTCATGCTGGTCTGATGGTGAGCTTGGGATAGGCTGAGGTACAGGGGATTGGGTCTGGGTGGAGGAAGTTGGAGGAGGGATGCTGGACACAGGGACAATGGCTGCCATCAGTGCAGAGGCCAGAGCCTGAAATGCTCTCTATTGGGCTGCCTGGCCAGAATGAATGCCCTCCAGGTATGCATTGGTCTGTTGCAACTGCCTCTCTACACCCTGGATGGCATTCAGAATGGTAGACTGCCCAACAATGAGGGATCTCAGGAGGTCAATAGCCTCCTCACTGAGGGCAGCAGGGCTGACTGGGGCAGGGCCTGAGGTGCCTTGGGCGAAGGAGATGCCCACCCTCCTGGGTAAGCAGGCACGGGACACACGCTGAGGGCTGCTGGGAGGGCGGTGCTGGTAGGGGGGGTGGCGGGTGCACAGAGGTGCCCGCCACCGCAAGGTAGCTCCCATCAGAGGAGGAGTCGCTGTCACTGGTGTATGCTCCTGTCCCCGCCGTGGAGCTCCCCTCGCCCTCCATCCCACTGGTGGCTTCAGACTCCGTTGCTTCACCCTCCGGGGCCAAGTGGGTTGCAGCTCCCTCCTGCTCCGGTGCCACTGCTCCTCCGCCTGATGATGCTATTGCACACAAGAACAGGGAGACCATAAAAATGGGAAAAATGGGGGGGAGACAGAAGAAAAACATGTTCAGTGCATGCAACACCACTACTGTTGGTGGACACAACACACAAGGAGCAGCCTTCAGCACTACGCCATGCACTAACAGTTCCTAGAAAATTCACCTGACAATGGGGTACGAGGCCTGAGCCCAATTGCTGCACACCTGGAAGTCACAGGAGCCTGACTAGGTGTCGATGGCTCTTACCACTAGTGGGGTTGGGGTGCTACATAGCCTGCCTCACAAGAGACCTTGCCTACCAGGTTCGCCCTGGCCTACGGGAACACACTGCCCACCTCCCCCCCCCAGACACCTCGTAATGCGCGCAGAGTCAGCTGAATGAGAGTGTACTCACCCCCTTGTGGCTGCTGTGATGCCCTCAAGTGCCCAGGTTCTTCCATCATTTACGGCAGTGGGTGCTCCGTCAAATGTAGACCCCGAGGGTCCGTACGTCCTTGATGATGGCATGCCAAATACCCTTGTTCTGGTGGGCGCTGACCTAGAGGAATGGTACAGGGGGAAATGAAATTACTCACCCGTCCGGACCGTCATACTCATTGCCCACCAGTTCCCACCCATGCCCTGACGCACATACACTCACCATCTGCACATGCAGGCCTCAGCCCCCCGCCCCACGTATCTTCCATCCACACCACTCAAAGCAGGCATTGCCCACGCCGCATGCTCACAGTGTACTCACCTGTTTGTCTGGAGGACCGTAGAGTTGCGTGTACTCGGGGAGGACCCCATCCACTAGTATCTCCAACTCCTTCGAAGTTAAGGCAGGATCCCTTTCCCCAGACACTGTAGCCATTGTCGCTTCCAGACACAGGTCACAGCAGCACTTGCAGTGTAGGTCCTCTCCTGTTGAAAGTCAGGTATCAAGTGAGTGAACAGACAGAAAATGGCGGTCACGTCCGCGGCGGTGCGTACCGTCACCGCCGGCGTGCATTGTCATTGGCTCCTGGGACCCATAGGGCCCAAAGTTAACCAATGCAGAATTGCGCCCCGGTCTTCGACCGCCCACCGCGACGGTGTACAACGCCAGCGCAGTTACCTCATATTCCCTTGTCCCACCTTACAGGTCAGGCAGTCGCCATTTCAGGGGGCCACATGTGATGGATGAAAATTCCGTCACACCTATCTAGGCCGGGAATACAGACAGATACCAGCACATTGTGGATTACTAACGTTTCTGAAAATACCACATTGTGATACCTCAGTGTTGGATGACTCTCTACTCGCTGTTCTCCTCCATAGGGCATGTCTGCTGGGGCAGGTGATGAGATGGCGGCATCCTCTGGTGTACAGACCCCCGGTGGACCTGTCGACAATGGAAGAGAGACACATCATAATCACATACAGACTGTGTGCCCAGTTGGAGCCAGACCTGATGTCAGCTATCCGCCATCCCACAAGGATACCCCCTCTAGCGCAGGTCATGTCTGTACTCCATTTCCTGGCCAGTGGGTCTTTTCAAACAACAGTGGCCATAGCATCAGGGATGTATCAGCCAATGTTCTCTAACGTGTTGTCCAGAGTGTTGTCAGCCCTGCTGAAACACATGCGCAGCTACATCGTTTTCCCTCAGGTGGAGGATTTGCCCACAGTGAAAGGTGACTTCTATGCCCTGGGGCATATCCCCAACATCATTGGTGCCATTGATGGTACACATGTGGCATTTGTCCCCCCGCAGGAATGAGCAGGTGTACAGAAACCAGTGGACAGAGTGACATAGTGGGACAGAATGGTGACATTCAGGGGGGTCTTATTTCCTGGCGGGGGTCTTGGCAATGTGGGGTGGTTCTCCATCTGCAGGGGGTGGGGTGCTGGTGGCCTGTTGGTCCTGTGGTGGTGCCTCCTGTCCACTAGCCCTGGCGGAGGTGGAGGGCTGTTCATCGTCCAGTCTAGTGTCAGGGGCCCATTGGTGTGCCACTGTGTCCCTCTTGGTGTTGACAAGGTCTGCCAGCACCTCTGCAATGGTGACCAGGGTGGTGTTGATGGACTTCAAGTCCTCCCTGATCCCCAGTTAGTGTTCCTCCTGCAGCCGCTGGGTCTCCTGAAACTTGGCCAGTACTGTGCCCATGGTCTCCTGGGAATGGTGATAAGCTCCCATGATGTTGGAGAGTGCCTCGTGAAGAGTGGGTTCCCTGGGCCTGTCCTCCCTCTGTCTCACAGCAGTCCTCCCAGCTTCCCTGTTATCCTGTGCCTCTGTCCCCTGAACCATATGCCTACTGCCTCTTCCCCCAGGTCCCTGATCGTTCTGTGTTAGTGGGTTTGCCTGGGTTCCCTGTAGTGGTGGACACACTGCTGATTGACGTGTCCTGGGGACAGAGGGATGGGCCCGCTGGGTGGGTGCTGTGGTGGTGTTTCCTGAAGGGGGAGGTTCAGTGGTGGTTTGTGACTGTGTCAGGGGAACCGACTGTCCCGAGGTCCCTGATGGGCCAGGCTGGTCATCTTGATCTCCAAGCACATCCTCCTGCAGAAAAGGCACCTGGCGTCTCAAGACCAGGTTGTGCAACATCCAGCATGCAACGAGGATCTGGCACACCTTCTTGGGTGAGTAGTACAGAGATCCACCTGTCAGATGGAGGCACCTGAACCTGGCCTTCAGGAGGCCAAAGGTTCTTTCTATAATCCTCCTTGTATGCCCATGTGCCTCATTGTAACATTCCTCTCCCCTTGCCCTGGGATTCCTCACTGGGGTCAGTAGCCATTAGAGGTTGGGGCAACCAGAGTCACCTGGAAATGCAGAGAGACAACTGTTAGACACACACTAACCCTTAGGGGCAATCCCATACCCAGACATCAACAAATACTGGGTGGGGACCTTTTTCTCACCTATTAGCCACAACTGGTGCCTCT
This sequence comes from Pleurodeles waltl, assembly GCF_031143425.1. NCBI lineage: Eukaryota > Metazoa > Chordata > Amphibia > Caudata > Salamandridae > Pleurodeles > Pleurodeles waltl. The sequence goes on along the minus strand of NC_090442.1, from coordinate 793,362,327 downwards.
GGAGTTGGCCCATCACATATGGGATGCTGCTATTCCTCAATATAAAGGCGTCATGCACAGAGCCAGGATATTTGGCATTCACATGGGAGATGTACTGGTCTGCCAAACACACCATCTGCACATTCATCGAGTGATAGCTTTTTCTTTTCCTGTAAACCTGTTCATTTCTCCGGGGAGGACAAATGCTACATGTGTACCATCAATGGCACCAATGATGTTGGGGATATGTCCCAGGGCATAAAAGTCAGGCTTCTCTATGGCCAAATCCTCCACCTGGGGGAACACGATGTAGCTGCGCATGTGTTTCAGCAGGGCAGACAACACTCTGGTCAACACGTTGGAGAACATTGGCTGAGACATCCCTGATGCCACGGCCACTGTTGTTTGGAAGGAACCACTTGCCAGGAAATGGAGCACTGACAGGACCTGCACTAGAGGGGTGATTCATGTGGGATGGCGGATAGCTGACATGAGGTCAGGCTCTAATTGGGCACACAGTTCTTGGATTGTGGCACGATCAAGTCTGTAGGTGATAATGATGTGTCTGTCTTCCATTGTCGACAGGTCCACCAGGGGTCTGTACACCGGAGGATGACACCATCTCATCATCTGCCCCAACGGCTGTGCCCTATGGAGGAGAATGGTGAGCAGAGGGTTATGTACCGCATAGGTTGCACAAGTGTTTTTGCAGTAATGTGAGTAAATCCGTGTGTGGCGTTGTCTGTCTGTATTTCTGCCGAAATGTGCTGTGACGCAGTTAGGTGCCATGCCAAGTGGCACCCTGAAATGGCGGCTGCCTGACCTATAATTAAGGACATGGGGAAATTAGGTAACTGCGATGGCGTTGTGCAGCGTCACAGCAGGCGGTTGAAGACCGGCAAGTAATTCTGTATTGGTTATCATTGGGCCCTATGGGTTCCAGGAGCAATGACGATGTACGCCGGCGGTGACGGTAGGCACCGCCACGGACGTGACCGCCATTTTCTATCTGTTCACTCACTGACCTTCAACAGGAGAGGACCTACACTGCAAGTGCTGCTGTGACCTGTGTCTGGAAGCGACAATGGCTCAAGTATCTGGGGAAAGGGCCCCTGCCTTCACTTCGGAGGAGTTGGAGAGACTAGTGGATGGGGTCCTCCCCCAGTACACGCTACTCTACGGTCCTCCAGACAAACAGGTGAGTACACTGTGAGCATGATGCGTGGGACATGAATGTATGGAGTGGTGTGGATGAAAGATACATGTGGGGTTGGGGGCTGAGGCCTGCATGAGAGGATGGTGAGTGTATGTGTGTCAGGGCATGGGTGGGAAGTGGTGGGCAATGAGTATGATGAAACAGACGGGGGAGTAATTTCCTATCATCCTATACCTTTCCTATAGGTCAGCGCCCACCAGAAGAAGAGTATTTGGCGTGCCATCGCCAAGGAAGTGCGGACCCTGGGGGTCTATCATAGACGGAGCACCCCCTGCCGCAAGAAATGGGAGGACCTGCGCCGCTGGAGCAAGAAGACGGCGGAGGCCCAGCTGGGGATGGCCTCCCAGCGTAGAAGGGGTGCCCATTGCACCATGACCCCCCTGATGTTCTGGATCCTGGTGGTGGCATATCCGGAGTTGGATGGGCACTTGAGGGCATCACAGCAGCCACAAGGGGGTGAGTACAGTCCCATTCGGCTGACTCTGAGTGCTTTACGAGATGTTTGGGTGGGGATGTGGGCTGTGGGTTCCCCTAGGCCAGGGCGAACTTGGTAGGGTAGGTCCCTTGTTAGGCAGGCTCTGTGGCACTCCAACCCCAATAGTGATAGTGGCCATCTACAACTAGTCAGCCTCATGTTGGTTCCAGGTGTGCAGCAAATGGGGTTAGTCATAGTCCCCCATGGGCAGGTGTCTTTCCTACTAACTGCTAGTGCATGGCCTAGAGCATAGGGCTGCTCCCTGTGTGTTGTGTCCGCCAACGGTAGTGGTGTTGCTGGCATTGACCATGTGTCTCCTCTGTCTTTCCCCCCCATCTTGTTTTGTCACCCTGTCCTTGTGTGCATTAGCATCATCTGGCGGAGGAGCAGAGGCACCGGAGACGGAGGGAGCTGCATCCCACATGGCCCAGGAGGGTGAATCTACAGAGTCTGAAGGCACCAGTGTGACGGAGGGCGAGGGGAGCTCCACGACGGGGACAGGAGGGGACACCAGCGACAGCGACTCCTCCTCTGATGGGAGCTCCCTTGCGGTGGCGGGCATCTTTGTGCCCACCGCAACAACAGGTACAGCCGCCACCCCCCTACCAGCACTGCCCTCCCAGCAGCCCCTCAGCATGTTTCCGTGGCCGCTCACCCAGGAGGGTGAGCATCTCCTTCACCCCAGGCACCTCAAGCCCTGCCCTAGTCAGCCCTGCTGCCCTCAGTGAGGAGGCTATTGACCTCCTGAGATCCCTCACTGTTGGGCAGTCAACCATTTTGAATGCCATCCAGGGTGTCAAGAGGCATTTGTAACAAACAAATGCATTCCTGGAGGGCATTCATTCTGGTCAGGCGGCCCTTCAGCGAGCTTTTCAGGCTCTGGCTTCAGCACTGATGGCAGCCATTGTCCCTGTGTCAAGCCTCCCCCCTCCAACTTACTCTACCCAGACCCAATCCCCTCTACCTCAGCCTATCCCAAGCACACCATCAGACCAGCACGCACACACATCAACACACAAAAGTGGTTCAGGCAAACATAAGCACTATACATCCCACAGGCACTCACACAAGCACCATACCCATGCAGACACATCAACATCCACTTTCTCCACTGTGTCCCCCTCCTCCACTTCCTCCACCTCCCTCCCTGTCGCGTCTCCACTCACACCTGCATGCACTACATCCTCAACCACTGCCTCCAGCACGCCCATCACAACACACCACTCACAAGCAATCACCACCCCCACAACCATGCACATGTCCCCTGTGTCCTCTCCCAGTGTGTCTGTGAGCCCTCCTCCCAAAGTACAAGCAAAGGAAAGTCACCTCAGGGCATGGAGCCTCCTGGTGAGGGACTGGTGACCCCCATTTCTCATGAAAGGCCAGCAACCTGTACCAAGGTGAGCACTGCTGCAACGACCGCCACCTGCACCGCCACCTGCACGGCAGCTGCCACAACTACAGTCACCAGCATCATCCCCAGTGGGCAGCTGTCCAAGGCTGCTGGAGATGGCCTGGAGTCTCCCTCCACTACTACAGACAGCAGACACCGCCGCAGCCACTGCCACCTGCCCCGCCCCGTGACCAACCAGTGCCAATACAGCGGACATCAGCAGCATCCCCAGTGGGCAGCCGTCCGAGGCTGCAGGAGACGTCCTGGACCCTGCACACACTACATGAGGCACCACCACCAGCACTGGCACTACCAGCAGTTTGCAGCCTAAGTCGCCACAGGGTGGAGTGTGGCTCTGCCTCCATGGAGTATCATGCTACCTGTTTCCTGAAATTCTTGTGACTCAGACACCCAGGTGAGGGAATGGTAACTGCTACACCCCAGGTGCAGCATCACTGGGCACAAAGCCCCCTCCAGAACCAGTGTGGAAAAGCATCCACTAACCCAGTCCTTGGCAGGATGAAGCACTCTGGGCACAAAGCCCCCTCCAGAACCAGTGGAGAGATACATCCACTAACCCAGTCCTTGGCTGGATGAAGCACTCTGGGCACAAAGCCCCCTCCAGAACCAGTGGAGAAAAGCTTCCACTAACCCAGCCCTTGGCAGGATAAAGCACTCTGGGCACAAAGCCCCCTCCAGAACCAGTGGAGAGATACATCCACTAAAACTGTAAACTTTACACTTGTATAGCACACTTCTAACCCGTTAGGGTCTCAAGGCACTGTACTCATACCACTATGGAACCCCTCCTGGCTTTTCCCTGTGAGGTGCCCACTCCTGGGCACCCCCAAGTTGAAGCCAGGCATCCAAGCGCTGTTGGGGCCGTTGTGGAGATTAAGCAAGCTATTGCCCAGAGTTGCAGAGTGGGACTCATTAATTAGATTAGGCACCAAGGCGAGAATTATCTGGTCCAAGGGAATTGAGCCCAAGACCTGCCAAAGCAGGACTTGAACCCTGGTCTTGAGCCAGATCGCTGCTTCAGGGTCTGCCGCTCTAACCATTGTGCCACACTTCCGCCGTGCTTTTGATGGCATTGGTACCGCCCCGGACAAGCTGGCGGATTGGTGCTTTGTAATAGCGTGGGCGGTACATTGTGTTCCTCCTGTCTGTCTGTGGTTACCGCCACGGTGTCTGTTTCTACTGCCGTGGCGGTCAGTGTGTTAAAGTGGCGGTTTTCCGCCATGGTCGGAATCCATTTTTTTGACCGCCGGCCTGTTAGCTGTATTACCGAAGCTTTATCACCGACCGCCAGGGTTGTAATGAGGGGCTATATCATTAACCTGCACAAAGGGTTTTGTAGGCCTAAACTAAACATTACATTTCAACGTGCATTGGAAGTTTGCACACCAACATGTATTTAGTTGAACTGCTGACAAGGACACAGGACACATTCTTATTTCCTTATCTCCTTCTTCCTTCTGTCTTTGTTAATTTTGACATGTGTTATGGTCAAAAGTGTTACATTTCATGATGGAAATGTCCTATGGTAACAATAAAATGAATAGAACGTGTGTTACTACTTTGCTTCCTGGCCATTTAACCTATGAAAAAATGAATGTTAGATTCATTTTAAAACTGTTTCTTTATGAATAGACACTGTTAGAAAATCGTATGGCAGTGAGATCATCTCAAAATGTATCATACTTACGTTGAATTGTTTTTGCCTTATAGATAAAAGATGGTGGGAAGAAATTACGATGTTTTATACTGTTTCAGAAAATAGATAAATGTATTGTGTTTAAAATGTTCTTTGTTAAAACTTTCAAGGTTGATGGAAGCTGTCCTGTTTACATGAAGACATGGTACAATAATTGGTCGGAACCAGAAGTTATCTGTGCAAGACCTGAAACTTATTATATCATCAACTTTGTATAATATGTGTTCCCAGACTACGATATAGTGGGGCTTTTGAGAATCCATTCTTTTCCAAGAGACTAGACCCCTTTTCCTTGAGAGAGAGAGCACTCTGACACATTCTGACTTATTTTCTTTGCTAATGTGCCTTGGATTTATTCTGAGACCGGCTTTTATCCTGCTTAAACGTATTTCTGAGAGATTCCCTTGAAATTCTCAGTCTCCTCTCTCTATGAGAAAACTATGTGCTTTCACATCTGAGATGAGAGTTCTTTATGGGTTCTACTGATGTTCTTTATCTACATTGAAATTAAATAAGAATAGGGATAAGATTTTTTGGGACAGGCAATATGCTTTGTTCTGTAATTTCATTGAGATTTAATGATTTGCTAATAAAGAAATTGATGTACTACTGATTTAATAAGATATTGAAATATAATCCAAACTCTCATTATTGACTTAAATCAAACCAAAATGCATGTTCTTAATTTGTCAATGTGCAGTTCTTATTCCCTCTACATCTGCCTCAAAGGTCTCACCTCGGGGGCTCAGTAGAGGTGGGGAAACATCATGTTTCTGAAGGCTCCCAACAGTCCTCAGTGGCAGGGGTAAAACTGTTCCAACAAATTTGGTACCCAAATTATGGTTTGGCAATAGACAATAAGAACTACAAAAATGAAAACATGCCCTGAGATAAAATAAATGACCATTGCCCAAAGCCCAAGTTCAAAGATTGAAGGAGTCTGGTTTCTGAAGCAGTTGATGGTTGAAATTGCAGATTCCTGATTTTCCATTTTCAGTTGTGAGTATCCATAGGGTTATGCATTGCACCTGTGATGAATATTGTGATTTGTGATAGCACATGTAATTGTGATCTGCAGAACTATTGTTGATCTGTTGAAATTGTATTCCTGATGCCTATGAGCTTTAGTCAAAGAAAAAGATAAAGAGTTTTTGGACTAAGAAGTAGTCCAAGATCTTGGGATAGAAAGATAGATAGATAGATAGATAGATAGATAGATAGATAGATAGATAGATAGATAGATAGATAGATAGATAGATAGATAGAGTTGATTTATTGATTTGTTTGTCTGCTTATTTGAAGTGCAGGTCATGAGATGTCGTCGACTCCACAAATGAGAAAGGTGACACTACATTTATTAGGTGATTTCCCGCTGGTTGAGATTTCATTGATGTGTGTACAAAATTATGTTTGATTGAAAAGTCAGAAGATGTATAAACCTTAAAATTCTGGTTGTTGAATTGTTCTATGATTTCTTTAGAAAAAGCAGACAATTATTGTTTTTCTATGTTACTTAGAATTGAAATATTGAAGCTTTGTGTGTGTACAAAGAAATTGTAAAGGGAGATGAGCTGCTGCAAGGAGCGAGTTGTTATATCATAAAGCGCCACACTGGAATTGGTTGGTTGGTGTGAATTGGTGTGCTAAGATTGGTTGAGCTGTGTGAAAAGCTGTGCAGTGATTGGTTGATTGGTTTGCAGAACAGCACTGGGATTGACAGAAGGGCTTATTGAATATTGACATTGTGGAACTGAATAAAAACATTGAAGAAGGAGTACTTAAAATTTTAATTCAGAATCGTGACATTTTTCAAAGCTATTAGAAGTCCAATAAGAGGTCATGTAACTATTGCATTATGGGAGGGTGAAGAGGCACCCCGAGGGTACGCCAGCATCACCACATAATGATTGAGGAAGGGTTACATCCATGCGTAAGGCTTTGTCAATGGTGCAAGATTACTGAGAAAGAGGGTCATTGAGATTTCCTAGATGGGGTACTTTTAATTTAAGAATTATTAGCAGACTACGAGAAATACTTTGTGAAATAGAGCCACCTCCTAGAAATACACAGTTTGAAGCACTAAGGCCCTCATTACAACCCTGGAGGTAAATGCCGCCTACTGCTGTTCTGATTTCCGCCAACATACTGTGACCGCGGCTGTAATCCGACACGGGTATTATGACCCACACATAGAAATTCACCACGATACAGACACCCACACAAGTCCGCCAGACCAAAGGTCAGTGATAAACTGGCGATAGCCAAACCCACACCGCAACAGGAATACGCCCACAGTATCACGACCCACGAATCACCGCAGCAGTCTTTCAATCGCAGTAAACCCTTGGCGGTACATACCGCCGTGCTCAAAATACACACACGCTTACAAAGCTACCCACATTGGACAATTCAAAATACACACACATGACACACATACACACACCCTCACACCCAATCCAATATAAAACACACACCCACATTACCCACAACCTCTTACAGTGAAAAAAAAGATAGCAAGCAGAGAGAGACAAGCAAGGAGCACCCACTCAATCAGAGGCACAGAACACCATCACCCATACACCATTCAAGCACATCACAGCATACACCACAACACATCACCCCACACATCCTTACACATATCACTCACACCATATCCATGGCACCCCAAAGACACCCCAGGTTTTCTGAGGAGGAGCTAAGGGTAATGGTGGAGGAAAACATCCGGGTAGAGCCACAGCTATTCGGATCACAGGTGCAGCAGATGTCCATTGCAAGGAAGATGGAGCTATGGCGGAGGATCGTGGACAGGGTCAACGTCGTGAGACAGCACCCAAGAACCAGGGATGACATTAGGAAGAGGTGAAACGACCTACGGGGGAAGGTGCGTTCTGTGGTATCAAGACACCAGATAGCTGTACAGAAGACTGGCGGTGGACCCCCACCTACTCCCCCACAACTAACAACATGGGAGGAGCAAGTCTTGGCGATCATGCATCCTGAGGGCCTCGCAGGAGTAGCAGGAGGACTGGACTCTGGTAAGTCAAATCTTAACTTCTTCATCCACCCCACCCCACCTGCATGCCATCACAAAATCCTATCCCTACCCTCACCCCCATTACTCCACCACCTCACATATACCCCACCATCACAACCCACCCATCCCAATACCAAGCCCTGCATGCAACAACAATGCATGGACACCCATCACAGACCTGCATGGACACCCATCACCCCAGCATGCCCAGTAGAGAGACTCACCCAGCCCACAAAATCACCACTCACACAAGGGCATGCCGACAGGGAAATCACAATCATAGATGGAACACACCCATGTACAATATGGCCCACGCAGATATATTAACAATGCATTTGCATCCCAACAGGACCCCTACTCAACGTCACCGGAGAAGAGGTAGCAGCTACATCCAGTCCCCCCCCCCCGAAGAGGCCCACAGTGACGACAGCAGCTCTGCACGCCTGGATCAGGATGACCAACCTGGCCCATCAGGCGCCTCTGGACAGTCGGTTCCCCTGCCACAGTCCCAACCCACCACAGAGCCTCCCCCCCCAGGAAACACTACCAACCCAGCGGGCCCATGCCTCTGTCCCCAGGACACGTCAATCAGCAGTGTGTCCACCACTACAGGGACCCCAGGCAACCCCACAAACCCAGGACAATCAGGGACCTGGGGTCAGTGGCAGTGGGAACACGGTTCAGGGGACAGAGGCACAGGACAACAATGAAGCTGGGAGGACTGCTGTGCGACAGGGGGAGGGCAGGCCCAGGGAACCCACTCTCCACGAGACACTCTCCAACATCATGGGAGCATACAACCATTCCCAGGAGACGATGGCCCAGATACTGGCCATGTTGCAGGAGACCCAGCGGCTGCAGGAGGGACAGTACCTGGGAATCAGGGATGACCTAACAAAAATATACACTACCCTGGTCACCATTGCAGGGGTGCTGGCTGACATGGAAAAGACCATGAGGGAGGCAGTGGCACAACAAAGGGTGCCTGACACTAGCCAAACCGAGGAACAGCCTTCCACCTCCGCCGGCGCTAGTGGACAGGAGTACCTGCCACAGGACCAACAGGCCACCAGCACCCCACCCCCTGCAGAAGGAGAACCACCCTGAAAACAGTCCCTGCGATCCAGGCAGAAGACAGAGAGCATTGCCAAGACCCCTGCCAGGAAATAGGACTCTACGTATAGTCACCCTTCTGTCCCACTCTGTTACCCTGTCCACCTTGAACTGCCATTGCTCCCCTTCCTATGCCCCCTTGGACAATGCACCTGTGATACCAATAGAATGGACTCTACCATGGACTTTCCTCCACCATCACCCCAGCCCCTTGCACATAACCCTATACTTATTAGCACCTAAATAAACACCCTTGAAACAAATACCAATCTGGAGTCAGTCTAATGATTCACAAATGTATTAGTACAACATTATCAAAGCATTGCAACGTATATGTGCAGTGAAGTATACTACAGGATGACCTTTGGTGGGCAGCAGTAAATATAGCAGGAGCCAGAATGGGGCACAGAGATCTGAAAAAAGAGAATCCAAAGGGAACAGTCAGTGGCCATAGACATAGGGTATGAGGCTGCCTTGTACAATGTCGAACAGATTACTGAAATGTTAAGTGGAGTTACAGTCTCTTACCTGTGTGTCACTGGAAGTACTGCTGTATTATATGTGTTCTGTTTTCCACATCTTCTTCCTCTGCCTCCTCTACGTCACTGTCCACAGGCTCCACCACTGCCACAAGACCATCTCCAGGCACATCCTCCTGCAGAAAAGGCACCTGGCGTCTCAAGGCCAGGTTGTGCAACATCCAGCATGCAACGATGATCTGGCACACCTTCTTGGGTGAGTAGTACAGGGATCCACCTGTCAGATGGAGGCACCTGAACCTGCCCTTCAGGAGGCCAAAGGTTCTTTCTATAATCCTCCTTGTATGCCCATGTGCCTCATTGTAACGTTCCTCTCCCCTTGCCCTGGGATTCCTCACTTAGGTCAGTAGCCATTAGAGGTTGGGGTAACCAGAGTCACCTGGAAATACAGAGAGACAACTGTTAGACACATACTAACCCTTAGGGGCAATCCCATACCCAGACATCAACAAATACTGGGTGGGGACCTTTTTCTCACCTATTAGCCACAACTGGTGCCTCTGGAGTTGGCCCATCACATATGGGATGCTGCTATTCCTCAATATAAAGGCGTCATGCACAGAGCCAGGATATTTGGCATTCACATGGGAGATTTACTGGTCCGCCAAACACACCATCTGCACATTCATCGAGTGATAGTTTTTTCTTTTCCTGTAAACCTGTTCATTTCTCCGGGGGAGGACAAATGCTACATGTGTACCATCAATGGCACCAATGAAGTTGGGGATATGTCCCAGGGCATAAAAGTCAGCCTTCTCTATGGCCAAATCCTCCACCTGGGGGAACACGATGTAGCTGCGCATGTGTTTCAGCAGGGCAGACAACACTCTGGTCAACACGTTGGAGAACATTGGCTGAGACATCCCTGATGCCATGGCCACTGTTGTTTGGAAGGAACCACTTGCCAGGAAATGGAGCACTGACAGGACCTGCACTAGAGGGGGGATTCATGTGGGCTGGCGGATAGCTGACATCAGGTTTGGCTCCAATTGGGCACACAGTTCTTGGATTGTGGCACAATCAAGTCTGTATGTTATGATAATGTGTCTGTCCTCCATTGTCGCAAGGTCCACCAGGGGTCTGTACACCGGAGGATGCCGCCATCTCATATTCTGCCTCAGCGGTTGAAGCCTATGGAAGAGAACAGTGAACAGAGGGTCATATTTCCACATCTATTGCACTAATGTTGATTAATTTACTTTACAGAAGCAGTATGTGAACTCGAGAGTCAGTTGATGTGCCAATGTCTGCTGTGACGCTGTTAGGTGCCATGCTCTGTGCCTCCCTGAAATGGCGGCTGCCTGACCTGTGAGGAGGGACAAGTGGAAATGAGGTAATTGCGCTGTCGATGACCACCGCTCAACTTTGCATTGGTTATTATTGAGCCCTATGTGTTCCAGGAGCCAATGGCGATGTACGCCGGCGGTAACGGTACGCACTGCCGCGGACGTGACCGCCATTTTCTAACTATTCACTCACTTGCTACCTGACATTCAACAGGAGAGGACCTACACTGCAAGTGCTGCTGTGACCTGTGTCTGGAAGCGACAATGGCTCATGTGTCTGGGGAAAGGGCCCCTGGCTCCACTGCGGAGGAGTTGGAGAAACTGGTGGATGGGGTCCTACCCCAGTACACATTACTCTACGGTCCTCCAGGCAAACAGGTGAGTACACTGTGAGCATGATGCGTGGGCCATGAATGTTTGGAGTGCTGTGGATGTAAGCCACATGTTGGGGGGTGCTGAGGCGTCCTGGCCAAAGTGCAGCATGTAAGGTGGTCAGTGTATGTTCATCAGGGCATGGGTGGGAACTGGTGGGCAATGAGCATGACGGTCCGGATGGGTGAGCACCCACTGCCGCAAGAGATAGGAGGACCTGCACTGCTGGTCAAAGAAGACGGCGGAGGCCCAGCTGAGGCTGGCCTCCCAATGTGGAAGGGGTGCCTGTCGCAGCATGACCCACCTGATGTTCCGCATCCTGGCGTTGGCCTATCCGGAGTTGGATGGGCGCTTGAGGTCATCACAGCAGCCACAAGGGGGTGAGTACAGATTCTGAAAGCTGACTTTGCGCACGTTAGGAGGTACCTGGGTGGGGGATGTGGGCTGTGGGTGCCTCTAGGACAGTGCGATCATGGCAGGGTAGGTCCCTTATTTGGCAGGCTCTGGAACACTCCTACCCCAATGGTGTAAGTTGCCATCTACTACTGGTCAGGGTCCTGTGGGTTTCTGGTGTGCAGCTGCTGGCGTTAGGCATTGTACCCCATGGGCTGGTGACTGTCTCAGTAAATGGTTGGGCATGGCCTAGTGCATATGGCTGATCCCTGTGTGTTATGTACGTCAACAGTGGTGTTGTTGCTGGCATTGACCAAGTGTATCCTCTGTCTCTTCACCCCCCTTTTTGATTTGTCACCCTGTCCTTGTGTGCATAAGCATCATCTGGCAGAGGAGCAGAGGCACAAGCGACGGAGGGAGATGCATCCCACATGGGCCTGGAGGCCAAATCCACTGAGGGTGAAGGCACCAGTGGGACGGAGGGCGAGGGGAGCACCACAACGGGGACAGAAGGGGAGACCACAGACAGCGACTCCTCTGCCGATGGAATCTCCCTGGCGGTGGCGGACACCTCTGTGCCCATCCCAAACAACAGGTACAGCTGCCACCCCCAACACCAACACCGCCCTCCCAGCAACCCCTCAGCGTGTTTCCCGTGCCCGCTCACCCAGGAGGGTGGGCATCTCCTTCGCCCCAGTCACCTCATGCCCTGCCCCACCCAGCCCTGCTGCCCTCAGTGAGGAGGCTATTGACCTCCTGAGATCCCTCACTGTTGGACAATCAACCATTTTGAATGCTATCCAGGGTGTAGCAGGGCATTTGCAACAAACAAATGCATACCTGGAGGGCATTCACTCTGGCGTGGCGGCCCAACAGAGAGCATTTCAGGTTCTGGCCTCTTAACTGATGGCAGCCCTTGTACCTGTTTCTAGCCTCCCCCTCCAACTTCCTCTACCCATACCCAATCCCCTCAACCTCAGCCTATCCCAAGCACACCTTCAGACCAGCATTCACCCAGATCAACACACAAAAGCGGCTCAGCCAAACATAAGCACCACACTTCATCTCATAGGCACTCACAAAAGCACCATGCACATGCAAACACACCAACATCCACTGCCTCCGCTGTTTCCCCCTCCTCCTCATCATCCACCTCCCTCCCAGTAGCGTCTACACTCACACCTGAATACACTACATCTTCACCCACTACATCCCTTACCAGCACGCCCATCAGAACACAGCCCTTAAGAGCAGTCACCACTCCCACAACCATGCACACATCCCCTTTGTCCTCTCCAAGTGTGTCTGTGACCCCTCCTCCCAAAGTACACAAACGCAAGCACCCACCCACCCAACAGCCATCCACCTCACAACAGCATCCAGCCCATGCACCTTCACCACAACTCAGCAGACAGACACCTCCTACAACCACTCCCTCTTCTCTACTCCCAAACCCTCTCCATCTTCCCGTCCCAGTGTGTTTACAAAACTGTTCCTGGCAAACATTGACCTCTTTCCTATGCCTCCCCCACCCCCCTGTCCTTCCCCTCGGGCTAGGGTGTCCAGATCCCAGGCCAGCACCTCAGCCACCAAGTCGGCGGACGCTGTGGTACCTGCAACTGTGGTACCTGAAACTCCCAGAGGATGAAAGGGGGCACCTATCAGGACAGCCAGTGTGCCACTGACCCCTGCAAAGGACCAACCCATTCCGCCACCTGCCAAGGTGAAGAAGGGCCAGCATGCAGCATGGCCAAGGAGCACGACCCACCCAGCAAGGCTTCCTCCAAAACTCCAGCTGCAGTGCAAGGTCCCAGCAGCATCTGCCAAGGTGAGGAAGGGGCAGAAAAGCCAAGGCAAGGCACTTCAGGCCTTGGAGGCTCCACGTGAGGGCCTTGTGCCCACCATCAGAATCCATAGCCCTGCCACCTGTACCGCGGCAAGCACCACCACAAGCACCGCCACCTGCACCACCACCTGCCCCACCGCTGCCACAACAATGGTCAGCAGCAGCATCCCCAGTGGGCAGCTGTCCGAGGCTGCAAGCGACGGCCTGGAGCCTCCCACCCCCACCAGCACCGGCACTACCACCAGTTTGCAGCCTTAGCCGCCACAGGATGGAGTTTGGCCCTGCCTCCATGGAGTATCATGCTACCTGTTCCATGCAAATGTCCTGCCTCAGACACCCAGGTGAGGGAACGTGAACTGCCACACCCCAAGTGCTGCATCACTGGGCACAAATCCCCCTCCAGAACCAGCGGAGAAATGCATCCACTCACCCTATCCTTGGCAGGATGAAGCAGACTGGGCACAAGGCCCCCTCCAGAACCAGTGGGGAAGCCACTCACTTGAGAGACTGTGGCCTTGCACTCCCCAGAACCAAGCAGTGGGCAACCCACCCACTTGAGAGGCTGTGGCCCTCATTCCAACCCTGGCGGTCTATGACCGCCATGGTGGAGGGCAACGGAAGCACCGCCAACAGGCTGGCGGTGCTTCCAGGGCCATTCTGACCGCGGCAGTAAAGCCGCGGTCAGAAAAGGGGAACCGGCTGTTTCCCGCCGGTTTTCCCCTGGCCCAGGGAATCCTCCATGGCGGGGCTGCTTGCAGCGCCGCTATGGGGATTCCGACCCCCTTCCCGCCAGCCTGTTTCTGGCGGTTTACACCGCCAGAACCAGGATGGCGGGAACGGGTGTCGTGGGGCCCCTGGGGGCCCATGAAGATTTTCACTGTCTGCAAAATCGCAACAGGTGCTACTGCACCCGTCGCACCTCTGCAACACCGCCGGCTCCATTCGGAGGCGGCTTCTATGTTGCAGGGGCTTTCCCGCTGGGCCGGCGGGTGGCCTTTTGGCGGTCGCCCGCCGGCCCAGCAGGAAAGCCAGAATGGCATCCGCGGTCTCCTGACCGCAGAGCGGCCATTTGGCGGTGACCGCATGGCGGGCGGCGACCACCGCCCGCCGCGGTCAGAATGACCGCCTGTGGCCTTTCACTCTCCAGGACCTAGCAGTGGGCATGGACCCCCCTCGAGGAGCAGTGGCATTATTCCTTCTTCCGGCTGAGGTGCCCCCCCTTCCCTGTCCCCCTGAGGTGCCTGTATGTTTACAGCCAGATGCCCCTGCAGTGTTCTCTCCGTATTGAGGCAGGAGTCAAGTGTGGACTTGGCCCATGATTTTTAGCCCGGTGGGCCACGGACATTTGCAAAGGACAATGTACGGCCTTCTGTACATATTGTAAATATTTGTATATACTGTTTTCCTATTTGTTAAGTGTATCTGCATATTTCAAAATATCACTGATTTAACTCAATTCCTTTTGTCCTTGCGTTCTTCCAGGGGGTAATGGGGTGTAAATGTACTGTTGTTGCATGTGATTGTGTGTATAGTGTTGTGGGTGAGGGTGGGGGTGTTGTGTGTTGCGTGTTTGTGTCATTCTCTTCCCCCCCCCCTGTGTGCTAGGTGCAGTACTCACCGTGGTCGTTTGATATTCCTCGTGTATGAGGAGGTAGACCAGCATCGACAGGACCTGCAGCTTGGGCTCCATGGCATCCTGGTTCTTCGTTGATTGTCGAGAGGTGAGTGGTTTCCCTTCCAAAGACTGTTTCCGCCGTGCTTTTGGATGTCATTGGTACTGCCCCGGAAAAGCTGGTGGATTGGCAGGTTTTAATAGGGTGGGCGGTACCTTGTCTTCCGCCTGTCTGTTGGCTGTGACCGCCGCTGTGTTTGTTGCTACCACCATGGCGGTCGGAGTGTTAAAGTGGCTGTCTATGTTGGCGGTTTCCGCCGTGGTCGTGATCCCATTTTCTTTACCGCCAGCCTGTTGGTGGTATTACTGCCACTTTAACACCGACCGCCAGGGTTGTAATGAGGTCCTAAGTGCTTGGGAGAAAAGGGCTCTCACTAGAAATAGAGCAAAATACCAAAGAGGAACAAAAAGAGCCCTGAGAAATTATACAGATGCAGTATGGCATGAGCAACAGCAAAGGTAGAGAAAAAAATATAGTAGAAGGGATTTGGCTATACCCTGGAATAGCAGATGAGAAAAATGAGCAGCCTGAAAAACCACAAGAAGCCCAAAAGGAAAAAGATTACAGAGGAGAAAGAGAAAAAAGATGGAACAAAATCAGACACTGGTACTAAATTGGGAGATGATATTTTAGACAAATTATTGACTGCACATCTTCCACCTTATGTGGGTCCTGTGACAAATGTGGATGTAACAGCAACAAATACTGTGACAGTGGCTGCAGCCCCTGTTGGTCAAAATATATCAGATTGAAAGGCCACTACAAGTGACTCAGCCTGTTGTTTCCCCACCTGTTTTGGCACAGATAACAATAGCACAGCCTCTAGTGACTCAGACAATTGTAGCACAGCCTGTTATGACACAACCTGTTGTTCAGCAAGTTATCCCACGTGTTCAAGCTCAAGTAGGGGCTTCCCAGTCTGTGATGCCTACAGGTGTTACTGCTTCTATAGTGACTGTACCAACACACGTTACTAGACTGACTACAACCCAGCCAGTAGAGACGTGTGCAGCAAACACACCAAATGCTCAGATAAATTGTGCCCCAAATACAGTAGCTCAAGGAGCTGTTGGCGGTGCAACAGTCACAGGATACATCCCGACTTCACAAAATTCACAGATTGTTGTGTGGACACCACTGCAAATGATTCAAGCATTATGAGAAGAAGTGTAATTTGTCTTCATGACACAAACAGCACAGGGAGAAATGAACCTGTTCGAAGGTGGGATTTTTCCTTCATGGTTTGAGGAAGCTGCTAGGAGGGGTACAAAGATAGATAACACAGACACCAGCACTAACTCAGGCTCAGAAACAGAAAGACCACTGAAAGACTAAAAAAAGTATTAGAAGAAATAATCAAAGGGTGTTTGGACCATGATCACATGAATCATTACCAAGAAAAATAATTGATTTATTTGTGCAAGGAGATTAGAAGGAGAGCAGCAATAATACACAATAAATTAACTCAATTGGAAAATAAATATGATGTTGATATTTCAATGAAGTGTTCCTTTCCAGAAAAGTTTCAGGACACAGATAGATTATGAGTCAATTGATATGATGCATTCATCATGTCCTTCCCTTCCTTTCCGCATTGTTAATTTTGACCTGTGTCATGGTCAGAAGCAGTGCTCTAAATGGGCCACTACTCACCAGTACTAAATACCAGCACTTTTTCACTTTCTCCTCTATAGTACCAGAACTTTTCCTGGAACAAGGAGAGTACCAGTACTCATAGGGGCCAGGCTTTGATGCAGATGGTGCTGCGCTTTTCCACCCATACGTCAGCAGCTCTTTCAGCATACTCTGTACCCGTTCACGAATGCCTTTCAATCACAATGGAAAGCTAAAGTAGTACAAGGGGGCATGAACAAAAGCTCTTGTCCCCCAGGACATGCTGATCTTTTGTGAGAGCATGAGTAATTATGGCAAGAGCTGCTGATTTTGTAAGGGAAGAACTAGGTTCCAGTCTTGGCATCTTATGTTCAAATCACATTATCTCCTGTGCCTAAAGAAACAAGAATGCTTGTGTTTATGTAATGCAACTTGTGCTCATATAAAGCACTCAAATACGTTTGCTGATATATAAAAACTAAATATAAACATTATGAGGTATGTGGCTGCAAGATGTTGCCTTTGACCATACGCAGCAAGGGGCAACAGGTGTCAGTGAAACCTAATGAGTGGGGAAGAGGGATGCATTGTTCTGGGCAGTACAGCTTTTTAGCATGCCCTTTTTAAGTGACTGAATTGGCAATGTTTTGCATTCTGGGATTTGTAGTTCCATTTCATCATGAGTGGGATGTTAAAATCTTTTCATACGCAGCATGTTCCAGGCCACACTATCACTAGATCTTTGTGCATTCTAGGTTCGAATCACCATAGCATTGCATAGAGGATCTATGTGCCTGCCGTAAAGTACAGCATGCAACATACATATCACAGATTTTTTTTTTATGTAGATAGCTCAGTTGGTTACTGATTATGTTGCAGAGATCCTTGTCACAAGTTGAAATCCTTGTCATATGGCTTAATGAGTTAAGGCCTCGCATCAAGGAGCTGCATGCAAGCAAGCTACAAGACATATGTTTAGAAACTAATCATTTTGCCCTCAATGTTTTTTTTTAATTTAAAGTTGCTAGAATGAGTTAATTTGGGCAGTAATAATCATGTATTAGTAAGTGATACATAAATGGATATTAGTGTAGCAACTCATAAACAGATACATCTGATATTCATACAGATTTTTTGTATATAAAGGAATAAAAGGTCCCATCCTTATCCCTGCCAGAAACGCTAGTCTACCGCTCCCTTTGATGAGTACCTACACTCATTGTTTTTTCTACTTAACGCACTAGTCATAAGTATAGCATTTCAAAATGCCAATGTACGTCTGATGGACTTGGGTGCAGGTGCATGGGCAGTGTGCGTGTGTGAGGTGGATGGCTGTTGGGTGTCTGAGTGCTTGCGTTTGTTTCCTTTAGGAGGGGGGGCAGACACGGTGGGAGAGGACACAGGGGACAAGTGGATGGATGTTGTGGAGGTGTATGCTAGTGAGATGCGTGTGCTGCTAGGTGTGGTGATGCTGGTGGTGGATGTTGAGGCAATTAATGCAGGTGTGAGTGTGGACCTGACTATGAGTGAGGTAGAGGAGGAGGTGGGAGACAGTGGAGGTAGTGGGTGTGGTTGTGTTTGCAACTGTATGGTGTTTGCATGAGTGCTTGTGGGATGAAGTGTGGTGCTTGTGTCTGCCTGTGCCCCTCTTGGGTGTTGTCTTGTGTGCATGCTCGTCTGTAAGGGTGCCTGGAATTGGTTCGGTTTGAGAAGAATGGGACTGGGAAATGGTAGTTAGAGGGGGGATGGTAGAAACAGGGACAATGGCTGCCAGCAGAGAGGAGACCAGAGCCTGAATCGATCTCTGTTGGGCCGCCAATCCAGAGTGAATGCTCTCCAGGAATGTATTGCATTGCTGCATCTGGGATGCAAGCCCCTGGATGGCATTCACAATGGTTGATTGCCCTACAGAGATGGATCTCAGGAGGTCAATAGCCTCTTCACTCAGGGCAGCAGGGCTCATTGGGGTAGGGCCTGAGGTGCCTGGGGTGAAGGAGATGCCCACCCTCCTGGGTGAGCATGCACCTCGGTGAGGGGCTACTGGGAGGGCAGTGCTGGAACGGGGTGGCGGCTTTACCTGCAGCCGGGGTGGTCACAGAGCTGTCCGCCACCACCAGGGAGCTCCCATCGGAAGAGGTATCTGAGTCTGTGTTGTCTCCTCCAGTCTCTGCCGTGGTGCTCCCCTCGCCCTTCGTCACACTGGTTCCCTCTGTGGCCGTGGACTCTGCCTCCAGGGTCCTGTGGGATGCAGCTCCCTCTATCGCTGGTGCCCCTGCTTCTCTGCAGGATGATGCTAATGCACACAAGGACAGGATGACAAAAACAGGAAAGGGGGGAGTAAAAGGATACACTTGTTCAATGACTGCACCAACACCACTATTGGCATGCACATCACTGTCACACACAGGGAACAGGCTTAAGCACTATGCATTGCACTATCAGTGATATGGCTAGTCACTAAGGCAAGATGAGTCTTCCGTGCCAAGCGTCTCTGGTCCTCCCACCGTTTACGACAGTGGGTGCTCCTCCTGCCATAGACCCCCAAGGTCCACACGTCCTTGGCGATGGCACGCCATAATCTCTTCTTTTGATGGGCACTGACCTGCAGGGGCAAGACAGACAGGAGAACACCACTAAACAAACAGTCAAGCCTGTCACACA
This sequence comes from Pleurodeles waltl, assembly GCF_031143425.1. Lineage (NCBI taxonomy): Eukaryota > Metazoa > Chordata > Amphibia > Caudata > Salamandridae > Pleurodeles > Pleurodeles waltl. The sequence continues at coordinate 793,343,016 of NC_090442.1, read as the reverse complement.
AATGGCCCACCATAAACCTTTCCATCACCATTGGCACACACATAGGTGAGCGCACAACGTGTACACCACCAACAGGCAATCCCCCAACCCTACCCACTCTTACACCATGCTTTCACATACACCTCCATGCATCCTTGCTACATGCATCGTGGGCAAAATGTACTCACCTGTTGGTCTGAAGGCCATATAGCTGTCTGTACTCGGGTAGGACCCCATCCACCAGTTGCTCCAACTCCTCCGAAGTGAAGGCTGGGGACCTTTCCCTGGTCACACGGGTCATGGTAGGTTCCAGACACAGGTCACAGCAGCACATGTTCTCTTGTTGAAGGTCAGGAAACAAGTGAGGAAGCTGATCGAAAATGGTGGTCACGTCTGGGGCGGTGTAAACCCGTCACCGCAGGCGTAGATCCCCATTGGCCACTGTACTACATAGAGACCCATATTATTCTATGAGGAATTGCACGGCGGTGCAAGACTGCCTTCTGCCACGACACCCAACGTCGGCGGCATTACCTCACTACCAACTGTCCCTCCATCCTGGACAGGCGGTCGCCATTTTGGTGGGGGGGGCAGGCCTATCGACAATTACTGCGTCACAGATTAGATTGGCACATACTTCAGCATTCACACTCTCCCAATACATAAGTGCACCATGTGGAATGCAGTTGTGGTTTTGTTGTTCCATTTGTGACAGACTACTCACTCTTGTGCCCCTTAGATACCTACTGCTGTGAATGAATAGGAGGTGGTGACATAACCCTGTGTACAGACCTCTGGTGGACTTGGCTACACTGGAGGACAAGCACATAATACCGACCTATAGACTGGACAGGGCCACAATCACAGAGCTGTGTGCCCAGTTGGAGCCTGACCTGATATCAGCTATCCGTCATCCCACTAGGATCCCCCCTCTTGTGCAAGTGCTATCAGTGCTCCATTTCCTGGCAACTGGGTCTTTCCAAGTGATAGTGGGCTTGGCAACAGGCATGTCACAGCCAATGTTTTCAATCGTGCTGGCAAGAGTTTTGTCTGCCTTGTTGAAACACATGTGCAGCTACATTTCTTTCCCCCAGGTGGAAGATTTGGCCACGGTTAAGGCCTGATTCTATGCAATGGGACATATCCCCAATTTATTGGTGCGATTGATGGGACACATATTGTGTTTGTCCCCCCGCCAGAATGAATAGGTGTTCAGGAATCGTAAGAGCTTCCATTCAATGAATGTGCAAATGGTGTACCTAGCGGACCAATACATCTCCCATGTCAATGCTAAGTATCCTGGGTCGGTGCATGATGCCTTTGTTCTGTGGAGTAGCAGCATCCCAAATGTGATGGCCCAACCACCGTGGCACAGGGTGTGGCTAATAGTTGAGCCTTGGACCCTACCAAGTGTATGTTAGTATATGCCTCTGGTGTCAACCCCATAGGATTGTGTGTGGCTAAATGTTGTCTCTCAATACTTGCAGGAGACTCTGGCTACCCAAACCTATCTTGGCTGCTGACCCCTGTGAGGAATGCCAGAACAAGGGCTGAAGAACGTTATAATGAGGCACATGGGTGAACCAGACGGATCATTGAGAGAACCTTCGGCCTCCTGAAGGCCAGGTTCAGGTGCCTCCATCTGACAGGTGGATCCCTGTGCTAATCACCTGAGAAGTTCTGCCACATAGTAGTGGCATGCTGCATGTTGCACAACCTGGTCCTCAGATGCCATCTATCTTTTCTGCAGGAGGAGTAGACTGGAGATGCCCCTGTGGCAACAGTGGACCCTCAGGACAGTGAGGATGAAGATGCTGAGGATGAGGATGAGGATGAGTACAACAGAACATCAGTAATTCGTCAGTACTTCCAATGACACACAGGTGAGACAGTGTAGATTAACATTTCTATCACTATTGGTGTATTCTGTGTGGCTGCGGCAAGATGACATTTACTTTTATCTCTGCTTACTATCACCTATGGTTTGTAATATTGCAGATGTTGGTGATATAACAACTGTGTACTGTTGTGCTGACTACAGCCAGCTACAGGTCATTATTTGTCAAATTGATGGAAAAGTGCAATGGAATGGGGTGATGATAGAGGAAAGTCTAGGGTATTGTTCCAGTATGTTTGTACCACAGGTACAGTGTCCAAGTGGCCATAGGAAGGGCAGCAAAGGCAGTTCAAAGTGGACAAGGTAACAGTGTGGGACACAAGGGGGTCAATCAGGAGAGTCTCATTTCCTGGTGGTGGTCTTGGCAAGTGTCTCTAGCTTCTGTCTGGGTCACAGGGAATGTTTGTGGCGCAGGGGGAGGGATGCTGGTGGCCTGTGGGTCCTGGGGGGGGGCCTCCTGCCCACTAGTGGCAGTGGACGTGGAGGGCTGGTCAATGGGCTGGCTTGTGGTAGGGGCCTGCTGGTGTGCTGTTGCTTTCCTCATGATGTTGGCCATGTCTGCCAGCACCCTTGCTATGGAGATCAGGGTGGTGTTGATGGCCTGCAAGTCCTCCCTGATCCCCTGATACTGTCCCTCCTGCAGCCGCCTGTTCTCCTGCACGTTGTCTAGGATCTAGCCCATCATGTCCTGGGAATGTTGATAGGCACCCAGGATCTCAGATAGTGCCTTCTGGAGAGTCAGTTCCCTGGTCCTGTCCTCCCGCTGGTGCACAGCAGTCCTCCCATTGTCCCTGTTCCCCTGTGCCTCTGTCCCGTGAATGGTGTGCCCACTGCCACCGACCCCAGGTCCCTGATTGTCTTGGGGGCGAGGTGTGGCATGTGATCCCTGTACAGTTGGGCACACTGCTGATTGACGTGTCCTGAGGACAGAGGTGTGGGTATGGTGGGTGAGTGTTGTGGTGTTGGATCCTGATGGGGGAGGCTCTGTGGTGGTCTGTGAGTGGGCTTGGGTGACTGGCTGTCCAGTGGTCCCTGATGGGCCAGGCAGCTCATCCAGATCCAGAAGTCCAGAGTTACTGTGATCACTGTGGGCATCTTCTGTTGGGGGACTGGATAAGCATGGCACCTCATCTCCGCTGACATTGGCTGGGGTACCTGTGGGGATGTAAATTATATATTATGCTTCATGTGTATGACATATTGTACATCCCGATCCTCCCCTCTATGGTTGCTGTTGCCCTGCCACCTTCTGTTTGTGTATGGTGATGTATTGTGGGATTGATAGTTTCCCTATGCTGTGCATGCTTTGGTGATGGGTGTCCATGCAGGCCTGGGAGAGGTGTTCATGCAATGGTATAGCATGCAGAGTTTGGCATTGGGGTTAGTCATATGTGTAGGTGCAGTGCATGGGTTGTAGTGAAGTGATGGGAGTGAGGGTGAGGGTGTGAGATGGCATGCAGGTATTGAGGGTGATAAGTATTAAATGTTGACTTACCAGTGTCCAGTCCTCTGGCAACTCCAGCGAGTCCCTCAGGATGCAGTAATGTCAAGACTTGCTCCTCCCATGTTATGAGCTGTGGGGGAGGAGCTGGAGGTCCTCCTCCAGTCCTCTGTATGGCGAGTTGGTACCTTGCTACTGTGGAACAAACCTTCCCCAGTAGGTCGTTCCACCTCTTCCTGATGTCATCCCTTGTTCTTGGATGCTGTCCCACGGCGTTCACCCTGTCCACGATTCTCCGCCATAGCTCCATCTTCCGGGCAATGGAAATCTGCTGTACCTGTGCTCCAAACATCTGTGGCTCTACCCTGACAATTTCCTCCACCATGACCCTTTACTCCTCATCAGTGGAACAGGGGTGCTTTTGTGGTGCCCTGGGTGCTGTATGTTGTATGTTGGTGAGAGTGGGTTGGGTTAGGTGATGTGGTGGGGTGTTTGATGTGGGGTGCGTGAGGGATGTATGGGTGTCAGTGATGTGTTTGTAGTTGTGTCGGTGGCTAACTCTTGCAGTCTTTTTGTGTTGGCAAAGGGTTGTGGCTACTGTTGGTGTGTGTTTTATAGTGGTGTGTGTATGTATGTCAGCTGTGTGTTTTTGGTATTGGCCAATGTGGTGTTGTTTTGTATGTGGGTCTCCATTCTGAGCGCGGTGGTATGTACCGCCAATGGTTTACTGCTGTTGAATGTCCACCGTGGTGATTCGTGGGTCATAATGTGGTGGGCGTTGTTTTGTTGGCGTAACGGTATGGGTGTTGGTACCGCCACCTTAGCACTGACCTTTGGGCTGGCAGATTTGTGTGTGTGGCAGTATTCTGTTGGATTGGTGTGTGTGTCATAATATGGTTAACAGATGTCTGCCACCGCAGCGATATGTTGGTGGCCGTCAGCGTGGAGGTATGCACGATTTACCATCAGTGTCACAATGAGGGCCTATATGTTTTCAAATCTGAGACGTGTGCTCTTTATGGGTTCTACTGATGTTCTTTATCTATACTGAAATTAAATTAAAATAGGGATTAGAGTGTTATGTGACATGCAATGTGCCCTGTTCTGTAATTTGATTGAGATTTAACGATTTGTCAGCAAAGAAATTGTTGAACTAATGTTTACATTTTGAAATAGACTCTAAACTCTTATTATTGACTCCAATCAAACCAAAGTGAATGTCCCTAATTTGCGAGTGTGCAGTTCTTATTCCCACTACATCTGTCTCAAAGGTCTTGCCTCGGGGGCTCAATAAAGGTGCAGGACCTTCATGTTGCCAAAGGCTCCCTATAGTCCTCAGTAGTAAAACTGCTCCATCAAAAATATGACCCAAATGCAACTAGTTATGGATAGTTCTGCATGTACTTCGATTTAAATGCAGTGGATGCAAATATATGAATTTGGAACAATGTCTCAACAGGGATAATTCAAAATCCAATGTTTTAGGACCTCAAGAAATAAGTCTACTGCAGGGAAGTGTGCATTTATCAATCAATGTCTATACTGTTATGAAGACAGCAATAAAAAACATAAGCCGCAACCATAATTCTCATAACCCAAAAGTAAAAGTGAACACAAGGTGCTCGTGCATATTGTGCTTATCAACGGTGCAAGTGAAACACAGAAAATACTCATAAAAAACAATATACACATATATATAACACAAACAAACCAGCAGATGGGCTAACATCATAGGATGCAATTTAGATACATGTAGAAGAAACTGTCCAAATGTGTAAGTCACACATGGTAAATCAACAAATAGAGCCCCATTTTTCTGAATCAATAGTTACTGTTTCAACCATTTTTTATTTAAGGATCTTGATCAGGATAAATAATACAGAATGTAGTGCTGGAAAAAGAGAAATACAGGATCCATTAGGAAAAAATGATTGGAAAAGAAGGCCTCAGAAAAGATGTACCACCAGTACACCAACCTGATACAAAATCCAACTCCGCTTTAATCAAAGATTCAGACGAATGGAGATGTCACATGTAAGGGCAGCAGGGAGACGTAAACTGCAATCCTATTGGTCAAAATAAGAACAGATACTCATTGGTATCTAAAGGCAACTCAGTCATATACAAAAGGCAAGAAAACACACATGGACTAACTAACTGAGGGTAATATTACCACATAGCTCAGCCAACAGGGAGAGGTCCAAGACCATGGCTGATCAGAGTGATCTTGCACCTACCTGCCATGGGAACAACAATTGAATCATGGACACATGGAATATTCATAAACGTAATCTGTCCAGAGTACCCTAAACAAATCCAAAAAGATGTTTAAAAAAAATTACATCTCCAACTGGAACATCGGGCGAACATCACAGAATCCACAGCAGCACGCTTACCTGAAGTTACAAGATTCATATAAGCCAAATGATAAACCTGGAAGGATCAAAGGAATTATAAAGGAAACTGTAATTGGCATGAATTAAGGGGACTGAACTAACAATTTGCAGTAAGGACAGTTTTGTTGGTGAAAAATCAAAAGCGGGATCACTAGAGTAAATAATAAGATAGGGCTTCCCCTTATGGATCGTTCAGACATTAATACAGAGTGGGCACAGTACAACTCCAAAATAGTTAAACTAGCAGATATAGTAAAGGGCATGAAAAATGGTAGAGTTAGTGCTCCAAATGAAATCTATATACTCCAACAAAGAAACCTGTTTTAAGTAGGGGCAGTATACACCTTCCTAACCTACCCAATCATCATATATTGGATTCCATTGACAAAAGTTACTTCCTTACTCTCTCCAAGGCTGGCTCCGAGTGGAAATAATATACCGGAAAGCCGAACACTAGAGTGTTTCTGCCTGGCTCACTCTATGAAGTACCCCAGGGGGATGGGAGGAACACACCTAGTTAGGAGCACAAATCCAACCAAAAAGAAACAATGTGAATATCGCAGTGCCTATGCCTTAAAATGTCACTCTACCCAGAAGATTTGCATCAATGGCCTGAAAGAACGTGCACAAAGTCAAAACACGTAAACCCAAGTGTGTGAATTCAGTGAGGCAGCATAAAGTTGCACCCAGACTAACAGGGCGACTTTTAGCAAATGCAAACTATTTGCTCCAAATATCAATAAGGTTTTGTGATTGCAAAGATTTCTGTGACTCTGAAGGTGCAACTTAACTCCATTGCCTTCATTACTGATCAACTGCAGTGCACCCATTTAATGGGACATCAGGGAATATATCACACTGTAGGATTTGCAAGACTGTGAGCTGTCACAAGTCCATCGACTCAAGCTGCACCTCCCTACCACTAAGCACACCAAGCAGTTGCTCATTTGACACTAGTAGTCACATAGATACACTGTGGACCATATTTATCGAGGTTTTGAGTCATCCGTGTACCATGCAAGGGTGACACAAAGCCAAAGTTACATTTATCAAGCCATGCAAGGCCACATTGCTTGGCCCTGCATGGCTTGATAAATCTAGAGTAATGCAAGGCAGCGCAAATCACTGTCTTGCAATAGTCTGCCTGAGAGACAGGAATGTGCTTCACAATGTTAAATCAATCAATTTCTACAGTGCCCCTAGACGGTGCATTACCAAGCATTCTTACATGGACAGGAAAACATGTGTTTGCTCCTGTCTGGTGGGAGCACTTTTAAATCTTCCACCAATGGGGGCAAACACATTAGTCTGCTCCCAGCCGGCGGGAGTTTTAAAGATATGCTTGCTGGCTGTGACTAAAGACTGTGAGCAGCATGGGTTTGACTGCCTGCGGGGTGGTTGGCTGCATGCAGAATGTCAGGAAAACTATTGCCAGTGTTGTTAAGTTCTTCCCTCAGCAAAACCGATTCCCCTTTTCGTTGTACCCACGTTGGTTGCAGCGCTGTCCTCACTCCCGGTGGCTCTTGCAGAGACTGTTCTTAGAACAAGCTTCTTCAGGTTTAACTGCCACTCAAGATGGTGGCCGCAAATCTTTGTGAGGCCAGCGCTCTAGTGTTTCTACCTTAGTCTCGTGCTGAAGCTTCCCTCCAGCTGTTTCTCTCTGGGAGCTGTGCACTTCAACTGTCATCCTGAGGAGAATGAGCAGTGTTCCTGAGGCGCTTCGTTTCATAGAGAATTTTTCCAGTTTTGAGTAATTAATTCTTTTTCTTGTTACGGTGTGCACACCAGCTACCTTTTTCCTTCTGGAGAAGCTGAATTTCTTCCTTCTTCCAACAACTGCCTATCGGCTTTCTGAGGAGAATTAATTTTGGCTTAACAGAACTTCAAGCAACTGCAGCAAGGAAGCCTTTTGTTTGATTTCCAGACTTGCTAATATATATATGTACATATATATTTAAAAACTCTTCGCCTTGCAGACATGCCAGTCTCAGAGACAAACCTCAGTGCTCAGACTAATTCCTAGAGACTGTGATTAAGAAAACTGAACCTTGAGAAGGAGTTTCCATTTCCTGTAAAAGACATTAGTAGATTGTAAATTTGTGAACCTTTAAGCTGTTCTCCAGAGAACCTTGGATACCTCTGACTCCTGAAGAAAAGAAGATATTAAGTTAACATTGTTCTCTTAGAGAGAGGCTAGAGTCTTAAAAGATCCAGGTTAAGAGAACGATAGAATTGGGTGAATGTGAATGGCTGAACAGTTGAATGTGCAGTAAGGATGTACTTATCTATGCTGTTATCACCCAACTGCAGGTCCTTTAAAGAAATACCAATAAGAAGAAAGGTTCATGTTACAGAAGCATACACTGAATATCCTATCTTCAAGTGGGAAACACAGGCTGGAACTGGATCTGGAGGTGGTCTCTCTTTTTCTATTCCCATTCCCCTTTCCCCCTAGCAGATGAAGGGTTCAGATAATCAGTAAAGTCTGAGGATGCATTTGTTGGAGGGAGTTGGGTAAAAGGCATCTGCTCCTTTGATTTAATGGGTAATCTCCTGACACAGATGGTGGTGGGTTGGATTCACATATAATTATAAAATATTACTTACATGAAAAAGCCGAATAAATCACTGAAAATACCAATGGCTAATGTACCATTATAGTTAGGTGTGATAAAAAGATATGTTTTGTGTTTTAGAAAATAAACCTTATAAATTCACTGGGAAAAACAAACGTTAAAGTGACAATATAGTAAGGTGAATATCTCAGTGACAACATTAAGACCCTGGTGGTCTTAAGACCGCTAGTGTTGCAGTGGCGGTCTGACAACTGCGAATGTGGTGGTCCGACTGAGATGGTAGCGCCTGACATCACTGATGACATCTCAAATGACATCATTGATGGGTATAAGTGTTTATAAAATGCATGTTCTCTTAATGCATCATAGGTGTGTAGAGGTATTGAAGACAGGAGACACTTGACAACTTGTGTACAGTATGTTCCACACATGCATTTTGATTCTGCAGAAACAGTTTCCAACATGGCAAAGATTCTACATACTACGTACTAAGGGCATGATAACCGAAAAATAGGTTCAATTAGGAAATAATGGAATTCATTCTTTTTTTATAGGACTCGGCTGAAGTCGAGTCCCAACATGGCTGCCAACACTTCCTTGATAAAGTTTTGGCAGTCAATCAGATCTCGTAATTTGTATTTCCTTTAATTTCTTCAAAACTAATGAACAGATTTAAGACAAATAACACAATGGGCTCTTTCTGGACCAAGAGCTATCTTTCTGCCAAATTTGATGTAATTCCGTCCAGTGGTTTTGGCGCTATTGCTGTTCAAAATTATTATGGTAAAATGAATGGGGAAAACGTGTTTTGGGAGCCCCGCATTTTCTTGGCCCCCACTTGACAGATCACCACAAAACGTTCCAGACAGTATCTGAAATGAGCGCCGTATTTTCTTGGAGAATGTCATGAAGTTTCATCAAACGGTTATTAGCAAAACAAAAAACTTTCTATAGAAACTAGGTTCATCGAAAAATACCTAGTGATGACCGCCCCAACAATGAACGCTACCCTGTAGCCAGACATTTTCAAACACATCATTTTGGCAAAAGGAGATTGCTGAAGTATAGGAGCATTCAACATATTGTAGCAGATCGCAGGGGAGGCGATCAAGTGCTAAGGCTGAGGCAACAGGAATCTAAGTACATCTTATTGTTTAACACCAACACTCAGAATGGTTTGAACTCAGATGAGGAGTCATATATTCATTTGTAAGGTTTTACACCAACGTTGGGGTTATATGATGGTCTTCTGTTATTGTTATATTTCTTTGATTATTGTATGGAGCTACTTCTTCTTTGATAATTAGTGTAACCAGTATTATGTTTTTATTTTTTTAAGGGAGGAGAGGAAGGGACTCTCACCTGATGACCTGGGTTTGAGAGGAGACCTCGTCTGGGTCACCCTACCCTTTTCTCCAGGCATTACATGCAGCACTTGGGTGATATAACATTTTTTATTTATTATGTTAAGGGACCAGACATTTGAAATTATGTTGTTGGTTACACGTGGAAGCCAGTGTTTAAATTAATCTATTTCTGGCAGAGGTATTTTTCCACTAGGCATGTACACTGATTTTATTTACTGCCCAACTGACTGTAATAGCAATAATATTTTACCAGATGCGACAAATTAGGAGCAAGCATATCTTGCCCTATGATTGGCCTAAAAGAAGCACCAATACTGAGATCCAGCATAGTATTATCACAATATATATTTAAATTTGCACCAGAGAGATAATTGGCTGCGTGATTATAGGCACAATTGTTATGAATGTGGTCGGTTCGATCTACCATAGAGGAATGATTATTTTGTGATATAGCCTGTTTTCTTATATATGTAATGGTTAAGTGACAAGTAACACATTTTGTGGGGTACGATAGTAATGACCAATTATGTGGAAGAACTTATATATCATACGGATCTGTCATATTTTCTGCATTCATTCGCAAAGTATTATTAATTTGAATGGACTATGGTTATGTGAACACACTGCTTATCATATTTTCTATCAATTGAAATATTTGTCCTAGCAAGAGGTTTAACGTTGCTATAGTGCAGGAGTTTAATGGACCACACTCCAAGATGGCGATCTCATTTTAATGGCAGTAATACATTCTTTGGTCCCTTTCCTATGTTTATGTTTGTGAACTGATCAGTATTGATATGGTAAAGGGTACAGTCACCCCAAGCGTGAACAAGGCTTAGTGCCGAAACGTGTTGAAGGGGCTGGATATTTTTAAATAAATTAGCCACGATTTGACTTTGAGCAGCGCGTGCATTGTCTTCATTGGAGACTTCATAAGGATTTTTGAGTGGGGGCCACGCTTGTTTCTACATGCAACACTCCAGATAGGAGAAAAACGATCACATCAGTAACGCTTTGGAGTTTGGACAAAAATACATACATATATATATATATATATATATATATATATATATATATATATATATTTATCTTTATTCACTTAAAAACAGAGGTTAAAGTAAGCTATAGTTAGGTGAATTTCTCAATGACAGTGTTAAGTTTCTGAATGAAAAAAAAAATCACACACATTTGCCAGTTATAGTTAGCAGCACTAATTATAACTTGCGTCCCACCATGCTCTGCTTATGCCCTCACATATGGCATCACTCATGGCATGCTCTATGACATCAATTATATCCACTTTTAAGGTGTTTGATCACTTGTGAAGGAGGCTCAAGGGTGGATCTCAGGAGACCTGCGAGATCACAGAGTTATACATTTGATTCTAATCTGTTCTACAGAGTTATTTTTAATCTGGCTAGTTATTATTGAATGCTAATTTTTAATAATGAAGTCAGCATTGTATGTATATTATATTAATCATTTTTCTTACAATCTTATGCCTCTCAAGAGACTATCCCTGGAGCCAAAAACACAATCCCCTGTTTAAACTACAAGGGGGCTGTAATTCCTTTCTGGATCTTGCGATCCGCCCACGTGATTACACATTTGAAATTAAGTTCAGAACAGTGTATTTTTGTAGTTCAGAAGAAAGTAACACATGAGAATTGTTGTTTAAAGTACAAAACCAGATGATATATTGTTCCATTTCAGATATAAAGTTCTCTATTTTTACGCACTTGCGAGAATCTCACAAGAGACCCTTAAGGTGCCCGGGAGATAGAACGCATCTCAATTAAGAACTGTGATTGGTTCATATGGATGTCTTTATTTAGCAAAAAAAGATTTCTTCATTGTTTGCTTCATTTGGCTATTGGGGATTTCCTGTGGTTACACTTTTTTGGCTATCTATCTAACTTTTCAGATTTTCTATGACCAGAATGTCATCACCTGATTCAGATGAGAGCTCTACTCCTGTTCCTGCAACTCAGCAACAAGTCCTTGGTGTGGCAATTTTCTGAAATGAGGCCTGGTGGGAAAAAAGTGTTGTCTAAATATGTGATTTGTGAAATATGCAAAAAGGAGTTCAGCAAGGGCTGCAACAACAAGCAATACAGCATGAGTACCACAGGAATGTGGTGACTTTAGAGGGCTATGACTCTCAACACCCTGCTTGGGCAGAGTTAACCTGTGCTGCAGAGCTTGATAACTCCTCAAGGGCATCCACATCTTTTCAACCTGGTGGCACTGTCCCTGCCCAGGTACTCAATGCTCAAGGAGATAACTGTATCTTGAACAACTGATATCCTTATTTGATTGTGCAGACATACTGACCTCTGTTTTAGACGTCCCCAAATTGCAACACCCATATGTAATAGGGTGTGCACAGCGGCTGATATCATTGTGTGTTCGAATATAAAGATGCACTGCCCTCTCTGCCAAAACCTCTCTCTTCTATCAGAATTCCCTATACTACAGCATCCACAGTGACTAATTACTGTAGGAACACCTCACTGTTGCATGCAAGTGTTAGACCTGGCAGCTCTTAGTGTGATTTCCATGTAGTCTTTTTCTGTTTCTGTTTTGTATCCTGTTCTGTAAATATTTTTTGCTGGTTTTGATACTCTGGGCGCTTTACCACTTCTAACCAGTGCTAAAGTGCAAGTACTCTCTGTCCAAAGATATTGGCAATTGGTTTTTCATGATGGGCACATTTAATTTACTGGTAATTCCCTAGTATAGTGCACCAGGTGTGCCAGGGGCCTGTAAATCAAATGCTACTAGTGGGCCTGCAGCACTGATTGTGCCACCCACATGAGTAGCCCTCTAAACATGTCTCAGGCCTGCCACTGCAGTGTCTGCGTGTGCAGTTCTGCACTGCCAATTCGACCCATTTGCCAGGCCTAAACCTTCCCTTTTACTACATGTAGGTCACCCCTAACGTACACCCTAGGTAGCCCCATGGGCAGGGTGCAGGGTATGTAAAAGGTAGGAAATGTACTGGTGTGATTTACATGTGCTGATAGTGAAATACTGCCCAATTCGGTTTACACTATTGCAAGACCTATCTCTTCCATAGGTTAACATGGAGATTGCCTATAAATATTGTCACAGTGTAATTTCCCATTGGGAGCAAATTTAGATGTGGAGTTTGGGGTCTCTGAACTCATAAAGTAAAAATACATCTTTTAGTAACGTTGGTTTTCAGTTTGTAATTTAGAAAATGTGACTTTTAGAAAGTGGGCATTTTGTTGCTTAACCATTCTGTGCCTCTTCTTGGCTGCTGATTACACGTCCGGATCAGACTGACAGTTGGGCTGTTTGTGAATTCACTGTAGACAATGATACAAAGGGAGATCAGGTGTGTCCTGCCTTTCCTGAAGGATCTTCTTTGGTGGGAGAGGGAGAGAGGAGCTGTCACCTGCACTTGAAAAGGCTGTGCCTCTCCTCTCACAATACAGTGTCACAGGGTCCTTTCCTCGGGATCTACACGTTGCTGGACAAAAGGCCCACCTACCGGCGTCACCAACTCAGAAAGCTATTATAGCACAGAGTTATGGTGAAGCCAGTCGGGGGAAGGGAATTAGGGAAGGGAACAGCAAGGAGCGAGATCTGAAAAGGAAGGGTTAGAACAATATGCATCTACTCATTCATAGAAACGTAAATCATTTATGGACTCCTGACTAAAAGTGTCTCCAAGATATCAGGAGGAGACCTCTTCTAAAATTAGGGCGAAGCCCCTTGTAAAACACGACCTCAGATTCAAGAGATGGCAAGAATGTTGAACTATGATTATACACAGAATATCAATCTTGTAACATTTATGTATTCACAACATAAACCTTTGATCATGACTTAGAAAATCTCAAAGACTTAAATATGCTTTTCATATCTTAAGTTATTCAAAGAACAATGAAAACTTTGATTTGTTTATCTCCAGGTATACTTTCACGTTCATAATAATAAATGCCTAAAAGGTTTTACTCATGAAACCTAAAGCGCCTTACTTAATAACACCAGGAAGCGCTTTTAATCAAGTAGTCTAGATCACTCACACTATTGTGCCAAGAACCTTTTCCTCCTGTGAATTTAAAGTGCTTTATATCTGGGAACTGAAGCACCTGAATTATCATGCCAAGAGCGCCTTACATCTAAAAACTGAAGCGCCTGAATTATCAAGCCAAGAGCGCTTTACACCTGAGAACTGAAGCGCCTGAATTATCATGCCAAGAGCGCTTTACATCTGAGAACTGACGCGCTTTGAATTACTGTGCCAAAAGAGCGCTTTACATTTGTGAACGGAAACACCTTGAATTACTTGTGCACAAAAGCGCGTTACCTCTGTGAACTGAAACGCTTTGAATTACTGTGCCCAAAGAGCGCTTTATATCTGTGAACGGAAAACACCTTGAATAACTGTGCACAAAAGCGCGTTACATCTGTGAACTGAAACACTTTGAATTACTGAGCCAAAAGAGCGCTTTACATCTGTGAACGGAAACACTTTGAATTACTTGTGCACAAAGCGCGTCATCTCTGTGAACTGAAACGCTTTGAATTACTGAGCCAAAAGAGCGCTTTACATCTGTGAACTGAAACACCTTGAATTACTGTGCATAAAAGCGCCTTTTGGAAGTAATAACTTCCTCCAATCTTGGATTCAGCAAGGCCTTACTGCTACGAGTACGACCTACTTGTTTTAGAATGCACCATGGACTTGGGTTAGACGATACTCTGCCATTCAGAAACTCTGGACTTCTCCAGAGAAACCCCCACGAGAGCTGACTGCATTGAACTCTTCAAAATAGTGAGCAACCTGCTTGGGTGTGGCTGGGCTTTATAGGCCTGCCACACCCCAAGATGACCGCCGCCTCTAAAAACATGGGAAATGTAGTCCCTTCATAGGATAGCACTGATAAGTGCATCTTGCCAACCAATGCCCTGAACCTTCAGCTACATGAACTTTACCACACGACACTGATGGCCATTCTTGGAACAAGCGGTGATGACCAGAGTTGCGCAGCGGAATTTCGGGCGAGACCTGGTCCGCGCCTGGCCTTATTCCTGACATACAGTCTCCAACCCACTAGTGTGTGTCTGGGGCAGGGCAAGGAAGAGGCAGGGTCTTGTGCACTACAAAAACTTTCCTTTGAAGTTTGCCTACTTCAAAGGCAGAAATGAGTATAACTAGTGGACCCAAAGCCCCACCTTCTGGATTAAGAGGAACCTCTGCCAAGGAGAAGAGCTTGATGCTTGAGGAGGACCTGCCACTCTGCCTGTTGCTTTGCTGTGCTAGCCTGCAGCTTCTGCCTTAAGAGGGGAAGGACAGGACTTTGCTTTCTGAAATCCTGCTTGTGAAGTTTCTCCAAAGGCTTGGACTGAGCTTGCCCCCTGTTCTGAAGTCTCAGGGACATCAAAGTCTTCATCTGCCAGTGCCTGAGCTCTTGCTGAGAGTCCTGACTTGATAAGTGGTGCCAAATTAAGTCCCTGAGAAGTGGAAGCTGGTGGCCTGTGGGGGAAAATCCATGCACAGCTATGTGTGTGTCAGAAACATTGACACAGCGCCGGTTCTGCGGCTGAAAATTCCATGCAGCACCTGCCTTGTGGCTGGAGAATCGATGCAGCGCCTGTCCTCAATGCGGACCCTTCGCACAGCATGTAGGATTTTTCCATGCATCGACCCCGGGTGCCAAATCCTTCAACATCACCACACGGACCTAAGGCTGCTTGTCCAAACATTGACGCATCCCTTCATGCACGCAAAGAATTAACGCATCGCTTACCCTGTGCAGAAACAATCAACACACGGCCTTATTTAGGAGTAAGGAATTTACGCATTTTTTGCTTTTCTGACGCACGCTCGCCTGTGCGGCCTTATTTTGTATGCATATCAGATACTTTGTCCTAAAACAATGCATTCATTGATTTCTATGGATTAAGAGTCTTTTTTTCTTTAAAAATTGATATTTCTTTTTGTGTATGGCAGATTTTTGTAGTTTTGGTCTTGTTTGATTTAGATAAATATTGGCTACTTTCTAAACTGGTGTGGTGTCCTTTTAATGTGTTTTCACTGTGTGTCTGTGTGTGGTTATACAAACACTTTACGCATTGCCTCTGAGAGAAGCCTGACTACTTGTGCCAAGCTACCAAGGGGGTAAGAAGGGGTTATCTGAGCTGTGTATCTCCCTTACAACTGACTAGAGTGAGGGTCCCTACTTGGACAGGGTGTATACTGACTGCCAACTAGAGACCCCATTTCTCACAACAAGTAACCATAGCTGCGTAGCAAACTAATTGGCTTGTTCATTACCAATCCTCTGTAAAATAAATATTTCTATAGTACCATATAGATACATGTACATGATGAACCATATTTGCAGTCCCTGTAGATGGCACTCCTAATTTTACTCAATATTGCAATACTATATTAAAATGTAAATGTATAATAGGTATTAGGCAAAGAAATCAAAAGTAACTGTAAACTTTTCATTACAACAAAACAATTGGACAACATTACAAAACTACATTAACTAATTCTATCAGCAACTATAAAACAAACAAAACAACCAACCTTACTACTTTATAATTAGGGCTCCTGGTTTTATGGTATTTCTTTTTTTAGCATTACCATCTGATTTATCCATACTTTTTTCCATCTTTTTTTTTTTTGATTTTTCAACGAGTACATCATGTTTCATGACAAAACAATCAACATACAACAACCCTTCTGAGCCTCAACCCATCCTCATTAAATGATTGTATAGTAATAGAGCACAATAAATGAAAGTATTCAGTAGACATCAGCACACTCTCCTTCGGATAGATCATACAGGAGTCATGGCAGTGTTCCCTCAATGTACTTCCAGCGTAGACCGCACTTCCACAGGTGCAGGAGACACAACCCTTGTCAACTCTTCTCTGGGCTCAAGATCCCCACGCCCCAGAAGCCTCACATCTCTCAGGGGGGATCTCAGTTGAGACACATCAGCAGTCGAGTCCTGACACTGAAGCAGGAACGCATCCAATGGGCGGGATGAGGGCGGCTGCAGTTCGGCATTCGTCTCCAGTTGCATCCTACCATACATCAAGTCAGAAAGCCAGTCTTTGAATTTGGGAGCCCTGCCATTGCCCCACCTACATGCCGCCCTTTGCTTAGCCAATAAGAGAGTGAAACTGACATATCTACGGGAGCCTGGGGAAATCTCCTCAGTGTATCCCAATAGTGCAATCAGCGGTGTGAGTGTCAATGGAGCAGAGATCATGACAGACAGTGCCTCCCCAACCTCCCTCCAATAGTCCAGCACCACTGGGTAGGAGCAGGCCAGGTGGAGTAAGTCAGTCCCCCCACCCCACATCTGTCACAGTTGTCAGTAGCTTGGAGGTTGTAACAGTGAAGCCTTACCAGGGTGTAGTAGAGACGGTGCAAGTATTTATAGTGTATAATCTGCAATCCACTGCTAGCTGTAATTTTCCCCATCTGCTGACAGCAATATGTCCACTGAGCCTCTGTGATCTGCAGCTGCAGCTCCTCCCCCCACCCCTCACGAGCTCCCCCTCGAGAATTGGCTGATCCCTCTGAACGGAATGGTAAAGTATTGAAACTAGGTGCCGCGGTGAACTCAACTGCAAAAGAGTATGAAACGCTTGGATACAGGGCAGCTCCTCAGGGAAAGAGGGCGAGAGGGCGCTAACTGAGCACTGAAGATGCAGATACAAGAAGGTTTTCCAAGGGGGAGAGTGGGTCATCCGAAGAGTCATCACCCCGCTCACGAAAATGGGAGGCCGGATATAGGTCTCCCCATTTGTGGATATGAAGCCTAGTGAGCAGCCGCACACCTGCAGACTGACACGCCATGGAGACCACCTCGTGCCCCAAGAGTGTCAGTTTTTGCAGGCTATCTGCTTACATCCCACCGCCGAGTCCCGCGGGCCAGTGACCACTAGGTCTGGTCTCAGATAGGCAAGGCTGGGCACCAGCGCCATATATCCCTGCTCTACCGCCAGATGTGCCATGTACGGGAGGGGACAATACCAGTAATGCGCAAATTGCGCCTGCGCGCAGTGATAATATAGCTCAAAATCTGGGGCTTCAAAGCCCCCATGCTCAAAGGGCTGTATCATAATCTCCCACCTAAGACGCTGCTGTTTGCCTGCCCAAGCCAATCTAATCATCTGCGTTCTTAGTTCTTTAAAAAAGGAACGGGCCGGGGGGAACGGTATGTTTTGAAACAAGTATAGGAGCTTAGGGGGTATAATCATTTTCATCAATGATATGCGTCCAGCGAGAGAGAGGGGCAGAGCGATCCAGCATGTGACCATCGCCTGTATCTTATCCAGTAATACCCCATAGTTCAGGCGCATCAGTTCATGTTTGTAGTGAGTGACCTCTATGCCCAGATATCGTATGGAGGTATCAAACCACTGAAGGGGGAAATCCGGGCAATATCGTGCTGTGCAGCAGTCAGTGGGTAAATCTGCGACTTCTCCCAGTTAACTCATATCCCTGACATGTAGCCAAATTTGTTAAACTCTCGTAGTACAGGATTTAAACTTTCCTCTGGGTTTCTTAAATATAGTGTAACAACATCTGCATATAGCGAGATTAGGATATGCCTGGAAGGGGTGCGGATTGCATAGTTGGTATAATGTTGACGGAGCACCACTGTCAGCGGCTCTATCGCCAGGGCAAAGAGCAGCGGCGAAAGCGGACACCCCTGTCTCCTGCCCCTCTCGGTACGGACTGGCGTATGCCGATGGCCGTGGACCTGCACAGAGGCCACCGGACCAGAGTACAGGAGGGCAATCCAAGAGAGATACATGCGGGGGAAGCCCATGCGCTGTAAGATTGCCATTAAGTAATCCCATTCAAGGGTGTCAAAGGCCTTCCACCGCTGGGATCTCGGGGTCCATACTCTGCTGTACAGCAAAAAAAGTGGGCAGATTATGTGCAGTAGATCTGCCCGGTATGAATCTGGATTGGTCAGGCCTAACCAAAAAAGTCATCAAGAGACTCAGGCAATTAGCAAGCACCTTTGCCAAGATCTTGGCGTCGCAGTTTATAAGGGACAATGGGCGATATGAATCGCAGCGTGTCGCAGGTTTATTGGGTTTCAGTATGGTAGTTAAGAAGGCCTCCCTCATGGTAGATGGGAGAACTCCCAACTGTCTCGCCTCACGATAGACCTCTCCCAGCCATGGAACAAGTATGTCCGCATAGGTTTTATAAAACTCGGCTGGGATGCCATCGGGTCCCGGGGCCTTACCCAACTGAAGCTGCATCACAGCCTCCTGAATTTCATCGTGCTCGAGTTCAGCCGCCAGAAAGTCTTGTTGCGCATCACTGAGCCAGGCTAATGCCACCTCTGCCAAATATCCATCAATATCCGGAGGATCCGATCTGGTGGAGGAGTACAAATGCTGGTAATAGTCAGCAAAGGTTTTAAACATGTAAGGGGTATCCCTAGCAGGTGACCAGAGACATCAGATATCTCGAGTACAGTATTCTCCGGCTGGGCCGCGTGGAGGGTATGAGCAAGGGACTTGCCTGGTCTCTCACCCTCCCCATAGGAGCAAGCCCGAGCATACTTGCCTTTAAACAACACCTCACTGTAGGAAGTTGGCTCTGTATGTGCTATTTCAAAGTAAGGAATAGCATGCACAGAGTCCAAGGGTTCCCCTTAGAGGTAAAATAGTGGTAAAAAGAGATAATACTAATGCTCTATTTTGTGGTAGTGTGGTCGAGCAGTAGGCTTATCCAAGGAGTAGTGTTAAGCATTTGTTGTACATACACAGACAATAAATGAGGTACACACACTCAGACACAAATCCAGCCAATAGGTTTTGTATAGAAAAATATCTTTTCTTAGTTTATTTTAAGAACCACAGGTTCAAATTTAACATGTAATATCTTGTTTGAAAGGTATTGCAGGTAAGTACATTAGGAACTTTGAATCATTTCAATTGCATGTATACTTTTCAAGTTATTCACAAATAGCTATTTTAAAAGTGGACACAGTGCAATTTTCACAGTTCCTGGGGGAGGTAAGTTTTTGTTAGTTTTACCAGGTAAGTAAGACACTTACAGGGTTCAGTTCTTGGTCCAAGGTAGCCCACCGTTGGGGGTTCAGAGCAACCCCAAAGTTACCACACCAGCAGCTCAGGGCCGGTCAGGTGCAGAGTTCAAAGTGGTGCCCAAAACGCATAGGCTTCAATGGAGAGAAGGGGGTGCCCCGGTTCCAGTCTGCCAGCAGGTAAGTACCCGCGTCTTCGGAGGGCAGACCAGGGGGGTTTTGTAGGGCACCGGGGGACACACAAGCCCACACAGAAATTTCACCCTCAGCGGCGCGGGGGCGGCCGGGTGCAGTGTTAGAACAAGCGTCGGGTTCGCAATGGAAGTCAATGAGAGATCAAGGGATCTCTTCAGCGCTGCAGGCAGGCAAGGGGGGGCTTCCTCGGGGAAACCTCCACTTGGGCAAGGGAGAGGGACTCCTGGGGGTCACTTCTGCAGTGAAAGTCCGGTCCTTCAGGTCCTGGGGGCTGCGGGTGCAGGGTCTTTTCCAGGCGTCGGGACTTAGGTTTCAGAGAGTCGCGGTCAGGGGAAGCCTCGGGATTCCCTCTGCAGGCGGCGCTGTGGGGGCTCAGGGGGGACAGGTTTTGGTACTCACAGTCGTAGAGTAGTCCGGGGGTCCTCCCTGAGGTGTTGGTTCTTCACCAGCCGAGTCGGGGTCGCCGGGTGCAGTGTTGCAAGTCTCACGCTTCTTGCGGGGAGATTGCAGGGTTCTTTAAAGCTGCTCCTTTGGATAAAGTTGCAGTCTTTTTGGAGCAGGTCCGCTGTCCTCGGGAGTTTCTTGTCGTCGTCGAAGCAGGGCAGTCCTCAGAGGAGTCAGAGGTCGCTGGTCCCTTGGGAAGGCGTCACTGGAGCAGAGTTCTTTGGAAGGCAGGAGACAGGCCGGTGAGTTTCTGGAGCCAAGGCAGTTGTTGTCTTCTGGTCTTCCTCTGCAGGGGTTTTCAGCTAGGCAGTCCTTCTTGTTGTTGTTGCAGGAATCTAATTTCTAGGTTCAGGGAGAGCCCTTAAATACTAAATTTAAGGGCGTGTTTAGGTCTGGGGGGTTAGTAGCCAATGGCTACTAGCCCTGAGGGTGAGTACACCCTCTTTGTGCCTCCTCCCAAGGGGAGGGGGTCACATCCCTAATCCTATTGGGGGAATCCTCCATCTGCAAGATGGAGGATTTCTAAAAGTTAGAGTCACCTCAGCTCAGGACACCTTAGGGGCTGTCCTGACTGGCCAGTGACTCCTCCTTGTTATTCTCATTATTTTCTCCGGCCTTGCCGCCAAAAGTGGGGGCCGGGGCCGGAGGGGGCGGGCAACTCCACTAGCTGGAGTGTCCTGCGGTGCTGTGACAAAGGGGTGAGCCTTTGAGGCTCACCGCCAGGTGTTACAGCTCCTGCCTGGGGGAGGTGTTAGCATCTCCACCCAGTGCAGGCTTTGTTACTGGCCTCAGAGTGACAAAGGCACTCTCCCCATGGGGCCAGCAACATGTCTCTAGTGTGGCAGGCTGCTGGAACCAGTCAGCCTACACAGATAGTCGGTTAAGTTTCAGGGGGCACCTCTAAGGTGCCCTCTGTGGTGTATTTTACAATAAAATGTACACTGGCATCAGTGTGCATTTATTGTGCTGAGGAGTTTGATACCAAACTTCCCAGTTTTCAGTGTAGCCATTATGGTGCTGTGGAGTTCGTGTAAAACAGACTCCCAGACCATATACTCTTATGGCTACCCTGCACTTACAATGTCTAAGGTTTTGCTTAGACACTGTAGGGGCACATTGCTCATGCACTGGTACCCTCACCTATGGTATAGTGCACCCTGCCTTAGGGCTGTAAGGCCTGCTAGAGGGGTGTCTTACCTATACTGCATAGGCAGTGAGAGGCTGGCATGGCACCCTGAGGGGAGTGCCATGTCGACTTACTCATTTTGTTCTCACTAGCACACACAAGCTGGTAAGCAGTGTGTCTGTGCTGAGTGAGGGGTCTCTTAGGGTGGCATAATACATGCTGCAGCCCTTAGAGACCTTCCCTGGCATCAGGGCCCTTGGTACCAGAGGTACCAGTTACAAGGGACTTATCTGGATGCCAGGGTGGGCCAATTGTGGAATCAAAAGTACAGGTTAGGGAAAGAACACTGGTGCTGGGGCCTGGTTAGCAGGCCTCAGCACACTTTCAATTCAAAACATAGCATCAGCAAAGGCAAAAAGTCAGGGGGTAACCATGCCAAGGAGGCATTTCCTTACACTCACGTTCTGCGGTTCCCTGAAACTCAGTAAGGGATTCCCGTAGGCATCGTGCAATATCAGCCGACGGCGCCTCTGCCTGCTCCGACTCAAGCCATTTAAGTTGTGCCTCTAACCCGGCAAGGGTGGCACGGAAGTCTCGCAGAATGCCTATGTCCTTGGCCAAACAGTATCCCCTCATGGTGACCTTAAATGCCTCCCAGACCGTGACAACGCTGTCCACAGATTCCTTACTTCTATCGAAAAAATCTGCTATCTTGGTTCGCAGTTCGCTTCAAAAGACATCGTCCAGCAAAGTATTAGGGGATAGACGCCACGACACAAGTGGAGTCAATGCGAGGGGGATTCTCAGCTCGAGCGCAACCAGGGAATGGTCGGAATACGTGTGCGCCATATGCGTGACCCTCGTAAACCAAGGCACCATGGAGCAGGATATAAGCCAATAGTCTAATCTTGACCAGCCTGTGTGCACTGCGGAGTAGAATGTACCCTCCCTATCACTTGTGTGCAACCAGCGCCACCCATCCACCACGTCCAGCACCTCTATATCTGCTCTAAGTCTCTCCGATGCCCTATGACGATGGGGCTGCGTCCCTGTCTCCCTGTCCATTCGATAATCAAGCGCTAGATTGAAATCTCCACCCCACATTAGATATTTCAAGCCCACCTCCGCAATACAGCTCCATGTGGTATCAAAGAAGGAAGGGTCATCAGCTTTAGGGGCGTAACATATAACTAAGTTAACGGAGCAGTGCAGCAACCGGACCCAAATAATTGTGTACCTGCCCCGCGAGTCATTTCTGAATCCCAGTCGGACATAGGGGGTACCTCTGTGTATGAGGGTGGAGGTGCCCCTCGAGTATGAAGAGTAAGCAGAGTGTTGGCTGTATAAAGACCAGCGATCCTCAAATATGATTCGTCTCCCAGGTGTAAAATGTGTCTCCTGTAGGAGTGCAATGTGTATCCTGTGTCGTTCCTAATTTGCCAAAATGTGACGTCGTTTGCGAGGATCTCCCAGTCCCTTAACATTCCACGTCAGACATCGCATAATATGTCCACCCGGTAGGCCCTGAGTTGTAACGCTAGGCCCGTCATGCGTGGTCCGAGGAGTGCGTAGGCCACCAGAAGGGGGCCAATAGAGTACCTGGTGCCCAAAAGATATATAGCAGTGTGGCTCAGAACAAACAATAAACTTCCTCACCGTCCCTCCACCCACCCCGGCGGCCCAAACCCACCCGGAAGATCCCTCCCCTTAACACCCATAAACATAACAATAGATAAACAATTCAGCATTTCAAAAAGATAGATGGGGATTTCCTGATGAAAGGTCATCCAGAGAGCAGCATCATAACCCCCAGGTATCAAGGGGGTGCCCGGATAGATAGTTTTTGCCCAAGAGTGCCAGCGGCCGCCCAGTTCATCTAAGGGCGCACACCGGGGCCAGTCATAAAGTCACATTCTCATGGGAACGCCGCTAGGGGCATACAGGCCTACCCCTCACAGGGGGAGTCCACTCTGAAGAGAAGAGTAGTCTCAGTCTTGATCAGATAAGGTGGATGAGTGATCCGGAGTCACCTCATCAGGATTTTCTGAAGTCTCTCCCCTACGGGCCCGCTTCAGATATTCGTGTACCTGCTGGGTTGTGGTAAATATCACATGTCTGTCTTTGTGGGTAATTTTCAGCCTCGCCGGATATAACATAGCGTAAGTTATGTTCACCTGCTGTAGTTTCTGCTTTACAGCTGTGAATTTTTTTCGAGCCTCCTGGACAGCCATAGTGAAATCAGGATAGATCATCAAACTCAAGCCTCACCTCAAACTGCAGGGGGTGTTTTTCTCTACTTAGTCTTAGTGCAGTATCCCTGTCCCTGCAGTTTAGGAGACAGGCAACGATCGGCTTGGGTGGGGCACCAGGCGGTGGTCTGGCCATCAAAGTCGTGTGCGCTCTCAGTAGAGCAGTAGAGCAGTATAGCATCGGGGGGGGACAGGCCCAGCAGTCCCACCGGCAACGTCGTCATCGATCGCCCTAAAGCGCCACTGCTGCAGCACAATCCCGGTGTCAGTGGCACCTCCCCAGGCCCCCAGAGTCCCTCGCACTCCTCACTTTCGCTGCCTATGCCGGCAGTAGATCAGTATAGTGCCCGGGGGGGAGCAATCCCAGCAGCCCCCCCGGCGCCGTCGTCAGCTGCCTTAAAGCGCCACTGCTGCAGCACAATCCCAGTGCCAGTTGCGCGTCCTCGGGCCCCCAGGGTCCCTCGTACTCTTTACCTTCACCGCCGATGCCAGTGTCTCAGTGCTTCCTCCGCAGTCCGCCCAGCGAGGCCCGTCAGGCTCCGGCCCCATGCCAGACGCCTCTCTCTCACAGCACAGGCTGCGTACAGCTCCCCAGCAGTTTCAGGCCCGCTCCCTCCACATATGGCAAAACCGCCATGGCTCAGCGCGTGCCTCTACCAGGGCACTCGTCCTCCGTCCGGCAGTTGCAGCGACGCAAAGCCACTCACCACCCACCGCGGGCCGACGGCCTCGTTCCCCGTGGCCCAAGAAGCAGTCTCACCTCCAGCAGGCCCGTCTTACACACACTCCGAACGCGCCAATGTTTAGCGGCGTCCCATTAACGTCTACAGAAAGCAGCGGGCCCGATCACCAGCATGCGCCCTCTGCCAGGCCGCCAATCTCAGCTCTTGGTTTTAGGCAAGATAATGATATATAATTAGGCTGAGCCGCGGGAGCCTCACAAAAGTGAAGCCATCTTGCTTGGCTGCCTTCTAGCGCCCACATACTTTTTTCCATCTTTTTGGTATTTAACTATATTTATTTAGTGTTTTGAGAATAAACGGAGTCATAAAATTGTACATTTCCACATTTATTTACCTGACAAACTTGCATTTATACTTTGATGCCTGTCGAGTTACAGCAAATTAAGCACCCAAATATATCAAAACACTTCACCTACATATAAATATTAGCATTATATACAAATATATGTTAACTAATGACTGTATTTAGGGAAATCCCATACTGTTTTCAAACTGCCCATGCTTTCGATTTGCTCAGTTGTTGGCCTGGAATTCATGAAGGACAGCATGGAGAGTCATTAACAAGAAGCACAATTTAATATATTTTTCCACTTTTAAAAATAAATACAGACAAAAATTACATTGTTTTCTGTCTGTATTTTTCTTAATAAAATCAGTAAAAATGGAAACCTGTGAGTCTTATTTAAAATGTCTCCATCACATTATAGTGAGCAGTCTTGTGTAGTTGCATCACCCCAGCCATCTCAGCCTGGCAAAGAGTCTTTGGTATGCCAGTTAGGCTAGCTAGCAGAAAAGTCTCAGCAAAGTTTCTCATGCAAACGTTTTTTTTAAAAGGGGTTAACAAAATCTAGCTAAGCCATGGTGACTCATGCTGATGAACTGCAGAGCTCTTAATGTGATCCCACATGTGTTCAACCTGGTTGCACTGTGACTGTTCAAATACTCACTGCTGATCACCACAATGCTCCTGCTTGTCTTAGCAAGGCTCTTTTCTGTTTTTTCCTGCTTATGTAAGCAGATAACTATTTCCTAAGAAACAAGTTTACATTTCCCTCCTAAAAAACAATATAACAAAAAAGATCAAAATTACATACTGATTAATAATTTATAGGAATGAGACATCACTTTTTTGTCTAAGCTTTACTATACTTTCTGTCCAAAATCACAGATTTATATCTAGTGCACCACTGACTGGAGTGGAGAAGTGTGGCTCAATGGTTAGAGCGGCAGACCCTGAAGCAGAGATCTGGCTCAAGACCAGAGTTCAAGTCCCGCTTCGGCATGTCTTGGGCCCAATTCCCCTTGACCAGATAATTCTCGCCTCAGTGCCTAATCTAATTCATGGGTCCCACTCTGCAACTCTGGGCAATAGCTTGCTTAATCTCCACAACGGCCCCAACAGCGCTTGGATGCCTGGCTTCACCCTGGGGGTGCTCAGGAGTGGGCGCCTCACAGGGAAAAGCCAGGAGGGGTTCCATAGTGGTATGAGTACAGCGCCTTGAGACCCTAACGGGTGAGTAGTGCGCTATACAAGTGCTAATTTTTTTACATTTACTGACTTGCTATTCCCCTCCTAAAAAATCCACACTCTCAACCAGTATATTTTCACATTTTTCCAATTAAATTGTAGCATGCCATGTACTCTGCCTCCTTAGCAGTTTCTAATGTAAGACAATCATCTTGACATGCCTTTGCTGACTCTCACCACAGTATTTCACTCTAGAAATAGCAATATCACCACTCAAACATCTCATACGACTTAAATATTTCTACAATGATATCATAAGAACAGTCAAGTTTTTTATGTTTAAGAAACAGTACTTCCTTTACTTACAAACTTTTAACACAATCTGCAAACCTTGCGTACATCTCTGTACATTGTAATGTGTACCTTTCAAAAGCTGTATTTACATATCTATACCTCCCCAGCAGCTTTTCATTCTGTGAACATGATGTAAAATAAGTTTACCAACATTAGTCCACTTACTGACACTTCACAACAAAGTTTATTAACTATGGCCCTCATTACAACCCTGGCGGTTGGTGTTAAAGCGGCGGTAATACCGCCAACAGGCCGGTGGGAAAAAAAATGGAATCATGACCATGGCGGAAACCGCCAACACAGACAGCCACTTTAACACACCGACCGCCACGGCGGTAGAAACAAACACCGCAGCGGTAACCTCCAACAGACAGCGTGAAGACAAAGTACCGCCCACACTATTGCAAGGCACCAATCCGCCAGATTTTCCAGGGCGGTACCAACGCCAACAAAAGCGCAGCAGAAACAGTACTTGGAAGAAAAAAACACTCACCTCTCGACACCCAACGAGGAACCAGGACGCCATGGCGCCCGAACTACAGGTGTTACCAATGTTGGTTTACCTCCTCTTCTACCAGGAACATCAAAGACGGCGGCGACGAGCACGGTGAGTACTGCACCTAGCACACAGGGGAGGGGGGAGGAAAAAGAGAGTGACACACACACGCAACACCCCCACCCTCACCCCCAACAACATACACACAAATACTTGCATCAATATTACATATACACCCCGTGACCCTCTGGAAGAACTCAAGGACCAAATGAAATGATTGTAACGAGTGTAATCATCGATAATACAGCTGGGGCAACATGTCTGTAAAAAATCAATATATACAAATATGTACAGCAACTACACAAGTCCGGATAGTGTTCCATTCAATGTCCGTGGACCAGTGGTCCCAAAATGCATGAGTGAAGCCCACACATGACACCTTCCTCAAAACGGAGAGAACACTGCTGGGGCATCAGGGCAAAAAAAAACAGGCAACTCAGGGGAAAGGGGGGGGGGGGCACCTCAGCCGGATGATGGGACGACGCCACTGCTCCATGAGGGAGCTCCATGCTCACTGCTGGCTCCTGGGGAGTGCAATGCCACAGTCTCTCAAGTCTCTCAAGTGGGTGGTTTGCCCACTGCTTGGTCCTGGGCAGTACAAAGCCACAGTCTCTCAAGTGGGTGGTTTGCCCACTGCTTGGTCCTGGGGAGTACAAAGCCACAGTCTCTCAAGTGGGTGGCTTGCCCACTGCTTGCACCTGGGGAGTGCAAAGCCACAGTCTAGTGGATGTGATCTCACTGGTTCTGGAGGGGGCTTTGTGCCCAGAGTGCTTCATCCTGCCAAGTACTGGGGTAGTGGATGCTTTTTTCCACTGGTTCTGGAGGGGGCTTTGTGCCCAGAGTGCTTCATCCTGCCAAGGACTGGGGTAGTGAATGCTTTTCTCCAGTGGTTCTGGAAGGGCCATGGTGGCCAGAGTGCTGCACATGGTGTGTGGCAGTTCCCATTCTCTCACCTGGGTGTCAGAGCCACAAGAATTTCTGGGAACAGGTAGCATGATATTCCATGGAGGCAGAGACACACTCCACCCTGCGGTGACTTTGCCTGCCAACTGCTAGTACTGCCAGTGCTGGTTGTGGTGCCTCATGTAGTGTGTGCAGGGTCCAGGACATCTCCTGCAGCTTCGGACGACTGCCCAGTGGGGATGATGTTCATGTTGGCTGTGGTGGCACTGTCTGAGCACGTCGCGGGGCAGGTGGCGGTGGGTGCGGGGGTGGGTGCGGCGGTATC
Organism: Pleurodeles waltl; assembly: GCF_031143425.1. NCBI lineage: Eukaryota > Metazoa > Chordata > Amphibia > Caudata > Salamandridae > Pleurodeles > Pleurodeles waltl. The sequence continues at coordinate 793,314,927 of NC_090442.1, read as the reverse complement.
TGCAGCGGAGATGCTGCCGGTGGTGCATGTGTCAGCATCTGTGGAGGGAGACAGCAGGACGTCTCCTGCAGCCTTGGATGGCTGCCCACTGGGGATTATGCTGGGGACTGTAGCAGAGGCAGCAGACGTGCAGGTAGCAGTGCAGGTGGTGGTGGTTGCGGCGGTGGCCACCGCCGTACAGGTTGCTGTTCTGTCTTGCAGAAGGGGTGACACCAGTCCCTCACCGGAGGCTCCGTGCCCTGAGCTGACTTCCCTTTAGCCTTGTGTCCCTTCCCCACCTTGGAAGTCGCTGCTGGGACCTTGGCACTGTCCTCTTTTGTCTTGGAGGAGGCTTTGCTGGGTGGTTGGTGCAGCTTTTCCCTATGGCATGTGGGCCCCTTCTTCACCTTGGCAGGTGGCTGAATAGGGTGATCCTTGGCCTCACTAGGTGGCACACTGGCAGCCCTGATGGGTGCCGCCCGCGATATTACTGTACTTGCAGGGACCACAGTGCTCAAGGATTTCGTGGCTGAGGTGCTACACTGAGATATGGACATCCTGGCCCTAGGGGAAGGACGGGGGGAGGTATAGGGAATAGGAGGTCAATGTTAGCCAGGAAACATTTTTTAGACACACTGGGATGGGAAGATGGAGGGGGTTTGGGAGTGGAGGAAGAGGTAGTGGTTGTAGGAGTTGTAGGAGGTGTAAGTCTGCTGAGTTTGGGTGAGGGTGCATGGGCTGGAGGCTGTTGTGAGGTGGATGGCTGCTGAGTGGGTGTGTGCCTGCGTTTGAGTACTTTGGGAGGAGGGCTCACAGACACACTGGGAGAGGACACAATTGGGACGTGTGAATGGTAGTGGGGGTGGTGATTGCACATGAGCGGTGTGTGGTGATGGGCGTGCTGGTGATGGAGGTAGTGGCTGAGGATGTAGTGCATGCAGGTTTGAGTGTAGAGGAGACTGGGAGGGAGGAGGAGGACGTGGAGGAGGGGGACACAGTGGAGGCAGTGGATGTTGGTGTGTCTGCATGGGTATGGTGCTTGTGTGAGTGCCTGTAGGATGTGTGGTGCTTATGTTTGCCATGTCCACTCTTGTGTGTTGATGAGTGTGCATGCTGGTCTTATGGTGTGCTTGGGATAGGCTGAGGTAGAGGGGATTGGGTCTGGGTAGTGGAAGTTGGATGGGGGAGGCTGGACACAGGGACAATGGCTGCCATCAGTGCTGAGGCCAGTGACTGAAATGCTTTCTGTTGGGCTGCCATGCCAGAATGAATGCCCTCCAGGTATGCATTTGTTTGCTGCAAATGCCTCTCGACACCCTGAATGGCATTCAAAATGGTTGATTGCCCAACAGTGAAGGATCTCAGGAGGTCAATAGCCTCCTCACTGAGGGCAGCAGGGCTGACTGGGGCAGGGCCTGAGGTGCCTGGGGCGAAGGAGATGCCCACCCTCCTGGGTGAGCGGGCACAGGAAACACACTGAGGGGCTGCTGGGAGGGCGGTGCTGGTGGGGGTGTGGCGGCTGTACCTGTTGATGCGGTGGGCACAGAGGAGCCCACCACTGCAAGGGTGCTCCCATCAGAGGAGGAGTCACTGGTGACTCCTCCTGTTCCCGTCGTGGAGCTCCCCTCACCCTCCGTCTCACTGGTGCCTTCAGACTCCGTACATTCACCCTCCTGGGCCATGTGGGTTGCAGCTCCCTCGTGCTCCGGTGCCAATGCTCCTCCGCCAGATGTTGCTAATGCACACAAGGACAGGGTGACAAAACAAAAAGGGGAGGAAAGACAGAAGAGACAAATGGTCAATGCCTGCAGCAACACCACTGTTGGCGGACACAACACACAGGGAGCAGCCCTATGCACTAAGCCATGCACTAACAGTTCAGGGGACAATCACATGCCCATGGGGGACTGTGCCTAGACCCATTTGATGCACACCTGGAACCCACAGGAGCCTGACTAGGTGTAGATGGCCACTACCACTTTTGGGGTTGGAGTGCCACAGAGCCTGCCTGACAATGGATCTACCCTGGCACGTTTGACCTGGCCTAGGGGAACCCACAGCCCACTTCCCCCACTCAGACACCTCATAAAGAGCGCAGAGTCAGCTCAGGATATGCCACCGCCAGGATCCGGTACATCATGGTGCGACTGTCACCCCTTCCACGTTGGAAGGCCATCCCCAGCTGGGCCTCCGCCGTCTTCTTGGTCTAGGTCTAGCGGCACAGGTCCTCCCATCTTTTGCGGCAGTGGGTACTCTGTCTACGGTAGACCCCTAGGGTCCGCACTTCCTCGGCGATGGCACGCCAAATACCCTTCTTCTGGTGGGTGCTGACCTAGAGGAAATATGAAGTAAGGATGGATTTTACTCCCCCGTCTGGTTCTTCTTACTTATTGGCCCCAACTTCCCACCCTGGCCCAGAAACACATACACTGACTGTTAGAAATTGGGTTTTTGGTTGGCAGTCAGGTTACCCTCTGTCCAAGCAAGAACCCTCACTCTAGTCAGGGTAAGTCACACACAATTCAAATTATCCTGTGCCCACCCTCTGGTAGCTTGGCACTGAGCAGTCAGGCTTAACTTAGAAGGCAATGTGTAAAGCATTTGTGCAATAAATCATACAATAACACAATATAGCACCACAAAAATACACCACACAGTGTTTAGAAAAATATATAATATTTATCTGGGTATTTGCAGGTCAAAATGATAAAGATGCAATATGAATTTGTAAAGATATCACTGAAAAGTGATATGAAGTGTCTTAAGTCTTTAAAAAGTAAACAAAGTCTCTTTCAAGCACAAAGTACCTGGTTTGGAGTGGAAAATCTCCACAGATGGCCGCAGAAGAGGAGATGCGTGGAAAAATGGTGTGTGTGTCGGTTTCGCCCCATCACACACGGACTTGTGTCGTTATTTTTCACGCGGGGAGACGTGCGTCGTTCTACGGGAAGAAAAATGGTGTGTGCGTCGGTTTCGCCCCTTCACACACAGACTTGCGTCGTTATTTTTCACTCGGGGAAGACGGCGTCGGTTTCTGGCACGCGGACTGTCTCCTTCTGTGGATCGCGGGATTACCAGATGTCCCAGGGTCTGTGCGTGGATTCCTCGGCTTGTTATCCAGCTGCACGTCGTTCCGGGGGGCTGTGCGTAGAATTTTCTTTCTCACGGCAGGCGTTGCGTCGATTTCCTCTCTGGAAGTCGGGCGGCGTTGTCCATGCGAGGCCGTGCGTTGAAGTTCCGGTTTCACAGCGGAGCAAGCTGTGCGTCGAATTTTTTGGCGCACACGGCGTCCAGTTGAAAAAGAGAAGTCTTTTTGGTCCTGAGACTTCAGGGAACAGGAGGCAAGCTCTATCCAAGCCCTTGGAGAGCACTTTTACAACCAGACAAGAGTTCAGCAAGGCAGCAGGCCAACAGCAAGGCAGCAGTCCTTTGGAGAAAGCAGTCAGGTGAGTCCCTTGAGCAGCCAGGCAGTTCTTCTTGGCAGGATGCAGGTTCTTGTTCAGGTTTCTTCTCCAGCAAGTGTCTGAGGTGGTAGGGCAGAGGCCCTGTTTTATACTAAAATGTGCCTTTGAAGTGGGGGAGACTTCAAAGAGTGGCTACAAAATGCACCAGGTCCCCTTTCAGTTCAATCCTGTCTGCCAGGGTCCCAGTAGGGGGTGTGGCAGTCCTTTGTGTGAGGGCAGGCCCTCCACCCTCCCAGCCCAGGAAGACCCATTAAAAATTCAGATGTATGCAAGTGAGGCTCAGTACCCTGTGTTTGGGGTGTGTCTGAGTGAATGCACAAGGAGCTGTCAACTAAACCTAGCCAGACGTGGATTGAAAGGCACAGAAAGGTTTAAGTGCAGAGAAATGCTCACTTTCTAAAAGTGGCATTTCTAGAATAGTAATATTAAATCCAACGTCACCAGTCAGCAGGATTTTGTATTACCATTCTGGCCATACTAAATATGACCTTCCTGCTCCCTTCAGATCAGCAGCTACCACTTCAATAATGTATGAGGGCAGCCCCAATGTTAGCCTATGAAGGGAGCAGGCCTCACAGTAGTGTAAAAACAAATTTAGGAGTTTTACACTACCAGGACATATAAACTACACAGGTACATGTCCTGCCTTTTACCCACACAGCACCCTGCTCTAGGGGTTACCTAGGGCACACATTAGGGGTGACTTATATGTAAAAAAAGGGGAGTTTTAGGCTTTAGACAAGTACTTTTAAATGCCAAGTCGAAGTGGCAGTGAAACTGCACACACAGGCCTTGCAATGGCAGGCCTGAGACAAGGTGAAGGGGCTACTTAAGTGGGTGGCACAACCAGTGCTGCAGGCCCACTAGTAGCATTTAATCTACAGGCCCTAGGCACATACAGTGCACTCTACTAGGTTCTTACAAGTAAATCAAATAGCCATTCATGGATAAACCAATCAACAGTACAATTTACACAGAGAGCATATGCACTTTAGCACTGGTTAGCGGTGGTAAAGTGCCCAGAGTTCAAAAGCCAACAACAACAGGTCAGAAAAAATAGGAGGAAGGAGGCAGAAAGTTGGGGGATGACCCTGTCAAAAAGGCCAGGTCCAACACTGAACATCCTTACATGCTGGCCTCTGCCCACCCCCCTGTATCTTCCATCCATGCCACTCCATACATTCATGTCCCATCCATCATGCGCACAGTGTACTCACCTGTTTTTCTGGAGGACCGTAGAGTAGCGTGTACTGGGTGAGGACCCCAGCCACCAGGTGGTCCAACTCCTCCACGGTGAAGGCAGGGGCCCTTTCCCCAGACACTGTAGCCATTGTCGCTTCCAGACTCAGGTCACAGCAGCACTTGCAGTGTAGGACCTCTCCTGTTGAAGGTCAGGTATCAAGTGAGTGAAAATGGCGGTTGCGTCCGCGGCAGTGTGTACATCGTCATTGGCTCCTTGAACCCATAGGGGCCAATGATAACCAAAGCTGAATTGCGCTGCGGTCTTTGTCCGCCTACCGCAATGCTGCACAACGCAAGCGCAGTTACCTCATTTCCCCTTGTCCCTCCTTACAGGTCAGGCAGCTGCCATTTCACAGGCCACATGGCAGGGCAACTAACTGTGTCACATCACTTTTGTACAGGAATACGGACAGACAGCACCACACACCGATTACAATTGTTCAAAACACCCTTGTAAAACCTATGTTGTGTATGACCCTGTGCTCACCCTTCTCCTCCATAGGGCACGTCCACTGGCACAGATGATGAGATGGCGTCATCCTCCGGTATACAGACCCCTGGTGGACCTGTCAACAATGGAAGACAGACACATCATTATCACCTACAGACTTGATTGTGCCACAATCCATGAACTGTGTGCCCAGTTGGAGCCAGACCTGATGTCAGCTAGCCGCCATCCCACAGGAATGCCCCCTCTAGTGCAGGTCCTGTCAGTACTCCATTTCCTGGCCAGTGGGTCCTTTCAAACAACAGTGGCCATGGCATCAGGGATGTCACAGCCAATGTTCTCTAACGTGTTGTCCAGAGTGTTGTCTGCCCTGCTGAAACACATGCGAAGCTACATCGTTTTCCCTCAGGTGGAGGATTTGCCCACAGTGAAAAGTGACTTCTATGCCCTGGGACTTATCCCTAACATCATGGGTGCAATTGATGGTACACATGTGGCATTTGTCCCACCCCGCAGGAATGAACAGGTGTACAGAAACCACAAAAGCTACCATTCCATGAATGTGTAGATGGTGTGTTTGGCAGACCAGTACATCTCCCATGTGAATGCCAAGTATCCTGGCTCAGTGCATGACGCTTACATTTTGAGGAATAGCAGCATCCCTTATGTGATGGGCCTACTCCAGAGGCACGTGTGTGGCTAATAGTTGAGCCCAAGGTCCCCACACAGTTTAAATAGGTGCCTGGGTATGGGAGAGTCCCTAAGGGTTGGTGTGTGTCTAACAGTTGTCCCTCGATATTTGCAGGTGACTCTGGTTACCCCAACCTGTCATGGCTACTGACCCCAGTGAGGAATCCCAGTACAAGGGGAGAGGAACGCTACAATGAGGCACATGGGCGAACTAGGAGGATAATAGAGAGCACTTTCGGCCAGGTTCCGGTGCCTCCATCTGACAGGTGGCTCCCTATACTACTCACCGAAGAAGGTGTGCCAGATCATCGTGGCATGCTGTATGTTGTACAACCTGGCTTTGGGACGCCAGGTGCCTTTTCTGCAGGAGGATGGGCCTGATGTTGGTCTTGTGGTAGCTGTGGAGCCTGTGGACAGTGAGGAAGAGGAGACAGAAGAAGAAGATGTAGACAACCGAAACAACATCATCATGCAATACTTCCAGTGAGACACAGGTAAGAGACTGGCACTGCTCCTCTCATATCAGACTACAGTAGGACATTGCATGATTCTGCCTTTATACCTCTGTGTATGGACCCTGACAGTTCACTTTGGCTTTCCATTTCACAGATCTGGGTACCACTTTCTGCCTTCTGCTATGTTTACTGCTGCTCAACAACTGTCGAACATTGGTATGTGAAAATGAACATTGACATTGCTATTTTTCAGAGAGGTTTCAATAACATATTTGTGAAAGTACAGACTGACTCCAGATTGATTTGTGATTCAAGGGTGTTTATTTCTGTGCTAATAGGTGGAGGGGGCTGTGCAATGGGCTGGGGTGATGGTGGAGGAATGTCCATGGTGGAGTCCAGTCTATTGATATCACAGGTGCATTGTCCAAGGGGGCATAGGAAGTGGAGTAATGGCAGTTCCAGGTTGTCAGGGTGACATAGTGGGACAGAAGGATGACAATCAGGAGAGTCTTATTTCCTGGCGGGGGTCTTGGCAATATTCTCTGTCTTGAGCCTGGATCGCAGGGACCGTTTGCGGGGTGGTTCTCCTTCTGCAGCGGGTGGGGTGCTGGTGGCCTGTTGTTCCTGTGGCGGGACCTCCTGTCCACTAGCGCCGGCGGAGGTGGAGGGCTGTTCATCGTTCAGGCTAGTGTCAGGGGCCCGTTGGTGTGCCACTGTGTCCCTCATGGTGTTGGCCGTGTCTGCCTGCACCCCCGCAATGGTGACCAGGGTGGTGTTAATGGACTTCAAGTCCTCCCTGAGCCCCAGGGTTGTTGGGGTGTAAATGCATAGTTATTGTATCTGTGTGTGCCATCTTGTGCAATGGGTGAGTTACCCTCTACTCCTGTGCTTGGATTATTGTCTTGACCCTTGTGTAATAGGTGATTTTGGGGCCTGGGTGAGTATCTGTACTGGACATTCTTTGGTGATGGGTGTCCATGCATTGGTGTAACATGCAGGCCTTAGTGGTGTGAGTGTGTGGGGTGTGTGTGTTTTGAATTGTCCAATGTGGTTGTGTTTTGTAAATGTGTGTGTATTTTGAGCGCAGCGGTGTGTACCGCCAGTGGATTACCGCGGTTGAATGACCGCCGCGTTGTGGGTCGTGATAGTGTGGGCATATTCCTGTTGGCCTGACGGTGGAGGTTTTGCTATCGCCAGTTTATCACTGACCTTTGGTGTGGGGGACTTGTGGGGGTGTCTGTATTGTGGCGGATTACGAGATGTGGGTCGTAATACCTGTAGCGAATAGTAAGTATCGGTTTAGCTATGGTGGTTTTTTTTACACTCTCCCAAATGATCTCCTAAGACATCAAATTTACCACAGGAAACAGTAATGGCCACCATTTCATTTCTAACGTTCCAACAGCCAGCCAATCAGAGCATTCTCTCTCATGAGATTGGCACGAGCTGTTCAGTCCATGAGAGCATGAAGGCTTGTGGGAAAAGAGGGCCTCTCAATCAATCACAGGGCTCTATTTTCAAGTTCCCGCTCTTGCAGGAGGCTCATGGGACTCTTGCGAGCCCAACTGTCCAAATACACAATTCTTTTTTACCCTTAATTTCTCAAAAATTACTGAACAAATTCACACGAAATCACAAAAAGCACAATCTGAATTAAACAATGTCCTAGTCTCGATCCTTGCACTACTGAAGAAATTTCTTGGGGGATGGAGCACATTGAATCATTACTAACTATGATACTACAGGCCCTAGTCTCGGGTGAACGAACCACTGGTGCGAACCAGGCTCCACCACCACAGACCCCCTGGTATGCAAGTCATAACGGTTTAATTCCTCAAATCTTACAAGGAGTATTACACAGATGCAAATTACAGATCCCATTCCTGCGTAAACTGGTAGTATATTACAGATTAATACAAGTATGGCTAACCACAGTGGTGAAGGCGTCAATGTCCATAGAGAGGGTGTTGGGCCCACTGCAATATAGAGGTATAGTTTCCCTGCAGACGAGCACAAGGAGAGTCCCAGCAACAAAAAAAACACAACCACTGAAACAAGGAGCAAACAGCTGGCACTATGGAATGTAAAAGGAGAGCTCCTGGATCCCAGAATGAAGTCATTGTTGATATAGGGGCAACAACGAATATGAAGAATGGACATGCTAAAGAGAAGGGGATGTGGGCTACACCATTCCCAGTTTACTCCCTTAAATGGTTATTTGCCAATAACAAGAACAGCAGAGACAAGGGGTTAGCTCCAGCTGACAGCTTCAAGGATATACTAAGTGAGGAGGATATGGGCACTGCCCGACAACACCTCTGGACCGATCGCCAATTGTAAAAGGGCAGCGGAACCCCCACGATTCACCCAACCTCAATCCTGCAAGGACAATTGCAGGAGTGGGGTGCAGTGGAAGAAGAAGCTTGTCAAAAAAGTTCAGTAAAGGCAAGGAAGCCCAGGAATAAGAAGAAAGGCTCTGTAAAGAAAAAAAAGGGTGGTAAGGAAGGGTTCAAGAAGGTAGCTAAGACTGGCAGCTCCCTGTCTTCCCCCAAGAGATGGTGGCAGCCCAAGTTGAACAACCTAAACAGGAGGTACTATGTACTCCCGGTGAATTGAGGGTGCTCCAGGGATTGATGCCTTGCCATTTTTGAGATAGCCTGGGTGTCGGTGACCTACTTTGCAACAAAATTGATGGCTCCAGTGATGTTGTGTCAAGGAGAAGATACGGTGGACAATGCCTGGAATTCATTGATCTGTTCCCCGACGTCGGTTTAAGCCAACCCCTAAATAGGTTGAGATTATTAAGCTTTTTCTATGCTGTACCTGTGCAAAGAGTCCTCTCTTCCAGTGATGTGAAATTGGTCAAACTGGAATCAAAGCAACAGCAGCTTGATTATGGCAAGAGGTGCACTCACCTTACTAATCCCCAAGGCGATCTTGCTATCTCCTGCCCTTCGGCCCTGGTTGAATTTGCCTTACTAGGTATAGCTGGATTAATCCTCAATCATGCAGACTGTTTCCACATAATGGGGGTTGACGTGCTGCCCTGTTCCATCGCCAACCAAGACATAATCAACAGGTATGAGGGGTGTGGGAACAGTGCAGATACGTTGAGGGAAGGCAGTCCTACTCAGCACGGTCTGGCACCATGGCGAAACAAGAAGAGTTCTATAGCTGAGGGTAGTAGAGTGCGAGAATCACTGACCATTACCACCTATGAAAACAGTAGACAAATCTGGATTCCTAGCTGTGATGTGATGGAAAAAGGGCCCAACTGAAGGAACTGGTCATGGGTAGCAGCTGTACTTGCTGGTGATACAGGAGCATCCCCTAGAGCAAGAACTGACTGAATAGTAAAGGAGCCTTCTCTTTACCCAGCCACTTCTTCTGTATACTGCCCCGCAACATCGCTTGCCCACAACAACTTGGAGGTGGGCTGTCTGCGAATACTGTCCTGGAACATAGCAGGTTTAGCTAGCAAACTGGAAGACAATGACTGGATACAATCCGTCAGTTTGCATGGTATCTGTTGTTTCCAAGAAACATGGGCTGTTGAAGGATTATGCATTGATGGGTTTCTGGGCTTTGATACATTGGCTGTTTGGGCAGGGAAGGATCGCCCTTCGGGGGGTATCTCAATATGGGTGTCATGTAAGCTAGAGTGTTAAGTAGAGCATTTGATGTAACATGTGCCACTCCTGAGGGCTTCTACTAACATCCAGCATTTGAGACTAAGGTCAGGTCATAGTAAAGGGTTGGTAATTGATATCTTGAACGTGTATATTCTGCCAGGGTGGTCTTCAGGTTCTCTGGAGAGAGTGCTCTACATATATTGAAAAGGTTAGAAGAAGCACAGTGGATGCTAAAGCTACCCGGGACTGTGTAGGAGGCAGGAGTGTGATACTGGTTTGTGGCGACTTTAACTCAACAGGTTGTGACGCTATTAACAGCCATGAAATCTTGCTGGAAGATCGTAGTATGGGATTCCAGAGACAGCTATGAGTCACTTTAAGTCTGCAAAAAAAGCCGAGGCCTTTACCGATCTTTTATTGAACAATGGTCTCCGCTTTGTCAATGGGCTTTCAAAGTCGGATGGCGCTGCTAACGTATCTTTCAATAATGGCAAATCTTCCTCGATCATTGATTATGTTATTGTCAACATGGAATTTTGGTCGTCTATCTTAGATACAGCTGTGGTTAGCAGAGTGGAAAGTGATCATAATCTACTTGTCTTCGTTATGAGGACGGTGCTCTGGGGCTAGGGACTGCAACAAGACGGGTCCCAGGGCTGCACAGTAGGGAGCTTGTTCTATCCAATTGTAGAAGAACAATACAATGGGATGGTGAGGAGTACCTACAGGGACTCCTGCTGCTAGAATCCATAATAGCCAACTATGGACAATCTATCGTAGACGCCCCGGCTAATGATAGTCCTCTCATACTGCTTCTGACCAAATGACAAGGGAGCTGGGGGCCTAGTGGTCCATACCAGCACAGATCCAGTAAGACGGTATTACTAGAAAAGGGCAGCTAGGGCATGATGGATGGCTTGACAAGGAGTGTGCAATGGCAAAAAGAGTAGTCTTGTTTGGCTTAACACAGCATCATGACACGCTCAATTAGTGAAATGAAATTTAAAGAATATAGAAGAGATTATAAGTGCTTGCTAGCAACCAAGAAGCAGCTGTACAAAAATGCAAAGGGGCTGAACTTAGAGCAAGCATAATCAACCACAACATCACTAAATTCTGGGAACTAGTAGCTAGACCGAGGAAGAGGTCAGTGAACGTTGTTGAAATCCACATAGGCCCAGCTGCCTTGGTTCACCACTTCAGTACATTATATAGAACTTACGTTGCTGATCCCTTGGCCCCTATACAGAGGCAAAGGCGCCTGTTTCACCACCACCAGCACAATAGGAATTTTAACCCTAGAAGTGATTAGAGCATTGGGAGCAATGAAGAGGAATAAGGCCTCGGGCCCAGATATGGTCCCAGTGGATCTTTTCATAAGGCACTCTATTACTGGGCTAATATACTTGCCAAGGTGTTCAATGCTGCCCTTGAAGAGAATGCACTACCGCAGTCCTGGCGCTCTGCTATTATTGTCCCAATTTACAAGAAGAGTGACAGGGGCTGCCCTGCTAATTATTGGCCGATCTCCCTGCTAAATGGAGCCGGGAAGGTCCTAGGGAAACTTCTACTTAACTGCCTACCGAGGTGGGCTGATGCCCAGGATGTGATAACAAAAGCACAAGCTGGCTTTCGGCCCTGGGTGGGATCTATTGATCAGATTATCTGCCTCCATTTGATCGCACATAAATTCACAGTAGCCACGAGGTCCTTTCTGTATCTGGTCTTTATAGATTAGAAAACCGCTTTTGACTCAGTAGACAGGTGCAAATTGTGGAAGTCATTGATGTACCTAACGTCGATGCCCCCTTAGTGAAAACCGTACCGGCACTGCACGTAAACAATACTGTCAGAGTGAGAAATGGGATTTTCGGGGAGTGCATAGACCCTCTTCAGGTATAAAAGGGTGTTCGGCATGGCTGCATCCTGGCCCCCCTACTCTTTAGCCCTTTCTTAAACAATGTGGTTGATTATCTTTTAGGGGAACAGTTAGATGTCCCCGTTATTGCTGGTAGGAGGGTTCCAATATCACTCTTTGCGGACGAGGCAGTACTTGTGGCACGAGCTGAGAACGCAGCCCATAGACTACTCGCCCGTTTTGTTAAATATTGTGAGAAAAAGTCATTAACTATCAATTGTATGAAGAACATGCGGATGACCCTCAGACCCTCCCCCAGCCTCCGGCGGAAGCTAGCCATCAACCACACACCAATTGAGGCTACTAAGTACTTTTATTACCTAGGTGGGCAATTTTCAGAGAATGTAAGCTGGGACCGCCACGTTCGGAAGGCAGCCATAGTCCTTAAGCAAGTGGCAGGGGCAATATTGAAGTTTAAACACAAAGTTAGAGCGAGAGATATTAGTATAAACCTGGAAATATATGCCTGGCAAGCAGTCGCTGCAGCACTTTACGGAGTAGAACTCTGGGGATATGCTGATATTAGTGTGCTACAGATAGCCAGAAATAATGTCCTGAGATCTCTACTGGGGCTAGGGCCAGGTACTCCCCTGAAGACCCTCTTTGCAGAGCTAAATTGGAAGCCAGTACCAGAGCTAGCAGCCTTAAGGCCAATATTATATTGGGTGAGGCTAGTTCGCAATCCTAGGGCAGCAGTCTACCTAGAAACCCTTGAAGAGGTCACTGTGAGTGGTGGACCAGGAGGGCGCTCATGCGGAACTCATGTCAAAGGCACCCTAAGTAACCACCGGATAAGGATCTCTGGGAGGACCCGGGCAGAGTTAATCGGGATACTGCGGGTAAGGTAAAAGAACAATATCAGAAATTTATTAAGAGAAGGACATTCCAGGGAATTAGGCCTGATTCGATCACAAGTTATTACTAACGAGCAAGTTCCTCCAAACTACATGGATATGTTGTACCCTGAATTGAAGCGGTCTCTTTATATTAAATTTAGACTGGGTGTGCTGCCCCTAAGAGGTTATTTGGTACGCATGCGTAGGCTGGCTGCAGGACTCGAGTACTGTGATTGCTCTCCTGGAGGGGTAGACAATGTGGTCCATTTTACTCAGTTCTGTAAGAAGTTTGTTGTAGTAAGGCGTAGGTGGCTCCACCCTCTCTTTAAATCTAATGGAGCAAATTGCACTAAAATTGCATTATTACTTTGTACAAGACCGGCTAATATTAATGATCACAACTTAATAGCTTCATATATATGGGACGTTTGGCCCCAGATGAGGGAACTACCAACCAAACTAGGGCTGATTGGACCAATAGATCCATAAGATCTTTAAGGTCATAGCTGTTGTTGTGGGGTATATGGCCCTTCGCTACATAGTTGAGGTACATTCATTACCTTCTTAATGTATAATATTTTTTAACACCACAACGTACTAAAAATACTGCTGCTAATACTAATCACTGCAAGCACTTGCATTCCCTTCTCTTGAGGCCCTTTTGTTTTGGCCGCTACTGTCAAGAAATGTCCCATCCCCCAGATATATAAGGGGGGTCGTAACTCTAAATTATTCACTCGTACCTGTGTATGTGTTTTTTTATAAGGATTAGATATGCTTGTATAATGCTGATCCCTGTTCTTAAGAAAAAAAAATCAGCTTTTTCAGGAATAAACAATGATTTTATGTAATGAAGTTTTATTGTTGTATGTATTGTGTTTTCCTTTATACATATTGTAAGGCATGAAGCTGAAACAATTAAGTTAAATAAATAAAGATCTTCACTCCTGATGAAGTTGGTGTAAATTTTGTTCAGCAGGTTTTGATGTAGCTGTGTCTAAAGAAATCTTTGGAAAATGAATGGGGATTTTACATTTTGACATCCCCTTTTTCTTCTCAGCCCAGTTTGATGGACTACTCCAAAAACTTTCCAGGAAGCAGCTGAGGTGGATGAACTTTTTTTGGGAAACTTTCATGGAGGTTCGTCATATGGTGCCAAAGGTATTAATAAACCAAAAAACGTTCTGTGGAAAAGCAGCGCTAACTATAACTACCGACAATTTGTATATAAATATATATAGTGGCGGTTGTCGCTAGGTAATCATAGTTAGGACCATGCTTCCATAGGAAAAGTATTTTTTAAGTTGCCTTTATCTTTGACACCGTTTGACAAATCTTTACAAAAATGTCCCAAAAAAAGCATGCTGTGATTCTTGTTGCACAAGGAAAGTTTCAGGATGATCCATAACGCAGGGGCTGAGAAAAATGGGGGTTCAAAAACGTGTGTTCCCCATGTTAATTCCCATATGAGTTTTGAACATGACTACAGTCCAAACCACTGGAAGCAATTACACCAAATTTGGCAGAAAGCTAGCTGTTGGTACTCAGATTGTGCATTAGGGTCTCTGGTGTAAATCAGTTCAGTAGTTTTTGAGATATTAAAGGGAAAATAGATTTGTATGTCTTAGGTCCCAAATTTTTGAGGATGTTTTCATAACGATCACGACAAATTCATGAATGCGTGCCCCAACAGGAATGCTGTGATTGTCTGGCCATAACCTAACTAGAAAGTTGGGCCTGCCATTTTAGGTAGAAGGACATGGTCCCCAGGGCTGAAAGTTGACATGAAATGTGCCATAAGGGGTCAGGGTAGAGTTACCTTGCCCCCTGGGATGTGATGTAGGGGTGTTGAAGGGTGAAATTATGACTTTATAATGATGTTTTGTCCACCACATGCAATGTTCGCTAATTTGTCGCAATGCTCAGTTCGGCCCCTCAGTAAAGTTGTGACGTCTTCGCGAATACTGGCGACAACAAAAAAAACTATTGGACAAAGTCCCTGAGGCTGAGAATTGCAATTAAAAAAGTCTGATAAGGGGCCAGGGTGGCATCACCCTAACCCAAGGGGGGTAATGTGGGGGTGTTGGAGGGAGATATTATGACTTTGTAATTATTTTTTTGTGCACAGCACACAATATTCGCAAATACACTGTGACGCTCAGTTCAGCCCCCTGTGTAACGTGGCAGAGAATTCACAAATTTTGGCGACAACAAAAAACTATTGCAAGAGTTATTCATAGTCTAATTGATTTAGTCATAGATGTACTCAGAAACCCATGCACCTATTCAATCACCCAGTCACAGACTCTTACACCCACTCGTAGACCCACCCAGACTGTCTTGTACCTATTCACAGGTCCACTCAGTCACAGACCCACTCAGAGTCTGATACACACACTCACAAACCCAGTCAGACATTTATGAAGCAACTCACAGATCCACTGACATAGTCACTCACAGTCTCACTCAGAAACTCATGCAGCCACTCACAGACCCAGTGAGATACTCATGCACCCAGTTGCAGACCCACTCAGACACTCATGTGTAAACTCTCAGACACTGACACACTCACTCACTGACCAACTTAGAACCTCAAGCATGCACACACTGGCCAGTCAGATACTCACGCACTCACTTACAGACCCACTGAGATTGTGATGTACCCACTCACAGACCCACTCTGACCCTTAAGCACCCACTCACATACGTAGTCAGATTGTTGTGCATCCACACAGTATCCCACTGATACACTGATGCACTGACTCACACACTCACTCAGACTCTCATCTAGCCATTTACAGACTCACTCATACCCTCATGCACTCTCTCAGAGACCAACTGGCACACTGATGCACTCCCTCACAGACCCACTCAGACCCTCTTGCAACTAATCACAGACCCGGTCAGAGCTACACACACCCATTCACAAATCCACTGAGACACTGATGCACACACTGAGAGACCCATTGAGAGTCTGTTAAACCCTCTCACATACGCACACTGACCCTTACGCATCTACCCACTGACCTACTCAGAGCCTTGACCACCCACTCGCAGACCCAATCAGATCCTTGTATACCTACTTACAGACCCAATCATATCCTCATACACCCACTCACATACAGACGCATACTGTTATGTAACCATTCACACACCTACTCACACACTGTTGCACTTACTCAAAGATGTAGGTGAGACACTGATGCAGCTATTCAAAGGCTAACTGAGACAGTCAGGTAATAACTCAGAGACTTATTTATCACACTCACTGAAAGATGTTGTGAGAGAGTCATTTACAGTCAGTGGCAGACACAGTCAGAAATCATAAATGAGCTTAGAGGGTTATTTTGAAGGAAATCTTGCTAGTCTGGTGAAGAGAATATTTGAAATGTATAGCTTAAAAGTTTTAGTGGGCTGGTGTGTATTGAAAGGCTGCTTTTGTTTTGTGTTTTCGCAAGTATTTTGTGACTATTGTGATGTTGTCGCAAATATTGTGAACATTTCTTCAAAGCAATTTATACAGAAAATGAGAAATAATTTTTGGCAATAGGGTGGCTCTGAGAAGAACCTTTGAGTTCATTGTAAGTAAGTGATAGCTACATGTAAGCGGATACAGAGCTTCAGGTTAGAAAGAAAAACTCTGTTGCCTTCATCGATGAAGTGGATACCGTCACTTCCATATATGCCATGCATGTCAAAGCGCAGATTGTTATTGTATATACAGTCCAGGTTATGGTCTCTGAGGACTGCAGAAACATTTTTATTAACATGCTTCCTGGCTTTGTCAATCTGTGGACAGAACTGAATAGACCAGTTCCATTTCTGCCTTTGCCTGTTGGAGTATACCAAGATATTATGAAGAAAAAGTGTCATCAATTGTGCAAAGATATCCTTCATTAGGATGTCCAGTCTTACCCAAGTCAGTGTACCCAGGTCAGTATCACCACATTGCACAATAATGAGGTCAGGGGGTTGGAAATCTCTAACACATACAATCAAAGAGAGCAATTGATTCCACTTTCACCCTCTCTAGCCCATCCTTTAATCCATTAATGTTCACATTAGCCAAACCCAAGTCCCTGTCAATACCACTCTTTCTAGCAGCCACCCTAGCCCAAAACACATAGCTGTGCCCAACAATCCACACTCTAACCATTTTGAATTGCAGAAGGAGTAGCAGATTTGGAGAATGCTGTAGCAAAATGAGGCAGTTTCCAAAATGGGAGGCAGTTCAAATGGAGGTGGTTTAATAAAAAACTATGGCCCTCATTATGACATAGGCGGTGAGTGATTAAGTGGCGAAATACCACCAACAGGCCGGTGCTAATTACCGCAAATTATGACCATGGCAGTGAGAACTCCCATAGACAGCCAATGTACCCCACCATCCGCCAGGGAGTTAACACCACGCACCACAGCAGTCACCATCAACAGCCAGGCGGAAGACAATGTACCGCCCAACATATTATGACACAGCATACCGCCATGATTTCCAGGGCGGTGCCAACTGCATCAAAAGCCTGGCGGAAACCGAACACAGAAAACGAAATACTCACCAACAAGTACACACAGTACTCTGCCGTCTCTATGGAACCGGAACTGCAAGTCTACCCAATTCTTTTCTATGCCATGCTCCACCTGGAACACCAACGCCGATGAAGATGACGACAGTGAGTATAGCCACATAACACACAAGGGAAGGAGGGAGGAAAAGGAGAGTGACACACACTAGCACAACACACACCATGCACACACCATACACACAACCAGCTGCACATGTAAACCAATCGCACACGACACACGGCACAATAAAACATGGCCCAGATTACATTAGTACTAAAAATGTATTAGCAAGGGAAAAGCAACCACATGAACATGATATGTTACAATTGTCCACAAAGGGTCAATGCCCAGTCCAAAGTACAAAGGGCCCACATAGCCACAGGGCGCAGTGCAAGGCCCAACTTGTCTCCTGACATCATCTGCACAGAACTCTGCAGGGGCATCATGTTGTAAGTGGGCAGGCACCTCAGGGGGAAGGTGGGTGGGGGCACCTCAGCTGAGTTGGGGCACTTGCCCACTGGATCTGGAGGGGGCTCCATGCCCATGTCTCTGTGCTGGGGAGTGCAAGACCACAGTCTCTGGAGTGGGTGACTTTCTCACTGGTTCTGGAGGGGGCTCCATGCCCATGTCTCTGTGCTGGGGAGTGCAAGGCCACAGTCTCTGGAGTGGGTGACTTTCCCACTGGTTCTGGAGGGGGCTCCATCCCCATTTCTCTGTGTTGGGGAGTGCAAGGCCACAGTATCTGGAGTGGGTGACTTTCTCACTGATTCTGGAGGGGGTTCCATGCCCATTTCTCTGTGCTGGGTAGTGCAAGGCCCCAGTCTCCCAGGTGGGTGACGTTCCCACTGGTTCTGGAGGGGGCTTGTACAGCAGTCACAGGAGGGTAGCCTACATGCCGTCTGCTGAAGGTGAGGGCTGCACTGTCTCATCTGGAGGTGAGGGCTGCACTGTGTCAGCAGGTGACGGTGCCTCCTGGGCAGCCTCTGCTGGAAGTGAGGGCTGCACTGTCTCAGCAGGTGAAGGTGAAGCCTCTGCAGGAGGAGTGGGCTGCACTGCCTCAGCTGGAGGTGATGGCTCTGTGACCATTGGTGGTGGTGTCACCCCGCCAGCCTCTGCTGGAGTCGAGAGCTTCTTCCCCTTCATGGCAGACTTCGAGGGCTTCTTTATCTTCATGGCAGGAGGTGCGGGCTCCTTTCCCTTCATGGCAGGACTCAAGGTCTTCTTCCCCTTTATGGCAGGAGTCAAGGGCTTCTCCCCCTCATGGCAGTAGGTGCGGCTTCCTTCCCCTTCATAGCAGGAGTCGAAGGCTTTTTCCCCTTCATGGCAGTGGTTGTGGGATCCTTACCCTTCTTGGGTGGTGGAGTGGAAACCATCATTGCCTTGCCTCGATGACTAGGAAGCGCCTCCACTGTCCGCGTAGACTGTTTGGCTGAGGTGCTGAGCTTGGTCGTTGGGACCCTGCTCTTACAGGCAGGACGGGGGAGGGTGAGGGAAGAGGTCAAGCCGGGCAAAGAAAAGCTTTTTAGGGATGGTGGGGCAGGAGGAGGGATGGGAGTGGAGGTTGAGGGAGCGGTTGTTGGAGGAGTACGTCTGCTGGACTTGCGTGCAGGTGCGTGGGGAGTGTGTTGATGTGAGCTGGATGGCTGTTGGGTGTCTGAGTGCTTGCATTTGTGTACTTTCAGATGGGGGACAGACAAGGTTGGAGTGGACACAGAAGACACGTGCATGGATGTTGTGGAGGTGTCTGCTAGTGAGGTGTGTGTGCTGCTTGGTGTGGTGATGTTGGTGGTGGTTGTTGAAGCAGTGCATACAGGTGTGAGTGCGGATGTGACTATGAGGGAGGTGGAGGAGGAGGAGGAGACAGTAGAGGCAGTGGATGTGGTTGTGTCTGCAAATGTCTGGTGTTTGCGTGAGTGCTTGTGTGTTGAAGTGTGGTGCCTGTGTTTGACTGTACTACTCTTGTGTGTTGTCTTGTCTGCATTCTCATCTGTATGTGTGCATGGGATGGGCTGAGGTTGAGGAGACTGGGACTGGGACTGGGAAATGATAGTTGGAGGGGGGATGGTAGGGCCAGGGACAATGGCTGCCATCAGAGAGGAGGCCAGAGCCGGAATCGATGTCTGTTGGGCTGCCAATCCACTGTGGATGCCCTCCAGGAATGCATTGCATTGCTGCATCTGGGATGCCAGCCCCTGGGAGACATTCACAATGATTGACTGCCCTACAGAGATGGATCTCAGGAGGTGAATAGCCTCCTCACTCAGGGCAGCAGGGCTCACTGGGGCAGGGCCTGAGGCGCCTGGGGCAAAGGAGATGCCCACCCTCCTGGGTGAGCGGGCATGGCCAACTCACTGAGGGGTTACTTAGAGGGCAGTTTTGGTATGGGGTGGCGGCTGTACCTGCAGCTGGAGTGGTCTCAGAGGTGTCCACCACCACCAGGAGTCTGCGTTGTCACCTCCTGTCTCCGCCTTGGTGCTCCCCTCGCCCTCCGTCCCACTGGTTCCCTCGGCTTCGGTGGACTCTTCCTCTTGGGACCTGTGGGATGCAGCTCCCTCTGTCGCTGGTGCCCCTTCTCCTCCACCAGATGACTAAAGCACACATGGACAGGATGACAGAAGATAAAGGGGAGAGAGAGAGAGAGAACACAGGGTCAATTACTGCTCCAACACCACTGTTGGCATACACAGCACCATCACACACAGGGATCAGGATTGAGCACTATGCATTGCACTGCCATTGATTTGGCTTGATGCCGCAGCAAGATGAGGGCCAAACACTGCCAACTGCATGCCTCCTGGGACCCACTAAGCCCTGTCTGACATGGAATGCAACCTAGCTAGGTTACCTTTTTTTGCCTTTCAACCATTACCCTTGAGCTGGAATACGCTGCAATGTCTGGCTTGGCATTAACGGGCACCCACTAACTAACACCCACCACCCGGATCCCATGGCACCTACCAATTATTGTAGTAATGCCCTCTGTACTCACCCCCTTGTGGCTGCTGTGATGCCCTCAAGCATCCTTGGTCAGTGCATGACGCCTTTGTCCTGAGGAATAGCAGTACCCCAAATATGATGGCCCAACTACAGAGGCACAGGGTGTGGCTAATAGGTGAGCCATGGTTCCCCACCCACTGTATGTAAGTGTATGCCATCAGGTGTTCTCCCCATAGGATTGTGTAAGGATAAATGTTGTCCCTCAATACTTGCAGGTGACTGGCTACCCAAACCTATTGTGGCTGCCGACCCCTGTCAGGAATGCCAGGACAGAGGCTGAGGAACGTTATAATGAGGCACATGGGCGAACCAAGAGAATTATTGAAAGGACCTTCGGCCTACTGAAGGCCAGGTTCAGGTGCCTCCATCTGACAGGTGGATCCCTGTACTACTCACCCGGAAAGGTGTGCCAGATAGTAGTGGCATGCTGCATGTTGCCCAACCTGGCCCTCAGGAGACATGTGCCTTTTCTGCAGGAGGAGGGGACTGGAGATGACACTGTGGCAGCAGTGGACCCTGAGGACAGTGAGGATGAGTAGGCAGAGGATGAGGACAACAGAACATCAGTTATACGACAATACTTCCAATGACAAACAGGTGAGACAGTGCTACTGACCATTACTCTGACTATTGAGTTATCTGTGTGCCTGCGGCATGATGGCATTCGCCTCCTTTGCATCTCAAATTACTGTCACCTATTTTCCAGATGTTGATGATATGACAACATTGTTCTGATGTGATCACTACAGACTGTTCCAGGTCATTATTTGCTAGCTAGCACAGTGTTCAGATCATTTTTCACTCGATGTAACTGTTCCCACAAAAGCACATTAAAGACACATAAAACATTGTATTGTAGTGCTAAATAATTGAGGGTAAAGTTCAATGGAATGGGGTGATGGTGGAGGAACGTCCTGGCTATTGTCAGAGTCAGTTTGCAGTACAGGTCCAGTGTCCAAGGGGCCATAGGAAGGGGAGAAATGGCAGTTCAAAGTGGACAAAGTGACAGGATGGGACACAAGTGGGACAATCAGGAGAGTCTCATTTCCTGGAAGTGGTCTTGGTCTTGGCAAGTGTCTCTGGCTTCTGTCTGGTTTGCAGGGAATGCTTTCGGGTGGTTTACCTTCTGCAGGGGAAGGGGTGCTGGTGGCCTGTGGGTCCTGTGGCGGGGCCTCCTGTCCACTAGCTGCAGCAGAAGTGGAGGGCTGGTCAATAGACTTGCTAGTGGTAGGGGGTCCGTTGGTGTGCTGTCCAGTCCCTCGTGATGTTGGCCATGTTTGCCAGCACCCCTGATATGGAGATCATGGTGGTGTTGAGTGCCTGAAAGTCCTCCCTGATCTCTAGATGATGTTCCTCCTGCAGCCATCGCTTGTTCTCCTGCATGTTGTTCAGGATCTGGCCCATCGTGTCCTGGGATTGTTGGTAGGCACCCAGGACATTGGTGAGTGCATCATGGAGAATCGGTTCCCTGGGCTTGTCCTCGCCTGGTGCACAGCGGTCCTCCCAGTGTCCCTGTTGCCCTGTACCCCGTCCCTTGAATGGTGTGCCCACTGCCACTGACCCCATGTCCCTGATTGTCTTAGGTATGAGGTGTGGACTGGCGTCCCTGTACAGGTGGGCACACTGCTGATTGACGTGTCCTGTGGACAGAGGTGTGGGGATGCTGGGTGAGTGCTGTGGTGGGGGAGGCTCTATGGTGGACTGTGAGTGGGCTGGGGTGACCGACTGTCCAGTGGTCCCTGATGGGCCAGGTTGTTGATCCAGATCCTGAAGTCCAGAGTGGCTGTCATCACTGGGGGCATCTTCTGTTTGGGGACTGGATAGTTGTGGCACCGCCTCTCCACTGAGATTGGCTGGGGCAAGAGGTGTATTATGCTTTATGCCTGTCATATGTTGTACATCCCTATCCTCCCCTCTCTGGTTGCTTTTGCCCTGCCACCTTTGATTGTGTATGGTGATGTATTGTGGGATTGTTAGTTCCCCTATGCTGTGCATGCTTTGGTGATGGGTGTCCATGCAGGGCTGGTAGGGCTATCCATGCATTGGTATGGCATGCAGGGCTTGGCATTGGGGTTAGTCATCTGCACTGGTGCAGTGTGTGGGATGGAGTAGAGTGATGGGAGTAGGGTGAGGGGGTGAGATGGCATGCAGATATGGGTGGTGATAAGTGGTAAATGATGACTTACCAGTGTCCAGTCCTCCGGCTACTCCAGCTAGTCCCCAGGATGCAGTAATGCCAAGACTTGCTCCTCCCATGTTGTGACCTGTGGGGGAGCAGGTGGGGGGTCCACCGCCAGTCCTCTGTACGGCGAGCTGGTGCCTTGCTACCACAGAACGTACCTTCCCCGTAGGTCTTTCCACCTCTTCTGAGGTCGTCCCTGGTTCTTGGAAGCTGTCCCACGGCGTTCTCCGCCATAGCTCCATCTTCCTTACAATGGATATCTGCTGGACCTGTGGTCCAAACAGCTGTGGCTCTACCCTGACTATTTCCTCCACCATGACCCCCAACTCCTCATCTGTGAAACGGGGGTGCCTTTGTGGGGACATGGGTGTTGTGGGATGAGTGTGTAGGTGTTGGGTGGTGTGATTGAGTGTGCGTAGTGGAGTGCATGAGGGATGTATGAGTGTGTGTGTATTTGTCGCAGTGGTCTTGATGTCTGTCTGGTGGCAAGGATTTGTATATGTAAAGGGTTGTGGGTAATGTGGGTGTGTGTTTTATAGTGATGTGAGTGGGTGTGTGTATGGATGTCAGGTGTGTGATGTTTGAATTGGCCAATGTTGTGTAGTTTAGTTTTTGGCTGTCCATTCTGAACGCAGCGGTGTATACCGCCAATGGTTTACCTCCGTTGAATGTCCGCCGTGGTGATTCGTGGGTCATGATGTGGTGGGTGTTGTTCTGTTGACGTAACGGTATGTGTGTTGGGACCGCCACTTTACCACTGACCTTTGGGCTGGCGGATTTGTGTATGTGGCTGTATTCTGTCGGTTTGGTGTGTTTGTGTCGTAAAATGCAGAACAATTATCTGCCACTGCTGCGGTATGTTGGCGGCCGTCAGCGTGGTGGTAAGCGGAATTTACCACCAATGTCATGATGAGGGCCTATATTTTAAGCTGTGAATATGCGAGTGACTGAATATAGGTAGCATCAAAAAAGGATTAGGAACTAGATCTATGATTGATTGCGGTAAAAATAACAAATTGTAATACAGACTTGGATATGCTTTTCATTCTGTACAGTAAACCATGGCTGCTGCATCTAATTTTTGTAACTAGTATGCCCCTTTTAGAATGTTCTACAAACTCCTGACCTACTGGTTGTGGTGGGTTGCTATGGAAACTGTGCTAAGAGTGTATTGGGGAAAGGGTATTAAAGAGAGACTTCTGTCTTTCTAAAAATTGAAGGTGTTTGTACTCATTATTTTCCTAGAGAGGGTTTGGTGATAAAATATACTATACTCTTAAAATCATAATTTCACTAAGCTAAATATGTTTTTGGACACCCATTTTTTCACTAATTAATTTTATTGATTGCATGTTACTCACAATTAAAGATAAATAGCCAACCATACTAGGCTTCTTTAGAAAAGAGCATAAAAGGTGTAAGACATACTAACCATTCACAAGTGGACATACAAAAGTAAAATATGAAAGGTCTGTTTTCATTTGCTCTCATCCATAGTATCACACAGTGCAAAGGTGAAATGTTTGCAATTTTTGGTTGCTATGTGTAAGAGCGTGGCCCATTCTTATGCTTGGTTTTTTAGTTTTCACTATTCCAAAGACTACACTAAATCTATCTAATTATAGCAAAAACAGTGTGTAAGCAACAAATTCAATTTTCAGGTGTGTGAATTACATTTAGTTATGAGGAAAAAAAAATTAAATTACATATTACTATGTGAAATTGTTGAAATAGAGTATGAAATATATAGTACTCTACTGAAAGTAGCAGAAATTATCTATGATAGGCAGTGTGAGTAATTTCATAGATTAAATAATATGTTAGAAAAACAAACTTTTTCAAATGTGCAGATTAGTTGTGTAAGAAATTGGTTTAGAATATATTGTCATGCAAAGGTATACTTTAAATGTGCTGTTTTAGTACATGCTCTAATTGGTAAGAAAAAAGTTCACACTAAGCCTTAAACTTAAACTTCACAATGTATTGTAAGATATGACAGAAAAAGTTCACACTAAGCCTTCAACTTAAACTTCACAATGTATTGCAAGATATGAAAGATATGACAGACAGTATCATATGATATGCTGTTCAGAAAGAATTCTTGGAATTGTAGTCCCATTTCTTAAATTTTAAAAGAAAAGTACAGCACTCAGGATTGAAAGAGAAATAAATGAACTTTTGTTGTAAGTGAAACATTGATTTCTGAAAGTTGACTGGTATGTATTAGATATCTGTTAAGGTCGCTGTTGATAAAGTATAGGGTAGTTTTCTAGGTACTTAGATGGTAAAATGTTTTTCAAAGTAATACTGAGTGAGATATGTAGTTAAAGCCTCCTAGCTGTAGTTAAACTAGTGGAGATGCTGCCAGATTGTCACGCCATATATAATCTATTCATGAATGATCAAATACATGTTTAAGTAGATATTACTCATGTCTGAGGTATATTGCAGATATGTTATAAAGTATGGTGCTTTCTGCTGAAAAAATTAGAGATTACCTTTTGAGATGAATATAGTATTCATGCACTAGCGGGACTCTATACAAAGTACTCTATAGAGCATGGGTACTAGCAAATATTTTCAGACTGGCCACAAAGTTTGGTCTGTGGTGTGCTCGAGGGCTGCAATGAGGCCAGCAGGGTGGGAGTGGGGCTTGGATGGAGGGAGCAAGGGAGGGGTAAGACACCAGGTTGACATTGGGTAAATGAAGCATGTACTTGGTGTTGTCGGTGAGTCCTGGAGTCCATATTTTCCTCTAAAATAAGTCCTTAGTCTCCAGAAGAGTCATAGATTTGACAGTACTGTGTTATGCTATATTTGAATCGCTACCCCTCTGTCTCACCTCAGAGTAAGCCTTATCTACTTGTTAGCACTCCTCTGGGAGAGTCAAGTATAAAAAACAAGTAACTTCATTATTTATTGGAATGAAATAGAACTGCACAATGTGACACCAGAAAACCTAGAATCGATCCTGGTTCCCCCACTTGGTGAAATTGTGTGAGCCTTGGCAATTGTTTTATTTCACTTTGCCTCCTTTTTCCTCATTATCACCTTAGAGCACCTTGAAATACATGTGTTCAGGTCATGCACTGTACAGAAATTATTCTTGTGTTTGATTTAAGACACCATAATGTCGTCCATGTAAAATAACTTAGGTCACTCAGAGGGTTTGATGTGACTATTGACTTGCCTCTAAATTCACAAATGTGTTCTTATCAGGGTGGGAGTAGGCATCAATGTTTCTACACGGAACAGGACAATACCTTGTAGCAATGCTACAATGTTGCAATCCAGATGGTTCCAAATTGGACACTCAAGTTATGAAATTCAAAGCTGGGCAAATATCATTCTCAGGAAGAACTTTTATTACTTTGGCTATCATCTTTCATTAAGCAGTTGATACAACCTCTGCACATCACACTGTACATCTAAAGAGAAACAGGATGGACAGAATGCACTGACATCAACCTAAAACACAAAGCAAAACTTCCATTCAAACTACCAAACTCATATCTTCTCTTGAGGAGGAATTCTGCTTTTAAGTGGCGTACAGGGTTTCTTCTATATGGTTCATCTTTTTTTAGACATTATTCGGCGAATGAAGGGTAATGTTTTCAAAAAAGATCTTCAAGAATCAGTAGTATTTTTTAATGTTCCAGAAAGGAGTTAAGATAAACACTGAATGTACTGCTCTCTAATTAAAGTCTGAAAATGGAGGGTCAAACTCCAATGCAGCAGCCTTAAGTTGAAACCAAGAAATGGCTTCAACTCTCGAAAATTTACCCCTTTTGTTTCTCCTTCCAAACCTGTGTGTCATAATTGAATAAAATTAGTGCTGCATGGATTTTTTGTATATGGATCTTCAGCAGCATACACATCATTTGGACTACCAGGGATGATGTTTTCTAAGCAATCTCTAAAACTGAAGAGTACTTTAAATTTATTTCTGATATTGAACAAGATATAGAGGGTCATTCTGACCCTGGCGGCCGGTGGCCGCCAGGGCCACCGACCACGGGAGCACCGCCAACAGGCTGGCGGTGCTCCAACGAGCATTCTGACCGCGGCGGTTCAGCCGCGGTCAGAAGCGGAAAGTCAGCGGTCTCCCGCTGACTTTCCGCTGCTCGTGTGAATCCTCCATGGCTGCGGAGCGCGCTCCGCAGCCATGAGGATTCTGACCCCCCCTACCGCCATCCTGTTCATGGCGGGAAAGCCGCCATGAACAGGATGGCGGTAGGGGGGGTCGCGGGGCCCCTGGGGGCCCCTGCCGTGCCCATGCCAATGGCATGGGCACGGCAGGGGCCCCCGTAAGAGGGCCCGCAAAGTATTTCAGTGTCTGCCTTGCAGACACTGAAATACGCGACGGGTGCCACTGCACCCGTCGCACCTTCCCACTCCGCCGGCTCGATTACGAGCCGGCATCCTCGTGGGAAGGTCGTTTTCCCCTGGGCTGGCGGGCGGTTTTTCAGCAACCGCCCGCCAGCCCAGGGGAAAACTTGTAATACCCGCCGCGGTCTTTTGACCGCGGCGCGGTATTTTGGAGGGCGGCATCCTGGCAGGCGGCCTCCGCCGCCCGCCAGGGTCATAATGAGGCCCTTAATATCTAAGAATATTTTTTTAAATACATATGTTTCGGTTACTCTAGTTTGTCTGAAAAAGCCACCAATCAATCAATTGAAGTGAGTGCAATGCATAGTAAGACATATTTGTAGTGATCTACTGTGCGTCTTTTTTTTTTTAACAATCGATTGATTGTTTTTACCCCACTGTGCAAAGATGATGCTTTATACAAACCACCGTTTACGGTGAAGAAGTATAAAAGCTGACAACAGTAAAACATGGTACTTATATTACAGTGTAATATAATATTACAGTATAAGTAATGACCATTGTGATGTTTCTGAAACTATGATGACTAAATACTAACATATGTTCATCTCTTTTTTTCCATCAGTGACTGCAGTTGAACGGCGTTAAATATTTCAAAACACTTTTCGTAGCACAGAGAAATAGGTCTGAAATACAATGCAGAGTGTTTTTCAATGTAAAGTACTGTTGCAATACCTTTGTTGTAGTTTGTTTTGCTTAATGCCTGGTTCACTGATTGAGTTAGTCACACCCCCACTCACAGAGGTATCGAGCTACTTAAACTAGCAGTCACACAAACATTCAGTCACCCATACAGGCTATCATACAGTCAATAAATTATCTGTAGATCACTGATAAATTGATAAACCAACCCATACACCACTCATACAGCCACTCTCTAACTGATACCCTGCGAAGAGAACTAGCTCTATCTCACACACACACATATATATTCACTTACCCATAACCACACTTATGCAGTTACTCAATCACTTGTGGACAAACACATGCAGTCAATCACCTCTACACCACTAATGCACTCACTTAGCCCCCAACACATGCACTCATACACACGGTCAACACACTCATACACCCACTCATGCACTAGGTCAGTTACCAAGAGACCCCTAACTTATTTACTTTCTCACCCATACACCACTCATGCTCTCAGTCAATCACCTATACACCTCTCATACGCTCAGTTCTACACCCATACACCCACTAATGTACTCAGCCGTCACTCATGTACTAGTCATGCACTCAGTCACTCACCCATACATGCACTCATGCACTCAGTCAATCAACTATACACCATTCATGCACTCAGGCAATCACCCATACACCATTCTTGCACTCACTTACCTACACATTTACTCGTGCAGTCAATCACTCAGCCATGCATGCAATCATACACTCTTTCAGTCACTCTTGCAGTACTCTTGCTCTCACTCACCCATACATACACTCATGCACTCAGATACTCACCTATACATGTAGTCATACACTTAATCACCTATACACTACTTATGCACTTACATGCTCACTCATATACACACTCATGCACTCCTTTAATTACCCATACACCACTCATACACTCAGTCAATCACCTATATACCACTCATAGGCTCACTCACACACCCATTCACACACTGATACACTCAGGCAATCACCCATGCAACACTCATGCACTCACTCAGACACCCGTACATGCAATCATGTACTCTGTCAATCACTCAGTCAATCACCCATACATCACTCATGGACTCACTCATTTGCCCATACATGCACTCATGCACTAAGTAACTGAACTATATATGTACTCATGTACCTACTCAGTCACCTTTAGACACATTCATAAGCATACTCAGTCACCCATACATGCACTCATTTACAAACGGTCACATTTACTCATACACTCAGTCAATCACATATACACTACTCATACACTTACATACTCACTCATATACACACTCAAGCACTCAGTTAATCACTCATACACATCACATACTCACTCATTTACACACTATGCATGAACTCACTGAATCACTCATACACCACTCACATACTGCCTCACACACCCATACATAAACTGCTGCCCTCATTCACTCACCCATACACACAAACACTTTTTCAGTCACCCATACACCACTCATGCACTCACTTGCTCACCCAAACATGCACTCATGTTGTTACTCAGCTTTACAGTCATTCATCCACCCACTCATTCACCCATACATACACTCTTGAACTCTCTTACTCACTCATACACACACTCATGTAGTCAGTTAATTAGCCACACACCACTCATGCAGTCACTCACTCATCCATACACCACTCATGAACTCACTCATACACCTATACACACACTGATACATCAGACAATCAACCATGAAACACTAATGCAGTAACTAACACACACACATACATCCCCTCATGTACTCAACCAATCGCTCATACATGCATTTATGCACTCACTCATTTACAATCACCCATGCACCATTCATGCACTCACCCAGTCATACATCACTCACACATTCATTCATTCACCTCTACACCACTCATACATACATACATTTACTCACATATACTGCAATCATGCACTCACTCTCTCACTCATGCACACCCTCAAGCACCAGGTTAATCACCATACACAACTCTTTCACTCATTCACTCACCTATACACTACTCATACACTCACTCACCCGTACACTACTCATGCACTCAATCACCCATACACTACTGGTCGGACCAATCAGACACACATACATACACTTATGCACTCAGTCAATCACCTATACACCACTCATGCACTCACTCAATCACACATACACAAGTCATAAAGTCACTCACTTACTCATACATGCACACATACACTCATACACCAATCATGCAATCACTAACTCACACATACATATACTCATGCACTCCCTCAATCACCCGTACACCACTCATACATTCACCCATACAACACATTAATGTACTGAATAACCCATACACCACTCACACATTCATTCACTCATTCATAGACATACTCATCCACTCACCCATTCACACATACACCCTCATACATTTAGTCACGCACTCATACACCACTCCTACACTCGTTCACTCACCCACACACCACTCATGCAGTCACTCACTTATTGATACATGCACTCAGGAAATCACCCATACAGTACTCATTCACTTGCCCATACATGCACTCAATCACTCACCAATATATACACTCATACAATCTCTCAGTTATCTATATACTATTCTTGCAAACTCAATCACTCATACATGCAGTCATGCAATCACATACTCACTTATACATATACGTATACACTCAGTCAGTCACCCATACGCTACCCATGTACCTTGATACTCACTCATACACACTGTCATACACTCAGTTAATCACCCATACACCTCTCACACATTCACTCACTCACTCATGCACCACTCATGCATTCACTGAATCACTCATACACCACTCACATACTCACTCACTCACCCATGACACCAATGCACTCAGTCAATCACCAATACACTACTCATGCACTCAGTCACTCACCCATATATATTCTCATGCACTCAATCACCCGTACAGCACTCATACACTCAGGCAATCACCCATACAGCACTCATGGACTCACTCACTTGCCCATACATGCACTCATGCACTCACTCACTCACCCATACACACACTCATACACTCATTCAATCACCAATGCATCACTTACTCACCCATACATGCACTCATGTATTTACTCACTTACCTATAAAGCTATTCATCCACTCACTCATTCACCCATACATGCACTCTTGCACTCACTTACCCTTACATGCACTCATATACTCAGTTAATCACTTATACACCACTCATGGAATAACTCGCTTACCCATATATCACTCATGCAGTTAGTCAATCATCCATACATGCGCGTATTCAATCTCACACATATAAACATATATAATCTGTTTTAAACCAAGAAAGGTGGTTCTAAAAGGAACTGGGCTTTGTCTGGAACTTTTTTTGTAATTTTCAAAAACCTTTTGTACATTTTTTGGTATGTGTTTTAAATAAAGATGCAACTAAACTATAAGAAGTTCTTTAAAGTTTCAGGAACTTGAAGTCAAAACGAAAAAACTTGGGAAAGAAAAATTAGGACTTATGCTTTTTTGCAGCATTATTCATCAGAGTGTCCGACTGCTCGCCTGCCGTTAGTATTTTTTTACAATCAAGACAGAAGCTCCCCAATGTCAGCAAACTCAGCATCTAAATCTGGTGGCACAACTTCTCCTACAGATGGTCTTGGTCCACTGAAAGGTTTCTCCAGCTCTTTCCTGCCTTACAGCTCTGGCATACTGCCTGTTGTGTTATGCCTTCAGACTGTAAATCATGCTTGTTGTTAGGCATGATTCTTACATGATCCCCTTCAAAGTATCTTCTCACATATTGTACATCTTACCAGTTTGGCCAGTGTCTTCCTCTCTCCTGAAGGGATTACAAACAATTTCCAAGCAATTGACTGCTTCTTCTTGGGAGGTTTTTCATCTGAAGAAGATTCTTCATCTGGGTGTTCCGCAGAGAGCTGAGAGGTACTAGGTGTCATTCTATAAACCAAAAATCTAACATAATAAACAAAACTTACTGAAAATATTAGAAGATTCAGCACAGCCAAAAACAGCTTCCTTTCCCACTGCAGGTTGAAACGAAATGGGAAGACCAAGTGAGGTCTTCCCTAGAATATAACTGATTTGTTTCTTGTCCAATGAAATCCCTTTATTTCGAGATCAATTGATGTTTGCAAACAATGAGATAATCGTGACGAATGAAGACGTTGCAATTAAACAAAAAGAAATCCAAATAGCATCTTTACAATTGAATTAATCACAGAACTAATAGATTGAATACCGCAACAATGTCATACTCATGTGAAAGGATAGGTAGGAAACCTGCGTAAACATATTTTGAAATCGCGATTAATCGCAACGAACACTACAAACTACAACATTGTGATTAAATGTTATACCAAGTAACATCTTTACAAATGATTTACTCACAGAATTAATAGTTTCTATTTCATAACAATAAAATACTGATATGAATGGTTAGGTAGGAAACCTGTTTATAAGTATTTGGAAGTTTCAGAAAACACATGAAACACGCAAATAATCGCAAGGAACTCTAAAAACAACGATGTCACAATTAAAGGTAAAAACACCAAATAACATCTTTGCATCTGAATTTTCAAAAGCATTAACAGTTTCGACAACCCAACAATCAAATACTAATATATATTATTATGTAGAAAACGTGTTTAAATATTCCATGAACTTTCTCAAAACACGCAGAAATCGCGATTTATCACGACAATTGCTATGCAACTTTTTTTTAAAACAATTACCAGATAAATTAAGAGAGGCACACGCAATACCAAATTCAAACCTACAGACTACCAACGAACATTACTTAACGTAGTATGAAATAGAATATTCCAGGAGACTCTATAATCTGTAAATATTTCTTACACAGGTGAGTACTGCAGGCTCAAATTCAAGTGTGTCTGGTTTATTAGCATTTGCCCAACTGTAAGTTTATAAGCACATGCAGTTTATTACCAATGTGCCTATTCAACTTACTGCCTAGAGAAATAACCATTATTTTACATAATGTATAATTTACTGTTACACTATCTCACTTCTGTAGACACACTGGTCAATTCTGATAGTCAGTTACTTATCCTTTCACCACTCTCACACTCACTCACTTATACATCCAACCATTCACATATCCATGTACACACTCATACATCCAGTCACTCAGTCATCCAGTCACAAATTTAAATACACTCATGTACCTTTTAATACACCCTCTAAAACACTTATACAGCCCCTAACAGACTCACTCACATACTCATGTACCCACTCTGAATTTTAGATGGACAATTACACACCCACTGATAAACCCGTAATACTAGTCATAGAACCAGCCACCTACCTTTACATCCAGTCACACTGGCACTTTAAAAGTTTCAGGTTGTACCTACAAAATAACATTTTAACAAAATCATGTAAAATCACAAAAAAATGGTATTATGGATGTAATACTTAAAAAACACAGTTTAAAAAAAAACCTTAGAAATTCACTGAAAAAAACAAAGGTTACATAGACGTTATAGTTAGGAAATATAATTAAAAAAACTTTAGAAATTCACTAAAAAAAGTTACAGAAATGTTATAGTTTTCACAAGTAGACAACCATAGCAATTTAGCAGTTATAGTTAACTGAGCTAACCATAAATTGCGCCCCCGTAATGCACTGCTCATGTCCTCACATTTTACATCACTCATGACAGGATCAGTGACATCACTGTTGACATCATCCACTGAGTGAAAATAGTTCTATGGATGTGTGACATGTTGTTTGAGTGGGTCTATGAATGAGTAAGTGTTTGAGTGAGTCGCTGTATGGAGATTGAGTGGATGTGTAAGTATCTGTATTAGTGAATGAGTGAGTGTTTGAACAGCTGATGTCAGTGGCTGTGCAACTGAGTGGACGTATGACTGGTTGTATGGGAGAGTGACAGAGTGTGTTTGTGACCACATCAGTAGGAGAGTGGGTGAGTGACTGAGTGTATGGATAAGTGAGTAGGAGTATCAGTGGCTTAATGCATAAGTGTGTTGATGTGTCATTTACTTTATGGCTGAGTGGCTCTGTGAGTACATGTATCAGTGATTGAGGGTGTGTGTGAACGGGTGCATGGGTGAGTGAGTGAGTGAGTGGGTGTATGAATGCCTACCAGGGTGAGTGAGAGGGTATGTGAGTGGTTGTATGAGTAAGTGAGTAAGCGGGTGTATTAGTGACTGTATTGGTGAGTGAGTGGGTGAGTCAGTGACTGTATTAGTGAGTGAGTGGATTTATTAGTTAATGTATACATAAGTGGGAGCATTTGTCAGCCACTGTATACGAGAGTAAGTGGGTGTGGGAGTAGGTGAATGAGGAAGTGACTTGGTGTATTAGTATCTGTATGGGTGAGCGAGTGGGTGTGTTAGTTGTAAGGGTGAGTGACTTCATGTGTAAGTGTCTGTATCGTAAGTAGCTATGTTTTTGCATAGCTGAGTGAGTAGAGATAGTTCAATGCTCTTTTTGGACTGTTAAGGCCAGTGCCACAAGCATGTTGTGTTAACTTTCTCCAATGAAGTACATGGTAAGCTGTGTGCAAGCCTGGCCCTGTGTTTGCAAAGTGAGCCTTGGTTCTGTGCTTGCAAATTCAGGAAGTGATTGTGCTAACTCAAATAGGTGTAACATTAGCCATGGACTCCAAAGTTAGAGGAAAATAATGAAGTGTATGGGAAAAAGGCTCTATGGTAATGTTTATGGTCCAGTTTCTGACTAGGAAGCAGCTGGAGAGTTATGCTTTCCTTTGTATACTCTACCATTTATAAAATTAGGGAACTGATGTGGACATTCACTGATTACGTTTTTTTTGTGTTGTACTGTGACTAACTCATCTCTTTGATCGAACATTGGATGGCTTTGATTGGTTCTGAATAAGAGCCAAGAGCTAACGAAGACTACTTTTTGATTCATTTTAAGTCCAAAAGAACAATGAGCCTAGGACACCAGGGGTAAGTGACGAAGGGCCAGATGTGTGTACTTTAATGTTGGCAATTTCCTAACAGCAAATCTTAGTGATTCGCTATTAGTAAATCGCAAACTACGATGTATGACTGTGTGTTTGACACTGTTAGTGATTCTCAGTGGGGCACAAATGGATCTGCCTCATCAATATTCACGAGGCAGGTTGGAATTTGTGACCCATTGCGAATGGCTACAATTACAGGGATGGTGGCTTGCTGGGTTCAGCAGACCACGATGTTTATGATTGCTCTTAATAAAGTAATCTTTTTTTTTTGTAATGCAGCCCATTTTTCTTAAAGGAAAATGGGATTCAATACAAAAAGAAAACTGAAAAGTTTTCTTTTTTAAAAGTAGGCCGTGGTCCCTGGGGCGACTGCCTGCTCTTAAAAAATGTTTGCACCCCCATTCACAAAGGGGAAGGGCTCACTTGGAGACCCCTTCCTGTTTGCGAATGGCTTACCACCAGCTTAAAGTTGGTGGCAACTGTAAATGTTTTGCGACTGCATTCCCGGTCACAAAACACTCTTACTTCCCCCTGTGACTTGCTATTAGGAAGGGAACCCCTGGGAACGCCCCTTTCTAATAGCGAGTCACAAATCCTATTTTGAGAGTCGGTAATAGGTAATTGATTTGCAAAATAGGGTTGGTACACGGTAAAACGCCTTTTACCATGTCTTCATACATGTGGCCCTATGAATTTTGCAGTTGGAGCCCCATAACACCTTATTGATGTGCTGTCACCTACAACAGGTCTCACACCCAGTAATATGGGTGTATGCAATATTACCTTCACTATAAAAAAGGTTGGGATTAGTCATTTATTCAGCATTATAGCTTCAATGGCCACTTTTTGCTTACTGTTAACATCATTACTTCACTTAACATTAAATAAGACTGCTGCTGAATCTCTTTTAGTAAGGTATTTTTAAGTCACAGCACATGAAATGTGTTTACAAAGTTTACATTTTGTCCTGTAGTACTATAACTATCACCATCCTTTTGGCAAATCCCTGCATTTGGCATTCATCACTTAATTGTAGTTAAAAATCAATTTGTCTTAAAATAACCCATTATTAACTATTTGAATCATGTTTGAGACCTGACTTTTTCAAAGCAATCTTCCTTTATTATATAGAATTTTTTTAAATCAGAAAAACAAGCATATCAAAAGAGGTCTTAATTTCTTGGAGATCCTTCACTGTTCTATTCCAAAAGAATCCAAAGGAAGTATGATTCGTTCTTTTGGAAAACGTTGTTGGGCATAGAAAGGGTTTTTCTTCCACTATTTGAAAGATTGGTACTTTTATTAAATTAGTGATAAGCAGTGGACAGATGTATACTTCTATGAAGAAGATTTGGGACCAAAAGTTATTTTACCCCTTGGGCATGCTTGGCAATTCCCTAGATTGTGAAATACAACAGCTGTTGAAACTCTTGCCACTGGTCTTTGTTCTGAGTTCTTTTAACCCTGTACCCACCCACCGTTTAAAGCATGATGTCCCAGTGCATGTCTTGACATCCTAGTCATTATCATTTCCTGATCTTCACATATGTTACAGGCACTTTCTACAGCACAGCCTACTCCACCTATTACAGCATGGAAGTGTCATATTTTTATGCTTAGAAAACATGGATGTCTACTGGTATGGGGGCTATTTTCAGAGTACATGACCAGAATGTCTCCATTTTACATTTTGTAAGTATTGATGTTTAAATACAATAACTGATAAATTGCACAATAAAGCTTGTCTTCAGAGTCCCACAAATCCAGTCATCCAAATTCCAGTTAGTAGAAAGAATACACATGTGCCTTAGCAAAATGAGAGACAATGTGAACCCCAACAAACCTATTCAGACCTCAACCACCTTTATCCCTAGGACAAAAAATATTATTTCTTTAAATTCCTGTTCGAAAAGTGCAGGTCAAAGCTAAACACTGCCTAAAACTTGTTGATCTGATATACACCAACAACCTTGGCATACTATTCCTGACATAAATTTGGCATACACATGCCTCCCATCGACAGTTCAGGTCCTTTTCTCCCAGGGTATGATACTTTGGCTATATCATGATGGCAAATTGGTTGGTGCAGTTGGTCTAATTCATAGATCACCACACAATGCCCAAATCTGCTACAAGGACCAGTTCTTCACTTTTCAATGTCTGTCTAAATAGAAGAATCAGAAAATACACCTACTATAGTTCACACCATTTAATTCAACCTGGGTGAAAGTCATCCATTTGTATAACTGGCTGAAAACAATGTGGAGAATCTAGGTCTGCCACATTAACATCACCTTTTGGCAAATCACCTTGCATGATTGTGACAAAAGTGACACAGCGGTAACCCACATGTTTCCTCCTCTTCCAAAGTCATGATCTTTAACAGTTGTGTTCAACTCCTTCATGTAAAAAATGGTGTGATTTTGTTCTCCTTAATGGCTACAATGATGTTACCAGTAAACTGGTTGGACTACATGCCTTTCTCCCAGTTACTCTGCACCAAAAAAAAACTATGATTGTTTTTATTGAAATCAATGAATTTATCCTGGAAGAAGAAATCACATCAAACCTAATGACTGCTCAAACACAGATATGATAGATAACTCTAAACAGTGCATGATGAAGAACTAACTGACCCAATGGTTTACAAAATAGTCAATGGAAGAATGGAAACTTCCCAAGATCACTTACTATACAGCGATCCCTCAAAACAAAACCTTAAAGCTTGTGAATACACATTTTATATATTAAAGCATAGGTAGCTTTCTTCAGAACTGTCAACAACCTCACAAAAAACCCTGCAAGCTCTTCAACATCGTAAAGAAGATCATCTTCTCCCGCTTGGTCTTCAAAGAGATCTGTGAAAAATTCTCAAGTTTGTTTGATGACAAAATAAAGAAAGACAAAACTTTCTATTTCCAAAATGAAAATGGATCCACCCAAAAAATAGTTTCTGAGTGCCTGAAATTTGATTAGATCGCTTCTCTCCTCAAGAAACCAGAGACCCGAATAACCTCTGCCTGGTATCAAACTTCGTCTTAATTTCTAAAGTCCTAGAAGGATCTTTTGAAGAGCAACTAAAGACAAAAACAACATGTTTGATGAGCCCAGTCAGGTTTCAGACCTGAAGACATGGAGTGTAGTGATGCAATGCATGTGTTGGACATGAATCATGCTTTCTCATTCTCCTAGACTTTTGACACAGTCAATAATGCCTCACTGCTAAACACCCTGGTGGAACAAATAGTGGCAGTTCCTGTGTTGGAATGGAGGAGTGTCACCCTCTTGTACTGTTGTGCAGAAAGCATAACAATTAAAATGGTAATACAATTATTTTAATTCAGTTTTATTTTTTATGCTTTCTAACAGAAAAAAAAGTGTGAGGGCAGGGCAGGGCCAATGTGTCACTGCTACCAATGATTGGCAGCAGTAAGGAGTGGCCCCTTTGTTTCAAGTGTGCATGATGGTTTGGCCGGCTACCTTAGTACCTTGCTAGCTTGCTGCCGGCTACCGGCTACCTTGCTACTTGGACAGCTGGGATGGAGAGAAGGCTAGGCATACAGTGCCTTTCGGATCATGGAGCCAGTCTGCTCCAGCTAATTAAGACACTTTGTTTATGCTGCCTAACAGCATGTAAACAGAGTCCTGATTGGTTGAGGGTGTTAGCTGTGGACTTCTCACTCCGAGGACAAGCTGCAGAATGAGGACGTGTTGCAGGACATTGAGTAAGATAAGTGTTTTTTAAATATTTTATTGGTGTCCATGTTATGTGTGTATGTTATATGTGTATGTTATGCTATTTGTGTATGTTATGTATGTTAAGTGTGTATGTTATGTTATGTGTATATTTTGTTGTTTTTGTGACCCTTCAGTTCATTTTGCTGCCAGCCGCCACTGAGAACAAATGGGAATCAGTTGTGCAGTTCATAAGATCAGATCACATTACACTAATTCTCTAATCACTAAAAGGTCTCACAATTGAGCCCGGAAGCTTGATTAGGTTTTCCTGCATTGTTTACAAGACTTTACCAGTGAGGGCCATTATGTGCCTTTCACACAAACTGGTCATGGTGGATAGTTTCAGCTGCACATACTTTCCTCTGAAAAAAATCCCCTCCCTCACAAAAATAAAAACTTTAATCCTTTCAGGAAGTGACCTCATAGTGTGGAACTGCATCTCTCTGGCTATTAGTATGAATCCCTTCAACAAAAGATTCAAGAAAGATCTCAAGGTTCTAGTTTTCTACTGACATTTGTATACATGATTGGAAGAAATACTTTTTGGACATAGTGATCTACATGTATCCAGTCACAAAACTCTTCACTGGAGCCAACAATATCTTCAGGTCTTTAACATTGTCTTTAGTACACAGAGACTAAGGCCCTCATTACAACCCTGGCGGTCAGTGTTAAAGCGGCGGTAATACCGCCAACAGGCTGGCGGTAAAAAAAATTGAATCACGACCACGGCAAAAACCGCCAACACAAACAGGCACTTTAACACACCGACCACCACAGCGGTAGCAACAAACACCGCAGCAGAAACTAGCAACAGACAGGCAAAAATCAATGTACCGCCCACCACATCACAACCCGCCCATCCGCCAGCTTTTCCAGGGCGGTACCAACACCATCAAAAGCATGGCGGAAACACTACGCTGAAGGGAAACCACTCACCTCTCGACAGTCAACGAAGAACTAGGACACCATGGAGCCCAAACTACAGGTGTTACCGATGTTGAAGTATCTTCTCATCAACCAGGAGTATGAACGGTGGCGGTGGCGAGGGCCACAGTGAGTACTGCACCTAGCACACAGGGGAGGTGGGAGGAAAAGGAGAGTGACTCACACACGCAACACCATAAACCAACCCCACCTCCCCTCACCCACACCATACACACAAACACATGCATCAACATTACATATACACCCCGTAATCCTCTGGAATAACGCAAGGACAAAAGGACTTGAGTCAAACGAGTGTCATATTAGAAATAGTCAGATATACGTTACAAATTCAAAAACAGTATTTACAATATATACAGTATGTACATAAGGCAATACATAGTCCACTCATAATGATTCCTGCCTCAATACGGAGAGAACACTGCAGGGGCATCAGGTCGAAAACACACAGGCACATCAGGGGGACAGGGAAGGGTGGGCACTTCAGCCAGAAGACAGGACAACGCCACTGCTCCTGGAGGGGGCTCCATGCCGACAGCGATGTCCTTGGGAGTGCAAGGCCACAGTCTCTCAAGTCTCTCAAATGGGTGGTTTGCCCACTGCCTGGTCCTGGGGAGTTCAAAGCCACAGTCTCTCAAGTCTCCCAAGTGGGTGGGTTGCCCACTGGCTTGTCCTGGGGAGTTCAAAGCCACAGTCTCTCAAGTCTTTCAAGTGGGTGGTTTGCCCACTGCCTGGTCCTGAGGAGTTCAAAGCCACAGTCTCTCAAGTCTCCCAAGTGGGTGGTTTGCCTGCTGGCGTGTCCTAGGGAGTTCAAAGCCACAGTCTCTCAAGTCTCCCATCTTTCTAGCAATGGACGTCTGCTGCACCTGTGATCCGAATAGCTGTGGCTCTACCCAGATGATTTCCTCCACCGTGACCCTTAGCTCCTCCTCTGAAAACCTTGGGTGTCTTTGGGGTGCCATGGATGTGGTGTGAGTGATATGTGTGAGGATGTGTGGGGTGATGTGTTGTGGTGTGTGCTGTGAGGTGCATGGATGGTGTATGGATGATGGTGTTCTGTGGCTCAGATTGAGTGAGTGCTCCTGGCTTGTGTCTCTCTCTGTTGGCAATCTTTTTTTTTTTCATTGAAAGGGTTGTGGATAATGTGGGTGTGTGTTTTATAGTGGTCTGAGTGTGAGGGTGTGGTGTGTGTATGTGTGTCAGGTGTATGTAGTTTGAATTGTTCAATGCGGAGGTGTTTTGTAAATGTGTGGGTATTTTGAGCACAGCGGTGTGTACCGCCAATGGTTTACTGCGGTTGAAAGACCGCTGCGGTGATTCGTGGGTCCTGATACTCCGGGCGTATTCCTGTTGGTGTAACTGTGTGGGTTTTGGTACTGTCAATTTATCGCTGATCATTGGTCTGGCGGACTTGTGTGGGTGTCTGTATAGTGGCGGATTTCTCTGTGTGGGCCATAATACCCATAGTGATATACCGCCGCGCTCACGGTATCTTGGCGGCCGTCAGCACGGCGGTAGGCAGCATTTACCACCAGGGTTGTAATGAGGGCCTAAGTCAGTGTGGTTGCTGAGACATTAAAGAAGAATATGACACCTTGTCTTCAATATTTTCCTGAGTACAAAAAGCACAAGAAACTATTAACCATTTGGATACCCACCTTCTCATATGAACATTTACCCCAAGATAAAATAAATGCCTGCCCTCATGGTGTAACATCTTCATTCTCTGTATGGTATACTATACATATACCAGTTACATTGTGTCGATATTGCTACTCTGGTGAGCCTGGGTCTGAGCTATAAAAATGCAAATACATAAACAAATAAGCTATTATTGTTGCTCAATATTAGCAAACACCATAAGGATCTACATTTGATGACTTATGTTGCCTATGAAACCATGTCACTTTTATCTAATTAGGATTAGTTGCAATAGAAATATGAATTTTTATATTTTATTTGTTGCTACTATTCTATTTAATACCATTAGACATGTTTTGGAAATAAATAGTCTGTCTCTGTTACATGAACCTTACCTAATTTTACTGATGGCAGCACTGTGTTCATGACTGCTGTGTGTTGTCCATGGAACCAGACACCACATCCTGCTAGCACGTTATTATTGTTCCGCTATTAAGATTAATTTCAATGGAGACTTGTTGATCCATGGACATTATAGGTGATGAAGAAAAGGCAACTTTGAAAACAAGTCATTCCACAGAACATATGTTTCTTTGCAACAGCTGAGAACATCTGTACACAGGAAACTAGATAACCTCCGGTTAGTCTCAGGGTGCTCTGTCTGCTGAAACATTTCCACATTATTCTATATAAAGCTTGCTTTTGTGGTTCCCTTGCTTTTCAAAGGAATGAATTAGGTATGCTAATGATGTGCATGACTAGCTGATTATGTCATGAAAGATTGAAGTAAGATCTCTGTTTTCTTAGATAGAGTTATACTCTGTCCCTTTTCATAACACTTAATCACATGAAATCTAGGATCCTAGAAACTACCACAGAGTTTTCAAATTAATTGGTAATCAATTAGTTTCCAATACATTTGAAATAATCTAGACAGTTTCACTGTGGCTAATCAGAATTCTACTTTAAACATATTCCAGATAAACTTACATTTTGTGCTATGCAAGGTACAATAGCATGGTAGTACTGGTCATTTAAACAAAAAGAGAAAGCACTTTATGCAAACAAGATGGATCAATAAAAATATTTTTTAACATTTTAAATTTAGAAGCTGCTTCTTAGTGTTCAGTTTTAGGCACAATGCAGCAAAATTATAGGATATCTGTTTTTTCGTAATAGGATGTCTTCTATGTCAAAGATGTATGTCACAATATTAAGGCACAATAGATCATCCTGCTATAATATAGTATCCAGAACATGACCCATTACAATATAGGGAATTATATATACCCCTTCATATAGATATGTTTTCAGTGGAAAAAACACAGGTTAACCACATCAACTTTCTAAAGTTACAGTTGTAATTTTCAATTACAGTTTATTCACCATCTTTTCAATAATTATAAGTAGCAGACGTTGCTACACATTTACACTCTTTACAGCGCGCTAACCAGACAACACTAACTAT
The DNA here is from genome assembly GCF_031143425.1 of Pleurodeles waltl. Classification (NCBI taxonomy): domain Eukaryota; kingdom Metazoa; phylum Chordata; class Amphibia; order Caudata; family Salamandridae; genus Pleurodeles; species Pleurodeles waltl. The sequence goes on along the minus strand of NC_090442.1, from coordinate 793,272,724 downwards.
AATTTGTCACTCTACCATACGCTGCCTTGTGCAAAATAATGTACTTTGAGAAGTTACAAATGTTATTATAAATGCTTTGATATCGCATGCTATAAGTGAGGGAGTATGCAGGGGTATAAAAGGCGTGAGTTACAGTTATTGTAGTGTGGCGAGTGAGGTTACAAAACTGTGTTCGAAGGTGCACAACTTATAATAATTTGAAAGTGAAACGTGAATTATGCAATGTTAAAATATTTAATGTTTGTGTACTTTAAGTTGGGTTTGTATACAAAGAATACGTAAGGTATTTCTAACTATAATTTATCCTAAACCTTTGTATTTTTATTGCATGTTAATAGTTTTTCTTTTTTAATTAACATGTGTCTCACATCACAGTGTGGAGTGTCATTCATTGGAGTGTCGTAAAGAGTGTAGTACAGTGCAAAGAAGGAGAATGTCATAGAGTGGAGTACTGTGGAGTGGAATAGAGTGGAGTCGAGTAGAGAGAAGTGACCTAGCATACAGTGGGGTAAAGTGTTATACAGTGGAGTGGGGTGTGGTGTCATACCGTTGAGTCGAGTATCATAGAGTGGAGCAAAGTGTTGTAAGGTGTGGAGGCATGTTGAACAGTAGAGTTGAGTGTTATACAATGGAGTGTCATTGACTAGAGTGTAATCAAATGGAGTGTGGTAGAGTGGAGTGTCATTGAGTAGAGTGTCAAAGAGTGGCATATCATGTAGCAGAGTGTACTAGCATAGAGTAGAGTTCAGTGGAGTAAAGTGTTGTATAGTTTAGTGTTGTGAAGTGTAGTGTTGTGTAGTAGAGTAGTGGAGAGTCTAGTACAGTGTAGTGTTGTACAGTGGAATATCATTATTTGTGAGAACACTGTGCATGGTAGAGTACTGAGTTATAGTTAGTGTTGTCTGGTTAGCAAGCTGAAAAGAGTGTGTAACAAGGTCTGCTACTTATAATAATTTGAAGGTGGTGGATAAATTGTAAATGAAAGTTCTAACTATAACTTTAGAATTTTTAAAGTTTAATCATTTATACTTGATTTGTATCAGGAAAATAGGTTTTCCTACACATAACTAAGCTTTAACCTTAGTTGTTTTCTTTGGATTTCAATGTTTTTTTAACATTTTTAATAAAAATGTGTTTTAAATCCTAGAGTCCAGAGTTGCAAGTGGAGAGTTGTTATGTGGAGTGTTGTACGGTACAGTTGAGGCTTGTATTATAAAGTCTATCGTCATAGACTTGAGTATTGTAGATTGAAATTTAGTGGAGAACAGGAGAGTGTTGTAGCATATCATACAGTGTAGTAAAGTGTTTTATAGTGTAGTAGCATGGTAACTCACATAGTGGAGTCAAGTACTGTAGGCAAAAGCAGAGAGTTGTACAGTGGAAAGGTGTGTCAAATAGTAGAGTACGGTGTTGTAGACTGTCAGAGAGTGGAGTAGAGTGTTTTACAGTAGAACAGGGTGAAGTAGAAAGCCATACAGTGGACTATCGTCAAGTGAGTCGAGTATAGTGGAGGAAAGTGAAATAGTGTGGAGTGCCATGTCATATAGTGGAGTGGTGTATTGTAGAGAAAAGTTAAGTGGCATGTTAATGAGTGTTATATAGTGTGGTACAGTGCCACAGAGTGGAGTATAGTGTCATAGAGTATCATAGATGTTGTAGAGTACAATGTAGATGTTGTACAGTACAATGTTGTAGAGTGGAGTTGCACACAGTGGAGTAGAGTGTCAGACAGTGGAGCAGCATAGAGCGGTGTATAGTACAGTGGTATAGAGTGGGAGAAAGTGTAGTAGAGTGGAGTATAGTGCAGTGGAGTACACTGAAGTGTGGTTGTGTAGAGTTTAGTGAAGTGTCATAGAGTGGAGTGCTGTGTCATAGACTATAGTGGCAAAGAGTTTAGTAGAGTGGAGTGGCTTTGCATACAGTGGAGTAAAGTGTTATAAATTGGAATACTATGTTGTACAGTAGAGTGTAGTGGGGTGTTGTACAATGTTGAAAAGTGATGTAGACTACAGTATAGTAGAGTGATACACAATCTAGTTGATTTTTGTAGATTGGAATGGTGTACAGTACAGTGTTGTAGAGTGTGGTAGAGTGGATTGGCATACAGTGTTAAACAATACAATAACATAGAATGGCGTAGATTGGAGCGCCATATCAATGGAGTAGTTGAGTAGAGTAGAGTACTGTATCAGGATAGAGTGGAGTAATGTGTCAGAGTAGAGTGGAGTAAAGTGGGGTACAGAGTCATGCAAAAAGCTGTGCACAGTGTTGTATAGTGGACTAGAGTATAGTAGAGTGGAGTAGAGTGTTATAGAGTGGCATACTGTATAGTACAGTGTTGTACAGTGGAGCGAAGGGGTATAGACAAAGGTAAAGTGCCAGGGAGCTGCATACAGTGTAGTAGAGTGTTGTAAAGTAGAGTTGTACAGAGTACAGTAGTGTGTGAAACAGTGGAGATATGTAGAGTGGATTGTTGTGAAGTAACATATAGTGAGGTAAAGTCTCATACAGTGGAATAGAGTTGAGTGTGTAATGTAGGCTGGAGTCAAGTACAATAGAGTGTGTTGGTGTGTCGTAGAGTAGAGTGGCATGGAATGGAGTATACTGGCCTAGCATTGGCAGTAAACTGTTAAAATTGAAGTGGGGTCTCTTACAGTAGAGTGGTGTGCTGTGTTGTATAGTGGAATAGAGAGTTGTAAATTGAGGTTTACAGGCATAGAGTTGGTCAATGGAGTGTACAGGGCTAGAGTGAAGTCAATGGAGTGTACAAGGCAAGAGTGAAGTAGAATGCTGTAGAGTGCCATGGAGTGTAGTAGATTTTTACAGAGTGGAGTTATATAGAGTGGAGGAAAGTGTCATACAGTAGATTGGTGGAAAGTGGAGTGGCGTACACTGTATTGAGGTGGAGTAGATTACTTAAAAGTAGAGTAGCATATATTGGAATAGCATACAGTAGAATACTGTACAGTGCAGCGTAGAAGAGTGGAGTGGCATTAAGTGAATTAGCATAGACTGGAGTGGTGAACAGTGGAGTGGGATAGAATGGAGTAGGTTACAGTGGATTAGCGTAGATTGGGGTGGCATACATTGAAGTAATGTAGAGTCAGGAAACTATTAAAAAATGGAGTGTTGTCTCATACAGTAGAGTTGAGCTCTGTGTTGTACCATGTTGGAAACCATGGTAGAGTCAAGTACAGTACTATAATAGAGTGTACTGGCATAGAGGTGGGTGCAAATTTGGACAGTGGAGTGTATGGTGATAGACTGGAGTAGAGTCTAGTAGAGTGGAATAGAGTGTAGTAGAGTTTGTCAAGTGGAGTTACATATAGTGGAGGAGAGTACGCTGGAGTGGTGTATAGTGGAGTAGCATTCAGCAGACCGGAATTAAGTGGAACAGCATAGAGTGAAGTAGCGTAGACTGGAGTGGTATACAATGGAGTGGCATAGAGTGTAATGGCAAATAGTGTAGTAGCATACAGTGGAATGGTGCAAAGTGTTATAACATATACTGTAGTAGTTTACAGTGAAGAGGCACACAATGAAGTGGATTAGACTGGAGTGGTGTATTGTGGAGTAGGGTAAAGTGTAATAGCATACAGTGAAGTGGCATACAGCCGAATGGGAAGAGTGAAATACCATAAAATAGAGGGGCAAATTCTGAAGAGTATTAAAGTTGCATGCAACGTAATAGCAGAGAATGGAGTGACATACAGTGGAATAATGTAGAGTGGAGTGGCATAGAACAGAATAGTGTAGAGTGAAATAGCATAGAGGAGAATAGTGTAGAGTGGAGTGACGTACAGTGGAGGAGTGTAGACTGGAATAGTGAACAGTGGAGTGGGGTAGAATGAAATAGCAAATAATGGAGTGGCAAAGAGTGGAGTGGCATCCAATGGACTAGTATATAATGGAGTGGCATATAATGGAGTAGTGTGCATTGGAATGGGGTACAGTGGAGTAGTATATAGTGGAGTGGCATACAGTGAAATAGTATAGAGTGGAGTGGTGTAGACTGGAATAGTGTATAGTGGAGTAGTGTACTTTGCAGTGATGTACAGTGAAGTGGTGTATACTGGAGTGGTGTATACTCAAATGGGGTAGGATTTAATAACATACAGTGGAGTGGCATCCAATGGAATAGTGTATAATGGAGTCGGGTAGAGAGGAATGGCATAGACTGGAGTGGAGTAGAGTGGAGTGGCATACAGTGGAGTGGCACACAGTGGAATAGCAGAGAGAGGAGTGGCATACAGTGGAGCAGTGTAGAGTGGAATAGCATCTAGTGGAGCAACATATTTTAGAGTGCCATACAGTGGAGTGGCTTGCACTGAAGAGGCTTGGAAGGGAGTTGCATATGTGTGTAATAGCATAGAGTGGATTGGCAGAGAGTGGAGTTGTGTACAGTGTAATAGCACAGAGTGGAGTGGCACAGAGTGGAGTATTGTACAGTGGAGTGGTTTAGAGTATAATAGTGTAGAGTGGAGTAGGGTACAGTGGAGTGGTGTGTAATGGAGTGGTGTAGACTGGAGGTGCTTACAGTGGTGTGGGGTACAGTGTAATACCATACAGTGGAGTGGCATACATTGGAGTGGGGTCCAATCAAATACCGTAGAATGAAGTGGCGTAGAGTTGACTGACGTATACTGGAGTGACATAGAGGAGTAGCGTACAATGGAGTGGCAATAGTGCAATAGTGTAGAGTGGAGTGTTGTAAAGTGTATGGACATACAGTGGAATAGAGTAGAGTGGAATGGCATATAGTAGAATGGTGCAGAGTGGAATAGCTTATAGTGGAATAGCATCCAGAAGAGTGCCATACAGTGGAGTGGCGTGCATTGCATTGCGTACAATGTACTAGCATAATAGCATATGCGAAATACAAAGGTCTATTGGAAATGCACTGGATTTGAAGCTGGGACCCCTCTTTTTTTGTTTGCATCCCCTTGGCCAAACACTGGAAACTTTCAGTCCTACAAAAAAGAAACTGGGACACAAAATCTGCAAAGTTTTGTGCACATCCATCAAACAGGTGCAAAGATAAAAAGGGACAGAAATCCAAAAAATCCCTGTCTCTGGTCACACTAACTATAGCTACAGAGTGGCTATTACTACCATGGGGCACATTATGTGTGGTGGTCAGATTAGATGTTTTTATAAGTTGCAGGGGGAATTTATTATCCCAAATAAAGGGTGCTTCTATAAATATATGCAATTAATAAATCTGATAACTACCCAGGGACCATATGACAGTGGTTTAGAGCAGAATGGTTTATTGGAATTGTGCATTTTCTCGATACAAGCGGTAATGGACTCCCCAAAAGAAGGGTGGTTTGAAGAGATGCTTATGATAGCAAAATGGAGACAGTATGAAATAATTATAAAGGCCGCAAAATCAAACCATGTAATTTGCAAATCCAAAGAGATTTGAGAATGGCTACTGTGGGACAATTGTTGCTTTACATGATACTAGGCTGGGTCAGACTCTTTGTAAATTACTACACAAATGATTCACAGATGCAAATTGAAAATACCAAAGTAGTGGGACTCTTACTAAAGCGGTTTAGGCCATCCACCAAACTTCAGATGGGGAGGTTGCTGCCATAGTAGCTGCCTCCCCGCTGGGCCCATTAAGAGTTTCCGCCTAGGTCAATGGGCAAACCTAAATTTCTGCCCACTGGCCTAGCGGGAGACACCCTACAGCATTGTCTCCAGCTCGTAATTGAGCCTGCGGCAATGCTGTAGGATGCAAGGTTCACCAGCACCCTTTCAGAAGCAGACAATGAACATTGTGATGGTGCTAGCCAGCCCTGGGACCCCCTGCACCTGTTCTCTGCCAGCCTTTTCATGGCAGTGCTACCGCCATGAAATCGCTGGCAGAGAACAAGGTTATAATCCCCAGGGCAGTGCTGCCCTGGTGGATTAGGACTGCCACAACTGCCAGACCACCGGGATCTCTGATCTTGGAGGTCCTGGCGGTCCGACCACGGCACGACCACTGTGGTCATAATGTGGTGCTCGGTCAGGTGACTGCCAGACTCTTAATGACCACCTATGTCTCTTAGGATACGCTTGCGCCATAAGTGTATTTTTGTGTGAGCAAAAAGAATGATAAAAATCATTAAATCGTTATACAAAATTGCAATTTCATCTTCATTGTTTTCTGTACTGCATTGTTTGTCTGAATATTCGGCTTACAGAAAAAACAGCGTACAGTGTCTTCCAAAAGTGTTGAAAAAGAAGCTTCATGCCAGCACCTATTTTTGATCTTTTTTGACCTTTTGACTCCATTTTGTTTCTACCCATAAGACGTCACAGGAACGACACAATTACATGATGTTCTTTCCCTTTGCACTATTAGCCATCATCATTAATGATAGTAAAAATAATGCAAAAAAAAGAAACAGTATGAACGAGCGATAGAGCCTATTGTCACTGCCAATTCCCGTTTTTCCTTCAGCTTGTAAGATTTATTTCAGGCTTATTTTACACATTAAAAACATGAGGTGTTCAAGATATTTTTTTCAAAGGGAGTTGAACTAAGGGTGAAACTTAAAGCAATATTTTCTGAACTAACTTCACACTTATTTCACAGTTGCTTTCTTAATCCACGCACTTTAAAATTTAAAAAAATGACCCTGGTAGAATGTTGGGAACTCGCCCATGCTTAGGATGTTAACATAACAACTTAGGTAATGAAATGGAACTTGGAGATTTATTACGTCTGGAGATTAATCACAGCAATGTTGAGCATGTCAGCAAGGCTGTGGCTTTACCCTCACTCACGGCCTAACACCTTGGCTTATGTACTGATTGAAAAATTATCAGCGGATTACTTTGCCTCTACATGAAGCACTAACCTGAAATAAACTGTTTGGTTTTATATTTGCATACAAATACTTCGCCTATTGCTTTACTCCTTTAGCTGTGTGTTTGCAGTGTAATTTACTAGTCAGGTTTAGTTACATATATGATTAAAAAATTGGCCTTTGATTTACTAACGGCAGTAGATACTTTAATGTATTTGAATGACTTTATTTTTTTGGAAACATAGGCCAAACGATTATTTACAAAAGAATTGTTATTTCTCAGTTAGACATATTGCACGTTTGTTTGACCACTTGAGCAATATAATCATTATTCTTTTTTAAAATGTTAACATTTTCAGTCACCCCACTGCATTGTCCAGGGTGTTGTGTGTGCGTGGGCAATTACACAGGTGAAGAATTGTTGCAGCACACACTATCTAAATATAGCATTTTTTGCAATGTGCTAACTTTACTGAGATGGATGTTTGACTATGGAGCAATCTACTAAGGATTTCCAAGAATAACATATATAGTTTTAGTTAGGTCAGCGTTTCCATAGTCCCCATCCACAAGCCAGAGGTGGGCACCAGGGACCCCATACCCAGGGCCCAAATACATCAAAAAGGGGAGGGAGCGCAGGACCCCCTACCCGAGTCTTTGATGCCCAAGGATTCCCATCCCTACGGGCCCAAAATATAGTATTAGGGTGAGGGGTGTGTAGCTTCCTTTGTTGATCCTGTAACGGACTGGAGACCCCATCCTCTGGGATTAAACACTTTAGTTTTAGAGGAGGGGCACCTGGCACTCCATTGCTGACCCAAAATGGGCCCGAGCACCCCATCCTCTGGGTCTAACCAATACCTAGAGAGGAGAGGGGTCACGGCCTCCCTCGCCAAGCCTTACAAGGCCTCATGGACCCCTTCCCATGGGGGTCCATCTTAAACTGTGTCAGGGAAAGAAGTGTGCTCCCAACCATCAAAAGCTTGGAAAATGCTCTAGCCGGGTGGGATCACAGTTCTGTGTCCCTGCCCACAAGACTACCATTGGAAGCAAGCACAAATAGCTGCTCCTGGGTCTCTACAAGCTCGGGGAGGTTGGCCGTGTGCCCCACTCCTCTAATAATATATTTTTTGGCCACGGGGATAGGATCCCAGGTTCAATAGTGGCTTGAAGAGCGTTCTCCTTCCAGTTTTAAAAATGAAGGGCCCCAGGGAAGGGGTCACTGGGGCAAATATTAGCTTGAGGAGGGGCCCATGCGCCCCCCCTCCAATATCTTAAAAAACATAAGGCCCTGCTGGATGGGGTTCCCTGGGCCCATAGAGGTTAGGAGAGGGACACCATGTGCCCACCTCCCTAACGTTAAGAATTTTGGCCATGAGGGATGGGGTCCCTAGGGCCCATAGAGGCTAAAAGATGGTGGCTTCTCACCCCATGCCCTAAGTTAAATAAAATGGCAGTGGGGTGGCGATCCGATCACTGGGCCCTAAAGGCTTGGGGATGCAGCTGTACCCCCCGGCAGGGGTTTTGCTGCCACCGGGGGAGTTGGTCACAGGGACTGGTACCCTTGCCATACTCTGCTAATTACCTACCATGTTACATCACTCATGACATGTTCTATGACATCATTGATCACATTACTGTAACATCTGAAATGACATTGATGATGACAAGACTGTGCATGATGGATGTGCGATTTATAGTTACCTTAGGTCATGAGTTATAGTTACTAGAAATAATTATAACTGGTGAATTTCAGTGTTTTATTTTTTTAGTTTAAAATGTTACGTTGGAAATTTTCAGCTAAATATAACATCACTTTAACTTTTGACTTTGGAGTGACTATATATATTATATATATTCCTTGGACAAGCCCTACAGTCAGCCCCTTATGGGGAGTCAAACCCCCAAAGGCAGAAAACTCCTCCTTGAGTGGTGTTGGATGGCTGTAGTTCCTAGCGAGCATGCAGTCATCCCTTTGCTAAGAAGGGCCTTCTGGCATGCACAGCATGTGGTTGATCACACAGGACCTTGCCACCTTCATGAAGACTTACTGATTTTGTCACAGACACAAAACCAAAATATAGGAGGTGAGCCTATTCATTTTATGAAGGGGTGAGCACATTAAATTTATTTATAAAGCAGTTCTCTCATCTTTCTCCAAACATCACAACTATTTTTAATCAAATTTATATTTCAATAATTCACCCAATGCACTGTTCATTAATATAAAAATGTTTCATCAGGTTTTAGTAAAAAAAAACTGCTGAGACCCTTCCTTGTTACACTGTATTACATGTGGATATTTAAAAAAAATAATATAAAAACACCAACATGTCTCTGAGTCTTTCTTTTAACATTTTTTGATCCAGAAAATACACTCATAAAAACAACCACAAGAAGGTCTTGCAATACAGCTAGAAGTGCTTTCAAATATGGTAACTTCTCCTGGGATCATGGATTTATTGACCCAGGAGGACCACTGTTTTTTAATGTTGCTAAAGGGCTGTTGGACTCTCTACAGCCCCCAACAGCATTCAAAAAAGGTTTGGTGGTGCACCTCCCTATTTCAGGGGCATCACCAAGCTAGAAATAAAATAAAAAATAAAGCCCTTACAGGGTATTTTTGGTTACCCATCAAAGGAGCTGTGAAAAATAAATGAGCGGCTCCTGATGCTCACTTATTACTCATCTTTTTAAATTTATTTTTGGAGTCCGAGTGCCCATTAGAGGTCCTGGGGAACTCATTCCTGGGACATTATTTTTCAGGGGACAGGATGCATGCTCCCCCTCACTCCCTGAGCCACTAAGGGCCAGGTAAACCCATCACCCAGGCCCTTTCTAAAAAAAACAAAGTGGGGAGATGCACTGCCTTCCTGGGAACCCCGTGCCCCGGGGCCTCCAAAGAACACCCACAAATCACTACATTGAGATCTATGGGGGAGAGCTCCAGGGCCTCTGCTGCCCCCAGCCAGCTCCCCAGCCAGCTCCCCAGCCGGGCACCATAATGGGTGCTGATGGGAGCTGCACCTTTCCTTTGCTCCTACCTGGGTGAGAGCAGCATTGTTTACTGCCAGGCAGGAACGAAGGGGAGTTCCCTGGACAGTAGAGTGCAGGCAGGGACCTACAGTATCCTGGGGGATGGGCTCCCCGGGGCACTGTGTAGTATCATGCCTCATAGGTTGGGGTCCCCAGGCAGATACCACAACAGGTAGGGGGCATGCAGCCCCCTCCACTTATTGTAGTTTTTGGGCCCTAGAGGAAGGGTTCCCCAGGACCCACAAGAGACTCATGGATGGGCCCCCTAGGGCCCATTAGTGGTTCAGGAGGGGGGCCACATGCCTGCCTCCCCTTCAAATGACTTGGCCCTGGGAAATATGGGCCCTGAGTTGCTCAGGAAGGGGTGCCCACTTGTGTCCCCTCTCCATTTATATACTATTAAAGAGCTTCTAACTCTAGCCCAGCCTCGGGGTCAAATTCCTTGAACGTATAACTTTGGCAAGATCACAATCACAACTTTTTATATATATATATATATATATATATATATATATATATATATATATATATATATATATATATTTTGACCATTGAGGGTGCCTTATAAATATATATTTTTTAATCTCAGGTGGCACTGAGTCCTGCAGTTGCTGTTAGCAACATTTTTCTTCATGTTTCAGGCAGTCAATCAGAGCACTCCTGTGGTAGTGAATTGCCCAAAGGGGCAAAAAAGCCCCCTGGGCTAATCAGAATGCTTTAGTTTTTTTTTATTGGGTTTGAGGGACTCTCACAGTCAACATAAAAATGTTTCCAAAGATCTAAAAAAATATTGACTACGTTGGTAACCAAAAAACACACTTGATCAAAAAAGTTGTGTTTCCCATGTTAATTCCCATTGGACATTTGAACACAACTACAGCCCAAACACTGGATGGAATTCCACCAAATTTGCCAAATTTGTACACAGATTGTGCTTTTGGGTGTTTGGTGCAAATCAGTTCATTAGTTTTTGAGATATTAAAGGGAAAATTAATTTGAGATTGAATTTTCTCAAATAGAAGTGCTGTAATTGGCTGGCCACAACCTGAACAGAAAGTTGGAGCCTCCATTTTAATGTCCCGGTAGATGGTTCCTGGGCCTGAAAAACAAAATGGCATAAGAGGTCAGGGTGGAGGTACCCTGACCCCAGGAATGTATTATAAGGGTGTGTGAGGGAAAAATTATGGGTTGAAAATGATTTTTCATCAGCACGCCAATATTCAAATGGAATTAAGATTAATTGTGATTAATCATGATTAACCACTTTTAATCGTGCATAAGAAAAAAAAGTTTAAAAAACAGCATTCACAGACTCATTCACTTATGAACCCACTCAGACCAATTCACATACTCACACACCCACTTTCAGACTCACTGAGACACTCACACACCTACTCACAGATCCACTGACAGAGACAGGCCCTGTGATCGACCCCCGCTGTCCACAGCCAAAGGCTGTGCACGTGTTTGGATGGTTATAAGGGCTTGACTGCAGTGCGCCTTCACCATGCACAGCTAATTACCCCACATATTATATAATTGATGACATCTGCTATGACATCTTCAAAATTATCACTTCAACATTTGCAATAAAATTATTGATGAGAAAACTGTGCATGGAAAGGGCGCAAGTTATAGTTACCTTAGGATGAAAGTTATGGTTACTTGAAATAACTACAACTATAACTGCTGAATTTCTATTGTTTTGTATGAGTAAATTCAGAACCTAACTAAAGCGTCCCTGTAACCTTTGTTTTTTTCAGTGTGTTTGTTACTCAAGCGTCTCCATCAGATAACTTTACAAGGAGGAACTGCAGAGAACACACACTTGGACAATTTGTATTTTAAAGAAGCAAATGCTTCTTTTCTTTACTTGTGATGTTAGGGGCCATGGGGGAGGCCTCAAAGCCATTGCGGTCTCAGGAGGTAGCCGGAGCTGGCCCTGTGGTATGGCTGTCCCCAGGACTCCAGAAGTGGGTCCCAGGGTCCCATCTCCTTTTATTGCACAGGCTGGCTCCAGGGAGGTGGTGGTCCCTGGGGCCGTGTATGGCCCAGAAGTGGGGGGTGCGGTTCCCGTCCATGATTTTAAGAAGTTTTATGGCCCCAGGGAGGTGGTGGTCCCTGGTCCCAGGAGGTCTGTGGACACCCTCTTTATATTTGATTGTGGCCCCGAGAGGTGGTGGTTCCTGGGACATGGGGGGGTCCTCGCTGGCCGTGCCAACAATAGTTATGCTGTAGCCTCGGGAAGTAGCATTCCCCAGGGGCGTCCGCATTGCCCCCCTGCTTATCTTTAATATCTAATCCCAGGAAGGTGGTGGACTCCGGGGCCCAGGAGGTGTCAATGAGGCCTCACTCACTATTACTGATTTGCTACCTCCTTTATGATTAAAGCACAAATGCCCCCAAGACCTGGCCCACCTGGGGGCAAAAAGAGAAATCCCTGGATCCAGCCGCTGATTTTTCAGAAAATTAAAAAATATATACTTTTTAGCTCCTGTACCAAGGATAGGGCGTTAGGGCATTCCTACAGTAACCCCTTGTCTTTTTTGTTTTTTTGTTTGGGGCTCGGCTTTAGCCAGGTCCCACAGTGGCTGCCAACACATCCTGGTTGAAGTGCTGGCAGTCAATCAGATCTCAGTAGGAGATCTCCAGGAGCTGCGGCTCTAGAGATATTTATGTAGCTATGTATTTATCTGTCTGTCTATTTATCTATCTGTGTATATATATATATATATATATATATATATTCACTGTAAAAAAACAAAGGTTGCAAGGATGATATAGTTAAGTTCTGAGCTTACCCGTAAAAAAACATAGAAATTCAGCAGTCATAGTTAGAATTCTTTTAAGTAACTATATCTTGCGCCCTAAGGTAACTATATCTCGCACCCTTGCCATGTTTTCCTATCAGTAACTTTATTGCAAATGTTGCAGCGATAATATCAAAGATGCCATACAAGATCTCATCATTGATATAATTTTTGGAGTAATTAGCTGTGCATGGCAAAAGCATGAGTTTAAGCTTTGAAATATGACATACGAAGAATTAGATATTTCTGGACAAATTAAAAAGAAAAATTTATTTGTTATTTAAAAAAGTGTAAGATTACCTTTAATTATGAGCCTTAAAGATTTGTAGTAAAAAAATAAAGAGGGAAACAAGTTCAGCTGGGCTTGACCCCCTAACGCTCAGTGTGAAGGTCAGCTTCACACTGAGCTATAGCCTTTTGTTTTCTTTTTCTTTTTCTTTCAGGGACCGTAAGGGAGCCTCAAGGGCCCCCCCATGGTCTCAAAAGATGTATTTATTTATCCATCTTTTGTGTTTTGTTTTTTTAACAAAATGCTCCTAATGGGCTACCTGACACTGTGGGGGGAAACCTTAAGGCTTCACTCGCAGTGCCATTTTATCAGTAAGCAGGGAGATGCTTTGACAGAAACTCCCTGCTTGCTGAAGAATTTAATCTCTGTCTACTGCACTCGTGCAAGAGATGGAAGCTTCAGATTATGACAGCGTGACCTGCTTTACAGGTCCCTCTTTTAGAACCTGAAGTGTTTCCTGTGGCTTGAATGCAACTGCAGGGCTGCACCTAAACCACAGGAAACAGCTATGTCCCGGGGGTGGGCACCCCGGGACAAGGCAGGAGCCGTCCCTTGGAGGTGGTGGTCCCCAGGACCATCTGTGGCTCCAAGAGGGCGGTCCCCCTCCAACAAGGGCATAGCCCCAGGTAGGTGGTGGTCCCCGGGGTTAATACGTTTTGCCCCAGGATGGTGGTCCCCAGGGCATGGTGGGGCCACAGGCCGGCCACATACATTTAAAGCAAAGTCCCAGGGGGTGCTGGTCCCCGGGTCACAAGGGAGCCATGCCCCCGTATATATATTTAAATCAAAGCACTGGCGGGTGATGGTCTCCAGGGCACAGGGGGTCTGGGCCACCCACATATATTTAAATGGAAGTCCCGGAGAGGTGGTGATCCCCAGGGTGTGGGGGAATGCAGGCTACCTGCATATATTTAAATCAGAGCCCCGGGTAGATAATGTTCCCCAGGGCGTGGGGGGGCCACAGGCCCCCGCGTATATGAAAATGAAAGCCTCGGGCGGTGTCGGTCCCGGGGCTGTGGGAAATTATCAATGCCCCTGGGAACCAGGCCTACCCGGGCCCTATAAAAAAACAAGTGCAGGAGCTCCCCCCTTGTTTTTTTTACCAATTTATGCTGAAAATGTGCTGCAAAAAATGCTTTGCCCCACCAGAGTTAAGGGGTCAGGATGTCTTTACTCTTAAACATAATAGCAACTTCAATATCAGGTATTGATCAGAAATTGGTGGATCTAAATAATCTGATTTTTCGAGCACAAACCCTGACAGAAACAACAAATATAGAAGGTGCGTGTGCCCTGATAGTGGAAAAATTTAAGCAAATTCCTGAAGTGCTAAGTACTATTATAGACAATATAAAAAAGAATAATCTTACAGGGCACAGGAAAAAAATAGAGAACAAAAGGGACACGTGTTATTACCCAAGGAGGAAAGATTATGAAATAAAAACAGAAGTTATTGAAACAATAAGAGGCGACAAAGATGACTCCCCTGGAAATCTCAATGTAGGAGCTAAACAGAACACTATAGGAAAAAAGGAGATCAATAAACAAAACGACAAGGCAGAAAATCCGGGAAAACCCACGGTACTCAAGCAGCAAGAAACAAATCATGAACCGGCAGGGGGGACAACAAAAAAACAGAGAAAGAAATTACATAAAGCAAGAAAAAAGCAACAAATAAGTTCAGCAAAATTAAAACTAATCGCAAGGCAAAAAACGGAAAACACATGCGAGTCGACACTAGAAAACAGCGACACAGGAGAGAGAACAAATAAAATCTTTAGTAAGGACAGGAATAAGCAACTTCCGGGCATTAATGCGTATACATCAAAATTGCAAAGTACAACTGGAAAAGACATGATGGGCCGACTGCCGGATTATGAAGAGGAAGGAAGCTGGAAATGGGAAAAAGGAGATGGGACGGAAGCCACAGGGAAAGTTCACGGGGAAGGGAAGACCAGAACACTGACATAGGAAGCTCAAAAATGTCAGATAAACTAATTTTTATACCCACATATAAATCTAGAGGTGCACATGACATTTTGAATGGGGTAATATATTAAATTTACTGCATGTAATTCCATCACTGGCAAACATAACATCGTACGATATAGTGTCAATTGAATTTCTGAAACTTACAGAGGGGAGTGTGCAGTAAGCCACTATGGCCTCATTTCAAAATAGCTCACTGGCCCAGTCAGTGATGAGAGAAAAATCTATATTTGCAGCCTGGGGAATACAAGTATCATTACCCCCAAAAGATACGTATCCAGAACCAGTTATGATAGTAAGATCCAAGAACGGGGGAGGCCAATCATACTTAGTTCTTAGAGATGCGAAAGGAAGGATGGAAAAGACTGAAGAGTGTCAAGAAGCATACACCACAGAGGGAAAGGAAAGACCAATAGTAGTAAACGCAGGTTGGATTACTGAGGCACTACATGGAAAGTGTAGGACATGGACTAAAGGGTATAGCAGTGTAAATAGATGGAATAACGTGTTAGACATTAGCTCATGGAAACATAAACAGAGAACAAACAAAGTCCCAGAAGAAAGATATAGCTGTGATGCTAAAAGGAATTCAAATAATATGCCTCCACGAAACATGGGTGACTGAACCTTTCGATATAGTAGGGTATGTAGGATATCATAGACCGGCAACAAAAATTAACAAACAGAGTAGACCAAAAGGAGGCTTAGCCATTTTTATAGAAAAAGCGCTCAGAATAGAAGCAGTCCAGGTACCCATAGCAAATAATAATATCCTGGTACTAAAACTAAATAATTGGAGGGAAGACACACATACTCCTTTATATATAATGAATGTGTATTATACCCCAAACGAAAAAACAAAGTATACGATAGCGAATGAGTTACGTGACTTTATAATGGGCGTATTACAGGAACTAAATGTACCAGACAATATTAACAGGAGATTTTAATATGGACTTGATGCACATTTCGGACCGTGAAGAGCAAGTAATCCAGCAAGATTATGTATGGTCAATTCCCCAGAATTCTCCAAAGGGATCACGTGAGAAGAATACATAACAAAAGGGCGAACTCTTTAATAAAAGACTTGGAGTCCCTAGGGATGAGAACCCTAAATGGGAGATTTCAATCTGACACTCCTCCAACGTGGACCTATTTCTCACCCTCTGCTTGCTCCATAGTAGACTACACAATAGTAACGATAAATCTCTGGGGAAAGATAAAATCCTTCAGTATAAAAAAAAACATCAAGTAGCGATCACGGACAACAGAGACACAAATATAATATCACCAACAGATACCCACGTGGGCGGGGGAAAACATCACAACAAATTATCGAAGGCTAATATGGTCTAGTGAAGTGAGCACCCAAGTAAAAGAGTTAGCCAAAACTTTAGTAAAGGAAACTCTAGCAAATTGTTATGGCAATAAAGTTAAACAGTGGGAGATTTTTCTTAATAGTATAATAGAAAATGGAGTTGCAAAGAAGCCCCATAGGGGGCCACGAGGAAGACTAGAGGAGGAGACCCGGGGAAGAATAAAGTTATCCATTGCCGTTCAGAAGTTAAGAAAAGAAAGGAACAAATTGCAAAGAAAAATCAGAAAAAAAACACCAAATAAAGATCTACAGCATATATTCTGAAAAATAAATAAGCGTTTGCATAGACTTGTCTGGGAAGAAAAAAGGGAAAGAAATGATGAGCTCTGGGTAAAGATACTATTTTTGGCTAAACAAACCAATTCAAGGCAGTTCTGGAAAACTGTAAATGGAATAAACAGGCCTCAAAGATCAGTAGTAAATTCCAATATAACACGACAGACATGGGTTCAATGTTTAAATGAAATATTCAAACCAATAACATTAGGGCTTAGTGAGGAAAAGTCAAAAACTGAAGACATCCAGAATGGGGGCATAGAAAACAAAGGTAGTATCATAGACACCTTCCAGGATAATCAAATAAGGGAAATAGAATTAAAATCCAGGCAGGACGGTGCTCCAGGACCAAATGGGCTTCCTCAAGTCTTGTATTTGTGAAACACAGATTTATGGATACCAGTACTAATCACAGTTTATAACTGTGTGCTACAACTACAGATAGTACCAGATTCATGGCGGAGGTCTATAATAAACCCTGTTTACAAGAAAGGCAACAGAGATGCACCAGAAAATTACTGACGTTACAAGATTTAGAAGCAAAGTATTTTGCTAGCCTACTTCTAAGTGAACTATGAGAATGGGCAACGGATAGAAATATTGTCCCACTAAATCAAACTGGATTCACACAAGGAGTAGGAACAGAAACTAGCATATTAGCATTATCCATGTTAATGGATAAACAAATTCTAAAGAACTTACCAATATATGTTTGTTTTGTTGATTTTAAATCAGTCTTTGACTCTGTAATTTGAAACTTGCTATGGAGGAAGCTTACAGAATTTGGCATTCCATCTAGTCTTCTCAAAGTTGTACAGCTCCTGTACAGTGACACTTGGGTGAGGATACGGATAGGGGACGGGTCTGTCTTGTCAAGAAAAATAGATACCTTTCAAGGACTAAAGCAGGGCTCTGCCCTCACACCCTATCTTTTTAATTTGTTTTTAGCAGATTTATCACAAGAATTAAAAACTGTAAACTCACATGCACCAAGTTTCGGCCAGACAAAGATATCTCATTTGCTATATGCAGATGACGTTGTTCTGATAAGTCAAACGCAAGCCAGGCTTGAAAGTCTATTGGGAGGGCTAGCAAATTACTGAAAGCAAAATGGTTTGATAGTAAATCTAGAAAAGAGATAAATAAAAAATATAGATGGTTCATAAATCAAGAACAGGTGGAATTAGTCCATTCCTATTGCTACCTGGGAGTGCGGTTTGATGAACAGGGGAGCCTTACCCAACATAGGGAGGAGTTAAAAAGGAAAGGTCTAAAACTGTGCATTGCGCTCTCAAAACTAAAAAGAACCTTAAATGGCATGAGCATTTTACCATTACTAAAGGTGATATCAGCCAAACTGGCACCTAGTTTAATGTATGGCAGTGTTGCATTAAGAGGGCGTGATGAACTATGTTTAAATACAAGTAAAATAAGAACATATAGCCAGCTGCTTAGCATACCTCCAAATGCATCACCAGCACAGATACGAATGGAGTTCGGGCTAATAAATCAAACAATAGAAAGAAAAGGGACCTACATGAAAACTTGGCACAGAATAAAAACCAATAAGAGGAATGACCTGTGTCAGGTTCTGTGGCAATAACTCCAAAAAAAACGTGACCAACCGGCTGCGCTCTATATAAAAAAGGCAATAAATTAATTAGGGCTGCATGAAAGCTGGGAAAGTAACCTAACTGTAGCATGTTTCAAAAGAGCAGTAAAGAACAAAACCAAGATGTTATCTCTACTGAAGGACAAAGAAATATTATCGAAAAGATTGCATGCTTGGGGGGTACTAAATGAGTATAAATGCCTACGACAGCAGCTCTATTTCGAAGACGGCTAGTCCCCTGCTCTGAGAATGGAATTTCTGTATATCCGACTAGGGAAGTTACCTGGTGATAAAAAATATTATGTAGGGGGGAAGGAGAGCCCTAAGGAAATGTGTAGGTTATGTAATAAGGGGAAGTGGAATATGATTCACCTTTTATGTCTGTGCCCTGACTTAGAGCAAGAGAGAAAATGCTTGCTAAAATCGCTTTTTAATCAACGTGGCATAAGGACATGCAGACAAGCAGTAATAGCATTCCTAAAACCAGGTGATCCAATCCTGAACTCACATACAGTAATAATTTTAAAGAAGGCTGAGAAGAAATGTTTAGGGAAATTAATAGAACGACGAGACAGGAGGGGGACAAACAAAGAACAAGGTTCTGTAAAAATGTTTTACCCTTTTTAGGCTGCATTTATTAAGTGTAACAGTTACGTATTTTTTTATATGGAAAAATATTTTTATTTGACAATACTTTGCACATCATTGTAATGGTTTTAATTAACTGTACAGTAAAGATTCATTCATTCATTCTACCCTGGCCTTTTTTTTTTTTTTCCTGGTTTGAAGTGTTGGCAGCCAATCAGAGCTTTGCATTTCCGTGCACAAGCTCACCTTTGTCACACATATTTTGCGGCCAGAGATATTCACATTTGAATTTCCCTAAATTTCTCAAAAAGCACTAAACGGATTTACCCGAAATAAGCAAAACCGTAATCTGTGACCCGACAGATAGCTTTCTGCCAAATTTGTTGTAATTCCGTCCAGTGGTTTGGCCTGTAGTTGTGTCTAAAGGATCCTATGGGAATTAACATTGGAAATGCAACTTGTTTTAGTACCCCTCTTTTCCTCAGCCCCCACTTGACAGATCACCCCGAAACTTCCCATGTATGTAAATATGTATATATATATATATATATATATATATATATATAGATAGATATTCACTTGGAAAAACTATATGTAAAGGTACGTTATAATTACATGAAAAATGTCTGTTAAAACTTGCCATTTTAAACAAGCAAAACTACTAAAATTCATGAGTTATAATTATCTCAAGTAAATATTAGAGGTGGGCAGAACTCACTGAGTTTTACTCCATGGAATTCTGCTAAGTTATATAAAAACTCATCATATTAAGAGGAGTTCTGTCCCCCCCCCCAAAGCACTCCAAAATCAATTGCTAAAGCTTGTTTTTTTGTTTTTTGGGGAGCACTTTCAATGGGCCTCCGTAGTAGGAAAGACTACTGTGAGAGAATCTATAAGCTCTTGTCAACTGACACCAAAGTACAGCGTAGGTAATGTTGCATGACTGCGACACATCTCAAGTTTAAATGCAGCGCATATCAGATACACTATTGTTTCAACAAGTGCAGATTCTCAAGTGAAAAGATTTGGCCATCCATGTTAACAATCAACCATGAGAAGGACATGCGGGGTCAAAGGAAAGCACAGGTGGGTGTACGGCTGTATGTAAGGGCAGTGTGGGTGGAAGCCAAAGTAATCACACCTATCAGTGGTGACAGTCCTCTATCCCTGTGGGTAAACTCTGTTGTACTGCAATCTTTTGAAGAGTGTGAGCTCTACCTGTTTACAGGGGCAGGTCAGTGCTGCACCTCTCAATATGATCTCTCCTATCTCCGCACCAACCCTCCTACCACCATCACTGTGAGGTCCCTGGCCAAGTGCCTGCCCATTATAACTCAAATCCCAATCAGCATCCTGTCCTGTACCTGTTCTTGTCGATGTGAGAAAAAACGTGCTCATATACGCACCCCACTAGAAACAGCTGAAGATACATGAAAATATATGCATCAGGGACGTAATCAAACAAGCTTTTAGGTTTCGTCTATAGCATTATTAATAAGTTAAGAGGTGTGGGAGCACTGAAGGGTTAAAGTGACTCCCTGTTGGGTGAATGATGTGTGTTCAGTGCAGAATGAGAATTGTGTGACTGTAAAAGGGAAGAGATGTTACCCTGTACAAGGTAAGAGGTGTGTGAGTATAGGGTGCGTGGTATGCCAATAGTATAAGTGAAGTATGAGTGGTTTGAGTTTAAGGTATACTATAAGTGCAGGATGAAGGGTTTGAGTTCAGGGTGAGAGGTGTAGGTGAAAGGTGAGAGGAATGTCAATGGTGTGTGAGTGCAGAGTCAGCACTGTGTGAGTGGTGGGTGAACAGTATCTGACTGCCAGCACAATGTCACAATGACCTTGCAGAGTAAATGGTGGGTGAGTGTGAAGGTAGAGTGGTGTCTGAGAGTAGCTGAAAGGTATGTAAGTGATGTTGAAAGTTACAAAATGAGGCAAAGCTGTGCTGTGTCCTAATATGCCAGAGACAGCTACCTTGACATCGCTCACCTCACCCGGCTCCTAGCGAGGCACGGCTTGTCTGTTCTACCACATGTGGCATGTGAGCAGTAGCCATCCAGCAGAGCTGAAAACAAGCCTCTATCGCAAACAAGTTGGTGTTCATTACTGCAAACATCTGGGCTGCTGCAAAAAGTGACAGCTCATGTGCACACAAGATGCACGACCTGTGGCACAGGTACCAAAGGACCACACATGGGCACACAAAAACAGAATCCCTTGCGAATTAAAGAAGAGTAGATTATGTAAGCACATGAGTCAGAGAAATTGTTACTAAAAACGCACAGGACATTTTTTATTAATGTTATATGATCTCTGAAGACATTAATCTGTTTCTAGGATAGGGGTCTTCAAACTGGGGGGTGGGCCCCCCTGGGGGGGCTCAAGTGATTCCGGGAAGGGAGGGGCACCAGGCTCTGGCCAAAAGAAGCATTACACAGATAACAGTGTTTGTTTTAAGCAGAAACATGTTATTGCATTTTTAAAAAGGTAACAGAACTTAACTGCAATGTTTAAATATATCAAAACATATTTAAACATTACCATCTTTAAAAAATATTTGAGACAAATTCTGAGGGAGGCACAAGGATTTTTATTTTTTAGCATGGGCAGACATTAAAAAGTGTGGAGACCACTGTTCTAGTAGTAACTCAAAAGACTTTTCAAAAATATCTGTGAATGATTATGCTGCTTCAGAAACATGTAGTACGCTGGAGATCCCAGCATGGCGAGTGCTTGAAAAGAACTAAGAAACCACTAACACTTTTGCAGCAGCAAGCTGGAACAGGAATTGGTTAGATATATTATTAAAACAAATATCAACAATGGCATCAAATGCCATTTCTTCCATGTGCTCCCTGAGCTGTGCTATGCTTAAAAATTGCTAACCACTGTGCCGCCACTGTGTCCGTTTTTCTTGCTGTTGGAAGCCAGCAGCTGTTAAACACAATTACACACATTGGCATGCAGATCACATGCTAACGCTTGTTAAGATAATGGCTAAAACAATGGAGTCTGGAACTTTAAGAAGTCACTTATACTGGGAGAAAACAGAGAATAAAAGGAAGCATTGAACACGCAAACCACAAGCCTCTTTGACCCAGATGAATAAAATTGATAAACCCACCACTCGAAGGCCTACTAGGTGATGACCAATAATGTATCAAAATAACAGAGTACCATGTAGAGTGAAAAAAGGAACAAACTAATTATCTGAAAAGGGAGAAGTATGCATTGTTATGGTAAATAGGAAATGGGATTAGTCAAAGAGCAGAGAGCAGGGGGATAGCTTCTGGGGGAGTTTGGGGTGTTACACTCCCCTAATAAAAGTATTTTCTGATAAATCATTGGGTGCAGGTGCTTTCAGTCGGGCATGGTGATGCATCTGTTGTATTTCACCAGGATTTTTTACATGCACACAGACAAAAATGCACTCACACTCTCTCCCTCCCTGATTTGAAAGTCCTCAAAAATATTGGTTATTTACACAATATTGTGTTTTCTCTCTTCGTACTACTACCAATCTGCATTCCTCTTGCCTCCACTGCCCTGTACGCCCCTGTCATGTACCTTGCTTGTCCTTTAATGTATTTAAACATTATATGACAGCCTGATTGTCTGAAAATCTGAAGTTCACATCCCACCACCCAATATTACTGACCAGTTACTGGCAGGAAGGTGGCATGGGATGCTGCTGTGAGCAAGAAATAACACAATGAGTGAGCAATGTGTCGCCTTCGGCTTGAGGTGGACTCTTTCAACGGGACGGGTGTTATTTGGAAATTGTTTCAGAACTCTGCTTCTCTAAAATATAACAAAAATGCTAGTATTCTGTGTTACAATATTTTATTTCGGTTGCATATTAAATTGTTTTTATAGGTATAATTATCTTTATGCCTTTTAGTTACAATATATTTATCCTATTGTACTAATGTATGCTAACTTATTCAATAAAGCATTATTAAACAACAAAAAAAAAGAGCTCTACTTCTAGGCCCAATTTACAAGTCTTGGCACCTGGATGGAGAGCCAGCAAGGGTCTCTAGAGCTTTCAGAAGGATCGAGGAATTTAATCCGGAGTGTAATCAGTGTCCGTGGTTATTTTGTTTGTTTTCAGGATTTTTCACAGTTGTTTTTTGTTAGAAAGCATGGGTCAACATGCACTCTAGGTACACGGTGCCTTCACTATGCCATTGTGCTCACGAAAACTGCAAATTAAAACTGCCATGCTAAAGGTTGGCCAACACTTGTGGAAAAAAACATTATTTAATATGTATCAGGGCATTTTAAAAAGTGAAGTTAGACAGCTTTCTGCCACTTTACAGCCCTGCTGATATGGATAACATACACTTAGAACTCGGCTAGAGACGCTGCCCATCATCCAGTAGTTTTCATGCAATTGTCAAGCATAGGTTCCAAGTCAGCGCACACAGTGTTCGTTCTTACAGAAGGCCAAAAATCTGCTTCTAGGAGTTTTCCAAACACTTGCAAATGATTGCGCTGCTTCAAAAACATTCAGTGCACAGATGATCGCAGCATGGTGAGTGCTCGAGGAGAGGCTGCAGTCCCCACTACTTATATGGCAGTGGATGCCTCATCATTGTGGCCCGAGGGTCGCACTACCGCAAATGCATTCTGCAAGACCAAAACAATTTTTGGTTATCAACCTTAAAGTAACCTCCTCGCAAAATATAACATCAGGCAAAAAAGTTCCTAATACTTCCACAAAAGCGGAGTGGTTCCCAAGAATGGTTGCCACCTTGAGCCCTATGGAGACTGATGAATGTGTGTTGCCCCAGGGGCACTGGTGAGTGCCGTTGTGATTCGGCTTCCCACAAAGCAAGCCGAATTCCGATCACAGACCTCCACTGAGACTAGGACAGCGCACAAGCAGTGCTGATATTTCAAAGAAAGGATGTAGATCTTTTAGTGACAACAGGAATGCTGCCATCCTTAAAAGAAGTTCCACCAAAGCAGATAAAAACAGTACTTGGTCCTCGGACAAGGATAAGAGCAAACACACCAGGAAAAAGCACTGGTAAATGCAAGAAATATACTACAGCCAATAGAAATGGAGGAAAAGTAAGTGGCAAGCACAAGAACCAATGAAAAGCAAGAGCGGGATGAAGCCCCTTTTAAGATGTATCTAATACAATAGATTTTACAAGCACAGCACAAACACTGTGCAGACGGAACCTAAAAAGCTGTCAGCATACAGTGTGGCCTTTGACATATTCTGGAAATGATCTATATTTTATGAATTTGACTTGTTTATTTTATTAGTACATAAGTGACTTCCAAATGGTTTTTATGTTGTAGCGACGTTCTCTCTTTTTCGCAGACAACTACCCCTTCCGTTTCCAGTTTTCCTCTGGTCACAAACTTCCCTCTATCAAAATGCTGACTGTATGTGGTGAGGGAATAGATTGCCTCTAATGATTACTTGTCCCCAAAGAAGAGCCTCAGCGCTCACTCCAGAGAGGGAAGATGGGCGATGCAGCTGGTGTATTTTAATCCATTAAGGAAAAGAAAACAAATAATACACTTTAGAAATGTAGATAGTTGGAACATTGTTTGATTGCAGCAAATTTGGCATACGAAGAACTTTGGTTCGATCTTTCGGGGTGGAAACTAAAGAAGGGCGCAAAGGCTTCTTGTGTACAGAAATGCCATTGGTTTCAGTGCTTCTAGGGAAAAAGAAATACAATCTGAATGCTGTCATGTGCAGTCTGTCCAAGCCACACCCAGTCACATAAAAGATGTATCTGCCAGCGAGGTTATAGTGCGTACTACACTGGAGACCTATGATCTGTGCAGGCACAGATTTATGGCATTTAAAAGACCAATTTGAAACTTATACACAGCCAGATAATAGCCACTGACACAAAAACACACAAGTCGCGAAGGAACACATGGAACAAGGGAGAAGAATACATTTCTTGAAAACAAACAGGATTGCCATTTCGCTAGGCGCTATTTAAACCCAAAGTCACAAGCCTCTGACAGGTAGCGCTGTTAAAAGGCAAATTATTACTGATCATTTCAAATTATCTCACTGGGGAATGTATGGAGGTAAAAATTCAAAGGGATATTTATTCTCACACCTTCTTCATTTTCACCTCTACCTCCCCCCAAAGACTGCAGCAGAAGGGAGATAGGGCATGCTTGTACAATTCATCTGCGACTTGCTCCTAAAATGACCGAGTCGTCCCCCTGGAAAATAGGGACGAGTTTGTCTCCTCTCATCTCCTGGTTCAATAGATGAATCTGTCGCACCTTACTGACTGGGTCTGTGTAGGCCATGTTCATCGAGCAACCCAGCACAATGAGCACAGCAGCCAAGGGAGCACACACCCTCGTCATGGCCCTCAGAGGAAGACAGGAGCTCAACCAGGTTCGGTGAAGGGAAGCTGTAAGCTGTGTATAAGGCAGACGATTGTGGAAGGAACCCACTGGGCCTGGGAATGTGAGCCAAGTGGGGGAGTTTGGGCTGGACTGTTCCCCTGAGGAACAGTGTCAAGACTGATTTACATATGGCTGGGTCCAAACTGGGGAGGGGTGGTGAGCAAAAGTATTGATGGATTAAACCCAGATCTCTGCTGAGGGGTGAATGTTTGATTTGATCCGCATTCCGCCCATCATTTGGTTTGTTTGCTTTTGTTGCCCTAAGTGCTCCGGGTATGCCCTGACATGGGTCCCGGGCTCACTACACCACTGGATTCAAGCGAGCCTGGCTGATGAGGGGTGATACCCCGAAACCGGTCCCAGGATACTTGTTTCCTGACCGGGTAGGACCTGGCCTAGCAGTTCAGGCTGGACCTTTCCCATGGGAAACAGGGTCAAGACTGATTTGCATATGGCTGGATCCAAACTGGGGTGGCATGGTGAGCAAAATAATTGATGGAATAAACCCAAATCTATGACTGGGAGTGAACGTTTGATTTGTTCCGTATTCCGTCTATTATTTGGTTTGTTTGCAAGTGGGAGAGAGCAGAGCAGGTGAAATGGGAGAAATGGTCCAGGAGATGCAAACCGGCACCGCAGGAGCGGGCACTGTCAGCCAAAACCAAAAGCCTGAAAAGGAAGCTCAGTGCTGATGAATTCCTCCTGCGGTGTGGAGAGGAGGAATTTACTTAATAATTTCAAGTTACAAGAGTAACGCAGAATTACTTAATTCCTCCAATTCTGCCAGCGGATTTAAATCTTCCCGCCATCCCTAGTAAATATGACACACGCCCTAAAATAACTATTACTCGTCCTCCCCATGCATGTTTTCATCAATGTGATTTCAGATGATGCAGTGATTTTATCAATGATGTCGTAGAACCTGTATTTAGTGATGCAGTATGTGAGGGGATAAGCAGTGAATGGTGAGTGAGCGACCTACAGTTACTTTAGGACACAAGTTATGATTGCTTGAGATGACTATAATTGGTGAATTTCTGTGTTTTTAAAATTTAAAATGGTATGTTTTAACTGACATTTTCACCTAGCTAGACTATCCCTTTAATGTTTGTTTTTTAACTGAATTTCTAAGTTTTTTTTAACAAAGTAAGCTATTATAACCATACCTAACTATAACATTATTTCAACCTTTGTTTTTTTCAATGAATTTCTAGGGGGTTTTAAATGTAAAGTAATATTTTATTACAGGTAATGCCAATCATAAGCCATGCACAGCCTTTGACTGTGCGCAGTGTGTGGTTGACCACAGACCCTGCATCCAACCCCTTGCAGGCAGCCACCCAAAAGCCTCCCCCGGCCTTCAGCCGTGCACTGCTTTCTGCTCCGCAGGGGAGGGGTAACATTTTCTGCACTCTTAGGCAGGGAAAAGGCTATCTTATGGTTTGGGGTGCCCTGGACACCTTCTCTGAGCTGGCCCAATGGGATGGAGTCCCTTGCTCCAAATGACCGCTCAAAGGGGAGGACTGTACACCCCCTCATCATTTTCAAAGTTGTGGTCCCCAGGGGATGGAATCCTGAGGCCTATGAGAGGCTCAGGAAGTGAGGCAGCACATACCCCTCCCCTTAGTACAAAACTGACCCTGGGGGATGTGGTCTGCAGGCCCTCCTACAGGTTCCAGGATGGGGGACTAAGTGCCCCCCTCCGCTTAATATAAAATCTTATCATAATACCGGCCCCAGGGAGTGGGTTCCCTGGGAACTTGTAGAGACTCAGGGAGAGAGGGGCCCACATGTGGCCTCCCCTTAATATTGCATTGGCCCAGGGGGATAGAAGCCTCCTAGAAGCTAGGGGAGGGGGCTGTGCACCCCTCCCCTTATTATTATTTTTTCAGCCCCACAGGATGGGATCCCCATGGCTTCATAGAGACTTGGGGAGAAAGACTGCATGCTCCCTACCC
This sequence comes from Pleurodeles waltl, assembly GCF_031143425.1. Lineage (NCBI taxonomy): Eukaryota > Metazoa > Chordata > Amphibia > Caudata > Salamandridae > Pleurodeles > Pleurodeles waltl. The sequence continues at coordinate 793,245,578 of NC_090442.1, read as the reverse complement.
AAAATAATTTGATGTGCCACCTCTTTAGGGCACTGGTCAACCCCAGTGAGTTGTTATTATAGCCCATGAGCCTGCACTTTAAAAAAAAATACAGCAGATTTGTGGATCCACTTTCAATTTGCTGTAAAATGTTTGACATTAAATATCCTTTTGGCCTTAGTGGGTAATCCCTGGAAGACTCCCCCACCAGGCCAAGGGATACCATGCCCCTTATATCTTCTGTTAACATATTTTACAGGACAAAGGACTGAGTTCTGATTCCTAAAATGCTGCCATCACTTTCTTGTTGATGTGGTGGCAGCCAATCTGATCTCATCTAGAGATCTGTCAGCTCAGCGGATGCTTCACAACATGAAGTAAACAACAATTTTGAGCTTTAATATCTCAATAACTACTGTTACACCACATCACAAAAAGCATGCAAATCTTGACCAAGATTTTGCTTTCTGCTAAATTTAGTGTTCTTTCGTTCAGTCATTTGGGCTGTAGCTGTGTCTAATTTTCCTATGGAAATATGGGGAAACACATTTTGGGACTCCCTTTTTCTTGCTCCCCACTTGGCGGATCACCTTAAAAGTTTACAGTTAGGAGCTAAGGTGGAAAAATATGCTTTCCTAACAGTGGTGGTAAAAATAAAAACACAATTGTGTAAGGGAACCTTGTGTAGGGGGTCACAGAGACAAACCCTAAGGCCAAATTTTAAAAACAAAATTATTTTTTGGGTTGCTGTGATCCTGTGTGACTCTCACAGGAGCTAGCGGGACTCCCCTGCTCCTGCAAGACTCTCAATGGAGAACAGGGGCCGCACTGGCTACCGTGAGACCCCCTCAGGATCAGAAAACCATTTTAAAAAGGGGTGCCATGAGTGTCTGTGGGGGGTTGACCAAGCACAGGCCTTTGTCTGTGCACTACGTCAGGCTGTGCACAGGCAAAGGCTGTGTGCTGGATGGGGTTAGCTGCCCATGGGGTGGGGCTATACCATTTTAGCCGCAGCAGGATTCCTCTCCCATAGTTATTTAGGACCTCATTTTGACCAAGGCAGTCACCAGACCACAACCTAAGCCACACTGTGACCGTGACATTACGATCGTGGCGAACGCGCCATGGTTAGACTGCTGCCACCGCCACTTTTTGGCTCCCAGATGGCCTGACGGTGCCGGCGGTCCCAATCCACGAGGCAGAGCCACAAGCAGTGCTGCCCTGGGGATTACAACCCCTTTCTCCACCGGCGTTTACGTGGTGGTTTCACCGCCATGTAAATGCTGGTGGAAACAGGGTGTCGAGGGCCCTATGAGGGCCCCTGCACTGCCCATTCAATTGGCCTGGCCAGTGCTAGGGCCCCCCATGGCCAGCCCCATTGTGCAAATCACTGCTTTGCAGACAGTCATTTGCCCGATGGGTGCTGGTCAATGTTGTCGTGTGCTTCCGACTGGGCCGGCAGGCAGAAACTGTGTTTGCGCCCGCTGGCCCGGCGGGAAACTTATAATAGAGCCAGCGGGAAGGAGACCGCACTGGTGGTCTCCTGACATGTGGCAGTTTGGCAGGCAGCTTTTTCTGCCTGCCAAACTCCTAAGGAGGGCCTTAGTGTTGGGCATGGCCCCATTTGCAGGGTCACCCCAATTTTTTTGCCTTCACCTCTCCTGTTTTCTGAACCCGTTTTTGTTGGCTTTAAAACTCTGCACACTTTACCGCTGCTAACCAGTGTCAAAGTACTTGTGCTCTCTCGGAAATCAAAGTTGCATAAAGTACAGAGAGAGTCCAGTACTCCAGTGTTGCAGATGAATAATTCTTTCTTTTTTAATACTTGTTTGCAAGTCCAATGCTTTGTGTTTTCACAGTTCATAAGTAAAGCACATAGAACAATAGATGAACAGCCAATGCGTTTCGCCCACATGTGGGGCTTCTTCAGGGCTGTAATACAACATAAGAACAATATATACAATGTACACTAGATTACAAGAATCCAATTAGATAAGACACCCGTGAAATTTGAAATGAAAAATGTTGAAAAAAATGTATAATAAATAGACCAGAGAGATACTATGTACCAACAAGAAACATACAGCACTGTGAGGCCGAACAGAAGTGCAACAAATGTCATATTTTTTCTTGACCAAATCTTTTTGGGTAATTTCATCAATCTCTTTTTCTAGTACCTCTATGTCACCCTGAAGCTTGGTGACCTTTTTGTCGGTGTGCCTAATCAGTATGCGCATCATGTTAAAAGATGCATTTTGCAAGTTAGCCTCCCAATCTTTAAGGGATTCCTCATCTAGGTCCTCATATGTTGGAAAAATTAAGATCCTGAGACCTCTGGGTATCCTGTTGTTATCTAGATATTTTTGTAAAGTGGTCCCGACCCACCATCTTGCCAACTCTTGTTTTTGAGTTTTTCCAGCTTTTGAAATTTCACTTTCAAGTTGTCAGTCTTTTGTGTTGGTACATCAATTGAAGTAATATTAGATTGAGTAGTGAATAGATCTCTGGCTAGTTCTTCTCGGTTACCTTTGAAACGTGACATCATATCCCAGTAAGGGAGTGCGTAAGAGCCTTAGAAACAACACGCTAAAATGAATATTACAGCAAGCTCATGGACAACGCACAAATCCCTGAGTATCTGTTAATTTACAAGACAAAATGAATATAAAGTAATTTATCATCAACATAGGCGTGCAATTTATATTCACATATTACTTGAGTTCTCGGATTACACATTCCATTGCATTCAATCTTTTACATGTGCATATTTGGATGCACTTATGAATTGTGTGCACTTCTGTTCGGCCTCACAGTGCTGTATGTTTCTTGTTGGTACATAGTATCTCTCTGGTCTATTTATTATTATTTTTTGTCAAATTATTTTCATTTCAAATTTCACGGGTGTTTTATCTAATTGGATTCTTGTAATCTAGTGTACATTGTATATATTGTTCTTATGTTGTATTACAGCCCTGAAGAAGCCCCGCATGTGGGCGAAATGCGTTGGCTGTTCATCTATTGTTCTATGTGCTTTACTTATGGAACTGTGAAAACACAAAGATTTGGACTTGCAAACAAGTATTAAAAAAGAAAGAATTATTCATCTACAACACTGGAGTACTGGACTCTCTCTGTACTTTATGCAACTTTTATTTCTGCGTGGCAGTGCATCGCCTTTTGGGTTTTTCTCGAGTAGGGCTAATTTAGCCCTTTTGGTTTCTTTTGCAGCAGGAGCCTTGGTGGATTTGCACGCTCATGTTGATGATAAATTACTTTATATTCATTTTGTCTTGTAAATTAACAGATACTCAGGGATTTGTGCGTTGTCCATGAGCTTGCTGTAATATTCATTTTAGCGTACTTGTGCTCTCTCCTTTAACCACAGTAGAATTGGCTTACAACCAAATGGCACACTTAATTTACTTGTAAGTCCCTAGCAATGTGGTTCTACATGTAGCCAGGGCATATATAATAAATGCTGCTACTGGGTCTGCAGCACCTATTGTGCCACCTACTTAAGTAGTCGTTTAAAAAATGTTTCAGGCCTGCCATTGCAGCCACGCAAGATAAAACATTTGCCAGGCCTAAACTTCCTTTTTAAAATATATAAGTAAACCCTAGAGTAGGTCCTAAATAGCCAAAAAGGTAGGGTTCTATGTAACAAAAATTGGACATGTACTTTTAAGTTTTACACGCCATGGTAGTGAAAACCTCAACTCACAAAAACACGTTTCATTACTGTGAGGCATACCTCTGCCATAGGACAACATTGGGTTACCTATTCCATTCAATAAGTGTTAAATTTTAATTGGTAGCAAGTAGAAATAACATGTTTGGTATCTGAGGAATTGTAATTTATAATCCTCTTTAATGGTAAAGTCAGATTTCAAGTCACAGTTATGAAAATGCCACAATTATAAAGTTGGTATTTTCTTGCCCTAACCATTTGGTGCCTGCAAACTGTTCCTGGTCACATCACTAGGTGTAGGGGCAGTTGGTATTTGTGTATTCCTTCCAGGAGCCACATAATAGAGGGTGTGGGTGTTGGCAGAGTGAGCCATCCTGACTTGACGAGGGGGTAGAGCTGTCACCTGTCACACTTGAACTTCCGAGGCACTGCATCAGCTAACACACAAAGGACTTCTCACAAGCCTGTTGTGCCTGCAGACAGACTAGGACCATGATAGGGAGGCAAGAATTTTCAAACGCTTCTGTAGGGGAAAACTCCAGAGTTTTCTTCTATTTCAAAGTGGACAGCATGTATAAAAAAAGGGGGGGTCTCTCAGACCTACACCTCTGTACACTCCAGATACTACTACTACTACTGGATACTACAGAAGAAGAACTGCCCTGGTGCCTGAGGCTTGCCTTGCTGTGTGAGAAGGTTACCTGAGTAAATACAAGGGCCAGCTGTCTGACTTCCTGTTCTGAGGGACTCAACAAGCTCCAGTGGTCCTGGACTGGACCTGCAACTGAACCTTCCTGAGTTCTGCTGGTCTCTGCTGAAGTGAGTTCCTGATTCCCAAGTGGTATCTCCCCAGGTCCTGGGCCCTTGGCTGGCATCAGATAGAACTCCTCCTGGCCTGACTGAGAGTTCCACGAAATCCAGAGTCAATCGTCATGAAGCCCACAGCTGCAAGCTTCATCAGAACTGACGCAGAGTGACACAAGGCTCCTCAAAGCTTCACTGCACAGCTGTCAGCCTTATCAAATGTAATGCTGAGTGATGTAAAGCCCGGTAAGGAGTTTCCACACAGCTGCTAGCTTCATTAAAAAAAAAATGTAAACGACTACAGACCCTACAAAGCCACGCCATGCAGCTCATTGGAATTCAAATAAAGCTTCGTAGCACAAGTTCATTTGATCCAACACAAGGTGATGTGAAGTGTCACAAAGCAAAACAGTGCATCAAGAACATAAAGTACAATTCTCAGTGGACTAACTTGATGCTCTGCCTGGCCTGCACTCCATCACGGTCGGCCTGAACTTGTGGCTCTGTCCTGATCCAGCATGACCAAACACCCTCAGTTGGCGCTTTGCACCTTTCGGTTCTACTTTGATCGAAAATCTTTAAAATTGCATATGTCAAGTTCTACTGATTGATTTTTTGTCATTTTGGTCTCAAATAGTTTATTACAAATTCTCCATTTATTGCATTTTCAGTGCTGCATAAACACTTTACACATAGCCCCTAAGTTAAGCTGTTTGTATCAAGCTACCAGATTGTTAAGAACAGGTTAATTTATTGACTTTTGTGGTTCACCCGAACAAGGATTATGGTTGTTTCTTGAGAAGGACTCACATCCCCCCCAACCAACAACCTAATTTCTTACACATAGAGTAATGAAATATTGTTTACTGTTCTGTTATTGTTAGGTATGGTAAGGATGTCAATCTTTGTTTTAAAAAAACCCTCAGAAATTCAATAAAAAAACAAAGATTAAAGTGACATAGCTCGGTGATAATGTCAGTTTCAACTTAACATTTTAATCTAAACAACACTGAAATTCACCAGATATAGTTATTTTAAGCAACTATAACTCGCACCCTCACCATGCACTGCCTTTGACCTCATATATTGTATCACTCATGACATTTTTTATATCATAGATGACATCATTGATGATATCTGAAATAACATTATTAATGACAACTATGTGCAAGCACCTGCGCAAGTTGTAGTTTCTTGCAAAAGGCATAGCAGACATATTATTATATATATGAAAAACATTTATTTACATTGAATAAAGGTAGAACTGTTTGTCCTTTTTAGGAGCTGGTATTGGTAAATAGATACAAATTCTATTCATCATTATACCTGAGTCGAAATGAGAGACCTTTCTGAGGGTATAATGTGCTTACTAAATGCAACCCAATCTTTGTAAAACACAACCATTCCCTTGACAAGCACTAATAAGGCTGAATAAGATTCTTCCTTTCATAATAGTGATGTCACCTTGAGACTCAGGCTTTTTATGGGAAGCTACAATCACCAATATTATTGCTGTTGTCCATGTTTTCTGGCAGTTGTGTTAGCCTCTAGTGATAACATTTTATCTGTGCCTCTTAAGCGGTGTCTTGATGGTTCACTTACCATACTGTGAAAGCAGGGTCTAACTCTTATGTCAGTGTCACATTGTTATAATGATTTGTCTCTACCAAATTAATCTGAAATCCAGAAATCACTCTGTGCTAGTTTTGAGAATGGCTGGGATAGGTTTTATAATCCAAATCTCTCCTGGGAGTTTTAAGACCTGTTTGAAGTCCTGGCCCCCGTGTTCCACTAGATCCCAACTCTCAGTAACTGCCTGAATCACTTTGCTTTCAGTCAAATCATCCCAGTGTTCCATCACAGACTCTCCTTTGTCATCTCACCCCTCCAGCCTGCCACCCACCGCTTTTCTAATTGGGAATTTTGGGGTTCACACTAGGCCTGGGAAAAATCTTAATTACTCGGGAGTAATTAGAGTAATTTCAGTAATTACGCATTACTCTTGTGATGTGAAATTTTGCAATTATACTGGTTTAAGTAATTAAGAGTAATTTGGTGCCAAAATCCTACATCAGGAGCACAGGAACAACAAGCTAAGATAGAGCAAGAGGCTACTGCTGCTCATGTTCTGAAGTATTTAGTACTATTTTCTTAGTGAAAAATGCATACTGTGGCCCATTTTGAACGCAAGGGTGCATTTAACACTGAGATAATAGTGTTAAATGCTTGATTACACTTCTCACGTAATTGCTCATTATTGCGAGTAATTGTGAGATAATTACTAGTAATTATGCTAGAGAGAATTACTCCGGTTACGCCCACCCTGATGTTTACTTTTTGGGTGCCACCTTTAAGTCAGCGGTGTTCAAATAGATATAGGGCCTCATTATGACCCTGGCGGTACAGAACCGCCAGGGTCAACGGGGGCGGGAGCACCGCCGACAGGCCTGCGGTGCTCCCTTGGGCATTCCGACCGCGGCGGTAACGCCGCGGTCGGACCGGGACAACTGGCGGTCTCCCGCCAGTTTCCCGCTGCCCAAATGAATCCTCCAAGGCGGCGCAGCATGCTGCGCCGCCTTGGGGATTCTGACACCCCTTACCGCCATCCTGTTCCTGGCGGTTCGTCCGCCAGGAACAGGATGGCGGTAGGGGGTGTCGCGGGGGCCCCTGGGGGCCCCGCTAGTATTTCACTGTCTGCATAGCAGACAGTGAAATACGCGACGGGTGCAGTAGCACCCGTCGCACCTTCCCACTCCGCCGGCTCGATTACGAGCCGGCTTCATCGTGGGAAGGTTGTTTTCCCCTGGGCTGGCGGGCGGCCTTTTGGCGGCCGCCCGCCAGCCCAGGGGAAAACTTGGAATACCCTCCGCGGTCTCTGGACCGCGGAGCGGTATTTTGGAGGGGGGAAGTCTGGCGGGCGGCCTCCACCGCCCGCCAGACTTAGAATGAGGGCCATAGTATTTACTGGATATCCATGACCTATATAAACTAAGTTTCATTTATATTATTTTGGTCAGTAGGCTTTATTTAACGGTCAGTTTAACCATTCATATTTTACATACCGCATAGAGCATGGGGCAATGAGTTAACCCAATTTACCCATTGGATCCCTTCACTTTGATTGCCTTCACAAAGCCTGTGCACATTGTTCACAATCACTTAAGAATCAGTCCTTTCTTTTCAATGACTATAATACTTGCTCAAAGAGTGCTTTTTTATTTGACCGTAACATTAACTTCTGCCCATTTTGCCTTCAATTTGGCTACCCAGTAAGATGAAAATGTATTTTCTGCCTGTTTTATTTCAGTTGCTGTTATATGGCATCCAAGTGAGATCGTAACATTGTACCTGCCTTAATTTTGAGCACTTGGTTAGATTGTGATTTATGCATGCCTCTCTCACATACATTACTGAAAAACACTTGAAGCAGCTTGAAATATTTATGTTTAAAACATAACTGGCAAAGTGTCATATCAAAGAGTGTTTTTTTTATTATTATTTTTATTGAAAGCATATAGTGGCTTGGTTTAAGTAGCAGCCTATTTTCATTTTTTATTCCCGTAGCATTTGTTTTCAATACACATATTTGTGAAATTACTATCACGCCAGACTGTCAGGACCAGACCTATTGACTTTCCCAGTACTTGTTTGAATGCAAATATAAATATTTGTTTCACAACAGAACAGAAGCAGTGTAATTCCTTAACTTTAGAAATCAGATAGGCTTTGCAACGTTTTAGAAACGTTCCTGAAACTTGAATCATTTAAGATATGATTTTTGGTCCAAGTTATGTGGATGATGATAATGTGAGCTTTGTGAGAGTTGTTTCATTAAAATTACATTGTATATGTGGTTATCCTTCTCCACTGTTTTTCACTTTCCCTTTTTCTATTTTTATTCCTCTTTTGGCCTAAGTAGTAATTTTGCTAAGCACGGTTGCCATTTTTTGGTTGTGCATTTTGGATGATTTGTATTGTGTTTTCATTGTGTGTAGATATTTGGTCATGTTGTTTGTTATCTGAAGCTAAGCAAAGGAGTAAACTGTGTAGTGTCAACATTTCAATACACATTTGACTTCTCTGATCGTAGGAATGCTGAGATACAACCAGCTCTATTTCCTAACCCTGCATCCATCATAATTTGAGCCTCAGTTCCTAGGACACTCTTTGCATGTGCCAAACACACGTAGACCAGATCCCAACAACGGAACTAAGATTGATTTTAAATTCATGCACATCTTAAACAATCATCTTCCAGGTTCCTGCTTCTAAACAGTAAAATACAATCTGTGCATTCCACATGGCTGAAGCCTTTTCTCCATCAATCAGTGACTAATTATTTCTGGGTCTGCGGCATGGGATGTCCCCCATTTCAATCACAATAGCCTAGACTCTTTAATCAACTACTTCTCAGAATCTGAACTCCACCTACTTTATCTAAAATCTTTGTAAGAAAGGCTTTGCTAGGCAGGCATTGGGATACCAACCTCTGTGCACCTTGATAGATGATTTTTTATTAATTTAGAGATGCTCAGCAGAAAACATGAATAAAAATACATATAAATACATATAAATGAATTCATTCATATTAAACAAGCAGAAACAGTGCTACGATCTTCAAAACAATCACTAAAAAAATAAAGTGCTGAGATAGTGCAAACATTTCATCGTACCATATTTTCATCATAAAAGCAGTTATGTATTTCCTAACCACTAATAACTAATGGTCTAAATTTCAGACCAAATAAATTAAATTAATTTACTTCCTCACCATTGTGCATGATAGATGATTAATGTGTCATGCATGCATTACGACTTATGGGACACAATATATCTCAGATTTTCAATCTACAACCCAAGTGTGTTGAAAGGTGTTCACCAAATCATGACTAGCTGTCTAAGGTCAGTGTACAACACTGTCTCCGAGGCTGAAATGTGACTGGTTTGATAGGAAGGCTCTACACTTTCATTGTTTTTTCCCTTTGAAAGTCCATTTCTAATTGTCTTGAGGTGGACCTCAAAAAATGTCTCTAATACCTGATGAATTGCCTAGTGAAGCAAACATTTGTCCTATAATAAATTTAAGCACCCTGCCTTCTGTTTCTACATATCTGCAGTCTAGCCGTCCCTCTTAGTATGCCACCACTTTGAAGCATCTCATAAGTGCCATGGCACTTTCTAAAAACATAAAATAGATGAAAATAAAAATGAATATAATTGCTTAAACTATGCACCAAACACACCTTTTCTCATTTCACCCATCTCAAATTCCTCAGGTTTAAAGCTATACTAAACATATCAAACACAACATACTTAAATTTGATCTTCAAACCTTGCTCATCAGAGTGAGCAAATTTTCAAAGCACCTACCACTGATCTAACTTTCTGCAGGGACTAATGTAATAAAATGTCAAATAACATGATACACTCCATTTCATCAATATATGTAAAGGTCTCCGCCATGATACACCCTCCGCTGAGTAATCATGCTAGAGCATTTTCTTTTATTCTGTCACAATAACTACAAATCACCCTTTTCCTAAAAAAAATTCACAATGCATTCTATGCTGTGAACAACAGTATTGTCATTCAGTTACACACAGTATATAATAGGCTGCAGCAAAATGATATAGTGTTCGCAATAAAACAAGTGCTTTCAAAGTATACATTTTAGTGATACATATTCAGACTATACCAAGAGACAACATTTCATGTGTTAATTAAAATGACTGTTGGAAATGGCCCTTCCTGCAGGCTCATGCCCAGACTGTTTGCCTTCCTCCTCATTTTTTCCTGACCTTGTTTTTGTAGCTTTACGACTCTGTGCAGTTTACCACTGCAATCCATTGCTAAAGTGCTTGTGCTCTCTCCTTAAAATGTGGTTACATTGGCTTACTCACAATCGGCATATTTAATTTACTTGTAAGTCCCTAGTAATGTTCACTATATGTGCCCAGGGCCTGTAAATTAAATGCTACTAGTGGACCTGCAGCACTAATTATGCCACCTACTACAGTAGCCCTATAAACATGTCAGGCCTGCCACTGCACAGCCTGTGTGTGCAGTTTTAAGTTGCCATTTTGACCTGTCAAGTGCACCCACTTGCCAGCCTCAAACCTTCCTTTTCATTGCATTTAAGTCACCCCAAAGGTAGGCCATAGTTAGCCCGAAGGGCAGAGTGCAGTGTATTTAAAACGTTGGAGATGTATTTTTTACTACTGCTAGGCCTATCTCTTCCATAGGTTAACAATGGGGTTACCTTGAACAGCCTTGAAGTGTAACTTCCAATTGGCAGAAGATAGAAATTTGGAGTTTAGTGTCTCTGGACTCACAATTTAAAATCATAATTTATGGTGAAGTCAAATTGTAACAAGTGCTACTTTTAGAAAGTTTGCATTTTCTTACTTTAACTATTCTGTGCCTCTGCCTGTCTCCAAATATACCTCTGGGGTGGATGACAGCAGGGCTTTGTGCAATCCCGCTAGACAGTCACACACAAAGTGAGTTGGGGTGTGACATTTGCATCCTGATGGCCCAACACCAGGCTGATGGGTGATGGGCCATTAACTGGCCATTAACTGGCTTGATGGAGGGGGGCATGGCTTAGCATTTCCTCACTTACACCTGAATAGGGCTGTGCCTCTCTCTCCGACACAAGGGGCTGCATAACTCCTGCAGAGTGTCTAGAGCCAGGGAAAGAAAGGCAGGGACCTTGTGATCTTCAAGGGCCACTTCAAAGTCTCCACCACTTCAAAGGCACATTTGGGTATATGTACTGGCCTCAAACCCCATCAAGTCAGAACTCTGCTGAAACCAATGACTCCTGCCAGGAAGAAGGACTGCTGCACTGCCACTCTGTGAACTGCATTGATGTGTTGGCCTACTGCTTGCTGTATGTTTTACTATTGGAGGGACTGCCACTTTGCCATTGTTGGCCTGGGTTTCTAGCCCATAGTGAGAAGGACTGGACCTGTTCTCTACATTCTTGAAACAAAGTTCTCTAAGGGCCAGCTGACTGGGCCTCCTGTTTTCTGAAGTCTCAGGGGCACAAAAGACTTCTAACCAACCTACAATTGCACCTGGACTCTGCCATCTGTGAGTCAGCCTTGCCAAGTGGCACCACTCCAGCCCTGGGCCCTTGGAAGTGTACTTAAGGTTCCCTGTCCACTGTGGTCCTCACCAGAACCACTGCTAATCCTCGCAAACAACACGCAGGCCGCACACCAGGATTGAAGGAACTGTGTTCAGTGGGCCTAAGTGTGTCCTTGAATCTGACCAACGCTCTATCGCAGCCAGCCTGAACTCTTGACTTTGTCCCAGTCCAACACGACTAGATAACCACAGTTGGCAGTTTGTGTTTTTATGCGCTATTTTCACCTAAATCTTTACAATTGCATATCTCAAAATGTACTGCTTGGATTTATGTTGATTTGGTCTTGTTTTACTCAGTTAAATATTCCCTATATATCTAAACTGTTGTGAAGTCTTTCTGTGGTGTCTTTCACTATGTTACTGTAATGAAGTGTTGCACAAATACTTTACACTTTGCCTCTTACGTTTCTGTGCCAAGCTACTTGGAGGTGAGCACAGGTTAATTTAGGGTGTGTATCTGACTAGAATTGTGGTCCCTACTTGGACAGGGTGCATACTTCTGCCAACTAGAGACCCAATTACTAACAATGACACATTTGTAAAACTCCTCTGATAACACCTTTACATTTTTCTCAAAAATAATAAATCTTTGTCAACATGAAACTTTGAGTGACTGTCAACTATAGCCTGTACTGGCTCACACACAGCCTTTGCTTTTCATGATTAACCAACTGCGCACCTTTGCATTTCTTTAAGGTTGCAGGAACTCTGGTGAGAAACCCTCTTTCTTCTTTAGCTCTCTGTCTCTCACTTAGCTTCACAGCACAGGAGCCCCGGTCTGACCCACCTTGCTTCATCTTAAGCCAAAGACACCTCAAGGTCCACATTAATTGTTCAGGCATGTTGTGTTTTTTAACAAAAAATATGGGAACTGCTTTTGTCAAATTAAAAAAAGCATGGGCATTTTGGTCCCCATAGATCCTGCCCACTTGGATCTTGCATGCTGATATTCCCTGCTAACGTTAGGGCCCAACTAACCTCTGCAATGCAGTGAAAATGGCACAAGCAACAGTGGAGTGAATTGTTTTTCTTTTTATACAAATATACACCCTGCTTTAGATCTCAAGTCTAAGAGTGATGGCCCAGTGGAGTAGACAGAGGAGACAGCCTGCTTGGGGGTTGTAGGTATCATTGGTGCTGCAGGTACAATGGTACTAGGGCCAAGGGCTCTGAGGTTGCTTGCTGTTATTCCTTGCTTGCATTAGGATCCAGTGCAACCTTCCTGTTATAGTGTTGCCTTTGGCATTGAAGCAATGGCCCAAGGGAAGGAAATAATTGAACTAGACGAGACACCTTAGAGGCAAGATGTGGTCCCCTTTTTTTAATAAAACATTTTGGAGAGAGCATGCTTGAAAGGCAGGAGTTACCATTACTAAAGCAGGTGCAGTGGCACTAGGGCCCTGCGTTCGGAGGAATCCACTGCTTCACATTATGATTGGCCTACTTTACAAAGGGTTGTGGGAGCTCATTTTCCTTTCTATCATTACGACCCAAAGCACGCTTGCTGCAAAAAGAGGGGCAACATGTGAGAGCTGTTTTTTCTCTTGAAAGGGACAGGGTGCCTGTTTTAAGATGACCAGCTACAGTAGTGAAGAGCTGAAGGAAGTAGCGATGACAGCCCGCTACTCAGTGACACAATTTTCTTTAGTGTAGCAGGTCCAGCTGCATTGGAGCCCAGGGATTTGAGGGGCTCACAGTGTTTTTGTTTAATTTCTATTTTTGCTTGACACGTTTGTTCATTAGCAAGTCTCACATTTTATATGGATTATGAGCTACAGAAAATGTACAGTTGAAATGATCTCATAAACCTAACCCATGCACTCAGCCCTGCCTCTTCCACTAGTACACTCCTTGCCATAAAGTTTTATAGGGGGGCCTGACTTCAAAACATTTAGCTTGGGATTTCAGAGCACATTGATTGAAGACCTCTCCTATAGCAGTTGCTGCATTGAGGTATCGTGTCATAATCCAGGGATGTATTGAATATGCATCATAATCTACAATGAATATAATAGTGCTTAATAATATATTTAAATTTCAATAGTTTTTTACTTAATCCTATAATCTTACTTTATTGGTAGACCTCTCTTAAGACACTTCTTGAAAGACGGCTGCATAGGTCACAATCTCTTAAAAAGATGAGAGTCACAGGTATTCCCTGAACGTATGCTGCGTTTGCTGAAGAGTATTTAGAAATCAATATAGCTGTTTATTTTAAGCAGCACTGCAACAAGAATATTGTGAACAAAACGTGGAATACAAGCTCTCTGAAACCCACACGCTGTGGCGACTAGATCCTGAGAACTGCCAGAAGTCAAGACAACAAAGATCTTGAAAATGTGTGGGTATAGGCTCACTTCTCTGTGTGTCCATGACCAACTGGGATTATTTTAGCTATAGAACCCAAAATGACATTGCTAAACCTATATTTATCACAATATTCATATTACATCTGTGGAAATAAACTTAATCTAATACAAAAAAATCTCCCCTGGCTTCTTTGGAGCACAAACCTTCATTCTTCTGCTATGGGCTCACGCTAGTGCACATTGCCTCCCCAGTTCAAGTATTCATGGACTACTTTGAACTGAGCAAGGTATTACAAAGGAATTGATAGTGAGTCCATGGTCACCCTTTGACATGAGAAATACACTTCAACGAAACCTCCAATTACCAGGTCCACATCCTGAGAAGACCCTACTCCTTATAGGAGTAAATACGTGTCAACACACCATTCCAAGGGAAGAAGACCCTTTCAAGATACAACTATGCTCCTCTGCTTGAGAAATTAAGAGGAGAGACCGTACAGTAAATTTGGTCCAGCCACTCAGGACTAGACACTGTCAATGGAGCTTATAAACAGATTAAATTGAACCTTTTCTCCGCAAATCGCATATCAGCTTTGGACTGATGATCTAATTACTCTGGTAAAATACTGGTAAAAGAACTTTCAATTCGATTACTAATAGAACATTGTCAAACTTGTTTTAACAATCTATGATGTTTATATTGTCTGCAAGCGTTTTCAATTTTTTTAATATGCATCACTAACACTGCTGAAGAGAGAATACATTTTTAATCGTTTGTTTTTCTTACGTTTCAAATATAGTAGACTGCTATTTTGTAACAAATGATAGGTTCCATGTTTGCACTACTGACGCTCCCACACTTAAGCAGATAGCGAAAATACAAACAAATGCTAAAATAAATTGCATAATGAAATTTCATGTGATACAAACCCATCTGATTTCATAGATATCAGATTAGAAAGCACAGCATAGGGGTCATTCTTGTATTTACTAAGTTCATGCAGTCTAGCCTCTCTTGTGTGTCACATTGATTGAGCCACATTTCTTAACAGAATAGGGGACAGAGCAGCCATTGTGAAAGGAAAACAAGTTTTCTCTTTCTTTTAAACTTTTGACCTGATTACCACCTGGTCCCACTTGATGGATATTTATGAATGCTAAATGTTGTTTTTGGAACTATTAAAAAATTCTGAAAGTATGTTCCTTTAGGTAATCACATTTAGCTAATTCCAAAATTGCTATTTGCATATCCAAAAATAACGATTCATGAATGTTTTCTTCGCTATATTTGCTAATAAAACTTGAATAAAGTAATGTCATTAATACACGTTTTTGAAGTCACAAACAATTCTCTGAATGCTTTGCAATTCACAGAACAAAAATAGTAAGGGTCAGCAGGAGGCTCGTAAGAAAAACTTTGGAACCTGAATTTACTTTTTTCTTTACAAATTAAGCTCTGTACATAACGATGCTCTTGACCATGACTCCAACAAATTGTATGTTTCCAAATAAATCCTAGTTTGAAGTGTTGTGATATCAAACTCTCAAACGTGATTCATCCTGATGCCTGCAGCCACGCAATGAACTAGTCTGGAAGCCTCGTGCTGTGTTCTACATATCTTTCAATGCTGCTCCGAAAAATTCCTAACGTACCTATCTCTAGCTTACATCGATCTAAGTGGAAAAAAAAGCTAAAATATTTGTACCTAAATGATGAAGCCTGGCCTCCAAAAATAAGAAATAAGGGCCATTTGTTACATGCTTAATGGAACCCATATCATTTCCTCTCAAGAAACAATGATGGAGTCTGAAAGGAAAGGGAAGCTTTCCAATCACGCTCGTTTGAAACTCTGGGACAAACTTTGGTGCAGCCTAAAGAAAGTGATGAGTTAGCTTGATATGTTATGATTAATGCAGGGCTGTAACAACAGTGAGACGAAGACGCCCGATTCACAGAGAATTACAACTAATGACACTTGTTTTTTTACGAGGCCGCTTCTGGCACACACTGTAGCCTGTAAATTTAATAGCGATTCTGCCAGTTATTTATGGTCCATGGACTGAATATTCTCCACAAGGAGCCATCAGCAAATCATAACAATCCAATGAATGAATGATTGCCTCTTTCAACTGGCAGGGCTAGCAATAACATGCAAAATGCCACTTCATTTCCGCTCATCATTAGTGTTATAAATGTTTGCATGCATGCTGCCCAGATTCCAAGGGTCAGACCGAGGCCAGTGTGGTCAGTAGGCCATCGGGGTAATTCAAGGTCATTATTTAGATTATTTTAAAGGCAATGGTGTGTATGTATGTATGTATATATATGCATATATATATATATATAAATGTATATATATATATATATATATGTATAGTCCCAAAATTAACAGCACTCAGTCAGGCGTAGATGAGATCATCAAGAAAAGATTGTATTCTCCTTCATGATGTGTTTCGGCCGAACCGACGGCCTTGCACACATAATCACACTGCTGTGCAAATCGCATACATTTACACCACAATTTGTGCGTGAACAGTGAAGACAGACCCATAATAAAAGCCATTCATCCTGGATCTTTTCAGGGGCGCCATCTTAGTATGTATATCCGTATACTGCAATACAGGGCTAATAATACTCATTATATTAAATCTCCTGATACTACTATGCCCTGCTCTTACATAGCTTGAATTAATCCTTAAAAGACACCCAGTGGAAATTAGCCATACTGTACTATTACTGCTGTCATATGAGTTCATCCTAATGTTAGACAATCACACCGAATGTTATTTTGTTGTTTCATAGATCCACCCACTTTCTAGTGCACTTTACCATGAGTGAAAACCCCAACAACCACAGTGATCAGAAGGATATAATAAAAATATAATAAACAACTATTCCTCCCAAAAAAATTGACAAGGCAACACACCAGCCTCTCTAATGTAAACATCACAACTCCAATATTGCCAATAAGTTTGACATTACTAATATATTCTGATATTAGACATTGCTATATTAGTGAGGCAAGTGCGCACACAGTCCTTCATCTAGATTGAGTCCACTCAGCATCAGAGTCTGAAGATCTATGATATACTCTGATTCTGTCTGACGTAGTTGAGCAACCCGCTTTCCACCCCTGGGGTTAATTTTAATCTGTTCTATGCCATAGAAACATAGTTTGGTACGATCATTGAAGTGACATTTCTCAAAGTGCCTCGCTACTGGGTACTTATGGTCACCATGTTCTATTGCTCGCATGTGTTCCAGAACAGGTTTTTTACTGCACATATTGTTCTCCCTACATATCTCAAAGGGCACGGGCATTCAAACACATAATTTACATATTGTGTACTGCAAGTCAAGAACTGCTTTATTGGAGGTGTGTATGTACCAATCGTTCAATACTCCTTTTTCACGTGACTCGATTTACATGCTTTGCAGTTACCACAGGGAAGAAAGACTTGGAGCCCTAATTTCACATCGATTCATTTTGTGGTAATGTCACTATGTACCAGAGCATCACGTAATGATCTTACTTTGCGGTACGTGATGCTCGCTCTCTCTTGTACTTTGGTTCCTACAACATTATCATTTCTCAGTATATCCCAATGTTTGGATATACTTTTCCTCTCTGTCTCAGCATTGTTATTATATGTTAGAATTAATCTTGCTGTTGAATTGTCATTTGGTACCCTCGTGAGGGAAAAGATCTTCTCTCTAAATATGCCATCCACCTTTCTACAGGCTTCATGCAATACCCAATTAGGATATCCTCTGTCTCTGAATTTTTGTATCATCACCTGTTTGTCAGCCCTGTCGTCTTTATCAGTGGTACAATTACTCTTAGCTCTGAGGGGTTCGTCATTTGGTATACTCCATTTCAAATTTGTGGGATGTCCGCTCATGGCATGTAATAAACTATTACCAGCTGTAGGTTTCCAAAACAGACGAGTTTCTAATTTACCTTGCTGAATTTCAACTTCAACATCTAGGAAATGAGGGGCATATTTATACTCTGTTTGCGCCCAATGCATTTGGCGCAAACCATGCACCATATTTTTACTATGACGCCCGACCCCGCGAACGTCAAAGTTCCTCCGTGTGCGTCATTTTCTGGATGCAAGGTGGGCGTTCCCACCCAAAAAATGATTTTTAGGCCTGTGCGCCTTATTTATACTCCAGCGTCATTTTGATGCACAGGAGGGGGCAGGCCTTAACAAACAGCGCACAGCCTGATGTGTGCCATTTTTGAACGCCTGGGTGAGGGCAGGCGTTAAGAGGCCTGTGGCCTCACTTCCATGGTCTCTGACCATGGAAGCAGTCCAGAGGTGCCCTTCCCTGCCCCCAGGGACACCCTCTGCCACCCTCTCCCACCCCTGGAGGACACCCATGGATGGGGGGACCCATCCCAGGTATGTAGAGGTGAGTAGAGGTAAGTATATATTTTTTTATTTTTTAAAGTGGCATACGGTGGCCTAACTTGGGCCCCTCTACATGCCACTGTGCCCAGTGGCCATGCCCAGGGGACAGAAGCCCCCTGGGCATGGCCATTGGGCAAGGGGGCATGACTCCTGTCTTTGCTAAGACAGGAGTCATGTCAATGGGGCTTGTGTGTCAAAAAATGGCGCATGTCCGGTTAGAACCATGATTTTTGACTCTAACCTGACTTGCACCATTTTTTGATGCACAACACCAATTTTTCCCTACGCCGGCGCTGCCTGGTAAGTGTCATTCTTTTTTACTCTGACCAGCTCGCAGCACCAGCTAACGTCAATCCTTAAATAAGGCACCCCCATGGTGCGTAGGAATGGCATTAGCTGGCAGTAAATGTTTTGACGCAAACCAGCGCTGGCGCTGGTTTGCGTCAACAAGTATAAATATGAACCTGAATGTTGGTCTTGCTAGTCGCAAGAGAAAAGGTAAGGTTGTTATCATTATTGTTTAGGATTCTATATTATTTCCTTTATTTCTTCTGTGGAGCCTCTCCAAATGACAAACACATCATCAATATAATGAAGCCATAAACTACTTGGTCAGAATATGTCTGCATCTCATCATTACTGAACATCTGTTCCTCCCTTAACCAAGGAATACATTTGCAAAGCTGGGAGCGAAACAGGTCACTGCCCTAAGAATTTGTTGATACTGTATAACAGACCATTGAATACAAAAGTATTGTTCTCAAGGCACAGCATCATCATATCTAAGATCATATTTGTGTGCTCAAGTAGCCTAACTGGTCTAGCTCGTAGAAAATGGTAACATGCTTTTATCCCTTGTTCATGATCAATGGCACTGTACAGAGATTTGACATCCATGGTTGCTAGAAGAAAATCGTCCTCACAGTTTATTCATCTAATCTTCCCCAGAAAATCCTTTGTGTCTTTCACAAAGGAAGGAAGAGTACCCACAAACTCCTGTAAAATTTGATCAACATATTTGGATACATTTTCAAACACACTCTCCCTAGACTAAACTTTTGGTCTACCTGGGGGTGTCCTGCTGTTTTTATGAATTTTAGGCAAAAAGTATAGGACTTGTAATTTTGGGTATTCCTTTTTCAAATAACTATACTCCTCCCACTCTAGGATACCCTTATCCCACCATTCCATATGTTTATCCCATAGAGTAGTTATGCATTGAGTGTATGCTTCCTATTAGATATTAGATATTGCATATGCTGTTTTATCTTGCAGTTGGCGATTAGCTTCTGTTATATATTGTTTACGACTTAGGATCACAACATTGCCTCCCTAATCAGCAGGGCGTATAATGATATTTGTATCCCCACCTAAGGGCTCTAAAGCTTGTTGTTTTTCTACAGTGATGTTATGTTCTACTCTTGTCCCGCTGGTCATTCTAAGTTTTTTTTAAAATCATTGATAACCAACTCATGGAAAGTATCTATACTGTAAAGAGGCATGCAATGTCAAAAAGAAGAGGGGGATTTACAACCACTGGGGAACGAATCATCGTGTGTCAGTCCCAGAGTATTGAGTAAAGTATGGGGATCATTAGAATCTGTTTCAAAACCATGTAGTTCATGCAAGATTGCTAGAGTTTCTACATCTTCAATCTGGATCTCATTTGATAAATTGTTTTGTTCATTACTGCTAGCAATCAACGGTGCGGGGCTATTTCTACAGGAATGCCACTTCAACAGCTTAAGTTTCCTGATGAACTTGAAGAAATCCACTTGTGTCCCCACGTAGTCAAAATTATTTTGTGGACAAAGCGATAATCCAAAACATAACTGTTCTTTCTGAGTCTCAGTTGTTGGCCTGTCCGATAAACTTATAATTGTCTTATTTATCGTCTTGTTGATTATTCTCGATTTCTTCTTGTTTCTGCGTCATAACTTTTCTTTCCTCGGTTTGCAACTCCCCTTCCTCTTCCTCTGCCACGGGGCCATTGGCCCTTGCCCTCATCCATTGTATTTGACATTTCCTGGGTTTTTTGTCGGCTCCTTCTTTGGAGCCGGTATTGTTCTAAAAAAGTTGTTGACCTGTGATTTTGTTCATTCCCTGAACAGCTACTGTCAGTCAGGGAGGAATTATCTGTACCATTCTCTAGCCTCCCACATTTTTCGGACTGGTCCCTGCACCTAGATGTCACCATGGTGGATTTTACAAAGCATATTTGCGATTGAAGATCAATGCTCTATCTCTTTCATAGTCATCAATATCTCTCAACCACTTGGTTTGTTTCCGTATTTTTATCCCATCTTCATATTTTTTTAAACATGCATTCATATCTGTTATAAATTTCATAACATAATCTTTATCCAAATGTGATTTTAATTCAATCTCTATGCTGTCAATCTGTTTGAGTAGGGTTTCTCTATCAATCCAAGCATATTTGAATAAATATTTCTAGCATTCTTCATGAACTAGCAGCCGCGTTGTCCACCCATTCCTCTAACATCTGTGGATTTGGAGATTCAAATGCAAGTATTATGTATATTCTTAATCCTCTACGTAGCATGCCCTGTTTGACATAATTTTGTAGTGATGTGGCTTTCCACCACTTTGAAATTTCTGATCTCCATAGTTTCTCTAGATTTCATATTTTGTGTTTAACTGACACATTTTTCTCCCCACTTTCAGATGTTTTGCCTTCCTTAGTGGAATCTTTCACAAACAGGACAAGTGCTGCGGCTTTTTGTTGATCCATAGTTTGGTCAATTGTGTTGTGATGTCCGCATCAAAATGATCAAATCACGACCCTGTCAATAAGTGTTACAGTTCCCCTTTCTGCTGTTCATTCAATTCATGGGTGTCTGCACAGTAAGGCACTGTGATCCCTGATGGAATACTGGCAAAAGTTCGGTAGACTGAAATCTTCTTTCTTCTTGTTACCCATAGCGTCACACTAGAAAGAGCATCCCTGCAATAATCCCCGGTTCCAGGTCTACAGCGTGTGCTCCCACCCACCTCGACCAAGAGCAGCTTAATAGCAAAGAGTGCTTACCTTACTAGTGTGTCTTTGATGTAAAGGTTACTGCTCCTATTCCTTCAAAATCTGGGGGTTGCGTCCCATCTTTGCAGACATTTAATTTACACCAATTCACATGAAGCGGCCAGAGTGGGATACTCCATATAACATCCTCAGTCAAGCTCGCATGGACCCCTGCTTCCATGGAGGGGTGGAGAACACGACAAGATGAGCACACTAGTCCAACAAATTAACAGTCCTTAAATTAACAGCACTCACTCAGGCGTAGATAAGATCATCAAGAAAAAGTTTTTTTCTCCTTCATGACGATCCGACTGCCTTGCTCACATAATCACCCTGCTGTGTAAATTGCATACATATACACCACAATTTGTACATAACAGTAAAGACGGACTCATGATAAAAGGCATTCGTCCTGTATCTTTTCACAGGCGTCATCTTAGTATGTATATCATATACTGCAATAAAGGGCTAATAATACTTATTATATTAAATCTCCTGATGCTACTACGCCCTGCTTAGGCAAAAATATTGCTTGATCTCTAATTAATTATCTATTTCATCTAAAGACCAATAGGCATTTAGTAGTCATATTGAAATATCTCAAATCAAATATCACAAAAAGCGGCACTTGCTGTTGTATCGTTCTCACATACACAAAGTGCAATTCATTGTATAAGTGCTATTTTTTCAAAGTGCGATTATTTTAGTATATCGAGTGTGGTATTATAAAATATAACTTCCAAGTGCAAATTGGTCTCAGTTACAGCCAATTGATATAAGCCCCAACAGACATAAAGTGAAGCCCCACTATATTTTTACCACTGTAAATTCATCCAGTTATTCAGCTATCACAACCAATAATATATATATCATCTTTAAATAGTGAAATATTTATGTAATGGAATTAATGTCTTTACATAGTTTGAATTAATCCTTAAAAGACATCCATTAGCTATACTGTACTATTAGTGCTGTCATATGAGTTCATCCTAATGTTCGGCAATCACACAGAATAGTTTTTTGTTGTTTCATAGATCCACCCACTTTCTAGTGCACCTTACCATGAGTGAAGAAACCAACAACCGCTGTGATTAGAAGCATATAATAAACAAAAATATAATAAACAACTATTCCCCATAGAAACTTGACAATGCAACACACCAGCAGCTTCGTCCATTCTGTAAGGTAAACATTACAACTTCAATATTGTCAATACATTTAACAATACTAATACATTCTAATATTTGACATTGCTATATTAGTGATACAAGTGCACACTCAGTCCTTCATCTAGACTGAGTCCACTCTGCATCATAGTCTGAAGATCTATATACTCTGATTCTCTCTTACGTAGTTGAGCAACCTGATTTCCACCCATGGGGATAATTGTAATCTGTACTAATGCATAGAAACATAGTTTGATGTAATCATAGGTGTGAGAGGGTGTATCTGGGGGTGAGAGTGGCTGTCAGTGTGTCTGTCTTGGTGTGAGAGTGCATACATCAGTGTTTTATTGGGTGCATCAGGGTATGCACGGGTCTGTGAGTGGCTACATGAGAGTGTTAGTGGGTCTGTGAGTAGGTTCGTGACTGTCTGAGTGGGTCTGTGAGTGGGTGCTCTAGTGTCTAAGTGGGTGTGTGAGTCAGAGAAATTGAAAGAGAGACAGAAAGAGAGAAATAAAGTGAGATAGAGAAAGAGAGAGCGTCTTTAGGTGTTAATATCTCATAAATTTAGAACGAGATATTTTTGGTGGATTTACCCAACAATGTATTTAATGTATTTAAAAAGTATGATTTTTTTTATTAAAAAAAAAAAGGTTATGAGTCCAGCTGGACTCGAAACCCCATAGCTCAGTGTGAAGTTTTGCGACCTTCACTCTGAACTATGGGGGTTTTCTACTTTTTTCTTAGTTTTTGGCCCTTTGTGGGCTATGTGGGACCCTGAGGGAGCCCTCAAGGGAGCTCCCCCGCGGTCCCTACATTATTTATTTATTTATTTATTTTTACATTTACATTTTTATGACAAAGCTCGCAACGGGCTATGTGGGACCGCGAGGGAGCCCTCAACGGCTCCCCCCACTGTTCCTACTTTTTTGTATTTCTTTTTTTTAATACAAAGCCCTTATGGGCTACCTGGCACTATTTGGCACTGCAAGGGAATCCTTAAGGCCTCCCTCGCTGTGCCATTGCTTCAGCAAACACGGAGCTGCTTTGACAGCAGCTCTGTGCTTGCTGAAGCCTTTTATCTCTGTCCCCGGCCTGGAAAGAGGTGAAACTTTGGATTTTGACAGTGGGAACTGCTTTTAAGGTCCTCCTGTCAAAACCTGAAGTGCTTTCTGTGGCTTGGCTGCAGCTGCAGCCAAGCCACAGCAAACAGCTATATCCCAGGAGTGGCATGGCAGGAGCCAGCCCTGGTCGGGGGTGGTCACCAGGGCCACCAGTGGCTCCAAGTGGGGGGCCACGTGGCCACAGTCCAAGAAGAACTTAGCCCCGGGGTGTGGTAGTCCCCAGGGCACAGGGATCCCATAGGGACCACCTTTGCTTTTGTAAACATTTCCCCAGGGATGGTGGTCCCCGGGGCAGCCAGGGGCCATGCAACCTCTCCAATCCAAATATGTTGCTGCTCCGGGATGTGTGGTCCCCCTCTCTAAATAACATGTTAGCCTGGAGGTTAGTGCCCCGCTGCATTAATTAAGGATTGCCATAGGCCCCGCATCTGAAAAATAAGCCCCAGGGAGTTCGTGGTCCACGCGGCATCGGGAGGGGACCAGTAGCCCCCTCCCCATTTTTTTTGCCCATCCGGAACATTAGCCTAATGAAGCGCAGGAGTATGCATTTTTTTTTTTTCTGTTTTACAAGCGGATTTGCTGATCCACCATGTCTCTGCTCGTAAACCTAAAAAAAATGCCTTCTAGCCCTGAAGGGGGCCCCACAACCAAAACTAAGGGGTATGGGTGTTCGTGCCCAGGTCCATTTTGTTTTTTTTTCACTTTTTTTTGGGACTCGGCTGATGCCGTGTCCTATGATAGCTAACAACACTTCAACAGTTTCTGTTGTTGAAGTGTTATCAGCCAATCAGATCTCAGCACAAGATTGTTAGGGGAAATGAATCCTTCACCCTAATTTCTCAAAAACTACTGAACGGAATTACACCAAAACAAAAAAGCACTCATTCATGACCTACAGTCCTGCCAAATTTGGTGTAATTCAGTTTTTGCGCTATCGCTGTTCAAAATCCCGATGGAAAAATGAATAGGGAAAATGTGATTTGGGATTCCCCTTTTTTCTCAGCCCCTCCCCTTGATGGATCACCCTGAAACTTTCCAGGCAGCAGCTAATGGGACTGACAATTTTTTTGGAAAGTTTTGTGAAGATTCGTTGAGTGGCGCCAAAGATATAGGCAAGTAAAAAAATGCTTTTTACATTGAAACTAGGGGTCAGCTGTATAATTTATCCAATTAGTGATTACCTAATTGCAATTATCTGCAAATCACAATTGTGTATTTGCTATGTGAATGTATGAAACTCCAGGAGTTTCATTTAGCGATTCCCAGTGTCTCTCAAATTGACCTACCTCATTAATATTCATGAGGTAGGTAGCAATTTGCAACCCATTGTGAATGGCTATAATCAAAGGGATGGTGGCCTGCTGGACTCAGCAGTCCACCATGTCTGTGATTGCTTTTAAATGAAGCAATCAATTTTTTTTTTAAATGCAGCTGTGATAAAAAAAAAAAAGGTTTTCTTTTCGTTTTTTTAAGAGTAGGCAGGGTTCTGAGGGACAACTGCATGCACTTAAAGAATGGTTTAGCATGCATTCCCAAAGGGATAGGGGTCCCTTGGGTACCCCTTCCCATTTGCGAATGAGTTATCACCTACTTGAAGTAGGCAGTAAAATGTGAATGTTTTGCGACTGCATTTTGGTCTCAAAACATTCGTACAAACCATATACATAAATATATATTTATATACACACCATTGCTCCTAAAAGAATCTCAATAATGACCTTGAATTACCCCGATGGCCTGCTGACCACTCGGCCTGACCTTTTTATATATATCTATAAAATCACACACTCTCTGGCTCTGAATTCACAGATGAGGAAAAGAGAGCTCTCAAAGCTAGCTGCTCTCATAGGATTTTTTACATGCAAGTTGGTAAAGCAAAGCCTAACACGTTTCAGTCACACTGACCCTGATCACAGGCTCAACTTATTTAATCCATCTTTTTATATGCACACAACCAATAAGGAGAACCCACAAGCCTTATGTGTATTACAATGAAATTCATGTGTTGCCTCATTTGTGTAACAACATAAAGCCCATCACTCTTGTACCTATTTTCTAACTGAATTATTTACATTAAACAATGAACAAACTCAACATCTCTCTAGCTGCATGATGGTACTTTAAGTTTCTGCTAGCCCAATTCCTGAACTGGCTACTCATTTTTACACAATTCAACACGTCTCAACCATTCCAGCTGATTTGAGCTCTGTTTATATGGACCCCATATCGAGTTAACATGTTGTGCTCCTTACTGTACACATGAATTTCACTATCTACATGAATACTGCTGCCCACTATATGCACTGGTTAAAAGCAACTCCTGTGACTTGACATTCTATTTTCTCACTAAGGAATGTGGCAAAATTCTTTATATGCAAACTCTAAGCCCACACCATGTACTAACTTGACAGGCTCTTTACTACTGATCCGCTTGTAATTTATGCATTCTATTTCATTAAATTCCCAGAGAGGTGGCTGGCTCCGGGGCTGTAGGGGGAACAGGCACCCCTGTAGTTTCTTTGATTAAAGTCCTGGGGAGGTGGCAATCCCCGGGCTTTGGAGGGGAGAGGGTGTGCCCCCTGCATTCATTATAATTTTAGCACTGGGGATGTGGTGGTCACCAGGGCTGTGGGGGCCTGCATTCTATGTGGTTTAAGCCTGGGAAGGTGGATGTCCCCAGGATTTAAAAATGCCCTAGGATGGGGATCCTGTGCACCCTCTCTTTTATTTCAACATGCACGAGGAAGTGGTCTACCTGGGAACTTTTCCCAAAACAAGTACAGGAGCCCCCACTTGTTTTTTTTTAATTTTTAATTCGTAGCAAATTTGTGGCAATTGTTTCTTAAAAAGTGCTTTTATCTCTGTGGGTCCCTTTAGGACCGCAGCCCCAGAGCAAAAGGGTCTGGGTGTCCCTACCTCGGCCCCTTTTCTTTTTTCTTTTTGAAGTGGTAGCAGCCAATCAGAGCTCTTCGGGTCGCTGCACTAGCTTGTCATTATTCACAAAGTCATTGCAACATATATATATATATATATATATATATATATATATATATATATATATATTAACTACTGGCATTCTCCAATAGGTATTTATAGTTAGGACATAGTTTCCATAGGAAAATAATTTTTTGTTTTGCCAATAACATTGCACAGCTTAAGGAATCTTCCTGAAATTTTCAAAATTAGTATGACAGTTGGTTCAGTGACTGACTTGAAAGTTTCAGGGTGATCTGTCAAGCAGGGGCCAAGAGAAAGGAGAGTTCCCAGAATGCATTTTCCCCATATTTTGTGTAAACCCATTCAGTAGTTTTTAAGATAGTAGAGTTTAAAAAATATAGATATCTAGAGACGGGGATACTTTGCAGATCCAACTTTCCCTGGGCTGATATCTGATTGGCTGCCAACACTTAAACAAGGAATTGTTCAACCAAGTCCCACAAAAAATTTTTTTTAAAAGGTGCCAGGGTAGGGACTCCCTCCGCCTCTAACCTTGACACCAAGCACTTTAAAAAAAAAATCTCAGAAAAATCTGCAGTTGGATCCACAGATATTTCTGAGATTTTTTTTAAAAAGCGCGGTCTCCTGTTCACCTCCTTTTTTTTGCCCTGGTCAGGTCCTGAGGGTATTGGGGGCTAAAAAGAAAGGAGGGGACACATGGGGCACCCTCTTAGGTCTTATTGCTGTCCCGAGGGCCACCATCACCCCGGGACAAATCTCAATAAATAAATGATGGGTGGCCCATTCAGCCCCTCTGCAGTCCCAGGGACGGGCACCTCCTTGGGGCAAATTATAGTAAAATAATGCAGGGGGCCTGCATGCCCACCCCCCTGCCTCCCCTGGGACTGCCACCTCCCCAGGGCAATTCAATAAAAAAGGGGGTGCTGTGCAGCCTTCCCACAGCCCTGGCCACTTCCCTGGAACTGAAATAAAATCAGATAAGGGGTCGGTCACACACCTCTGGCCCCGGGGAACACCACCTCCTCGGGACTGAATAGAAATGATGGAGAGGTGCCACGTGGCCCCCCTAATGGAACCAATTATTGCCTTGAAGACCGCCAGTCCTCATGGTCGGCTCCTGTTATGTCCTGGGGTGTCCACCCACATGACATAGCTGTTTGCTCTTACTTGGTGGGAACTTTGGCAGCTCATTACCGATGTTATCAATGATGTCATAGAACATTTCATGAGTTACGTAATGTGTGATACGTGAGGTCATAAGCAGTGCATGGCAAGGGTACAAGTTATAGTTTCTTCGGTTAACCATAAATTGTGAATTTCATCTTTTTTTCTAAATTAAATTTTTTTATTAACAGACATTTTGACCTAACTGTAAAGTCCTTTAAACCTTTAGTTTCATCAGTGAATTTTAGAGGTATTTTTAGTGAATTTGTAAGATGTTTTAATGTTTAATAATATTTTATTACCAAACTTTACTATACCAACCCCACACCATGCAGGACATGCACCCAATCCCCCATAAGTGGCCATACCTGCACCACGCATGGCCAAACGACATACACTGCGAAGGATAGGGCTCAGTGTCTGTGCCCAATCCGCCATGAGTGGTTGGATGTGCATGACATGGGGTTGGCTCACGGCCTGGTTGCAGGTTTGGGAAAGTTTGAGACACCAATGGAGAGTGAACTCTGGGTGAGAACCAATGAAGAGGACTACAATGCCCTCATGAAAATAGGCAGTTCAGACAGTGTGCATACAGAGTGTAAGAGCTTGTTTGGAGGCCGATTTCACCCATCTCCTTTTTCTAATAAATATAGGCGCTTTAGGGGGCTGGAACACAGAAAGAAGAAGGGTAAGACTGTTGGGAATTTTTATCTGCTAAGGTCTGCAACCTTACCCCAAAAAGAGTCTGCAACTGGTAGAAAATGCAGTGAGAAGCAGGTTAAACGGCTTATGCCTAAAATAAGTGTGCGTAATTCTAAGAGGTTCTGCACAAAAGTTTAATTGAAGGAGAAGAAAGGTAACCTAAACCCTAAGAGTGTGAGAGTTACCCAATCCCTAAGGTTGTTATTTGAGGTAAAGCTGGATTCTGGGACTAAAGAAGGGGTTTCTGAGCAGGCCAAAGGTGATAAGAAGGGTTGTCTGAGCAGAGGCTTCAAGATTGGGGGGGAGGATAAAGGCAACTGTTAAAAAGTATAAATGAAGAAATCTCCAACATACAGCTGCTTCAACAACAAACCTTTATTACCATCTCCACTGCTCCATCTTCTCATAGGCAATGCCCTACCTCAACATTCTAACACAAGCTCCACAACTCCTGGAATGAACTAATCACATTAGGGGTAAAAGAGGAGCAGGAACATACTAAGATATTAATTAACATATCACTAATAAGAAGATTGATAAATATATAAATATAAATAACAAGTTATATTAATTATATTACATTAATACAATTAATTATATTACAACAGCAACCATGGGGGAAAATACTTCACTAGTGGACTTGACAGATCCAACTATCCCTGTAACAAACCAACTTGCCTCTATGGCAACTGAGAACCCAGTTGAAAGGGCCATATTTCACCAGGTGAGTCCACAATCAACAAGATCCAGAACCAATGAAGGGTCTAACCCATGATAGTAATAGATTTGATGGCTGGGGATGGTGAAGGAGATGTTTGTCAAGATGTCCTGTGAGATTAAATGCCGCTTTTCTACATCTGAGGCTGATCAGAAAGAGATTCAAGTAATGTGTTCAAAGTGTGAGGAGAAAATAGTGGGTTTAGCTCAGAGCACATAGGTGTTAGAGAACAGAGTGCAGGACTTTAACTTAGCAGTTAGTTTAATCACACAAGAGATGTGTTGTTTAAAGCAGAAGGAGAGGGAACTGGTGGACACGCATGAGAATTTGGAAAACAACTCAAGGTGTAACAACATTAGAATTCTCAACGTGATGAAGGTGCAGGAGGGACTGAAATAAAGCAATTTGCAGGAAATCTCTTAACAGTAATATTCTCTCAGGAAATCTCCTAAATGATCTTAAGAAGGAAATCCAAAGGATCCATAGAGATCCATTTAAAGCTGAATCCTGGATGAAAGAAACCTCAGAAAATCAAAGTAATTTTTGTGCCACGCTCAGCAAAAGAAAATATTTTGGGTTTCAAAGGTTAAGGGCATTGGGTCTGATTCACAAAGGTAAACTTACACTTTTGGCTAAGTTTAGACCAAAAGTCTAAATGTACGACTGCTTGGTATTCACAAATGTAAGTTACGAGTAGTTTCTTTACGTCCGCACGTGGGGTGGATCATTTGCACTTGGAGTGGATCAATAAAACTCGGGGTGGAACATCCGCACTTGAGCCTGATCATCCAGACCACAGCAGTAATCAATTTAATCACATGCACCTGCACATAATCAAGCTCACATGGAACCCTGACCCCAAAAAAAGATAAAAGCAGCACAAATGCATGGCACTTTTTTTCACAAGAACCATACTGTGCCTTCTTGTGCTGCATATCCTGAAGCTATGCTGCCTACTAGAAGGAAAAATTACACAGAGGAGAAGACCACCATGATCCTGAAATTAATTGTGAGAAACTACAAAAGACTGCATGGTCTCCCACCCTACAGCAGCAGTTTATCACAGAAGGCAGCTTTAATGCAGTAGTTGGCCACAGCAGTCACTGCATTAGGGGAGGACATCTGGACCATGAATGACATCAAGAAGAAGTGGCAGGATAAGAAGAGGTGGGTGAAATAAAAGTACATCAGGATCGAGGTGGCTAGGCCTCTCCTAGGTGTACAGACTGGAGCCTGCCTCCGACTCACCCCTTTTGAGAGGGATGTCCTCGCTATCATAGACTACCAACTGCTCCATGGCCTGCCTGTGACCGCAATGTGGTGCCAGGTATTTTGCAATGTATGTGACACCAAATGACTAATGTTTGTGACTCATTAAATGTGACCATGAACGGTGTCCCAAATAAGTGTCATCTGCATGGTGGCTCTGCCCCTCATGTGTCGTAGCTAGTCCATTGCTCTACAAGTACCAGAATCCTTTGTGATGACAATGGATATTTACAAAATCTCAGTCCCAAACAGTGAGCCATCACTGCTGCCTCATACACTTCACACTGGTGTATGGCAATAGAAAAGGTCCCTTATAAATTTACCACTGCTATTGGCACATAGATGCAAATGTGTAGTTGTGTCACAGGATGCACATAACCAAACATCTAAGACATGTCTGATGACCTTTCTGTTCTGTTGCCACATACAGCCAGAGAACAGTCCCACACTGTAGCACTGGTCCCTGCACCATCAGTGAGGCAATGACCTGGAGCCCAATAACCCATATCATCAGCACAAACTGTTACGTAAATATGACTAGGGTAGGGCATTCTCCCATACACTGTTACCAGTCAATTCATAGTTGATGTACATGGAATGCACAAACTGTGTTAAACCTGTGAAGTGAACTACGTATGCTTCTGTTTCATGTGCCAACTAGTATGTTAACTGAATACACACATATCATTGTAGGCCCTGTAACGTTTCCAGAAATGTACAGCTTGCAGTGACCGCAGCAACATATAAGGGTGTGACTTCTGGTCCGACACCACACACTGGGTGGTTGTCAGACACTGGTAAGGATGCATGAAAATAACTTCTTAAAAAGCTTTTGCTCCTAAACTGTGTTGTAAATGTCCACAGTATGTGGTGTCTCTTTAATGTCGCTGTTGTCACTCATCCGCATATGCTCAGTTATGGCTCATAACAGCATACCACACACTAACCTGACATGTTGGCCATTGATATGTCTACCAGCCATATATATATATATATATATATATATATATATATATATATATATATATATATATATATATATATATATATGTATATTACCTACCTAAGGGTTCATATGGGCTCTCAAGTAGGTTCATTTTTGTGTGGGTCATTGATGGAGGTCTACATGTGACAAGTTGCAATGACTCACCTCACGGGTGTAAGGTGTTTATGCCCTCCCAGGCATACATGGCTTTGTCACTCTGGAGAGCTGTCACAAGTGTTCCAATTGTTCATGGAATGTCATTCAAGTGGAGAGTAAGGCAACACAGTGTTTGGTCCACACTTGACACACTCCATGCAGGCCACTTCAAACCATGCCTGCTGTGGCCTCATTGACATGATTCACTGGTGTGTGCAGCTGGAGTTGCACAATGAGTCATCCTCTGGGGCTTTGAGGGGCTCATTAATTTGTTCTCAAGTACATCAAGGAGAGGTGGCGTTACAATCTGTTCCTAATTTCCTGACATGGATACTTGCTGACAAAATGCCAGAAAACAACTGCTAAAGTCTTGTTCTTGGCGAGGTGTATACTGATATCAGCAGACAAGTTGGGTATAGAGGAGGGGAAGACTGGACATCTACAGGTTGAACAACACATCTTGTAAACAGTAAAGTGGGGGAACAGCCCAGCTTTCCACTTGAGCAAGATGTGGGCTCCTTCAATACTGTCAATCTCCCTTTGCCAAGAACATCACAAATGAATGAACCTCTGAATAGAGGACCACAGGATGTGTGCTGACCATGACTGTATACAGTGTCAGGTAACATAGCACATGAAGTTAGAAACACAGGCTAAAGGGTAAGTGCACAGCAGAGATGGCTGCCCTCACAGTCCATAATTAGCAATTTGGTCCTGTTGGTGTGGCGGGGGGGGTTTAAACAAATGTCACCCGTACTTTGGTTGATAATTGTGAATATCAAACAGGTACCTGTCAATGTACTGACAAAATCTGATGTGCAAAAATTGCCCAGCTCTGCATGTCCGAGAAGACTCCTTTACAAGTTAGCAAATTAGCACATACCACATCATACTTAGGATGCATGATGCCAATAAAGATGTAGGTGTGTCCGGAGGTAACCAGTGCAGGACACCCAAGTCCTATATCTCTCAGTGCGTCCAATTACATGTTTGCCTATAAGTGTGGAAAATGGTTGATCGGGGACTTGGTGTAATTTGTATATCACTCGCCCATATCTCTAACATGTACATGTGGAATCATCACCATCATTCTTTGCTATCAGTAATGAATATGTATGTTACAGTACAGCTGCTGCCAGGACAACATCAGTGATAAGACTGACACCATCCAGGGGTTTAGCAGACATCTTGGCTGCAGCAGTCAAACCCACTGCCATCCGTTCGTCAGGTAAGTGTGCCATATGGTGCGATAAACTATTGATACCTACTCTTGAACAAGAAACAATTCCTTGTGGAAGTGGATGAGCAGATATGACCATTTTGTGATCTCTCCTGTAGATGGTATGCAAAATGTACTCTAACTGATTTGTGATGCTTATGTCAGGTGTGTATAATCACATTTGATGCATGGAGAATAGTAACCATGGTTTCACATCTCTCCAAAGCTGCTGGATTACAGAGCATTTCTTCTGCTACAAACTCAAGGAGCCTGGTCCAGCAGCTGACATCTAGGGGGAGCTTAGTACCACACAGACCTTTGGTTGGAACTGGTGATTTTGAGTATGCATTTCACATCTGCATTGAACTTCTCAATACCACAGTGTGAGCTATCACATGTAGAGGTACACAAATCATGTCACATGTGGAACAGCCATTGAATTGAAGATATTCGTGACCAATACATGTGTTGTACCACATCATGTTGTAAGCCACATACTCAGCATGTTACAAACTCTGTCTCACAGGTTGTGAAGATGAAGATCTGAGACCAGATGACAGAGCAACCACCAGTGATGGGTGCCTGGCAATCCCACTGAAGAACTCAGTTCCCTTCCAAGTTGTCTAGTCAGCTTCCAGAAAAGCAGGAGGAGCAGGAAGTGTAGGAGGAGGGAGATCAGGGGCTGACTACAAGTGATATGAAGGCCAATCCCATGACCACTTCATTTGACCCATGCAGCTCACCACAAAGCCCACGTCTGCTGTGTTTTGCGTGGTGCCTCCTTCTACAACCCAGAGGATTGCCCATTTCACACAAACCCCAACCCACAGACCACCTCTCTCTTCAGAGCCCTCACATCCAGGTCAGACATGTTGGTTCCCCACACACTCCTACTCTGACAGTATCTCCCAGGCCTTCTCTCCAACATCTGAGGAACATTACAGCCCTGGTGAGTAGCAGGTAGCCCCTAGGCACAAATCTACTCCTCACAACCTCCACTTGGCACCAACCCCCTGCTTTTGGACCTGCCGTTGGTATCCAAGGGCATCCCAAGTGGAGAGGGCTGGCAGATATGCATGTCGGAGAGTGGGGGAAGATTTTTTCCAGCAGCAGTTAGATGTGCGGCAGGATATTTATGACATAGGGGCAACAATGTCTGACGTATCCGCCTCACTGCAGGACATGCGCCAACTCCCACAATTGGACCACAGAATGACCCAGGTGTTTGAGAGAATGGATAATTCCTGGCAAGACATGGAGAAGAGGCTGAATTATATCATGGCCATACAGAGGGAGGAGAGTGCCATGCACCATGCATTGGCTATGAAAATTATGGGGGGATACTCATAATAATATCAGTTCCTTCACAGTCAATGCATGGAAAGGAGCCAACACATCTATCTTCACCTCCCACCTCCAATCCCTGGTTAGGCAACCTGCACCGGGCTCCCCCCAAACCACTATGGGAACACTGACATTGCACATGCCCTGTAATGCACTCTCACGTACTGTTCCTGTACAGGCTCCAAGACCCCATGTAGAGGCAGATTCCCACACTGGACAGGCTCAGACACCCGTTGCCCAGGCAGATCTCCCACACTGGACAAGCTTAGACACTCCGTGGTCAGGGAGACCCCCCACACTAGACAGGCTCAGACTCCCGCTGTCCAGGCAGACCCCCATACTGGAGAGGCTCAGACACCTCCTGGCCAGGCAGACCCCTACACTCGACAGGCTCAGACACCCGCTGTCCAAGCAGACCGCCACACTGGACAGGTCAGACACCCAAGGTAAAAGCAGACCTCCATACTGGACAGGCACTACACCCACCTACAACTAAGTACTCCAGGAAACGTACAACATTCCAAAGGTCCTCACCACCAAAACTGAGAAGATGCAGCCAACATCCCCCATTAGCACTGTGACATATGCGTCTACAGCACTATGTAAATAAATACAATTTTGCACATTTGAAATTGTTTGGTAATTATTTGATGATGTTCAAAGGCCTAATGTGGCTGTAGTCCATGTATGTGTGAACAATGTGGGTAAGACATGTTCATCACTAGGGGTCTGCAGGGAGCTTCTCTCCGCTCGTGGAGCTAACAGAGTTTTTGGAACTCCAAAAACTCTGCTAGCCTCGCCAGCAGAGTGGAGCTCACCCGGTGCATGCTGCAGCCCACTATGGGATGCACAGCACAAGTGCTGTCTGCACTTGCACTGTGCAGCCCGTAACTGGGCTGCAGCGTGCACCAGAGCACAAAGGGGGGCAGCCACTGCAGGGAGAGACTTGTCGCCGTCGGCCGATGAGGAGAGGAGGACACACTGGAAGACCCAGGTAAGTCCTCATCTCTTACTCTCTTTTTTGTTGTTTGTGCACATTGGTGTATTTAAATGGTAGCTTTCACTGAATTCAGGCCAGGGTTGTTGGCAGTGAAAGCTGCAATTTCAGGCCTCTTATTCACTGAATTCAGGTCATGGCCTAAGGCAGCCAAAGAAAGCTGCAGGTTCAGGCCTTTTCTGCACCGGCCTGTCCTGTGTGCTATGCCCAAGGGACAGACCAGTGCACAAGATGGCTGAAAGGGCAGCAGAGTTCACTGCCAAGGCCCTCTCTTGAATGCGCCCGATCTGGGATGGTCTAAGCAAGGTCGGGCCTGGCTGATCAGGATTGACCCTGCTTATTGCTTCCAAGATCGGGTACATTCAGGACTCCGCAGGTCACAGAACTCCGCCTCTGCGGAATTCCACTGAGTTTTTTTTCAACTCCACAGAATAGTACTCCTTCAACTCTGCACATGCCTATTCATCACTAGTACCATCTGTGTACAGTTGTGTCATGTGGACAGCATAGCTAACCAACTCCATATGCAGAATTCCATACAGTGGTTCCAGCACAGATAGTGAACTACACAACACACTTTCCCTTTTTTTTGTTTATATGGATAAATGTATTTGAAAAAGCACAACCTTCCATTGGGAAAAGGAGAAACGAAAATAAATATTGCTCTTCACACAGTTGGAGCAGGGGGCATGGAGGGGGTTGGGCAAAATAGATAAGACACGTCAGGAAGCGTCAAGGAGAACAGTCTATTCAGATGGGGAAAAAGAAAAGTCCCGCCCAAATGAAATGTCCAGTCAACAGTCATTTTGTTCATCCTCTTTCTCTAAGACAATGAGATTCTCTGCCATTGTGGCTTCTTCCTAGCTGGCCATAGGAGGACCCATGGGACTGAGACACATAAGCGGTATAAGAGGTGGGGGGAAACAGAGTGAGAGGAACTACAGGGGGACACATGGATGGTGGTATGGGAGGGACACTGAGACAAGGGAGAAATCATTGCTGCACCCAAGGAAGTGAGGGTAGCATTGATGGAATCCAGGGAGTGGATCAAGTCCTCTTGGTTCCTACGCTGTTCTTCTATTAGCTGCTGTAGAAGCCGAGAGAGGTTGGTCCGCTCCCCCTCAGATGCCACCATCTCTTCCTGGGATGCAGCAACAGAGGTCACAACACAGGGAGGGGTGTGATGTAGGATGTCGGGGAAAACAGAGCTCCCAGTGGGACTTGGGCAGACACATGGAGGAGGACTGTTGGCAGGGGTGGCAGCTGGGGCCTCATGTTCTAGAGAGGGGACAGAGCCAGTCACAGATGTAGGAGACTGGAGCACTGGGGACACCTCTGGCTGATCAAGGTCTTCAATGTCCAGGGGAGAGGAAACATCACACCCATGCGGCCAGAGGTATCCAGATCAAGGTCCCCCCTACAGTCTCCACAGCTTCCACCCAGGCATTGTCCTCAGAGTCTGTTGCGCACTTCCCCTGCCTGTAGATAGTACAGGTCCCTCCTCCTCTTCTTCCTTAGTTGATTATAGAGGTTGTGTCCGCTGTCATCCTCAGGTAGCTCTCCTTGGTCTCTGGTCCTCTCCTTGATCTTCCTGGCCAGTCGGGTCCACTGAAATGGAAGTGAGAAGATTATGTAGTTAGTGTCCAAATACTGGCAAGGCACAGGAGTATCTGAAGCAAAAGCGGACTTTGTCCACCTTTCATCTCACTGACCAATTTCAGCAGACTTTGATTCCCAAAAGAATGTGTACTATCACTGATATGTCCAGATATGACTCAGACATTGACATCTGTCACAATTGTGGGTGGTATACCTTACTGTAGTGACAAAGCCAAACCCTAGGCAAAACCTAATAATCTTGTCCTGATTCTCAATGGCCAAAAAAACTGTAAGTGTGAATTATTGAACTGAAGGTCAAGTTACCCAAAGATATTGGGACAAGGGTTTCCTGTCCTGAATACCTAGTCTTCACAAGCCAGTCTATAAGTGGAGATGGAACACGGTCTGGATGGAGCTGTCCGCCCCAAAGTTATGGGCCCTAATCACAAAGGTAAATTTAGAGCAAACGTCTAAACTTAGACGTAAAGTCGAAGCTTACAACGAGTAAAGGTAGACTTTAGGTCTAAAAGTAGACTTGTGGGGTCCGATTTACAAAGAAAAACATAGACCAAAAGTCTAAGTTTAGACCAAAGGTTTAAGTTGAGACCTAACGTCTAACTTTACTTGTAGTACAGTTAGACTTTTGATCTAAGTCTACCTTTGTGAATCGGGCCCCAAGTGTAAAATATAGATATTTGGTCCAAGCTAACCTTTGTGAATTGGATCCTATGTGTCAATGATCACCCTGCCAATGCAACTTGATAGCCGCAAAATATTGCATATCATTTGCTGCGTAGCATGGTCTGATTCCACATAAATGCTTGCATGGATGTACAAATGCAAACCAGCCCTTGGCCCTGACCTTTGCTAGGCTGTGAGTACATGCATGTGGGAATGCCTGAACCTATCTGCAGTTTGGCAGTTCAGGATTGTCTGTTGGTGCTGCACACCAGTTAGTGCGTGTGCAAAGTTGGCTCAACTAGTTAACTGGGAAATGAGAGAGACGAGCCACTGTTGTAAGGACAGGTGCTTTTGTTCAACCTTGGGAATTTCAGAACCATATTGTGTGAGACAGGTATTCCAAATCAGCCATTGCTCCAAGATACAAGAAATGATATTTTTACACTGATAATACACACTACCAAGGCATGCATGTCACAGCATTTAAAACAAGAAATTTGCCCATCTGCCCTCACGCCGAACAGTGTCTGCCTCATTTGGCATTGCACACATCACACAGCCGTGATAAGGCCTTTCCTTCCCCAGTCATGGTGGAGGCATTGCCTTTCTTCACATGAAAGCATGAGTGATGGCTATTTTCGCTATTGTGTCCAGCATACTACAAGTCTGGTCAGTGATTCCAATGTGATTCCCTGGGGCATTAGCCTTATGACTGCTGCAATAGCTTTGAATTATGAGAGGCACAGAAAGAGTACTGTCCTTATGATTGCTGCAGCAAATGCCCAGATTCTGTACATGATGACATGCAACACATGTCTGTATAGTTCTGTTAACACGCACACCATGCTACCAGACACAGCATTCTGGCAATGCACTTACCAGAACTTTGCTGTTCAAACTCCTTCCGCTGAGCATGGAGGGTCCGCCAGGCTGTACTCAGTACTCTCCTGTACAGTGGCATGAGGCGGGGCCGGTGCACGTGTGGCTGGGAGGACAGTCCCAGCTATTCTCGGGCCCTCAGGTGTGAATATTTTAGGTCCTCCCCGCACTTGCAGCACATCCTAGCCCACCGGCGGTATACACCCACTGCAGCGCTGTGCAATCTGCTCCCAGATCCAGGCACATGCTGCATTGCTCAACTGGTCCTTGACCCCCGATAAAGCTGAGGGTAGAGGTGCAGTACCCTCCCCTAGCTAAGATGTCCAATTCAGTTTCACTGAAGGGGTGCCCTTTCCTCAACTCCCTCAACCTTGTCAGGTGCAGTAAGGATGAACTGAATGGCAGGATGGCAAAGGATCCAGTCTGCAGCAGAGGATGACTTAGAATGACTAGAAAATGGCTTCCTGCAACTTCCTGTGTGGACCTTCCTGCCTTACATTTCTTCTTTGTCACTTCCTGTTGATTATCACTGGGTTTTGGCCCCTTGCCGGATTCCATGTCGAGTGCAGATGATCCGCCCCAAGATCTGATGTGAAGATACTACTCATAACTTACCTTTGTGAATACCAGGCAGTTGTAAAGTTGCACTTTTGGTATGAAGTTAGAGACCAAATGTGTAAGGTTACTTTTGTAAATCAGGCCCATTGTTGAGAACAACTCCAGTAGAGGGGATAACAGAAAGGGATTAGAGGAGACATTAGAGGCCCTACAACTGAAGTTTATATTGACAATTGAAGGAAAAATAATATAGCAGTGGGAAGTGAGTAACATTTATTTAGAGAATATGCACAGGACAGAGCTGTGGGAAGCTGTTAGCTTGGAAAGCAAGGTTGGATAGAAATAGGAACTATATTAAGGAGAGAGTAGATCAGGAAACAAATTTGAGAGTTGAAGACAGAAACAGTATAGATTCAGTAATTGTTTACATTTCTTCAGGACCTCTACAGATGATTTACTTATAGACAGTGAAGAGATGGATAATTGCCTGAGGGAGAAGCAGCTACTCAGGCTCATTCTAGAACAGCAAAAATATGTGTTTTGTGAAGTAACAGGGAATAAAATTCTGATGGTAATTAAGAAACTGAAGAGAAGGAAAACTGCAGGTCCTAATGGGATTTCAAATTAATTTTATATTTTGCTCATGGAGAAGATGATCCTGGCTTGGATTAAGCTGTTCAATTCCATTTTACTGAAGAGACTGCCCATAACAGGCTCTTGGAATGAGGCAGTAATCTCACTGATTCTGAATCCAGGTCAGAATTCATTACAGTGTAAGTCATATTTCCCAATATCACTGCTCAACTGTGACTATAACATTTTTTCCAGTATCTTAGCATTGCGGTTAAGTAAAGCTGTGGGTAGTTTGATAAACAATTATCAAAAGGGCTTCCTGCATGGGAGACATTTGCGTGAGCTCACGCACACAGTAATAGAATCAATCAATTTAGCAAATACTTTAGTGGTTTCGCTGATAATAGTAACATTAGCTGGGGCCAAGGCATTTGGCCATGTTAACTGGAAATATTTAAAGACAGTATTAAAACATTTTGGGATAGGAGACCTGTTCTTGGATGTACTGAAACCAATTTATATCTTGCCAGCTGCCCACGTTTTGGGTAACTGTAATCTCAATGAACCAGTGAAAATAGCAAATTGGGACCAAGCAGGGATTCCTTCTCTCACCTACCCTTTTTGAGCCTTTGGTTCAAAGCTTGAGATTCAATAGGGCAATATTGCCTTTTATGGTGGGCACATTCTCTAGAAAGATAGTGCTCTACTCGGATGACCTGATGCTTTAAACTTCAGATGCTGTGAGTGCTATACCACAGTTAATGTCAGAAGTGAGGCACTTCAGTGGCCAATCAGGTTATGAAGTAAACAAGTCAAAAACTGTGATTATGATGTGGAATCAGAGCTGCAAGGATGTACAATATAGGGGAGAGATAAGATACCTGGGGCTAAAAATATTGCAGTATCTAGAGAAAATCCCAATGGCTAACCTGAGGAGGGTCAGTAGTGAGGCAGACAAGATAGTGAAGAAATGGCATCACTCGCCCCTCACCATATTCCGTTGGATAAATCTGGTTAAGATGTCCATCCATCCCAGATTTACCTATTTGTTTGATAACATCCCCCTAAATTTTGACCAGAGAGCTCTAGCGAAAATACTGGGGAAAATTACCTCCTTTTCATGGGCGAGTAGAAACGGAAAGGAAAGTGGGGAAAGGGAGTTTAGGGCTCCCTGATTTTCAAATGTACTGCTGGGCTCTTCAGCTCAAAAATAGCACAATAGTCCTTCTCCATCGGTATGACTCACTACTGGGAGTTATGTACAATGCCATGTTAGTAGATTTACCCTAAGGGGGCTTTTCTGACACATTTGGGACAATCAATTACTTTAAGAAGGTATGATTAAAGTGCTTACAGGCATCTGCAAAATGGTAGTATGGGATCAGGTCACTCCTGGGGATTCCGTATTACAGTTATCTGTAACCGTTATGGGATGCACCAGAGACATCTAACTTCCTGTTAGATTTAGATAATTTAGCAATACCTCTGAGGCTGTGCGGCATAATGAAGTATGGATAGACGGTAGGGAAACAAATGAAAAGTCTGTTCTCAGTGGGTGGGAGTATTTTTCCTGCTCCTGCACGCTGGGAGTGGACTTACTGTTTGTTGTCACTTGGCTCATTTGGAGGGCGCCTTAAATTACTCCCACCAAGAAAGATCAAACAAAGGTTTTCCTGCCTGCACTAGTGCCGGCAAGAAAATTACTATGTCCTGCCGGTGGGCACCCCAGGACATAGCAGGATCCTGGCCCTGGAGCCCCAGGGCCATTAAAGGCTCTGGGAATGGGGCTACCTGACCTCCTACCTTTTTGATGACACAGCTGAGCCCCGAGGGTTCGGGTCACCAGGGCCGAACACAGCCGGAGAAGGGGGCCACGCAGCCCCCTCTCCCTATTTGTTTATGACCAGGCCCTGGGTAGTGGTGGTCCCGGGAGCTGAATTGGGCCCTATATGCCTATAGCCGTGCCCTAAGGGGTGGTGGTCACAAGGGCCAAAATCTGCCCAGAACAGGGAGGGGTGGCCATCCTCCCTCTATTAGTTAACTGCGGGGCCCCAGAGGTGGAGGTTCCCACAACTGAAATCAGCTTGGGGAGGGGGACCACATGCACCCCTCCCCTATTATTTCTATTAATCCATCCCTGGGACCTGGAACACCCAGGAGCATATACAAAAAAGGGCAGAAGCCATGCTTTAAAAAAAAAAAATGTACCACAGATTTGCAGATCCTCTGGTAACCCATGGTAATATTTAAACAAAAATGTTTTTCACCCCCAGCGGGGTCCCTGTTAGACCCCTTCACCAGGCCTAGGGGGTCAAGGTATTTCTACTCTGCCCCCTTTTCTTTTTTT
The DNA here is from genome assembly GCF_031143425.1 of Pleurodeles waltl. NCBI lineage: Eukaryota > Metazoa > Chordata > Amphibia > Caudata > Salamandridae > Pleurodeles > Pleurodeles waltl. The sequence continues at coordinate 793,203,754 of NC_090442.1, read as the reverse complement.
TTGCCATTACTTTTGTTTGACACTCAGTTCCAAGTATCAAGATGGCTGCCAACACCTCCTGGTTGATGTGTTTGCAGGCAATCAGATCTCATCAAAGGGCGCCAAACTTATTGGCAAAACAAAAAACGCTTTATGTATGGAAATTAGGCCCTAACTATTTAAACATCCTTCAATGTTATCAATACAATATTTGGGATAAAACTGTGTTTCTAACAGAAAGTGAAAATGAAAATAGACAAACACGAGTTAAACACATTTCATCAAATGTTCACTAAATCCCCACATATATATTTAAAGCATGTTGATGCATGTTAAAAATAAGTAACAGTGAAGTAATGAGTGCAACTCTATACATCATAATAACTGGAGACTAAGAAAGGGGTTCACAGTGAAGGACTGATACCTCCAGACAATAAAGTGCAGAATACAAGATGATAAAATGTGGAATGCAAGAAATATATATATATATTTATATATATATATATATATATATATACAGTGCAAGATGGAAAAAAACACACAGTGTGACAGAATTACCATTTGAAACGAATAGTTCTAAGAGACATTTGATGACCAAGGCTGCAGTAAACCATTAAAGCTGAGACTAGTGAAGTACTAGTACGTGTCAATATATTCTAACAATGATAACCTAAATGTTTTTTTTTAAATATCTTTTGCTAACTTTTGACATACATTATAAGAAACACACATCTATCCTATAAAACAATAGGACAACCCATAACCTACCCCCTACCTCCCCCCACCTACCAGCATACAAAATTATTATTTCCCACTTTTCAATACACCTCCATACAAATAAACTAAATCTCCTGAGCTTCCATCTATTATCATTTATAGGTTAGAGGCTCCATCTGAATCGGAGTCTGATGCTCTTCGCGAGCCGTCTCAAGTTGAATCATCTGGGTGTTTAAAACAAAAATCTTACCCATTGGTTTATAGATCTTCACCATCCACGAAAAACAATGGGGTACCAGTGATGTTTCACTCAGAGGGGTATAAAGAAGGGAAAATAGTCATGGTGAAAGGCCATATCCGGGGAGATTATGCACCATTGTGACAGCATATATCCCCAACACCAATCAAGCAATGTTCATACAGTCCTCACTCTCCTTGATAAGGGGTTTTGCAGAAGGAGATATATAACTAATGGGGAATTTCAACCTCACGTGGCACTCAGGGATGGATAGTACTCATCCACAAAGATCTCACACAGGGAGCTTCACAAAAGCTCTGAAGCAGGCAACACAAGATTTAGGCCTGGTGGACTCCTTGCGGTCAATACACCACATGGCCAAAGATTACATACTTTTCTCTCATGTACACCATGCTTATTCACGCTTAGACTATATTTTCCTAAGTAAGACGCTAATCCACAGCCTCAGAGAAGCCACCATTCACCCAGTTATGCTACCTGACCATACCCCAATCTCAATGTCTTCGACTGGGAGTCCCCACCACCGAAACACAAACACTGGTTCTTCCCCAGCACCCTGATGTGTGATACACAGCTATGAGACAAGCTGTGAAATCCATTAGGGAATTCGTTTAAATAAATCACCCAGAGGACACTACAATCGCTAACACTCTGGACACATTTAAGGCAGTAATAAGAGGTTGGTGTATGGCTTTGGTGTCGGCACTGAACAAACAAAGGTCCAAAGAGTGCCAAATGTTGGAAGAGAAACTAAAAAACTTAGAACAGGCACACAAATACACCCCCAGGTTGGCTCTTCAGTGCAAGGTAATAGCATTAAGGGGAAAACTCAATGCAATATGTACAAATAGAGCTAAACTAACATTAGTAAGCCTTAAACATAGATCCTATATGGAAGGAAACAAAGTAGGAACCACCTGGCAAGACAACTAAGGATAGAGAGAGAAAAAATACATTAATTGAATATTTGATGAAGCCGGGGACTTGGAGACCTTGGAGGTGGGGAAAGCCCAAATATTTTGCACTTTTTATGAAACGCTATGTAAGGCAGACCACACAGAGACACACTCCCAACATGACTATCTCTCAACAGTAGACCTCCCACAGGTGACACTAGACCAAAATTAGGAATTGCAGGAACCAATTAGTGAATCAATCAATCAATCAACAAATTTGTAGAGCACGCTACTCACCCGTGAGGGTCTCAAGGTGCTGGGGGGGGAATTCAAGGGGGGGCCAGGAGTGTCAATCCATGTCTTGAGGTTCTTTCTGAAGACCAGGAGGTCTTTGGTTTTGCGAAGGTCGGTGGGGAGGGAGTTCCAGGTTTTGGGGGCGAGGTAGGAGAAGGACCTGCCTCCTGCCTCCTGTGGTGGTGCGTTGGATGCGGGGGACTGTGGCCAGGGCGAGGTTGGCTGATCGGAGGTTGCGTGTGGGAGTGTGGAAGTTCACTCTTTCGTTGAGGTAGGTTGGGCCGGTGTTGTGGAGGGATTTGTGTGCGTGGATGAGGATCTTGAATGTGATTCTCTTGTCTATGGGGAGCCAGTGAAGGGATTTGAAGTGTGGTGAGATTCATTCGTGCCGGGGGAGGCCAAGGATGAGGCATGCGGCTGTGTTCTGGATTCTCTGGAGTTTGCGTTTGAGTTTGAGTGTGGTGCCGGCGTAGAGGGCGTTACCGTAGTCCAGTCTGCTGCTGATGAGTGTGTGGGTGACTGTCTTCCTGTTTTCTTGTTTTTTTTTAGGAGAGCGTGATTTCTGCGTGCTCCCATGGGTCTGGGTAGGTGGCGGAGTCGAAAGAGGAGTTGATTATGTTGGGGGCGATGGTTGGGCTGGCTTTGTTGTAGATGCGATGTGGGCAGGGGTCGGAGGGGGAACCGGAGTGGATGGAGTTCATGGTTTTTTCAGTTTCTTTGTGTGTGGTGGAGGTCCAGGTGGAGAGTGTGGTGGGGGGGTCATGAGGGGGGGTTGGGTTGGGTGAGTGAGGGGTGTGTGTGGTGGGTGTGTGTGGTATGAAGCTGTTGTGGATGTCTAGGATTTTGTGGAGGAAGTGGCTGGACAGGGCATCACATAGTGTGTGTGTGGGGTCTATGTTGCTGGCTTTGGGTTTGGCAAGTTCATTGATGATGGTGAAGAGTTCTTTGCTGTTTAGAGAGTTGATTTTAGTCCTCAATGCTGAAAAGGCGTTTGACTGAGTGGACTGGCCCTTCCTATTTTAAACGCTGAAATGATTTTGCTTCTGTGAAGCCTTTAGCACAATGATTAAAGCCAATTATGCTTTACCTACTTCCAGAGTCGTAGTTAGTGGCATCAGCTCTAAGGAGTTCAGTCTGGGTCAAGGGACAAGGCGGGGATGTCCTCTATCCCTGTTACTCTTCCCTTTAAGCATTCAACCCAAGCAGCCAAAATAAGGGCAAACCTACTTTAGTGCAATGAAACATAAGATCTCTTTGTTCGCTGATGAAATTTGCTCACTCACATCGCCACAGCGATCCCTGGTAGCTTTAAAGGAGGAGTTGCTCCTTTTTGAGGAAATAGCGGGTTTCCTCATTACTAAGACTAAATGCCCTTTGCTTAATTTCACATTATCGGATAAAGAAATGAAAGCTTCATTGGACTCAACTCTTTTCAATCGGCAAAAAAAGAACTCACATGTCTGGGCATCCAAATCACTCCCAAACTTGCAAGTGCATACCAGGCGAATATCCCATCACTTTTACGTCAAGTTCAATCTGACCTCAAACTTGGACACCATTATCATGCCATGGTTGGGTAGAATTAATGACATTAAGATGACGATTCTGCCAACATTTCTGTATCTTTTTCAAAGCCTCCCTATCAATCTCCCCTGCAATTTTTTCTCATCACTATGCACGACACTCATGTGTTTTATTTGGCAGGACAAACGAGGTCGCCTATCCTTTAAAATATTGAGGCAAACAAAAGAGGAGGAGGGACTAGCCTAGCTGGATTTCCATTTATATTATTAAGAAGCACAGGTGCGAGTCATAACTGAGTGGTTGCAGAGCAAGTCAGATAAACACTGGCTCCATATGGACAAGACGAGGAGAGTAATTTGGGACCTATTATGGAAACCAGATCAGCCCATCCCCATAATGCCTACCTGAGTACACCCACCAGAACATCACTTACGGTCTGGGACGCAGTAACTAAATCAGCAACATGGACAACTTTTCTGTCCCTCTTTACCCTGATTCATTTCAATCCAGCATTTCTGTTGGCTGCCCTCCTGGGCCGTTTTGACGCTTGGACGGAGGTGTCAGGAATCCCCAAGGTGCCTCCTGCATTATCTGTCAGAATCCCTAGGGATTAGGGTTCAATCATATCTCTGTTCTTGGTTAAACCTTCATGTTTCTAAGTAAACATAATGTGCTGTGTTACACAACTGGTTTTATCAATGCTTGTATTACCATTGCTTGTTTGCTAATGTGAGCAGGTGTAGACATGTGCTTCTAATTGGGTGTGGGGACTCATCCACATGTGGAAACTGAACTGCTTTCCTGATTGGCTATAAAAAGCAGAGTGAAGCATGCCTCCATGCTTGGCTTTGTTTTGCTTTCTGATCTCAGCATCTGACTTGGCAGTCCAGCCCCTGCTGTCATCCTCGTATTCAGGACTTTTGAGGCAATTCTTTTTTTCATTCCTGTACCAGCTGACACCAGGCATTCCTCCAACACTCCGGAAAAGACTGCAGCTAAGTGACTAGTATTCTCCAGGGAGTTTGTTGTTTGAGCACTGCGCTTTCCTAGAACAGCTGGTGTATTTCAGACCTCATATTTTGGTAGAGTGCTAATCTTGAAGAGAAAAATGCATTTCTAAACATTCTACATTATTGTTGTTGTTACTTGCCTAAATGTGCCTCAGGAAATCTGCTGGAGCTCAGGTACTACAAAAAGTGACAGTGCGATTTAAAAAAAGCAGTAACCTGACTTTTCTTTCTCTAATAGCATAAATCTTGGATTTAGATTGTGTCATTCATACCTGTGTTTCAGGTTTGAGGAATTTGCTTTTTGAAGGGTTTTTCACACACACAGTGAAACCACACCAAACTGTGTGACCCTAACCGTTTGAACCCAGAGTGGACCTTTGTATTTCTTGGATTGTTTTTTTTCCTTTTAGTTTAACCCAATGCATGCAGGAAAGTTATATATGATATAATTAATACCCTTGTTTGTCTTTCTTGTGCATGATAAGTGCAACCACAGTTCTAATTGTAGTGTGCAACAGCGAATCCCTGTGAAACCAGCCCTAGTGTCGCAGTACTTATTGTTATGGTACTCAGTTTGGGTTTTTGGTAATGCAGTGTTAGTAATTGTGCCAACAGTTATTATTAACCAGGAAAAGTGCTGGAGCATCCCGGTGTTCTTCTACCGCTCCCGTACCCTTATCAGAAAGAGAGATTCAGTTTCAAGGAAGTTGAGTGCACTAACTCTACTATCACTCTGTCAACAATGACCTTCCCCCCGAAGATACAGGGTACTTGGCTGGACCGGCAAGAGGTGGCAGTGTTTTGTCACTTTCTCTTCCACTCACCCTTTCCTTTGGGACACCTGCCGGGGTTTCTGTGTCCACCAGGAAGTGCAGAGAGGTGTCCCAGGAGGTTAGGGGGCATACCATCGCCCCTGCAGACATCCTGCTTTTCAGGTGAGTGGCCCTGTCTTGACAGGAGGAAGGGGGGTTCCCTCACCCTGTCTGATCTTTTCCATAATCTGGAAATGCTAACCTTTGACCATTGTCAAAGGGATTACTACTTTTCTGCCTCAGAACACTACCACTATCTTCAGTTAAGACATTGAGCACTACAACCAGAGGTTTAGGATGCGTCCACCAAAGAACTCACACCAATTGAATGATTTGCGAAGAGCAGTGGAACCTCCAATGGTGCCATTTCATTTCTGTGCTCTTTACTATTATCCACACAACACTCCCCTCAACCCTGTCACATAACCTTCTGAGAACATGCTCTGGGGCAAGGAATACCAGAGGGGCGGTAAAAAACACTTTGGAGGGACCATGGCGAAACATAACCACTCCCTGTTCATGTGAGATGCTCATTATGAGATAATTTATGACTGGTATCTTTAGCCCACCAAGTAGTAAAAGTATTTTCCCAGTACTTCAGATCTTTGTTGGAGAGGTTGTGGTTTGCTAGGGGAGTTTTGCCACATTTGATGGGATTGTCCAGTGATTCGACCATATTGGTCCGTACCTTTGGCACAGATTAAGGAAATATTAAGCTACCCTCTCCCAGAGACCTCAGAGTTCTCACTCTTAGGCCTCAGAGATGATTCTCTGAAATATCTAACCAAAAGTGACCAGATGTTAATGTGGCTTTGGCTGGGGGTGGCAAAACTTACAATTGCAGCAGCCTGGAAGAAGAAGGAGGCCCAGCACTGTCACAATGGCATGCAAGATTGTGTCAAGCGCTAACAATGGGATGATTAGTAGATATATTCAGAGACACATTTAAAATCTTTGAATATTCATGGAGTCCATTGGTGAGATACCTCTCTGGTGGTCTTCCTTTGGTGACCTGTTCCTCATGTATAAGAGCACTACACCTCTTCCAGTTTTAAAACATGGGCTTGTATTTGCCTAGATTACTAACAAAATGAATGATACAGTCCATTCACATGGAAATTTTCCTCTTTGCTTAATTATTTCATCATTTTTCTTGAAAAACATATGTTTGTATTGATATGGCATTTAACACTACACTCCTCAATTTTAGAGGACATAGGCCCTCATTACAACCCTGGCGGTAAATGCCGCCTACTGCTGTGCTGACTGTTAGGAAACTATTTTCAACCCTCCCCAGAGTGGCGCAAAGAAAACACAAACACCAGGCAAGGCTCCGGAACAGATGAAATGTGTCTTGAGGTACCAAGGTTTATTGGCATGCCAAGGCAGAAGGCAGACGCACATCCCAGTGTTACGTCTTACAAGCTGGCATCTTCTGCCCTGAAGCATATAAGTCAGGCACTTATATATGTTAATAAGTGCTGTCACAGCACAACCCCAAAAGGGAACACAGTCCAAACATGGGCACGCACATACAAAAGAAAGGCTGCACATACAAAACTAGAAGTCCATAGTGTAAAAATATACATAATGCAGTGTGAGCATGAATACGTGAACAGACAACAGGTGGTCCCTAAAGGAAAGGGGCTGGGTTGCTGACTGGCTGAACTAAAAGTGCGAGACCGAGCTAAACTTAACAACGTGGCTTGGAGAGGTTTGTTTGTACAACTGGCATAGGTGTCAGAGAGGTCAGTAGGGAAGTCTTACTGGGATTCAGATAATGGAGGAGAGAGTTGGAACTAAAGTATCATATCTATAGGTACATACATGTGAATATATATTTTTCCCGACAATCTCTCCTTTTTGATAGTAATATCATACTTAATTGCAAAATTATATATATACATTGCAGAAGCATAGTAATAACGTATCAATAAAATACATATCTTCGGAAGACATTACACATTTTTATTAGATGAAACACATATATTGTCATCTAGGTATACACCTATGAGGTTTTCATTATTTAAACATAGACAAAATGATATGCTAGTATCCAATGCATTCATGTGTTATGGGTCTATAGCCATTAAATCAAACATTTCTTTATGTGCTTCCTCTACATCTTGTTGCATACTAAGATATCTGTGGGCTAGGTCCTGCTCTGTAGGAGGGAGAACTTTAACTGCAGAAATCGAATAGCTGCTTTTACTACAGAATTGATGGAGCACTGTAAATGTTATTGATATATATATATAAAGTCTTTCTGTTACTCAGTTCTAAGCTACTTTCTCTAATTGTCAGTGAAGCAATGGCACGCAGTGTGCTGTCCTCTGTTTCTCCTACTGGTCTGCAGTCGTTTTGTTCAGGGGCCGCTTCATGGACCTGGGGTGTCCTCTTCAGTCTATTTTTCTGCAAGTGTGACTATCACCTTTCTTCGAGACTACATTGTGTGCTTCCCTCATCTGCATCAGTTGGTGTCACCTGACACTTGATGAGGAGCTCTCAGTGTGGTTCTTAGGAATGTTCTGGTCTGTCTCCCCCTTTCCTGGTATGTTGCGCTGCTGCACAGGTTGCAGGTGCTCATCTGTTGCAGGCACGTCAGTCTTGGTTGTTATTGGTGCGGATCAGCACCTAGTGCCGTGAATCCACTCAGGACGTCCCGGTGCCTTCACTGCCATCCGCGTCACCAGGAGTATGAGGTGTGGTCCAGTCCACCTAGAACTAAGAGAAACATCTTTTATTTTTCTCACCATGACTATGTCTCCAGCTTTAAAAGGATGTGTGGGCTCTGAGGACGGATGGGGCAAAGCTTCCTTCACCTCGAGATGGTGATGCCTCAAGACTGATGACAATTTTATAGCAGAGTCAGAAATGTTTTCATCTGCCCACAGCAGTGCTGGTTGAGATGCTGGGAGATGCAACCTCAACCCCACAGACATAGGCTGCCCCATCAGTACCTCATGGGGGGACAAAAGTGTTGTCGTAGGTGGAGTTGCCCTTATTGCATGCAGCACCAAAGGCAGCACATCAGGCCATTTCAGGCCTGTTGCATCAGTTGTTTTTGCTAATCTATTTTTTTATAGTGGAGTTCATCCTCTCCACCTGTCCTGAACTTTGGGGGTGGTAAGGGGCATGCAGTTTCCACTCTATTCCCAAACATTCACACATCTTTTGCACCGCTGCAGCCACAAATACACCCCCTCTGTTGCTATTAATGCCCTGGGGGACCCCAAATCGGGGTATGATATCTTTCATCAAGCATCACACCACAGTTGCCGCATCATTCTTCCTTGTGGGAAATGCCTCCACCCATTTTGAAAATTGATCCACACACACCAGCAAATATTTGAATCCATTCACTGGGGGCATACAGGCAAAGTCTTTTTGGACATTGGTAAACGGCCCGTGTGGTACTGGTAAGTGATCATGTGTAGCAGGGGACCGGCCTTTAGTATGTTGGGCACAGACAAGACATTGGGAGCAGAATTGTGCAGTGAAGGCTGTTATCCCTGGTGCAAACCATTCCTGTCTAATTAGCTCATTCATCCCCCCTTGTGCCATGTGAGTGGGTCCATGACCAAGCCTTGCAAGGGGAAGGAACATACTACTTGGAGCCACAGGTCTCCCATCCTGGTGGACCCAAAATCCCTCATCATTTTGCAAACACCCAGCATCAGTCCACACTCTTTCCTCAGCTAGTGCTGCAGACCATTGTGCTTCCTTTACATCAGCTAGTAACAACTGTCTCTGAATAAGCTGAATTTTTGGCATGCTTTTTGCCATTAGGGGCACCATTTGTATTGTCTGTAACATGCTTTCTCTTGCTGCTGTGTCAGCCATGGCGTTTCCTCTGGCTATCTTGGTGTTAGCCCCTGTATGTGCCTCGCATTTTATGACTGCTATGCTGTTGGGTAGTAGTATTTCTATTAACAAGTTCTTTACTAAAAGGCCATTTTGGATGGGGCGCCCTGCTGCTGGTATGAAACCACGATACTGCCACAGCTGGCCAAAATCGTGGACAACTCCAAAGGCATAACGCGAGTCAGTATAAATGTTAACAGTTTTCCCATCGGCTAGGATGCATGCTCTTGTTACAGCATACAGCTCAGCTTGTTGGGCAGATGTGCCAGGGGGCAGAGCTGCACTTCCAATTATGGTGTCTACTGTTGTTATCGCATACCCTGCTCTGTAATCGGTGTCTGTTAGTCTGCTGGAGGAACCATCAGTGCACCATACATAGTCTGCCTTTTCTAAAGGTGTCTGTTGTAAATCTGGTCTGGGGGTGGTGCATGTTTCTACAACCTCAACACAATCATGGTCAGGGGTCTCATCAGAATCCCCTATGGCAGGTAATAATGTTGCCAAATTAACAGGGGGCATTTTTTAATGATAATATTAGTGTTAGACAACAACGTGACCTCATAACCTGTGCGCCTGGCTGCCGAAAAATGCTATGTTGCTGCTAATGACAACAACAACTGTACCGAATGTGGCACCTAAACAAAACAAGGGTAGTTCATGACAATGGGAGCCGCCCTCTTTACCGTCACAGCGGCTGCCGCCACTGCTTTCAAACAGGCTGGATGCCCAGTCACTGCTGAAGGCAAAGTCACAGAGTAATACGCCACAGGTCTTTTTCCAGAGCCATGCTGCTGTGTCAGTACACCATTTGCAATGCCATTTTGCTCTGACACATAGCGATGGAAGGGCAGTTTGGAATCAGGCAGCCCCAATGCTGGCGCAGTACACAATGTCCCTTTCAGTCTCTTGATACATTCTGCAAGTTTATTACTCCATACAATGTTGTTGGGTGCATCTTGTAGTGCGCATTTCCCCAAGAATGCATCATAGGATCTGTACTCAGGGATCCACTGGCGCAGTAGTTCATCATCCCCAGGAAGGACATCATTCTGCCATTCATGCTTTGAATCATTTTAATCCTGTCAGGTGATATGCAGCGTGTACCTTTGGATACCACATAACCAAGGTAAGTCACTTCTTTTTGGCAGCACTGAAATTTTGACAATGAGGCTTTGTGTCTTCTCTCCTGGAGGTGGTTCAGCAGAGCTAGTGTCTGTTTCACAAGCCTCAAGTGATGGAGATGCTACAAGGAGATCACCAGGGTACTGCAAGATTACACTGCTGCCCTTCGGGTGTAGGCTGTCCAGGTCTCTCTTTACTGCCTGTGCATAGACTCTCTGTGAAGCCTTAGGCCAGTCTTGTGAAAGTGCACTGGGTATCATTTACTGTGAAGGAAAAGAGGTACTCACTCTCTGGATGGACCGTAATACTGAAAAACACACTTGCAAGACTTAACGGAAACGTACTCTGCTTCTGCAAGTATAGAAGATAATAAAGTATTGGTGTCAGGCACAACAGGTGCTAAGGGAACCACGATGTAGTTTATCTGGCGTAAATCCTGTATGAATCTATATTGTCCAGTGTTGCCCTTGGGCAATGGAATTATTGGACTATTACAGGGGCTATTGGTCTTTTTATTGATACTCTCTTGTAAAATAGACTCAATCACAGGTTTTATTCCCTCCTCTGCCTGAGGTGACAGTCTATACTGACGTACATAAGGTAGTTCTACATTTTCCTTAAGCGTTACTTTATGGGGAGGGTGTGTTTTTAATTATCCTGCCTCATTTTTGTGTTTGCCCAAAACTCTGAGTTCAGTTGTTCTATGACCTTGTTTTCAGTCAGCTGTAAAGTCATATTCCCTTCAAGCTTGTCAAAAACTACAGCCCTGTCGTTTCTGAGCATACACAACATTCAACACCATCCTTCTCCATCTCCCAACAACTCCCAAAGGAAATGTAAAATTTTTTGTTACTATGGGGCCCAAATTTGTAGGGTAGAATCATGGTGCTACAGCTATAGACGTGTTGTTCTGAAGATGGCCCTATAAGAATTTCTCTTCCTGTGGTCCTAGGTCAATGCTCACTGCTGCAGTTTGCGCTATGTTAATCAATTCTAACCTGCGCTCAGGTGCTTGTAAGTAAATCCCATTTCTTGAAAGCATATACTGTTGCAGAAATTGTGGCAGATGAGGTATACCCCCAGCTAATTGGTGGGGCACATCTATATTGAAATTAAGAAATCAACCATTTTATCTCCTACCTTAGTTGGAAACATTGTATTCTCTTCAGATGTGTCAGATACCTCCATCATATAGCACCGTATTCATCGGTTTTCCACTGCATGGGTCATGTCTCACTCTGCGTCATCCTATGTTCCTACTTGTTTTCTCTGGAAAGCGTTCCTCATGCAGTGCTGTTTCTTCTGTAAGCCTCTTGGCATGGGAAAGAATAACACTGATCCCTACTCTAGTCTCCTTGCTGGTATCCTTGCCCTCCATCTTATCTATACTGTGCCCCTTGATAATGTTATTCAATAATGTAAGTCCTACCTTGCATATCTCCTACAAAGGTACTATTCCTCAAGAAAACAGCAAAAACTCTGCCCTGTCCTTAATAGAATCTGCAATTCTTCCTTTAAGCCAGAAATGTATTGCTACCACTCTGCAAAATTCTTCAGTTTATTAAATGTATTTAAATTACTAATGATGATATTCTAAAACAGTTTACATGTATTCAGCATCAATTTGACCCTCTTTTTACTAAGCAGAAGGACTTTCCTTTATATATTAGCTCTTTTTACCTAGTATGCTTGGTCTGTATATTACTCGAAGTGGGTTCTCCTACCATGGAATAGTTAGAAAACGTAGGAAATTAAGTTATTCTTAATCTACTCTTCAAAATTACAAGCATACATTATATATTTTTTCTTTGGTCTGTAGTACCTATTTAGAACAAGTTGCACTCCAGTGTGGCTTTTATTTTTTTTATTTTTAACTTTTAGGAAATTGTGCTCATTCAGTGTGTTGAGAGCTAACATGACACTGCACTGTTTGCATGTGTGTGGAAGAGAGCCGTCTCAAATGAGGACAAAGCTGCAAGCCTCTCTACACAAAGCATCTGTTGCAAACCATAAGAAATAGAAGCAAAATTGCTGAAAAGAAGTAGCCAGTCCTCCAAACTAGCTCACCCTTTTCATTTTCTTTAATATTATTACAAGTGGTATATACTAAATGTACAAATTGCATTAGTACAATTAAAAATGTACATGTATATATACATATGTATCTCATATTTACAATATAGTGATGACCTGCAGTCATGCTTTCACAGTCTAATGTAGACCCTTCAGCAGTTTGCCAAGCTACGCGTGTGCATGTGTCCCTTTCAAATCATTTAGATAAAACCAGTTTAATCAGTGTACTCCTAAAAATCTGGTGTAAAATAGGACTGCCACAGTTGTCATTACTTATTTGCATAACTTTGAGGAAATAATCAAGGCTACCCTTGAGTTTTTTTTTTATTTTTATTTTTATTTTTGTAACAGCAGTGCAAGTCAGGGCTAATTACAGAAGCTTAGCATCTGACACTTGAACCTGCTGTCGTAAATTCACATCCCCTGTCCCAGCACAGTTAACAACTGCTTTTTAGTGTTTTAGTGTTTGTCCTATGTGAGAGTCCCATCAGAGCTCTGCAGGGCCTGAAGCATGACTGCTTAACATCCACATTTTCAGTCTTTGGAAAGGTAGGATTTAAACTATGCTGTTTTTGTATTTCTGTGCCATGCACTCTCTACCACCAATTAACATCAGTAGGGAAAGGTAACCTTCCAAAGAACTGGCTAAAGAAAATTTAGAATGCCAGTATGCGCATAGAAATCCTGTGCAAAAAGCAGGCCAGGAGCTGGGGTACTTGAGAAACAGTGTAGCCATGAGGCCACATTGAAACTAAAGCTCACATTTTAATTTCGTCTCTAAGATACAGAAATATTGGCATTGTTAGAGCTCACAGTTATCCTATTTTGTACTCAAGAAATTTACCTATTTAGACCCAGAAATCTGAGTGTATAATGTGAGAAAAATGACACAGAAAAGTAGCAGCACCTTAAAAGTGTGCTTGAAGCCGTAGAAATGCAAAACATTAACTGCTTCTTAATAAGATGTTATAACAGAATACTTATGAAAAAGATGATTTAAAATCATTATGTGGACAGAATAATGCCATTCTAATTATGTGCCTTAGCCTTTCTGTTGCCTTACATTGTAGTACACCATGAGAAGAAAGGGGTGCAGACATTTATGGGAATTAGTTACATAGCTCATATTTACAGTAGTGATATTACTCATAATAAACATCATGAAAATGCAAAAACGATTTTAGTAAAATTAATTTTAAGAATAATTTACATGTGTGTATGTTGAGCACACATTGTGGTAGTTGGCCATATTCAGCCTTGGTCATTACTGAATAATGTTTTAGGATCTTCAAGCTGTAGCTTCACACTGTAATAAGTGTTTATTCAGAATTTACATTTTAGGTTGATCTCTTTATTGCTGCGAACATGATCCCTTACTGAATCATAGAAATGTTTATTTTATCCGTTAGAAATAAGTAATTATTTCCCATCCAACCACAAATATATTTGAAAGGTCTTTTTTTTTTTTTTTAAAGTTTACCAAGTGCCCAAGGCCAGTAAATTAAATGCTACTAGTGGGCGGTAATACTGGTTGTGCCACCCACAGATGTAGCCTTTCAAAACCTGTCTCAGGCCTGTCACTGCAGCCTGTGGGCGCAGTTTACTGCTACTTTGACCTAGAATTTAAAACTGTTTGCCAATCCATAAAAATCCCTTTTTGCTACATATAATTCTCCCCTAAGGTAGGCGCTAGGTAGGTGGGGCATGTACTTTTAAGTTTACATGTCCTGGTGGTGTCACGCACAAATTCGTTTTTTTTTTTTTTTTTCTTTCTTTCTCTACTGTGAGGTTTACTCCTCTTAAATTGAGTGGTCTTTTACTATTAAAGTTAGTTTTATCATCACTATGTTCTAAATGTCACTCCTAAAATGTAGATATTTGTCTGCTGTTACACTTTTGTGTGCATGCAGCCTGTCTTTAATACCCAGGCTTTGTTACAGCTGCACTCTGCTTTTCCTCTCTCTGTCCACATTAGCACGCAAACTAGTTTACATTTGTTACACAGTCTGTGTCCTTCTTACCTTGCTCTATGGGGCTATCTGGTCAAAACATTTCTCGCCTGTCATCTCTTTAAACCACTTTTTAGTCTTTTTCAGCACTCTAGGGCTTACCACCATTACGTTTCCTTTAGACTTGCCGCTGCCCATTGTGCCCTTCCCTCTCAATTTTACAATCTGGAAAAAAATAAACACAATGGTTGTATCCTGCAAAAAAATTGTTAAACAGGGAAAAAAATTGTTATGCAGTGGTGGATAGACAGAGAGATAGAGAAAACAGGAGCTGTTGACAATTTAGAGGCACAACATAAAACATTTTTCTTGTCTAATGCAGTGCTGCACTACTTTACATGGAATTCAAAAACATTGCAATGAAACATAGTGGCACATTTACACTTAAACAACACATAATTCAAATACAGCCATTGATCAATGACAGACTATTTGTGCACATTTCAAAATCATTTCCTGTGTTCCGGTGCCAGCTGATCAAATGCTTCCCAAGCTACACTCCAGGAGGGGTTTAATTAATTAATTAATTTATTTATTTTCTCTCTGGGATTCCCGTAAAACAAAAACAAAATTCTCTTCTTTCTGTTCAGGATCTCCTGCGTGGAATTACAATTCGCCGTACGAATTTGCCACTATCATTTAACGCAATGATACGGATAACTTTGTTACTCCTCAGTCACCTATTTAAGAAAAAAATTATCTTCAGTCTGGCCAGGTTCTCCTGCGTGGAATTACAATTCGCCGTACGAATTTGCCACTATCATTTAACGTAATGATACGGGTAACTTAGTTACTCCTCAGTCACCTATTAAATAGCCAGCTATATTTTTATTTACATCAATCCCCAGTTTAACTCTTAGCTAAGCGTTGAAAGGCCACAACAACAGGCGTTTAATTAACTTACCGGTGGTGGCATTTCACGCATCCCACTTCTGACGCCATTTGTTAGGAAACTATTTTCAACCCTCCCCAGAGTGGCGCAAAGAAAACACAAACACCAGGCAAGGCTCCGGAACAGATGAAATGTGTCTTGAGGTACCAAGGTTTATTGGCATGCCAAGGCAGAAGGCAGACGCACATCCCAGTGTTACGTCTTGCAAGCTGGCATCTTCTGCCCTCAAGCATATAAGTCAGGCACTTATATATGTTAATAAGTGCTGTCACAGCACAACCCCAAAAGGGAACACAGTCCAAACATGGGCACGCACATACAAAAGAAATGCTGCACATACAAAACTAGAAGTCCATAGTGTAAAAATATACATAATGCAGTGTGCGCATGAATACGTGAACAGACAACAGGTGGTCCCTAAAGGAAAGGGGCTGGGTTGCTGACTGGCTGAACTAAAAGTGCAAGACCGAGCTAAACTTAACAACGTGGCTTGGAGAGGTTTGTTTGTACAACTGGCATAGGTGTCAGAGAGGTCAGTAGGGAAGTCTTACTGGGATTCAGATAATGGAGGAGAGAGTTGGAACTAAAGTATCATATCTATAGGTACATACATGTGAATATATATTTTTCCCGACACTGACAGCCACCAAACATACCGTGATCGCGGCGGTATTCTGCCACGGGTATTATGACCCACACTGAGAATTCCGCCACTATACAGACATCCACACAAGTCCGCCACACCAAAGGTCAGTGATAAACTGGCGATAGCAAAACCCACACCGTTACGCCAACAGGAATATGCCCACAGTATCACGACCCACGAATCCCCGCAGCGGTCTTTCAATCGTGGTAAACCATTGGGGGTACACACCGCCGCGCTCAACATACACACACACTTACAAAACTACACCACATTGGACACTTCAAACTACACACACATGACACACATTCACACACCACACCCACACACTCACACCACTATAAAACACACACTCACATTACCCACTACCAGTTACAGGTAAGAGAGAGACAAGCCAGGAGCACACACTCAATCAAAGCAACAGAACACCATCACCCATACACCATTCACACACTTCACAGCATACACCCCAGCACATCACCCCACACATCACCACACACATCCTCACCCATATCACACACACCACATCCATGGCACCCCAAAGACACCCCAGGTTTTCTGAGGAGGAGCTAAGGGTCATGGTGGAGGAAATCATCCGTGTAGAACCACAGCTATTCGGATCACAGGTGCAGCAGATGTCTATTGCAAGGAAGATGGAGCTATGGCGGAGAATCGTGGACAGGGTCAACGCTGTGGGACAGCACCCAAGAACCAGGGATGACATCAGGAAGAGCTGGAACGACCTCCAGGGGAAGGTGCGTTCAGTGGTTGCAAGACACCAGGTAGCAGTACAGAGGACTGGCGGTGGACCCCCACCAGCTCCCCCACAGCTAACAACATGGGAGGAGCAAGTCTTGGCGATCATGCATCCTGAGAGCCTCACAGGAGTAGCAGGAGGACTGGATTCTGGTAAATCAAATCTTAACTACTTTATCCCCCCACCCTACCTGCATGCCATCACAAACTCATACCCCTACCCTCACCCCCATCACTCCACCAGCTCACATATACCCCACTAACACAACCCACCCATCCCAATACCAAGTCCTGCATGCAACAAGAATGCATAGACCCCCATCACAGACCTGCATTGACACCCATCACCCCAGCATGCCCAGTAGAGAGATTCACCCAGCCCACAAAATCACCACTCACACAAGGCCAAGCTGCCAGGGAAATCACAATCATACAGGGAAACACACCCATGCACAAGATGGCACACGCAGGCACATTAACAATGCATTTGCATTCCCACAGGACCCATACTCCACGTCACCGGAGAGGAGGTGCCAGCCACATCCAGTCCCCCACCTGAAGAGGCCCACAGTGACGACAGCAGCTCTGCACGCCTTTATCAGGATGACCAACCTGGCCCTTCCAGAACCTCTGGACAGTCAGTTCCCCAGCCACAGTCCCAACCCACCACAGAGCCTCCCTCCTCAGGAAACACCAGCACCTCACCCACACAGGGGGCCCAAGCCACTGTCCCCAGGACACGTCAATCAGCAGTGTGTCCACCACTACAGGGACCCCAGGCAACCCCACAAACCCAAGACAATCAGGGACCTGGGGTCAGTGGCAGTGGGCACACGGTTCTGGGGACAGAGGCACAGGACAACAGGGAAGCTGGGAGGACTGCTGTGCGACAGGGGGAGGACAGGGCCAGGGAACCGACTCTCCACAAGGCACTCTCCAACATCCTGGGAGCATACCACCATTCCCAGGAGACGATGGGCCAGATACTGGCCAAGTTGCAGGAGACCCAGCGGCTGCAGGAGGGACAGTACCTGGGGATCAGGGAGGACCTAACAAAAATATACACCATCCTGGTCACCATTGCAGGGGTGTTGGCTGACATGGGCAACACCATGAGGGAGGCAGTGGCACAACAACGGGTGCCTGACACTAGCCAAACCGCGGAACAGCCTTCCACCTCCACCGGCGCTAGTGGACATGAGGCGCCGCCGAAGGAGAACCAACTGCAAACGGTCCCTGCAATCCAGGCAGAAGCCAGAGAACATTGCCAAGACCCCGCTAGAAAATATGACTCTTCCTGATTGTCACCCTTCTTTCCCAAACCGTTACCCTGCCCACCTTGAACTGCCATTGCTCCCCTTCCTATGCCCCAATGGACAATGCACCTGTGATACTAAGGGACTGGACTCTACCCTGGACTTTCCTCCACCATCACCCCAGCCCCTTGCACATCCCCCTCTACTTATGAGCACCTAAATAAACACCATTGGAACAAATACCAATCTGGAGTCTAATGATTCACAAATATATTAGTACAGCATTATCAAAGCATTGCAACTCAAATGTACAATGAAATATACTTTAGGATGACCTTTGGTAGGCAGCAGTACACACAGCAGGAGCCAGAATGGGGCACAGATATCTGAAAAGAGAGATTCCAAAGGGAACAGTCAGTGGCCATAGACATAGGGAAAGAGGCTGCCTTGTACAATGTCCCACAGATAACTGAAATGTAAACTGGAGTTACAGTGTCTTACCTGTGTGTCACTGGAAGTACTGCTGTATTATATAGATTCTGTTGTCCACATCTTCTTCCTCTGCCTCCTCTTCCTCACTGTCCACAGGCTCCACCGCAGCCACAAGACCATCTCCAGGCACATCCTCCTGCAGAAAAAGCACCTGGCGTCTCAAGGCCAGGTTGTGCAACATGCAACATGCAATGATGATCTGGCACACCTTCTTGGGTGAGTAATACAGGGATCTACCTGTCAGATGGAGGCACTGGAACCTGGACTTCAGGAGGCCGAAGGTCCTTTCAATGATCCTCCTTGTACGCCTATGTGCCTCATTGTAATGTTCCTCTGCCCTTGTCCTGGCATTCCACACTTGGGTCAGTAGCCATGAGAGGTTGGGGTAACCAGAGTCACCTGCAAATATCGAGGAATACCTGTTAACCACACACTCACCCTTAGGGACAACCCTATACCCGTACCCCAATTCATACTGGGTGGGGACCTTTGGCTCACCTACTAGCCACACCCGGTACCTCTGGAGTTGGCCCATCACATATAGGATGCTGCTATTCCTCAAGATAAAGGCGTCATGCACAGAGCCAGGATATTTGGCATTCACATGGGAGATGTACTGGTCTGCCAAACACACCATCTGCACATTCATCGAGTGATAGCTTTTTCTATTCCTGTAAACTGTTCATTTCCCCGGGTGGGGACAAATGCCACATGTGTACCATTAATGGCACCAATGATGTCGGGGATATGTCCTAGGGCATAAAAATCAGCCTTCACTGTGGCCAAATCCTCCACCTGGGGGAACACAATGTAGCTGTGCATGTGTTTCAGCAGGGCAGACAACACTCTAGTCAACACGTTAGAGAACATTAGCTGAGACATCCCTGATGCCATGGCCACTGTTGTTTGGAAGGAACAACGTGCTAGGAAATGGAGCACTGACAGGACCTGCACTAGAGGGGGGGATTCCTGTGGGCTGCGGATAGCTGACATCAGGTCTGGCTCCAATTGGGCACACAGTTCTTGAATTGTGGCACAATCAAGTCTGTAGGTAATGATAATGTGTCTGTCCTCCATAGTCACAAGGTCCACCAGGGGTCTGTACACCTGAGGATGCCGCCATCTCATATTCTGCCTGAGCAGCTGAAGCCTATGGAAGAGAACGGTGAGCAGAGGGTCATATTCCCATATCTATTGCACTAATGTTGATTTATTTACTTAACAGAAACAGTATGTGAACTCGAGAGTCAGTTGATGTGCCAATGTCTGATGTGACGCAGTTAGGTGCCATGCCCTGTGCCCCCCTGAAATGGCGGCTGTCTGACCTTTGAGGAGGGACAAGTGGAAATGAGGTAATTGCACTGGCGTTGTGCGCCATTGCAGTAGGCGGTCGATGACCGCGGCGCAACTTTGCATTGGTTATCATTGGACCCTATGGGTTCCAGGAGCCAATGGCGATGTACACCGGCGGTGACAGTACGCACCGCCGTGGACGCAACCGCTATTTTCTATCTGTTTACTCACTTGCTACCTGACCTTCAACAGGAGATGACCTACACTGCAAGTGCTGCTGTGACCTGTGTCTGGAACCGACCATGGCTCATGTGTCTGGGGAAAGGGCCCCTGCCTTCGCTGCAGAGGAGTTGGAGAAACTGGTGGATGGGGTCCTACCCCACTACACGTTACTCTACAGTCCTCCAGACAAACAGGTGAGTACACTGTGAGCATGATGCGTGGGCCATAAATGTATGGAGTGCTGTGTATGTAACCCACATGTTGGGGGGTGCTGAGGCGCCCTGGCCAGAGTGCAGCATGTAAGGTGGTCAATGTATGTTCGTCAGGGGATGGGAGGGAACTGGTGGGCAATGAGTCTGACCGTCCAGACGGGTGAATAATTCCCTTTTCTGCTGTCTTTTCCCTCCAGGTCAGCGCCCACCAGAAAAAGGAGGTGCGGACCCGGGGGGTCTTTTATAGGCAGAGCCCCCACTGCCGCAAGAGATGGGAAGACCTGCGCCGCTGGGCAAAGAAGATGGCGGGGCCCAGCTGGGGCTGGCCTCCCAATGAGGAAGGGATGGCCGTCGCACCATGACCCCCCTGATGTTCCACATCCTGGCGGTGGCCTATCCGTAGTTGGATGTGCGCTTGAAGGCATCACAGCAGCCACGAGGGGGTGAGTACAGATTCTGAAGGCTGACTTTGTGCGCGTTAGGAGGTACCTGGGTGGGGGATGTGGGCTGTGGGTGCCCCTAGGCCAGGGCGAACATTGCAGGGCAGGTCCCTGGTTGGGCAGGCTCTGGAGCACTCCTGCCCCAATACTGTAAGTGGGTATCTACTTCTGGACAGGGTCCTGTGGGTTTCTGGTGTGCAGATGCTGGTGTTAGGCATTGTACCCCGTGGGCTGGTGACTGTCTTAGTACATTTTTTGGCATGGCCTAGTGCATAGGGCTGCTCCCTGTGTGTTGTGTACGCCAACGGTAGTGGTGTTGCTGGCATTGACCAAGTGTTTCCCTGTCTCTTCCCCCCCTTTTTGTTTTGTCACCTTGTTCTTATTTGCATTAGCATCATCTGACGGAGGAGCAGGGGCACCGGCGACGGAAGGAGCTGCATCCCACGTGGGCCTGGAGGCCGAATCCACCAAGGGTGAGGCCACCAGTGGGATGGAGGGCGAGGGGGGCACCACAACAGGGACAGGAGGGGAGACCACAGACAGCGACTCCTCCTCCGATGGAAGCTCCCTGGTGGTGGCGGGCACCTCTGTGCCCACCCCAACAACAGGTACAGCCACCACCCCCCTACCAGCACCGCCCTCCCAGCAGCCCCTCAGCATGTTTCACATGCCCACTCACCCAGGAGGGTGGGCATCTCCTTCGCCCCAGGCACCTCAGGCCCTGCCCCAGTCAGCCCTGCTGCCCTCAGTGAGGCGACTATTGACCTCCTGAGATCCCTCACTGTTGGGTAGTCAACCATTCTGAATGCCATCCAGGGTGTCGAGAGGCATTTGCAAAAAACAAATGCATACCTGGAGGGCATTCACTCTGGCGTGGTGGCCCAACAGATAGCATTTCAGGCTCTGCCTCCTCACTGATGGCAGCCCTTGTCCCTGTGTCTAGCCTTACCCCTCACACTTCCTCTACCCAGACCCAATCTCCTCAACCCCAGCCTATCCCAAGCACACTTTCAGACCAGCATTCACCCAAATCACCACACAAAAGTGCCTCAGGCAAACATAAGCACCACACCATCTCACAGGCACTCACACAAGCACCATACCCATGCAAACACACCAACATCCACTGCCTCCACTGTGTCCCCCTCCTCCTCTTCACCACCTCCCTCCCAGTAGCGTCTACACTCACACCTGCATGCACTACATCTTCATCCACTACCGCCATCACCAGCACGCCCATCACAACACATCCCTCACAAGCAGTCACCACCCCCACAAACATACACACGTCCCCTGTGTCCTCTCCCAGTGTGTCTGTGACCCCTCCTCCCAAAGTACACAAACGCAAGCTCCCACCCACCCACCCAACAGTCATCCACCTCACAACAGCATCCAGCCCAATCACATTCACCCAAACTCAGCAGACAGACACCTCCTACAACCACTCCCTCTTCCTCCACTCCCAAACCCTCTCCATCTTCCCGTGCCAGTGTGTCTAAAAAACTTTTCCTGGCAAACATTGACCTGTTCCCTACCTCTCCCCCCCTTCCTTCCCCTCAGGCCAGGGTGTCCAGATCCCAGGCCAGCATCTCAGCCACCAAGTCGGCATCCGCTGTGGTACCTGCAAATCCCAGATGATCAAAGGGGGCACCCGGCAGGACAGCCAGTGTGCCACCGACCCTTGGAAAGGTCCAAACCATTCCGCCAGCTGCCAAGGTGAAGAAAGGGGACAGCATGCAGCAAGGGCAGGGAGCACGACCCACCCAGCAAGGCCTCCTCCAAAACTCCAGCTGCCAGAGCCAAGGTCCCAGCAGCATCTTCCAAGGTTAGGAAGGGGCAGAAAAGCCAAGCCAAGGCACTTCAGGCATCGGAGGCTTCAGGTGAGGGCCTGGTGGCCACCATCAGAACCGACAGCCCCTCCACCTGTACTGCGGCTAGCAACGCCAGCATCTCTGCCACAAGCACCACCACCTGCACCGTCACCTGCCCTGCCACTACCACTACTACTGTCAGCAGCAGCATCCCCAGTGGGCAGCCATCCGAGGCTGCAGGAGACGGACTGGTGCCTCCCTCCACCACTGGCAGCACCGGTACCTGCACCACGTCAGCACCATCAGCATCCCCGCCGCAAGCATCGCCACAAGCACCGCCACCTGCACCGCTGACAGTAGGACCACTACCAGCAGCAGCAGCCCCAGTGTGCGTCCGTCCGAGGCTGCAGGAGACGTCCTGGAGCCTCCCACCACCACTGGCAGCACCCCCACCAGCACCGGCACTACCACCAGTTTGCAGCTTTAGTTGCCGCAGGATGGAGTCTGGCCCTGCCTCCATTGAGTATCATGCTATCACGTCCCTGCAAATGTCATGCCTCAGACACCCAGGTGAAGGAATGTGAACTGCCACACCCCAAGTACTGCATCACTCGGCACAAAGCCTCTCCAGGACCAGTGGAGATATTCATCCACTCACACTATCCTTGGCAGGATGAAGCAGACTGGGCACAAAGCCCCCTCCAGAACCAGTGAGATATGCATCCACTAACCCCCTCCTTGGCAGGATGAAGCACACTGGGAACAAGTCCCCCTTCAGACCCAGTGGAAATATGCATCCACTCACCCCCTCCTTGGCAGGATGAAGCAGACTGGGCACAAAGCCCCCTCCAGAACAAGTGGAGCTATGCAACCACTCACCCTATGATTGGCAGGATGAAGCAGACTGGGCACAGAGCGCCCTCAAGAACCAGTGGAAGAAGGCATCCACTCACCCCCTCCTTGGCAGGATACAGCACACTGGGCACAAAGCCCCCTCCTGAACCAGTGGAGATATGCATCCACTCTCCCTATCCTTGGCAGGATGAAGCACACTGGGCTTAAAGCCCTCTCCCAAACCAGTGGAGAAGCCATCCACTTGAGAGACTGGGGCCTTCCACTCCCCAGGACCAAGCAATGGGCCAACCACCCACTTGAGAGACTGTGGCTTTGCACCCCCAGGACCAAGCAGTGGGCAACCCACCCACTTGTGAGACTTGAGAGACTGTGGCTTTGCACTCCCCAGGACCAAGTAGTGGCCAACCCACCCACATGAGAGACTTTAGAAACTCTGGCTTTGCAATCCCCAGGACTAAAGCAATGGCCAACCCACCCACTTGAGAGACTTGAGAGACTGTGGCTTTACACTCCCCAGGACCAAGCAGTGGCCAACCCACCCACTTGAGAGGCTTCAGAGACTGTGGCTTTGGACTCCCCAGGACCAAGCAGTGGGCAAACCACCCACTTGAGAAACTGTGTCCGTGCACCCCCAGGACATTGCTGTGGGCATTGAGCCCCCTCGAGGAGCCGTGACATTATTCCATCTTCCGGCCTCCCCCCTTCCCCGTCCCCCTGAGGTGCCTGTGTGTTTTCGACCTGATGCCCCTGCAGTGTTGTCTCCATATTGAGGCAGGAGTCAAGTGTGGGCTAGGCCCATGATTTTTGGCCCAGTGGCCCACGGACATTTGCAAAGGACAATGTATGGCCTTCTGTACATATTGTAAATATTTGTAAATTGTCAGAGTCACCAGATCCTCGGGGTCTGCACACGTTCCCAACACGTCCACCACTGAACAGCTCCAAGACTCTGATAGATAAATCACAGAGGCTAAGAGAGTTCAAGAGGGGAAGAGGGGATTAGGAAGGGAAACAGCTGGGAAGGAGACCTGTAGTAAGAAAAAGGTTAGAACACACAATATGAAAATTATATCTCCTGAAATCAATACTAGACCATGATTCTAAGCATAGTCATTCTGAAAACATGAACAATCTAAGAATTAAGTTTAAAATGACTAAGTTTCAAGATGGCCGGATACCTGTAAGGGAATCAAGATGGATTAAATGAAAACTTTCTTATTCAAATACTTTCCTTTACATGAGAATCAGAAAAACATTCTGACTAAATTTTAAACCAGTCATATAAATCCTTTTTTGAGAATGCATACTAGAACCATACAATATTGCATCTAGAAACTCTGATCTTCTGTGTACTCTTAAAATGTTTCAACACAAATTGCGCATCTTGTAGATTTATATATATAGTAAACACCATAAAAGGAATGTGCACCATGAATAACACAATATGGATTCAGGAAAACAAATCACATAACTTGTCAACTCGAATATTACATGATAAATATCTTGGAATACTGGCATACAATATACACTCGAGGAGAGAATCATGCATCTTGCCGATTCGAGTGTCACCATGTAAAATGCCAAGAGATGATAGTACGCAATAAATATCAAAGTCAAATCATTAAACGAATCGCGCGTCTGGCCTATTCGTAAACCACGATGTAAATGCCAAGAAATAACAGGTCACAATGAACAACAAGATCAAAGTACAATGAAACGAATCGCGCATCTTTTGCCGATTCTTAAGACATCATGTAAATGTCAAGAAATGGTAGCGCGCAATGAACAACAAAGTTAAAACACCATAAAACAAATTGCGCGTCTTGACGATTCTTTAGCCACCATGCAAATGTCAAGAAATGGTAGCGTGCAATGAATAACAAGATTAAATTATCATGAAACGAATCGCACGTCTTGCCGATTCGCAAGTCACCCTGCAAATGTCACAAACACTCAAGCGCATATTTCACACGTGCAAAGTACTCTGTCAAATCATAAAAGAATTAGGCCCAAGAACATGAGAGTTCTCGATAACGGCTTCGGGAGGCCAGCCCAACCACCGTCTTACCGCCCAGAACAAGGATCTCCAAATGAAGAATGAAAGTCAGATGTCTGGAAGATCAAATAGGCTACCGGGACAGGAGCTCAGGAAGTAGCTGCTGCTCTGCACAGGGACCTCTGAATAGTGAGCACTTGGAGCTGGGCTGGCTCCTTTTTATAGAGTCTTGGCCCAGCCCACAACCACACCCAGGCATGTTGCAGGGAAAGTCTCTAGAAGGCCCTGGAAAGGGACCACACCCTAACACACTCTGAAAGCCTGCAGCAATACATTGCAAATGAACAGCATTTGTAAGCACATTAAAAATAAGTCTTCAGGATTGAACTCTGCAATGCAAAAGGTTTAACAACAACATATCAGCACAATGCATAAATTACGTTGTTTTGAGAGTGCTGGGTTTTTGCATTCTACTCGCCGATAGAGCACGCACTGCCCTGGTGTTGACATAAATACTGTTTTTCTATTTGTTACGTATATCTGCCTATTTCTAATATATCACTCATTTCTCTCAATTCCTTTTGTCCTTGCGTTCTTCCAGGGGGTTACGGGGTGTAAATGTAATGTTGTTGCATGTGTTTGTGTGTATGGTGTTGTGGGTGAGGGTGGGGGTGGGGGTGTTGGGTGTTGTGTGTGTGTCACTCTCTTTTTCCTTCCCCCCTCCCCTGTGTGCTAGGTGAAGTACTCACCGTGGTCATCGCCGCCGCCTTTGATAGTCCTCATGTGACTGTACGACGAAACAACGACTTCAAAAACAACTACTGCCTTAACAACGAGGTCGGAACACCGACCTCGTTGCTACTACTAATGATTTTACCACGAATGCCTTAACAACGATATTTCGTTGTAAAGGCATTCCTGATAAAATCATTAGCAATAGGCATCATTCACCCTACATCCCTCACCCCACCCCCCAACCCCACCCCAAAACCTAAAACCCTCTGACCCCCACCCACTCCCCAAAACCAAAAGCGCCCCACCCCCCCAAACCCACCCCAAAACCTAAAACCCCCACCCACTCCCCAAAACCAAAAACGCCCCACCCCCCCAACCCCACCCCAAAACCTAAAACCCCCTGACCCCCACCCACTCCCCAAAACCAAAAACGCCCCACCCCCCCAACCCCACCCTAAAACCTAAAACCCTCTGACCCCCACCCACTCCCCAAAACCAAAAACGCCCCACCCCCCAACCCCACCCCAAAACCTAAAACCCCCTGACCCCCCACCCCCTCCCCAAAACCTAAACCCACCACTTACCTTCGCCAACTCACTTCTTTGTACCTTAACCACGCATGTTCGTTGTTCAGAACATACGTAGTTAAGGCACAAAAAAACAGAGTCGTGGTTAAAAAAAGCGTTGTTGCGCTTTCGTTAACCACGACTTTCGGAAAAAAAAAGTCGGAAAAAAGGATGTTCCCCTCCTCATGTATGAGGAGGTAGACCATCATGGGCAGGACCTGTAACTCGGGCTCCGTTTGCTCCTGGTTCTTCATTGAGTGTTGAGAGGTGAGTGGTTTCCCTTCTGTGTTCTGTTTCTGCCGTGCTTTTGATGGCGTTGGTACTGCCCCGGAAAAGCTGGCGGGTTGTAATGGGGTGGGCGATACATTGACTTCCACCTGTGTGTTGGCAGTGACCGCTGCAGTGTTTGTTGCTACCGCCGTGGCGGTCGGACTGTTAAAGTGGCTGTCTGTGTTGGCGATTGACGCCGTGCTCCCATTTTTTTTACTGCTGGCCTGTTGGCAGTATTACCGCCGCTTTAACACCGACCGCCAGGGTTGTAATGAGGGCCATAGTTTATATATGAAACACTGTGTTGTATTATAACTAGCTGTAGATGGACTGTGTAATCTCTCTTTGAAGACCATACTATGCATTGTTCTTGGAAAATCTAAATAAAACAGTTTTAACAAAAGAAAATTCAGACAAGAAGGAGATCCACTTTATTCTCACATTTGACAACTGCTGGAGAAGTTATGCATGTCAATTTTTACAAGGACTACCTGTTGTTTGTTTGATGCCAAACCTAAAAGAATGCAATGATTTAAATATGGAAATGTTATCAATTTAAAAATAGCTACTAGTAAGGCCGCAATCACACATAAGGTCCAGTCATGGTCTCAATAAATTAATCCTTTCTTAATCTGTGGTAGTTTGGCTCACGAGCAGTCAGGCATATTTTAGGAGGAAGGTGTATAGAGCATTTAATATAAACAAAACAGTAAATAAGTTAGACATAACACACAATAAAAATCCAACACCAATTTATGAAAATAAGAAATATTTTTATTGTTAACATGACACCCAAACAACAAAAATCCAATGTAGGAAACTGGAGATATGAATTTTTAAAGATTAAATCACAAAACATGTGCTTAAAAACAAAAAATGCCAACTGGAGCCATCTGGTCAAGCCTGACCATATCAAAGTCAAAGTTAGAGGCTGACCTCAATAGAGTCCTAGTCGGATACAATGAGCAGGCTTGGCTCTTTATAAAGGGTCGGTCATCTTCTTTTTCCAAAAATGCTCCAAACTTCTGGATCCTTTTCCAGAATGTCCTTTTGGGATCTTGAAGTGTCCACAACCATAATCCAATGCTCCAGAAGCTCTGAATTGCTCCTTGGGAGTTGGGACTACAATTTCCACAATGCACATGTTCAAATCCTTAAATGTCCACTGGACGCTGGTCAGCTGGGCTCTTCTTGCAGGACTTGATGCAGAGGCCTCTTGGTAGCTCCTTTGTACCTGTTGTTTAAAGCGAGCCCACTCCTGAATCTTTAGAAGCAAGGCAAAGTCCTTTTTGTGGTGAAGCCCAGAGTGTGCAGCAGGTGCAGTCCTTCTTAGTGGAGACCAGAGGTTCAAAAGAGCAGTCCTTCTTCTGATTTCTTTCCACAGGGATCAGAGTTACTGGGTAGCCCTCCCACTTTTATCTAGGTATTTGGACTGGCAAGCGTGGGGCACCACTGACCAATGGCATACAGGGTACCACCCTCTCTGATGACAACACCCTTAAAAGTGTGGCATATTTTTTCCTAGAAAGCACTGTTCCATCAAAGTTCAAAATGGAGAACTTCTATCCTGGAGTTTCAGCTTTGGGTTATCCCAGCTACAGGTGTGGCTAAGTTTACCCTGAACTCCCTTCCAGCCCCTCTCTTAATCTAATTACAGGGGCTCCCATCTGTCTGGGGTTGCAGGTAATGATGAAGGTCTGTTTTCTGTCCCAGGTATCTTTCCCTCTTTGAAGACCAGTTTGGATTCTCTGACCCCATTCTGCTCTGGCATCAGCTGTTACTGATCTCCTCCCACCAGGTGTCTCCTTTGCCCCAGCCCAGGTCACGTCACACCTCGTGAAGGCAGCTTGGCTCAGGCTTTCAAAAGCTGGCCAGTCAGAAAAGGCTACTACAGGGCTGATTTTAGGTAACTTTAGGGAAGAGTTCTAAAACTCTTTCCCTGTAATAGTTATGATAAATCTATAATATATCTTAACTATTCATTTGATACCTTGAATGATGTTTTAGCTTACTACTATCAAACGTAAGCCTATGAAGCTAATGTACTACAATGAGGAAAAACAAAATTGGTAGTTGTTCTTTCACCAGGGCTTATAAAACAACTTTTATAATATCCCTGCATATGATTACACTGCCCCCTACACTTGGGG
Source organism: Pleurodeles waltl (assembly GCF_031143425.1). Taxonomy (NCBI): domain Eukaryota; kingdom Metazoa; phylum Chordata; class Amphibia; order Caudata; family Salamandridae; genus Pleurodeles; species Pleurodeles waltl. Next base: position 793,174,606 of record NC_090442.1, on the reverse strand, counting down.
CACATAAGGTAGACAATCGGGGTGGCTTATATGTAAAAATAAGGTATTTTAAGACATTGGAAGTAGGTTTAATTCCAAAGTCAAATTTCAACATACTTTTATTTTAAAAGCAGCCTACAGGATCGCCAAAAAACATGTTTACCACCAAAAGAATATCATGTGCAGTCTTTAGTATTTGTCATACATAAGTGAGCAAAAGACATCATCTAGTTGGATGCCGTACTAACCTCTTTTATTCGAAGTTCTTGTGAAGTATCACCATTTAGTGTTAAGTATTCCAGTCTATTATTGTGCTCCACTGATAGTAACAGTAGTCAGTGTAATGTTTTTAAAATGACAGCAGGCATCACAGCAGTGCACATTTAAGTGTATTAAATCTACTGAGTCTCTAAACCTACATGTCCTACCATGTACTAGGGACTTGCATGTATGTTGTCAGTACCAATTGAAATCATACCTAATTTCCATATACTTTCGTACACAGAGCACTGGCCCTGATTAGCAGACCACAGGGCACAATCACAGCCAGAAAACACCAGTATCAGTAAAAAATGGGGGCAAAAAGTGAGGGGACATCAGCAAAAAGACCAGTTTTCTCACATTATATATTTACCTTGAAAAGATTCATCTGCAACTCATGGAGCAAATATTCCTATAACAAAACCCTTACCTACTAAATTATTAAACATGGAAAAATCTGTCACGAACAGCTGGATTAGGAAAAAAAACATATTTATGTGTAAAAATACTTGTGTTATTTTATGATGCAATATGATGAATAAAAAACAAGGACTTGTCAATGGTCCAATGGGATGCAGAGTTACATTAATACAATATAAAAGTAATGATGAAATTGAATTTGTAACTGTCAAATTTGATAACATTATTGCAAGACCAACTTCAAGGTCTGTAGTACTGAAAGACATATTTGAAGAGAACCATTTCCTTTATATTTGGTTTAGACTGTCACAATAAATAAATCTCAAGCTTTAATCTTGGATTATACATGCATTACTTAATCTTAACTGTTTTAAGGAGGATGTGGCATATGTTGCTTTATCCCCTGTAAAAATTTTACGAGGACTATAAATTGTATATGTTGATGAGAACAAATTGAATGCAGAGTGTATGCAAATAAGATCATTTAAGACAGATATGCACTCCTTCACTTGGTGAACATCCTGTGCTGCGTAAACCTAAAATATATATGAGAAGAAAGCTTCAGAGCTGTTGACGGTTTAGAAAATGTTTAGCCTTGTAACAAAGGAAGAAGGAAAACAACCTTGAAATGGTTGGCTTTCAGTTTAGTAACGCTAATATTATTAACTAGGGGTGGGTATAACTCAGAATCCTGTGGAGTTGCATAAAAACTCCATGAGATTCCTCAGAGTTTCACCCACCGGTTGAGCTCGGCAGCACGCCACTCACCAGTGTGATTAACTGACAAATCAGGGCTGTGTTTACCTGCTCAGAAATCTTGAGACAGACTACGGCGGAGAGCGTGTCCTTTGCCTGGAGCAGGCAAGGTCTTTCAGTGGGACCCCTCTGCTGCAACGTGTTCTCTGCTTACAACAATGTGCTCTTAGAATTAGCACCCGTTTTTCCACTTTAATGGAAATACCGGGCTTAAGGTTGGTGTTGCACAGCTACTGAAAATTGAAAACACCTTTATCACTTTGCATTGGGGTTTGAGCAGATGATTTCTAATTATCTTCCTCATAAAATAAACTTGTGCATTGTGTTTGGACATTGCTAAGAGAGAAATTGTGTGGTGCAAAGGAGCCCTAACTGGTCAAATGAAAGCCACCACTCTTGAACTTACAAAGGAAACTAAACATCTGCATGTAAACTGTCAGCACCAAAATCAGATCTGCCATTATTTTCAGGTGCTCCAAGAGAGACAGTGTGGGAATCAGAAAGACATCAGAAATAATTGTTTAAGTTGCCATAACCTGCCAACTGCCCGCATCAATATTAAATGTTGTGAGGATTGTCTCCCTGCCATCTTGATTCAGAGAACAGTAACAAATGCAATCCTTCTATAATAGAAACACACACTTTCGCATTTGGAAATTGCCTAAATTGAAGCGTTGTTTCGATCTGTGTGAGTCTGCCAAAGGCTCTGCTGTTTAGCATGCTTGTATTTACATTTTGAGGGCAATGATTGAATAGCTTTAATAGAAAGTCAACATTCTTCACTTGGTGATATTTTTGGAAGCAGCAGCAAGCAATACAAGGACACCAATTGCACATGAGTCATAATTGGGGCAGACCCCTAGCATTTATGGCCGAGCTGTGGTGGGTGCACAGGATGTAGCCACAGCTGCTGTCAAGTGGCCTCATATCATGCGCAGTAAATTGTGCACCTCCTTCTTAGCTAGGCAACACTTTATGACTATAGACAAGTTGGAGTCTGGGGCTTGTAGTTTGAGTGTTATGGTGTGCGCGAGACACCGTGAATTCCAGCATGCCACACAGAAGATAAAAGCCAAGTGTGGTCAATTGGGTCGTGCGAGACACAGAGGTCCACTTTGCACTGGCAGTGGAGAAGCAGCTCAGCTCGGGGGAATGCTCAAGCAGAGCAGGGGCCGTCAGGCTCCAAAAGTCACACTCACCTTCCCAGCAGTGCTGGCTTGCCTGGTTGAAGAAGCAGGAGAGGATGGGTCAATCCAGAATCCTTGCAGTGCATGCATTGCACGTGTCTCTGTCACAGGGTGAACTGTGATATCAGATCGATTCGGGCAGCTCTGGAAGTGCAGTGCTCAAGGCGTAGGGAACCAATGGGGAAGATGCACTGGTAAGGATGGGTGTGGCCGGGACGCAGAAGGCGCTGAGGACACATTCAGGACTCATGGTAAAGTACAGGTTCTGAAAGAAGATGCCTTCTAATCCTTTTTACAATATTTGACTTTATCTCTTAAATTTCCATGTGTCCTGGAAGTATCCCTTTAACATACTATTAAAGGGTGGCCACTAAACTCTGCCACGTGGTGGTCAGTGGGTTTTTTGTCAAACTCGGTGAACCAAGCAGAGCATGGAATGGGCAAAATTCCATGAACTTCGCTGGAGGAACGTAGTTTACTGCCCACCCTTAGTATTAACTGCTACAGTAATGTGATTGGCAATTTGCTTCATATTTACCTTTAGTAAAAGACTTATGGAAAACTCAGATAAACCTTTTTGTAAGACTGTAAGTAATTTGTATTCCCTACTTCAGTCCAATAAGCAATTGTACAAATCTAAAAGTGGTGTTAGACATATAATCGATGTTTGTAGAAGAAACATTCGTTTCTCACTAAATGAGCAACAGGATGCCCAGGAACTTTGTATGGCTATGCTTGAAATACTAGCAAATGGGACTTAACCTTATCCTTATCTTTTTGCTGTAAGCTACTATTGGGAACATGGATGTTTCGAGTGCTTAAATGCTTTGTCAACAGTCATGGAATTTGAATGATTTGCATATGTTGCTATTCCTTCTTGTAAATCTATATCATTTAAGACATTGATATATCAAGCTGTGCACTCAAACATTTGTGCAAACTGTGGATGTAAACTTGTGTCAACACTTGCATTAACTATTGTGAATATGTATTTAGGTGTAATAATACAAAGACGTGCTACAATTAATATAGTAATTATTGATTTCACTGCTACTCACATTGCAATATCTAGATGCACTTTGACTTGTCCTGCAATTATATTTCCCTATGAAGAACACACAATTTTTGGTCAATACACTATCGGGGCCATTACAACCCTGGCGGTCCAAGACCGCCAGGGCTGTTATGACAGAAGCACCGCCAACAGGCTCATTGCGAACGCGGCAGGAGTACCGCGGTCGCACCGCCGGGACCGGTGGTTTCCTGCCACAATGGCCCCGGCGGTTGTAATCTGCCAGGGCAGCGATGCTAGCAGTGCTGCCCAGGGGATTATGAGTCCCCCTACCGCCAGGCGGTTTGAAAGGCTGGCGGTACGGGGAGTCGCGGGGCCCATGGGGGCCCCTGCACTGGGCCCCCTGACAGGGCCCTGTGCAGCGAAAAGCACAACGGGTGCAACTGCACCCGTCGCATGGCCGCAACACCGCCGGCTCCATTTGGAGCCGGCTCCCGTGTTGCGGCCGAGATCCCCGCTGGGCCAGCGGGCGGAAACTAGATTTCCACCAGCCGGCCCAGCGGGGATCTCCAAATGGCCGCGGCGGGGGTGCCCGCCCACCAAGGTCATAATGAGGGCCTATGTATTTAGGAAACAATACAGGATGGACTGAATGTAATGAATTCAATTTCACCTTCAAACACAGATTGCCAAAAAATGAAAAGTCCTCTTACATTCTCCTACCAGTTCCTAAATTGTACTTCTAGGTTAGGAACTGAACATTTGCAAAATATGGAGAATATATGCTACCTAGTACTTACAGTAGATACATCATTATGTGGCCGAGAATGGTTGATGACTTCTGAAGAAATCTACTGCTTTTGGTTAGAAATGTTGTTAGATATTTGGAACAGCTTTACCAATTACAGTCCAATTCACAGTTGAACAGGTCCAGATTTATATTGGGTTTTTCACAATCCATTTGATTTATGTTTTTTTCCCAGTGTTGAAAGATGAACAAAAGATAATGCCAATCTGCACCATGGTGTGTGATAAATGAGAGCACTATTTAGTAATGTTCCTGTTACTAACATGTGAACAACACTAAATAAAACAAGTGTGTTCTATTGCGTATGTCTCTTAATTCATGAATGTTACATCTTTTCTGCTGTAGTGTTAAACTAAAGGAAAACTCTGGGTAATTACAAAGTAACCTTAGTATTTATTGTTATAATACTCGCTTCTATTTCAAGAGGCTTACAGTTCACTTACCTTCTCCTTTAATTTTTGATTGCATCTAATAACTAGAAGTACCTGTAAGTGAAACGTTTGCGATAATACCCACCCCTTTATGAAAATGAATTTAAAAATACTTCCAATAAGAACTTTTTTTATTCTTTTGTGGTTATGTTTGTCCATTAACTGTAAGTTAATGGGGTCAACTAAAAACCAAAGCAAAAATGAACCGAACAGGGTACGAAAAACTTGCTCAGAGAAAACAAGAAAAAAAGAAAACAAAAACCCTACGCCTTTTGGGGAGGACAGCAGTGAGCAATAACATGTTCCCGATTCATGTTTTAGTCACTCTCCCCTGCCGCAATAATTGTCTGACAGCACAGACAGTGGGTTGCAGTGGCTCTACATTCTGATCCTACTGCTCCAGCTGATTCACAGAAACTTTCATCACAATTGCTGGAATGGTGGGTGGATCAGAGGTAGGAGGTTGTGGTCCTGGCTGAGTTGGCAAACCAGATGTGGATGGTACAGCAGCAGGTGGAACGTCTCCAGGCACACCAGAAGTTCCCTTCTCAAGTTGGGCCAATTCCAATTATTTTCTGTCCACACCAAATGGGTCGAATACATGGAGCACATGTGCTTTCTCACTCCTGTTATTCCTAAGGAATACTGCCGCTCTGTTCAACCTGAGTCAACTTTATTGCATAAACAACAAGTCACCTGTGGTGTGCTCACTTTCTTCTCGCCTGGTGGAATGGAGAAGAATTGCCATCTGACCGACTCTTTCAGTTTTTTGTGCCGCTCTACCTCCTTCTCCTCCATTGCAATATTCTCCTCTTCCTCCTCCAATGGATGTTGAGCAGGTGAAGCAGGCTGACCTCCTTCAGCCATGTCGGCCAAAACTCCAGTAAAACAGCTGCAGAAGAAGCAACAGGCCAGATAGAATTGTGAACAGCTCAAAACCAGAACACAAATGATCCAAAACAAAAACAACCTTCCTATTGGCTGGACAGAACTATTTACAGCCTATCAGAATCTGTGCTACTCTTGTGGAGTACTGTAGTACTCCCGAGATAGTACACCGGTACCGGCGAAACATAGAAAAAAAATACATAACACTGACTATTTTCGCCACACAAACTATACCCTGCTTAGAACTACTACTTTACAGCAAACAAATCTAACTTCACTATAATTATATCTCTTTTGTTTTGAAAACACACAGAAAATATTTTTAGCTACAAAACTGTAGACCAATTCTAATAAAAATAAAATAAAAACATTAACATTTAAACATTACAATAATCACAAAGTGTTATATGGGGACACCCCTTTAAAAAATGTCTCTTCTAAAAAGCCAGCAAATTCACACAAAAAACACTAAGGGTACAACTCAGTTATAGTCAGTGGTTACTACATTACACCAACAACATTTTTGAACTACACAAACATTAGAAATTGCATAGCTAGTTTTTAATTTAAGGCCTTTATTTAATATTTTATTATACAAATTATACTATGGTCCATAATTGAATGTTACATATCAGCATCACTTGTGCAGTCGAACAAAAGATAACTCACCATATATCAATCAAGTGCAAAAAAAAAAAAGTGCTTTTCCGTATCACTTTTTATATATGATTCCTACATATAACATATGTATTACAGAGCCATTGCTTAATGTTGAAAACAATAAATGTAACATGCTTGTTTATCTTAAATAGGTTATTGTAATGTAATAACTACTAACTATAAACAAGTTGTAACCTTTGTTTTTTGTTTGTGAATATATGTACATATATGGTAATGGCAGGGTAGGAAGACTTTAGCTGGAAGAACAACTATAGTGAAAACTGTTCATGAGCATTGGCTAGATGGTCTGAGCATGGCCTTCATTGATGGAAGAAATGGCATGATTTTACCATTTGTAATCAATACCACACAAAGCAAGGGCACATGTATGTGCATGGCCATGTGTTTGTGTACAGTATCAGAGTGGTGGAATGTGTGCATCCACCTCCTCAAGGCTTTAAAGTCTCTGGCTTCTAATTCTTTTGAGACTTTTATCCTGATGCTATACACTTACCTTTCACAGGGACACACCACTTGAAACAACACAAAATATTTAAAACTCTTAGAAATCTTGGTGGTGCACAACTGCAGAAAGAAAAGCTGCTGAAAGCTGTCTCATATCTTTTTTTCACACCATTCTTTTTGCTTTTAGTCCTTTTCCCATGTGGTCTTTTCTCATTAGTTTGCCTGGTTTACAAGGCCTTTACTTCTTTTCCTCCTACAACTGTGCCATTAAACAGGTATTTAAAACACAACAGCAGTATCTTTAGGAATGAAAATCTTCCATCAGAAAGTATGAAATGTTGGATGGTCATTCAATGTCATCACTAAAATAAACTATTGATCTAGATATAAAATTAATTAAAATAATATTTACACCCTATTCTGACGTTTTCAGAGTTCTGGGAAAAGTTAAAACAAGTATCTTTCTGCATTTCCATGTCAAAAGCACATGAACAAATAACAAGCCACTTTAATTTGCTTGCATGGTTACAAATGGTTTGCAAGAAGCATGTTGCAATAAACAATACCTAACGTCTATAAAGTTCTCCTTTTTGAAGCAACCACCTGAAACTCTCCAAATGCTGATCTGTCCTTTATGGGGTCACTTAATGCATCAAGCTGATGAAAGCTGGCTCCTTCTCATTCGTAGGTGCCAAACAGTGGCATATTCCTCTTGGTGGTATTCATCTCATTGAAGAACAGCTTACCTTTTGAAGTTCTCCTTGAGCCTGCCTTTATCCTTAAACCAACCTTGCTAGCTTGTTGGTAGTATCTTAAATTACCTTGCTGCATTAGAAATTATCCCCACATTGCCAGGCTAAGAGCCAGGTTTGACAGAGTAACCATGATCAATAATCATGAGTAAGCTTGAGATTCAGAGCATACACAGCCAGAATATGAGCACCATGCAAAACATATTTTCATCACTATGGATACCTTAGAGCCCAACATAGGGTTCTACTGCTATCCCTTCCTTCCTGAAAATGTTAGCTGGTAGCAGTGCTGGAAATCTGCGCAATAGGCACCACACAGCAGACAGTAGGATTGGTGTGTGGCATTTTTCAGTCAACGTTTAGCAAAATATTCTGCTTAGTGAAGAATGCCTTGCAGAGAGTGAGTGAGCAGCCTATACAGTTTCCCTTGGATGCTCACAGAGCTAATGCCAGCAAAGCAAACATCTATGCTACAGCAGGATTTCCCGACATCCTAGCGTCAGCTGACTGCATTCATGTACACCTGGATGCCAGATGTAGACAGAAACAAGTGTGCTGAAACCACAAAATGAAGCAGATTATTTATGTGAAAATGCTTTGTGAGTTGAATCTGTGTATACTGAACAGCTGTGTTAGGTGCTTTGAATGAAACCACATAGTCTTGTGCCTCACAGGAAGCAACATTAGTCATACTGTGGTGACACTTCAACTTTAAGCGACCGCGCAGACAAATCAACTCTTCATCAACAAGTTTAAAATGCATTATGATTGTTGTAGTCCAATCTCAATGAATGTCACCAATACCGTTTGAGAGGTGTTACCCCCATGGCATCACATACATGGACCAATGCGAATGTCATTATTCGGAATCGTGATGATTCTCACACAAAGCCAGGTTTTTAACAACTACATGTAATTCTATTACAACTTTCATGTCTCTTATCTTGGATTCCTCTGACCTTGATACATTATTACATGACTTCCACTCCAGACATTTTGAAGCTGGTCATAATGTTTTCTTTCCACAGCTTGAGATATAGCTGAGGTGGAGAACTTCCACCAGTTGCCACGCTTTAGTGCTTGTGCTTGGCAACTCATTTAAGTACCTACAATGTCATGGTTTGGAACTTGTTTTTAATGTTCACAATATCATGTGAATATGTTCCTTCTGTATTAATGTTCTTCATTATCTCCTACCACAGGCATGTTTTTATTTGTTTTTGGTGACATCTTCAACATGAAATTGCACATTAGATGGTCATGGTATCTTACCACTTCCTTGGCCCAGGAACGTCAGCTCAGGATCCTTAAAGTTGTTTTTCCTACCTGGATTAATGATGGAAGAGTCTGGCAGGTTTTTGCATGTGATGACTGAGTGACATCAGTAGATGATAGTGGATTCTGTTTGTATTTTTTTGCCCTCGTTTGTGCAATCAGAAGGCTCAAGGAGTTCAATGTAGAGAGATCACAACAATCGCCTCTGCATCTCAGCAGAAAAGGAGAAGAGAAGTGTTGTAAAGATGAACAGGAGACAATATTTGAATCAGGAACTTTATTTCATCGAACTCTTCATCAGGCCATCCAGCTGCTCACTGTCCAACATTCCAAGGTGAGCTCCGAGCTAGACCATTAATCTTCGCATTCTAAGGTGAGTCAGGAATGTACCATTCCAACTATTTACACACTAATAACTATAAATACTAATAAATAATACGCATATTAAAAATATAATGAATATACTATGTTACTATACTTTTAACGAGAATATCAATGTATTTGTAATAATGCTTCCTCCTATTTACAAAGAAATAAGCCTGTTGTATATGAATGTTCCTTATGTGACATGCCTACAACACATCTCCCTTCCTTAGCGAGAAAAGATAAAGTCCTTACACCATGCAGGGCTTCTTCTGATCCGAGTGCTACATCGTTGGTTACTGTCCACAGAATCAGAGGATTTGTTTGCTGTAGTTGACCTTCCTCTTTCATCGTTCTTCGACTCCTGATGGCTCACTATACGATCCATGCTCCAGCATCTACCATCTTCTAATCTGACAACATTTTTGAAGATTTTGAGTGGGTCTGAGAATTTACTATTTCCAAGTCGCAACCTATCAGGGAGTCTAACTTTCACTTTTTGTCCTACTTGCCAAAACCTTTCCTTAGTGCCAAATTTAGCATTTGACCAGTTTCTATATTTTTCCTGCTTACGCTTAACACGTTCAGCAGTCACTTCCTTCTGTTCGTGTACCAACTCACCACCCTTCAACCAATTAGGATTTAGTTTAGTACCAGGATGTCTACCTTTCAAGGATTGGAATGGTGATATACCCGTGACTGTATTAGGTGTGGTGTGATAGGCCCATAACATTTGTCTTAGTGCATTCTCACATGGCTTCCTTGACACATTCGCTCTCTGAATGCATTCCTTAAACATTCTATTCATCCTCTCCACCAACCCATTAGCCTTAGGGTTATATAAGGCGGTCCTAAAATGATGAATACCCCAGTTACTCAAGAAAACTTTCATAGCATCAGATGTAAATTGCACACCATTATCTGTCACCAATGTGCTGGGGACTCCTTCATTCATAAAGGATTCAGTTAGGAACTGGACAACATCCATTGTCGTGATTTGACTTACAATTTTGAATATTGTCCAATGAGAGTGATAATCAATTAAGACACAGACATACTTTCCCTTGCAACCTAGGTGATTAATTGGTCCTATAATGTCCAAACCTAGTTTGTCCCATGGTTTAATAGGCACACACATTGGTGACAATGGAGCTTTGCGTGTCAAGTTGGTTTTATCACTCAGCGCACATGCTGTGCACTCCCTCACAGAGTTTTCTACTAACCCATCCATTTTTGGGAACCAATATGTAGCTCTTAATTTGTTTTTCGTCATACTCCTCCCTAAATGACCTTCATGTGCTAACTCTATTAGTTTGTTCCACAATTTCTCCGGAGGTATGACTCTCTCTCCTCTCATGATTAAATCATCAGAAATATGGAGCTCCGATCTGATATCCCAGTATCCTTTAAGGTCATCTTCCACGTCTTTTAATTTATTGGGCCACCCATTGACAATCTTACTTCTCAGTAGACTCAGTACTTTATCTTCACTGGTTTCCTTTACCCATTCCTCCTTAGTTAGACTTGCCAGTTCCACCCATAGTATAGGTTCAGGGTTCGATATTTCCTTCCTATATTCCTGTTCAACAGAATCTTCTGTATTGCGCTTCATAGACCTGGACAGGTAATCAGCTATTGTGTTCTTGTTACCAGGAACATATACCACTTCAAAATTATAGCTTTCAAGACCTAACATCCACTTCGCAATACGAGGAGTGGCACGTTCTCTACCTTGAGTGGTAAATACATTGACTAACGGTTTGTGGTCAGTTCTTATTGTGAATTGGAAACACCAAAGGAAAAATTTAAAATGATTCACAGCCCAAAAGCAGGCTAACGTCTCCCTTTCAATGGCCGAGTAGTTCCCTTCTGCACCACACAATGCTCTAGATGCAAAGGCAACAATTCTCTCTTGGCCATTAATATATTGGGATAAGGTTGCTCCCAGACCCTGGCCACTGGCATCCGTGGTCACCCAAGTTTTATGATTGGAATTAAAAATTCCCAAATGTGGAGAACTAATTATTGCTTCTTTGATCATGTCAAATGCCTGTTGACACTCTACATCCCATACAAATTGCACATCTTTTTTTAACAACTTCCTCATGGGTGTAGTAACCATGGCAACGTTTTGTACGAATTTGGCCATGTATTCAGCGAGACCTAAGAAGGATCTAAGTTCTTGTTTGTTTGTAGTAGCCACAGCTTCCTTTACTGCTTCCACTAAGTCACATTTAGGATGAACCCCATCCTTCGAAATTCTATGACCTAGAAATTCCACTGACTCTACTCCAAAACAGCACTTCTCCTTTTTAATAGTCATTCCAGCCTGACACAAAACTTTGAACACTTCTCTTCAAGTGTCATCATGTTCTTGTTTGCTGTTGCCATAAATCAACATGTCATCCTGGAAACACAGGACATTGTTGATGTCCTTCAAGATATTTTGCATGATTCGCTGGAAAACAGCCGCAGCGGACGCTAGTCCAAACCACATTCTACAATACCTGAAGGCACCAAACGGTGTGATAAAGGAAGTGAGTGGACGAGAAGAGGGATGCAATTCAACTTGGTGATACACTGAGGAAAGATCAATGACACTAAAAACTTTTGCCAGGCCCATTGTACTCAGCATTTCATTAATATTGGGTAAGGGAAATCTTTCTACCCAAATATTAGTATTTAAGTCCCTCAAATCTACATACATGCGAATACCTTTACCATTAGGTTTATGGGCCACAACAATTGGGGCTATCCATAATGAGCTTTCAATTGGTTCAATCACACCTAGTTGTTCCAATCTACACAACTCCTGTTTTAAAGGTTCACGCATGAGGAATGGAATGGATCTCACTTTATGAGAGACAAGGATTGCTCCATCTTTCACAATAATCTTGTGCTGGTAGTTAATTAGTCGGCCTAGTCTGTCATCAAACACATTAGGGAATTCCTTACATATTGTATGCTCCCTATTGGAATTTTCCACTATTAATACAGGTTCATCTAAATTAGGGTCAAGTCGTATACCTAGTTCTTTTTGGTGTTTCCATCCTAGGAGTTTGGATCCCTTGATATTAAAATAAACTTTACCCCTTATCTGCCTATCTTTGAATGTTATTCGCATATTCAGCATTCCTTCCAAAGGTATTGGATCATTGTTATACCCGCTTGGAGATATATCCGCCGGTTGCAAAATGTATCCCTTCGTCCTGAATTTATTTTCATACATACCGTAGTTTATCATTGTGAACAGAGAGCATGAATCTGCCAATACTCTCACTCTCTCACCCTCTAAGGTAATATCACACGAAGGGTATGTTTCATTCATACTTTGTGTCCCATTACCATTTTTCATTTGTAACACAAATTTACTATGGTAATTTTGACCATCTTCTACTTTGTGCACAACTCTCTTGCCTCCCGGTTAATTTTTATCACCCTTGCACATTCTTGCATAATGCCCCCTGACTCCGCATTTCCTGCATATGCAACTCCTAGCAGGGAAATCTGGGTTATTTGCCAAATGTTTGTTATTCCCACACCTATAACATTTAGGGGGTCATTCTGACTCCCGCCGGGCGCCGGCACCGCGCGCCCGGCGGGAGCTGCCAAAAAACCGTAGCGCGGTCGGAAGACCGCGGCGGGTATTTTGAGTTTTCCCCTGGGCTGGCGGGCGGCCTTCAAAAGGCCGCCCGCCAGCCCAGGGGAAAACGACCTTCCCACATGAAGCCGGCTCGTAATCGAGCCGGCGGAGTGGGAAGGTGCGACGGGTGCTACTGCACCCGTCGCGTATTTCACTGTCTGCTATGCAGACAGTGAAATACAAGCGGGGCCCTCTTACGGGGGCCCCTGCAGTGCCCATGCCATTGGCATGGGAATGGCATGGGCACTGCAGGGGCCCCCAGGGGCCCCGCGACACCCCTACCGCCATCCTGTTCCTGGCGGGCGAACCGCCAGGAACAGGATGGCAGTAGGGGGTGTCAGAATCCCCAAGGTGGCGCAGCATGCTGCGCCGCCTTGGAGGATTCTGACGAGCAGCGGAAAACCGGCGGGAGACCGCCGGTTTTCCTGCACTGACCGCGGCCAAAGCGCCGCAGTCAGAATGCCCTAAGGGGCACCGCCAGGCTGTCGGCGGTGCTCCCGCCAACCGCGAGCCTGGCGGTCACAGACCGCCAGGCTCGTAATGAGGGCCTTAGTCTTTGTGTTATCTATAGGGTTCCTCCTATGTAGTACTTCCTGAACTTTACATTCTTCCTCTCGTTTCACTTCTCTATAATCCTGTTTGGGACTCACTTTAACTTCCCTTACTTCATCCACAGTGGTATTTTTAATCAGACTCATACACTCTGCCGTATGTTCGATACTCTTTGCAATTTCGATTGCTTCCTTTAACGAGGGGTTTAATACTAATAGCTTTTCTTGCACTTTGTTGTTATTAGTGCATCTAACTAATTGGTCTCTTATTAATGAGTTCTCAAGGCTACCAAAATCGCAGGTGGTTGCCAAACCCTTCAAACAAGCTATATAGCTTGACACTCTTTCATCTTTACCTTGTGCTCTAGAAAAAAACTTATGTCTTTCTAATACTACATTGATTCTTAACCCAAAGTGGTCCTCTAATATTTTTAGAGCCTTTTCATATTCATCCAATTCTTCGCCTTCTTCTCCTTCTTCGTCAGGATCTGGTAGATTGTTATAAACCTTCCGACCTTGTATTCCTAGATTATGTAATAGAATATGCTGCTTCCGTAATGGTGAAAATTTCTCCCCCCCTATGGCAATTATATAAGATTCGAACAACTTTATCCAATCTTTCCAAAGTACACTCGGCTCCCCCACTTCATTTAGGAATGGTGGGGGTTGATTCATACTGGCAACAGCCATATTTTACTGAAGTCTGTCTAAATAGATACTAAAACCTTTACTGGTTCCTTCTAATCTTAACTTAGGTTGTATTTTCTTGTACTTGTTAAATTAACACTACATAAATTAATAAGTATTTATCAACACATACCCTTTAGTTAATCAACGTCGAGCTTATCACAAGCTAACTATTACAACACATATAATATATATATATAAACATTTTTTTTTTCCTAGTCCTTGAAAAATAAATTTACTTTATCCAGATGTCCCTCGCCAACACACATGTAACTCTCATTTAACTCTGAAAGAAATGGTAGTCAGTAGTCTTCCCCTACTTAGAAACACCGTAAATATGCTTCAGCTTGTATATAAAAGGACTTTTGACGTCTTGGCTCCGCCCAGCTCTGTCAGTTGCACATAGTCTCTGTGATTGCTACCGGTTCATTCGTACTCTGGCGATTTGTTGTTTATCGTATTGCTGTCTTCGCTCCACACCGCAACTGACGCTTCACAGAAACTGCCACAGACGTGGCGTGACGGACGTCTCTCACCTGCAAATGACTTCACACACAGCTCCGCAATGCCGCTGACTGAGACGTCTCTTCCCTGCAGTCTTCACTCGCGGCTTCGCAATGCCACACAGCTGACGAGCATAAATCCTTTCACCCTGAAAAGCTTCACACGACCGCTGTACCCAACCATGTGATGAGCTTCATACAGACAGTTACGACTCTAGTCACATATAATAACGTGATATCCCATTTACGCTCTATTGAGTGTCTCAGGTCTAGCGCTGCGTATTAAGTTCGTTCCTTTGCTGGATAGGATGTCGAAAAGTCTTAGAATTGTACTGGCGTACCTCTGTAAAAGCAGTCAGGGTGAATTTACTCGCTGGATGGCTCGAAATCAGCTACTCTTCTATACCAGCATCAGGGATGAAGAGTTCATCTGCCCCCTGCACAGTATCACATCCTCGTCGCCAAATTTGATGTTGTAAAGATGAACAGGAGACAATATTTGAGTCAGGAACTTTATTTCATCGAACTCTTCATCAGGCCATCCAGCTGCTCACTGTCCAACATTCCAAGGTGAGCTCCGAGCTAGACCATTAATCTTTGCATTCTAAGGTGAGTCAGGAATGTACCATTCCAACTATTTACACACTAATAACTATAAATACTAATAAATAATACGCATATTAGAAATATAATGAATATACTATGTTACTATACTTTTAACGAGAATATCACTGTATTTGTAAGAATGCTTCCTCCTATTTACAAAGAAATAAGCCTGTTGTATATGAATGTTCCTTATGTGACATGCCTACAACATACAAGGGTCATGCCACTCACCCAGAAGAGCTCACGAGCCTCATAAGCAGACCTTGTAACTTGGGAGTTCTTCATTTGGCCCTCAGACAAACTCCCCTTAAAAGGTTTATGGCTTGAATGAATATTCATTGGACATCATCATTTCATGGTTCAAACAGGATTCTGTTTGACTTGTTTCACGGAGCTTGTATTTTAGAGAAAACAATTACTATGCATACATTGGATAAAGGCAGAGGGCAGTTTCCCTGTTTCACATCCGTCAACTATAGACAAAGAAATAAAATGTCATTCTTACCCTGAATTAAGGGACCTCTCATTTCCTGGTCAAGGAGAGGGGCAACGGCCCTTGTAGTCACACACTGGGAGGGAGGTACATGATTTAAAGGCTTACGGACATAAGCCCTATAGACATACGCCCACCAAAAGACATACTTAGTCACATCCATAGCATAGTAGTCAATATTAGTATAAAGGATCAAGCTCAATTGTGGGGACATAAAGCCCTAATTCCCTTTCAGTATGGTAGACTTCCCCATGCGGGAAAGCACAGATCCCCACCTCGTTTTATACAGTCCCATTTCTCAGCACAAATATTTTATAGAAGAGAATACCACTATTCCTCTGCAACGTCAACTAGAGAGACTGAGAAACCAAGCCCACACGTGCTGCATACAGCACTCCTGTACTCAATTTGTCAAACTGTGCGTTGGCCTCTGCTACCTATTCCGACGCTTCGGCGTGCAAACTCATAACCTGGCACCACCAGGGGTCGGTCTCTTTAACTGGACGGGGCCGCAATTATTGACCTCAGCTGCGGATGAAAGTCGCCATCCAACCAATGTCAGCATTGTGCTCGCACCGAGCTGGAAAATGTTGTTCGCCTCACCGTTTCAAGCTTAAAAGGAAATGCATCAGCATCATGCGCAGGACTGGGGGAGGCCGGGAAATATAGTCTGCCTCACCATTACAAGCTTAGAGGACATGACCGGGGAGGAAAAATAAAAATAGAAATGCAGGTAAAAGTTAAATTAAAAAGGTTTTTTTATTGTGTATTTTACATCCACCACGACAATTGCTGGATCAGCTTTTCTTTATTAAACGCCCGGGACCATACATATGTTTCTCTTAATGTCAGTCAATTGTAGGCGAACACCTTGCCACAGTTGCCAAAGAAGATGCATAATTCATGTGCGCACGCCAAAGACATGAAGTCTGCATTACTGTTGTGTATGAGTACACTGGGGGGAGGGGGGAACTTCCAGTTAATACCTATTGATAGGTATTAAACAAAAGATAGGGCTTAATGTGAAAAGCGCACAGAGAGTCAACCTCTCCTTTACATATACCTCATTGATCAACCTCACACCTGTGGACTTGAATTCACCAAAATGCCACAGGATGCTCAAATGATGTCAGGCACACTTAGAAACCCAATGACATCACTCTCTCAGCTTGTCCCTCCCATACCACTCAGCTGCCAGACGTGAAAACCACAGAATGTAAACTATATTTTAATCCTGTTTACTTTTGTTACTGCTGACATATTTTTCATTAATCTTTTTTAAAAACATGTCCACCTGAGCTGTCCTAAATAAGGTGAATGGCAGTACATAAATAAACAGATACGATGGAATTCATAGACCTGAGTGGAAATTGAGATTTTTGAACACAGCTGTTGTGGAAGGTAGAGGAAGACTTCAACAAAGGTGAAAGACACAGTCAATAGTTGGGGACAGTCAGTCCTTTCATGGGACTCTTGAACATGAAGTTCTAGATGCTGCATGAATTGGCTGCGGTGGAATCTGCACATTCTGGTTGATGAATCGTTAATTCCTAGATGATGTGTAAAGGGTCGGTAGCTTCCGAAGTAAGCTTGGGAAGGTACTGTGGACCACTTGTACATGATTGTCAGCCATTTGCAGAGGACCATCTATTTGCTGAGAGCAAACTAACTACATCATAAAAAGGGTATGGTGGGAAGGCCATCTCTAATGGGGCTAGTGAGGCCATTATGAATAAGGACCCTACACTTTGACAGGGCCCCACACTCTACCTGCTGCAAAATCCATTTATAAGTTTACAAAGTAAGCCTTTTATTTTTTAATTAATGATGTGATGACTAACACAGGCATACCACTGGAAGTTGCCAGATCTGGTAGCTACTTTGTAATCTCTTTCTCTGGAGAACTTTTTTACAATCAGATGTTCCTGCCACAGGGAAAAGTGAGGCCCCTCATGTTGATTTTGACAACGGCCCACAAAAACCTCTGATAGGTGTGGTGGAGTGTCTGTCTGGCCAGGCTGAAGACAGCTTTTGTGGCAAAGTTGAGAACCTTATCAAAAAGGGAGAAGGGGAGGCCTACAAGCAAGTAAAGTACTAGAGAATCAATGCCTTGGCAGTGTTAAATTGGAGACTTGGGCATATTTTTATTATATTTAGTAATTGAGAACATGCTACTCTGGCACTGATGAACATTTCCATATGAGTAGAATGGTTTTGTTCTTGCAGAAGAAGCTAACATAAAGATATTTATAAGAAATTGGGTAGAATTAGGTAGAGATGTGGGTGCAGAGGAGAAGGAAAAGTGAAGAACCTTTATCTTAGCAGAGTTCAAAATGTGAAATCTGTGGGCCATACAAGGCTGAATGGCAGAGAGGCAATCAGAAATACACAATTGGAGGTAACGAACGTTCTTTGGAGAGGGGAAGTTTGTGAGTCATCACTGTAAATTTGATAGAAGAAGCCAAAAGAAGTGATTATGTTCCCAAGGGAGGTGATATATATGGGGAATCTGAGAGGACTTTGGAATGACACCCTTGAGGGATCCCAACTAGTAACAGATTCAATGGTGGTTGAAGAAGACCTTTGAGCTGAGGGGCAGCGCTAGAGATATACAAGTGCAAGCTAGGAGTAGCTGCAATTACCTCGGGCTACCCTTAACTGATGCCCATGCTCACCTCTGTCAACTCACACCATAATGACCTTCAAATGGACCAGAACAACCAAGATATTTCAGTCGTCACTTCCAGATTCTAGTCTGAGATTCTAACATTAAAATGATATGGCCGGCACCCAGGACAGCCAACAGAGCTATGAAGACATACTAATGACCGACTGTGCCCTATACAAATTCCAGTAAAGTAGCACAGCATAGCGTGCCATAGCATAATATTTGTTTTTTTCTACTACACTTTAATAAGCTATTTTAACTGCCCCATCCCCTCCGCCCTAGTCAGAGGGATAGCGAGCCACTCTCAGGTAACCACTGTTATTTGCTATTCGAAAATATGTTTTTCAATGCCTTTACTTTATTACCGTCCCACGTACACGTCAGGCAGTCTATGCATGAGATGTACAACTATTATAGAAAAAGACCACTATTTTATTGGCTTAAATGAATTTATAATTTTTGGTAAACATCGACGTTTCACTTTACGTTGTTGGTTCTGTGTGCAGTAGTTCAATCCAGCACAATTATGAACAAATGTAAGTATCCAGGCATGATATACTCAAACGTTAAGTATTTCTATTTGCAGCCCTCTTTTTATAAGCTGCACGTCAGTCATTTGTGCATGGAAGGTCAAGGCGTCCGCGACTGGACATAAAGGGCGCAGAAAAGTCCTAAAAATAACTGGAGGATATGTTTTAGGGTGTTTGGCCTGGAAGCTTGAGTATATCCGGTCCTAAATGCTCCCCCGAGCTATGGAGGTAATGTTACTAAGAACGTCGGTTGAAATCTCTATATAAATGTTAATACCAATTACATAAATGATTAGCTGCTACAAAAGCCCTTGCTCCTGGCCGGAGTACTTTGGGAGATACAAATGTTTTAGACACTTTCATGGGTTTCCATTCAGAATTCCTTGAAAAACCTATTGCCTTTTCTACATTATGTCTGGAAAATTCGACTGCTACGCAAATTCTACCTCCCAGTCTGACGCCGGAGACAAGACAATTGCGTCTTTGTGTTTTGTGCAATCTGCGCCTAGCGCACATGACAAGTTACTTCGTCAAAAAGAGAGTGAATGTTAAAAGCAGACTATGCTATTTTCATTACAGGCGTTAGGAGGTGCGACATTCTCCTAACTTTTCGTTTTTCAAATATCTACGTGTTAGATAAGTTGCAAAGGTTTAAAGTTCACTACTCGATCAAAGGTTCTATAAGGCATATCGACAGAATCTCTATTGTTTAGGTACATGGGTGATGTAATCATGCACCCTCGCTCGATCATTGAGAGTATGCCTATTAAAAGGTCTGTTTGGACTAATAGGCCCATATTTATACTTTTTTAGTGCCGTATTTGCGTCATTTTTTTACGCAAAAGCGGCGCAAACTTACAAAATACTATTGGCCCATATTTATACTTTTTGACGTAAAACTGCGCTAACGCAGTTTTGCGTCAAAAAAATTAGCGCTGGCTAACGCCATTCTGAAGCACCATGCGGGCGCTGTATTTAATCAATGACGTTAGCCGGCGTTAGCCGCCGGCGCTGCCTGGTGTGCGTGGAAAAAAACGACGTACACCAGGCAGCGCCGGCGTAGGGGGATATGGGGCTTGGGCGTCAAAAAATGGGGCAAGTCAGGTTGAGGCAAATTTTTGCGCCTTAACCCGATTTGCGTCATTTTTTTTCACTCCCAACCCCCATAGAAATGACTCCTGTCTTAGCAAAGACAGGAGTCATGCCCCCTTGCCCAATGGCCATGCCCAGGGGACTTATGTCCCCTGGGCATTGTCATTGGGCATAGTGGCATGTAGGGGGGCACAAATCAGGCCCCCCTATGCCACAACATTTATTTTTTTTAAATGACTTACCTGAACTTACCTAAATGTCCCTGGGATGGGTCCCTCCAGCCTTGGGTGTCCTCCTGGGGTGGGCAAGGGTGACAGGGGGTGTCCCTGGGGGCATGGGAGGGCACCTCTGGGCTCCTTCAGAGCCCACAGGTCCCTTAACGCCTGCCTTTAGCAGGCGCTAAAAAACAGCGCAAAAGCGGGCGTACATCAGTTTTTTTGACCCGCCCACTCCCGGGCGTGAATTTTGCCCGGGAGTGTAAATACGACGCACATGCCTCGGAGTAAATTTTTTAGACGGGAACGCCTACCTTGCATGTCATTAACGCAAAGTAGGTGTCCACGCTAAAAAATGACGCAAACTCCATGGACTTTGGCTCTAGACGCGTCTAACGCCAAAGTATAAATATGGAGTTAGTTTTGCGTCGGAATTGCGTCAAAAAAAACAACGCAATTCCGGCGCAAACAGAGTATAAATATGCCCCTATTGTATTTTGTAAGTTTGCGCCGCTTTTGCGCCAAAAAGCGGCGCAAATGCGGAGCTAAAAATGTATAAATATGGGCCATAGTTTGACCTTGAGAGCCACATCCTGATGCGCAATATAACCGATAAATGTGATGCAAAATTGATTCAGTTAGTACACAATTAAAGTGGATAACTTGCAATGCTCGTATAATTACCTTTTTGGAAATTAATCAATTTCACTTCAATAACTTTGATTTGTTCAGAGTAACGTTTCAGTTCTTCTCTGTAGGACTGTGCCTTCTTTGTCCTTTTTTGATCTCCTGTGACCTCTAATAGCATAGGTCCATTTCCTTGCGCACTTCTCGTTTTATGTTCTTTTACCAAATGTATCTTTTGCAGACCAATTATGCAATATTGTGTTAGTGAAGATATTTCATACCATGATATATCATTCATTCCCTGATATAAAACATACTGCAGATTTATCAACTTAGAGGCAGCATGACACATCTTCAAAGGAATGTCTGCATATAGCACAAAATGAGTGGATTTTAGTAGAGCTTTTAAGGGAAAAAAGCTGAAAATGTCCTTGGAATTTCAACCCTACTGCACATCACGTGATATTCCAAACTTCTCTTGTTCCACCGGACCACACTGATTGGTGAAAGTGATCGCGCAGAACCCTCAGTGCAGTTCAGTGTGTGACAAGTAGTGAAGTAATGAGATGACAAGCCTCAGATGTTATAGGCTGTTTGTGTATGGAGTCAGGGTGCAGAAACAGATACCTGGACCCAGAATGTGACCCACTGTTATAGTTGATAACATCCTACACCTGCATGATGCCCAGCTGATGGATGGCAAGTAATGCACAGGATGCGGTGGTGCATGATACGGAACTGATGGCATAGGATCAGCTTTCCTGGCACGGTTTTCTGTGGCAATGTGTTTGTCTTGTATCAGAATGAGTTCTTCTGCTTATTGAGGCTCAGTGAGCCTACTTTTTGCTCAGTTCAACACTACACAATACAGTACTGCTCACTTTAGGAGCACGAAATAACTGGGACTGCAAATTGCCTTAATGAGCTGGAATATCATGAGATTGATAGGATCATGACAGTAGCTGTTGTTCATAGCTGTGCTATCTGTAGGATCTTGCACTGTGGTGTCTTTTCAGAGTGTTTCCCAGAGCTCTCTGTACTACTCAGTTTCATGACCCTCTCTCTGCAGGAACAATCCAAGAGTGCTTTGGGGTCAGAAGTTGTTAGTCCTTTTTATTGTTTGAGGTGTAGCTCCTTGATCCATGGTCTGAGTCACCTGTACCCAAATGCAAAGCTGGTCACCTTGTTCATTACAGTTCCCAAGTGAATGAGATATTGTGTCTGACTCATTGAGCTGCATTTTTATGATTATGCCTTGTAAATAGAAAAGAGAAAAGATAAATGAGTGCATGGCATACCATGGCCATGTTCTTGCCTTTCAAAGCACACAATAAGCGATCTAGTGCTGTCAAAGACAACTCCTTGCAATTGGAAATTAGAGCTGATCACAAAATTGCTATCAGTATAGGTGGCTGACTTGTACACATGGATTAGGAACATTGCTGGTCTGCAGTACATATGTTTAGAACCAGATTCACAAATTAGAGCCCAGTTCTACAGCTGGTTTCCTCAACTAAATAATTGAAACAAAAGGGTAAATATCTGAGATCTAAGACTGCATATTTGTTCAGCTGCTTTGATCAAATAATAATTGTTTAGTAGAGGGGAGCCTGCAATACCGGTATAAAAGCCTTTCTCTAATTTCCATATTACAGGCGACTTGTGACCTATCTAGTCATCTTTAACAAATAAATGACATAGGCACTCAACTATAATAACATATTACAGTTGATATCTGACGTCTCAATGACTGCTGCTAGAATCAGCAGCAAGGATGAAAGGCCGGTAGCAGAGCATAATTACTGCTGCTGTTTAACCAAGGAGAACGTCTTCTGATGTGTTGTTCTAAAATGAAAAAAACATCAGCAGAAAGGAGATATTGATGGCAACATGTTTTTTTTCAATGATATATGTCAATACAGGAAAGAAAAAATGCTCAGATTTTTCAACACAAACAGCCACAGCATTTTGTAATCTAATTTACATGAAAATGATCATAATATCCATAAGCAACAATTAGTAACTGCTTTTGTGTGTTTTAATTTTGTAGTACAGATCCGTCGTGTCTGCAGTGAACATAAAAAAGAAATACACAAAGCATATAAATGGATTGTTTGAAGGGTGATGATGTGACCATATGTTCTAAGGCATAAAATACTCCTTGCTGTACAATAAAATGATATGGCAAGACACCTCAAATAACTCTGCTTTCTATATGGTAATATAATTCCTCAGTGACTTGGAATATAGTCATAATGTACGGTATTTTATCTCATATATACTTCTACATCTTCTGAATGTTCTGTGAAAAGTAGGATGAAAGCGATGTAAAATAGATTCTCCCCAGTTGTTCAATAAGCAAAACGTCACACAGGCTCTCATTATGAGTGACTTGGTAAAAGGGCCCATTAATACCACAACTGGATTTACTGATATCAGGAGTATCCGTAATATGGGAAACAGAAGTTAATCCCCTATTATCTATTATGCAGTGTTGAATATCATGCAGATTACCACATGAAAACCTGTAATCTCATTATATTTACTGAGACAAATCCTTCAGGTCTGTCCCGAGGGAAATGGGCCTGGTAAAAAAGGCAGTATTACTGCACCCTGAAATGAAGAGTGCAGCAATCCTTCATCACGTGTAATTCCTAATATGGCCTGTAACTTCTGTTACAAGAATTATGGGCACCCCATCAAGAATTATGGACTAAGGGACATAACCTGTATTGATGTAGGTAGGGTGTTAGCTATGTCAGATATCTCTTTAGATTTATTCACAAACAAATACATTCCTGACTGTTTAATAATCAAGACGAGAATATTTTTTTTCTAGCAGCATGATATAGGAGGGAAATCTAGCATGAAAATACAAAGCTACTCATCCATCCAAATATGAGTGTAGCAGTGCAAAATGGTAGAGAGAATTTTTGTGAGACTAAGTAAGAGTAATGGAAGCTAAATTTGCTATATGTTATAGGCCATAAGTTATTTGAGACACCAACCTTGGCAACACAGCTACAATATTAATATTGGGGTTTGAAGGCTATCCTAACAAGGACGTTCATAAATGTTTATGTTTCTGGCTTTGATGATCCCAATAAAGGGTATTAGATTTTAACACATTATTTCACCAGACAATGGTGTGCCAGGAGACGTTAATATGACAGCCAGACTAATATTTCAGGATACAAACTGAATTCACGGAGCATTGAAAATGTATAGCTTTATGGAGAAGCACGACCACAAAGACAGGAGTTTCCTGTTTACTCTATTGCCTATTTTTTTTTAAAGTGTCAGGCCTGCTTCCGAACTTGGGAATTAGGCTCATCGTCACAATATATCAGAACTCTCAATATATTTTTTTGAAGTTCATGCTTGAATTTCCTATGAATTTAATGTTCTTACCCGCCAACCAGTGAAATGGATCAGAGAAGGGTTTAGACCATGAATGTTGCTTTGTTTCTTATAGAGGAATAAGAGGTTGATAGTCAGCTTTGGGGTGGTGTGAAATGAATTAATGGTTCCAGTCTATAGCAAGCTGAGAAGTAGTGTTTCTCCATCAGAAGCAAGCACCCAGGATCTAAGGCGAACAAGAGTCTTTTAATAATCCAAACACACACAGTGACTTAATGAAAACACGACAAAATGACACAACACAGGTTCAGAAAAATAGAATATATTTATCCAAACAAAACAAGACCAAATCGTCACAATATATCAGAACTCTCAAAATATTTTTTTGAAGTTCATGCTTGAATTTCCTATGAATTTAATGTTCTTACCCGCCAACCAGTGAAATGGATCAGAGAAGGGTTTAGACCATGAATGTTGCTTTGTTTCTTATAGAGGAATAAGAGGTTGATAGTCAGCTTTGGGGTGGTGTGAAATGAATTAATGGTTCCAGTCTATAGCAAGCTGAGAAGTAGTGTTTCTCCATCAGAAGCAAGCACCCAGGATCTAAGGCGAACAAGAGTCTTTGAATAATCCAAACACACACAGTGACTTAATGAAAACACGACAAAATGACACAACACAGGTTCAGAAAAATAGAATATATTTATCCAAACAAAACAAGACCAAAACGACATAAATCCACAATACACAAGTCAAGTTATTAATTAAAAACCCAAAAGAGTCTTTATGTAATTTTAAACACACACTAATGCTGTTAGCGTGAAAATGTACCTTGGGTGCGTCAAAAATAACCCAGCATGGGCGAGTGTGCATCAAAAAGGGCTTGTGATGCGTCAATAGTACTCACGAGCGAGACCTTGCGTTGTTTCTCCTTTAGTCGGGTCGCCGCGCGTCATTTCTTCTCTCCGCAGAAGAGCAATGCTTTGATCCGGTCAGCACTCTTAGGTCCAGGCAGGCCTTGCGTAATTTTAACACGCCCAGCGGTGTTTGCATCAGAAATTCAGCGGCACGATGATCTGAAAACCACTCAGCGCGGGTTGTGATCTCAGAAGCCTCAGAAACCTCCATCAGGGATGCTGTGCGTCGTTTCCCCAGCTCTGGGCATCAATCCTCCACTCACATTGCAGGCGAGCGTCGGTTTTAAGCCGCGAAGCCGGAGGCACGTTGATTTTTCAGCCGCAGATCAGAGTCGCGTCAATCTTTTCCCCGCACGGCGGTCGGTGCGTGGATTTCTTGCTCTTGGGCTGCCAGCTTCTCCTTTCAGGGTCCCAGGAACTGGATGGGCACCACTTGGCACAGTAGAAGTCTCTCCAGAGACTCCAGGAGCTGGCAGAGAGAAGTCTTTGCTGTCCCTGAGACTTCAAACAACAGGAGGCAAGCTCTAAATCAAGCCCTTAGAGAGTTCTTCACAAGAT
Organism: Pleurodeles waltl; assembly: GCF_031143425.1. Taxonomy (NCBI): domain Eukaryota; kingdom Metazoa; phylum Chordata; class Amphibia; order Caudata; family Salamandridae; genus Pleurodeles; species Pleurodeles waltl. The sequence goes on along the minus strand of NC_090442.1, from coordinate 793,148,899 downwards.
GGAAGGCACACAAAGTCCAGTCAATGTCCTTTAGCACAGGCAGAAGCCACAGCTGCAGGATAGCTCCACAAAGCACAGTCACAGGCGGGGCAGCTCCTCTTCCTCAGCTCTTCAGCTCTTCTCCAGGCAGAGGTTCCTCTTGGTTTCCAGAAGTGTTCTAAAGTCTGTGGTTTTGGGTGCCCTTTTTATACCCATTTTGCACTTTGAAATAGGCCTACTTCAAAGCAAAGTCTGTCTTGTTTGTGAAATCCTGCCTTGCCCAGGCCAGGCCCCAGACACACACCAGGGGGTTGGAGACTGCATTGTGTGAGGGCAGGCACAGCCCTTTCAGGTGTAAGTGACCACTCCTCCCCTCCCTCCTAGCACAGATGGCTCATCAGGAAATGCAGGCTACATCCCAGCTCCCTTTGTGCCACTGTCTTGTGAGAGGTGCAAACAGACCAACTGTCAAACTGACCCAGACAGGGAATCGACAAACAGGCAGAGTCACAAAAATGGTTTAAGCAAGAAAATGCTCACTTTCTAAAAGTGGCATTTTCAAACACACAATCTTAAAAACAACTTTACTTAAAGATGTATTTTCAAATTGTGAGCTCAGAGACCCCAAACTCCACATGTCTATCCACTCCCAAAAGGAATCTACACTTTAATCATACTTAAAGGTAGCCCCCATGTTAACCTATGAGAGGGACAGGCCTTGCAACAGTGAAAAACGAATTTAGCAATATTTCACTGTCAGTACATATAAAACACATTACTATATGCCCTACCTTAACCATACACTGCACCCTGCCCTTGGGGGTACCTAGGGCCTACCTTAGGAGTACCTTACATGTAAGAAAACGGAAGGTTGAGGCCTGGCAAGTGGGTACACTTGCCAAGTCGAATTTATAGTTAAAAACTGCATACACAGACACTGCAGTGGCAGGTCTGAGACATGATTACAGAGCTTCTAATGTGGGTGGCACAACCAGGCTTGCATGCCCTCTAGTAGCATTTGATTTACAGGCCTGGGGCACCTCTAGTGCACTGTACTAAGGACTTAATTAGTAAATCAAATATGACAATCATGGATACACCAATCAACCATGCAATTTACACAGAGAGCATATGCACTTTAGCACTGGTTACCAGTGGTAAATTTCTCAGAGTTCAAAAGCCAACAGCAACAGGCCCTAAAAAATAGGAGGAAGTAGACAAAAGGTCTGGGGATGAGCCTGCATAAGCAAAAAAGGTGAACAATGGCTATCTAGCTTTACTTAGCAAACTCACTTCACTTTCATTACCACCAACCATTGAAAAGGAGGGCAAATAATACACACTCTGGCATATTGTATTTCTTCCAAAAATAGAACAACCAGAGAAAACAAACTCAAAAGTGAATAACACCCCAGAACACGTGAATAGAACATATGCTTTACATGACTTGTCTTTGTCTGCTGGTAAAGCTGCCTTTGGTGAGTAATGAGGCTTTAAACGCTGGATCGTTTCCAGTATTAATGTATGAGGCAGTGAAAACCGTGCTGCAAAATTCACAGACAACAAATATATATGTGGCTGACCCATTAACCCTGGGAAGCTGAGAAAGCTGTGAAAAGAACAGTGGTTCCTTCAGGAGATAACCTTAGATACACTCATGGAATATTTGAAGAATCATTAAAATATTTTAAACGTTCAATAATACATATTCACATGTAATGGAAGAGCCACTTGAATTAGAGGCCGCAGGATGCATTGTTTCAAATGTATTCTCATTGTTAAAAACATACAATACATATATTGTCAACAAACATAGCTGGTAAAACAAGGTGCTACAGTGTAAAATAAAGTGAGCGGTGCAGTACTTAGTGCCGTGAGTAGTGAGCAAAAACAGATCGATAGAAATATACAATGGCTGTCCAACACACTGAAAAGAGCTGATGGTTTACTATATTTCAATACAAGTGTGTGGTGGTGCAATCATTGGGAGAGAGTCTATTTTTAACAGTGATGTCAACATTTTGACCCCCGTAGCAGACTAGGCCGAGGCCATCCTCAGGATGGTGTTGTACACACCTATATGCTAGCAACTTAATTTATTGGTGCAGGGTTCCCAAACTATGCGCAACCATGTATGTTATACTGTCAAGGGGAGTATTCAGCCTGCTGTAATCACTGCAACAAAATGGTATTATGTAATTTAATTATTCTCAACATATAAATTCTCACTCTTAAATAAGGTTATTTTACACACTTTATCAGTGGGAACAGAAGAATTAGTAAATATATTTAACACAATTATAACATTTATGATGACATATGAAGCGATAACTTCACTGTATGTTGAAGACTTACACTTATTTATTGAAGGCCTTGAGCACAATCTCAATAATGTGGCGATGGATGCAATGATGTCTAGATCTTAATCAGGTCTGAGAGTATAATGGAATAAATCCCCTTCATTCCGATCTCTATTAGTGACAACAAAGGATGGTAGATGCATAGGACATGGGTTGGGTGATGCTCGGATGAGGCATTGAAGGAGTGAGTGGGGCTAGAGGGTTTCATCAAACGTATTGAACGGAAGATTGAAAAGTTTAGTAAGAGAAGACTTAGCCAAGGTTCCATACTGTAATCACTTTCGGCCAAATTGAAAAAAACATTACGTCCACTGGAACCACGGAATCAGCAGTCACACTGTAAAAGTACCTGCTTAGCCAGTTGCAATTTTCGAAGCAATACCATCTGGATGGCCCTTGACACCACCTACACAATGCAGAAGGCTCCGTTTTACAGCTGCTTTTGCTAGCATCTTTTAACCTGTCACCAGCAATTTTCGGATGCTGTGAAAAAAATTCACATGACTGTGTACATTAATGGCTGGGACATTCTGGATCAATATGCAATCACTCTTATTTCACTGAATCTTCCCGTGAGAGACCTCTCTTCTTTTCCCCAATCACCTAATTTGCTAGGTCAGAATGGAAACATTTATTAGGCACTGATATTTTAAGTTATAGCTTTCATAACTCATATCTGTGCTCTCATAGTTCAGAGCTTTCCAAGGTGGCCCTATGTACCTATGCCTCTAGCTTGAGAGAGCTCTTCCCGAATTTGTCAAAAAATGGCTACTGCCAAGCAAAGCAAGTAGGGTTCCACTTGCAGTATCAGACATGTAAGAATGGAGAAAGCTCACAGAGCCAGGTACTTAAACTAAACTCTACTTTATAATAATTACCCTCTCTGATTCATTTCTTCTACTTCTGGGGGAGCTTATCTCCACTTATGCAGTCGCTGGTATGCCCTATCCTAGAGTGACTTGATTTTCCCACAATTCCTGGCCAGTCCCAGGGAAGGACATGTTGCCTAGTGTCCTGGCTGTGGACCTGGAAAAGTCCTTTATTGCCCGGTCCTGCGTCGTCTTTACAATATGACATTACATCACTAACATGAGAATGAATTGCTAGAACTCTTAAAAGCATGCTCTGAACTCTGTCTAGCCTATGAAGCATGACTTGCAAAACTTACTAGGCTGGCACAATTTTTCTTTAAATTGTTTCTTCTATAACCTCTTTCTGAGCTGTGAAATGACAACTTTCTTTAAAACAACAGAACTACTATTACTTACACTCTTACCCACATACTCAGCTGCTTTGGAACGCGCTGACATGTATTTAGAAAAGTATAATTGCTTTAAGAGTGGAAACATTAACATTACATGAATGATGTGATTTACGTAGACATTACTGTATACTTGTGTATGCAAAATTGTTCTTACAGAACTTGAGTAGTAGGCCTGGGTGGAGTTGAAAAAAAACTCCATCGAGCTACGCAGAGATACACTAGCGGGTTGAGTTTCCTGCTGCACCCGTTTGCGTGACGTTTAACGTCACCGGCAATGCGAAGTTGGTCCTCACATTGGAATTCTCACCAGAACAGCACCATGCGGTTCGCATGGGCACGGCCATCTTGTTTTTTTTGCTTGTGGTGCTGGAGCCTACTTTTCTATCGGTCTATAGCTCTCCTATCCCTCTGTTTTAAAACCTATTTCCCCCTAGTTTCTTTTTATTATATTACCTTTTCTCTTTCTCTTTTTATATTTTAACTTTTCTCCTAATTTGTTTTGTGTTTTTGTGACTTTTTAACTTTTTCTTTTTTTCTTTCCTTTTTTTCTCCTTCCTTTTTCCTAATACGTGCTTCCTTATCCCTCCCTCTCCCAGGTCCCAAGCGCAATGGCACCGCAGGGGAGCTGCAGCGCCAGGCCTCCATCTTTCAGCTGCCTTCCTTGCCGGTGGCGACGGTATCAAAGGGTGCTGCCCCACACCATTTTTTCTGAGGTGGAGGTGACTGCCTTGGTGTTTCATTTGCAGCAGGTGGCAGGCCCAGGTCTGGGTATGGCCTCCGAGAGCACCAGCAGTGCTGAGAGAGGGTGTGCGAGGCCATGCTCCGTAGCTCTGGGGTCTGGCGCACCCAGCAACAGTTGACGCACCAGTGGGTTGACATCCTTGATCAGGATATGAACCTGCACGACCTGCTAGGCATGGAGGTTTTGGGGCTCAGTGAGTACAAATTAATTATTAGTTGTGCTCTATGCTAATAGTTTCTTACTAAATAGCAAGCATGCTGCTCACACACAGGTAAGTTAAGTTTACGTTACAAATATAATATTATGTGATCGTCATCTAGACAGGTGCTCAGCGCAACCTAATTGCACTTATTTTTTACGCTTGTTTGGGCTGATTAAGAAGTAATGCAGAGATTCCTCCTGTGTCCTGTCTAAGATAGTCATCATTAATATATTAGTATTAGTGATTTTGCATGTTCTCTCACTTCTCTGTGCCTTTCTTTTTTGTAGCTCATACAGTGGCAATTGCCAAGCAATTTCCCTGTGATGTGTAGTAGTTTTGCATGCATCCAATCTTTGCATTGAGAGATTGAGAATGAGATGAGAATTTTTTTGTAATCCCAAAATGTAGTTTAGGAAATTGGGAATAGAGTTAGGAAATTTGTAATAAGATGGTCCTTGATACTAATATTATTATTATACAGGCCCCCTGAACTTCTGATGTAGAAAGGTAACTGCGTATGCCTTTTCCTTAAAAAAAAAAAAATCTTGGAGAGATTATTCATTAACAGTATACCACTAATGTTTTCAATTTTTTTTCTACATCCTCCAACATCCAGGGGCAGGAGGAGGGCTGTTGTTGAGAAGGGTGAGGCAACTGATGGTCATCCCTTCACAAGCGCCGGGGCAGATGGCTCTGCTGGCCCCAATAAGTCCTCCTGTTGTTGTTAATATTAATATGTATTTCTCTAACTTTTACCGCTCTACAAGTATTTTCTACCTTTTTACTGTGCCTGTCTCCTAATTTTTTTCGAACCCCACTTCAATTTAACTGTTTCGCAAATTCTTCTTATACCTGAATTATCCTATTTAGTTATTTTCTATACTTCAAGTTTCTTTACTTTGAACTGTCTGGCTATGCTAGTATATCTGTAGCTTACATTCTTATACTTTGTCAGTTTCCCTCTCCCCTTATGTATCTTATCTTGTGGAGTGGTGGTAAGGCTCAGACAACACATGTACTGAAGATTGCATGCCCATGTAAGGTATTCTACACATGGTTCGTGAGAAGGATTTATTTTTCTTGCTCCAGCTCAATCATTAATTAAAAAGGAAAAGAAGTGTTTGGGAACATGGTCATGTAATTGCCCGTACCCTCTAATGTTGTGTATGTATTATTAGTATACTGGCAGTTGATGACCATGCACAATGGTTGGAAGTGTGACGAGGATGACCCCATTGCATTATCCAGCCGTGACCATATTTCCTTCATTGACCAATTCTTGCACCTTTTTATTTCTCTTGAAAAACTCAGATTCATCAATAGCTAGCTCTGCCCCTCCATTACCGTTTTTTAACATGAGTACCTGGCTTTTAAAAAATTCCCAAATAACCAAATGCCGACCTGATATTTTGACAGAAAAGAATCCGGAACCAAAATATAACAATGTATTTTTGATTGTATTTTGCTATTACAAAAAAAACAATAGGGGGAGGAGTATGTGGCATCTAAATTGTGTAGCCGCACCAACCACCAGTGCTGGGGCCAGCAGTACTAGTGCTGATATGGCTGCAGGAGCGAATGAGGGGGGAGTCTCTGCTGCGGCAGTGGCAGGCGGTGGTAAGTCCTATTGCTTGATTATTGACAATCAATAATATAGTCACTCCAAGGGTGTACTAGTGTTGTTGACTCACTCGTCAACACCCTCCTTTTCCAAGTGCAGCGGGAGTTAAGTAAGTATTGGGCTCTTCTATATGCAACTCAGCAGACTAAGGTTTGTAAAATGAACTTGAACTATGATGTGTTTTTGAAAATTAAAAGAAGGATGGAAGTAGAATGAATCGGTGAAATATAATATGAGTGAAAAAATGTGTGTGTGGATGAAAGGGTGCATAATAATATTCATATAGGTGAGTGATGAGGAAGATGATAGGATGCATGTGTTGGTGAAGGATGGATGAAAGGGTATATGAGTGAAGGATGCCAGCCCAGGTGGGTGAAAGGGTATGGGTGAAAAGATTCCATGCCTGGATGGGTGAACTGACTCCTCGGTGGGTTAGATTTCTTGGATGGGTGAATGGGTGAAAGTATGCATGGGTGGTTATTGGGTAAATGTATGTTGCCAAAAGGTTAGTAGAAAGCCATGTTTGGAATTTGGATGGTTTTAAAGGCAAAGGACTGGATGAGAGAATGTAAAGCTTATCTTAAATAGTGTATCAAAGGCAAGGGTGAAGAAGAGTTAGAGTACTAGAAGAACACATTTGCAATGATAAATAGATAAATGAATGAAGAAACAAGGGAGCTCTTCTGGATAGGGACATTCTTCTCATCTACTTTACTTGCTTGGAATGGTTTTTATCAAAGGTTTGATGCAAAGGAAGGTAGGTAATTTGTATCTTGGCATCCATTTATAATCACCTCCTTCCTTCACTATGGCCTTTCACTAGTGCCACCCATGATGACCTAACAACTCAATGCTGCAGAATCAACACTGCAATGTTGGTTGTGCAATGTGCGTCTGTCAGCTTAAGTTAATCTAATGTGTCAAACACTTTTCAATGCATGACAATGCTAAAAAATGGTGTGTTTCCCTTTCCTCCTAGTGCCCACTGTGTCAGTTACTTCCTAGTACTTCACTCGTTCAATCTTTCTTGCGTTCTGCCCCAGACTTCAGAATAATTTGAAAAATCCGCCTTTGGGTGCACCACATTTTTCAAGCCAAGTGATAACTATAATTCATAATGGCTTCCATTATGGATTTACTTCTGTTCTAAATTTTCCCTTTCAACATTTGCCAACCACAGTGAGTCACACTACTAGTCAAACCTTAGGCACATGATGAGAATGAAGAGGAATTGATTGATCTGTAAAGTGCGTACTCTACCTACCCATCCTAATCCACTCTCCCTTACCCTGCAGTTGAGTAAATTAAAAAGATTCCTTTCCTTACTGCAAAGAAAATTTATTTTTGGGATTAAATTAGCTATTACATGCGTGGTGGAGGGGAGGGGACAGTGATTAAAGTGATCCATAAGAAAGTGCCTTGATTTTCCTGAATTAGATAGTCTGGGACAATGCGAATATGCCACATATGTTCTATATCCCATTCCTTAAACTTTTCCCTGTTCTGCGGTACATCACTTCTCCCACCACCTACTTATGGCAGACAATATGTCTGCATGATTGATTATATTATGTGGCATATTTCAGTCTTAGTATTCATCAGCCTTGTAGTCCAGGTACAAAGAAGAACAGGACCATTGGAATAAAAAAACTTTCTAGTACAGCTGCCCCAGCTGCAGACAGTAATGAATACGACTCTGGTGTTAGCTGAGCTAGCAATGCCACCATTAATTTAGCACAACAGTAGAGAAAAGAATACTTGTAATCCATAGTGCATATTATGGCTATGACAGTTATCACCTTAAAATTGAATGGCTTGAGGTGACCACCAAATGTACTGCTACTGTGCCACTACACTACATGATTTTAATCAAGTGACTTGCTCAGAACATTGTTTACGATTTCTCTTTTTTCTTTCTTTATATAGCTACTCCTGCTGGTCCACCATTGCTGCAGGAAATAGCAGCCCGGCTGTGGCAGATAAAGCTGGAGGCCATACAGGCTGAGTACCAGCAGCTGGTGGTCCTCAAGGAAGAAGAGGAGGAGGTGGTAGCAGCAGTTGCGGCTGCCAGTACTCAGGGCTCCAGCCAGGTCCCAGTGCCTCCAGCCCAGCATCACCTAAGCTACAGTGTCAGGGCAACCAACCACAGTCACATTCTCCCTGCTGCCCCCCCACCTCGGAGACAGTCTTCCAACACTGCGTCCATTGGTGGCTGGTGCAGTTAGAGCCCTGTCAGGCACGTGTGGAGGGGTTCCTCAGGAGAATCGTGGCCCACCTTTCTTGCGCTCCTCTGTCCCTTTTTTAAACTTTTATTTTGGTGGGTGGGACTTGTTGTGGATGGAGAGGGTGGAAATGGGTTTTTGTAGGACTTTAATTTTTATTTTTTTACACATTGGACAATTGGACATTTTCTTTTCTGAGCATTGGCTGGGTAAAGGGACATTTGTTTAGGGGATAGGAATGGGTCAGTTGTGGGTGGAAGGGGTAGGTATTTATTCATTATTTGTATTAGGGATGGGGTTAAATAAATAGTTATTTAAGTTCTTTGTGCCAAAAATCTTTTTTGGGGTGTTTTACTTCACACTGATACCTTTACACAGCATGTTTTCAAAATGTGCTAATAGTGCATTCCTTTTAGCGCAGCATGTTTTGCAAATCTGCTGATAGTATATTTATGCAGTTAGGTAACCTTGTCCCTATACTCTTCTAGTCTCTGTGATGCATTCTTCAAATTGTGACCCATTGGAGTGGGGCAGAGAGATTTGCCATTGCCAATTATATTGTCTAAACTAAAAGTACAGCAATGCTCCATAATTCTCTTAACTGAATGGATGAAATGAGGGCTACATGGTTTCTCAAGGTACCATGGTGGTGTAGTAGTAGCATGCTTGTGCACTGAACAGCGAAGGCATCGGAAGCGAGGTCCCACTCCACCTATGTGAACTCAAATGAAGATCCTGCACACTGAGATGAGGTTGCTTCTACCTCATACGCCCCACCAAGTGTGAGATTAATCAGTGGTGTAGACTATTAAGTACCACCTCAATCAATCATACAGTGCCGGGGAAGAGGGTTAGGGATTTGATAAATGGATGGGAAAGGGATTTTGGGAAAGGTGTGACAAATAGACAAACACAACACAAACACAATATTCATTTGGGAAATGATCAGCAGCCTGTTGTGGGAGGGATAGAAAACATGAATATATATGACACAGATAACTTTTCATTCTGTCAGCCCCAGTGAGACCCAATTTGTACATATCTAAAAATGTTCGATCAGCTATGTTTGCAAAATAGTACCTATAATTAATCTCGGTATGAAGCTAACACACACAGTTCTAAAAAGAAGAATATTGAAAGAAAAATGATAGTAGTGTGTATTGCCAAATTGGGTGGTGCATCTGCAAACTTCTTGGATTGCCCCGTCAATCTTCTTGAGTGCCTGCCTGAAGCGGTCCAATAAGGTAAGCATGAGTGTTATGGTGCAGGAGAAGAGAAGGCCTGTGGATTGTAAAACAGAAATGAGTATCATCATGATATTGTAGAATCAAGAAGGATAGAATGGAAGGTAAGCTTTATGAGGAGTTGTGTACCAAGAAGAGTCAGAGGTGGCAGAGCAAGAGCAAAGACCTTTGCTATCATCCTCCAACAATCACAGACAAGTGGCAACATGTATCGGGATGATCAAACTCACAACTGTCATGTTCATCATAACATTTAGCCTAGAGCACTGCATAATATGACATTATCATCCATCACATGTCTGTTTCCTTCAGGTTCCTACAACAGCCCCTCCACCCAACCACATACTTTCAAGTTTGAGCCAGCCAGCGGACACACAAAGCAACAATGCATTTCCCAAATTAAGTAATTGACGCACCTCTCACCACCAGTCCACAGATTGGAGCAGGCCTCTTAGACTCATCCTTACATCACCCCGTTGATTTCCATGAAGTTGATGACATCCTTGTTCTGGCAGTTGTTTAAGTTGTCAAATGACACCATGATTCCTTCCATCATACTCCAGACTCTGATTAAAGATTATTATGTCCAACTCCATACCAAGTGCTCCCGAGAGTCACAGTCTCACGACCCAAATGAGATAGAGCGACCTCTAACTGTTTAACAACAAGAGAAGCATTGAGTATTTTTATATTTTCTGGACTAGAATTTTGTGTGTTAGTTAAATGGACTGGTCGAGTCTTCTTTGACAAATGTGAACTAGAAAGCAGAGGACCAGAAAACAAAGAAGTGTGAAAATGCCGGCAAACAAAATTCGGTTAGTGTGAAAAGGGAAGAGGAAAAAAAATCACCTCCAGAATGTTTTTTATAACCCATTAATATTTTTATGCCACCAACATTGTAAATTGATCATGACACAAACACAAGCCAACGTAATATATTTAAACAATATAAACACACGCTCTCACTGTCTGCCACCACTAGACATGATGAGTCACACGAACCATCTCAATTCTCAACATTGAAACAAGTATCCCTCATATCAATTGTTGAGGCATATATATAGCATTACTTACCTGTTCCAATCAAACATAATGGCACATTGCTGATTCGCTTCGATTCAGGAAACTAAACACACATGAGCCAGTAAGTTGTAGATAAAATATCTGGGGCAGTACTGCTAGGGGACAAAAGAAAGAATAGGCACAGAATGGAGGTAGGCATTGTCTCTCAAATCTCCTTGAAGTTATTTTGGTGGGTTTAGGGCTTCTTCAATGCACACTGGCCCAACTACAATTCAGCCATACATGTGCCTAAAACAGTTGCGGTTCATTAATCATTTAGACAGAAACAAACAATATACAATAATAAGGTTTCCATAGCTAGCTACTTTTTATTTCTCAAAGTTGTTCATAGTAGAAAGTATAAAGCTCTATGATGCCCCAGGTCTAGTCACAGAAGTAGAGTTTATCCTCAAACTCAGGTAGTTCACCCAGAAGTTGGCCAGCTAACACACTACCATGACCTGAGTCTGACCAATCATCACCCTAATCCACCTCCTGCTGTACTCCAGGTATAATTTGGTGGTATAAAGTGCTGAATCACTTTGTTCATGGTCAATCTCTCGGCACTTTTGGGCAAGAGACTGGTCCTTCTCACTGTCACAGGTGCACTGAACACACCCTCAGCAGACACAGTGGCTACAGCACAAGCCTGATACTTTATTGCCAGCCTGCTGAGCACTGTCCATTGCTGCCTCTTCCCATACCAATACACCAATGGGTTTTGATCCAGATAGACCTCTGTTGGGTCATCCAGCTAGACCTGGACCATCTGCTCAATAGTCATTGGTGCGCCACCTTGCTTGAGCCTTCACCTCTGCAGTAGACCTAAGCCCTGCCTTTAGAAACCAATCAATTGCAGGTTTTGGGGCTGCTGCTCCTGTTATTGTTGCTGGTATTGATTTTGGCTGCTGTGAGCCAACAGCACTGTTTGCAGACTCTAAGGAAGCTGTAGCTTATGCCCTAGAACTTCTGCCCATGAGTGGGCCTCTAATATCCAGTTGCACTTTTTCTAGGTCGCTGGCTTGCTCAGCAATCCATGTTTTGTAGGTTAAAACATCCACATCTGAATTGTACTGTGCGTCAAGAATTGTGGCACAGATGTAATGTTTGTATGATACTATGGCCCTCATTACAACTCTGGCGGACGGGGGAGAAGTGGCGGTAATACCGCCAACAGGCCGGCGAAAAAAAAAATGGAATTATAACCATGGCGGTTACCGCCATGGTCATCTGCCACTTCTCCACTCCGACTGCCAGGGCGGTGATGACCGCTGGGCTGGAGACTTCGGTCTCCAGCCCGACGGCCGTCACCAGACCGCCAGCGGTATCACAACCCTGCATACCGCCATCGATTTCGGGTGGTTTGGAACCGCCACAAAATCCATGGCGGTAAGCACTATCAGTGCCAGGGAATTCCTTCCCTGGCACTAATATGGGTCAACCACACCCCCCTCCCCCACCCCTGAGTCCTCCCTCCACACCCCCCAACCCCCTGCCACCCTCCAAAGGTGGCAGGACCCCCTCCCCACCCCTACCCCAACATGCACAGACACACACCCCTCCCCACCCCCACCCTCACCCCCAACATGCACAGACACACACCCCTACACGCACACATAAACTGCAACAACACACACCCGCACACATACAGACATACACACAGACCGACCTGCACACATTTCCCATACACACAACACACCCCTGCATGCATACACGCACTCACACACCCCTTCTACATACTCACACGCACACCCCCATGCACGTACACAACACACAACACCCCTCCACCCCACTCCCCTAACGGACGATCAACTTTCCTTGTCCGTTGATCCTCCGGGAGGGGACGGGATCCATGGGGGCTGCTCCGCCGCCAGCACCCCGTCACCAGGGCACCGTCACACTGAATCATGGAACGTGATTCGGTGGGTGGTGTTCTGATGACGGGGCGGTGGAGGTGGAGCAGCCTCCATTTCCCCGCCGACCGCCAGTATGGCTGCTGGCGGCTCTCTGTCCGAAAAAGGACAGAGGGCTGCCAGCAGTCATAATATGCCGCACGGAAAACCGTCTGCACTGGCGGTCTTCAGCACGGTGGTTCCTCAGCGGTCTTTGAAAAAGTCCGCCGAGGTCGAAATGAGGGCCAATGTCTCTTTGAAGCCTTGTATTAACGGATAAGCGAAGGATTAAGCTCTCCATCAACTTCTGCGCATTTGTTTTTTTTCCATACCTGTGTACGTTTCAGGCACCTCCTTTACCTGTTTCTGCAGCATTTGTATTAATGGGATAGCTTGACCCATGATGCAGTCCTCCTTGCTGACTTCTTGTGTGAAAATTTCAAAGGGAAGTAGCATCTCTGTCAGGCATTTGACCAGGCCCCATTGGTCCATCTCAATGATCATGCCTTTCACAGTTGCATCCCCTCCTTGCATGATATATTCATTGATTGGTCTGTACTGGTCAAACAGATGTTTTAACATGTAATAAGTAGAAATCCAGCGTATTGGCACCTCCTGTACTAGAGCTTTAACTGGCATTCTATTATCAGCTTGCGGGCTTTAAAAGAATGGCTAAAATTAGAACAGATTCTTCTGCATGTGGACAGTAAGTTACTGACTCTAGGTTCTTTTTTTAGGAAGTCCTGTACAATTATGTTTATGCAGTGCCAAATACAGGACCCTGAAATAGCCACCATCTGACATGACCTTAACTATATTACTGCCATTGTCTGTGGCAACAAATCAAACATGAAACCCTCTGGGGTGCAGCCATTCAAAGACTGTGTTGTTAAAGTCATCCAAGATGTTTGCAGCTGTATGAGGTTTCTCCATGGCAAACATAACTACTGTTGCATGCTTCGGAGCACTATTAAACATTTCAGCTGTGTCAACACCTGCAGATATCATTTCTCTAACCCCCACAAAAGAGATCTAGTGTAAAGTGATGCACATGTAATCAGTGGCTTGGCAACTGGTCACATGTCTGTCATCAGGTGGATTGTCTGCAAAGCTTGTCCAACCAATTCCAGCACATTGTGATGTAGTGCTGAAAACGCAACTTTGGCAAAATAGGTCTGGCTGGGAACCTTCCATTTTGGGCAGATAGCCTCCACGAATTCTGGAAAACCCACTGCTTTCACAATACAAAAAGGGACGAGGTCCAATACTAACGTTTTAACCAGCTTCCCATTGTACAAATGTGCTGTTGGGTGATTGCGTTCATACTGTCCCTCCTGCCTAAACATGGCAGTAATAGTAGCCTGGATTTTTTTCTTTGTGGGTGCCACTGACGCAGGCGACTTAGAAGGTGGTGGTAGGCTCTCTGTGTGTCTCAATGGGGCAGCCACTGTAGATACTTGCCTTGGTGTTTCAACCTGACTATGAGTCTTCCTGTGCCATTGCCATGTTGCTGATGTGGGCGACGATACTACTGCACTGCTGGGGACAGGGCTGATTTGTGTAACACAAATGTGACCCTCTTCTTCACCTTCCATCGTGATCGGATCAGATTATCTGCTTTCAACACATTGTTAACACCACTTGCAGTCTTTTTCAGTGGATTGCATGGCGTTTTCTCAAATGGGTTGTTTGGCCTCAGGCTTCCTAGTTTTTATCAAGCTTACCCCAACTAACACTTGCTCAGCAAATGGAGCTTATGACAATGTTTGGCTTCTTTTCACTAACCATAAAGATGTCCCAAACTGGGGAGTTCAGCTTTGTAACACTAATGCCACTTCCAATGTCTGAAGAAGTGGCAGTAGATGGATGTTGTTTTGATGGCGTTTGCCTCTCTGCAGTGCCTTCTTCTACTGAGGTGGGTGTGGAGGATGTAGGTGGCACCCGGGGCCTTGTAAATATGGAAGCTGGTGGAGGTTGTGGTATCACTGCCACATCTCTTGGGGCAGGTTGAGAAGATGGGGTAATGTTTAACTCCAGTAGGGCTTGACTAACATCCATGATGACTGGCTGATCGTCAGACTTATCATCCTCCTCTTCTTCATCCATAACTCTAAGGTTTTCAGGAACCTTCCTTTTCACTCCTTTCCTCTCCTGGCGTGTCTCAGACTGAGGTGGCATCCAAGTGGAGTCCTGATCATCAGAAGGGGGCTTGAGGAAGAAGATGGCGGAAATCTGGAAAACAGTGGATCTTGTGAAAGAGGGGCTTCTTCGGCTTCCTCTGCATAAAACTCAACATCCTGATGTGCTCCTACTTCAGGAGGAACTACTATTGCTGGATGTGGCTGTTGTTGTTCACTGGCCTGAATTCCCAGCAACAATTGGGTACTGCTTTGAGAAAGAGATAAATCCAATTCAATGTCACTGCTTGTCGGCATTCCTGTGGTCAGAGAGATTTCCTCTGTGCCAGACATGGGCTTGGGCCTACTTTGGAATGGGGCTGCTGATGCGGGAGTGGTGCTCCCAGCTTGCTCCCCAGAGGCTGGTGTGGCAGGCACATGTCTTTACCAAAAAAGTTCTGGGATGACATACCAATTTCTTGGCAGCAGCTTTCTTTGGGGCCATCTTGAAGCTGTCAGTTGGCAGTAGCACTTAACTTCACCAGCTGAAGAGATGTCCATGTGGTCATAAGTGTGGTCATGCGTCACGTCGAGCACTGGCCTTCTGTCTGGCAGTACTGTAGATGATGTCTCTTTCTCTTCTTCCACCTAAAAGCAAACATGCAAGCAGAATCAGTGAAACGTGGCATTGATGTTGCAGTTGCATTAGTAGTAGAAACAAACTATATCATAGAATGGTTTCTTAAATGGACATATAACTAATTATGAAATATAGTGCATCAATTTGTAAAAACAACACACCATCATTAATTTTCATTATCATATACAATACAGTCATGAAGGAAAAGAAAGAGCAAAAACTACAACATACAGAATATAACTGATAGATTTATCTGTCTGCATCGAGTTGGCATGTGACACTCAGGGAGGTGCTGCTAACAAATGGAGTAATAATAATTCTTGAATAATGTAATGTTTTGTAATGTAGTGCAACTGTATGCCTATGACAGACATGGGGCTAATGGGGAAAATAGAAAAAATAAAATATAACTTTTAAAAATTGCAATTTATTTAAACATTCGAAAAGCAGGAAAAAGTTTAAAAATATTTATGTATTATTATTATTAGACTGATATTATAAAATGAAAGAAAATAAATGTTTTGAAAAAAATTAGAAGAAAAGGATAAAAAATGTTTAAAATAGATTGCAATTGCTGATGTACTAGGGGAGGGGGGCTTGCATGAAAAACCACAGGGATTTGGGAGGCAAGGAATGGTGGAGATGAAAAATGCAAAAAAAAGTATATAATGAAATACAAAAAAACTGCTCATACAGTACATTTAGTAATAAGTATTGCCCTACTAGGCCTGAATAAACACACAAAATGGCCACCTGCCACGTGGTCAAACAACAACCAGGAAGGAGGCATGGCCACCACAACAAAGAAGAGCACATGCAGGCTTAAACCACACTGGCTGCCTACACAAAATGGCCGCCAGCCACATGGTCAAACAACAATCAGCAAGGAGACAAGGCTGCCACAACAAAGAAGAACACATGTAGGTCTAAAGCACAGTGACTGCCTACACAAAATGGCCACCAGCCACGTGGTCAAACAACAACTAGCAAGGAGGCATGACCACCACAACAAAAAAGAACACATGCAGGGCTACTGGCTGCCTAAATAGAAAGGCCACCAGCTACATTAAACAACAAGCTGGTTGAACAGAAAATAAAAAACACATCTAGGTATAGGACTATAATGTTGAAAAAGGGCACCTGGCTGCATGGCATGGGGAACAAAGACAAACTGTGGCCTATGACAAACACTCTTGCGTACGGGCCAGACAAAGAAAGCATTGGTACAGGAGAATAAAATGCAGATTTGTCAGTATTAGTAATTCCAAAAATGAAAATTAAAGGGGTAAAGTTTTTTACAACAACAACACACATCATACAAAGGCATCAAGTACTATAACCCCCCATACATGGCTTGTAGAAAGAAAAGTGAAATGCCAATGTTTTGTTATCTTTAATCCAATGCCATCCATGGTGCTTCAGTTCCACAAACACCACAAACAGTTGTTTTTCATCAAGCACCCATGACTCGTACTGGGCCTACAGCTGGAAGGCCTATTAAATTATCAGGCTAAGCCACTTAACATTAAAATTCAATTTAATGAATATTGCAAATTTATAAAACAAAACATTGAGAAAATGTAGTGAACTGTTAAACATTTTTCCATGTAGAATAAAAATCAGAAACGAAAATATAACTAGACCACAAATGCAGGCCACCCACCAAAATAAGTTTAAAAAATCAAATAAAACTACAGATAAATCCTGGGGCATGCCCTCTTGCCCTCTATCAAATAAACAAGTTGAACAACACTCTTATTCAAGTGTTTTTTAACTTACTTGTGAAAACTCAAATACAATAGTCCTTAAATCCAATGATATTGGTATCTAGGTGACAAAAAAGTGATCCTTCCAGTTCAAAATCCAAATGAAAAGTGACCAGGAGATGGACAAAGTGGTGGGCAGAGCCTGCTAGTCAGGAACAGGCAGTTGGAGTCTCTGGGGCATGTCCTGTTGCTGGGGAAAAAAAGTACTCCTTGCACAACAATATCAACGCAAAAGTTGAATTAGAGAAAATTTTTCACTCAAAGTTGTAGATTTTTGCTGCTTCAGCTTTGCCAGGTTGCAGCAGCAGTCAATGGTGCTCACTCGTGCTCGCCTACATCAAAAAGGATGCGCTGACAGTCGTTGGTGTGGCACTAACTCTGGCAAGTGTGTAAAAAAATCTCATTTGTGATCACGAGAGCGCGGAAGTCTTTCGTCTCACATCTCACACGTGCAAAATGACAGAAAGTGTGCACCAACTAGGGGAAAAACGGAAAAAAAACTCTGCTATACTGCGGAGTGTGGAGTCTATTGGTAACACCATGTTCTCCACGGAACGCAGAGTTGCCGAATTCCACAAACTCCTCCAGCGGAGAAGAGTTTTCCTACAGGCCTACTTGTAGCAGAACACATACAAGCATTGCAGACCATACGAGAGAGCTGAGATGACCACTGTGACTGACCACTAGTTCTTGCCATTACTTCTGCTGGAACTGAGAGGATACACAACTAGAGAGCATTCGCTGAATGATATAGAGGGCATGAGCTGATGTTTTATAGTAGCTATACTGAGCTTCTAGTTTAAGAAAGTGGAATCAAGCTTAGAAAAAACTTGTGGGAGCTCCCTAGTTGACCAGCTATTAGCTAAAACAGAGTATAAATTTCACTGCAGAGTTTGGATTGAGTCTTAGAGAGAGTTGATAAATTGTTTCAGAGTAGTATGACAGCTCCAAGTCCACTAGACAGATAACTGTGAGAATCTTCATTAATGTAGCAGACTGAACATTCTGTTCCAAACTTTCCCAGACTTAGAAGACAGAATTATTCAAACATATTACATTTGTGTAATTTGTATTACATTTGTGGGATGAAGTCAAATTGAGAAAGGACATTTTCAGGACACTATTTATGTGTGATTCTGTAACTTGAGAATTTGTGACAAAACTATATTAAATCTATAATAAATGATTTGAAACTAAAAACTCACTTTATTGACCCTAGAAAAACTCATTTTGTAAATTGACTAATTATTATTCAAGCTTAAGGATTCTCCAGCCACTCTTAGATAAAGATCTATATTGAGATCTCAGTTAAAGTAACTAATGGGGCCCTGAGCCCAGCATGAACTTCTGGTAGCAGAGGGAAGGTTGAGTGCTAGAGAGAAAAATCAAGCTGCAAAAAAATAAAAAAATATGTTAAGGGTTAGATGAGAGATAGAATAGAAGAATGCTTGAAGTCTGATTTTGGAAAGCAGATGAAGAATTAGTCAGTGGTGGCCACAAATGGCAGTTGCTGAACCAGACAAGACTTTAAACGGACATAAGTATCAACAGGGCTGTTCCATCGACAAGTATAAAATGTTTGTGTGATTGTTTTAGGAAGAAAAGAGGTTATTGGACCAAGAAATAGCCTAAGATCCTGAGAAACATAATATAGAAGATAGAGTTAATTGTCTTCTAAGGTAAAGTGGAAATCGTGAGACGTCATTGAACAGGAATTGGCGATTGGGGAACCTGATGCGCAAAAGTAACTTGTTGCTAATTGGGAGATATCTTACAAGTCGAGAACACATTCAAATTAATTGTAGATTAACTTAATAAACTTTTCTTTTAAAGAACAATCTTGCTCAGATGGATTGAGAGACTATCCTCTAATTTATTACAGACAAAGCAGACAAAAATTGTGTTAACTTTGCATATTTAGTGGTTTTTCTGGTAAGAACAAAGAGAAATTGCATAGGAGGGGTAGCTGCTGCAAAGAGAGATTTGTGACATAGGGTGCTGGGTTGTTATTGGTTGGATGGGGAAGGTTCTCGCTGGGATCGATGGAAGTTCGACAGAGAAGAGATTCTGTTTATGATCACAGCAATTAGCCTAAGTTTTGATAACAATGAAGATTTTAAAATCAATACGACGATTGGTAAGAGGAGATGTGTTGATTCTGGTTGGAGAGGGAGAAGACAATGCCCCTTAAGGACACCAGGCCATCAAATGGTGGTTGAGAGGGCATTATATATATGTTTCTGGTTTTGAGAATGGAGCAGAATTACAGAAAAGGAGGTTGAATTGAGGTTCCCGAGATGGGAAACTTTTAATTTCACAATACTAAGATGTTTGAGAGAAATGTTGTGTGATTTAAGCCTGCCTGCTAGACACACTCAGTTTGAAGCATTATGCAAACGGGAGAGAATGGCTTTAAAGCATGAAATGGAAAGAGACATTAGACGAACAGGAAGAGTAGTGAAAAATTATGAGGCTGCAGTTTGGGACCAGAAAGCACAAATTTGGAGAATTTGGGGCGAAGGAGCAAGGTTTTGTCCTATGTGTATAAAGCAAGAAGAGAGAAAACTTAGGGAAGAGGAAACACCTCCTAGAAAGAAGTTTAAGAGGGAAATTAAGACGCAGGTAGAACAAAAAGCAGATACTGACACTGATTCTGGGACGAAATATTGGAGGAAATGTTATCAACTCGTCCTCCTCTGTATGATGAATCCTCTGAAGGAAGCAATAGAAATAGTCTAACAAATGCAACTGCTCCTGTGGATCCTGAAGTGTCACGGCTTACTAGCCAAATGCAAACACTCATGCCTGTAAATACACTATCAGGGTGGAACAGCAGATACCGTCACAAGTATTAATAGCCCAACTGATTGCTCCACAGTCTGTTGCCATGCAACCCTTGATACACCAAGCTATAATTAGTACTTCTGCTCAGGTCAGAACTTCTCAGTTCATATCTCCATCTGAGGTGTCAGTTTGGCAGGTTACGGTGACTCTGACTTCTGGGTTAGTATCACAGCTAACAGGATCTACATAGGCTACGCCAACTGTAGAGACACAACAGACTTCAGGGGCTAATGCAGAGAGCAGATTTATCCCAACCTCATAGAATTCACAAATTATGGATTGGACTCCACCACAGAATGTTATGACCTTAATAGGGGGAACTTGATTTGTCTTTACGATACAACCTAATCAGGCAAAGGCAGTAACGAGGGAAGGAAGAGCTCTAGAATGGATACAGGAAGCTATTAAAAAGTATGGAAAACAGATAAGCAGAGAAACTGAGAACTAGCACCAGCATAGTCAGTGCCAAGCCACATCCAAAAACCCAAAAAGAGAAATTAATAAACATTCCTCAGTTAAAAGTAGAATTAGAAGAAATCTTAAGAGGGTGCTTAAACACTGAGCATATTGAACAATACCAAGAAAAAGAGTTAGTCTGTTTATGTAAGGAAATCGCCAGAAGAGCAACACAGGTGCATGACCACTTGACAGAACTAGCAAACAAATACGACATAGATATTTAAAAAATTATGCCCCTTCAGAGAAGTTTTAGGAGACAGCTAGATGATAATTCATTTGGAATCTTACCAAATTGGTGACATGTGTATGCAGATGGAGTGAAATGGAAAAGAAAAGGAAGCAGGCAGGGGAAGTTGAGGAGAAAAATAAAAATAAAGAGCAATCAGAAAAAAAGAGACTACTTCTATATATCACTATATATCCCTTGAGAGAAACACCAAGTGAGACATTTATGCATGTACCATGGAGCATAGGTGATCTTTTATTATTTACTAATAATTTCCCAAAATTGAGAGACATTCCAGTACTCAGGTTAAAATGTTTGTGAAATTGTCAAAGGTATTGTGGGTCGATTTTAATGCCTCTTTTGATATAGTGGTGCCAAGTGATTTGTAGGCTGAATGTAATACAGCAATTCAATTGCCAGCCTCAGAGGTAAGTTGTTACAAATGTACCGTCTCCTGTAATAATGGCAAAATACAACAAAGCAATTGAATTTTTGAAGAGGATGATTCCTCCCAAGAATCTGAATTGAATCGAAGGCAGCAGGAACTCAGGAAGACCATACATGAATTCTCTGAACGATTGATCAAGGAGACATAAGTATCTTTATTACAACGTTTGTGTTTGGTTTGAGACGTGAAATTTGTCAACAAATACATCAGAATGTCCTTTGTTGGCAGACAAAGTAATTGGTTGAGATTTTGAAATATGCACAGTACTGTAGTGATGAACGGGAAATGAAGGAGAGAAAGATGAAGGAGAAATTCATGCTAACTCAGACTAAGTTAGCACAGCAAGGATTTCAGAATTCTTCAGGTGTTGACAATGTGACAGCTATTCAGGAATTGAGAGGGGTGATGCAGACAGGAAATCAGATATTACCAGGAAAAAGAAGGGGTGTTACTATAGATTCTGGAACAAGTGTTGATATTGCAACACCAAAGATGACCGGCTGTCACATGTGCATTAAGGCGGCGCATTTGGAAGTGAGAATGTAGATTAAATCCTGATAGGAATCATGGTAAAGAGGTGAATCAGATCCAACAATCAAATGTCACTAAATGACAAGTTCAAGCTCCTATGCAGAATCATTATCAATTGATGCCCATGCCACAACCCCCTGTTATTCAGCCTAATGTGAATGGACCACAAATTAAACAAAATCAACTGCCCCAAATGTCCATAAATGTAACCCAAAATCCTGAAATATTATCACAATTCCCAAAGTTTGATGAAAATTAGGTATTGGGTCTAGACACGTCACAATGACGGTGCATGAGAGGGGAGGCAGATTGCATGCTTGGTGAAATATTAGCGGTAGACTAGAGTGGACCATAATTAGATCTGTCTGGGATGTTACCGGTTCCGACATTGGATTAATAAAAGTAGTTGAGCCAGTACAAGTAAAGGTTAAACCAGGTGTGATTTTCCCCAAAACATCTTCTTACCCAATGACACCGGAGACAATAGCAGGAATTACACCCCTGATAAAGTAAATGTTGGAGAAGGGAATATTAAAAGAGCTGATTGGGAGTCTATGCAATTCACCAATCATGGGATTACATAAACCAAATGGCAAATATAGAATAGTACAGGATTTGAGAAAAATCTATGAAATCGTAATCCCATATTGTCCTGTGGTACTGAATCCAGCCACCATATTTTATCAGATACCACGTATGGCTGAATGGTTCATTGTGATTGACCACTGTATTCCTTTCTTCTCTATACCTGTACACGAAGACAGCCAGTTCCTATTTTCCTTCATGTTGCAAGAGAAGGTGGTGCTGTGTCGCACAGATCTATTCAGTGAGTCCGTCACTTTTTAATCAGATTTATTTTAAATTTGGAACCTTTGAAATTGCCATGTAACTCAGTCTTGACTCAGTACAGTGATTATCTACTGATCGCATCTAGTACAGAGAAAAAATGTCAGGAAGACTCCATATCATTGCTGAACCATCTAGCTGAAAACAGACACAAGGTGTAACCACAAAAATTACAATATAGTCAAAAAGAAGTACAGTAATTGAGACACATAACTGAGAAAGGGACAAGGAAGATGTCCAAAGACAAGATACAGATGATACTGAAAATGAATACCCCAAGGACACAAAAAGAGGTCAGGATGTTTCTAGGAATGGTTGACTACTGTAGACAATGGATACCCAACTTTTCCCTTGGGGTGAAAGCTTTGTTGAAAATGATCCACACGGATATTACTGATCCAATTCCATGGAACAACAAATGCATCAAGGCATTCCTAAAACTGAGAGAAAATCTTTGTCGCACACCTGCATTGTGAATGCCAGATTATACTTAAGAGTTCATTCTGTTCTGCAGTGAGTAGGAAGGGTGCGCTCTCGGTGTTAACCCAAATTCATTGACATTAAAAAAGAACAATTACATACTTTTCTGTGACTCTCAATCCTGTAGCAGTCACTTTTCATGGATGTCTAAAAGCGATGGCCACAGTGAGTGCTAGTTCCGAAAACTGTGAAGACATTGTGATGGGATTTCCTTAGACTGTATGGTCCTGCATTTGGTTGAGGTGTTACTAACCAAAACTAAAATGCAGCACCTCACAAATTAGTGACTTACCAAATATGACCAAATGTTATTGTCCCAAAGCATTGTGGTCCTAAAAATATGTCATGTCTTGAATTCCAGTACTCTGTTGCCAATACCTGAAGGAAAAAATCTGATCATTATGAACATGATTGTCTTGATGTCACGGATTTGTGCACCAAACCCAGGCCAGACATAAAAGTTCAGCCTTTTATTAGTCCAGATTATGCACTTTTTGTGGATGGCTCATGCTTAAGAACCAATGAGGGATGCTTAAGAGCAGCGTATGCAGTCTGCACTATACAAGAACTAGTGGAAGGATCATGGTTAAAGGGAACTACATCTGCTCAAGTTGCAGAATGATTGTTTTACCAGAGCCTGCAAAGGAACCAATGGAGTGATAGTGACAATCCGGATCCGGATTCCGCAGAAACCACAGCACCGAGACTGCACTCATTGCTGCCACAGACGACATTAGGACTATGCTCGACGAAGGAGAAACAGCAGCACTGATCCTCCTGGACCTCTCCGCAGCTTTTGACACGGTATGTCATAACACTCTCCGCACACGCCTCCACAATGCTGGAATCCGTGACAAGGCACTCGACGATCTAGTAATTTCTATCAGGCAGAACCCAGAGAGTCCACCTCCCACCGTTCCTGTCAGAAGCCTCCAGAATCATCTGTGGCATCCCCCAAGGATCTTCACTCAGCCCCACGCTCTTCAACGTTTACATGGCCCCCCTCGCCAACATCACACGAACCCACCACATCAACATAGTTTCCTACGCAGACGACACTCAGCTCATCCTCTCCCTCACGAAAGACCCTACAACTGCAAAGAACAACCTCCACAACGGACTTCACACCATCCCCAGCTGGATGGATCAAGCCACCTCAAGTTAAACACAGACAAGACAGAAATCCTCATCTTTGGCACCAACCCCTCAGCTTGGAATGACTCCTGGTGGCCCACCTCCCTAGGAACCGCGCCCTCACCCACCACCCACGCATGCAACCTAGGCTTCATCTTGGACCCCACACTTAGCATGACCCAGCAGGTCAATGCCATCTCCTCTTCCTGCTACAACACTCTCCGCATGCTGCGCAAAATCTTCAAGTGGATTCCCGTTGAAACCAGGAAAACTGTCACCCACACCCTGGTCAGCAGCCGATTGGACTACGGAAATGCCCTATATGCAGGAATAACAACCAAACTCCTAACAAAGCTGCAAAGAATCCAGAACGCATCCGCCCGCCTCATTCTGGACATCCCATGCCGCGACCACATTTCCCCCCACCTCAGAGACCTTCACTGGCTACCAGTATCAAAGAGGATCACCTTCAAACTCCTCATCCCCGCACACACGGCCCTCCATGGCACAGGCCCAGCCTACCTCAACGACAGACTCACCTTCCACACCCCCACCCACAATCTTCGCTCCGCCAGCCTCGCCCTCGCCTCCATCCCCTGCATCTGCCGCACCACTGCCGGAGGAAGATCCTTCTTTCACCTAGCCGCCAAGACCTGGAACTCCCTGCCGCTCCACCTTCGCCAGACCCAAGACCTCTTGACATTCAGGAAACGCCTCAAGACATGGCTCTACGACCAATAGCTCCCCCCCCAGCGCCTTGAGACCCTAACGGGTGATTAGTGCGCTCTATAAATCCTTGATTGATTGATTGATCTTCACAGACAGTCAGTACTGGGTTGGTGTCACCCATTATTATGGGCAATTGTGGTCACAGCAAGGTTTCATTATGTCAGCTGGAATGCCTATTTGAAATGGGCAACAAGTGAATGATCTATTGGAGGCTTTACCAGAACCCATTCAAAAAGCCGTTATAAAATGTGCAGCACATAGGAGTGACTGTAGCTATGTCACCATCGATAACAGGTATGCTGATGAAGTGACACATTCCTATGAGACTATGACATGCAATTTGTACACAAGGGAGGTGTATTTAGAGGGGAGACGTGGCGCACCAAGGAAAATTTACCAACATTGAGTTCAAACTGGCCAACATGTCTACAACGGTGCACTACTATGGGGAATACACCCTAACCCCAAATGCTGACTGTAACAAACAGTCAATATTCCTATGCAAATGCAGAGGCACCCGTTGACCTGAAGTACATTCCCTAAAAAAACTCTTGTTTCTATTATTCGGATGTGTTACTATAAGTGTACATAGAGCAACAACTATAGAAATTCAGTAACTATTTAATATACACTTCAATAGAAATATCACATACCATGAATTCCTTATTATTTTTACTATTTAATTTTTAATATTCACTCAAACATACAAGATTCCCCCAAAATGTTAATTGGTTATTTCGAAAATCCAACATCACCAGTCCATTTCCTTCCAAGTAAACTGGATAAACTAAAATTGTTCCATTGATTTCCGAGGTCCATTTAACTCAAACACAAATGTTCCTGTAATCCTTTTCATCTCCTCTAGTTCGAGTAGAAATCCAAAGTAAAACAAAATGTCCAAATTCCTTGCAACGACCTCACAGCCAACACGTGTTTCGTCACTTGACTTCCTCAGGGCTGGAATATAGTTGCTTCTCTTAATAAGTTTTTCTGGAACCCAAGAGTCATCATAAAGACATAAAATATATTCAATCTAATTGTAATGAGTTCATTCACAAATACGTAAAATATGAGTGCCATCGTGAATACCAATGTCCGGAAGAATTGTGGATTAATTAGTATCAAATAATCCAAACATGATCCAAGACTATTCAAGTATTAGTTTGTGAAAACACCCAAAAGGTGACTCCCCTTATCATGCACTCAAAGTCACAGTGTCGTGAAGTAGAAAATAAAAGAGGTATTTATGCTTTATAAAACTATTAAATTACGAAACCAAGGAAAGAGAGAATTTAAAATTAAGCTATAGCCCATTTGTTGTCACGTTACAAATAGACAAACGAATACACCCAATATAGACAAAAAATAAACCGAAAGATTCAAGCCAATCGTATTTTACCTCCAAATATTCCACAATACAAACTTAGTAATTTTACCAACAAATTGCGCACCCGCAGTAAAAATTAGTCTGCAAACTGCCTTTCCACTCGACCAAAACATAGCTCACAAAGAAATAACCTGTAAGAAAAGGGTTTTTGTAAGCCATAACTTTCTAGCCCGTCGTGACCAAACTCTTATTGATGCAACAAATTGGCAAAAATTAAATATACGCTTCCCCATTCATATTCCTAAGAGTTGTCACTAAACCGTGTCCATAAAGGACCGCCTATTATCATTTTATGCCCACGGTGTTCAAATACCAACTGGAGTAAATATATCTTCACGTATTACTCCGAGACAGTCACGTCAACAAAGACGTGGCATATCATTAATCCGCATCTAAAAATGCCTTACCGCGTACCTTATTCCCGGACATCAAAAGACCGATCGAACGCAAACAAACACACTCCTGTGTGTTGTTACCAGTAAACGTGTTGACGCCGTGCACGGTGTGTCTATAATCCGCCATTGAAATATCAGCCCTCAACAAAATAGAGAAAGAACCACTCCCCTTGTGTTACATTAAACATAAACAAAGGACTACAACCGCCAGTTAGTCTTCCCAAATATACACTGCTCCACCAAAATAAACGATGGACTATTAATCTATCATTCTACATGAAAAAGGGACTATATCTCCCTCTTCATTATCAAACACGCATTGTAAATAAAACCTAATAAAAACAAAATCCTACACAACTCATTGTTTAAATTTATATAACCATTCAACCATACAATAATGTGTAATCAACACTCTTTTACATCACTGCCCCATTTATTTATACCATGACAACAAACAATTGTTTCTAAAGTAAATAAGAAGAAAATCTGAAGAAAATGTATTATTAAAGAACCAATCAGAGGAAAGAAAAGAGTAAATTTAAGAGAATGCAAGTTAAGGTGAAAAGAGAATTATTATGAAACAATCCCTAATTCCACTACACATATTCTCCACCAAAAAGTGTTATGGTTACAGATGAATAATTATTCGTTCCATACCGTCCCTTAATGTGACGAGATAATTAACATTCAATAATCAATCTTTGTACAGTTCATTCAATGGCATAATAACATATACCGTACCCAAAACAAGTCACATCATATTGTAATATCATATTTGAACATGCTGCTTCTAAGAATGTAACCAAGAATCGTATAAATCACTATATTTAAGCCCCCAGAAAATAGTCCAATTCCCTATCTGAGTTTAATCCGTCTTCCACTGCCCTTAACCGCATTATCCACATTGCTTCTCTTCTTCGTAACGTTAATTCCCTATTCCCCCCTCTCTGGTGTTTTAATACCTGTTCACATCCAAAGAAAGTAAAACCAACTCTTGTGTTTTGAAATTCACAATTGATCATATGCGCTACCACTGGGTATCTAATATCCTGCTGAGCCAAAGCTCTAGCATGTTCTCCAATTCTTACTTTTAGAGGTGGAATTGTACTACAGACATAATATCTCCCACTCTTACAAACCAAAACATAGACCACAAAAGGAGTATTACAGTTCATACTTGACCTAATGGGAAATGTTTCACCCAATAAGTTAGAAAACTCTTTCCGCCCATGGAAGGCCCATTTGCAAAGTCCACAATCTCCACATCTATAAAATCCTACTCCCTGTGTTCGCAACCAATTGGCCTTGGGGACAGTTTTAGGAAAGCTTGGCCTAAGAATCTCTTTCAGTGACCTACCCCTTCGAAAAGTAAAAATAGGTTTCCTAGTTAAAAATTCAGTCATTACTTCATCTCGAAGTAAAATATGGCAATGTTTAGTGGTATATTTTTTCAAAATCCCAGTACTACCTGTAAAATCTGTAACTAGTCTCACTTTATCTTCCTTACGCTCACGGACACTTTTATTTCTTGATGTCAACGTTAAATGTTGCGGGACATTATTCTATTTTGTGCCTTACTGATGATACTGTCACTATAACCTCTAATTTGAAAGCGATTGCCCATTTCTTCAATGCACTTCTCAAAATCCATGTCATTACTACAGTTCCTCCGTGCCCTAACCATCTCACCATAAGGAATTGACTCTATTTGATGTTTGAGATGTGCACTTGCCGCGTGTAATACTGAATTGCAAGCAGTAGATTTCCGAAACAGTTTGCTCTCAATACGACCATTTTCTATGTACAATTCAATATCCAGAAATTCTATGCAAGTCGTACTATAATGGCACGTAAACTTAACATTCATATAATTTGAGTTTAGGTAATCAACAAAATTCAGTAATTGGTTGACATCCCCTGTCCATAACATTATACAATCGTCAATATAACGTCCCTAAAAAAGGGTATAAGTCTGCCAATGAGCAGCTCCTGGACCCCAGACCCACCTCTCCTCAAACCAGCCCATAAAGAGTCCTGCATAAGAAGAGGAGAATCTGGAGCCCATGGCCACCCCTTGTTTCTTTCTAAACCAATCATGTTCAAAGATGAAAAAATTGTTCTCAAGAATTATGGAAATCATTTCCAACAACATCCTCGTGTGTTGCCACCTATTCACAGGTTGCTTATTCAAAAAACACTCTGTAGCTTCCAGACCCACATTATGTTGAATACAGGTGTATAGAGAGACCACATCTAAGGTGACCAATAACATACTGTCCTCCCATTCCACATCATTAAGAATACTCAAAATATGCATTGTATCCTTAATGTACGATGGTAAATTTTGTATTCTGGACATTGGTATTCACGATGGCACTAATATTTTACGTATGTGTGAATGAACTCATTACAATTAGATTGAATATATTTTATGTCTTTATGATGACTCTTGGGTTCCAGAAAAACTTATTAAGAGAAGCGACTATATTCCAGCCCTGAGGAAGTCAAGTGATGAAACACATGTTGGCTGTGAGGTCATTGCAAGGAATTTGGACATTTTGTTTTACTTTGGATTTCTACTCGAACTAGAGGAGATGAAAAGGATTACAGGAACATTTGTGTTTGAATTAAATGGACCTTGGAAATCAATGGAACATTTTTAGTTTCTCCATTTTACTTGGAAGGAAATGGACTGGTGATGTTGGATTTTCGAAATAACCAATTAACATTTTGGGGGAATCTTGTATGTTTGAGTGAATATTAAAAATTAAATAGTAAAAATAATAAGGAATTCATGGTATGTGACATTTCTAATGAAGTGTATATTAAAGAGTTACTGAATTTCTATAGTTGTTGTTCTATAGTAACACATCCGACTATGACATGCACTTACAAAGGATCATACATGACTGGAAATCAGGAAGGGAGCCTTCTTTCAATGATTGTAAGAACAGCAGACAATGTGGATGAACTGAGACGAATGCAAAAGAATGCATCGATTGAGGAAAAGCAAAGTTGGATCAAAGCAGGGTGTAGAATTGACGACAATAATGTGGGGGTTTCTTTAGAAGGACAATCAATATTACCCGACAGTTTACTGATTCCAATGACACAACATCTACATGGTCAGGAACATATAGGTAGGAATTCCATGATTAGAACATTCAAGCAGTATTGGTACAACCCACAATTCAGAATGCAAGTAGAAAAGGTCTGCAGTAGATGCACTGAATATCAGCAAACTAATGTTGGCAAAAGAACACACATTACATTAACTCATGTAGACAAATCAGGAGGACCCTTCAACAAGATGCAGATGGATTTTATTGAAATGCCACCTTCCAATGGGTTGAGGTACTGTTTGGTGATTGTCTGCATCTTTCCCCGGTGGGTGGAAGTTTATCCAACAAGAAGGAATGACAGCTTAACACTGGCCAAATTACTTTTGAGAGAGTTGATTCCAAGGTATAGTATGCCTGTTTCGCTGGAATCTGATTGAGACACTCGCTTTAATACTGAGATTATAAAAATGCTGTGTGCAGCATTGAGGACTGATCAGAAACTTCATTGCAGTTACCATCCAGAAGCCTCCGGAATCACTGAACAAATCAACTGAACTATTAAATCAAGATTAGACAATGTCTGTGCTTCAACATCTTTAGAGTGGCCAGATGTCTTGCCCCTAGTCATGATCAGTTTAAGAAACACACCAGATCAAAAAACTGGGCTGTCTCCTCATGAAGTGTTGTTGGGGATAGCTATGAGATTTCATGCAGTCCCAGCAAATGTGCTTGTGAACATAACTGGTGACATGGTACTCAATTACTGCAAAGGTCTGGCTGATATGTTCTGTGTCTCAACAGGTTGAAGCTACAACCGAGAACCCAGGTCAAAAACTGTGCCACAATCTAAATCCTGGAGACCTGATTTACATTAAGAAGTATGTGAGAAAGCCCTATTTAGAGCTTCGTTGGAATGGCCCCTTTCAGGTAATTCTGATCACCAACACTGCAGTAAAGTGTGCTGGAATTCCAAATTGGATCCATGACTCTCACACTTAGAAGGCAAGGAGTCCAGAAGAAGAAATAGAGCCTAGTGCTTTGGTGTACGTGCCCCTGAATGATGCGTGAGAAAAAAAAACAGTGGTCAGAATCAGCAAAAAGAAAATTGGGGAGAAGAAACTCCAACAGGTGAACTGGTCCAATTGCCAGACATCCCACAGAGTGGCAGCAACTATGCAATCCAGACTGTAATTGTGGGAAGTCAAGTTTCAGAAAGCAAGGCAGAAGCACCAAGTGAACTTGAGGACAAAGGAGAAGGTACACATTCCAATAGTAGAGACAGTAATAAAAGGACAGTGACTGAAATCTGGCAGAGGAATGCCAAAAAGAAACAAACATTGAGTGTGGACAGTAATCTACCACTACTGGAAACGATCAGTGAAGAACAAGAATCAAATAGTTTTAGTGAAACAGAAGGATCATCATGCACACTCAGAAGGTCAAAAAGAACACAAGTACCATGCTGGAGATATTCATCACCTGAGTGGACATACTATCTTGGACAAATATTGAACATACCAATCTCTGAAATAATTGAATGGAGCACAGAACACCTTGAACTCCTATGTAAGGACAAAAAACTCCACAAAGAAAAAGAGACATTCAAGAAGACACTTACCTAGAGCAGAGATTAACAAGAATCCATTTAGGGATGACAATTGGGAAGATGACTGAGTTGGGTTAGGGATCGCCTAACGAAATTTGAAACTAAAAACAAAAGGATTTTGTTTCTTCTTTCTCATGCTGTTACTAACAGATTGTTTTCGTAGTAGATCTCGTTGTAGGTAAAATGTGTACTGCAACTAGAGTCAGAGTTAAGATGTTCTTAGGAACACTCCTTATACTAATAGTATTAATAGCTGTAGCAATTTCCTTAGTGATCCATTTCACACCAGAAACTGAGAGGACGATATCTTTACTACAGAATGCAACACGTCAACCACAATAGACAAAGACAGACTGAAAACAGACTGAAAACATTATTTGTAGATTATATGAAAGATGATTATGTGATGAATGTTTATTCAAGATTAGTGCAAGAATACACTAGAGCTTTAGATGCTAAGAATTATGGGGGTCATTACAAACTCGGCGGGAAAACCTGCTGAGTTTGTTGCTGACGGTTAACAGAAGGCCGCCAGTGCGCAGAACCCCCCGCCGGCCACATTGCGAACATCCAGCTGGACGGCAGGTGGAAACAGTGTTTCCGCCAGCTGACCCAGCTGGATGCAGGGCCTGAACATTGACGCCGGCTCCAAATGGAGCCAGTGGCAATGTAACAGTGTGGCAGGTGCAGCAGTACCTGTCACGCATTTCACTGCCTGTAAATTGGGCAGTGAACTGCGCAATGGGGTGTGCATGAGGGCCCCTGCACTGCCCATATCAAGTGCATTAGCAGTGCAGGGTCCCCCAGGGGGCCCGAGTCACCTATTCCGCCAGCCTTGCTGATGGAATCACACTCATTATCCTGCAGGCAGCACTGCTTGCACCGCTGCCCTGGCGGATCAGAAACGCCACCACCACCAGGCTGCATTTCATATGTGCGGTTCAGCCACTTTCATTATATGGCAGTCTGGACCGCCATGCCGGTGGTAGAAATTACCGCCACCGCTGGATGGCGGTCCAGACCACCATGTTCATAATGACCGCCTATGTTTGTGCACACATGCCTTCTTCAGAAGATGAATAAGTATCATATCATCACATACCACTCATGGTGCTTTCAAAGTACCTTTAAAGAAAGAATTTACACCCAAAGCTGGAGAAATGGAGACAGGTTGGCATTATTTTAGACCCTTTTATTCTATAAACACTGTTAACGCTCATGAGAGAAATATAGCATGTAAAATTAATTGACAAGAAAAAGTTTTTATACATATGTTAGAGGAGAGGAATGAAAGGCTCACAAAAGCTGAAAACAACAAAAAATGATGCACAGGGTGGAAGTAAGAAGAAGATGAATACAACAAAAAGATGACTGCACCTAAATTATGACTGAATGAGAGGTTGATTGGAAAGATATGTGTGTATAAATGATGAATGCAAGGAAAAAAACACATTAGTGGGAAATAGTAAGTGTGAACACACTTTTGAATTATCAGGAGGTGAATGGCAGATCTTGCAAGAGGATGATCCAACCATACCAGGATTATGTTTTATTTGTGGAAAGAATGCTTACTTCAAATTGCCTGTATTTTAGAAGGGAATATTTAGGACTAATATTCCCCAAAATGTATCATGTGGACTCTTTAGATTCACTAACAATGACACTATCAAATCAAATAAAAAAAAAGCTTTATTCAATTTTTGTTAAAATCATAAAAGCATAGCATAAAATCAATACAGAAAAATGTATACAGCTAAGATGAAGACTAACTCCTGTTCTACTTAAAAAGAGGTGACTTTCTATGTCTGACAATGGCCCATAAATATTTGGACATAACATTACAAACATATATCGTCAGGAAAGATTGTAAGAATATAAAAGCTGGACGACACTGGACCAAATTCATAGCTTTCCACAATGGCAATAAAAGTCTCTTTCTTTGTGAGTTGTACAAGTTACAAAAAAGAATTACATGAAAGGTATTTTGATACATAATCACACAGGCATCTTTCCAAGCGTTGCGACCACTCGTTTATAGTTGGAAAGCTCACCAAGTGATGAAAAATGTCCAATCTACACCTGCTCAATACAAATCTATGCTGATCATTACTTCGGTGAGACACACTAGCATGCCGAATGAGTTTAAAATCAACAGATTTTTTCCACACTTGGTGTCAGCAGCTCAACAGATAACCTCAGCTCTTCCAGGTAAGTTCAAACATTCCTGCTTCAGGGATTTCCTTAAGACTGACTTTTGCATTTCAGGTCTGAGGAAATAATCTTGGTGCCCCAAACTGGTAAGGAAGTTCTTTAAATATTGTAACCACTTGTACTCTTTCTGCTTGGGTGGAGCTAAGGCAATCAACAATAATGTCCTGATTCAGTTTAGTAAGCTTAGAGGACCTTATCCTATGCCACAACAGAATCGGCTGGATCTTAACTCAACTTGAGATAAAAGAAACCCCTAACTCAGCATGGCAAACGAAAAATGAACTGCCCAGCGGAAGAGAAAGGAGGTACTTCAAAAAAGCATTTTCGGCAAACTGCAAAGGTTCGCTGTTTGCGTGGCCCCACAGGCCTGCCACATACAGGGCAGTGGACACACATTTAGCTTTGTATACTGTCAATAATATACTAGGGTTTTTGTCCCAAGCTTACTTGCAAAGCTATGCAATGCTCTCTGGAAGTGTAGCCCCCTTGTCTTGATAGCCTTTGACCAAGACCCATCATGGTCAAACACCCCCAGGTATGAGAATGACTTAACATAATCAATTTGGATTCCATTTATCGCAGGACTATGAGAGTTTGCTCTGATTGTCTAATAACCCCAGTTCCTCCATATAAGATGCAAAACGTGTTAGTAGCTGCTGGAGGGTGAAAGGTGTACATGCCATAAGCACAGCATCATCCGCGTAAAGCAGGGCAGGAATAGGGCGGTGTCCTATTTGCGGCAGATTTTTACAATAGGCGATTAACGTGCTGCCCAGGCTGTTAATGTATAATAAGAAAAGAAAGGAAGCCAAAACAAATCCTTGCCTTACCCCCCTCTCTATTCTAAATGACTGGGACACTCACCCTGTAATCCATACCGGACTCTAGCCCTACTACCGTCCTACATTTGCCTTAAAAAATCTATGATCGCTGTATCCACCCTAAGGTTCTTCATAATAATCCATAATTTACTGTGGATCACGCAGTGAAACGTGTCTGACAAATCAACAAGGGCCAAATATAACCTCCATTGTTTGATGACACAATGGGGGTCATTCTTACTTTGGCGGGCGGCGGAGGCCGCCCGCCAAAGTAACCCCTTCAGAACACCGCACCGCAGTCGAAAGACCGCTGCGGTGATTCTGAGATTTGCCCTGGGCTGGCGGGCGGCCGCCAAAATGCCGCCCACCAGCCCAGGGCAAATCAACCTTCCCACGAGGACGCCGGCTCAGAATTGAGCCGGCGTAGTGGGAAGGTGCGACGGGTGCAGTGGCACCCGTCGCGTATTTCAGTGTCTGCATAGCAGACACTGAAATACTTTGCGGGGCCCTCTTAAGGGGGCCCCGCGGCACCCCCTACCGCCATCCTGTTCATGGCGGGTTTCCCGCCATGAACAGGATGGCGGTAGGGGGTGTCTGAATCCCCATGGCGGCGGAGCGCGCTCCGCCGCCATGGAGGATTCAGAAGGGCAGCGGTAAACCGGCGGGTGACCGCCGGTTTACCCTTTCTGACCGCGGCTGAACTGCCGCGGTCAGAATGCCCTTCGGAGCATCGCCGGTCTGTCGGCGGTGCTCTCGTGGCCGGTGACCCTGGCGGTCACCGGCCGCCAGGGTCAGAATCAGGCCCAATATTTCTAAACCAGCATCTTTAGATTAAGGCCCTGCTCAATGGTCCCCACCCCTTCGCAAAACACATATTGTTGGTCAGATAGCACGTTATTCTCCTGGGCCCAATCCTGTAATCTCTCCAATAGGATATGTCCTGCCACTTTCACCATGGAATCTAGTAAGGAGACTGGCCTGTAGCAAGTTGGACAATGCCTAGCCCCCCTTTGAAAGATTGGCACTTTAAGGGCTTCCGACCAAGACTCCAGGAAGCCAATGTTACAGCAGGCATTTAACACTTGAGTTAGCCGAGGTCCCCAAAGGCTGGTATCAGCTTTAAATATATCTATAGGGATAAGATCAGGGCCTGGCGCCTTCCCACCCTTGCTCGCGTTTACAGCCATGATAATTTCCTCTAAAGTGAATTCCAGGTTGATTAGAAGATTAACAAAGGCAAGGGAACTACTGCTATAAGGTCCATCGTCAACTGAACTTAGCCGGTCCAGAGGGCAAAAATAGATGGCTGTAAAATGCGAGATCCAATCAGCCTCGCTAATTGCACTTTACAGGCGTGGTCCATCATATAGCCTAAAATGAGGTGAATTAATTACACGCCAGGAGGCTGAGTTCTTACTAAAGATAGTCTCTTGAAGATTATCCCACAATTCTTTTTCAGTACTTGTTTCCTCTACCTTAAAAGATAAATATAGTTTTTCCTGGTAGCCCACATCTCATGAATGCAGCGTGGGTTATTATGAAGTTCTGTTTTCAAGATGCTATGAGCCTTAGTACACGCTCCATCAAACCATCCCTTTTTCTTTGTATTTTTCCCCCTGCTGAAGACCCACAGACCATCCTTAATGCCCCTGGCAATGCTCTGGAAACAGCTATCATCTCCTCAGGGCTAGAGTCCATCTCCAGACATTGCTCGAAAAGCTGTTTATTACAACAGATTAACTTTTTTTAAAACACCTGGAAATCAATCTGAGACCATCTCAAAGTGTACCCATATTGCATTTGCGATTTCCATATCATCCACCATACAGGGATTTGGTTGTACCACCTGGACTATCCCATCATCGGACAAAAGATCCAATTCAATGCTTAAAGGGTAATGGTCGCTATATGCAATTAGGTGGGTAATTAAACTTCCAACCCTTGTGGCATGTCTATTTGTTATTACGATATAGTCTATCACCAAATGTTTCCCTAATCCATTAAATGTGTATGTAAATGGGACTGACGGGGATGATACTAGCTAATAAGAGACACACAAGAGCTGTGAACAAAAACACACAAATGCTGGAGCTGTCATTTTAGCTGTGTGAGTAGTACTGAATGATGAGAAAATTAGAAAACTTTCCATAGTTGTTGATAGATGAGCAACAATTACATTTGGAACAATATTGTTAGAAAACACAGAGCTTATTGCTGTTAGATAAATGGTATGACAAAAATGATACTCTTTAGGCATCCTTTTTTTTTAAGACCAGGAAACATACTTAATATTAATATGAATTTATTAAAGTCCAGAACAAACAACCCCTTGAGCGTCCTCCCTGAGCCGCTTCGTTCCCTCTCTCAACTGCCAGCCTGTCCTCTAGCCAACAATCTAGAATCAGCCAGTCCAGCATAGGTTGCTAAGATACAACATTTTTAGCTGAGAAAGGCGGACTCTGTAAAATGTTGAGAATTGAAAATTGCTGGAGTTCTAGTCCAGATGAAAGTAAGGAGATAGAAGGATATGCATGCAACATTACTGATTGAAAATTAGATTTAGAACCTCTGGGGCCCCAACTATGGCTGAAAGTATCAATAAATGCTGTGCAAAATTGGGAGCGTCGTTAAATTACCTGGGAGGTGGGATGCTTAGTAATACACTAATTCCTATCATAGTAGTGATAATATATATTTTTGCTTTGTATTGCTTTTGTACAATAATACAATTACTCATGAAAAAACACAGAGAAAATAAAA
The DNA here is from genome assembly GCF_031143425.1 of Pleurodeles waltl. Taxonomy (NCBI): domain Eukaryota; kingdom Metazoa; phylum Chordata; class Amphibia; order Caudata; family Salamandridae; genus Pleurodeles; species Pleurodeles waltl. Next base: position 793,111,849 of record NC_090442.1, on the reverse strand, counting down.
AGAAGAATGAAAAGGGATATAGAAAAGAGTGAAAGAGTGAGAGAAGAATACAAGAAAATAAAAGTAGGAGAAAAAATAAAATGAAAAAGACAAGAATCTGGGATGATTGAAGACTAGTTATTGAAGTAGGCTTATGATGGTTTAAGACCACCACAGTGGGGATTGATAAAGCCCTAATAAAAAAATTAGAAAATTAAAAATCATAGTATTTATCACTAACATGAGAATGAATTGCTAAGCCTAAAATTTGCTGTTGCTTGAACATTTAAAAGCATGTTCTGAACTCTGTCTTAACCTATGCAGCATGAGTGGCGAAGCTTGCTAGGTTGGCACAAATTTCTGCTGTTGCTTGAACATTTAAAAGCATGTTCCAAACTCTGTCTTAACATATGCAGCATAAGTTGTGAAACTTGCTAGGTTGGCACATTTTGTTTTTGTTTCTTCTATAACCTCTTTCTGACCTGTGAAATGACAACTTTCTTTGAAACAATAGAACCAGTATTACTTACACTCTTACCCACATACTCAGCTTCTTTGGAATTCACTTACACTTATTTAGAAAAGTAACAGTGCTTCAAGAGTGGAATCATTAACATTCCATGAATGATGTTAATTGCCTGGGTGTTATACTTATGTATGCAAAATTGTTCTTACAGAACTTGAGGCGTACCAGAAATGAAGTGATTATATCCAATCTTTGCCATTTAACAAGACAAAGCACTGTTCACTGTTGCAACATATCAAGGAATGTTGTAGCAATCAATGTATTATAAAAGGTGTCCTAGGGAAAGATAGGGGTGCATCGTCAACAACAGAACACATGGAAGCATAGCAGACCAGATGAGAGAGCTGAGAAATGAGATGACCACTGTAACTGATCACTAATTCTTGTCACTGCTGCTGCTGGAACTGAGAGGATAGGTAGCTAGAGAGCATTAACAGAATGATATATAGGGCATGAGGTTATATTTTTTGAGAAACTATAATAAGATTTTAGTTTAAGGGAGTAGGAACAAGCTTTGAAAAAGCTTGTGGGAACTGCCTAGTTGCCAAGCTATTAGATAAAGTAGAGTATATGTTCCGTTGCCAAGATTGTATTGAGCCTTAGAGAGAGTGGATAAATTGTTTCAGGATAGTATGATAGGTGCACTGAACGTTCTGTTCCAAACTTTCCCAGACTGAGAAGATTGAATTATCCAAAAGCATTACATTTGTGGGATAAAGACGAATAGAGTAGGGACAGATTCAGGAAACTCTTCATGTATGATTCTGTAACTTCATAATTTTGATCAATAGAAACTATATTAATTCTACAATAAATTACTTGAAACTATTAAGAACCCTCTTTATTGACTCTAGAAGAACTCAATTGTAAATTAAGCAGTGGATGGATTCTCTAGCCACTCTTAGATAAAGATCCATATTGAGGGTTCAGTTAAAGTGAGTATTGGGGAAGTGCACCCAGCACTGTGTACAATAATTTCTTTGAGGGGTTGGGGGTGTTCTGAATCAATATGCAATCACTCTTATTTCACTGAATCTTTCCATGAGAGACCTCTCTGCTTTTCGCCAGTCGCCTCATTTGCTAGGTCGGAATGGAAACATTTACCAAACATTGATATCCGAAGTTATATCTTTCATAATTCATATCTGTGATTATCTGTGCTTAGACTCTCATAGTTCACAGCTTTCCAGTTTGGCCCGAGGTACCTATGCCTCTGACTTGAGAGAGACATCCCCAAAATTGATGAATAATGGTCACTGCCAAACCAAGCAAGTTGGATCCCACTTGCAGTATCAGGCATATAGGAATGGAGAAAGCACACAGAGCCAGGTACCTAAACTAAACTCTACTTTATGATGAATAGCCTCTCTGGTTAATTTCATTTACTTCTGGAGGAGCTTATCCCCACTTATGCAGTCCCTGTTCTGTCCTTTCCTAGAGTGCCTAGATCTTCCCACATTTCCTGACCAGTCCTTGGGCAGGAAGTGGTGCCCAGTGTCCTGGCTGTGGACCTGGGAAGATTCTCTATTGCCTGGTCCTGTGTCATTTTCACAATATGACATTACATCTTATTTACTTTGGAGATTTATGGACAGGTTCTCATTTTCAAACGTCACTGCTTTCTTTCTAAGCTATTTTCAACCCACCTTTAACATCTAAAGAGGTGTTGCTACTACACTTCTTGAAATCACCAGAGGGAAATTTATATATATATATATATATATACACACATACATATACATGTATTAACCACTGACGTTTGCCAATGGATAGTTATGTGCCACCGCCGATGGGCCAGTGGTGAATACCGCCAAATTAGGAGTTTGGCGATTTGGCCTAAGCCAGACCTCCGAGCCACCCCCGTCCCGCCACATTACCGCATTCCACAAGGCTGGAGGTGAGCACCTCCAGCATGGTGGGCGGCGTGATACCACTAGTGGTATCACAAGGTGGGAGACTGCCAGCATTGCACCACCAGAAAAAGCTGGTGGTCTTGCACACTAGTGACAGGAATAAACATTCCTGTCACCAGAATACACTTGCACGCATCCACATACCCGTACAAATACACTCACACATTTCTATACACCCCCACTCACCCATGCAAACATGACCTACACACACAATCACACTGAAAAAAAACACATTTATGCACGCATTCACTCCCCCTCCCCTCCACCAGTGCATAAAAACTTTCACACCCCTTCCCTCCTTCCCAGTGCAAACATACATTTACACCCCCCTGCACCACATACATGCACTCACCCTCTCTCCCCGTCCACTGACACCCGTTCTCCCCGTTCACAAACAGAAACATCTACCGCCCTTTCCGTCCACTTACATACACATGCATACACGCACTCACCCCTTCCATTCGCTCAATCGAACTTACGCACTCAATCGCTCACAGCACCACACACGCACTCATGCACTCACCCCAACCCCTTCCACAAACACTGACACACACCCCACCCCATCCACAAACACTCACTCACCCACCTCACCCCATCCACAATCACTCACCCCCTCACTCCGTCCACAATCACTGACACATGCAGACACGCACCCACAAACATCCCCCCGCATTCACAACATTCACACACACACACACACACACACACACACACCCTCCCCTATCAGATGATCCACTTACCTCATCCATCGAGAAGGTCGTCCGGGAGGGGATGGGTCCTGGTGCTTCCACCACTGACAGCGCCTCACCATCTGGATACCGCCACACTGTATTACGAGTTGTAATACGGTGTGTGGTCTCTTTTTGGCGTGGTGGTACTGGTGGCTGTACAGCCTCTGCACCGCCGACCCTCAGCACGACTGGTCTCAGAATTGCACCCGATTTCGGGCAGAAGTCGAGATCAGTCGAATTAGGGCAGTCTTAAGACCACCAGCACTGGTGGTATTTCAGTGCCTGCAGCTTTGGCGGTCTTTGGAAAAGACCGCTGAAGTTGTTATGAGTGCCCTAGTATCCCTAGGAAAATTACTTTTTGTTTTGCCAATATCTTTGGAGATTTTTGACAAATCTTAATGAAATTTTCAAAACTAATACAACAATCAGTTCAGCTGCTGAGCTGAAGCTTTTGGGGTGATATGTCAAGTGGGGGCAGAGAAAAAAGGTTGGCCCAAACCACCTTTTCCCCGTGTATTTTTCCATAGGGTCTTTAGACCCAACTACAGCCTGAACCACTGTTGTACTATTTTCACCCTTTGCAGGAATCAATGTTCTTTGAGGTGGATGAATCTTTGGGGCCAGTAGGTAGTGTGGTAGAACCATCAATAGAATTTCAATACAACCCCAAGCAATTTAAACACCATGACCAATGTGGCCTCGGAAAAAAACACTAATCAGGGAATAAAGGTAAAAATGTATTAGAAACACAAGCTCAAAGTCATGTAGACACTGCCAAACCAAGCTATAAAGATACATAATCACCAAGGGTTGTCCAAGGCAATAAAATAGATTGAGCGAAAACTAACATTAATAAAACTAGGCATTCAAGAAGAATAATGCATGACATCAATAGGAATATCTGAGATACTGAAATAATATATTGCTCAGAGTTAATGATCTTTAGTCAATTCAAATTAGCAGAGTAAATAATCTTTGGCTGTGCACAGGTCAACCCTAAAATTAACCAAATCAGGGCAATACATGTGTGGGGAGAAACACATGCGAACAAAATCCAAAAAGCATAAAAATGGGAAAAATTACTTTTAAAAAGGTAATCTCGGACTACAGGTCACTGACTAAGTAAAGAAAAAGAAAATACTAAGGGAAAGCGTCAGCATATCAGAAGCTCAGTCAAGAGTATTCTAAAAAGAAAAACAAAAGGGTTTCTAAGTCTAAAGGGCATTTCAAGGGGCAAATGGTAGAGAGGAAGATACCTCTCCAAGAGATGCAGTGTTCAGGGAATCTTCTTCAGCAAAGCATCAGGATCAGCAAGCATCAGGGGACTGCAAGGATCTGCTAGGGACTGCAAGGAACTGCTGAAACTGCTCAAAGTTTAAATGTCCATCAGTATTTTAGAATTCACAAAGCATTCTTATTCGTTAAAGGTATCAGTTCATGTCACATTGAATGGTCATCATCCATTGTGAATTAATTGTATGACTCCAAATTGAACAGCCCATTTTTTCCAAGTCTGTTATGGAGCATCTTCCATCTGTGTGACTCCACGCACATTTGAAACAACTGTATGTAATACCAGTCCATGTTTCACACTGTTCTTCCATAAAGGACAATACGCTACATTCTCCCTATACTTTAACAATAGAATCTATTATCAACTAGCTAAACTTCTCATGAGAACGTAACCTAAAAGATAGTTCAAGTTAGGAAATGAATCAGCATTTCTAGCATTGTCACAAAATACAAGCTCCAACAGACCTCACTCATGTTAACAAAAAATAAATATAAAATGCATTTAATTAATGTTTTAGTAAACACATGTAATATGCAAACTTAGGAATTCAACATTAATAAGATTTCATTAATATGAGTAATACATTTCATGTCAAAGAGAAAAGCTTTGTTATTGCATTTCATTAAGTACAACAGAGAATTGCATTTTTCTCACTTTGCACATATTTTAAACTCATTATTCATTTACTAATCACTAGAAATTCAGTATTGTCTCTATATGTACTGTTAGTCTAGAGTCTAAATTATATGATAACAACAATTTTATCCCTATAACATGATTACATTCAATTGCCACCTAAGTCAAACACTGAAATACAAGCAAGTGCACATTTAAAATGTGTCTGTGCCACTTTCTACGTTTACCGATTAAGCTGCAATAAACATAAAACATAGACTATCACATTCTGATGCTCTTGTGACACAAGGGGCTCTACCAAAGGTTAGACTACATCACCACTGAACAGAATGACACCAAAATTGTTAGGAAGCTAGATCTTGGTGTGCATATCATGCTTTTTGTTACTTGGTGTTAATCAGTTCAGTTGTTTTGGAGTTATTAAAGGAAAAATATATCTGGGTGGAGCCTAAGCACAGATCTTATGGAGAGATCTTATTGGCTGTTAGCACTTCAACCAGGGAGTGCTGGCAGCCATCTTCGGACCAATATACATTGTATCACCCATTGAAATGTATTATAGTGAGTGGCAGGTTTTGCGGGTCAAAGGTCACAAAAAGGAGAACATAGAAGGGGTAACAACAGATTTTAGATACAATATAAATCATTTGTTGATTGTACAATACCAATTTTCGGAATTGTGGCATGTTCTGAGGTGGTTTCACCCTGTGAAAAAGCCTTCTGCTGGAATTTCATGAATCATGTTGAGAGAAAACTTGTTTCATGGTTTTTCCATAGAGTTTATGGAAGGTGCTCCAGAAGCTAAAATGAGAGCATATTTTCTGTAAATTCACACTACCTTTCTCAGCCATGTGATATTGAAGCCTGATATTCTCAGTGACATGCTTACTTTCAACAGGAGCAGATTTTCAGTTGATTCCCTGGTGTTCTTCTGTAGCCTCCCAGATTATTTCAAAGAACAACTAGAGATCTAACAGTCTTACTTAGGACAAAAGTGTGGTACACCTAAATTCATCTTGATTGATTGATTGAATCAAAGTGGTAAAACCTAAAACATTTAGGCTCTCATTACAATCCTGGCTGTCAGTGATAAAGTGGCGGTAATACCGCCAAAAGGCCAGCGGTAATAACTGCAAAATTATGACCACTGCAGAAACAGCTCAGACAGACAGCCACTTTAGCACACTGACTGCCAGGGCGGAATCAACAGGCACCACATCGGTAACCGCCTACAGCTAGGTGGAAGACAATGTTCTGCCCACTGTCCACCACCTTTTCTGGGGTGGTACCAATGACTCCAAAAGCCTGGGGGAAACAGATCTCAGAATTCGAAGGACTCACCTCTGGAGAATCAAGGAACAACCACGCCGCCATGGAGCCTGAGTTGCATGTCTTCCCCATGCTCTTCTACGTGCTGCTCCACTACTCACACCACTCACACCTGCATGCACTACATCATCATCCAGCGATGACAGCCATGGTGAGTACTGCTGCCTAGCACACAGGGGAGGGGAGGAGGAAAAAGAGAGTGACATACACATGCAACACGCAACATCCCCATCCCCAACACATACACACAAGCAGATGCAGTAACATAGCATATTCACCCCGTACCCTTCAGGAATAATGCACGGACAACTACAATAGAGTAAGAAGAATGTAATAAGATAAATATAGCATTAATATGTGCATCCAAATAAAAAAGTATATACATATTCACAAATCAAGGGACACTGCCCAGTCCTCAATGTTCGTGGGTGACAGGGCCATATTACAAAGTCCAAGGCCCCACCTCACTCCTGCAACAACACGGAGAGAACACTGCAGGGGCATCAGGTTGAAAATAGACAGGTGCCTCAGGGGGATTGGGAATTGGGGGGGGCACCTCAGCTGGAAGATGAGACAACCTCACTGGTCCTGGAGGGGGCAACATGCCCATCATTCTGCCCTGGGGAGTGCAAGACCACAGTCTCTCAAGTGGGTGACTTGCCCATGTGCTCTGAAGAGGGCAACATGCCCATCACTCTGTCCTGGGGGGTGCAAGGCCACAGTCTCTCAAGTGGGTGACTTGCCCACATGCTCTGGGGGGCATCCTGCCCTGTGATCTTCATCCTGAGGAGGATGGGGTGAGTGGATGGCTTCTCCACTGGTTCTGGAGGGGGGCCTCGTGCCCTGAGATTTTCATCCTGTGGAGGATGGGGTTAGTGGATGTCTTCTCCACTGGTTCTGGAAGTGGCATTGTGCCCAGTGAGACTCATACTGTGGAGGATGGGGTTAGTGGATGTCTTCTCCACTGGTTCTGGAGGGGGCATCGTGCCCAGTGAGCTTCATCCTGTGGAGGATGGGGTGAGTGGATGGCATCTCCACTGGTTCTGGATGGGGCATTGTGCCCAGTGAGCTTCATCCTGTGGAGGATGGATTTAGTAGATGTTTTCTCCACTGGTTCTGGAGGGGGCATCGTGCCCTGTGATGCAGAACTTGGGGAGTTCAAGGTCACAGTCTCTTAGCTGGGTGTCAAACCTACAGGATTTTCAGGGGCCAGGCTGCACAACAGCCCATGGACGAAGGACTACACGCTGTCCACCGGTGGTGACAGCTGTTCAGTGGTGGCAGTGGTGGTGGTGCTGCTGCTGCTGGTGGTAGTGGGGGGAGGCTCCAGCCCATCCCCTGCAGCCTCAGACGGCTGCCCACTGGGGCAGGTGGTGGAGCTGGTAGTGGTGGGGGGATGCTCCAGCCCATCCCCTGCAACCTCGGACGGCTGCCCACTGAGGCAGGTGGCAGTGCTGGTGGCGGTGCTGCTGGTGGAGCTGGTAATGGTGGGGAGAGGCTCCAGCCCCTCCCCTGCAGCCTCAGATGGCTGCACCACCATGGATGGTGGTGGTGGCTCAGGCTGAGTCCCAGCACCAGGCCCCTTGTCTCTACTGCCTGCTGTTGCAGGCACCTTGCCCTTCCTTCCTGCAGCTGGGGCTGGCTCCTTGCCCTTCCTTCCTGCAGCTGGGGCTGGCTCCTTGCCCTTCCTACCTGCAGCTGGGGCTGGCTCCTTGCCCTTCCTTCTTGCAGCTGGCTCCTTGCCCTTCCTTCCTGCAGCTGGCTCCTTACACTTCCTTCTTGCAGCTGGGGCTGGCTCCTTGCCCTTCCTTGAAGCACTTGGGGCAGGCACCCTTTCCGTCTGGCAGGTTGGTGGCCAGGATCCTTTCCCACCTTGAGTTGCTGGGGACACTACTGTGCCCGTGGACTGGGTGGCTGAGGTGGTTGCCTGGGTAGTGACCACCCTGGCCTGACGTGAGGGACGGGGGAAGGGCTAGGGAAGAGGTCAATGATGGAGAGGAAAAGCTTTTTAGGGACATTGGGGCGGGAAGAGGGAGATGGTTTGGGAGTGGAGAACAAGGGAGTGGTGGTAGGAGGTGTCAGTCTGCTGTGTTTGGGTGCAGGTGCATGGGCTGGATGCTGTTGTGAGGTGGATGGCTGTTGCGTGTCTGAGTGCTTGCGTTTGTGTACTTTGGGAGGAGAGGCTCAGACACATCGGGAGAGGACACAGGGGACATGTGCATGGATGTGGGGGTGTTGACTGCCAGTGAGGGGTGTGTACTGATAGGTGTGCTGTTGATGGTGGTAGTGGATGATGATGTAGTGCATGCAGGTGTGAGTGGAGATGCTACTGGGAGGGAGGTGGGCAATGAGGAGGAGGGGGCCACAGTGGAGGCAGTGGATGTTGTTATGTCTGCTTCTGGATGGTGTTTGTGTGAATGCATGTGGGATGAAGTGTGGTGCTTGTGTTTGCCATGTCCACTCTTGTGTGTTGTCCTGGGTGCCTGCTCATCTGAGTCTGTGCTTGGGATAGGTTGGGGTTGAGGGGAATTGGAATGGGAAGAGTAAGTTGGAGGGGGGAGGGTGGAAACAGGGACAATGGCTGACATCAGAGAGGAGGCCAGAGCCTGGATTGATCTCTGTTGGGCCGCTAAGCCACTGTGAATGCCCTCCAGAAATGCATTGCACTGTTGCATTTGGGCTGCCAGCCCCTGGATGGCATTCACAATGGTTGACTGCCCAACAGAGATGGATCGTAGGAGGTCAATAGCCTCCTCACTCAGGGCAGCGGGGCTAACTGGGGCAGGGGCTGAGGCGCCTGGGGAAAAGGAGATGGCCACTCTCCTGGGTGAGCGGGCACGGGCGACTCTCTGAGGGGCTGCTGGGAGGGTGGTGCTGGTACGGGGGTTGAAGGCTGTACCTGTGGTAGGCACAGAGGTGTCCACCACCACCAGGGAGCTTCCATTGGAAAGAGCTATCCGTGTCCGAACTGTCCCCTCAAGTTTCCGCCATGGTGCTCCCCTCGCTGTCCGTCCCACTGGTGCCCTCCTGTCGGTGGATTCGGCCTCCTGGGTCCTTTGGGATGCAGCTCCCTCCGTTGCTGGTGCCTCTGCTCCTCCGCCAGATGATGCTAATGTACATAAAGACAGGGTGACAAAAAAAGGGGGGCAGAGACAAAGGATACACTTGGTCAATGGCAGCACAAACACCACTGTTGGCGTACACAACACACTCACATACAGGGAACAGCCCTACGCATTAGACAATGCACTCCCAGTCACAATGCTAGTCACCAGCCCATAGATAGGGACACCTAATGCAAATTGCAGCATACCTGAGACCCAAAGACCCCTGCCCAGTAGTGGATGCCTACTAGCTTGGTTGGAGGACTTTCACATCAGAACCCTGCCCAACATTGGACCTACTCTGCAATGCCAGGCCTGGCCTAGGGGCACCCACAGGGCCCACACCCCCCACCTGAATACCACCCCACCATGCATAAGTTGTAATGTAGGACACTGTACTTCCCGCCTTGTTGCTGCTGTGATGCCCCCAAGTGCCCATCCAGCTCTGGAGAGGCCACTGCCAGTATGAGGGATACCAGGGGGGTCAGAGTTCAACGGGCACCCCGTCCTCGTTGGGAGGCAATCCCCAGCTGGGCCTCCGCCGGCTTCTGTGTCCAGCATCTCAGGTCCTCCCACCGTTTCCGGCAATGGGTGCTCCGCCTGCCGTAGACCCCCAGGGTCCGCACGTCCTTGGCGATGGCATGCCATATACCCTTCTTTTGAAGGGCACCGACCTGCAGGGAAATAGACACATGGAAAGGTATTAGTCCGACCGTCCGGCCTGTTACACTTATGGCCCACCATGCACCTTCCCATCCCCATTAGCACAAACATGGCCCAGCATACATGTTGCACGCTGACCAGGGCCCATTCACCAACCCCTCCCCACCACATGAGACATTCACACACAGCACTCCATGCATTCACACCCCATGCATCGTACTCACAGTGTACTCACCTGTTGGTCTGGAGGCCCATACAGCAGTCGGTACTGGGGTAGGACCCCATTCACCAGTCGCTGCAACTCCACTGAGGTGAAGGCAGGGTCCCTTTCCCCAGTAACACGAGCCATGGTCGGTTCCAGATACAGGTCACATCTTCAAATGCAGTGTAGGTCCTCTCTTGTTGAAGATCAGTTAGTAAGTGAGTGAACAGATAGAAAATGGCGGTCACGTCCACGGCGGTGCGTACCATCACTGCCGGCGTACATCACCACTGGCCACTGTACCCCATAGGGCACAATGATAACCAATGAGGAGTTGCACAGTAGTTCTCAACCTCCTCCCTCAACGGCGCACAACGTCAGCAGAATTACCTCATTTCCACCTGTCCCTCCATACAGGACAGGTGGACACCATTTCAGGGGGGGTTGCAGACCATGGATCCTAACTGCGTCACAGTACACAAATTCACATTTTGGTCATATCCCACCAAAATAATGTTACAATCACACTATGCTTTGAACTGTAGTGGTTCGAATGTACCGATAATGACCAGCTGCTCACTCTTTTGTCCCATAGATTGCAACCACTGCAGATGAATAGGAGATGGAGACATCCCCCGTGTACAGACTCCTGGTGGACTTGGCAACAATGGAGGACAGGCACATTATCCTCATCTATAGACTTGACAGGGCCACAATCACAGAGCTGTGTGCCCAATTGGAGCCGGTCCTAATATCTGCTATCCGTCACCCCGCCAGGATCCCCCCTCTTGTGCAAGTCCTATGAGTGCTCCATTTCCTGGCAACTGGTTCTTTCCAAGTGACAGTGGGCTTAGCAGCTGGAATGTCATAGCCAATGTTCTCAATAGTGTTGACCAGAGTGTTGTCTGCCCTGATTAAACACATGTGCAGCTACATCATTTTCCTACAGGTGGAGGATTTAGCCACAGTTAAAGCTGATTCTATGCAAATGGGACATATCCCCAGCATCATTGAGGCAACAGATGGAACACATATTGCATTTGTCCCACCCCGGCGAAATGAACAAGTGTTCAGAAATCGAAAGAGTTTTCACTCCATGAATGTCCAGATGGTGTGTCTGGCGGACCAGTACATCTCCCATGTCAATGCAAAGTATCCTGGGTCTGTGCATGATGCCTTTATCCTGAGGAATAGCAGCATCCCAAATGAGATGGGCCAACTCCAGAGGCACTGGTTATGGCTATTAGGTGATATTTGCAGGTGACTCTCGTTACCCCAACCTCTCATGGCTACTGACCCCTGTGAGGAATGTCAGGACAAGGGCAGAGGAACGTTAAAATGAGGCAAATGGGTGAACAAGAAGGATTATAGAAATGACCTTCGGCCTCCTGAAGGGCAGGTTTTGTTGCCTCCATCTAACAGGTGGATCCCAGTGCTACTCACCCAAGAAGGTCTGCCAGATCATCGTGGCATGCTGTATGTTGCACAACCTTGCCTTGCAACGGCATGTGCCTTTTCTGCAGGAGTAGGAGGCTGGAGATGGCTGTGTGGTAGCAGTGGACCCTGTGGACAGGGAAGACGAGGAGGCAAAGGATGAGGATGAGGACAACAGAAGTGCAGTTATTTGTCAATACTTTCAATGAGATACAGGTAAGACAGTGTTATTTCACATATAATTGACAGTTTGATGTGTGACATTGTCACTGGCAGGCTGTGAATTCCTACTTCTATGCCCACTCACTATACCCTTTGGCATCTCTTTTTGCAGATGTTGGTGCCACACTATTGCTCGTGGTTTGTTCAGTGCAGCCAACTACAGGTCTTTCCTATGTAAACATTACTGTACAGTTGAATTGCAATGTTTGAAGCTGGTTAAACGAATACATTTTGAAACATTTGACATACACCGTACTTGTATTTTATCAAAGTGTGTTTATTTCAGTGCTCTGTAGAAAAGGGGGTAGTGCAAGGGGCTGGGGTGATGATGGAGGAAAGTCCAGGTTAGAGTCCAGTCTATTTGTATCCCAGGTGCAGTGTCCAAGGGGACATAGGAAGGGGAGCAATGGCAGTTCAACGTGGACAGGTTGACAGAGTGGGACATAAGGGTGACATTCAGGAGAGTCTTATTTCCTGGTGGGGTCTTGGCAATAGTCTCTGGCTTCTGCCTGGATTGCAGGGAACGTTTGCGGGGTGGTTCACCTTCTGTAGGTTGAGGGGTGCTGGTGGCCTGTTGGTCCTGTGGCGGGCCTCCTGTCCACAAGCCGCAGCAGAGGTGGAGGGGTGTTCAGTGTTCCGGCTAGTGTCAGGGGCCTGCTGGTGTGCCACTGCCTCCCTCATACTGTTGGCCATGTCTGCCAGCACCCCTGCAGTGGAGACCAGGGTGGTGTTAATGGCCTTCAAGTCCTCCCTGATCCCCAGCTGCATGTTCTCCTGCATCTTGTACATGATCTGGCCCAGCGTATCCTGGGAATGTTGGTATGCTCCCATGATCGCGGTGAGTGCCTCCTGGAGGGTTGGTTCTCTGGGCCTGTCCTCCCCCGTCGCACAGCAGTCCTTCCAGCTTCCCTGTTGTCCTGTGCCTCTGTCCCCTGAACTGTGTGCCCATGGCCACTGACCCCAGGTCCCTGATTGTCCTCTGTTTGTGGGGTGGCCTGCGTTCTCAGTAGTGGTGGACACACTGCTGATTGACATGTCCTGGGGACAGAGGTATGGGCCCGCTGGGTGGGTGCTGTGGTGGTGTTTCCCGAGGGGGGAGGCTCTGTGGTGGTGTGAGAGTGTGCCTGGGTAACCGACTGTCCGGAGGTCCCTGATGAGCCAGGTTGGTCATCCAGGTCTAGGCGACCAGAGCTGCTGTCATCACTGTGGGCCTCTTCTGTGAGGGACTGAATGTTGCTGGCACCTCTTTGCCGGTGACATTGGCAGGGGCACCTGTGGGGATGTAAATGCAGTGTTATTGTTTCTGCGTGTGACATATTGTGTATGGGTGTGTTGCCCTCTATGGTTGTTATTGCCCTGGCAGCTTTGCCTTGTGTGAGTTGTTATTTGGTGAGCTAGGTGATTCTCTCTAGTGTTCATGCTGTGGTGATAGGTGTCAATGCAGGTCTGTGAGTGGTGTCCATGCATTGGTGTTACATGCAGGGCTTGGCATTGGGATGAATGGGTTGTGATGGTGGGGTGTGTGGGAGGTGGTGGAGTGATAGGAGTGAGGGTGATGGTGGGGGTATGTGTTGGTATGCAGGTAGGGGGTGATAGTAATAGAGAATTGACATACCAGAGTCCAGTCCTCCTCCTACTCCGGCCAGGCCCTCAGGATGCATGATTGCCAAGACTTGCTCCTCCCATGTTGTTAATTGTTGGGGAGGATGTGGGGTTCCACCGCCAGTCCTCTGTACTGCAATCTGGTGTCTTGCTGCAATGGAACATACCTTCCCCAGTAGGCAGTTACACCTCTTCCTGATTTCATCCCTTGTTCTGGGGTGCTGTCCCACGGCGTTGACTCTGTCCACGATTCTCCGCCATAGCTGCAGCTTCCTAGCAATGGATATCCGCTGCACCTGTGATCCAAATAGCTGTGGCTCTACACGGATGATTTCCTCCAACATGATCCTTAGCTCCTCCTCTGAGAACCTGGGGTGTCATTGTGGTGTGAGTGGTGTGGGTGAGGGTGTGTCGGGTGATGTGTTGGGTTGTGTGATGTGGGGTGCGTGGGTGGTGTATAAGTAATAGTGGTGTGTGTCTCTGGTCTTGTCTGTGGTCATGGTGTCTGTCTCATGCCAATGGTTTGTATTCGCAATGGGTTGTGGGTGATGTGGGTGTGTGTTTTATAGTGGTGTGGGTGTGGTGTGTGTATGGGTGTCAGGTATGTGTTTGAATTTTCCAATGTGATGTTTTTTTGTTAATGTGTGTGTATTTTAAGCGCAGCGGTATGTACCGGCAATGATTTACCGCCATTGAATGTTCGCTGTGGTGATTCGTGGGTCATAATGTTGTGGGCGTTCTTTTGGCATAACGGTGTGGATTTTGCTACCGCCTGTTTATCACTAACCTTTGGGCTGGCGGACTTGTGTGTGTGGCTGTATAGTGAAGGATTGGTATGTGTGTGTCATGATATGGTTAGCGGATATCTGTGGCGGAGGCGGTATGTTGGTGACAGTCGGCATGGCGGTAAGTGGGATTTACTGCCAATGTCATAATGATGGCCTCAGTTTAGAAAGGAACAAAATGAGGGGGTTCATTTTGTCATAGATATTATGGTTAGTGCTGTAGAAAGAAAATTAAGAAAATGTTCTAAGTGAGTTCTCAAATATGTTCCTCTTCTATTTCATTAAAACATTCTGACATGCAGAAAGAAACATGCACTTTCTATACCAGCAGCAGATTGTCAGTTAACTCATTGGTGATTAGCAGCTTTACTAGCGTCTAATGAGCAACTAGAGTGCTAACTTTCTCAATTTATGCCAAAAGGGTACAAAATCTGAACGCCATCTTGAAGCAATTGAAGTGGAAAAATGAAAGCATTTTCTAAAAAGGATACTGCAGTAAATGAGGGAATTAGGGAGCTTCACAACAATTAAGTACCCAAGATGGGCACCAGAGAACAAAGACCCCAAATATAGCTCAAATGAAGCCCAAATGTAGCCCAAATATGGACCAATGTCAAAACTGTGCAAAACAATTAATTTTCTTGCCTTTTGTAGTTTTATATAATGCAGATTTGACCCGAAGGTATTGGAGTGCTTTACATGAGCATCAGTTACATTACACAAGGACACATTCATTTTAGTATTAGGCAGGGAGAGATTAAGTGATTGGCCCAGAATCACAGGATATCGAGCTGATGATGACACTCAAAACCTGGTTCCCCCATGGCAAAGTCAGCAGGTCTGGCCGTAATGCCACATCCTCTCTCCTAAGTGTAACATATAATAAAGTGATCAAAACATAAAGATAGTTTAAATGTGGTTCTTCGCTATTTGAGAACTCAGAAAATATGTCCTCATTTTAGTTTTTTAGAGCACTAACCATAATTTCTATGGGAATAAGACCCTCTCATTTCTTATAATCATTTCTAAATGAAATCTTTCGGTATTACAGTTTTGATTACATTAAGATGACGTAAGTCATCATATAAATTGGTTGCCACACCCCGTGGGCACGTTTCAAACGCGTGCATTAGTATTATTCTAACACATTTTCTAAGCAGCTTCATCATACATTAATTTGCAAGCTTTTCATGTTAATGTTGATTTTAAAAGGTCACATTCCAACAAGCACAATACACCACACAGGGCAAGCAGGACGGCAGTGCAGCACATTGGATCATGGAAAGCATTAAGGAGGGGACAGGGCCATGCACATGGACAGCAGAGAGCAGAGTGGAAAGAGGCATGGGCAGCAAGCTGATCATACTGGAGAGACAGGAGGGACAGCTGCAGCATAACAGGCCATTAAGGGCAGGAGGGAGGGTGCAGGGGCATGACAATGGACCAGACAAGGCAAGAGAGAGGAGATAGGATCCTGCACATGGGAATCGGAGGACAGAAGGTAAGGGGTAGGGCAGGAGCAGCAAGCTGACCATGGAGGGCAGGCAGGATGGACACTGGAAGCACAACACAACATGGAGGGCAACAGTCAGACTATAATGGCGTACAGACAGACAACAGAGGGAAGGTGGGAAGGGGTCAGTGGCAGCAAGCTGACTACACTGGGTAGGTGGGAGGAGCTGTGGAAGCAGAAAAGACCATGCACAGCAAGTGGGAGGATTACTGGCAGCACAACGGCCATAGTGGGCAAGAGGGAGGGGCAGGGGTATGCACAAAGGATCATGTAGGACATAATGGAGGGGTAGAGGGTGGACAAAGACAAGAAACTATGCAAGGCAAGCAGGAGGAGCACTTGAAGCACAACAGAGCATGAAGGTCAGAAGGGATTCACAGCAAAATGAACCATTGGAGGACATGAGGGAGGGGATAGGGGCATGGAACTTGGAGAGGAAGGGCTGCAGTGACAGGCGACATGCTAGGAAAGTGGGAAGGGCAGTGGCAGCTCAACAGGACACTCAGAGTAGCTAGGAGGGGCAATGACAGGTCCTTGCAACATGGTGAGCAAATGGGAGGGAGCAGGAGCATGCACACAGCCATTGGAGGTCAGGGGTAAGGGGGACAGGAGCAGCAAGCTAAGCACAGAAGACAAGCAGAAGCTCAATGAATGGGCAGAGAATTAGGCAACAAAGGGCAGGAGGAGCGGGCAGAGATTTCAGGCTAATTGGAAGGCAGTGGTAACCATTGGACCATGCACGGCAGGAGGGAGGGGGCGGGTGCATGAACAACAGAGTGTAGGGAAGATGTGAGTGGGGCAGCAAGCTAACTGTTTAGGACAGGTAGGAAGGGCGGTGGCAGAACAATGGCCACACAGGACTGTGATGTGGGAGCAGGGGAATGGACTCAGACAATGAATGGCAAGGAGGAGGGGAGCAGGAGCTACAATGTTGAGGGGACAGCACAATGCCGGGTCAGGCCCTGCATCCAACTCCCCCTCCCCCATTGTGCATTATGAAGGGCATTTATTGAACGTTATAAAAAAAAAAGAAATTCACTGAAAAAAATCAAAGTTTACAGGTCTGTTAGAGTTAGGTTCAGATTTTACATGCCCAAAAACCTAGAAATTCACCTGTTAGAGTTACTTCAAGTAACTATAACCTGTGACCTAAGGTAACCATAACTCGTGCACCCAACATGTATTGCTAACTAACCCAGATATTACATTGCTCGTGACATTTTCTGACATCATTGATAACACTACTGTAACATTGGCAGTAAAATTATTGATGGGAAAACTGTACATGGTGAGGGCACAAAGAAAAGTAATCAACAACCACAATCACCACAGCCAATGTTAGTGTTGCACAACGGGTATTGTAATAGGGAATACCTATTCTGCAATACCATATTGAACCTCAAGGAGTAATTGCGAAACTCAGAGCAGATGTTGACACTGCATGTTATTACTGTGCACTTTTCCTAGGGCAGGTGAAAATTCTGCCAGTTTGTGCCAGTGGAGAGAAGAGCTCAGTGAAATACAGATCTGTGGGTTGAAAGCATACTGCATGTTTAGCAGCTGGTGGATCCTCCCACATTTTCAAGAGGGATGATGCATTGCCCTGCATCCAGACGTAGGGTGTGAATTCACCCAAGTGCAGGGATGTCCCATGGCACAGTGATCCCCTCCCAAGGGATGCCTTTTGGAAAGCACTGACTGTGTGCCACTTTGTATGTGGCATTCAATCTGTGCAATTTCCAATGGCCTCTTTACTCCAGAGTCTGTGTCACTAATAAGGCACAGGAGCAGGGGCTGTTCATTTCCTCATTTGCATGATTGAGACCATTCCCCAGTGACAGAACACTCCCTTGAGATCATGTGGGTGCAAAATGGATGTCTATTCATGTTACAGAAGTGGCTGCACTAGCATCTGAGACTCTTTTTGTAATACCAAAATTCCCTGGAGGCACAAACATTAGGGCTGAATGATTAGTGGGCTCACAGGGCACTTTCGGTAGTATGGATCCAGGAGTGGAAAATATTGCACAAATGCCACTTGTGCCCATGAGACAATTTCGAAACCCATGTTCCAGGTTTTGAGGGGTCTGTGGCAGTTTATCATAATCTGCCAACCTTGTGAACCAGGTAAAATTGCCCAATCGAGGACTAGCTGTTGGATCTCTTTTTACACCACGATTATGTCAAACAAGTAGGCAGGGCTGTTAGCAATACTGAAAAAATAATTAATTATAATTATGGGATAAAACAAGAGTTGTGTTGTCAATTAATTTACATATAGCTTCACACACCTGTTCAGGCGCCAAAGTACTTTTGCAGACAGGTGGCATGGTTTGTAAGGAGTAGTGTGTACCTACATTTATTGTATGACGAATATATTATGAATTGTCTTATGACTTATATGTCTCTCGTTATTTTTCCACTCAGTTCGTTCGGCTGACATATTTATATCTTGTTCATGATTACACATACTATGTTTTATTCAACCCAGAGATTTATTACCAAGCCTGCTGCTCCTTTTTGGCCCAACTTTTCCACTTTGGAACAGAAAAGTACTTAAGCCTTTCAGTGGTCAAATGAAGTTTCAAAACATCTGAAAATTTCTAATATTCGTAACCTCCCACAATTGTTTATCTTCAAGGGATAAAAAGCTAAAAAGAGGAAGGGAAAAGTTTAAATTGCTGAACAGCCTGCGATCGGAAAAAGCACGTACAGAGAAAATGAGCTAAGTGGGCAAGAGGCCTACAAAGGTAAACTGAGGACGCTGACCTGGTCCCTGCACCTTTTCATTCAATCTCAATTTATAATAAGGGCTTTTCATCTTGGAACCACCACATGAAAATGAAAAATACATATGGGAACACTTGGGGCATTCATCTGGACTCTTGTCACCCCATGCCAACTCCCCATCGTAGTTCTCCCCTGGTCCTTTCCATTATTATACCAAATGAAGTCACTTTTCTCTAGAAAACAGTACAGATGTAAATGCACCTGAGCGACGTATTCCCTTCTTTCAAATGAGCATGTTTTTTTAAGGAACAATTAAAAAAAATTAGAATTGCCCTATGTCAAGTCTGGGTTTTCCCAGTTATAAACTAATATTGCCTATTCTCATCGACGTTTTACTTTCTTTGACCCGGACCTCTTTTAGCACAAACAACAGTAATGGTTCACGTGGAACTCCTTCTATAGAAGGTTCTTAGATACATACAGCAAAATTAAATGAAATTAATTCTTTACACACGTCTAGGATACAAACATCCGAAATTACTGCGAGCATTGTAGTATAATATTGTGACAATTCAGATAGTAGGTTTTCAGTGTAGCAATGCAAACTTAGGGCCAGATGTATCAATTATCTGGATAGCGATTACTTAATTGTGATTTTCTGCGAATCACAATTAGGTAATCGCTACTTGAATATATGAAACTCCAGGTCATTTAGCGATTCCCAACGGCTTGCAACTCCATCTACCTCATAAATATTCATGAGGTAGGTCGCAATCTGCAAGCCATTGTGAATGGCTACAATCACAGGGATGGTGGCCTGCTGGGCTTAGCAGACCACCATGTCTGTGATTGCTTTTAAATAAAGCAATATATTTTTTTTTTAAATGCAGCCCGTTTTCCTTAAAAAATGTTTTCTCATCCATTCACAAAAGGGAAGGGGTCCCTTGGGGACCCTTTCCCGTTTGCGAATGGGTTACCACCTACTTGAAGTAGGTGGTAAAATGCGAATGTTTGGCGACTGCATTTCGGTCACAAAATATTCCTACATACAGCTGCGATTCAGTATTAGGAAGGGACAGCCTTGACACACCCCTTCTTGATACCGAATTGGTATGTAGTCGCAATTCCAATTTACGATTCGGTAACAAGTTACCGAATCGCAAATTGGGATTCATACATACCAAAATACATTTTTGTGATCGCAAAAATGCATGATATATCTGGCCCTTATTTACAACATGTCACATAATTCGTTATTAGGTACTCAATGTTTGAAACTAGATGTGTGCAAAATGACCCCTATGTGAGCAACAACCACAACCAAACATAACGTGAAACAAGTGGTGAAAAATCGTAGGTATGTTGGCATAAAACAACCACACAGAGAAGTCCTATTGGACTAGGGATGGAGTTGCCTAGCCATACAGTGTTATGGGGTATCTGAGGGTTTACTTGTGAGCAGTGTTGATGACCTTTTGACCCATCAGGAGTATCATCAGAAGTAGGGGATGGGCTGGGGGACTAGGGACTTCTAGTGAATTGGAACACCAGCATAGCATCTATTCCCAGGTTCACATGAACATTTGGGTTGCTCTTGCTCTCTTGACATAAATGACCTCTTCCATCTGTAGCTGAAGTAGACATCAACATTCTGCTTTGAGGAGCTCACAATGAATCAATCCTCTGATAGTATGTTTCTGTATTTCACCCTGTGGTGCCTGTTTAAACACAATTTTCATTATCAACTCCACTTTTCTAATACTTTATACTTTTACTGTTATGTAACTATGTATATTTCATGAGCATGTGTCCAGGCATTCTTGATCCATGGGATTTTACATGCATGCATTACTTTGGGTCTCTAAAATTCAAGGTGTGGCAATGTTAAGTCATATTGGCAGTAGGCCTCTGCACAAGAGATTGCACAACAGCATTTTCCAGTAATCTTCCCAGATATGGTGTTTTTGAATGATTTGGTTCTGCTTGAGGGAATGGTTGCCTCCGGTGATGTTTAATTCTCGTAGGTTGTCTTGGAAGCAATCTCAGAGTACAGTTTTACGTATTGCTTGTATCCCCAACTTATTTCATTATGCATTGATGAATGATTACTCAATACAAATTAAGAATTCAGCACCAACAACTGCTACACACCAGCACTTTATAACTCTTGGTATTGATAGAGTGGGGATCCTTAAACCTCAACCTCTTAGTATAATCATCAAGAAGGATCCTCTACGAGCCGTATGGACCTTTGATTTTTGACTTGAAGCATAAGAAAGGAGCTAGCATCAGCAAATATGTCAGTTTACTGTGGAGCCAATGTGGCTCAAAAAGATTGACAGAGAATGGTGTCCAAGTCATAAGGGTTTATTAGCAATTTAGTCAAAGGTACAGTTCAATCAATAATCAGCAAGTTAGTCAATTTATAAAAATAAACATTTGCATTCAAAAGATTGGGCAATCCAGGTTTGTATATTGTCAGGAAAAATATGCAAAATATGATGACATACAGAAGAAGGAATATTAAGAAGACTGGGTCCTTAAAAGAACTTCCCTATTCTAAATAAGTATCCAAAGAGAAACAGGAAATTTCTAAGAGGAGGCTGTCAAATGAACTAAGCTTAAAGTTCAAGGGATAGGCACAAGTACTCAAGCATGAAGATTACCACCCTAGGCAGGGGAAATCAGCAGAGTCAAGAAAAGATCTGGTCTACCTGATACAGGAGAATTTCTCACATCAGTACTGTCTTCATGTCCACAGTCAAAATCCAATTAGTTTTCAACTATGTAACAGCTTCAGTACAATAACAAATAGTCTATCTCAGCGTAAGTGGCGTAGAGTGAAAAATGTGTACCTTGGGCCAGATTACACTATGTGCCCTTTTTTCTTTTAGAAAAGATGGCTTGAATGTTGATACAGTTAGCATGAGTAAATGCATTGATACATTTCTATGGGAGTATGGGTGTTTTTTTCTGAATATAACTATAACCACCTACTACATTTAACTAATAAAATGCATACAGAATAATATTGTTGAACATGATGTGGGTATAATTTGTATATGAATGCATGCAGCACCAGATTACGCAGCTCCAATCCCCCCTCTGATGGTTAGAATACCAATCACACAGAATAAATGAACCTTTTGTCACCTTTACAAAATGGTGCTGTCTTCAATATCTTACATCTTGACTTGTCCGTTTCCTTTATTTTATCATAAACCTTACACTGCTATTCTTCTAATTCTATTTAATCCCTTTTCATTTTAAATCCCTTTTCTTTAACCACCATCATCTTTGATTTCATATATTTTAATCCCTTGATAATAGCAAATAAACTAATCGAGCATATGCCGAAAATCAAAATAGTCTTTAATATGACACTTAAACTCCACTACTAATAATGCCAAGCCAAATACCTAAGACAAAAAAATATTTCCAACTGCTTCCCAATCATCTGTTCTCTCTAATTCTTTCAATCCAGTTTCTAGTCCAATTATGTTCTTCACTGTTCTTCACATACCTCCATCTCATTGCTCTCAGGTATAATGGTGCAATGTTATTGAACCTTCAACATCTTGCAGACTCCACCCTCTTTTGCTGGCAAATTATCTAAAGCAAGTCGGTTTTCAAGAACCAAAGAACTAATAGCTATCATGTGAGTATCAATGGCCAGTAAAGACTCAGCTGTAAGTATTCTTATACTTTATTCTCTTATTTCAGGTGCATTATGATTTTAGACCACACCAGTAACAGGAATATTATGTTACTTCACACCATATTATAAATGTGTAATGACATCACAGTGGTTGCTTCTCTATAATACGCCTCATTTCTCTCTGTTTAAAAAAAAAATATTTTTATTAAATTTTCAGTACAAATCAAAGTACCATAACTTTGTATTTACATTGGCAGTTAATGGTTGAACTGATATAAGATATACATTCAAACAAAACGAGAAAAACATAACTTAGGTCTTATTGTAATACTCAAAATATTTGTCTGCTGTATCTAGATGATGGGTCTTGCCGTGTGGTATGTTGCCACACATTTAGCTACTTGGTTACACTATTCTCTGCTGGTTTATGCTTTGTTTGTGGTGCTGGGGGGTGCCGGTCTGATGTCTATTTGTGGCATGTGATGTAGTAGTACTTATTGTTCATATTAGAATTATTTACTCATCACTTGTTGGCCGCTGTGGATAACAGCGACTTGAGGGTATGGGAGTGAGTGCATCCTGGCCGCGTTAGCCCATCCAGGAATCAGTCGCAGGGGAATGAGCGGCGAGTAGGGGAGCACCCTATGACCTTTTTGCATGTATCTCTTCCAACATGAATGTGCCACTACCATTAACGCATTATCAGACGCCCCTTTCGGTGTTTTATTTGTTAGCCATGTGATCAGAGGTTCTCTGTGTAGTTGCGCCAACACCCATGCGGATTCCGCCAATGTGGGTCTGTGTATCCAGTTCAGTATCCACTGTAACTGTGTAATAGAGTTCGAAGTTGGGGGCGCCCAGACCTCCCGCGGTAATTGGGCGCTGCAGTGTGGTGAGTGCGACGCGCGCTCTGTCCCCTCCCCATATAAGCTGCAGTAGGACTGCGTTCAAATCTCAGAAGAAGCTCTTGGGGACCCTGAGTGGCAATGCCACGAAGTAATATAATAGCCGGGGCAATAACAGCATGTTTGCCACCGCCACTCTGCCCAGAGGTGACAATGGCAATTTACTCCAGAAACGCAGCGACCCCTTCATAGAAGCCAGTGCTCTTCCCAGGTTCCCATCTCTAAGATCCTCAGTTCTATGGTATATGTGGACCCCCAGATATTTGAACGTATCAAAACACCACTTCAGGTGTCCTGCAGGGGCCTTTTCTTTTCTCGACGGTGACCAGATAGTTAGTGGGAACACACACGATTTTTCCCAATTTACCACCAAGCCTGATATCTCCCCATATTCAGTCAAGAGTGAGATTACTAGGGGTATCACCTCGCTTCCTTTCCGCACGTATACAATGATATAACATGGTGTAGCCCAGTCCTGATTATTCCCCATCTATCTTCCATTGCACGTGTTCGAGTCGCTAATGGTTCCATCGCTATTGCAAACAACAAGGGAGAAAGGGGGCATCCCTGCCTGGTGCCTCTGGTGATCGGGAAGCTATCGGATATAACCCCTCCCGTTTTCACCCTAGCTTGTGGGTTGGAGTACAGTGTCTGTACCCATTGTATATAGTTAGGGCCAATTCCCATACTCCGCATAGTGACAAACAGAAAGTCCCACCCTAGTGTATTGAATGCCTTCTCAATATCTAATGAAAGTACCATCTCATCATGTGCATCCGGGGGGGGGGGGGGGTCTCCCATGACACTCAGTAATCTGCGGATGTTTAAAAAAGTATTAAGTTTTGGGATAAATCCGTTTTGGTCATCATGTATCAAGGTATGTATGATGGGAGCTATCCTGTTAGCCAATATTTTACATAGGATTTTACAATCAAGATTTAGGAGTGAGAGTGGTCTATAAGATTTAACGTCTGTGGGACCGCGACCTTGCTTAGGAAGAACCACTATCATTGCCTCTCTCTGTGTTGGAGGCAATATCTTACAGTTCCATGCCTCCTCGAACACTCTCAGCAAGTGAGGCTTTAAGTGTTTCGAAAAAGTAGAGTGGTATTCTATTGGGAGGCCATCTATTCCTGGTGCTTTGTTCCTAGGCATCTGTGCTAAAGCTAAGTCCAGTTCCTCCATTCTCAGAGGGGCCTCCAGTTTCTCCTTATATGCCTGCGACAGTTGCGCCAAGGCTGATCCTGCAAGAAAGGATTCAAGTTGTTCGGCTGTGCATACTGTGCGTTTGGTATAGAGGTTTGTGTAGTATTCCCTGAACGCCCCATTGATCTCTTCTTGCGTGGTGGCCATTTTGCCTTCATCTAACTTTATAGTCCCTATGGGGGACTACTGACGGTTCTCGCGAAGGAGCCATGCCAACAGCCTGCCCGATCTGTCTCCCTCCATTTGTAGGCGCATTAGATGATATTTGTGGTAATGTCGGCGGAGAGGAGAATCTGCTTCATTATATTTTGTACGTGCCTCTTTTAGCACTGTGTAGGGTATCTCATTTCGTGCCACTGCAATTTCCATTACTCTCAGTTCCTTTTCCAATTTGCTGACCTCCGCGTGAAGGGTGCGTCTCACTCCCCAAGTGGGCGAGATACAATGTCCTCCGACTACCGCCTTATGTGCCTCCCACTCTACTGCTCTTGTGTCTGCGGAGTCTTTGTTAATTTCCCAGTACTGTCTCAGTGTTGTGTTCAGTCCTTCTGTGAATGCCTGATCCTGGAGAGCTTCCACTTGCAATCGCCAGGTAGGGATTACTGAACATCTCCTACCCCAATTCAGTGTTAATCTAAGCGGCGAATGGTCCGACAGTGTCTTGGCCAGGTATTCTGTCCTATTCATCAGTGCACATATGTCCTGGGTCCCCCATATTATATCTATTCTGGTGTGCACTTTGTGGGGTATTGAGTAGAATGAGTATTCCCTCTGTTGTGGATGTTTCATGCACCATAAGTCATAGTCTCATGTCACCCGCCCATTCCAGCAAGGGGCACCTGGCATTTCTATTTATTGATCCTTTCGGGAGGGTGTTTGACCTGTCTAATACTGCGTTCGGTGTGCTGTTGAAGTCGCCACCCCAGATGGCCGGGGCTGCAGGGTTTACCAATAATGCTGGAGTAAGTGTGCCCAGGAATTCCGCTATCGCACTGTTGGGGGCATTATCGATAATTGTCTCCCGTCTAATTGCCCCTCTATTGCCATGTATCTGCCCCCTTGATCTATCCTGTGCGAGGTTTGGACAAATGGGACGCCACATGCTATCCATATCAATACTCCTCTAGCAAAAGCTGAGTATGTTGTGCCTATAATCTGTCCACCCCATTTCCCGTGAATCTCCTGTAAGTCAGACTCCAGTATGTGTGTTTCTTGTAGAATGGCGATGTGTACTCCCTGATGTCTGAGGCGTGCATATACCCGAGATCTTTTGCTTGGTGCACCCAGTCCTCTCACATTCCACGTGATTATTTCATATTGATGTGTGATGAGATTTGCATTTTGAGCCATGTAGCGTTGTATGATGTACCTGTATGTGGCACGCTCCAGGTTACTATACCCGTCCGGGTCCCCACCATCTTCACCAAATATATAATTAAGGCTAACAGCTGCAGCAATGTTTCCTGTGTTCTGAGTTGACCTATAATATACAACTTAACTGTCTCCCCCTCTCCTCCCACCCCTACTAATTCCCTCACACAACTGTGAACTCGTAATAGACTACACAACACACTACTACTTAAGAAAACCTGTATCCACGTGAATACCTGTAGGGGAGCTATTTTAGCAACCGGATGTGGCTCTTATACGGGGCTCACATCCTTCCACAGACATGGTCTGCGCATACGTATGGGCGCTCCTGGAGTGTTAGCCCCCCCGAACCGCATGCACAATGACATTAATCAATGTTCTCAATAAAGAGGAATAAATTGTTCAAAAGATACTCATAGGTGGCAACTACATCCTCCGTTTTGATTCCCAGACGGTCATCCTTTGCCGCCCTTTGACTTGTCACTCAGTTCGGGTGGAGGAGCGGTCTAGCAGCTTGCATTCACAGTGCATCCGCGGATCTGGGGGTGAGCTTCGGGCGCTTGAACACTTCTGTTATCGTAGAGTCTGAGCTAGCCAAGTCGGAGTCCGAGCCAGCCGCAGGGACCACCCGGAGTGCCTCAAAGGAATTTTGCATGTGCAGGGGAGTTTCTTTCAATACTTTTGCCCTTTCTTCTGCTGCCTGTTTTTCAGTGGGTTGCCCCTTGGATCGTTTCTTAATGCCATAGGATCTTCACCTCTGCATCCAGTCGTTGAATTTGATTTTGATTGTCCGAGACCGTAGGATTCACCACGTTTAACACGTCTTCCGCTGACTTGACTCACTCCGCCAGGTTACGGTGGTCCACTCTAAGTAGATTCAAATCTTGTGATACTGTGTCTATTCTAAGTTCCAGAGAGGATTTAGTGTCCATGATCGCCTGCAATACTTTTTCAAATTGTGTAGAGTGGGCTTGGAGTGTGCTTTCCAGCGACTGTAAGGTTGGTATTAGCTGTTGATCACTCGGTGCCGGTCCAGGTGCATTTCGATCTTGGCTTTTCGCGGATTTGGATTTCCCGGCCATGTTGCGTTTCTGTTGGTCAACTTTCGTGGTGTAGAGCAGCGCAGGCAAGGATGAAAAAAAAAAGATGGCGGGGGGGACTCCAGTCTCTCCCGCCCACCCAGCCCCCTCCTTGGTCCTATGGGACTGTTGCCCCCGTTTAACGGGGGAGAAAGAGTTCAGTTGTGGGCAGTGTAGAGGGAATTGTCCCTCAGACTCGTGGGCATCACCGCCGGGCCCGGGTTTGTGTTCGCCGACTCAGCGCGGCTCCCCTCTGCACGTGCTGCATCTGTTTCACCACCTTTGCTTCAAATTATTTCGCCAGGCGGCAGGCCCGTGCAGAGGAGCGGCGCATGGCTCCAGGCCTCGGCGAGCGATCTCCTCCACACCTCTTCCTTGGCTGAAAGGGCACCCCGCCCGGCGGGGGAACCGAAAGAAGCGCGGCAACCACCGCTGTCTGAAGAAAAAGGGGGTGGGGAGGGGGGAAAAGGGGAGAGGCCGTGATCAGTTCTGGCCCCCCCCCGTTGAGGACCCCCCTCTGTTTCGCCCCCCTCACCTCACGCCGATGCCTCTCGGCTGGGCCAGCGAGCAGCCCAATGCCGTCTCAGCCTCCGCGGTCACCAGGGATCACGCAAGGCCGTGGCCGCCGGCTCCCTCACGGCCCCCACCCAGCCCGATCGCCTCGTCTCCTCTCACAGTGCCGCTCAGCTCCTTAGCGGCACGACGGCCTCCCGGGCTAAGTTGCTGTGTTTTCGGGTGCTGAGCCCCGCTGCGGGAGCGCCCTGCAGGATGTTTTCTGTGAGCCCGAGTCAGAGCTCACGTTTTAGACGGCCAACACGGCCGCCATTTTGTCTCCTCCCTCCTCATCCCCCTCTGTGATCTCACCCATGGAAAGAGAGGACTCTGAATGATTTTCTCTATACTGGGGTGGAATGGTCACTCATGCCCACACCTGCAAAGTCAGGCTCCCATATCATGTCAGCAGTAGGAGCTGGCTGTACATATTGGCCCACTAACATCCTGCCTCCTACAGTATGTCAATGATGGGAACCAGCCCAACATGCCATTACCACTGCATGGCAACTCCCACAGCCACTCCTACTCACAGGAGCCCTTGCACTGCCTGTTTTCCACAGGCTCTCCTCATATATCGAACCCAATATCCTCCGTCCACATATTGAGAGGAGAGCCTGTGCCTAGGCTCCTGGAAGCCCATATGCAGTGCTGCCTCCTAGTAGATTAGAAACTGATCTGCATGATTATTACTGAAAAAACCCTTTTTGATCTTTCTTGTACAAGTGTTCATTTCTGGCCTCCTGTCATGGTGCCCAGAGATCAGTCCAGAACCTCACCTGGTTCATAAAATCTCACTTGCTAACCCGTGCAACCAGAACACATGTGTGTAGTGTTTGATATACTGTGATTCAGACTTGGCACTGTGTGCCTTTCATGCTTTTATGTAAACATTTGCCTTAAATTATCCATTATTCTTTATGTGAACCTTTGCAGCATCTGTACTGTTATGTTTTAATTACTGTAAACTTGAGACATCTCCAGGCAATGTCACGTCTTGATTCCTGCCTCGCTCCCACCTTCCTGAATACGACACATAATGGAGAAGCAACTTACTTGTTGAGCAGCTTGTCTTCTGGCAATATTCCCGGTGATAACACCACTTCGTCCAGTTTCCAACAGAATCAACAAAAAAGGAAAAATCTGAACTCTTTCGAGTACTTCAAGTTACAGCAACTCAACGAGGCTCAACAAGGTACCCAACAAAAGTAAGCATTATTGGTTTTTTTGTTAGAAACAACTCTTAGCATAAAACTAAAGTAATTTTCCTGTGCAAGAAACAGTGTGAAACGTGGTTAACGTTATATTGTGCAATGTACAACAGTGTGAATGTTGTATTTTCTTTTGCTACTTACAGGGAGGACTACTAGTGTGGAAAAGTCATGAAAACTCAGATTGACCAATCAAGAATCCTGAACATCTGCAAAAGTGTGGTGCATTCTCATAAGTGCGTGATGTCACTAATTCCATGTGCTTACATGTGAACAGGCTTGGGGAGTATAAGGCATAAGATAGCACATGAATAATATGATATTGTTTCATTATAGATTCATATTAACAATGCCCGCTCCCTGCCTAGAGTCCAGAGAGGAATCTGGAAACATGATTTAGGACACCTATAAAGGCACCATACTGTCGCAATAAGGAAATCAGTACTCCAGCAGTTGACCCCAGCAGGTAGGAAGGGTTAGCACTCCAAAGACAGAGGTTGTATACACAGAGAAGGGAAGGAGTGCTTATTACTCGGACAGACTTTACTGTTTACCCTCTCACTCATAAAGGTGGACAACTGTGCAAGGAGATCCACAATGTACAGCTACCCAGGCCCTCTTCCCTGATCCCTACCAAGCTTCCTTGTGATATTCCTAAAAATACACCAGCAGCAATGTAGGATAAATTGAGTTGGGTCCAGAACGTCCCAGCGAACCAAGCAGTGGGGCTCTCAGGCAAGCACTGAATTGTTGATATCTCAATAGAGTCAAAGCCCAAGGTGATTGCTTCACCTGGATTTTATGGAGTCACAGAACATCTCTCTTCAGGACATAGTAGCCATGTAGCTTCCACACAAGTAGATAATGTTGCCTTGCGGCATGATCTGACAGCCCTTCAATCCCGCTTATAGACTACAAGAGATCCTTGGGCATTCCTGCAGCCAACACAGACAAAACCACTATTAAAACCTCCAAGTTTTCCAACACCAACGTGAGCTTCAGCCTTCACTCCTAGAGGCACACCCTCAACTCAGATTCAAGTAGTCCTGCCTAGGCCAATTCCCAAGACTTTCTCTTCTTAGAACTTTTCCTACACATTCACCTTATGTTTCACCGCAGTGAAGTAGCGCTATGTAATATAGCTAATATAACATCATTTTGGACAGGGGAGAGTTATATCAGGCAGAACTGTGTTTATTATTGTGCAAAGCAGTGACACAGTGGGCAGTAGCACGTAACACTGGGCAACACAGTGTTATGCGGGTGAGCATTGTCTAATATCGAACAGGGATGTTTCAGGCTTGGTTATCGTCATGTGACAGTGGGTGTTTGTTACTGCATATTTAAATCATGTTTAACTCATATTAGAAAAATAGTGCTTTTTGGCAGTCATAGCATTATACAAGGCACAATGTATCATAATGATATGTTATCTCACGAGCCCATTATCCCCATTTCCACAAATTTATACTCTGAACAGCCATCTTGTCATGCCATACCTCTAAGGTTTTAAATGTAAAATTAGGTGCTTTATGGGCAACTTAGAAAGGTATTTGAGCTTTCCTTTTGTAATGCATCAGACATGAATGCATTGTGTTTAATGAACTTTAAAATGCGCTTCTTGTAGTCTACCTAGAAAAGTCTCTTAGGGGACAACTCCCAAAAGCCTGTGGAAACTGGTATGTATATCTTGTTAAGTAGGGACTAATGCTTTTGGACCCGACTGCATGTATCCATCGACCCTGTTTACATCTGTCCTCCCATTCACACTCCAGAACACCGTCCATACACCTACTCACTCGCCCACCTGCCCCCAACCAGCAACAAACACTCTGTGAAGCTGTGCACTTGACTTCTTTTTTATCACTATATTTTAGATTTTACTGTATCCCCCCTCTGAAAATTAATATAACGTGTTTTATATAGCACTTCATACCTTGATGTACATGTATAAGTACTTTAGACAGGCTTTGTGGTTATTTTCTAATAGAACTGGGCTAAGTAAACCCTAGCTGGTATCAAACTCTACTTTCAGCTTCTCACTAGGATGACTGGGTCCCCTACCCTAGGTACAGAACTACAGAGTAGGTAACAACATGCATCTCGAGGACTGTGGTCTGGACAATCAAATTGTAATTAACTCAGTACCTTTTATTTATTTCTGTTTCAATGAGCATTAAGATAACATTTTCTTATAATGTTTAAGCGGGCTCAATAGCACACTACGGAGACAAATGTTGTCGACATTCTATTATGCTACTGCGCTGCTGTAAGTGTAACCCTACAATGACTATTACACCACGAGTGTAAAAAAAGAAATTGCGTCAACTAAAGAATAAAATATAATTTTAATATGTCAGTTGGTATAAACGTTGGTGTAGATGTCGGTGCACACTTCACTAGTACATTTGCAGTATATATAACTCTGTCCCTGTTGCGGTTGCAGTGCAGGTTTACAATGCACTTTTTGCGGGTTTTTTGGTTGCAATGTAGCTAGAGACGTGTTAATTTCACCAGTGTTTTAAATTAGCTGAAAACAGTGTGTTTTTTTTAAAATGAGCATGGACAAGAAATGTACAAGAAATCCCTTCTAAGTGGATTGACCTATTTAATTAAGGATGTAGCTCAAAACGTGTAATCTAAAACTTCTGTGCTTCTCACAGTGATACACTCATCCAGTATGTTGATGCCTCCTCATGAGCTTGCTGTTACTGCCTACCACCCAGTAATGGATGTGCACTTGAAACAAGCTAGATCCTGTAAGCTTTGCCAATGTTTGTTACTAGTATCAGAGAAATGACTGACATTAAAGATGTTGTTGTGCATAATTAGAATTGAAAATATTCCAATTATGAGCATATGAGACTCTTAATTAAAACTTATTAACTTTGGAAGGTGCAATTGTCTTTGGAGCATCTCATTCGCTCACGTTCTCCCATTTATATCACTTTGTTCTGCAGTCTATCCTGCTCTTAGATATTTATGCCATCTTTCTTCCCTTATATTTATGAAATCTTCCATTTGCATATATCACACTTCTTCTGCACCCTCCTTTCACTCTTTCCTGTATTTACTTCTTGTGTCTTTATTTTGCCACCCTTACATACACAACGCACCCACTCACCTCTAACTACAGCATTTTCATTCACTTTAGCCCTGTCAATATTTCAAAAGGTGTGTACCTCCTCCACACAGTTTTGTATAGAATCTCAATTACAATTGGCACACAATCATTCCTCTATGTGATATGCAGAAAGGCCAAGGATTGGATGAGCAGGTATTGTGAACACCCTTATAACCCACTGACAGGAACTGTGAGACACTCTCACTGACTGCAACCTCAACTCCAGAGCTTTCAATAGTAGCCAGTTATGGTCACCCACCCACAACCTGAAATCACCTAGACACCTAAAGACAACTCAGTTCAAAGCACACACTATGCAAAAGAATAATGCTGCATGAAAAAATCATAGAAACACAACTTCCTGGAAAAAGCAAACACTTTAGGGAATGCAAGATTAAGTAGAACATGTGAAATCTAATCCGGAGCTAAATCACTGACAAGGATTACCCTAAAATTTTTTACAGTGATTGTTCAGCAATCGATCAGCGTTTTTCCCTGTTAAGATAAGAACATTAATGTAGAGCCCCATAGAGACTTGTTTTAATGTCAGTTTTCAATTACTACCGGGTCTCAGACTATTGGGACTCACACCACATAATGCCATATTGAAATGCATATATCTGCTGCATAGCTGCATGAAAATGCCCACCTTAAACCTGGATGTTTTATCAAATTACAGGCCAATTTCACTGCTACCCCATACTGGCAAAAAATCCTTTATTAAAAGCCAATTAATATCCTTTCTGGAGAAACATAAGATCTTGGACTATTCTCAATTGGGCTTCTGGGCCCAACATAGTACAGAGATGGCGCTGTTGGCAGTTACAGGCATTATCTGTCTCTCCCTGGATGTCGGAACCCCAGTAATGCTTGTATTATTGCATATATGTGTAGCATTGGACACGGTCTTACAATCTATTCTTATCCACTGACTCATTGTTATGGGCATCTATGGCAGAGCGCTTCATTGGCTTAGTGACTTCTTTGACAATCGTATGCAAATTGTTTGTCTGGACCCTTTCAAATCTAGAATGATGCATATCAACAAAGGGGTCCCCAATGGCTTGTGTCTGAGCCCACCTCTATTCAATGTCTATGTAGCAACTCTGGTCCCGATTGTAAAATAATACTGTGTGGAGATTGTGTCTTACGAAGATGACACCAACTTCTTATCTCCCTTGGCCCAGACCTGGACAAAGAGAGAGCCCAATTCACTCTATGAATGACAGTAATTGTCAACTGGATGGCTTCGTACTGCCTCCAGCTAAACAGTGCAAAATCTGAAATTGTGCTATTTGGCAGAGCTCAAGAGCTATAGTCTTCAGATTGGTGGCCCTCCGATCTCGGTCCAGACCCCCTGCCCGAGCAAGTGGTAAAGAACTTCAAGGGTAAAGATCGACCACACAGTGTCTATGAGAGACCAAGTCAATTCTACGTGTGGCATGTGTTTTGCCACAATGAGACTCCTAAGGAAGGTCTTCCCTTGGTTGCCCTCTACCTCCAGGAAAAGTCTTGTTCAAGCTCTCATAATCAGCAGACTTGATTTTGGAAATGGCAAACAATACTCTTCTGTCTAAGATGCAAGTGGTGCAGAACACTGCAGCTCGGCTCATCTGCAATCTCCCTCCATGAACGTCATTGATGCCCATTCTGAAAAAACTGCACTGGCTGCCCATTAGGAAGTGCTCTATTTTGAACTATGTTGTCTGACACACAAGGCCTTTTTTAAGGTTGCACCTTCCCTTCTTCATTTAAGACTCAGCTACTACCAGCCATCCAAGACAGACTAAGGCCCTCATTATGAGGTTGGCGGTCTTAAGACCGCCAGCCTCTCCATGGTGGTCGGACCGCAGCAGACAGGGCGTCCGACCTCCCATTATGACCCTGGCTGATCCGCCATGGTCATACTGCCGACACTGCCAGGCTGCAGCCAGCCTGCAGCCTGCTGGTCCTGACGGTTGTATTCCGCCAGGGCAGCGCTGCAAGCAGCCCTGGGGATTTTGAGTCCTCATTCACCAGCCTTTCTGTGGCGGTATAGACTACCATGGAAAGGCTGGTGGAATGGGGATGTTGGGGAGCCCCTGCACTGCCCATCTCAAAGGCATGGGCAGTGCAGGGGCCCCCATGCACAGCCCTATCGCGCTTTTCACTGCCCGAATTACGGGCAGTGAAATGCACAACGGGTACTGCTGCACCCGAAACACATCAACATTGCTGCCGGCTCGATTACGAGCCTGCTTCAATGTTGTGGTGAGTTTTCCGCTGGGCCAACAGGCAGAAATTATGTTTTTGTCCGCTGCCCCAGCAGAAAACTCATAATAGGCCAGCAATAATACCACCAGCACAGGCGGTATGATGTTTCTACTGCGCCGAAGTCATAATGAGGGCCTAAGCGCTTACATTTTGTATTTAATAGCATGTTACAAAGATAAAACTGATGTTAAACTGTAATTCAGACTCTAAACTAACAGTACCTATAGAAACAATATTTAATTTTTTTCTGATTACTGAAAGATTAATGACTTCAAAAATATGTGCAAATTAGAGAAGTGTCATTCTCTGGTATATTTAATGGAATGCAATAACAAAGCCTTCTTTCAGATTTCGTTCCCATGAGGAGCAAAGTCCTTTTTTAATGGAACTGTTGTTTGAACGTGGAGAGATGTACCCATTTGTCATTGAAAACATTACATTGCAGGAAAATGAACTGAGATCATATATATTTGTCTCAAACCTCTTGGAGTCACACCGAAAGGAGATGTCCCCATGACAGACTTGGGAAATTGTCGAGCTGTTGCAAACTGGAGTCTGGTGATTAATTATAATTGGATCATGCCTATTCTTCATAACATGAACTGACACCTTTGGTAAATGAGATTTGTTCTAGTAAATTGAGATATCAATGGACATTCAAGCATTGGTCAGTCTGCAGCGTTTTCCTGCGTAGTCCTATGCAGACCCAGACGCTTGCAAATGCCTTTCCGATCCTGACGTCTTGTTGATAAAGATTCACTGAATGCTGCATCGCTTGGAGAGATATTTTCCTCTCTGCCGTTAGCCCATATCCTGAAATGTCCTTTAGGTTTAATTACCATTTATTTTGCCTTTTCAGAAGACTCGTGCCTGAGCTACTGATATGATTATGCTTTCTATTTTTATTTCTCTTTTGCCTAACTTAGGCCCTCATTATGACCCTGGTAGTCTGCTGACCACCAGGACAGTTGGACTCACCGTGCTGGAGATTAGCATCTCCGGCCTGGCAGACCAATGAAGACCGTAGGTGGTGTTAGGAGTTGACTTTCCACCAGGGTTTCAGAGAAGGTAGCACTACCACAAAAACCCTGGTGGAAAGGCTACGGGTGACGGGAAATGTATTTCCTGTCACCGGCAGATGACTCCCCCAGCCCTCCTGCAAGCCCAATACCCCCCACTCCCCTCCATACCTGAACACCCCACCCCTCCTACCAGAGCAGCACCCCTCCCCCACTCTCCACCCCCTTCTGGTATAGCACCCCCACCCTCCCCTTCTAGTAGAGTGCCCTCTCCCCCACCCCCTTTCTAGTACAGCACCCCCACCCCACATACACTCACACAGATGCCCAAACGCACCCCACATACACTCATTCACGCACCGCGCATACACTCATTCCCCAACACTGACACACAAGCATCCATACACGCATTCACTCACAAGCATCCATACACGCATTCACTTCAACATTCATAAACGCATTCACTTCAACATTCATACACTCACTCACCTCAACATTCATACATGCATTCAACCATGCATACACACATTCATTCACACATGCATACACACACCCACTCACACACGCACACACAACACTGCCCATTCTCTCCCACCCCCTACTCTGTTGGACGACTTACCTTCAAGGTCGAGGAGGTCATACGGCAGGAAACGGGAACGAGTGCTTCCACCGCTGCCAGCATCGCCGTCATCAAGACACCGCCAGGCCATATTACAGGTCGGAACTGCCCATGCGCCTCCGACCGCCAGCACGTCTACTGGAGGATTTGCACCCAAAATGTGGCAGAAATTCTGCAGTGCTTGGAATATGGTGGTCGGAAGCAGTGGTGGTCTTCTGGCACCTGCGGCTTTGGCAGTCTTTTAAAAAGACCGCCAACGTTGTAATGAGGGCCCAAGTGTTCACAGTCAAGATTATTTTTTTCCAAATTATTTTTGTACTTTTTTAATTTTGTCCACATGTGTCCTTTACCCCACATGTATTTCCCAAATATGGTTAGCAGTAGGAATGTTCTATGCCAAAGATTATTGACTCTCCTAAATTTAAATTAATTAATTAATGATTGTAAATTCTGAGCATTGCGTGATATCTATGTTACAGATTTTTTTATTGGCTATTCTTCTTGAATGCCTAGATTTGCTAATGTTAGTTCATCTGAATCTATTTATGCGCCTTGGGTGACCCTTGGTGAATATGTACCTTTATAACTTGGTTTTGCACATTGTCTACATGTCTTTGAGATTGTGTTTGTAATTAATCTTTTAACTTTATTCCTGATTGGAGTTTTCCTTCCGTAGCCACATTGGTCATGGTGTCTAAATTGTTGGGGTGGTGTTGAAATATTGTTGATGGTTGACCACACTTCTTGTTGGGTGCAAAGGTCTGTTGACCTTGTTGCGCATTTGATTCCTGCGAAGGATGAAAAATGCATCCATCCTTCAGGAGTGGGTCGCATGCTACATCAAGTACAATAAATAAAAGTAAATAAATAGCTGCTGCTATTTTACAGCAAGCATAAAAGTGATATTTGTGTAGTTTAGTTGAACTGCAGAGATGTAACTCGAGAGTTCACATTACTTGTAATACAAGCTGACATAGGCCTTCATTACTGGTAAAGGCCTAAACTCTCATCTCTTTGCAAACCTGTATGCACAGGAATCAGAATTACAAGCTGTGTGATGATACTATTTAGGAGTGGTAAATACCTCACCCTATTCCGACAAACTCTAAAGGAGGGTAATAGTGTTTGCATTCCTTCAGTAGCTAATAGGATTGATTTGCTCTACTTTTCCTCATGTTTCATCTTGAAAGTGATCAAAATGAAAAGTTGGAAGATAATTGATGTAAGGGTAGATTTCGCCCCAGTGGTGTCTCCTGTTAAAGATGTTTCCTCAGTTTTCATCCCTCGCTGATACACGTGATCCGCATTAACCTACGGCATCACTCACCACAGGTCTTGACTTATGAATCCCATCAATTGTTGGAGAGCGCCCTGTCTTCATTATGTCTGAACAGACAGCAATTAGTTCAGGCAGCGCCGATTCTAGCCAGGTGCAGCCTTTGAAGTGGAGCCTGGGCTTTTTGTTAATTGTGCTCTGGATGGCTGTGCAGGGGATGGTCATCCTCCAAGAATCCGTGGAATCCCGGGACAGCACAACCTTTGCGTCCAGCCACTGATCTGCAGCCTTAATGTTACTCCAGGCAGTTCGTACACTTATTTAAGGTTGTCAAATCGCTGAAGTGAAAGATGACGTGATTAAAAAAAAGAGGGGGTTGAAAAACGCAGTAATTCAGCACACGGAAAACTGCAAGTTTCCCATTGAAGCACACGAGTCCAGTGAAATTGCAAATTATGCCCCCTCCACTTTCAAAACTGGAGAACCATGATCAGCCATACAAGCTGAATGAACGAGAGCACGAGCACAGCAAGTGCAAAATGTTGGGATAGAAATTCTACTTCATGGCTCTTAGGAGCCCTGCTGTCCTGCACATGCACACTCTGTGTGTGTGGGGGAGGAGGGTGGTGGTGTGTGTGTGGGTGTGTGACAAGTGCACGAGCGAGCCCAACCACTCCAAGGGGAGTTTCCCCCTCCCAAGTGATTTAAAAAAATGTCACATCCCACACATTACAACATGTTTTTAATTAGATCTTAAATAGTATTACTTTTAAAATACATGAAATGATTACCTCAGCGCTAGCTGATATAATTAAGGTGTGTGTAACTGGAAGCAAAGTACTTCTGGCTGACACCATGTATGATCTGTGGATCATAAAGGATAAGGTCATTGTCTAAAAGCGTTGCCTGTAACTTGCACGACTTGAGAGCTCAGTCTGCAGTGTTGTGTCTGACCCTGTTCTATCTGTGTGACCTGATAATGATCATGTTACCGCTGTGTGAGTCAAGAGATATCACAGTACTCTAAAGTGGATACAAAAATGTCATTTTTGCTAGAAATCTGACGAAGTAGCTAATAACATGGACTCATTTTGCTTCCCCATTTTTTCATGGAAATTGTTATCTAGGACCAACGATGAGAAAACGGGGAAACATGAACAATGAGGATAGGAGTGTATAGCAATTGGCAGAGTGAATACAAAGATTCAGAATTCCATATGTTATGTGAGAAAGGGGATAAAATCGGCCTACCGGTGTCATTGTTTTCCTCCTATCCGAAAAGGTCAGTTACTGGAAGACAAAGTGAACTAAAAAAAACATGCTAAAATAACTTACCAAATAAGCTCCCCCTTGTCTCTTTTATTATTGAATTCGTTGTTTGAATATACTTAACGTTTAGGAAAACTAATACTAAAAAATAGACGTTAATCGAGTAAAGGAGTGAACGAGTGAACGGATATGGATACTTGCCAAATACTATGTTACTGGTAGTTTGCATGGCACAGATTGAGGACCGCCGTAACAGTTCACAACGTTCGTTTTGCTATAGTACAGCACATACTGAGCAACTTCAAGGCGCTTTGTTTTGGATTAAGTGTTGACGTATTGAAAATCTGCTAATCTGTGGTGCACCAATGCGAAGGAATGTGGGTGAAGTTAAATAAAATAGTGTGTAAATGGAATCCTCATTTAAGACTACTTGATTCCCTGTATGCACTGCCTCTTCCGTCCTCGATATACTGAGCGCAAAGCCACAATCACTTGCACAGGCCCACATGAGCAACAACTGATTACTAATTGCTTTAATTAGCTTGTTTGAGGTTATTTACCTACCAGTTTCCAGAAGATAGTCTGGAAATGTATCCAGGCAGGTCGGCCTCCTCTTTCAACAGCAGTGATTCCATCTTTGACTTGCTGCTTGCCATACCACAAGATGCCACACAAGGGTACCATGGCTCCTAATCCAAACTAAGAATACAGTCCTCTTCCCTTCAGTTTTGAAGAGTATAAATGTCATGGGCTAAAGTGGACCCCTCATGCCTCTGGATAGAGGACGTTTTTAGAGATGTTTGTGCATCATTTCTATTTTTGCACCTTATTAACAATGCAGAATATAGTTTCGCTTTTGAGCATACATGTACACACTTATATTGTACTGTTGTCTTTCAAACAAATTTGCTGTGATGTGTAGAAATGCGCTTTTCAGATTTTTTTTTAACAAGGCCTCAATTTGGGTCTATCGGCCATACTGTTAAAATGGATGCCTTCCCTTTTTTCCCCTGCACACTTCACTGCTATTTCTGCAGCACACAGTTTAGCAGACTCATGTTTGTTTATTTACATTGTTATTGCTCATATTGTTCCTGATGAGTCTTCCACAGCTCAGTCAGAAAACTGCAACTGCACTTCACGCCCTTCTGATAGCTCACTGTAGCCTGTTCATTAATACTAGCTTGCTGTTGTTCCTGTATCTAGTTTGTTCTACCAACTCTAGGTAACATTAGCATAGAATGGGCAGAATCAGTATTCATGTAGAGGAATAGTACTTAGGTGTTAAGGAATTATGATGCTTAATAAGACTGTGCTCTGACTTGCCAAGAAAATAACACTTTTGATGAACCATAAAGAAGCTGCAGTGTTAGTAATTTCGTATGTGAAAATAGTGTAATAAAACCTTCACTTTTGGGGGTCAGCCAGAGACCTTGCCTGCTTACCACTAGGGATGCTGTCCATTTCTCTTTTGATTTTGCTGCCAATTTAGGGTTTAGAATATTTTTTAATTTGCACTTCCATGTAATGCCCTATATTTTGAGAGCCTTCAAGGCATTGACTCTACATTCCCTTTAAAGTTTTGAGATAAATCCTTAACATTAGTCAGGTGATCTAGACCTCAGTAATTGAGTGGACCCTTTTACCTATTTGAATGTTTATTTTCTGATATTTGAATTGGGGGTTGTCTATTGAAATAATGTTTTGGGTTGTCAAAAATGAAAGGCTTTTCTGTGTCCACACACCATCTGCACAGTTGATGTCTGTGCCTCTGACAAGTAGTGTCAAGTGGTTACTCAACATTCAAAAGGAGGTATTGTGCTCAAGGGGAAAACAACAAGAGTGTGTTTCCCTGTCATCATGCAATTAGTTGGGTTGGGTCAGGCATGGAAGGGAACAATGCGATCCCTTCAGCCATAGGGTTGAATCCACATCCAGTTCCCCAGTAGGCTACTGGCCTCAAGTCACACAGACTGCCTGGAAACCCATGCAACTAAGCAAGTCCACCAATAGTCCCTTCAAAAAAAGAAGGAAGAAGAAAGAAAGAATGTGAAGAAAGAAATGTTAGTGTCAACAGCCAGAGCGGCTCACAGTCTTCTCGCTGAGGAGGCTGAAACCGGGTGGCCTGGTGGCAGTTATCACTCTTCCTTACGCACTTCAAAGCCATTTGCAAATGCAAATGCTTTTAAAGAGAAACAGGAAGCATCATCACTGTCT
Organism: Pleurodeles waltl; assembly: GCF_031143425.1. NCBI lineage: Eukaryota > Metazoa > Chordata > Amphibia > Caudata > Salamandridae > Pleurodeles > Pleurodeles waltl. Next base: position 793,071,427 of record NC_090442.1, on the reverse strand, counting down.
GGTGGGATATCCTTTAAGGCACTGGCACTGGCAAACATAGGAACTTGCAGGACAAAGAGGCCCAGAAGGAGTTGTAAAATAATATTGTATTTCAAGCCCCGGAGGAGGGGCTAATACAGCTCCCCACAAGGTAAGACTTCAACAATGCCCCGCCCTGGCCAGCATCTCTCCCAGGACCAGGTACGCAACCCTTCATCCTGATGGTGGTCAGCCCTACCAAAGTCAATGTGCAAGGCATAGATGCACACCAATGCACAAATCTGGGAGCTGGAGAGCAAGTGGAAGCCCAAGGTTGGCAGGCATGGCCTCAGCACTAAAAACAGCTGCCACCCTTCTAGCCTCCTGGGGAAATGCTTTGTGCGAAATTGGTCTTGTTAATCACTGTGAAGGGGCACTGAAAGTGAATGCCTTCTTGAGACAATGATTAAAACTTTCACTGTCAAGGCTTTGTGGGGCAGGGAGTGGCAGCAGCATAACTTATAGTAAACAGATGTTCCTTTTTCTCCTCTGTCATGTCTGAGGAAATGGTCACTGAGGTCCCCATTTGAGAAGGTCTGGCTGTTACCAATCCCTGGGGTCTTTTACTTCCATATCTTTACAAGGCAACTGGAAACGTGTTGTGGGTGAACAGCAAGCCTGTCTATGTATTTGGAAGAGTGCAGGGTAGATTCCTTTTTGACTCCACCATTGTGTGTTGGAAGCTAAGATGGCGGTGGGCTCCTCAGGTCTCTATTGACCCAAAAGCCCACTTTTTTGAATTCCCTTTCATTCCTGCTATTGTTTAAATTTATGTAGTGCTATGGTTGAGGTGGCATGCATTCGTTCCTTGTAGTTGCAGCTGGACATCTGCCACAGTGCACTGAGTTTACTTGCTTCTTCCTACCTTGAAAGTTATCTGTGAGATGTGTCCTGCTGACTGAAACTCAGCACCCACGGTAACTAAGGAGGTGAAATTCTGCCTTGAAAAGGCTTCTGTTACCTGCTGTCCTAGCATGAGCTGATCATGCACAGTCTGTTTTTTGTGATCCGCCAAACCCAAAGAACTTGAAGGCTGAAGGAGAGCTGATTTGCCAGCTCTGATTATGAATCCTTTTTCTATTGACCAGTAGATAAGTATTTCTCTACATTTCTAGGCGGTACTGTGCACCAGTGTAGGGGTGAAACTTGGGTTCCAGGAGTAGATTTCAGCTGGTCACTGCCTTACATTCAAGCTAAGGGTGAGATTGGACCCAACATAATCAAGAGGAAGAGCAGTCAGCATGCCTTTTGGTGCTAATGCCAGGTATGTGGTGGAAGATTGGTCTTGTCCCATCTGGCTAGTGTCAGTGGCTCTGCAGTTGTGGCCACTCAGTGGTATCTCCACAAATGTTGTAAAGCACTGGATGCAGAGGGTGGGTGGCAAAGTTCAAAGGGATAACAGATTTTAAACTGGGATTCTTTCTCTACTACCATTGAGAATCAAATGATAATTGAGTCCAATAGTAAATGTACTTCACAGATACTTGATGTTAAATAATTCCAATTGTTGCAGTTAGAGCCCAAAAACACTGAATGTCCAGGTGACACAGGAACCTGACATCATAGATATAAACTTTAAACTGTTTTTCTGGATTTTCTAACACAATGAACATTTTGTATATTTTCAGTGATTATTTTTATGGCTTATCCTGAGTATTGTTGCCACTTATCGAACTGAACCTCTATCTACAGAGCATTTCGTATGCCACTGCTTATTTATGTAAACAAAAGATTTCTTTGGACCCTGTATGGGTGACTCTAGGACCTAAACTGATTACCAAGATATACGTGAGAGGCTAGGGCTCCCTGTTTTGTTTCTTAAAGGGTATAATGGTAACTGCAAATGATTGGATTAATATGAAGTATAATGGAACTGACATTTAGTCATTGCTTCAGTTACCTTTCTACTGCACCATAAGACTATCAGAAACCCCTAAAACTTTACTTTTCTTTAATCAATTCATGTTAGGTCTTCTCTGCCTTAACAGCAGACATCTCTTTGGTCCAGCGGCTTTTGCAGACTCTGACTCATCCCTCTCCAGGCACACAGAGTAGCCAAGTAGACAATTAGAACTCTAGCAATGTTGGCTCCCAGCAAAAAGTGACAGGGCACACCAAGTTGGTGTAAATCCTAAGGCTATATCCTAAGCCTTCTCAGAAAGAGTGAAGTAGCAAATATTTTATCTTTCAGTATTTCATGTTAATCATGTTGTGATTTTGTTTGGTCCCTGCTGCAGCTCATTTTGCAACTCATATTGCAGCTCCTGTAGGTGTGGCATTACAGGTGTTGAACATCATCTGTCACAGAGGTTACCTGGATGCTTCAGCAGGATGCTTATTGACTTTCATGGGCCTTGGGGGAGGTGGGACGGAAACATATTAGAAACGATCTTGGGAAAGTGGGTAAAAGGGTGTTGAGAGAGAAGACTGAAGTAGAAGGTAGGTGAGGAGCGTCTGAAAGGCAGGATGGGGAGGTGAGAGCAAGGTACAATTCCTCCAGAGTTTCAGGACATTCAGTTGAAGGTCCAGGTCTATGTCGTTCACTATAGTTGTTGTGGTTAGGGGCATGCATGAGAGGAAGAGGAAAGCTGTCAATAAAGAGGTGCTTTTGAGATTTGTAATAGCTCATGCTAAACTTTCAGAATGTACTTTATGGATTCCTTCCCCTTTAATCAAAGACTAGCAGGTCTTTGGTGAGGAGCTCATACACAACACTGTATAGGAATGTTATGACAGACTTGAGGGTGGGAGTCTGGGGTGTCAAAGAGTAGGCAATCTGTGTCACTTAGTGACATTTTTAACATTAAAACAAAAAATAGTGAAGGAAAATGGAGAGACTGCAGATGATTATATATAGCGAAAAGGTACAAAGGGGTGACAAAGTTAAAAGGGAAGGAAATCAGAAATAGACTAAGCAGAAGAAAGAAAAGAGGGGATGTTGGACACTTTTTTGCTTATGCAGGGTCATCCCCATTCTTTTTGCCTCCTGCCTCCTATTTTTTCTGACCTGTTGCTGTTGGCTTTTGAATTCTGAGCACTTTACCACTGCTAACCAGTGCTAAAGTGCATATGCTCTCTGTGTAAATTGTATGCAATTGGTTTATCCATGATTGGCATATTTGATTTACTAGTAAGTCCCTAGTAAAGTGCACTAGAGGTGCCAGGGCCTGTAAATCAAATGCTACTAGTTGAGTTGGCCTACAGCACTGGTTGTGCCACCCACATAAGTAGCTCTGTAATCATGTCTCAGACCTGCCACTGCAGTGTCTGTGGGTGCAGTTGCAACTGTAAATTCGACTTGGCAAGTGTACCCACTTGCCAGGCCTAAACCTTCCCTTTTCTTACATGTAAGGCACTCCTAAGGTAGGCCCTAGGGACCCCCAAGGGCAGGGTGCAGTGTATGGTCAAGGTAGGACATATAGTAATGTGTGTTCTATGTCCTGACAGTGAAATATTGCTAAATTCATTTTCCACTGTTGCAAGGGCTGTCCTTCTCATAGTTTAACATGGGGGCTACCTTTAAATCTGACTAAAGTGTAGATTCCCTTTGGGAGCGGATGTATAAGTGGAGTTTGGAGTCTCTGAGTTCACAATTTAAAAATACATCTTATAGTAAAGTTGATTTTAAGATTGTGCGTTTGAAAATGCCACTTTTAGAAAGTGAGCATTTTCTTGCTTATACCATTTCTGTGACTCAGCCTGTTTGTGAATTCCCCGTCTGGGTCAGTTTGACAGTTGGGCTGGTTGCACCTCACACTAGACAGTGACACAAAAGGAGCTGGGGTGTAGACTGCATTTCCTGATGAGCCATCTGTGCTAAGAGGGAGGGGAGGAGTTGTCACTTACACCTGAAAGGGCTGTGCCTGTCCTCACACAATGCAGTCTCCGTCCCCCTGGTGAGTGTCTGGGGCCTGGCCTGGGCAAGGCAGGATTTCACATTCAAAAGAGACTTTGCTTTGAAGTAGGCCTACTTCAAAGGAGAAAATGGGTGTAAGAAGGGCACCCAAAACCACAGACATAAGAGCACTTCTGGAAACTAGAGGAACCTCTGCCTGGAGAAGAGCGGAAGAGCTGAGGAGAAGTGCTGCCCTGCCTGTGACTGTGCTTTGTGGAGCTATCCTGCAGTTGCTGCTTCTGCCAGAGTAAGAGGGCAAAGACTGGACTTTGTGTGCCTTCCATCTTGTGAAGAAATCTCCAAGGGCTTGATTTAGAGCTTGCCTCCTGTTGTTTGAAGTCTCAGGGACAGCAAAGACTTCTCCCTGCCAGCACCTGGAGTCTCTGGAGAGACTCCTGCTCTGACAAGTGGTGCCCTATCCAGTCCCTGGGCCCTTGAAAGGAAAGCTGTTGGAAATCCAAGGAAATTGACTTCGGGCGACTTCGGACCGCCACCGCCGCTGAATCCGGTGACGCCGCCTACAGCCGACTCTGTGATCTTCGCTGGAACGCGACGACCCTCGCAGGTCCAATGCCGCTGCAGCCCCGCAGAAGTCTGAGACTCCGTGGAAGTCGCCACACCACGTCTTGACCGACGCCGCTCGAAGTGCACGGATTCAACGTTTCACTATGACGCCCTACTTTGCGCATTGACTTGTTTTCACTCTTCACCAAAGGTACTGTACTTGGGGTTCTACGCGACCCGAGTCCGGCACCGCTGGTGTCGGCTTGTTGGGAACGACTCCGTCATGACGCCGTTTGAACACCTCATCAAAGCATTTTGTGTTTCTAATCGCTATTTTTTAGTTTAATCTTTAAAAATTCAGAACTTGACTTGTGTATGTTGGAGTTTTGTCGTTTTGGTCTTGTTTTGTTTAGATACATTTTTCCTATGTTTCTAAACTGGTGTTGTGTCATTTTGTAGTGTTTTCATTAAGTTACTGTGTGTGTTGGTACAAATACTTTACACCTAGCACTCTGAAGTTAATCCTACTGCTCTGCCAAGCTACCAAGAGGGTAGCAGGGGTTAGCAGGGGTTAGCTGAGAGTGATTCTCTTTTACCCCGACTAGAGTGAGGGTCCTTGCTTGAACAGAGGTAACCTGACTGTCAACCAAAGACCCCATTTCTAACATTGGTGATCAGCGGTTGGGATTTGGACTTGTATTTGTACTTGACATACAGTGATTAAGTGTACACTACTGTTTTGATCTCAGACCACTACGTGACCACATACTATTTGTTTGGTGATCTTTCATTTTTCTCTTTGGGACTCCTTTTTGTTCTACTTCCATGACTTTGCTGATTCCTTGACTGATTCTTTTTACTTCATTGGGAACTTATTTTCTGCCTTTGGAACTTTGCACTTGTGACCATCATGTCTCAATCTGGAGATGCAACAGCTAGAGCTGTGTTTGAAATAGAGAAACTGAAAGAGTACTCAGTTGACCAATTGAAACAGTTCCTTAAAGATCTTGACTGGCCCACTGAACGCTCCACCAGGGAGTGGGAGCTGCAAAAGGCACAGAGGGCCTGGGTGACAGTCAAGAAGGCTGGAGGGCACACAGAGGAGGAGAATGTGGGTGGGGAAGTGCAGAGGATACACAGTGGTGTAGTGGAGGTACCTGTTACACCTGGGGTGAGGGTCTCCAGGAGGGGTAGCAGGGTGTCACCCAAGAGTCTGACTCCTGAAGAGTAACAGGACAGACAGGCAGTGAGGACTCACTGGTTGAGGTTCAGGGAGTTGAGGATGCAAAGGGAGAAGAAGCTGGAAGAAAGGAGGAGGGACTTAGAGATCAAAAAGAGGATTTGGGCCTATGAGCTCATAATGAAGGAGCTGGAAGTCATGAGGGCTGAGTCCAGCTGGAATAGTGGCAGCAACAATTTTATATCCAGTGCTGCTGAAGAAATGCACATGCCCAGAGATGTGGTGCCCTACTTGAAGAAGGGAGTTAACACACACCAGGAGGTTCAGGGGTATGAGGTAGCTCCAGTAATGCACAGGGTCCCTGAGGTGGACTGGGGAACTGGCATGGGGAGTCATATTCCTACTGGTGGGCGGGACACTCTACTGACTCTAGGTGAGAGTGACAGGGAGAGGGGTTCCCCCAGGTAGAAGTCCTGGTTATGGAGTGTGAAGACATCCCAGAAGAGCGTGGGTTGAGTGTCAGGGACAGTCAGGTACTGTCTCACCACTCTCAGGCGGGTGATGTGGGGTGCTTTTTCAAAGCAGAGTCACTGGATGGTTGGGTGAAGGATACTTTGGTTAATTCATGTGAGGGGCTGAGTGATGTATTTGCTGGAGAGCATATGTCTAGTCCTTATTTTCCAGAGCTACGCCAACACCAGGTGGAGTGTGCGTTCTCTGACCCCAGGGAACTTACACTGGAAGCAGATGTCTGGGTGAGTACCAGAGAGTCTGAAGAGGCATTTGGGGATGCTCCTGAGAGGAGTAGTCGAGGTAGTTCCCAACCAGGTGAGGTAGGGAAGGATTGTAGTGTCCCAGGTAGGTCCCAGTGTAGTGGGATGGGTGAGGAACCCCATGTCCAGTCTCAGAGGAGAGGGAATGGGGATGGGTTGAGGCCCAAGCTGCCCGAGATCCGGTCCCAGGTCCTGGAGGGTTCCATGAGGGGAACACCAGGAGGAGAGCCTAGCCTGTACCATAGGGCCATCTGTTGAGGGAGTTCCCACAGTGTCAGGAGAACTTGGAGGGGCGGCTGTAGCCAGCGTCCCACCAGTTCTGGTGTCTGGCAGTACCACTCCTAGTGAGGGGGTGCAGAAGTCCAGACAGAGGATTGAGAGGGGGTTGCGGACCCCAGTGGAGAACCTGGAGGGTCAGGGGTCAGCTCTGAGAGCAGAGCCCCCCAGGAATGACCTTGGTGAGACCATTTCTGGGTTGGGGGGAATCCAGACTCTGTCAGATGGGCAGAGGTCAGGAGACCTGCGCCAGCCAGACTCTTGTGTGGCCCTTGGGGACGGTGTGTCCCTTGAGGGTGGTAAGTGTGCCCCCCTGGAAGTCCTGGTGTGCCAGGCAATGGTTCAACCGCAGGGTGGTGACTCTGGGTCGAATGATCAGGTTCAGGGGGTAAACTCTGACCTGATGGGGGGTAGGTGTGCTCCCAAGGAAGTTCTGGTGCGCCAGGCAGTGGTTCAACCGCAGGGAGGTGATTCTGGGTTGGATGACCATGTTCAGAGGGTAAACTCTGACCTGGTGGGGGGTAGGTATGCCCCCCAGGAAGTCCTGGGTTGCCAGGCGGTGGTCCAGTCTGTGGGTACAGACCCTGGACTGGAGGATCAGGTGCAGGGGGTAAACCCTGTCCTGAAGGGGGGGCGGTTTGCCCAATCACTCCCCCGGTGCGATTTCAAGGGGTATTCTCCCTGAGGAGGGTGCAGGACCCTAAGAGTAGGGTCAGGGGAGAGAGCGACTCACCCCTGACCCCAGTGCAATCTAAGGGTACAGACCCTGGATTGGAAGGCCAGGTTCAGGGTATCCCCCCTGACCTGGAGGAAGGGGCTACTGCTAACAGTGCCCTTACCATGTTGTCTTCTGGGGGGGGCCACTCCTAGTTGGGGGGTGCAGGACCCCAGAAGGGAGGGAATCCTCAACCCTGGCCATAATCCAACCTGAAGGTACAGACCCCAGGATGGAGGACCAGTTGCAGGTTAACATCCCTGCACTGGTAGGAGAATTGTGCAGGACTGCTTCTACAAGCACCCTGACAATTTTGAACTCTGGGGGTGCCGCTCCTGCAAGGAGGGTACAGAGTCCCAGAGGGGAAGACCAGGGTCAGGTTGTCATTCCTGACCTGGTGGAAGAGAGAGTGGTCAAAGGGTGCCAGGCACCTGGGGCTACCGCCCCCCACTATCTACAGTCACAGTGGTTGGAGAGGCCAGAGGTCGGGCTCTCATCCCTGACAGTTGTCAGGGGTCACTGTGGCTTTCTGGCCTGGTGGACAGAGTCGCCCCTGGTGGGGGACGAGAGTCACACCCTGGGGGTGGAGTGGGCAACACCAATGTGTTGGCCCTGGAGGTACTATCTGCCCATTGGGATACATCTGTGAGCAAAGTAAAGTTAGGTGCTGCACAGATGAGATGGTGTCTGCAGATGTGGAGAAGGGTTTCCCATGGGTTAGCTTAGTGGGCCCTGAGAGTATGGACAGAGGGATCCAACTGAAGTCAGGAAGGCGTAGAACTGGAACATGCCCCTGCTGTTGTGGGCCTGGGTCCCTGTTCTTTCGCCCCAATCAGGGAAGTACATCAAGGTATTGATTATTTTCCCCTGGTTTGAGGCTTGTAGGGGGTCGTGTTGGACTTTTTTGTTTATTCAGGGTCATCCCCAATCTTTTTGCCTCCTGCCTCCTATTTTGTCTGACCTGTTGCTGTTGGCTTTTGAATTCAGAGCACTTTACCACTGCTAACCAGTGCTAAAGTGCATATGCTCTGTGTAAATTGTATGCAATTGGTTTATCCATGATTGGCATATTTGATTTACTAGTAAGTCCCTAGTAAAGTGCACTAGAGGTGCAAGGGCCTGTAAATCAAATGCTACTAGTGGGCCTGCAGCACTGGTTGTGCCACCCACATAAGTAGCTCTGTAATAATGTCTCAGACCTGCCACTGCAGTGTCTGTGGGTGCAGTTGTAACTGTAAATTCGACTTGGCAAGTGTGCCCACTTGCCAGGACTAAACCTTCCCTTTTCTTACATGTAAGGCACTCCTAAGGTAGGCCCTAGGTAGCCCCAAGGGCAGGGTGCAGTGTATTGTCAAGGTAGGACATATAGGGGGTCATTATGACCCTGGCGGAAGGCAGAGAACTAGCGGTAAGACCGCCAACAGGCTGGCGGTCTTACTTTGTGGAATTATGACCATGGCGGTTACCACCATGGTCATCCGCCGGTTCTCCGTTCCGCCCGCTGGGCTGGAGACCTGCGTCTCCAGCCTGGCGGCCGTCACTATACCGCCGCGGTATTTGGACCCGGCTTACCGCCGTGGATTTCCAGCGGTTTGAACCGCCATGAAATCCATGGCGGTAACCACTATCAGTGCCAGGGAATTCCTTCCCTGGCACTGATAGGGGTCTCCCCCACCCCCCACCCCCAACCTGACTCCCTCCCCTACAGCCCCCACCACCCCTGCCTTCCCCCAAAGGTGGCAGGGCCCCCTCTCCACCCCGACCCCCAACATCACATCACCCATACCCACACGACACGCATGCAGGCACCACCTAAACACTTACACGCACACATGCCGACATACATGCTGACATCCACACACACAGTCAGACACGCACACCCACATTCAAACATACACGCACACATCCATACAGACATACCCACAGACATACACGCACTCATTCCCATACACACAACACCCACGCAAGCATACACGCACTCACACACCCCCTCTACATACACAGACGCACACCCCCATGCACCCACACAACACACAACACCCCTCCACCCCCTCCCCTCACGGACGATCTACTTACCTGGTCTGACGATCCTCTGGGAGGGGACAGGAGCCATGGGGGCAGCTCTGCCGAAACTACACCGCAGGACGTGATTCGCTGGGTGGTGTTCTGTTGGCGTGGCGGTGGAGCAACCTCCACTTCCCCGCCTCCCGCCAGTATGGCTGTTGGCGGCTCTCCGTCCGTAAAAGGACGGAGAGCTGCCAACAGTCATAATAGGCCGAGAGGCAAACCGCCACCACTGGCGGTCTTCCGCATAGCGGTCCTTCGGTGGTCTTCAAAAAAGACCGCCAAGGTCAAAATAACCCCCATAGTAATGTCTTTTATATGTCCTGACAGTGAAATATTGCTAAATTCATTTTTCACTGTTGCAAGGCCTGTCCTTCTCATAGTTTAACATGGGGGCTACCTTTAAATCTGATTAAAGTGTAGATTCCCTTTGGGAGCGGATGGACAAGTGGAGTTTGGGGTCTCTGAGTTCACTATTTAAAAAGACATCTTTTAGTAAAGTTGATTTTAAGATTGTGCGTTTGAAAATGCCACTTTTAGAAAGTGAGCGTTTTCTTGCTTATACCATTTCTGTGACTCTGCCTGTTTGTGGATTCCCCGTCTGGGTCAGTTTGACAGTTGGGCTGGTTGCACATCACACTAGACAGTGACACAAAAGGAGCTGGGGTGTAGTCTGCATTTCCTGATGAGCCATCTGTGGTAGGAGGGAGGGGAGGAGTGGTCACTTACA